>NC_092720.1:92035111-93341860 GCF_047496885.1 Scyliorhinus torazame | reverse complement strand
GATGGTCCGTGAGGTGAGGTCTGCAGCTTCAGCACCTCGGGATAGTTCGAAAAGTAATCGATGATTAAGATATAATCGCGACCATTCGAGTGGAATAGGTCAATGCCAACCTTGGACCACAGAGAGGTCTCTATGTCATGTGGTTGGAGCGTCGCCTTGCCCCGCGCTGGTTGGAACCTCTGACAGGTTTTGTAGTTCAGGACCATGTCCGTGATGTCGTGGTTGATGCCGGGCAGGTAGACAGCTTGCCGGGCCCTGCATCTGCACTTTTCTACGCCCAGGTGTCCCTCATGAATCTGCCGCAGCACCATGCTCTGGAGACGTAGCGGGATGACTACCCTGTCCAGCTTGAGCAGGATGCGTCGATCAGCGTCAGGTCGACCTTGACGGTGTAGAATTGAGGGCATTGCCCTTTCTGCCAGCCATTGCTGAGGTTGTGGATGACTCGCTGCTACAGGGGATCTTTGGCCGTCTCTTCTCGGATGAGAACGATCTTCTCATCTGTTGCCGGGAGAGTGCTTGCACACAGTTGTACCTGCAATTCAATGTGCTGGATGATCTCCAGTGGTTCACTGGGTGAGTTGACGGAGAGGGATAATGCATCAGCGATGATGAGCTCCTTGCCAGGTGTGTACACCAAATTGAAATCATAACTCCGGACACAAAGGATGTTGACAACTGTGTTTTCTTGTTTTTTACATGTTTTTATTGGATTTTTATATTTTATATTTGATGTGTTGGGTGTTCT
This sequence comes from Scyliorhinus torazame, assembly GCF_047496885.1. Classification (NCBI taxonomy): domain Eukaryota; kingdom Metazoa; phylum Chordata; class Chondrichthyes; order Carcharhiniformes; family Scyliorhinidae; genus Scyliorhinus; species Scyliorhinus torazame. Next base: position 93,341,112 of record NC_092720.1, on the reverse strand, counting down.
GGATCACAAACAGGTCACCAACACTTGAAGTGGTGCAACGCTATTTTATTATAAGGTTAACTATATTAACATACTTGAACTGTGGGTAAATGCAATACCAGCTTTAACTGTTGACCCTTGCCTAGTCCTAACCAGGTGATGCACTCAGCACATGGTGAATGTCTGTGTTGCAGGCTGTGAGCTCTGTGCTCCGAGCTGGCTGCTACTAGAATGAGCGGGAACTCTCCTGTCCCCTGTCTTTATAGTGCGTGTGCTCTCACTGGTGATTGGCTGCGGTGTTGTGTATGCTGATTGGTCCCACTGCATGTCCATCAGTGTGTGTGTGTCTGCACCATGATATACTGGTGTATATTATGACAATATTCACCAATTAGAAAACAGTGCCAAAAAGGAAAAGAAAAATGAAAAACAGAAACCAACACATATTTACAAGCAAGTGTCTTCCCTCCCACTGTGGCCATGACCCCCCCACTCTACTTTAGGCTGACATACATATGTTGCAATCCCCACCCATTATGGCCAGAGCATGCATTTCCAAGTCTCTATTTACAGTTTGGTTTGGGCTATAACTCGCATTCGGACAAGTCCCCTGTGGTTTTGACCCTTGTCCCTCACATTCTCTTTGTGTGCCTTCGTCTCCCCCCCCACTCCCATCCCCCCTCCCCAACCCCCTTCACTGTCCCCACCTTTCCTTTTCCTCCTTGACCTGTGGCTCTCCGTGTCTTCCCGCCCTGGTTGCTGGCTACCAACAGGTCTTGAAATAAGTTGGTGATTGACGTGGAAGCCCTCTTCTGACCCATGGATGGCATTTTATTTTCTCCAGCCTGAGAAATTCCGCCAGGTCAGACAGCCAGTCTGCAGGCTTGGGTGGTGTTGCCAGTCGAGCAGGATTCTCCATGCAGCCGATCAAGGCCAAAGGCTAAGGTGTCGGCCCCCCTCTCCATTAAAAGGTTGTGGCTGATCTGCTACCCGAAGACCGCCACTTTTGGGCATGGCTCCACTCTCACTCCCACAACTCTGGACATGACCTCAGAGAAGGTCGTCCAGTACCCGACAAGTCTGGGGAAGCCCAGAACATATAGGTGTGGAAGGCCAGGCCTCCCTAGCACCGTTCACCTCCAGAAAGAACCCACTCATTCGAGTTCTGGTTAGGTGCACTCTGTGCACCACTTTTAGCTGCATTAGGCTCCGCCCTGCGCACATGGAGGTGAAGTTCGCCCTGTGCAGTGCTTCGATCCGAGTCCTCCCCATATCTCTGTGCCTAGTTCCTGTGCCCATTTTTTCCGCGTCTCATCCAGGGGGGACTGTACCTCCTCCAACTGTCGCCCACACATGTGTGCACAGTCTCCCTTCCCTAGGTCGCCCGCGTCTAGCAGTTCTTCTACTAACGAGTGTCCTGGCATCTGGGGGTACGTCGCTGTTTCTTTATTGGCAAAGTTTTTGACCGGAATGTATCTCAGATCGTTTCCTCTTGGCAACTGAAACCTCTCCGCGGGTTCCCTCAGGGTCGCTACTCTATCGACTTGTATATCTCCCTAACCGTCAGAGTCCCCTCGTCCTATCTCGACCTTTTGAAAGTGGTGTCCATTATTATGGGAGTGAACATGCAGTTGTTGCAGATGGGCGCCATGGTAGATATTTTGGTTAGGCCGAAGTGTTGCCTCATTTGGTACCATGTCTGGAGCATGGCTGCTAGACTAGGGCTTGGAGGGGGATACCTATGCAGGAACTCTCCTCCATCTTCACCTACTCTGCTCCTGGTTCATTCACCCATCTGCCCCAATGTCCAGGTGTCCCTCCCACTTTCAGAACCATGGATGCCTTGCCCAATTCAGGATCTTTTCCTGGTCTTAGTACACGTGCAATTTCGAGATGATGGCCCGTGGCTGCTCACCAGCTTTGGCCGGAATGACCTGTGGGATTTGGGGAAGCTTTCCCCTCCAACCAGCTTCCCCAGCATCTGGACCTCATACTCCATAGGGTTCCTGCACTCGGTCCCTCTGGTAGGCCCACAATGCGGATGTTTTGACGGCGTGACTGGTTAACATGGTTTTCAATCTTCCCCCACAGCGTCCCTTGGGTTACCACCAACCTTGCCATCATCGTCTCCAGTGAGGCAATCGGGTCGCTATGATCAGTCGCATCCTTCTCCAGCTCTCTGATCATCATCTCCTATATCTCCAGTCACTGCTCTGCCTTTTCCAGCACCGCTTGAAAGGGGACCAGTGCCTCTGCTACCCGCTGCCTTCACCATCGCCATCATTTCTAATTTGCTGCTGTTTCTGTGCAATTAGAGCTCATGTATTAAGGGGTCCATCCATTTGTTAATGGCCGTAGCCGGGCATATGACCTGGTAGCCCATCCTTTTGGCTGCGGCCGATTCCTCGTCGCCCTATGTGGTCGTCACCTCAATCTTCTTCTCCAGGCTTTTGCTGATTCTGTCATCCTTTCGACTCCTCAAATTGTTGCCTGGCATGCCTCGTTCGTTGTGATGGTGTTGGAGGAGGATGGTTTTTCTTTCCAGGTTTTAGCCTAATTCCAAGTTTCCAGGAGGAGAGGCATCTTTCATATATCCGCTCAGCACAAATGTGTGTTTTCTAACCTCGAGTCAAATGTTCCTGTCAGGATAGCAGACCAGACCAGACACTAATGTATGTTAGGAAACTAGAGGAGAAACCCCAGCAATTTGTAAACTGTGAGGAAGGGATACTTCACCCCAGGCATGATTCCACTGTGAAGCAGGGATTCATTTTTATATTAAAACAAACGTTATTCTTAACACATTAACATCACAGAAAATAGCTTACATTTAACAGTTAAGCCATTAATAATGAAAGGAAACACTTTAATTTCTAACTTATACCATCTCTATCTCCAATTAAGCAAAGCCCATTACAGGTCAAAAGCCACTTGTAAATAAAGTTAGCAAACAAAGAGGTACTTGCTTTTCTCTTTGTGGAGAGTTGCTTTCAGCAAAGGAGAGACCCTTTCAGACACGAGCTGCAAGTCCTTCTGTCTTTTGCCGATTAAAAGCTAAAACTGTTGGCTACAGTCCTGGCTTCTCCCATTAATTACATCATCTCTATCCGATTAACTGTCTTATGACCATTTTACTAAGGCTGAACACAACCCCATAATTATCTAAACCTCAGGGAACAATAGGGCAGCACGGTAGCACAGTGGGTAGCACCATTGCTTCACAGTTCTAGGGTCCCAGGTTCGATTCTATGCTTGGGTCACTGTCTGTGTGGATTCTCCCCTTGTCTGAGTGGATTTCCTCTGGGTGCTCCAGTTTCCTTCCAAAAGTCTCGAAAGACGTGCTGTTAGGTAATTTGGACATTCTGAATTCTCCCTCTGTGTACCCGAACAGACGCTGGAATGTGGCGACTAGGGGCTTTTCACAGTAACTTCATTGCAGTGTTAATGTAAGCCTATTTGTGACAATAAAAATTATTATTATCACATTCTTTCTACAAGCAAAATTACATTAGCCCTATATAGGTAAACAAATAAATAGTTATAATAAATGATTCTAATAATCTCACTTTTACGATATTTTAATTGCATCTTTTGCAGACACATCGCCTGCCTGTATGTTCAACCAGGATTTATAAAAACCTACTGCAACAGATATGTAATACAATATATTTAACAATTTCCTACATTCATCACAGTTCCATATTGCCAATGTCTGCTCATCATCTGCATTATATAGTTGGCCATCTACCAGCAGCAGCCTTCTGTGATGCATGTGACAATATTTCTGAACAGTGAGGGTTGGAAAAACAAAACTAACTCTGTTGGCAATGGCTGATACCTCAGTTGTGCTACAACAGGCAGTGTGGTATTACATACATTTTGAACAGTGACATGGACAGATAACTAGTCATATTGGCCTTTTACATCCTTGTTGATTGAGAGAAAGCAGAGTTAAGAGCATGCACAGATGTCTACATAGAGCTGAGCCTACCCAGGTTTCAAAAAAAATACGAAGATCTAAACAAGAAATTCAACAGTATTTCTGAGAAATGAAAAGACAGTTGGATAAGCTGCTTATGTTTATATTTTGAAACTTAACAAAAACGAAAGAGAGCTGATTCTTACAAAAGTTTCGTAAACTAAATATTTGCAAAACAAATGCAGGATTGAGTCAGTTGCAAAATTTGGCACATAATCTGAGCTGACACTGGAGTGCCATATTGAAGGAATGCTACATTAAGCTCAAGGTGCTTGCTATCTTTTGGATAAGACCTTAAACAGAAGCCACATCAACATTTTTATCCATAGTTCCAAAGAGGTTTTCTTTGTCCTAAACAATATTAGCCCTCAACCAATATAACCACCTGTTTAACTCAATGTTATTTGTGTGCAAATTAGCTGCATTGTTCATCTAATTAACAACAATGACTGCATTTCAAAATGTGGTCATTGTTTGTAAAGAACTTTTGAGATGTTCTGATAATGATTGCCAGAGGAGCCAGGCACCCAGGTAAGTGGGACGATTTTGCTGGGGCCTGGTAGAGCCCAAATTTCCAAACAGGAGGGCCCCTCTGACCCGAACGTGTGGCCACACGGTTGGGCTCCCGAGCCACTGCTAAAGTTTCAGCAAGGGTGAGAGGAGGCTCTTCAGTGGTCATTAATTGGTAAAATTATTTGATATGTGGAGGTTGCTAAGTGCCCACAATTGTACCCCCCCCCCACCCCCCACCCCCTCCCGTCCCCTGCTTGCCACTCTGCTCCCTGGTGAAGGAGAGAGTGAGGTGTAAAATTCCACTCTGCGATTCCATCGTCAGAGCTAAGTTTCTCTGAATCTATTCTTGCAAAAGATTTGAGGTGTTCAAGAAATGTGATCACCTGTCAACCATCAAACATCAAGGGTATACACACAGTTTTTAAGCATCCCCAACCCTGTCCTCAGAATTTAAATCTTGTTAACCACAATATCCTCCTGGTGAATCTGCGCTGCACTGCCTCCAAGGATAATATATCTTGTACTTGCTGATGCACTATCAATTACGACGAGACGAGAGTAGAGAGTAATCGAGGCTTTATTAAACAGAGATATGTGGCCTCCTGCAGCTGCTGCCGAAATGGCTGCAGCTCGCCTACTGGGAGGAGCCAGCAGGCAGGGATCTACCCCCGTATCTGTAGTCCAGGATCCTTACCGTATTACCTTTCGTATGTGATATATACAACAGTGGTGACTACCACATTCACCCCCTGTTAAAAAAAGAGTCCAGCGGGGGGGGGGGGGGGGGGGTGGAAAACTATTTACATGCATTTTAAGGTAAACATTTTGGGGAAAGTTCACAAATTCGGCCGATCGGGTGCCGTGATCCTCCATTGTGAGCGCCACAGTTCCGGTGGCAATGCAGGCGTCGGCTTGGTCGCCGGTGACTCCGGGAGCGTGTAGACCTCATTTTCATCCCCGGGTGGGACCAAGGGGAGGACGGATCATCCTGGAGCGGGGACTGTGGTAAGGTGCGCTGAGGGGAGGAAGGGTGGCGCCGGGGCAGAGGGGGAAGGGGGGGGGACCCAGCTGGCGCCAGGTCCCTGAGGGAGACTGTGTCTTGGCGGCCGTCGGGGTACGCCACGTAGGCGTCCTGCGGGTTTGCATGGAGTAGCTGTACCCTCTCAACCAACGGGTCCGCCTTGTGGAGCCGCATGTGCTTGCGGAGAACGGGTCCTGGAGCTGCCAGCCATGTTGGGAGCAAAACACTGGAGGTGGACTTCCTGGGGAAGGCAAGGAGGCGTTCATGGGGGGTTGCATTAGTCGCAGTGCAAAGTAGTGACTGGATGTAGTGAAGGGCGTCGGGGAGGACCTCCTGCCAGCGGGAGGCCGGGAGACTTTTGGACCGTAGGGCCAGCTGGACAGCCTTCCAGACCGTCCCATTCTCCCGCTCCACCTGCCCGTTTCCCCGGGGGTTGTAGCTGGTCATCCTGCTCGAGGCGATGTCCTTGCTGAGGAGGTACGGACGCAGCTCATCACTCATAAATGAGGATCCCCGGTCGCTGTGGATGTAGGCGGGGAAACCGAACAGGGCGAAGATAGTGTTGAGGGCTTTGATGTCATATCGGGGCATGGGACGGCGAAGGGGAATCTGGAGTATTCGTCCACCACGTTATGGAAGTACGTGTTTCGGTCAGTGGAGGGGAGAGGCCCTTTGAAATCCACGCTAAGGCGTTCAAAGGGGCGGGGAGGCCTTCACTAGATGCGCGCGGTCTGGCCGGTAGAAGTGCGGTTTGCACTCCGCGCAGACCTGCCGGTCTCTGGTGATAGCCCTGACCTCCTCAATTGCGGGCCTTTATGAATTGAAAGAACCGGGTGAACCTTGGGTGACAGAGAGCGTCGTGTAGGGTCCGGAGTCGGTCCACTTGTGCGCTGGCACCTGTATCTCGGCATAGGGCATCGGGGGGCTTGTTGAGCTTACCGGGGCGATACAAAATCTCGTAATTGTAGGTGGAGAGCTCGATCCTCCACCTCAAGATTTTCTCAATTTTGATCTTGCCCTGCTGTGTGTTACTGAACATGAAGGCAACCAACCGTTGGTCAGTGAGGAGAGTGAATCTCCTGCCAGCCAGATAATACCTCCTATGCCGCACAGCTTCTACGATGGCTTGGGCCTCCTTCTCGACGGAGGAGTGCCGAATTTCGTAGGCATGGAGGGTGCGTGAAAAGAATGCCATAGGCCTGCCTGCCTGGTTGAGGGTGGCGGCCAGAGCGACGTCTGATGCATCGCTCTTGACTTGGAAGGGGAGTGTCTCGTCGACCGCGTGCATCGCAGCCTTGGCGATGTCGGCCTTGATACGGTTGAAGGCCTGGTGAGCCTCGGCCGTCAGGGGGAAAACGGTGGAGTGAATGAGTGGGTGGGCCTTGTCCGCATAGTTAGGGACCCACTGGGCGTAATATGAGAGGAACCCCAGGCATCGTTTCAGGGCCTTGGGGCAGTGGGGGAGGGGGAATTCCATGAGGGAGCGCATGCGATCGAGGTCGGGCCCTAGAACTCCATTTTGCACCACATAGCCGAGGATGGCTAAGCGGTTGGTGCTGAACACGCACTTCTCCTTGTTGTACGTTAGGTTGAGGAGTTTGGCGCTGTGGAGGAATTTGGAAAGGTTAGCGTCGTGGTCCTGCTGGTCGTGGCCGCAGATGACGTTATCCAGGTATGGGAAGGTGGCCCGCAGTCCATACCGGTCAACCATTCGGTCCATCTCCTGTTGGAAGACCAAGACCCCATTAGTGACACCGAAGGGAACCCTAAGGAAGTGGTAAAGGCGGCCGACCGCTTCAAATGCAGTGTATTGGCGGTCCGCCTTGCGGATGGGGAGCTGGTGGTAGGCAGATTTCAGGTCCACTGTCAAGAAGACCCGGTACTGTGCAATCTGATTGACCATATCAGATATGCGTGGGAGGGGTACGTATCGAGCTGCGTGTACTGATTGATGGTCTGACTGTAGTCAACAACCATCCTGTTTTTCTCCCCAGTTTTCACAACCACCACTTGGGCTCTCCAGGGGCTGTTGCTGGCCTCGATAATACCTACCTGCAGCAGCCGCTGGACCTCAGACCTGATGAAGGTCCTGTCCTGGGCACTATACCGTCTGCTTCTGGTGGCGATGGGTTTGCAATCCGGGATGAGGTTTGCAAACCGAGAAGGCGGGTAGATCTTAAGGGTCGTGAGACCGCAGACAGTAAGGGTTGGTAGGGGCCCGCCGAATTTTAGAGTGAGACTTTGGAGGTTGCACTGGAAATCCAGACCGAGTAGCAAGGCAGCGCAGAGGTTGGGGAGGACGTAGAGTCGGAAGTCGCTGAACTCTACGCCCTGGATGGTGAGGGTGGCGGTGCAGTACCCCCGGATCTCCACGGAATGGGATCCGGAGGCCAGGGAGATTCGTTGTGCGATGGGGTGTACCGCGAGGGAGCAGCGCCTTACTGTATTGGGGTGGATGAAGCTCTCTGTGCTCCCGGAATCAAGAAGGCATGATGTCTTGTGCCCATCGACCTTTACCGTCGTCGACGTGTTTGCGAGGTTGTGCGGCCGGGACTGGTCGATCGTGATGGAGGCGAGCTGTAGCTGGTGTTGGAAGGCTTTTGCAGGCGATGAGCGGCCCGATGAGGTGCCCGACGAGCAGGGATCCTGAGGCGGGGAAGACGGCGGCGCCCATGGGGCGCACGTGGCTGGCGGCGTTAAAGATGGCGGTGCCCACGGGCTGCACGAGGCCTGATGGGGGGAAGGTGGCGGCACCCATAGGCCGCACATGTCCTGAGGCAAGCAAGATGGCGGCGCCTACAGGCTGCACGTGGTCTGAGGTGAGGAAGATAGCAGCGGCCATGGGCCGCACATGGTTTGCAGGGGCGCAAATGGCGGCACCCACGGGTCGCACGTGGGGGGTGCAGGAACAATGGGCCTGGTTACAGCGGCAATCGAGCGGGCCTGGCACACAGCAGCGAAATGTCCTTTCTTCCCGCAGACCTTGCAAAGTTCGCTCCGCGCCGGGCAGCGCTGCCGGGGGTGCTTTGTCTGTCCGCAGAAGTAGCACTTGGGTCTCCAGGGTTGGCTGGCTGCCGCGCGGCGCAGGCTTGGGGTTGGCTGGGGGCGGTCGCTAGTGGGGTCCACGATGTACAGGAGGGGGGGGCGCCGTGAAGTCGGGGGCGTCCGCTTGTACATTACGGGAGGCGACTGTTAGTGAGATCATGAGTTTCTTGGTCGCCGCGAGGTCGAGCGTAGCCCCTTCTAAGAGGCACTGGCGGATGTACGCCGACCCTATGCCCGTCACGAAAGCGTCCCTAATTAGGAGTTCGGAATGTTCAACGGCCGAAACGGCCTGGCAATCGCAGTCCCTCGCCAGGGCGTGCAGGGCACGCCAGAAATCTTCCACAGACGGGACGACGAAGGGTATTCTGTCGGTTGTGTCCCATGTTTGTCTTCTGAGGAGGTCGGTGCGGTTTTTTGCTGTGGCGCGTTGGAACTGTCGATCGATGAGTCGAGTGCCATATCCCGTTCTGGGACACAACCGACAGAATACCCTTCGTCGTCCAGTACTTCCCCGGAGCGGAGAAACTACGTCATCTTCTTCACAGCCTTCAACACGTCATTGATGACGATGAACATCTTGCCAAGGTCATCCCCACACCCCCACTACTTGCCTTCAAACAACCGCGCAACCTCAAACGAACCATTGTTTGCAGCAAACTACCCAGTCTTCAGAACAGTGACCACGACACCACAGAACCCTGCCATGGCAATCTCTGCAAGACGTGCCAGATCATCGACATGGATACCACCATTACACGTGAGAACATCACCCACCAGGTACGCAGTACATACTCGTGCGACTCGGCCAACGTTGTCTACCTCATACGCTGCAGGAAAGGATGTCCCGAAGCGTGGGACATTGGCGAGACCATGCAAACGCTGCAACAACGAATGAACGGACATCGCGCGACAATCACCAGGCAGGAATGTTCCCTTCCAGTCGGGGAACACTTCAGCAGTCAAGGGCATTCAGCCTCTGATCTCCGGGTAAGCGTTCTCCAAGGCGGCCTTCAGGACGCGCAACAAGGCAGAATCGCCGAGCAGAAACTTATAGCCAAGTTCCGCACACATGAGTGCGGCCTCAACCGGGACCTGGGATTCATGTTGCATTACATTCATCCCCCACCATCTGGCCTGCAAAATCCTACCAACTATCCCGGCTTGATACAATTCACACCTCTTTAACCTGGGGTTACCCCATCTCTGGATCTGTAAAGATTTAATCACCTGCTTATGGTCGCATTCCAAGCATTGTTTGGCATCTTTGAATTTGTCTATATATGTGTTTCTGGAACATACCTCTTCATTCACCTGAGGAAGGAGCAGCGCTCCGAAAGCTAGTGACATCGAAACAAACCTGTTGGACTTTAACCTGGTGTTGTAAGACTTTGTACGAGGCTCTATTAAGTAGAGATGTGTAGCCTCCTGCATCTGCTGCCGAAATGGCTGCAGCTCGGTGAGCACACACATTTATACTGCGCCTACTGGGCGGAGCCAGCAGGCAGGGATCTACCTCGTACCTGTAGTACAGAAGCCTTACCGTATTACCTCTCGTGTGTGATATATACAACAGTGGTGACTACCACACTTGCCAGTGAAGACTAAATGTGCAGTATGTACTACTCACAGGATGCACAGTAGCTACTCACTAGACTTACTATAACATCACTTCACAGCCCAGCAATCAACCTTAAAGTAAGACGAGAGCGGCAAGATTATGGGAACAACATCAGCTCGAAGTCAGACACCCTCCACCTTCCTGATTTGAATATTTATTGCCGTTCCTTCATGATAATTGGATCAGAATTCTGGGTTTATCCACATGAACTCCATTCCCTAGCTACTGACTCCACCCGTTTCTCAGGTTGTGGTGACCTATTTGGGCCCTACTTTTCGACCCAATTAAAATTGGCCATTTTAAATTAAAGAATTGGACACTTTAAAATAGCCGCAGTCACTCCAGCACAGAGCCCCATGGGAATTTGAACTGGCCCAAGTTTGAATACACTAAAGGTCAGACAGGCTGCGAAGACATTTCCGGACCTGCGCTGTCAATTGACCATCAAGAGATAATAGATCCGATTGCTATGCATCGATCTATTGTTGCAAGTCCAGGCTGGGCCAGACACTCGGGCACCTAGAGTTCCGTCGTCACCTTATTTGGTAAAGGTGTATGTGCGAATAATGTCACTGGGGATGGAGACCTGGGGCGGGCCCAGGTGACCTGTCAATCGGATCATTGAACACTGAAACCCCCTCTCGATACACATTGGCAAAAGGCCACAGGAAGTGGGAAAAGGTTGCAAAGCCAAAGGGGGATAAAAGTAGGCACTCCGGACCCCTCAGAAGCGAAGACTCGACATGGGAGGTGACCTTGACCAGACCAGAGAAGAGAAGACCAAACCAAGGAAGGAAGGGACTGCCAGTGCGAACCAGCTTCGTGATGACGGACCAGAAGAACGCAGTGATCAAATTCATAGCCCTACAAAGCCATGTTTGCGGGTAGTATACACTGATCTTGGGTACCTCTAGTATATTTTGTGGGTAATTTAAGGGTTAATTGTGTTAAATAAACATTGTTGAATTTGAACTTGTGTTTGTAGTTTGTTCTCCTTGTTAATAAAGGCACCTAGGTAAAACCTTTGAGTAAGCAAACTGGTCAAAAGTATTTGAGGTTTTACAAATACAACAAGGTAAAAGTCTGAGATTTAGCCAGTCTGTTCACAATCTTGCTGTTACATTTGATCCTAAGATGAGGCTTCCAACCTCATATTCGCACCATCACAAAGACCACCTATTTTCATCTCCAGAACCTCTCCCCTTTTTCAGCTCACCTGCAGCGGAAACCCTCTTTCAACCTTCAACCTCTTGACTCAACTATTCCAATGTTGTCCTGGCTGGTCTTCCACATTCTACCCTCAGTAAACTATAGATCATCCAAAACTCCTCCGTTCATGTCTTAACTCCCAGCAAGTCCTATTCCCGTTACCCCGGTGCTCGCTGACCTAATTGCCTCCTGGTTAAGCAACATCTTGATTTTAAAATTCTCATCCTGGTTATCAAATCCCTTCCTATCTTTGTGATCTCCCCCAAGCCTTCTTGTGCAATTCCAATTATGACTGCTCCACCACTGGTGGCTATAGCTTCAGTTGCCTAGACCCCAAGCTTCTTGAATTCCCTCCCTCCACCTCTCTACCCCATTTTGCTCCTTTAAGACACCCCTTAAAATCCACCTCTTTGACCAAGCACATGATCAATCTGACCGAACATCTTTGTGTGTGGCTCGGTGTCACACTTTATTTTATAAAGCACATTGAGACATGTCATGATATTCAGATAAACATCATGGTGCAAACATACATACACACTGATGGACAGATCAACGGGCCAATCAATACACACACATCACAGCCAAGAGCATACACACTATAAAACGGGGAACACGACACTTCCCGCTCATTCCAACAGGAGACAGCTCAGGGCACAGAGCTCACAGCAAGCGACTCAGACATTCACCATGTGCTGAGTGCTTCTCCAAGATAGTGTTAGGGCTAGGTCCACAGGTTAGAGGGTAATGAACGAACCACAGTAACCAGTTTACAGATGTTATTATTGTTAGTAATAAAACTGAGTTGTATCATCCGCAACCGTGTTGGTTCGTCTATATAGCAGAGCACCCGACACGACATAGTACCAGGATTGGAACCCAGTAACTGTGAGACCTACCTACGCATCTAAAGGAATCCGCCATCCTGCGCCATGTACACCATCAGCCCGCCGCAGCCGCTCCAAATCGCTGGAAACCTTGCCGTCAACTGGAAGCTGTTTAAACAGCGCTTCCAGTTCTTCCTAGAAGCCACTGAAAGGGAGAATGCTTCGGACACCAGGAAAATCGCCCTTTTCCTCTCCACGGCAGGGCAACACGCCATCCACATTTACAACTCCCTGGTGTTCGCGGAAGGTGAGGACATGACGAAGTACAAGACGGTCCTTCTCAAACTCGAGCAACACTTCAGCGTCGAGGTAAATGAGAGTTTCGAGAGGTACCCCTTCCAGCAGCGCTTGCAGGGTAAGAATGAGCCTTTTCAATCTTTCCTGACACACCTCCGTATCCTCGCGCAGTCCTGCGGTTACGAGACCACCTCCGATTCCATGATTCGGGACCAGATTGTTTTGGGGGTCACCTCGGGCACCCTACACCAGCAGCTCCTCAAAATTAAATGCCTCACCCTAGCCACCGTCATCGAAGCCTGCGTCCTCCATGAAAACGCGACCAGCCGCTACTCCCAATTCCAGGCGGCCGAATCGGCACGGCAGGAGTCCTACGCGGCCGAATCGGCAAGGCAGGGGTCCTACGAGGCCGAGCGGGTCCAGCCGATCGAGTTCCTCCCGGACAAGGGCAACCATTTTGCGTGCTTTCTGTGGCCTCCCGCGTTTCTACGCACCAAAAGAGACGTCGACGCAGAGAGACGTGACGCACAGGAGCGCTCTACGCAGGACCGAACTGCGCATGCGCGATGGCGCAACGAACGCCATGTCGTCACGACGTGCGGCAACTGTGGATCCGCACATTTAAAGCGGCAATGTCCAGCAAAGAACCGACAATGCCTCCGCTGTGGCAAGATGGGCCACTACGCTGCCTGCTGTCGAGCAGCTCAACCTGCCAATGCTCCCCAATTCCAACAGCCTCGCAGGGACATGCGGACCATTCAGCCTCCGTACTCTGAGTCATACCTGGACGATATACAAACCGGTGATACAGACGACCGGGAAGCCTTCCGTGTTGCGGTCATTGACAGGAACTGGATGTCTCCAAGCAGGACCCATCAGCCGATGCCAGTGAACAGTGTCAATCCGGGTGATGAATTGTGTGCCACCCTAACGGTCAACCGATCACCAATAACATTCTGTTTGGACACTGGTGCCTCCGCCAACCTAATAGCATGGTCAGCCTTCTACGCCTTGAAGGTCAGACCACCAATTCGGCCATCCCGTTGTAAGATGGTCGACTACAACGGAAACGTTATCCCGGCCATGGGATCCTGACGGCTCCAGGTGACACACAATACATACAAGGCCACACTCTCCTTCGAGATAGTTGGATCATCGAAGGACACCCTGCTAGGCGCACAGGCATGCAAGGTTCTCCATCTCGTTCAGCGGGGACACGCTCTGTCTCCAGAAGGCACATCAGACTTCCTGGATGCGGAATTTCATAGATCATAGAATTTACAGTGCAGAAGGAGGCCATTCGGCCCATCGAGTCTGCACCGGCTCTTGGAAAGAGCACACTACCCAAGGTCAACACCTCCACCCTATCCCAATAACCCAGTAACCCCACCCGACACTAAGGGCAATTTTGGACACTAAGGGCAATTTATCATGGCCAGTCCACCTAACCTGCACATCTTTGGACTGTGGGAGGAAACCGGAGCACCCGGAGGAAACCCACGCACACACGGGGAGGATGTGCAGACTCCGCACAGACAGTGGCCCAAGCTGGAATCGAACCTGGGACCCTGGAGCTGTGAAGCAATTGTGCTATCCACAATGCTACCGTGCTGCCCAGCTCCACTCGCTCCTCGTCCACAACCAGGAGGCATTCGTGAGCATGGCACACTGCCCTATACCTACAGAATACGGCTCAAACCGGATGCCACACCGGTCATTCACGCACCTCGCAGGGTCCCAGCACCACTCAAAGACCGCCTCAAGCAGCAGCTGCAGGATCTCCAGGACCAAAGGGTGCTATCCCGGGTCACGGAACCCACGCCATGGCTCAGCTCCATGGTGTGTGTTAAGAAGCCCTCTGGCGAACTCCGGATCTGCATCGACCCGAAAGACCTGAATAACATCATGAGGGAACACTACCCCATACCCAAATGGGAAGAGATCACGAGCGAAATGGCCCGGGCTAAAATCTTCACAAAGCTTGATGCCTCAAAGGGTTTTTGGCAGATCCAACTGGATCAGTCCAGCAGGAAGCTGTGCACCTTCAACACTCCTTTCGGCAGGTTCTGCTATAACAGAATGCCGTTTGGCATCATCTCGGCATCCGAGGTATTTCACAGAATCATGGAACAGATGATGGAGGGCATCAAAGGGGTGCGCGTCTATGTTGACGACTCATCATCTGGTCCACCACACCACAGGAGGCACATCAGTCGTCTCCAGCGTGTCTTTGCGCGGATACGGGAACACGGCCTGCGCCTCAACCGAGCCAAGTGTTCTTTCGGCCAAACTGAGCTAAAGTTTCTGGGGGACCACATATCCCGGTCAGGAGTGCGTCCAGATGCAGACAAGGTGAGCGCCATTACAGCCATGCCGCAGCCGGCAGACAAGAAAGCAGTGCTACGCATTCTAGGCATGGTCAACTTCCTGGGGACGTTCATTCCCAACCTTGCCTCGCACACAATGGCTCTTCGCCATCTGGTAAAGAAGTCCACAGAGTTCCAGTGGCTGCCCGCACACCAGAAGGAATGGGAGGAGCTCAAAATTAAGTTCACCACAGCCCTGGTATTGGCGTTCTTTGACAACTCTCGTGATACGAAGATCTCGACGGATGCCAGCCAGTCCGGCATTGGGGCGGTGCTCCTGCAACGGGATGACACTGCATCATGGGCCCCGGTCGCCTATGCCTCACGGGCCATGACCCCCACAGAACAGCGCTATGCGCAGATCGAGAAGGAGTGCCTGCGTTTGTTAACCGGCATAGACAAGTTCCATGACTACGTGTATGGTCTCCCCCAGTTCACCGTGGAAACCGACCATTGTCCCCTGGTCAGCATCATACATAAGGACCTGAACGAGATGACCCCTCGCCTCCAGCGCATCCTACTCAAGCTCCGGAGGTACGACTTCCAACTGGTCTACACCCCGGGAAAGGACCTCATCATTGTGGATGCCCTATCCAGAGTAGTGAGCACACCACCCGACTCGGAGGGGTTCGTCTGTCAGGTCGAAGCGCAGGTGGCCTTCACATCGACAAATCTGCCAGCTAATGATTCAAATCTGGTCTGTATTCGCCAGGAGACTGCGGCTGACCCCCTTCTACAATGTGTGATGCACCACATGACGGGAGGGTGGCTCAAAGGACAGTGCCCACAATTCTACAATGTCTGGGACGACTTGGCCGTCATTGACGGTGTCCTCCTAAAGCTGGACCGGATTGTGATTCCACACAGCATGCACAAGCTGGTCCTCGACCAACTACACGAAGGCCATCTGGGGGTTGAGAAGTGCAGACGGAGGGCCCGAGAAACTGTATACTGGCTGGGCATCAGCGATGACATTGCCAACATGGTGCTCAACTGTCCCACCTGCCAAAGGTTTCAGCCGGCGTAACCCCCTGAGACGCTTCAGCCCCATGAGGTGGTGACGTTCCCCTGGGCGAAGGTGGGTGTGGACCTTTTTCATGCGCTTGGCAGGGACTACGTCATCATCATAGATTACTTTTCTAATTATCCAGAGGTCATACGCCTGCACGATTTGACATCGTCCGCTGTCATAAGGGCCTGCAATGACACCTTCACTCGCCATGGCATTCCGCTGTCATGTTGGACAATGGGCCCTGTTTTGCAAGACAAGAATGGTCTTCTTTTGCTGCTTCGTATGGCTTCACACATGTGACGTCCAGCCCTCTGCATCCCCAGTCAAATGGCAATGCGGAAAAGGGCGTTCACATCGTCAAGCGTCTCCTCTGCAAGGCTGCTGATGCCGGATCGGATTTCTGCTGAGCCCTGCTGGCCTATCACTCGGCCCAACTAGCCACTGGCCTATCGCTCGGCCCCACTAGCCACTGGCCTCTCGCTCGGCCCCACTAGCCACTGGCCTCTCACCAGCCCAGCTGTTGATGGGTCGCGCCCTAAGGACCACTGTGCCATCCATTCTGGTCCCTACACCCAACTATGCTCCAGTACTGCAAAGGATGCGACAGCAGCGTGATCAGCAAAAGGTGTCCATGACACTCGGGCAACTGACCTTCCTGCCCTGGCGCCTGGTGACAACGTCCGCATTCACCTACCAGAGGGTGGCTGGTCGGCAACTGCCGAGGTTCTCCGACGCGTGGCTCCCCACTCGTTCCTGGTTCGCATGCCTGATGGCTCCATTCGCAGGCGCAATCGCGGGCTCGTCGCCTGCTTCCGCGCTCGCTACGTGATCATACACCGGTGCCACGCCCTCCTGTTGTTCCTGATGTCGACTTCGTGGAGCTTCCTGCCACCATGCCCATTCCTCTGTCGCCTGTGGCCAGGCCCATTCCTCAAACGGTGGATCCTGACTCACCCTTGAGGCAGTCAACCCGAATTTGTCACCCACCTACTCGGCTGGACTTATGAGCCTGTTTGAACATTGAACTCACTGACGTATTATGCCACAATGTTAATATGTTTCTCTCTTTGTCGTTACAGGAGTTCGTTTTGATGCTTAATGTTTACACGTGTTTTGTTTATGGTACAACCTCGTTGCTATGTTGCACCTGACACCTTCCTATGTATATAGTTTAGCCTCATGTACATGTTGTAGATATTGCACACACACATTCAGCGGCACTCAGTACACATCTATATTTATTACCACATAGGCACATATTCTTGTAAAAAAGGGGGATGTCATGATATTCAGATAAACATAATGGTGCAAACATACATACACACTGATGGACAGATCAACGGACCAATCAATACACACACATCACAGGCAAGAGCATACACACTATAAAACGGGGAACACGACACTTCCCGCTCATTCCAGCAGGAGACAGCTCAGGGCACAGAGCTCACAGCAAGCGACTCAGACATTCACCATGTGCTAAGTGCTTCTCCAAGATAGTGTTAGGGCTCGGTCCACAGGTTAGAGGGTAATGAACGAACCACAGTCACAAGTTTACATGTTATTATTGTTAGTAATAAAACTGAGTTGTACCATCCGCAACCGTGTTGGTTCGTCTATGTGGCAGAGCACCCAACACGACAGGACACTTCATTACATGAAAATACAGGTTTTGGGTGTTGACACGCCAGTGAAGCCAGGTCTGGTTAAGGCAACTGGGGATGGGCAATTAGCAAGGCCTTTCCTGTTTCACTATAAAATGGATTGTGGCTGGCACAGTGGTTAGCACTGCTGCCTCACAGTTCCAGGGACCCCGGTTCAATCCTGGCCTCGGGTGACTGTGTGGAGTTTGCACTTTCTCCCCGTGTCTGCGTGGGTTTCCTACGAGGGCTCTGGTTTCCTCCCACAGTCCAAAGATGTGCAGGTTCGGTGGTTTTGCCATGATAAATTGCCCTTAGTGTCAAAAATATGTTAGGCAAATGGGTTACGGGGCTAGGGTGGGGGAGTGAGCTTAAGTAGAGTGCTGTTTCCAAGGGCCGGTGTAGACTCGGTGGGCTGAATTGGCCTCCTTCTCCACTGTAAATTGTATGATTCTCAAATTTAATACCTCCTCCATCGAGGACATGTGAACATTGTTGCGATTCGGAATGAGGGGGGGGGGGGTGGTTGAGAACGACTTGATGGTTCAATCCAGCCCAGCGCCTCTCACCTGGTCTCCAGGAAGTCCCCGGCCCGTCTCCAGGAAGTGAGGCAGCCGGGCTGGGGAGTCAGGTGATCTGGATCACGTGAGCGGCGGGAGGCAGCAGCCGGGCACGGGATGGGGGAGAGAGAGTCTCTGCTGGCCGGGGATGCCGGCGAGCCGGGCCGGGAGTCGGACGGTCAGCCGAGCCCAGGCCGGGAGTCGGATGGCTGTGCCTCGGCCCTGTGTGATCCCCGGAGGTTACCGCACCGCTTCGTGGTGTTGATGCTCATGTGCTTCCTGGGCTTTGGTGAGTGGGGCGGGCCGGAAAGGGCCATCCTGTCGCCGGGGAATCGGCTTCAGTTGCCCGGCCACAGCTGCGGCGGGGGGGGATATTGGTGTTTGTGATATTGGAGAAGCTGGAAGTTGCTGCTGAATGTGTTCTTTTAGGATGCTTGAAGTTAGTTGTGGATTTTGCAGTGACCGTTAATGTCAGTTGTCCGTGAGGTTTGGGGCGCTGCTTTCTGACTATCGTGACTTGCTGTGAATCGACAATGTGTTTATGTTGCACGAAACTTGCTCTGAAGTTGGGTAAAATTCTTAGAGGCGCAGATGCAGAGAGACCTGGGTGTCTATGTACATAAGTCATTGATGATGGCAGGACAGGTGGAGAGAGCAGTTAATGAAGCATATCGTATTCTGGAATTTATTAAGGAGGACTGGAGTACCAGAGTAATGTGGTTGTGCTGGACCTACACAGGGCACTACTTAAATCTTGGCTGGAATATTGTGTGCAGATGTGGGTACTGCACTATTGAAAAGATAAGAATGCAATGGGGAAAGTGCAGAACAGGTTTACAAGAATGGTTCCAGGTCGGCACAGTGGGTAGCACTAGTGCCTCACAGCGGCCTTGGGTTACTCTGTGTGGAGCTTGCACATTCTCCCTGTGACCGTGTGGGTTTACTCTGGGTTCTCCAGTTTTCTCCCACAGTCCAAAGATGTGCAAATTAGGCAGATTAGCCATACTAAATTGCCCCGTTTGTGTCCAAAAATGTGCAAGTTAGGCAGGGATGCAGGGTTACAAGATTAGGGTGGGTGAGTGGGCATAGATAGGATGACAGTAAGAAGTCTTGCAACACCAGGTTTGTTTCAAACACTAGCTTTCGGAGCACTGCTCCTTCCTCAAGCTTCTTACTGTGCTTACCCCAGTCAAACGCTGGCATCTCCACATTATAGATAGGAGGGACAAGGCTGACATGAATGGCCTGTAAGGGTTTTGTGAATGAGAAACTTCAGTGATGAGGATAGATTGGAGAGGTTGGGACTGTTCTTCTTGGAGAGAAGAATACTAAGAGGAGATTTGATAGAGATGTTCAAAATCATGAGTGGGTTGGACAGAGTATATTAGAAGAAACTGTTCCCACTCGTAAAAGGATCGAGAACAAGAGGGCACAGATTTGGAAGTGATTTGCAAAAGAAGCAAATGGGAAGTGAGAGAAGTGAGAAAAAGTTTTTCTCTCAAGTGGTTCAGGTCTGGAATGCACTGCCTGGAAGTGTGGTGGAGGCATGTTCAATTGAGGCATTCACAAGGGTATTAGTTGACCCTAGAATAGAAATAATGTGCAAAGTAGGCAGCAGAGTGGCGCAAAGCCATGATGCTCTTGTGGGAAAGCCGGTGCAGACATGATGGGCCAAGTGCCCCCTCTCTGCGCTGTAACAATCCTGTAATTCTGTGAAGATGTTTGCGAACTCGAGGAACTGCAGTGTGCACTTTGGAATATATTTAGGAACTTAATAGTTCATTGGAAAAGTGGGTTTTCTTCTAAGACTGTCAAGTATTAATTAATGTTTGCACTGTTATTTCTCATCATGGTTTATACTCTATAGAAGAAGCAATCATGGCAGTTTAGAAAACTGGAATGAAAGAATGTAAGGATCAGATGTGCCTTCAACCAGACTAATCTATTGTTGAGTTCAATCATGTATGTGTGATAGTTTCTGTTATCCAAAGATAACCGATAACTTAATTCAATTAGCAATAAATGCAATAGGGGAGGGTCGATTGAACCAGACATTTAGGAAAGAGGTGTACAGAGGGAAAATTAAACGTGTTCAAGAATACAAAGTACTGCATGTACTATGTGAAAAGTGTAATCATGAAAACCAGAAGAGCAATGCAGGGGAGCTGGGTGGTCAAGGAGTAGATGCTATTTAATGTGACCAAATGAAAGGTTGCGATCTGGTGATGAAATGTAAATCCATTTGACTTGTGGAATAACATTTATACTATCAACTGTGAGGTAGTCATAGCTGACCTTGAGGATATATTTGAGTCCCTCTCAAGTGATGCTCTCGTAACTTAGGAATCCTATGGCGAGTAATTCACCTGATTCCCCAAAGCCTGTTCACTATCTACAAGGCACAAGTCAGGAATGCTCCACGTTTGCCTGGATGAATGCAGCTCCAAAAGCACTCAAACATGACACCATCCAAGGCACACACTCTGCTTAATTGCACCCCATCCACAAACATTCACTCCCTCCCCAGTGGATGAACAGTGGCAGCAGTGCATGCCATCTACAAGATGTACTGCAGCAACTTACTGAGGCTCCTTAGACAATATCTACCAAACCCACAGCCTCCATTTAGAAGCAGATATAGGGGAAACATCACCCCCTAGAAGAACCCTTCATCACTGTCGCTGGTTCAAAATCCAGAAACTCCCTCCCTAACAGCACTGTGGGTGTACCTACACCACATGGACTGCAGAGGTTCAAGAAGGCAGCTCATCGCTACCTTCTCGAGAGCAATTGGGGATGGGCAATAAATGCTGGCCTAGCCACCAAACGCTCACATCCCGTAAATGAATTTAAAAAAAACATTTGCATAATTTATTGGTCCTGGATTGGAACACGGGGCACCCGAGTGGCTTAG
Source organism: Scyliorhinus torazame (assembly GCF_047496885.1). Taxonomy (NCBI): domain Eukaryota; kingdom Metazoa; phylum Chordata; class Chondrichthyes; order Carcharhiniformes; family Scyliorhinidae; genus Scyliorhinus; species Scyliorhinus torazame. Next base: position 93,320,132 of record NC_092720.1, on the reverse strand, counting down.
AAGAATCACAAAGCAGCAATCAAGTGTTCAGAATAGGGCTTGCGGAGTCATTCTTGGTCCTAATTACTATAGTTACTCATGACTCACATGATTGTGGACTGGGGGCACTCAAAATCAGATGTGATGAATAATGCCATTCTTTTGCACGATCGCTGCCAAAATGCAAACTTCACGACTTGTTAACCCTCACACACCTATCTATGGAACTTAAAACAGCTAACTAAGCAGCAGGATTTAGGAATAGTCCGATGAACAAACTGTTGATTTTCAAACTTGGACCCTAATGACATAATGACCTTCATCTATCGATCGGTACCTTATTCTACTCTTTGTTCTTTTTGTCACTTCTTTGTATTTTTCTATTATACTTAGTGATTGATGGTAAAACTTATTTCAAAATTCATCCCTTGGCAATGACATCATTTTTCAATAAATAAATCTTTGGTAATAAAGTGTCAAGCGGAGGATTTAGCTATTCAAGTTCCAAAATTGAAATTTGGTTGTGAATTTTTAGCTGAGAGTCATACTTTCCGATGCACCAAACATTTGTCCTATGAGGAATGTCTACGCAGACTACATAGAGAGATATGAAGTTTGCCGAATAAAGCGGAATGAATTCTTGCTGCATGAGTGTGATATAGGATCTACAAATAGTATTTCCCTGAGATGATCATTTTGTAGCTTGCAAAGTCCATTTTCCGCATGGCAAGATCCGAAAGTGGTTGGGTCTGAAGCACTTGTGTTAAGTCGCCATAATCCCAGATGACCATAGACCGCTTTCCCCTTTGAGGGGGGTGAGCTGACTGGTGGTGATTTAACCGGAGGGTCACAACACCTCAGGCAAGGGCAAGGTTGAGAAGGCGGGCCTTCGTGTTGGAAGCACTTGTAATTTCATGAGAGCACTCTTAGTAATGCTTCTATAATAGTATAACACAAGATTTGAAAGTTAAAGATGAGCACTTCAATATTTCCAAGTTTTGTTTTGAGATATTACTGTATGTACTTGAGTAACGGTTGATCTCATGTAAAAGGTGATTCCCGGCTTGATGCACGCCTAATCATTGATAGAATCATAGAATTGTGCACCATTGATGCATCTGTTCAGCTGCCAATGTCTGTGCATATCAATACATGCTGTCAAGGCTACCACCTTGTTGGCCTTTTAATTAATAAATATATATATAAAACCTGTTAATAAAACCTGTATCGTCCCAGTTTGGAGCAGAGACATTAACCAGGGCCACCGAGGTGCCCACCAAAAACCCAGAGACAGTAACATGTCTACTATTGGGGTCAGCCAAGATCCTCGCGGCAGAAAAATTCACCCTTTTATTGATTAAAACTGCTGCACCCTGGTCTCTACCATCAAAACCGGCAGACCCAGAGAGAATGCTTGTCATTTGAATTTGTTATCCCGAAATGTTATTGCCAATTCTACAGAAAGCACCATCAATTCATGCATGTGTATAAACACACATGCACACCCAGACATGCACATGTTTAGACACATACACACTCAAGTTGATAATTTCTGTTCAAGTCCACACATGACAACATTCCTAATACCAGTGGTCATTCTTCACAAGCGCTACAAGTCCAGCTTTTCTTTATCAGCTTCTGTTCCTACAGATGGTAACTTTTTCTGAGATCCACTTTCTGAAGGTGTTGACTCACTGGGGTCCAGTTCCTGAAGATGCTGATTCTCACTGGGGTACAGTTCCTGAAGATGCTGATTCTCACTGGGGTAGTCCCTGAAGGTGCTGACTCTCACTGGGATACAGTGGATATTCAGAGACTTTTTCCCAGGGTAGAGGGGTCAATTACTAGGAGGCATAGGTTTAAGGTGCGAGGGGCAAGGTTTAGAGTTTCTTACACAGAGGGTAGTGGATGCCTGGAACTCTCAGCCGGAGGAGGTGGTGGAAACAGGGACGATCGTGACGTTTAATGGGCATCTTGACAAATACATGAATAGGATGGGAACAGAGGGATACGGACCCCGGAAGTGTAGAATGATGAGACAGAGTACAGGAATGAGATAGAGAATCTGGTGAACTGGTGCGACAATAATCTCTCCCTCAATGTCAACAAAACGAAGGAGATTGTCATTGACTTCAGGAAGCGTAGTGGAGTACATGCCCCTGTCTACATCAATGGGAACGAAATAGAAAGGGTCGAGAGCTTCAAGTTTTTAGGTGTACAGATCACCAACAGCCTGTCCTGGTCCCCCCATGCTGACACTATAGTTAAGAAAGCCCACCAAAGACTCTACTTTCTCAGAAGACTAAGGAAATTTGGCATGTCAGCTACGACCCTCGGCACCTTCTGCAGATGCACCATAGAAAGCATTCTTTCTGGTTGTATCACAGCTTGGTATGGAGCCTGCTCTGCCCAAGACTGCAAGAAACTACAAAAGGTCGTGAATGTAGCCCAGTCCATCACGCAAACCAGCCTCCCATCCATTGACTCTATCTATAATTCCCGCTGCCTCAGAAAGGCAGCCAGCAAAATTAAGGACCCCACGCACCCGGACATACTCTCTTCCACCTTCTTCCGTCAGGAAAACGATACCAAAGTTTGAGGTCACGTACCAACCGACTCAAGAACAGCTTCTTCCCTACTGCCATCAGACTTTTGAATGGACCTACCTCGCATTAAGTTGATCTTTTCTCTACACCTTGCTATAACTGTAACATATTCTGCAGTCTCTCCTTCCTTACGGTACACATTGTTTGTACAGCATGCAAGAAACAATACTTTTCACTGTATACTAATACATGTGACAATAATAAATCAAATCAAAGACGATTTTAGTTTAGACGGGTAGCATGGTCGGTGCAGGCTTGGAGGGCCGAAGGGCCTGTTCCTGTGCTGTGCTTTTCTTTGTTCTTTTATAATATATAAAAATCACCCCTTTAACCCCCTCCTGCACTGCAATTTTTATCTGCCAAATATTGTATGCAAATTTCCCTTCCTGATTCCCCTTTATGCGCTTCTGTCAGTGTGTCTGAATTACTTGAGATTAAGGCAGCCCTCTGGGAATCAAGACATGATGGGATGGACATGTAGATTTATAGGGAATTGTTGTTTCAGTGATGGGAGGTGAAAAATCATCAAAATTAAAGTCCACCCTAAGCTATTGGGCAGAAAATGGAATAGATTGTGACCTATGGAGTTTGTGGCTTCAGTCCTAATGCTTCACTGAAGGAAGTTGCAGGGGGCGGGATATTTAAACATGGCTACAATTTCAGATGTAATTTGTAACATTGGTTATAGCCATTTCGGTGCTATACCGGGATGGAAACCTGATTCGAAAGATACAAACAGAGTTGTGTAAAAGATGTGAACAGGTTTGCAAGGCAACAGCGTGTTCAAGGAGTTTGGAGAGGAAAGAGAAAATGGTGATGGGTTGCTAGGACACAATTGAGGCCGGGTATTTTGAGGAGGGAATTATAACACTTTAAAAACAAGAGAGAGGGTTTGAGAAGAGGCAATCATTTGCAAGTCCACTCCTCTGGACCAGAAAGGAAAGTTGGGTGGGCAGTAGTTTATTTGGACAGGTCTTGAATGAGCAGGTGACAGTTTGCAAGGAAATGAAATTTAAGCATCTAGGCAGAGGGGAGGTGGAAAGAAAGAAAAAAATAATCAAGTTCAGGGCAGGGGAATCATGTCGGGTTTGTATGGTTTAGTGGGTATGGAGACAAGAGAATTAGCAGAGACATTATTGATACCATGATCATCATTAATGGTTGATCCATGAGATTGGAGGATGATGAGTCATCAGTTTTTGCATATTGCAGTTGCGAGCAAGGTAATTTGTTGCCAGTAGGACTTAAGTACACTGTCCATGCATAGTCCCATACATTGGGTTGCCTATGAGATTACCTCAGCACTACAGGAATTCGAATCTAGAGTTGATTTTGCCAGAAATTGCTGATGAGTAAACACTAATCAAAACATTCTGGCTGCTTCTAAAAACAAAATGCTGATGCCACTGCAAAGCTCCGATCCTTCACCAATACCATCAGTGTCAGATGCAACATTGCACTTGTAAGTTGAGTTTTGCTGATTGGTGTCTTCAGTTTCATAAGGAAGTGCAAGTTAATGTGCATTTTAGGCTTATAGACACAGCCCTTAATTTTAGTATTGTTGAATCATCTTGCAAGGGAGAAAGCAGCAGCAGTTGTGTTATTAGTTGCACATGCACTAAAGTAACATTCTCTACAGTAATGAATCCCAATCGCTGTGATCATTTTCCATTTGTAAAGATACAGCCGCTTGGTTTCAATTTCATTGTTCATTCATAAATAATGATGTATCACAGGCATTGGCGTGAATTGTAGCCAGAGTTACTAATGGGCCTGCCTGTTCTGAGTGTGCAGACAGTCTGGGATCAGCCTGCGCAAGCTGAGTTGCTACCGGAGACATTTCTGTCCAGTAAATAACAGTGACAGGCATACTCCCTTCAGCCCTGGCACCTCCGGTCCAGCAGTAAAACACAAGGCTGAAAATGTGATGGAGTAACCGCGTGTTTATCCTCTGTCCCTCAACCCACTACAAAACATTTTTAAAAAGCTCCTTCACGTCATCCCTGTTTAATTCTACATGACTGTAACATGCCTCATGGATCAGTGCAACTTTACTTGACTCAGATATGTTGACAATCTGCGGCCCTGAAGTTGCAGTGCAACAGTTGTTAAATTCTGGAAGACTTTGTCCTGCTGAGAATGGACAGAGGGATGTAAGCATGTGAGACACATGGTTAAGAATAAATAAACCGTTTCCCGTACAGGAGTTGGCTAAGAAATGTGATTAGAGGAACAGCACGTCACTGCAAAATAGGTTAAAATCAATGTCCCAGGATTTCCACAAATTGAAAGTCACATTATTAGTTTCAACCTCGATTAAAGCTTCAAACATAAGCAGAATTCCCAAAACTGCAATCTAATGAATTTGCTTTGACGTTTGCCCTTTCGTGAGACCATAATTAGATTAACGAAGTAAATCTGACGATCATGAGCAACAGATTCAGCTGGAAAAAAATGGGTATGCCATGGAATTGTGTGTCTCATTAAAGTGTGCCGTGTTACTGAAAAGGTTGGGAACCATCTCTCTACAGCATCCTGAAGTGACTTGGGGCAGTGCAAAGCTATAAGTCCAGTGCTATTTTTGTTACTAATGCTGACTGGTGGTCACTGCAAAATGTTGATGGTTGGCATTTTGTGCTCGGTACTAAAGAGTATGAGCGAGAAGGCCTAACTGAGTTTGGAAAATTACTTGCTTCCAATTTGAGTCAGTCAGTTGTTTGGCCAGGCTTCTCAGGGCTTCTCTCCTCTTCTCTCCTTCCACACCCCCCCCCCCCCGCCCCCCCCCCCCCCCCGCCCCTCCAAGTTAAGAAATCAGGACATCCATGAATTAACCAGCACAACTACACCACAAGCTTTCAATTTTTTAAGCAAAAATAAACTTTATCGTACTTCAAAAAGAATTAAACAATGTAAGGACGATTAACTTGACACTAGTTTATAAAGACTTGTGCTATAAACTCAGTTTTACTTCTTCTACCCTGGCTCAAATGTAGAGGAACGGTGTCACAGGACTACTAATTAGTTTTTAATAACAAAAAAATAAACATTTATTCAACACAAAGTTTTATTATAATACAATACTCCTTTATTCTCCCCTTAGGTTCACAAATGTATACAGTTTTCAATGATAACGTCTCACACTAAAACAAAATGGCCATTGCCACTCAGCCGACCTTAAGTGGTTTGCTCCTCAAATTCACCTCAGACGATTGTCACGAGTGTTTCCAAACTCCACTCAAAAAGTCACGCTTTGAAATCTTCTTTCAAACCGTTCTTTTCTTCTGCTGGTTTCATTAATATTCCACTCCAGGTTTTCCACTTATGTCAAACAAAGCTTCGACTCTTCTTTCAACAAGGAATCCAGCACCGGATTTTCTTCTCCCCCCCCCCCCCCCCCCCCCCCCCCCCCCCATTGGACTTGTATCCTGTTCTTGAGGCAGTTCCTCTTTGTTTCTTTCACTTCAGACTTCTATTCATTTCTCTGGTTTTCTTAACTAGCTGTTCTCCCTACACTTGTTTTCTTAACCACTACTCCGTGGTATGACTTTTCTTCCAGCAAAGCTGAGAGGTGTTCCCTCTCTAACCTTCTAAAACCAACTGCCAAGAATTCAGTTAATACTACACTTAAAAAAACCTTCCTCCCATGGTTGCTGAGCAATGACTTTTACTTCTCTCCACTTGTTTACTTTTCATGCCGTAAAGCCCTCTAAGTACAAGAGAAGCACAGTTTGGGCTGAGCAACCCCTCACATATGAAAGCACCTTTGTCTAGCATGAATCTAACTATAGTTTTACCCTTCCTGACACATCCACACTAAATTCAACCCACTTAAAACTACTTTATTTCTACTTTTTAAAAATTTAGAGTACCCAATTATTTTTTTTCTAAGTAAGGGGCAATTTAGCATGGCCAATCCACCTAACCTGCACATCTTTGGGTGAAACCCATGCAGACACGGGGGAATGTGCAAACTCCACACGGACAGTGACCCAGGTCCGGGATTCGAACCCGGGTCCTCAGTGCCGTAGTCCCAGTGCTAACCATTGCACCACGTGCCACCCCCATTTCTACTACTTAACAATACAATTATAGATCTTTTAATATTACCTGTTTCCTGACAATTCACAAAGATAAACTCAAATCAAAGAATCCTCAAAGAAAGCTCTGCCCACCTCCACGGCAATATAACATACACAGCCTGTTCCCTGGTAAAAATACAAATTAGCTCCTTTTTATTTCAAAGGTTTCCTTAATTCTGGGAAACCACACGAATGTCTCCTGTTCTTTAGCTAAGCCAGACCACCGCTGCTTTTTGACTGTCACCATTTTACTAAGTTACATTTTGAGTTATCTTGTTTTTTTGTGTGGTTTGCTAGCCTCTGGATATTTCCCAGGATTTTTCCCAACTGAACTTGTATTTAAATTTGATACTAAGGCTAAAGAGCTACACCTCTAAAGCATATGTATGACATTGACATTTGTAACAATATTAATATTTTTTCTCTCTTTCAGGTAGTTATTTCTGCTATGATAACCCAGCTGCTTTGCAGACCCAATTTCTGAGTGTAAGTTGAAAATCTTAAAACATATGGTACAGCACTTGCTAACTTCAAAGAAAACTATTGGAGTGCACCTGGTGCTATGAATATTTATTATATGGTTGCTGTCTTGACCGTACCTTGAATTCTGTGATGAATATTTAAGTCCTTCAGATGTTTTTGGCAACATTTAATAGTCATATATTAACATCAATGATACTTGTATAATGTCAACTCAGTCATTTGAATGCAGTAGTGGCTACTGAATCTGTTGACCACTTTTACAGAATACACAAGTTTATTATGTGAAAGGCACAAGAGTATTAGAAATGGTTGCTTAGAACAGTTTTGATTTTAATTTTAGGCACCATTTTGCAGACAGTTTGAAGTCTCTTTCTCTCTGTTTAAACCCTTTAACCACAACTTTAAGAACACATTTGTAGCCCTGCCCTACAACTGGTCTTTCCCCCAGATTGAATTTAACATTGTTGTGACTTTGCATTAATTCCCACTGTTGGCTCGTCCCCGAGAAGGCTCTTAAAATTAAGTTTCTTTTAGATATTGCATTTTTTTGAATTTAGCATGACACTGCACCAAATATCAAGTAAATTGTTCTGCATTTAAAAAAAAATCATTTTCAGTTCTTTAAAATAATGTTCTCACAGTTGGCGGAGTCAGCACTGAACACAAGTTATTACTTTGGTGATGATGATGAATCTATTTTCAGCTGTTCATGTGATGCAGGCAAGGCCACTATTCATTGCCCATCCCTAATTGCCCATGAGAAGGTGGTGAGCTGCCTTCTTGAACCACTGCATGTCTATGTGGTATAGGTGCACCCACGGTGCTCTTGGGGAGGGAGTATTAATAAAGCTGCAGCAGGATTTACTCTTCAGTACCTCAGCAAATATTTGAATACTTTTTTAAAAAGTACGTTCTAACGCTGCCCAAATGCTCTGGTTCATGGCAAATTTTATGTTTGATATCCAAAAACTCTTTGGCCTGCATATTTTTGTAGTTTGCTCGTCTATTGAGTTATATATTAGAGGATTGATACCATTGAATACTTCTAAGTGAATTCAGCAGTGATGTGACCCGGAGTGGGGTTGTTGAGATTGAGCTTTGGGACTTACAAACCACTCCACTTTTCCTCTGTGCTTTGGGATTTGCAAACCATCCTGCTTTTCCTCTGTGCTTTATTTAGCTGTCAGAAAGTAATTGTATGTTAATTTGTCGTCCATTTGAAAATGAAATACAAACTGCAACAAAATGTACCGTTTCTTTTTACTTCTACCAAGCTGTTAATGGAAAGCTTTGGAGGAAAGCGCAAATACTGCATTAAAAAGTTAATGATGTGGAGATGCTAGCGCTGAACTGGGGTGGGCACAGTAAGAAGTCTCAACACCAGGTTAAAGTCCAACAGGTTTATTTGAAATCACAAGCTATCAAAGTGCTGCTCCTTCATCAGGTGAAGTGGAGGCAGGTTCACAAACACAGCATATATAGGCAGAGACACAATTGCAAGACAATAACAGATTGGAATGTGAAGAATGGTTGGAATGTGAGTTTTTACAGGTAAACAATTCTACAGGTAAACATTTTCTCTACAGGCAAACCTTTTCTCTGCAGGTAAACTCATCTCTCCAGGTAACCACGTCTCTATAGATACAAGCAGTGTGAATGGAGTGAGAGATAATCACAGGTAATCGAGGTGTGAATTGTTTCAAGAAAGGACAGTTAGTAGGATTCTGCAAACCTGGACAGTATGGTGGGGGTTACATGGAATGTGACATGAACCTGAGATCCCTGTTGAGGCCGTCCTCATGTGTGCAGAACTTGGCTACCAGTTTCTGCTTGGCGATTTGCATTCTTGTGTGTCTTAAAGGCCGCCTTGGAGAATGTTTACCCGAAGATCGGAGGCTGAATGTCCTTGACTGCTGAAATGTTCCCTGACTGGAAGTGAACACCCCTGCCTGGCGATTGTTGCGCGGTGTCCGTGTCACCGAACAGAAATTAGTAACCAAGTTCTGCACGCAAGAGGATGGTCTCAACCTGGATCTCAGGTTCATGTCACATTACATGTAGCGCCCACGATACTGCCCGGGTTTGCAGAATCCTACTAACTGTTCTGACTTGAAACAATTCACACCTCGATATCCCTCGCTCCACTCGCACTGTTTGTCCCTGTAAAGACTTGTTTACCTTTTAAAGACTCTCATTCCAACCATTCTTCACATTTGATCTGTAACTGTCTTGCAGGTGTGTCTGTGAAGCTGCCTCCACTTCACCTGATAAAGGATCAGTGCTCCGAAAGCTTGTGGTTTCAAATAAATCTATTGGACTTTAGCCTGGTGTTGTGAGACTTCCTACTTAAAGTTAAATAATGGAATTAGTTTGGAAGTAGCTGTGAGGTCAAATGTTATGGCATTCCTTCAAGCCTTAGTATATTTAATGCCTTGATAAATATGCTTTGGACAAGCGTTATTGAAGTATTATTGAATTAAATTGTGTATATTAATACTATGGGTCATGCTATTCGATTGGCAACCTGAAGGTTGAGAGTTAAAATCCAACCATGGAAAAGTTCTGAAATTAAATTCAATATGTCTGATAACTTGTGGACTGGCACCAGGGGATAAGTGACCCTGAAAGCTTCTGGATTGTCATCAAAATGTAACTAGTTTGGGCAAAGGAGTTTGCTACCACTTCCATTCTGATCTACAGCTGACTTGAGTTCCATCCCACCTTGCAGAGTATTAATGCCCTCTGAAGGACCGATTATATGTGTTGTACAAAACACAAATTAGTGGTATCTTTCATACATCATGTGCAGGCGGCAGGGTGGTGCAGTCGGTTGCACTGGTGTCTCACAGTGCCAGGGACCCGGGTTCGATTCTGACCTTGGGTGACTGTGTGGAGTTTGCATGTTCCCCCTGTGTCTGCCTGGATTTCCTCCAGGTGCTCCACTTTTCTCCCACAGTCCAAAAATGTGCAGGTTAGGTGGATTTGCCATGCTAAATTGCCCCTTAGTTAGGTGGGGTTATTGGGTTGCGGGGGAGTGGGCTTAGCTGGGTGCTCTTTCAGAGGGTCAGTACGGACATGATGGGCTGAATGGCCTCCTTCTGCATTGTAGGGATTCTATGATATAAAATGAGCAGAGCGATGATAAAGCCAAAGACCGACTTCCATCGTCTTATTTCACAAATTAGTACGTTTGCCCTTGTGGCTCCAGCACAAGATGCTGTCATTTAGCCCACAATGTCTGCTGTTCCTCTGAAAGAGCAATTCCCCCTTGGGCTTGCAAATTTTTGCTTTTCAGATTATGATTCCATTCTCTGTTGGAAGCCTCGTTTTACCCTTCCTCCACCAGTCTCGGGCAGTGCATTCCAGATCCTAATCACTCATTATGTGGAAATGTTTATCCTCATGGTCATCGCTTCCTTTGCCAGTTATCTTAAATCTGTGTACTCTGTTTCTTATCCTTCCACCAATGAGAACAGCTTCTCCCTATCTACACTGTCCAGACCCCTCGTGATCTCTAAAGGCAAATCTCTAAAATTTTGTTTTTCTCTGTTTAACATTAGTTAATAAGTGCTTGTGTTCCTGTTGAAATCTGGTCGTTAAAAGTATAATCAAATTATGATCCGTAAATCCCAGAGCTTTTGACTGGTTTGTGCATTTTTATTTATGTAACACCCAATTGAAGTAATCAGTTACATTCAAGCATTCATGAATTGAAAACAGTAACTTCATGGGGAAAAAGTGCAATTAACACATGTTCATTCCTGTTTTTATGAATACTTTTGGTGTGTAGGAGAGCATATTCGTGCAATATTTGGCATTTAACACCAAGCATTTAGTGAGTCAAGGGCATACTTGGTTTCAGCTTAGCATAGGTACAAATGACATTACTGTGAAAAACACAAACCAGGCAACTGCACTTGCACAGTGTGAAAATGGTCTCATGGGACACAGTGCTATTGCACTTGTAGCATCAGAATAAGCCTATGATGTTAGTGGTTTAAAATGCTTATGTTGAGATGTAGGACCATGTATAAAGCTAAGTCCTAGATTATAGAAATTGTCCATTGTGGTGCACAGGTTGATGTCTTAATGTTGTAGTGTTGTAAGTATATGTTTATCTATAGATCTGTTATTTCTGGAGTTATGGTTTTGATAATTTGAAATTTCTGAGTTTCTTATTGGAAATTTTCCAAATTATAAATTGGTTGAAATTAAATATTTTTCTATTGACTATGCAATATGGTAAGAATTGCAAATGAGCTGTGAATTAATATGCAAGATTGGCTGCAAACATTGTAATATGCTCAATTTGGAATCAAAGAATTAGTTTTGTCTTTTAAACCGGAGTTTAAACCTATAAATATGGAGGATTTATATTGATTTTCTATTTCTTTTCTCAATTTTTAAACTTTACTTTGAATGCCTAACATTTCTGTTGAGTTGTCACTATACAGTTCCCTCCTGATGATGACAAAGTATTATGATGAAACTGAATTATCTGATTTATTTAGTAACTTAATCCGGAAAAGTGGGGAAAATGGCGCGAGAAAATTTGGAATTATAATTTGAAGTAAGAGAAATTAGCTGGATTCTAAAACACACTCCTATCCAGTAATATAATCCTTATGTAATAACTGTCGCATTGCTCCTTGATGTGGCATATGACTTCATTGTGTCGTTGTAAGTATTGTGTAAGTATTGTGCATTATGTTGCATTGTTATGTTGTTTACACCAATGCAGTTGGCTGTTTTGTAAAATTTCAGGATTCTTGACTGCAGTATTTGAAATTCCAACTTGGCCTGAAAATTTTCTCCTTTAATAGGATATGAAGATTAATACTGCCACATTTATGCAACTGTATGCATGGTATTCCTGGCCCAATGTTGTCCTCTGCTTTTTTGGAGGATTTTTACTGGACAGGGTATTTGGAATGCGGTAAGAAAATCAACTAATTTTCGTCTGAAGACAAGTGAAATTGTGTGATGAGAAATGCCACAAATCTGACATTTAAAACTTTTCTTGCAGTTTGGGAACAATAATCTTCAGCCTGTTTGTCTGTGTTGGACAAGTGAGTAAAAATTCACATTTATTCTGTGACTATTTATACAACAACCGGTGGAATTGAGACTACTGCATTCTTGAGTATGTGCCTTTTTAAAATTCTTTCATGGATATGGGTATCGCTGTTACCCGTCCCTAATTGCCTTTGAGCTGAGTGGCCTGTTAGGCCAAATTGGAGGGCGGATAAGAGGGCGGCACAGTGGTTAGCATAGGGGACTCACAGCTCCAGAGTCCCGGGTTCAATTCTGGCCTTGGGTAACTGTCTGTGTGGCGTTTGCACGTTCTCCCTGTGTCTGCGTGGGTTTCCTCCGGGTGCTCCGGTTTTCTCCCACAGTCCAAAGATGTGCAGGTTAGGTGGATTGGCCATGCTAAATTGCCCCTTAGTGTCCAAAAGGTTAGGTGAGATTACTGGGTTACAGGGATTGGGTGGAGGCGTGGGCTTAAGTAGGGTGCTCTTTCCAAGGCCGGTGTAGGCCTGACCGGCTGAATGGCCTCTTGCACTGTAAATTCTATGATAACTATATTGTTGTGAGTCTGGAGTCACATGTAGACCAGACTGGGTAAGGTCAGCAGATTTCCTCCCCTAAAGGGCGTTGGTGAACCAAATGGGAGTTTAAACAATCAATGATATTTTCATGGTCACCATTACTGAGACTAGCTTTCACTGAACTGAGTGTGAATTCCACTGGCTGCAGTGCTGAGATTTGAACCCATATTCCTCACAGCATTGACTCTGGATTGCTAGTCTACTGACATTACCACTATGCCGCCATCTCCCCAATGTCAGATTAACAGATAATTTTAATACCTGATCCTGTTTGAGTGCATGTAGAATACAACTGCTAGTCTTGGATTTCAGCTAGCCAGCACCGTTTTACATTTCCCTCCTGTTCCTTAACTTCTGCTGGATATGCAGAAGTTATCTCCCAGAAGTCAGATTTTAAATGTTTCAATAGTGTGTGTGGACTTTCTGCCCAAACATTTTAATTGCAGCTATTCCCCTCAGTTTCAAACTGAAATGCCATCCCTCTAGAGACACCTTTCATTGTAATTTCCTTTAATTGCCAAAGTTATGTCGCCAAAGTATTTGTTGAATTTTTGATGCCCAAAGGAGGTTGTTAGCAGTCTATACGCACAAGGAAAATGATCAGTTTTGAGGTCTTGGACTCTTTAAAACCACAGCTCATCTGAAGTTATGTTGTTTCTGGTTCACTGCAATATGCACCTCGTTAGACGTCATCTGACGCCAGAAATCAAGTTATGACTAGAGCACCTCCTAACTTGGTTACTCGATTTTTTAAATTCATTCATGGGATGTGGGAGTTGCTGGCTGGGTCAGCATTTATTGCCCATCCCCGAGGGCAATTGAGAGTCAACCACATTGCTGTGGGTCTAGAGTTATATGTAGGCCAGGCCAGGTAAGGATGGCAGCTTTCCTTCCCAGAAAGAACATTAGTGATTTACAGTGAACTCAAATTGCACCATTTGCTGTGGTGGGATTAATGCCCCAGAGCATTACTCTGGGTCTCTGGATTACTAGTCCAGCGACAGTATCACTACGCCACTTCCTCCACTATATATGTCTGGTCACAAGGTGTCTAGTTTGGTATTGCGAAGATTGAGTGTATAGCCATTATTCTGTGGGTCAATTTGTGTCATTTTTCCAAGGTGTGGAAGACCTAATAAAGGTGACGAAATCGACATGGATGGAAAGCAATATAAACATATGCTTTTTTAAAGGTTATTGTTGCTACTGGAGCATTGTTCAATGCATTTTGGCTGATGGAACTGGGAAGATTTGTCTTTGGGTGAGTTCATTATTTTATGCTAGTAAATGTACAACACAATCATTGAAGCAATATTTAGATTAATGCTGGGCAAAGTAGTACAAGTTTTCCAATCAAGTATTTTAATGTTGCCATCAACCTATTTATTCAAAACTAGTCATGCTTAATGTTAAGATAGCACAGATCAGGATGTTGACGGTTGTCAGCTAACCATGCCCAAGTAATCTTAAGTAATGAAGTGGCAGTGTATATTTTGTTCCTCCTCATCAACATGTAGAAGATCATACTCGTGCAGTACCTGGCCTCTACATGGGAGTGTACTGTTTCTGACTTGCATCTACAATGCAGTTGGGTGGTATTGTAGGATCTTTGGATAAAGATATTACACATATTGTTAAGAACATTATAAAATAGGAGAATGATTAGACCATTTGGCCCATTGAGCCTGCTCCACCATTCATTCAGGTCATGGTTGATCTTGTATGTCAAATCAGCTTTCTCACTCGATACTCACCCTGCTCAAACATCTGTTAATAATAATGATCTTTTATTGTCACAAGTATGAAGTTACTGTGAAATTCCCTAGTCGCCACATTCCGGCACCTGTTCGGTTAAGCTGGTATGGGAATTGAACCCGCGCTGCTGGCCTTGTTCTGCATTACAAACCAGCTGTCTAGCCCACTGAGCTAAACCAGCCCTTGTTGACCACAGCCTTGAATATACTCAACGTCAGAACATCCACAGCTCTTGGGTGGAGAATTCTACGAATTCTCAGTTTTGTTTTCACCTCATTCAAATGAACAAAGAACAAAGAAATGTACAGCACAGGAACAGGCCCTCCAAGCCCGTGCCGACCATGCTGCCCGACTAAACTACAATCTTCTACACTTCCTGGGTCCGTATCCCTCTATTCCCATCCTATTCATGTATTTGTCAAGATGCCCCTTAAATGTCACTATCGTCCCTGCTTCCACCACCTCCTCCGGTAGCGAGTTCCAGGCACCCACTACCCTCTGCGGAAAAAACTTGCCTCGTACATCTGCTCTAAACCTTGCCCCTCTCACCTTAAACCTATGCCCCCTAGTAATTGACCCCTCTACCCTGGGGAAAAGCCTCTGACTATCCACTCTGTCTATGCCCCTCATAACTTTGTAGACCTCTATCAGGTCTCCCCTCAACCTCCTTCGTTCCAGTGAGAACAAACCGAGTTTATTCAACCGCTCCTCATAGCTAATGCCCTCCATACCAGGCAACATTCTGGTAAATCTCTTCTGCACCCTCTCTAAAGCCTCCACATCCTTCTGGTAGTGTGGCGACCAGAATTGAACACTATACTCCAAGTGTGGTCTAACTAAGGTTCTATACAGCTGCAACATGACTTGCCAATTCTTATACTCAATGCCCCGGCCAATGAAGGCAAGCATGCCGTATGCCTTCTTGACTACCTTCTCCACCTGTGTTGCCCCTTTCAATGACCTGTGGACCTGTGCTCCCAGATCTCTTTGACTTTCAATACTCTTGAGGGTTCTACCATTCACTGTATATTCCCTACCTGCATTAGACCTTCCAAAATGCATTACCTCACATTTGTCCGGATTAAACTCCATCTGCCATCTCTCCGCCCAAGTCTCCAAACAATCTAAATCCTGCTGTATCCTCCGACAGTCCTCATCGCTATCCGCAATTCCACCAACCTTTGTGTCGTCTGCAAACTTACTAATCAGACCAGTTACATTTTCCTCCAAATCATTTATATATACTACAAAGAGCAAAGGTCCCAGCAATGATCCCTGTGGAACACCACTGGTCACAGCCCTCCAATTAGAAAAGCATCCTTCCATTGCTACTCTCTGCCTTCTATGACCTAGCCAGTTCTGTATCCACCTTGCCAGCTCACCTCTGATCCTGTGTGACTTCACCTTTTGTACTAGTCTACCATGAGGGACCTTGTCAAAGGCCTTACTGAAGTCCATATAGACAACATCCACTGCCCTACCTGCATCAATCATCTTAGTGACCTCCTCGAAAAACTCTATCAAGTTAGTGAGACACGACCTCCCCTTCACAAAACCATGCTGCCTCTCACTAAAACGTCCATTTGCTTCCAAATGGGAGTAGATCCTATCTCGAAGAATTCACTCCAGTAATTTCCCTACCACTGAAGTAAGGCTCACCGGCCTGTAGTTCCCTGGATTATCCTTGCTACCCTTCTTAAACAGAGGAACAAATGGGTGACCCTTTAGCCCGTAGTACAAGAGTCCCCTCAACATTTGCACACAACATTGCATGTACAGTCTCCTTTTCCTCTCAAGTCCTTGAACCTGTTGTCATCTCCTAAATTTGTGCCCATCTTTCTTGCAACCTGTTGTCACCTCCTAAATTTGTGCCCATCTTTCTTGCAACTTCTTAAACCCCTTCAATTATGTTTCTGCCACTGTCACGGCTACGCAAGGGCCTTGCGGTAGCACAGTGGTTAGCACTGTTGCTTCACAACGCCAGGGTCCCAGGTACGATTCCCACTTGGGTGACTGTCTGTGCGGAGTCTGCACGTTCTCCCCGTGACTGCAAGGGATTCCTCTGGGTGCTCAGTTTTCCTCCCACATGTCTCGAAAGATGTGCTTGTTAGGTGAATTGGACATTCTGAATTCTCATCGGTGTACCCGAACAGACACTGGTATGTAGCGACTAGGGGATTTTCACAGTAACTTCATTGCTGTGTTAATGTAAGCCGCCTTGTGATAATAATGAAGATGATTATTGTTAATAACCAAAGCAGTAAATGCTCTATGAATTTGAACACAGTGCACTGTCACTTCTCATTCTTTTTGATCTCTGGAGCTTTTAACAAGGTTGTCCATCCATACTCCTGCAGTGTATCTTCTCCATTGTCCAGCTGAGTACAGCTCCCGTTGCCTGGTTCCACTCTTGCCTATCAAGAGCAGACAAAGAATCTTTGGCAGTGGTTTCTCGTTCTGCTGTTTCACACCATTACCGCAAGCCTGAATAGGAACCACCCTTGACCCCAACCTATTTCTTTACATGCTGCACCTTGGACGATCATTCATCAAGACTTCATGTATGTTGATGTCATCCAGCTGTACCTCCTCCACTTCTTTCTCACCCCCCCCCCCCCCCCCCCCCGCCCCCCTTCAACAGTGTATCTGATGTCCCCCTGCTTGTCTGATATTCTATCCTGAATGAAGTGAAATATTGTTTAATTAAACATCGGAAAGATCAAAACCTTTGCATTTGTCCCCCCACAACAAACTCTGTTCCTCACCATGAATTCCATCCTCGTTCCCAGCTAGTTTGCGGTTGAACCAGGTAATTCCAAGCCTCTGCTTCCTCTTGACCCTGAACTGAGCCTCCAATTCTATACTCTTCAAAAGCACATCTACTTCCACTTGTGTATGTTTTACGGGTAAATGCATTATGTATAACTTTACACTTTCTGTTACCTTTCAATTGGCCCTTGTTGCTCTTTTGACTTCATGCCAAGGCTACCTTTAAAGTATCAGCTTGCATTGTGATCAAGTTCTGAGTGTGCTTGAATGTTCATTGGTTACCAAATGACATTTAATTGAATAGCTGATTAATTTAGAATGTAGATTTTGATATGATGGTCTTTGACTTCTTTTCTAATCTTATTGCCATTTCCTCTGACCTGAGAATGGTTGGGTGCACAATGCCTTTACTAACATGAGATCAGAACGGCTCTGCTTAATTTGTTCTGGAGGTAATTGAAAGTAAAATGGAACTGTAAAGCAATTGAAAGTTAATCGCATGTTTCTTTTCACTTTTATAGGATTGGTGGGGAATCATTAGCTGTTGCACAGAACACGTATGCAGTCAGCTGGTTCAAAGGCAAAGAACTAAACCTTGTGTTTGGGTTGCAGCTCAGCATGGCTAGAGTGGTATGAGTAGCATTTATTAGATCCAGAGATGTAACAAAAATCCAAATAGTTTATCATGATTGCATTAATCTTATCCAATTCTCTGGAAATAAGCAACATCCTATGCAGTATAGGAAAATAGAAAACTAATTTGAAAAGGACACTTCTAGAGCTGTAATGCAGCAACATATTATGCTCTGCTAGTTTACATTTATATCAAGTAAGGAAGCTATTTGATTCATACACTTATGGAACATTCTACTGCTTTAGGCAGCTTGTTTAATCGAGAGGGTGCTAGACAAGGGGCGGGATTCTCCACTCCCGCGCCGAAGTGTCCACGCCGTCGAGGTTCACGACGGCACGAAACGGACCCGATCCCGACCGATTCAGGCCCCGACAATGGGCTAGGATCGGGGCCACATCATCTACACGCGCCAGGCCTTGTCGCCGCGTAAAGGCGGCGCTGCATAGATGGCGCAGCCGGCGCCGCATAACTGGCGTCACCCGCGCATGCGTGGTTGCCGTCCTCTCTGAGTCCGCCCGCAGGAAGATGGCGGACGGATCTTGCGGGGCCACGGGAGGAAGGAGGTCCTCCTTCAGAGAGGACGGCCCGACGATCGGTGGGCACCAATCGCGGACCATGCCACATTTGAGGTACCCCCCGGTGCAGGATCTCCCCCCCCCCCCCCCCCCAAGAGCAGGCCGCCCCCCCAGCGTTCCCGTGCTGTTCCCAACGGCAGCGACCAGGTGTGGACGGCGCCAGGGGGAACCCGCCGTTTTGGCCTGGCCGCTCTGCCCATCCGGGCCTGAGAATAGTGGGGGTGTTGGAGAATCGCCATTTTGGGTGTCTCCGGCCCGCGGAACTCGACGGGGCAGTTCCCGCCGCTTGGGAGAATCGCGGGAGGGCGTCGGACCGGCGTCCCAGGAAATTTTGGCGGCCCAGGCGATTCTCCCAACCGGCGCGGGAGTGGAGAATCTCGCCCAAGGACTGGGAGAAGTAAGAAGAAAATGCCAGTGCAACATCCATTTAACATAAAAAGCCTAATTGTATCCTACATTGATTTATTTAAGCAACCTTTTCTGAGAGTGTGCTTGCCACAACACATATGGTATGTTGGTTTTATTTGGATGCAGTTCTGTTGCGAGCATTCTTAATTCTTTATAATTATTTTGGGAGATAAAGTGATGAAACCCTGTCAAGAATTACTTCTAGTCTCAAAACATAGGGTACCATTTGGCATCTGTGATCCCTCAAGAGAAGTTCTGGACGTCACTAGATAATTACAAGTAAAGAGCACTGTTTAGTCCATCTTGGGTCATTGATCCAGAATAATCCTAAAGTTCCTTCACTTCAGTCTATTTGGTTCTTAAAAGATTCCAAGGGTTTCGCCTCCAATATTGTTGACTTTGTGTGAAGAAGAACTTGATATAATGGTGCAAAATGTGTCTTTTACCACCTTGAACCTGTGGCACCTTGTCCTACTCATATGTATGTTATGGGCCAGGGTTTAGAAATTCCAAAGTATATTATGGAGTTCATCTGACCTATAACCTTTTTATTGAATTTGGCTAGGATGAGCACAAGAGCCTTCACTTGAGGTGTGATTCAGCAGTCTTCCTAGACACTTTAATCAAAATAAGCTTTATCCTAAGAACTTAATCAGCATTTATATAAACATACAGCAAGAAGCTTTTATCAATTACAAACATAAAGGTGCCCCACAGCTATATTAATCCATGTATAACACTTAATGAATTCCCCCATGACTGTTCCAATTCAGAAACAAAACCCCATAAGCCAAAGGCCTGGCCCAGCACTCTGCATTCTCACTTGAACAAGACTGGCTTTCTGAGATTCTGACCCCGTCTCACCAGCATGTTTAAATCCTTGCCAGAAAGCAAATATGTCTAAAGCCACCACCAAGGTGATTTTTACTGGAACAGATATTTAAAATGAAATGGCCCAAACACTTCTTTCTCCTGTCTGAGTCCACAGCAGTTAAAACAAAATGAGAGCGAAACCAAAATAATCACACAGCCACAGCCCAGCTCCACCCACAAAATGACATCACTGAAGCCACGTCATAAGACAAAAACTCTAGGGCAATTTTGGGCAATAAGTGCTGCCGAGTCAGAGGCGTCCACATCACATGACAATGATAAAAAATAAAATCGCATTTCGGAATCCTGCTTTGAAGGTTGAAAAGCTCAAAGTTACTCGGAACCTTCTTCACAACATGATCAATCTGTAGCTTGAGCAATGTGTTCACTCCTGGTTACAGTAATATTAAGATAACATTCACACACTGAGCAGTGCAGAGGAGAGCGATTGCAATTGCTCTCCTCTGCATTGCTCCCTGTATGTAAATGTTATCTTTTAAAAAAAAATTTAGAGTATCCAATTCATTTTTCCCATTACGGGGCAATTTTAGCGTTACCAATCCACCTACACCACACTTGTGAATGTTATCTTAATATTGCTGTAGCCAGAAGCAAACACGTTGCTCAAGATACAGATTGATCATGATTTCTTTCCAACTTCTTGTCTTATTGTTTGGCTGTGTTGTAGCCACTCTTATTTACTTTATGATTGCATTGGGAAGCCGGGTCAAATATCAAATTACTGAATGTCCGAGGCCTTGCAAACTTCTTTCCTCATTATTCGAGCACCACTCCGAGACCGGAGGATATTTCCTATTTTTTGTCTGCCCAAAACTTTATATTAAACAAGGTGGAGCTGGGCTGTGGCTGTGTGATTATTTTGGTTTCACCCATTGTTTTTGTCCATATGAATATTCACTCCGATTTCTAAGTTGCTTCCTCTGATTCTACTGATCTTTGGTAGTTTTGTTTTTTGCTTCCTCTGATTCTACTGATCTTTGGTAGTTTTGTTTTTAAAAATTTGACCAATGTTCACTCTCGGAAAAATATATTTTCCAATTTCCTTCCACAAGGAGTGGAATAACGGAGGAAAGCATGTTTGGTTTCCATCTGTGTGTCTCGAAACAGCAGTTTCTACAGTATTTTTTTGGAGGTTCTGGAAAATGTCTACTGCAGAGAGACTTTTCAAGGAAAAGAGTTTAACCCACATCCCCAAATTAACTCAACTATTTTAAGGAAATGTGCATGAGTACTGACTACATGGTGATATTCTCTTAAACTTAGTTGACTGGAGAGGTGACCAGGACTGTTCTTTGTTTGAGATCCTAATTTTCTCTGTGTCACTCGGTTGTTGCTTTTTCATTGTATTTGAAGGAAGGACAATTTCCCCCAGGCTGCACTTGCTTCCTAATGGCTATTTACATTGGTGAAGTTCTTTGTCCAAGGAGGAAATACAGAACTGAGCAGTTTTTCGAAAACTAAAGATTTTAAACCAGTTTTTTTTAATTAAAAAAAAAAAATGCTATAATGTACCCACACGATTACAAATTGACATTAATTGACACCGAAGGAATGGTCTTCTCACTCAAATGAAACTTGAGTGTTGGGGGGGGGGGGGAAGAAGTTTAGTTGTGTGTAATTTACTTTAGATCCAGTGTTATTTGCTTGAATTTAATTCTCTTTGATTAATCAATTCAGTTGACTTTACTAGATGCAGCACTTTGTAGCAACTGGTTTCATAAAACTCAATCCATGACGGAAGTGCAGTTTTGAAGGACCCCATAGACTGGACATGCCAAA
The DNA here is from genome assembly GCF_047496885.1 of Scyliorhinus torazame. Lineage (NCBI taxonomy): Eukaryota > Metazoa > Chordata > Chondrichthyes > Carcharhiniformes > Scyliorhinidae > Scyliorhinus > Scyliorhinus torazame. Next base: position 93,298,562 of record NC_092720.1, on the reverse strand, counting down.
AATTATCCAACCTCCTTTTGGGTTGGAGGAGGAAGTTGAGGCTGTGGAATCTATCTCTGGAGTGATAAATGTAGTTTGTATGGCTATTGAATCTTTTGAATATGCAATTTTTAAACTTGATTTTTTTTATTGACGTGCAGATTTTAGAAATTAAACACATGACCAACAGCGTGCATGAATCAGTCTTGCATTGAAGTAGGTGTGCAAAGTTTAAACTACATTCTTTTTTTTCTACAGGGTAGTACTGTGAACATGAACGTTATGGGATGGATCTATGCAAGAGCAGCAAAGATGGTGGGCTCTATGAATCACAGTGCCCTTGGCATAAGTCTCATGATAGGTTTGTAACTTTGTTTTAATTCAGTGCAACTGACATGAATACCAACTGGAATTTCTTTTGGCCACATTTGATTTGCCTTTGCTGATAGCTTGGATGTATTTTTACTCTCCTGCAATCCCAATTTTGGAAGGTCCACTTCCTCCAATGTCATTGATTAACAGGCACAGAAGTTTAAATGTGTCTCTTGGAGGGTCAGTAAAGCTCACTTCACAAGTTTGATCACTGAGTAAGCACAACAATTTAGAAAGTAAACACTGTCTTTAACTTACATTGTCTTAAGAGTTGGTTACATTTTAAACCTTCCATCTGAAAGATGAGTTTCCTTTCGATTAATATAGTCTGCATTTATTTGTTCACGTATTGTAGGCCCGGGTTAGCTGAAGAGTTCTCTTCAGAATATAGCAAAAGAGTCAGGAATAAACAAAAAACGAGAGGGCCAAGGATGCTCATTATTTTGGCATATTAACTGGCGCGTCATGACCAGAGATCACATGTCAAGAATGGTTGTTCTGTAGCATAAATATGAGTGAATTATGCTAGTGAGCTGTGTCCTGGAATACAGTTGTTTCAATACAATATTCCCTTACGGTGAGCAGAATTCTTTGATCAAAGTTAGTATCCGCTATGGTATTTGCCTGTCAATGCAATTCCTTTAACGTACATAACCAGTTCAGCGAATAAATCTTGGGAATGTTGTTTGGCACCAACAAAGAGCAAAATTATTCCATTGACTTCCAAGATGTTCATTTGGTTTTGTACTTGTCTACTTAAAGTTTTTTTAAAATAGGAAGACGTGCAAAAGATGTTTCCTTATGTTTGAAATCTTGTGGGATTCCTTAATTCTCTTGGAAATTTAATAATAATAATTGCTTATTGTCACAAGTAGGCTTCAATGAAGTTACTGTGAAAAGCTCCTTTTTAATGTTGCATGGAGTTTGCATGTTGGAATTTGGCCGTTATGACTCTTCTTTGAGTCAACGTTAACAAAAGACAAACAATTGCAAAATTACAATGACAATTTGGCCAGTGCTCAATGTAACTTAACCTATTTAATAAATTCTATATCCTTTCTTTGCATAATTCCTTTCTTTTTAATATCATTCACCAATCGACAAAATGCAAAATGACTTGAGTTTACTTAGTTTGTTATCACCTCTTTATTTTAATAAGTGTCAGGTAGAAATTATTTGATTTGAAACCGTTTTGCCATATTGCTCACCACCACTCACTTCAGTCACTTCGCCACTTCAGTCACTTCACTGTAGTCACTATCAGGCTCAAGCCACAGGTTGTGAATTTAAGCTCTGTACAAGGCTTAAGTGAATCATCTAGGTGGATGTTTGTGTTGTGTATCACTGCATCCATTAGAATTATCAATCTTCAAATTAGACATTAAAACAATGGATCTGCCTATTGTGAGTATTGCACATCTCATGGCATTAGTTGACCTGTGATACATTTATTCCAGAGTTCTGGTTCATATTTCCCATGTACAACCAAATATCTTGTAGGAAAATGTATTGGTTATTTTATGCACAGTAAAGTTCCATAAACAACAGTGAGAGAGGTGACAAATCCATACTTGTGTTGGTTGAGGAATGAATCATCATAAACTAGATTCTTGGACTCTTTTTTTGAAAATATTTTATTAAGACATATATAATTTTAACAATTTTCAAGAGGACAAAAAATAACAGAACAAATAACACCCACCCAACCAACAACCAAACCCAGCCAACGTGGTTTACCTACACAGTTCCCCAGTCTCCCTTTCCCACAAACTATTTCCCATCTCAACCAGCCCCCCATGCCTCCCTCTTTCCCTTTTCACCTTATATCCGCTGACAGCATAATTTTCCCCAAAGAAGTTGATAAATGGCTGTCACCTCTGGCTGAACCCTTGCATCGTTCCTCTCAGGGCGAACTTGATCTTCTCAAGCCTGAGAAACCCGGCCATGTCACAGACCCCTGCCCTGATTTCGGGAGTTCCGAGACCCTCCACGCCAATAAGATCTGTCTCTGGGCTGCCAGCGTGGCAAAGGCCAAAACATCAAGCTCTCTTGCCCCTGGACTCCCGGATCTTCCGACACACCCAAAATTACCACTTCTGGACTCGGAACCACCCATGCCTTTAATACCATTGACATGACATAGGCAAATCCCTGCCAAAACCTCCTAAGCCTCGAACATGCCCAAAACACGTGGACATGATTTGCGGGCCCTCCTGTACACCACCCACACCTATCCTCCACCCCTTCAAAGAACCTGCTCATACGGGCCACAATCATGTACCCACTGTGGACCACCTTGAATTGCACTTTGAATTGTATCAGGCTAAGCCTGGCACCGTCGAGGACACGTTGACTCTACTCGGGGCATCCTCCCACAACCCCGTCTCTAACTACTTGCCCAATTCTTCCTCCCATTTTCGCTTCACTTGCCCTATCGCGCGCAGCTCCCTCCCATTCCATAAGCTCTTTATAAATTTCCGAGACCTTCCTCTCCCCCACTCCCGTTTTCAATACTATCTGTATCCCCTGGGGCGGTAGGTGCGGATAGGTCGTGACCTGCCTCCGCGCAAAGTCCCTCACCTGCAGGTAGTGGAACCCATTTCCCCAGGGCAGCGCAAACTCCTCCAAGCACGGAAAGCTGCCATCAGTAAACTGGTCCCAAAACCACTCGATCCCAGCTCACTGCCACCTCCGAAACCCCCCCCTTTCAGATTCCTCCCGCCCCCCGACGCAAACCGGTGGTTGCCACAAATAGGTGTCCATGCCGACGCTCCCTCCACTCCCATGTGCTTCCACCACTGTCCCCACACCCTCAAGTCCGCCACTACCACCGGGCTTGAGGAGCCGTTACCAGTGCCCCTAAACTTGTGCCCCTACATGAGACATAGAACATTACAGCGCAGTACAGGCCCTCGCTGTTGCGCTGACCTGTGAAACCAATCTAAAGCCTATCTACAGTATTCCAAAATCATCCATATTTTTATCCAATGACCATTTAAATGCCCTTAATGTTGGCGAGTCCACAACTGTTGCAGGCAGGGCATTCCACACCCCTACTACTCTCTTGAGTAAAGAACCTATCTCTGACATGAAAATGAAAACCGCTTATTGTCACGAGTAGGCTTCAATGAAGTTACTGTGAAAAGACCCTAGTCGCCACATTCCGGCGCCTGTTCGGGGAGGCTGGTACGGGAATTGAACCGTGCTGCTGGCCTGCCTTGGTCTGCTTTAAAAGCCAGCGATTTAGCCCAGTGAGCTAAACCAGTCCCTATGAAGTTACTGTGAAAAGCTCCTAGCCGCCACATTCCAGCGCCTGTTCGGGGAGGCTGGTACGGGAATTGAACCCGTGCTGCTGGCCTTGTTCTGCTTTACGAGCCAGCTGTTTAGCCCACTGTGCTAAACCTGTCCCTGGTCCTATATCTATCTCCCTAAATCTGTCCTATATCTATCTCCCCTCAATTTAAAGCTATGTCCCCTCATGCTAGCCATCACCATCCTAGGAAAAAGGCTCTCACTGTCCACCCGATCTAATCCTCTGATCATCTTGTGTGCCTCAATTAAGTCACCTCTTAACCTTCTTCTCTCCAACAAAAACAGCCTTAAGTCGCTCAGCCTTTCCTCATAAGATCTTCCCTCCATACCAGGTAACATCCTGGTAAATCTCCTCTGCACCCTTTCCAATACTTCCACATCCTTCCTATAATGCGGCGACCAGAACTGCACGCAATACTCCAAATGCGGCCGCACCAGAGTTTTGTACAGCTGCAACATGACCTCATGGCTCCGAAACTCAATCCCTCTACCAGTAAAAGATAACGCACCGTACGCCTTCTTAACAACCCTATCAACCTGGGTGGCAACTTTCAGGGATCTATGTACATGGACACCACGATCTCTCTGCTTATCCACACTACCAAGAATCTTACCATTAGCCCAGTACTCTGTCTTCCTGTTACTCCTTCCAAAATGAATCACCTCACACTTTTCTGCATTAAACTCCATTTGCCACCTCTCAGCCCAGCTCTGCAGCTCATCTATGTCTCTCTGTAACCTACAACATCCTTCCGCATTGTCCACAACTCCACCGACTTTAGTGTCATCTGCAAATTTACTCACCTATCATTCTACGTCCTCCAGGTAATTTATAAAAATGACAAACAGTGGCCCCAAAACAGATCCTTGTGGTACACCACTAGTAACTGAACTCCAGGCTGAACATTTCCCATCAACTACCACCCTCTGTCTTCTTACAGCTAGCCAATTTCTGATCCAAACTGCTAAATCACCCTGAATCCTGTGCCTCTGCATTTTCTGCAATAGCCTACCATGGGGAACCTTATCAAACGCTTTACTGAAATCCATATACACCACATCAACTGCTTTACCCTCATCCACCTGTTTGGTCACCTTCTCAAAGAACTCAATAAGGTTTGTGAGGCACGACCTACCCTTCACAAAACCGTGTTGACTATCCCTCATCAAATTATTCCTTTCTAGATGATTATAAATCCTATCCCTTATAAACCTTTCCAAGTCTTTGCCCACAACAGAAGGCTCACTGGTTACCAGGGTTGTCTCTACTCCCCTTTTTGAACAAGGGGACAACATTTGCTATCCTCCAGTCTTCTGGCACTATTCCTGTAGACAATGACGACACAAAGATCAAAGCCAAAGGCTCAGCAATCTCCTCCCTAGCTTCCCAGAGAATCCTAGGATAAATCACATCCAGCTCAGGGGACTTATCTATTTTCACACTTTCCAGAATTGCTAACACCTCCTTATGAACCTCAAGCCCGTCTAGTCTAGTAGCCTGTATCTCAGTATTCTCCTCGACAGCATTGTCTTTTTCCTGTGTGAATACTGATGAAAAATATTCATTTAGCACCTCTCCTATCTCCTCGGACTCCACACACAACTTCCCACTACTGTCCTTGACTGGCCCTACTCTTACCCTAGTCATTCTTTTATTCCTGACATACCTATAGAAAGCTTTAGGGTTTTCCTTGATCCTACCTGCCAAAGACTTCTCATGTCCCCTCCTGGCTCTTCTTAGCTCTCTCTTTAGGTCCTTCCTAGCTAACTTGTAACTCTCGAGCGCCCTAACTGAACCTTCACGTCTCATCTTTACATAAGCCTCCTTCTTCCTCTTGACAAGTGATTCAACTACTTTCGTAAACCACGGTTCCCTCGCTCGACCACTTCCTCCCTGCCTGACAGGTACATACTTATCAAGGACACACAGTAGCTGTTCCTTGAACATGCTCCAGATTTCAATTGTGCCCATCCCTGCAGTTTCCTTCTCCATCCTATGCATCCGAAGTCTTGCTTCATCGCATCATAATTGCCTTTCCCCCAGCTATAACTCTTGCCCTGCGGTATATACCTATCCCTTTCCATCGCTAAAGTAAATGTAACCGAATTATGGTCACTATCACCAAAGTGCTAACCTACCTCCAAATCCAACACCTGGCCTGGTTCATTACCCAGTACCAAATCCAATGTGGCCTCGCCTCTTGTTGGCCTATCTACATACTGTGTCAGGAAACCCTCCTGCACACATTGGACAAAAACGGACCCATCTAAAGTACTCGAACTATAGCGTTTCCAGTCAATATTTGGAAAGTTAAAGTCCCCCATAACAACTACCCTGTTACTTTCGCTCCTATCCAGAATCATCTTTGCAATCCTTTACTCTACTCTCTGGAACTTTTCGGAGGCCTATAGAAAACTCCCCAGGGTGACCTCTCCTTTCCTGTTTCTCACCTCAGCCCATACTACCTCATGAGACGAGTCCTCATCAAACGTCCTTTCTGCCACCGTAATACTGTCCTTGGCTAACAATGCCACACCTCCCCCTCTTTTACCACCTTCCCTGAGCTTACTGATCTAAACCCCGTAACCTGCAACAATCCTGTCCCTGCTCTACCCATGTCTCTGAAATGGCCACAACATCGAAGTCCCAGGTACCAATCCATGCTGCAAGTTCACCCATCTTATTCCGGATGCTCCTGGCGTTGAAGTAGACACACTTCAAACCACCTTTCTGCCTGACGGTACCCTCCTGCAACCTTGAAATTTTACTCATGAACTCGCTACTCTCAGCCTCCTGTATACTGGAGCTACAATTCAGGTTCCCAACCCCCTGCTGAATTAGTTTAAACCCTCCCGAAGAGCATTAGCAAATTTCCCCCCCAGGATATTGGTACCCCCTCTGGTCCAGGTGTAGACCATCCCAATTGTAGAGGTCCCACCTACCCCAGAATGAGCCCCAATTATCCAGGTATCTGAAACCCTCCCTCCTGCACCATCCCTGTAGTCACGTGTTCAACTGTTCTCTCTCCCTATTCCTCGTCTTGCTGGCACGGGTAACAACCCAGACATAATAACTCTGTTTGTTCTAGCTCTAAGTTTCCACCCGAGCTCCCTGAATTCCTGCCTTACATCCCTATCCCTTTTCCTACCTATGTCGTTGGTGCCTATGTGGACCACGACTTGAGGCTTCTCCCCCTCCGCTTAAGGATCCCGAAAACATGATCCGAGACATCACGGACCCTGGTGGAGACCACCTCCACCTGCTCCCACACCGATCCCTCCCCCACTTCCTGGCCATTGCTATGTTCGCCGCCCAGTAGTAGTTCCTGAAATTCAATAGGGCCAGCCCCCCGACACCGCTCCAACAGCACCTTCTTTACCCGCGGAGGTCTTACCCGCCCACACAAAGCCAGAGATCACTGCATTCATCTGCTTAAAGAAAGCCTTGGGGGATACCAATGTGCAAGCACTGAAATACGAACAAAAACCTCGGGAGAAGTGTCATCTTTACCATCTGCACCCTTCCTGCCAGTGATGGCGGGCGCGTATACCATTTTCTGAAGTTCTCCATCTGCTCCACCAACAGAGCCAAATTCAGCTTGTGTAGCTGCTCCCACTCCCGTGCCACCTGGATACCCAAATACCGAAAGGTCCCTCCCACCACATTGAACGGCTCCCCCCCCCAATCTCCTCTCTTGTACCCTCTCCTGAATCACAAAGACCTCACTCTTGCCCATATTCAATTTGTGGCCCGATAACCAGCCAAATTCCCCATAATCTCTCCAATCCCCCCCCCCCCCCCCCCCCCCCCCCCCCCAACAAGCGGGAAATATACAAAAGTAGGTTGTTCCCATATAGCTCCACCCCCTCCCACCTGCACAATCCCCTGCCAGTCCTTTGACACTCTCAGCACCATCGCCAATGGCTCTATGGCCAAGGCAAACAACAGTGGGGAGAGTGGACATGGTGCCGTATACCCTGGTGCAGCCTGAAATAATCCAAGCTCACTCGGTTCGCCCACACGCTCGCCACCGGTGCCAGGTCCAGCAACCGGACTCGGTCCACAAAACCCTGCCCAAACGCAAACCGCCCCAGGACCTCCCACAAATACTCTCACTCCACCTGATCAAAGGCCTTCTCCGCATCCCTGGAGAAGAGATTGGGGGGGATGCCGTTCAAGGTGGTGGGAGGGACCTTTCGGTATTTTGGTATCCAGGTGGCACAGGAGTGGGAGCAGCTACACAAGGGAACCTCCCTTCCCTCGGAGGGCATCATAGTCACATTTTGCAGCCTTCTAACGTACGCCGCTAAATGTCTCCCCTTCACAAACCCTGACTGGTCCTCGCCTATTACCCCTGTTCTCGATCCACGATTCTCCAGGCCAAGATCTTGGCCAGTGGCTTGGCATCTACATTTAGAAGGGAGATTTGCCTGTATGACCCGCATTGTTCTGGTCCTTATCCCGCTTCAGGATGAGAGAAATCGAGGCCTGTGACATAGTCGGGGGGAGCACCCCTCCTCCGAACCTCATTAAACTCTCTTACTAGTAGGGGCCCCAGCACGCCTGAAAACTTTTTCTAAAACTCCACTGGGTACCCATCCGGCCCCGGGGTCTTACCCTACTGCATCGCCTCCAGCCCCTCCTCCACTTCAAACAGCCCAATTGGGGCCCCTAGACCCTCCACCAGCTCTTTCTCCACCCTCTGAATCCCCAATCCCTCCAAAAACCGCCTCATCCCCTCCACCCCCGCTGGGGGTTCCGACTCATATAACCTACTGTAAAAGTCCCTAAAACACCCTGTTCACCCCCACCGGGTCCAAGATCGTGTTTCCCCCTTCTGTCCTTCACTTTTCCAATCTCCCTCGCTACTTCCCGTTGCCTTAGCTGGTGTGCTAGCATCCTGCTAGCCAAACCTCCATGAATCTACCTTCCCCATCTGTTCCATAAACTCCTTTAGTTCCTTCAAGGCCGCTGACACCCTCCCTGTCCTCGAACTCGACTGATCCAGCCTTGGATCTATAACCGTATTAAAGGCCTCCCTATAATCAGCCGATGCGAGTCCAGATCAGGGTTCTTCCCAATACATGCCTCATGTACTCTATGTCGTCCAGTTCGGTGCACCACTGGCATCCCCTCCAACTTCCCGTTCACCATAACATATCTTCCTCCCCGGGTCCGCCACTATGTTTCCCACTTCGAATGCTCCCGCTTATTAATCAGAATCGCCACTCCCCTTGTCATAGCACCTCCTGGGCCAGCTTCCAGCACGCATCCTGCACCTCCTCAGGCCCGCCCTCGGGCGCCCACTGTCATCAACCTTGCCATGTCACCCTTCAACAACCCCTCCCTTGTCAAAAGATTTCTACCCCCCTCCCTCTTCCCACCCCACCCCCAACCCATGATAGATGCGCAGCTCGCTGCCTTCCCAAGTACAGGGCCTCGTCTGCCTGGCCCACCTCAAAATCTATTCCTCATCCAGGAACCGGTGCAGTTGCTCCTCCATCGCCCTCGGCGGCTCGTTCCCTTGTGGTTTCCTCAAAAGCACCCTGTGCGCCCGATCCACCTCCAAGGGTCGAGCAAACGCTCCTTCACCCAGCAGCTTCTCGAGCATTCGCGCCACATATGCACCGGCGTCCGCTCCCTCACTGCCCTCCGGCAGGCCCACGATCCTCAGGTTCTGCCTGCGCGATCTGTTCTCCAGGTCCTCCACCTTCTCCTGCAGCCTCCTCTGTTGATCTCTCATCAACCCCATCTCCACAGCCATCGAGGCAAGCTGCTCCTCTTGCTTCCCCCACCGCCTCCTCCACCTTCTGGATCGAGTGACCCTGACCCTGGGCCTCTAACCTAATTTCCATGCGGTCGATCCCCGCCTTTATCGGATCCACCACCCTGGCCAGGGCCTCCAAGTTCTCCCTCCTCTGCTGGGCAAACTTCTCGTGGAAGAAGCTCACTCGCTGATCCGTTGACCATGGGCTGGCAATCTCGGACCCTGACCCTCAGCCATCGTCCCCTGAGTCACAGGCTCCGTACCAGCTTTCAGCAATTGTTCCCTCCTTTTTCGACCACTTCTGATCCACAAATCCATACACCGGTGGGATACTCTTCTTCCACCCCTACTGCACCTTTTACAATCGCTCAGTTCCGCTGTTAGCCGGGTAAAAGGTCCAAAAAGTCCACCACGAGTGGGAGCCACCAAATGTGCGACCACTCACACCATGGCCGCCACCGGAAGTCCGTTTCTTGGACTCTTTGGAGTATGTTTTACATTTGTTCCTGCTGAGTGTTTAAATCATAGAATCATAGAAGTTTACAGCATGGAAACAGGCCCTTCGGCCCAACCAGTCCATGCCGCCCAGTTTTTACCATTAAGCTTGTTCCAGTTGCCTGCACTTGGCCCATAACCCTCTATACCCATCTTACCCATGTAACTATCTAAATGCTTTTTAAAAGACACAATTGTACCCGCCTCTACTACTACCTCTGGCAGCCCATTCCAGACACTCACTACCCTCTGAGTGAAGAAATTGCCCCTCTGGGCCCTTCTGAATCTCTCCCCTCTCACCTTAAACCTATGCCCTCTAGTTTTAGACTCCCCTACCTTTGGGAAAAGATGTTGACTATCTACCTTATCTATGCCCCTCATTATTTTATAGACCTCTATAAGATCACCCCTAAGCCTCCTACGCTCCAGGGAAAAAAGTCCCAGTCTATCCAGCCTCTCCTTATAACTCAAACCATCAAGTCCCGGCAACATCCTAGTAAATCTTTTCTGCACTCTTTCCAGTTTAATAATATCCTTTGTGATCCTAATGTGTGGCTTAATATTCTTAATCCGTGTTTAAACCTTTCTCTGTACAGCTGCCTCAACATGTGTGTTCTCCTTGATATGTGCATTATCCATTGCTTACTTGGACAAAAGAGCTAAGAGGATTTTAAATAAAGATCAAGGAAAAACAGGTTAGTTCAAAGTTTGGTTATTTCTCACTCTGGCTGTTTTGAGATAGGGAATTGAAATTGGAGAATTTTTAAAGTTCAGCAATAGCAGTAATCAATATCATTTATTTTGAGTACTTTGCAAATATCAATTGATTTTATTGTTGTGTTCGTTGAAGTAATGCCTTTTCTTTAAAATGTTAACTGTTTAGAATAAAAACTTGTCAGTTATTAATACTCTGAAAGTCAAGAAGATTGACAATAGGACTGAACTTGACAGTATCACCTGTGCTGTTGACCAAAACTGAGAACCCTGAGCACTTGACCTATAGACAACCTGGCTAAGCTATTTAAATAGTGTTCACTGAGTTCTTTGCAACTTAATATTCCAAATGTTTCTTAGTAAAGTAGCATTCAGGAAATGTTTCAAACAATACTTAATGCTGTGTGAATAAAATGTCATTCTGCTGCAGAATGCTTCTGGAGTGTTTTAATGCCTGGGGATTCATATTATTTTGTGTCATATCAAGTTATGCTGTTGTGCTCTCCAGGAGGTATGTGGCAGATTTTTCTTTGCAAGTTTTTGTGGGGAGGGAAGTTTTTTTTTGAGAAATATTTTTATTGAAGTCATTTTCATTTTTGCAAAAGTACTAAAGTCAAACCTTGGCAACTGGTAACAAAATTCCTGTCACTTCCAAGCCCACCTCCTCGTGGCGAACTTGACTTTTTTCAGGTGCAAAGTTCTGCCAGGTCACTCAACCATACCCTTGCCATTGGCAGCTGAGTCCCGCCAACGCCACAGAATCCAATTCAGGGCTATCAGGGAGACAAAGGTCAGGTCACGTCCTCTCTCCCCACCTGAAGTCCTACATCTTCCGACACAGAATATCACCACCTCCGGACTCTGAGCTGGCCCTAGGCCCCAGATTTTGGACATTACTTCCGACAACCCCTTCCAGAACCCCCTCGACCTCCAACAACCCCAAAACATATGCACGTGATTTGCCTGCCTCCCTGCACACAGTCCACACCTATCCACCATCCCTGAAAAGAACTGGCTCATCATCAAGACCATCATGTGGGCTCTGTGCACCACCTTAAATTAGATGAGGCTTAATCTCGCGCACGACGAGGAAGCATTCACCCTCCACACTCCGGCCCTCAACTCTTCCTCCCACTTGTGTCTGACCTCCACAGGAAGGCCCACCCTATCCCTCAGCTCTCATTATATATCCTCCACTCTCCCCTCTCCGATGTCATCCTCGGAGAACAATTTTTCTTGCAGCACCAGAGGTGGCAGCTCTGGAAAGCATGGCACCTTTTTTCTGACAAAGTCCCTCACCTGAACCTGCTTCCCTTAGGCAACTGCTACGTCTCTTCAAGTTCCCCCGGGCAAACTTTCCTCCCACAAACAAATCCCTGAAGTACTCTATCCCAGGGTGGAAAATTATCATTGCTAGGTTTGATGTTGTAAATTTTTTATCATGTAAGTTGAGTCATAGTTTTCAGCACAAAACGAGGCCCTTTGGTCCATCAAGTCTGCATCGACCATCAAGCACTTATCTATTCTAATCCCATTTTCCAGCATTTGGTCTGTAGCTTTGTATGCCATGGCATTTCAAGTGCTCATTTAAATGCTTCTTAAATGTTACCACCCTTTCAGGCAATGAGTCCAGATTCCCAGAGCCCTCTGGGTTAAAAACTTTTTTCCTCCGAACCCCCCTATAATGGCCCCAAATAACTACCAGGTTATTGGCACCTCAACTAAGGGGAAAAGCTTCCTATCTACCCTATCGATGTGTCTCATGTTGTACACCTCGATCACTTTCCCTCCTCAGCCTTCTCAGCTCTAAGGAAAACAATCCCAGCCAAACCAGTCTCCCTTCTTAGTTGAAACGCTCCAGCCCAGGCAACATCTGGTGAATCTAGTGCAACCATGTCACTCCAATAATGTGGCGACCAGGACTGCGCACAGTACTGCAGCTGTGGCCCAAGAAGCATTTTGTACAGATGAGGGGCAAGGTTCAGAAAGCAGAGCCTTCATGGATAACCTCAGCTGGTATGGGAATCGAACCATTGATTTTGATTTTGATTGATTTATTGTCACATGTACCGAAGTACAGTGAAAAATATTTTTCTGCGGCCGAGGAGCGTACACAGTACATACATAGTAGACACAAGAATAATCAACAGGGAACATTGACAAATGGTACATCGACAAAACAGTGATTGGTTACAGTGTGGAACAAGGGGCCAAACAAAGCAAATACGTGAACAAAAGCAGCATAGGGCGTCGTGAATAGTGTTCTTACAGGGAACAGATCAGTCCGAGGGGGAGTCGTTGAGGAGTCTTGTAGCTGTGGGGAAGAAGCTGTTCCTATGTCTGGATGTGTGTGTCTTCAGACTTCTGTACCTTCTGCCTGATGGAAGGGTCTGGAAGAAGGAAATACCTGAGTGGGAGAGGTCCCTGATAATGCTGTCTGCCTTCCTGAGGCAGCGATAGGTGTATTCAGAATCAATGTGGGGGTGGCAAGTTTTTGTGTGATGCGGTGGGCTGAGTTCACCACAGTCTGCAGTTTCTTGTGATCTTAGACCGAGCAGTTGCCATACCAGGATGTGACGCAGCCGGATAGAATGCTCTCTTATCGCACATCTGTAGAAATTTGTGAGAGTCGATGCAGACATGCCAAATTTCTTTAGCTTCCGCAGGAAGTAGAGACATTGTTGGGCTCTCTTGACTGTTGCATCAACGTGAGTGGACCAGGACAGACTGTTGGTGATGGTGACGCCCAGGAACTTAAAGCTATCGACCATCTCCACTTCAGAGCCATTGATACAGATGGGAGTGTGTGTTGTGCTGCGCTTCCTGAAGTCGATGATCAGTTCCTTGGTCTTTCCAACATTTAGAGAGAGGTTGTTTTCGGTGCACCATGCAACCAAGTGATTTATCTCCCTCCTGTAGTCTGATTCGTCGTTGTTTGAGATGCGGCCCACCACAGTCTTATCATCTGCAAACTTATAGATTGAGTTGGAGTTAAATGTTGTCACACAGTCATGGGTGTCGTCCTGCACTGTTGGCGCCACTCCGCATCGCGAACCAGTCATCCAGCTAACTGACCCAATGTAGGTAGTCTTAAAAAATTGGCTTCTTTTCAACAACTTTGTCATTTTGTTCCATTTACAATCACAAGTGTGTGAGCTTTCAACCGATGTACAGCAAGTTAACAGCATTGCTTTAAAAAATGACATGATAAATTGCTTTTTAATGTTGTATTTTTTTAAAATCTTTCTAGGTGAAGTTGTTAAACTGAAAGATGTGAAAGATTTCCCATTATCCCTCTGGATGATGTTCCTTATTTGTGTTTTTTATTATGTGGCTATTTTCCCATTTATTGGACTTGGCAAGTGAGTGCGTTTATTTTTTCAACCTTTAGAGTAATCTATATTTATGGGTTTAGTAGCAATTGGATTAATTTGACGGTGTTAACCTGACATTGGGCAGACTAAGTACAGGTAAATCAGAATCTGTTGTACATAAAATTGATGTTTGTGAGGTGGACACATAGCAAATCTTTAACCAAGTTTGAAAACATAAACTTGAAGGATCATAATGCCTTGACATAATTTGTAATATCTTGCATGCAGACTTGGTAAAAATAGCTCTGGAGGGAGAGAAAACATACTGCAGATTTGCTGAATTGGAGCTGCAAGATCTCCAATGAGATAAATTCAATAATAAAAATGAAATGAATGAAAATCGTTTATTGTCACAAGTAGGCTTCAAATGAAGTTACTGTGAAAAGCCCCTAGTCGCCACATTCCGGCGCCTGTTCGGGGAGACTGGTACGGGAATTGAACCGTGCTGCTGGACTGCCGTGGTCTGCTTTCAAGGCCAGCGATTTAGCCCTGTGTGCTAAAAAAGAAGGATGAATAATTTTCAGTGGACATCTGGTAGTTTTAACTACACTAAGAAATTATCCGGCCTTGATCTCAAAAAGAATAAATTATGTTTTCTTCATTCTTTATTTAAAGAATAAATAGACACAGAAGCAGGTAATACTGACTGATGATTCCAAGTGCCAATTTATTAAAAAACCATCACCGTAGTGGTTTCCTGTTGTACAGGATTTAAAATAAGCCTTCAGTTAGGTTCAACAGGAAGAGAAAAGATGCCTTCAAATGGCTATCATTGTAATGGCCAGGAAAGAGAAGAGCTCAAAATATCAATCCCGAAGGTAAGCCATGTCACAAGATGATGGTACTCAGCAGAAGAAAATATATTATTTAGGAATGTATATTGCTGGAGTGGATATCTGTGACATGCATACATGACTTTTTTTGCATCCTTCAGCTCAAAGATCCTTTGCGTCATAACTTTGAGTGCAAGATAAAATTAGTATGGTGAGGACAACAGGGCATCTGGGTGAATGGTGGAAGCAGTGGTATATCTCCTTATCAAATTAGCTTTAAAGATCAAGAAAGCAGCATACAAGTAACTGTGAAGGATGCGAATTAAGAGTAAAACCAGGCAGAGAAAGAGAAATGGAGAAGGAAAGAAAGATCAGATTCAGAGGAGAAAGAAAATAGGAAAGGGAAAATAAGATGTGGCTTTCATATCTTAGAATTTGCCACATGGAGGAATGAGACGTCAGAATAAGTAGCTCAGTTTATGAACCAGAGGCATTGATTGATGTTGCATTAACATTCAGCACATTTATTGGAGCTACTGCGGGTATTTGGGTCTTTCCCGGGGTACAAACTGAACCTGGACAAGAGTGAGTATTTTGTGGTGTCTCGGCCGGGGGTGGGGGCAGGGGCAGGGATGGGGGGGCTGCCATTCCGTAGGGCAGGGACTCACTTTAAGTATCTGGGGGTGCAGATTGCCCAGGAGTGGGGGAGGCTTCGCAGGTACAACATCACTAGTTTGGTGGGGAGAGTGACAGCCGATCTGGCTAGGTGGGATGGTCTTCCTCTGTCACTGGCGGGTCGGGTAGAGGCGGTTAAAATGAATGTGTTGCTGCGATTTCTGTTTATTTTTCAATGCCTACCGATATTGCTGCCAAAGTCTTTTTTTCAGGGAGATTGAGGGAAGGATTGCCTCGTTCATATGGGGAGGGAAGGTGGCCAGAGTGAGAAAGGTGCTGCTACAGAGGGGAAGGCAGGCAGGGGGTTTAGGTCTCCCGAACCTGTTGTACTACTACTGGGCGGCGAATGTGGAGAAGGTGCGGAGCTGGGTCAGAGAGGTTGATTCCCAGTGGGTCAGAATGGAGGAGAGTTTGTGCAGGGGGTCGGGGCTGCAAGCACTAGCAACAGCGCCGCTCCTGATAGCTCCGGGGAAATATTCAGGGAGTCTGGTAATAATAGCTTCATTGAAAATCTGGAGGCAGTTTCGCCAACACTTCGGGTTGGGGCAGGGTCAAGGGAAATGCCGATTCGGGGGAACCACAGATTTGAGCCAGGGAGGTGGGATGGAAGTTTTTGGAAATGGGAAGAGGGGGGGATTAAGATGCTAAAAGATTTGTTTCTTCGGGGTCGGTTTGCAGGACTGAGGGAGCTAGAAGCGAAGCATGAGCTGGAGCAGGGAGAAGGTTCAGGATTTTGCCAGGAAGGAGATACAGAGCTTCCCAGAGGAACTGACCTCCACATTGCTGGAGGAGGTGCTGATGACAAGGGGACTGGAGAAGGGTGCAGTGTCAGCGGTGTACGGAGCTATTTTGGAAGAAGATAAGGCACCACTGGAAGCGATCAAAGCAAAGTAGGAAGAAGAGCTGGGAGAGGTTATGGAGGAGGGGGTCTGGTGTGAGGTGCTCCGGAGAGTGAATGCCTCCACCTCATGTGCAAGGTTGGGGCTGCTACAGCTGGAGGTGGTATATAGAGCGCACCTCACGAGGGCGAGGATAAGCCTATTTTTTTGAAGGAGTAGAGGATGTGTGCGAGTGTTGCCGGGGGGGGGGGGGGGGGGGTGGGGGGGGGGGGGCGCACTAATCACGTTCATATGTTTTGGTCCTGTCCAAAGCTAGGGGAGTACTGGAAGGAAGTGTTTAGGGTAATTTTCAAGGTGGTGCCCGTGCAACTGGACCCGGGTCCCCGGGAGGCCATATTCGGGGTGTTGGACCAGTCAGGGTTGGAAATGGGTGCGGATGCAGATATCGTAGCCTTCGCCTCGTTGATCGCCCGAAGGCGGATCCTGCTGGGATGGAGAGCGGCCTCTCCACCCAGTGCCCTGGCGTGGCGGGGGGACCTGTTGGAATACTTGACCCTTGAAAAGGTTAAGTTCGAACTGAGGGGAAGCTCGGAGAGGTTCTACAAGTCATGGGCACTATTTATTATGCACTTTCAAGAACAGGATAACATCGAACATTAGTTGGGGGGGAGGGGGGCTGTGTATATTAAGGGTGACTGGGTAATCCCTGATTCCTTTTTGTCATTTCTTTATGTAAACATGCGAGCTGATGTTTGGGGGTTGGTGGGAGGATGGGAGCGTTGTTACTGTTATGGGGATTGACATATCTGTTGCTGGTTATGCAGGAGAAAATGTGAAAAAGGAGAATAAAAATATTTTAAAAAAAAAACATTGAGCACATTTGAAAAGTTGCATGTGCTATTAATTACTAGATTTAACTTTCTGTGGTGAGTTTAATGGACAATTAATGTGTATTTCCAGCAAGGGCTTAAAGATAACAGGGTGGTTAAGGTGAGATGATGTTCATGTAAAGCAAATAGTGAAGCACCATAAAACAACCAGAACGTTCTGGAAATTTGCAATTTTCGGCACACCTCATAATCCCCTGAATTTGCTGATTGATCTTCACATTAATGAGACTTGCAATGTTAACACACTTTTATTTTAAGAATGATCTGGCTCATAGTTTTGACATTTCTCTCAAATCCATAAGTATTTTGTGCACAAATTACTTTCAAGATCCGTTTCTGTTGTGTGGTGAGAGGAAACAACTACTTTGTGCATGGCATATTTCTGCAAACAGAAATCCGATTAATAACCAGTTAATTTAGTGGGAAAAGAAAGGAAAAGGTTGCAGAAAATGAGAGCAATACCCTTCATCAAACTATTCCACTGTCCTAGGCCCAATCATCTTAATCAATTACTTTTCCTTCATCATATGGTCAGAAGTGGGGATGTTTGCTGATGACTACACAATGTGCAAAACCATTTGCGACACTCATACTGACGGAATCCATGTCCAAATGCAACAATATCAAGGCTTGGGCTGACAAGTGACAAGTAACATTCGCGCTATATAAGTACCAAGCAATGATCATCTCCCACAAGAGATAATTTAACCATTATCCCTTGACACTCAATAGCATTACAATCACAGAATCCCCACTGGGGGTCGCCATTGATTAGAAGCTGACCTGGACCAGCCATATAAATACTGTGGCTACAAGAGCAGATAAGAGCGAGGAATGCTGCACCAAATACTCATCACAATCTACAAGGAACAAGTCAGGAGTGTAATAGAATACTCTTCACTTGCCTGAATGAGTGCAGCTCCAACGAAACTCAAGCATGACACACATTCAGGACAAAGCAACCCGCTTGATTGACACTCCATCTACAGCCATTCGCTGCCTCCACCACCAAAGCACAGTGATAACAGTGTGTACCATCTACAAGATTGGCTGCAGGAACTCGCCAAGCCTCCTTAGACAGCACCTTCTAAATCCATGGACGCTACCATCTAGAAGGACAAAGGCAATAAACACATGGGCACACCACCACCTGGAAGTTCCTCTTCAAGTCACCCCACCATCTTGACTTGGAAACTTCGCTGTCCCTTCACTGCTGCTGGGTCTAAATTCTAGAACTACCTCCCTAACAGTACTGTGGGTATACAGACACCACACAGATTACAGAGGTGCAAGAAGACAGCTCACCCCACTAACTCGAGGCAATTAAGGATGGACAATAAATTCTAGCCTCGAAGGTGATGCCCACACCCCTAGAAAAAATATTTTAAAAGTCAAACTGGACTTAGTTTTAATATCGAACCTGGAGTGACTCTCAACCTTGCCAAGTGCCAGATGAAAATATGGAATCTACGGGTTGAGCTTGGAGTGGAATTTCAACTGTTTATAACCACAAGGCTGAAAATGTGCAACGATAATCAGATTCTTGTTGCAACATGAATTGTTCCACAAAATAATTTTTCAGTATAAAAGGCCAGCTCACTTTTGCAGTACAATTATTGATAAAACAGGAGAATTGAATTGTTCCAAAAGCCATGCTAAAAGAGCGGAGCTGCTGTGCTAGAGAAATCTGATTGTTGAAGAAATCAAAGCCCTTTTAGTTGAAGAGTATTCTGGAAAGCAAAAGCCTTCAACAGTCGCCTTCTATTTAATGGGCCGTGAACACATTACCTCAAGACTGCTTTCTTATAGTAGCTATGTTAAGATCTCTGTAGAGAATAGTATTGCCTTTAGTTGTTTAAGAATTCAAAACCTCAGCTATTTACTAAAAGATTGAAGCCACAAGGTTCACTCTCAAATCAATTTTAATACATCAAAATCAACGAACATGAATATTCGTAACTACTTTCATAACACTTTAATCTAACTATTTCAGATGTAAAGATATTAAAAGTACAATGAACACAAGTTGCTTACAATCTAAACCAACCTCCTTGACTTCATTTTCTTTCCACATCTGTTTGAATGGCACCCTAAAATTCAAGTCAGGTATTTCTCCAAAATTGGTAGATTAATCACTTGGTCTGAGTGCCACTATTAGGGTTGAATGTTTTTGGATCGTCTTCCTTCGGGCAAAGTTTTTCCTTCAAATCCCCTCCATCTCTATCTCCCATTGTCTTTCATACTCTCTCTTTGAAGAGTGATCTATGCTGTAGTATCTGTAGAGAATGTTCGCGATGTTTTTAAAAAAAAATCATATTCATAGAATATCATAGAATTTACAGTGAAGAAGGAGGCCATTCAGCCCATCGGGTCTGCACCAGCTCTTTGAAAGAGCATCCTACCCAAGGTCAACACCTCCAACTTATCCCCATAACCCAGTAACCCCACCCAACACTAAGGGCAATTTAGCATGGCCAATCCACCTAAACTGCACATCTTTGGACTGTGGGAGGAAACCGGAGCACCGGGAGGAAACCCACGCACACACGGGAAGAACGTACAGACTCCACACAGACAGTGACCCAAGCCGGGAATCGAACCTGGGACCCTGGAGCTGTGAAGCAATTGTGCTAATCACCATGCTACCGTGCTGTTACTTTACTCTTCGTTCTGATATGAAACTTTTCTGGGCAGAGTTTCTACTCTGGGTCCATAAGGCAAGCCCAGTGTTACTCTTGTCAGCCAGTTATATAGATTTGTGTTATTTTCTTCTCTCCACTTTCTCCTCTCCTTGTCGCCCACCTCAAAGTAAAATTGGAACTCTGCATTAAACTGTGCTTGCCAATTGGTATATAACTTAGTATCTATTAGATTTCAGTTTCCATACATCAACAGCGTGTCTATACTTAAATTTGTGTGTTTGATCAGTGTATTTTTGTATTTATACAGAGTATTCTTCATTGAAAAATTCAACTTTTCCCTGAAACAAGCCAGTTTAATCAACAGGTAATTAATTTATGGCCAAGTAAGTGGTCCTGATGAATCTTGAATTACTGTCCAATATTAGGACGGCATGGTGCCACAGTGGTTACGGCTCCCAGGACCCGGGTTCGATTCCGGCCCTGGGTCACTGGCCATGTGAGTTTGCACATTCTCCCCGTCTCGCGTGGGTCTCGCCCCCCCCCCCAATAAAATAATCTATTCTTGAGTTGTTGAAAGTTAATAATGGACGAAGCACTTCATAGGTTTGGTGTCTCTTTTCAAAAAAAGAGCTACATGCAACAATTGTAAACGCCATTCTTTCACTTGAATTACAAAATCCTATTTTTTTTTTTTTGTTGCGTTCTGTTTATTTGGCTTGGATTTTTAAACCACTTTTTTTTTTCATGCAAGTTGTGCCTGTTTTCTTAATTAAAAGATTAAAACGCATGAATTGAGATTCTCTTTTTTTGAGGCGTATTTTGAAAATGATTACTTTCCTCGCTGGAATAATATTCTGAATATTTTGACCATTTGTTGATGATGCATTCTGGTCAGTCGGGTTACCCTACATTCCGATATCACCTTCCTTCAGTAAGCACATGGACGGGGGGGCACAGAAAATGAGAGAGGATCCTTGGAAATATTAAGATAAAAGTAACCAACTGTGGATGCTGGCATATGAAACAAACACGGAAAATCTCAGGTCTGACATCTGTGGGGAGAGAACAGAGCTAACATTTTGAGTCTGGGTGACTGTCAGAACGAGACAGAACTGGAAAATGGGTTAAGATTTAAACTTGTGGCGGGGGGCTGAGGCAGTGGGGCTGGATAGAGAGTCAGCGAGAGTTGGAGTCTGCGGAAAAAGTGACCGATGTCGTGGACAGAAAGACGAGCGGAATGTAAATGATGATCGAGGCTTCGAATGGTGCTGATAGCGGCAAATTAAGAGACCTGAATGTGTTAATGGCAGAACAAAAGTAAGCAGTGTGTCGAAGGACAACCTGGAACGGGGGGGGGGGGGGGGGGGGGGGTTGGTGATAAGGAAAAACCAAAATGGAACGCAAG
Source organism: Scyliorhinus torazame (assembly GCF_047496885.1). Classification (NCBI taxonomy): domain Eukaryota; kingdom Metazoa; phylum Chordata; class Chondrichthyes; order Carcharhiniformes; family Scyliorhinidae; genus Scyliorhinus; species Scyliorhinus torazame. The sequence continues at coordinate 93,277,324 of NC_092720.1, read as the reverse complement.
ATGGAAAATGGAAGAAATGAAAATAAATTGATAGAAATAAAAATGGGGTGAAGGTGAAAGAGAGAGTTCAGTCTAAGGTTGTTGAACTGCATGCTAAGTCTGGAAGACTTTAATATGCCTAATCAGAAGATGAGATGATGTTCCTCCATTTTGCTTCGGCTTCTCTGGGAAATTGCTGCAGGCCAAGGACAGACATGGGGACCTGAGAGCAAAATGGCAAGCATTAGGAAGGTCTGGATGCTGGTTCGTCCACAAGCATGACCCAGACCTTGCTGTCATTTGCCCTTTCCACACGCCATCTTGGGCTCATGTCCACATGTGCACTATTGGCCTGCTGCAGTGTTCCAGTGAAGCCCAACGTAAACTGAAGGCACAGCACATCTTCCAATTAGGCACATTACAGCCTTCCAGACATCAAGTCAACAACTTCAGGCTATGAATTCCCTCCTCCACCTTCACCCCAATTTTATTTGTCAGTTTATTTTCACTTCTATTGATTCATTTTTCCATCCCAGCCTTTCATACTGGGTTTCCCTTATCACTGTCTCTCCTCCCACCCCACCTCACTAGGGCCATCTGTGTCTTGTTCCAGGTTGTCCTTTGACACAATCCTTATGTTCTGCTATTAACATATCCTGATCTCTGAATTTGCCATTATCAGCACCCTTGCCATGATCACCACCATTCACATTCACTTTGTCTACGACATCTGTCAATCTCTTCCCCAGCCTCCACCTATTGCTGGCCCTCTATCCAGCCCTACAAAGCTTTGTTTTGAATAATGTCCGACCAGACTCCTCCCACTCCCACCCCCTTCCGCAACAGTATAAACCTCATTCTATTTCCAGTTCTCTGTAGCTCTGATAAAGAGACATCTAGACTTGAAATGTTAGCTCTGTTTCTCTCTCCACAGATGCTGTCAGACCTGCTGTAAATCTCCAGCATTTTCTGTTTTTGATCCTTGGAAGCATGATATTAATAATCTAGAAACCAAATTCATCAACATCATCTACTTTAGTTTGTAATTTTTCTTGCCCGAAGACAACTGTAGTTCAGCTCTCAACTTCACTATATTTGAGACTTTCCGTACACTATCTGTTGTTTATTGCGTCCATTACCTTTGCTCCAGGCTCTCATGTTCTGGGATTTCTGGTGAATAAAGTAGGAAACAATGCATTTTGGGTTGTGTGCTGGTCACATTGGTTACTCTTAAAGGGGAAACCAGGTTGTTTTGCTGGGAAGAATGTGCAAGATATTCATGCCTGTAAACAATGACATGAACAGCTAAGTTGACGATAGATAGATGGTTAGCCTCAGCCAGAAAAGTGTTTAAAATTGGCAGATTTTATTAACGATTACACTTCAATCTGTCTGTTTAATTTCAAAATAGATTAAGACAGTTGAGGCTCCAGAGGACAGCTAATTAGCATTTCTACCTGGCTATGTGATTCATGTTGCCATGGAGATAGGCTTTGAGGGAGGGCAGAAGTGAAGAGTGTAGGAAGCCATTGGATGAGCGGGTTGTGAATTTTCCTGAAATGTATCTCTGAACCTCATAAATGGGGTCCATCTGCAAGAATCACAGAGAGACAGAGACAGCAAGTCTCTATGGTTCACCATGCAAAGATACAAGAGGGAGCTTGTGCTTGGAATGAAAAAAAATAATTTGTGAGGATTTAAACAAGTCTGGAAGCTTCATCTAGCTTTGACTACAGGAAGGATCTTCAAGGTAACTGTCACTAAGCAAGCCAGTTTGGGGAATTAGACGTTATCTAGCTGAAAAAATAAAGGAAGCAAGCCCTCGGGAGATAAGAATCACTTGGACTGGCTCCAGGAGAATAGAGTGTCTGCTTAAGGGGTAGAGTGAAGTATAACAGCGGAGGAAGATTTTTGGTCACATTAAAGCATTAACAAGGGATTTTTTTCCTGCAGTTTAAAGTATAATTTACAAAATAATATTGAGGTAATGTTGCTTTTAGTTAGTTTGTTATGGTAAATGTGCTGAAACTTAATTTTGTTGTGCAGTTCCTTGAATGGGTCCCTGGGAATTAAAATTTATGATTGTTTTTCTTTTTTAGCATTGTGTACATTATCTCTGCTCCAGCTTCACCCGTTCTGGGACTTCTGGTGGATAAAGTAGGAAAGAATATATTTTGGGTGATGTGTGCTGTACTGACCACATTGGCTTCTCACATGATGTTGGCATTCACGTTCTGGAACCCTTGGATTGCCATGGTAACACAACTCAATAGGTTAAGGAAACTTTAATCGTGCCTTCTCCTAAAGATTTTTATTCCGTTCACATCTTTTAATAAGAGGGAAGGAGAAAAGGACAGAGGTTAAAAGAGAATAAGTTGGAATCAACCACAAACAAACACACTGTGACTTCAACTATTATTCAGTAGCAGCTAGATTACTCACGCTTTTTAAACATAAATTCAAAGTTAGTTGTGAATAGATATAATTCATCTGTCTAGGCTGGGTATCAGTTAATTCCTACCCAAATCATTTTTGTGTCAAGCCGAATAGAAATGCTTTACAGAATTTAGCATTTTTCTCCCCATCCCCCACCCTCGCCACTTTTCAATAAGAAATCTGATCAAATTGTTTTGATGCTTCAAGGCTGTAAAGTTGTGATTATAACTGCAAAATAGCAATGTGCTGTGGAAATGAGGAATCTACTGCAGTTGAAATAGAATGAAGACCTTAAAGCTTCCGATTTTTATTTCAGATTTTGGAGGTAAATCTGTGCAGGATACTTTTCTCCAGTGAGTAGAAACTTAACCTATTTCCTGTGATTGTCATTCTCATTGGCGAAAGGTTTGACAAATCACACATTTTTGTTTCTCTTCCCACACCTAGTGGTGCACAAGGCAGACGTACATCTTTTCCCTTAGCAAAGCTTTTCCTGGAACACATCTCTGGCCTGTTACTTAGAGGCTTATAGCTTGAGGGACACCACTCCGCATCAAGAATGGCGGAACACGAGTCTCTCCCATCTGCCATTGGCGAGTTGGAAAGATTTTGCAGGTTAATTATCAACCTGTTGACCACGTTATGAAATCTCCTTCCTTGGCTGTCAAGTCCTGGGGTGGGACTTGCACCTGGAATTCAGGCTCAGAGGCAGGGATGCTACCCACTGCATCACAATACTTCCGCTGTCTCACTTCTGCAGACTAGAAAATTTCCACTAGCTTTATTCATTTTGAGGCCAGTTTTTTTTTAAAGGCTTTGCTTTCAGGTACAGATTTTTAATTTTTATTTTTATTTCAGTGTCTGATGGGACTGTCCTATTCTTTGCTTGCCTGCGCATTGTGGCCAATGGTGGCCTTTGTTGTTCCTGAACACCAGCTGGGAACAGCTTATGGCTTGTAAGTAATAACAATCCAAAATCGCTTCATTATGGCTGTAGATATTTGTAGATTTAAAGTAAGCTGGCAGTAAAGAGTTTGGATGCCATGGTTGGAAGGAAAATATCAAAGTGTCCTTAATGTTTGGAAAAGTAGTATCTGTGGTCTGTCATCTTAGTGGAGTTGAGGTCAAGTCGTTAATGCAATCTGTCCTCAAATGAGGCATTGCAACTTCACAGCTGTAAAAATTAACCCATTTGTTTTCCACCTGTTTGCAGTACAGGTGAACTGTTGATGCATAGAACACCCAAATATGTGCTGATAACTACAGGAAGGGGGCCTAACTGTTGAATCACATGAGTCCTAATTTTGTGTAATGACCTGTTTTGTGACACTTTATTGAAAATGTTTTCAAAATCCACACTACATCCACAGGTTCCCCCTTACCTCTCTTACAAGTTACATCCTCAAAAGAAAGTTTTAGCGATCATGATTTCCCTTCATGAATCTGTTGACTCTGCTTGGGAGTTACCAGGAGTTCTTTGTGATTGTGCCAACAGGCTGAAACCTGATATCCCCAATTTGCTTCTATTTGTATTTTTTTGTGCCTTTGTTTTCTTTTCTATAGCAACCTCCAGTTACCAGATCACTTCTCAGAAATGATCTCGCAGCCAGGAAATCCAGTTGCACCAGCCTTTACAGAATGTTGTTGATTTGCATAAAACATAGAAAAATACAGGACAGAACAGGCCCTTCGGCCCATGATGTTGTGCCGAACCTTTGTCCTAGATTAATCATAGATTATCATAGAATTTACAGTGCAGAAGGAGGCCATTCGGCCCATTGAGTCTGCACCGGCTCTTGGAAAGAGCACCCCACCCAAGGTCAACACCTCCACCCAACGCTAAGGGCAATTTTGGACACTAAGGGCAATTTATCATGGCCAATACACCTAACCTGCACATCTTTGGACTGTGGGAGGAAACCGGAGCACCCGGAGGAAACCCACGCACACACTGGGAGGATGTGCAGACTCCGCACAGACAGTGACCCGAGCCGGAATCGAACCTGGGTCCCTGGAGCTGTGAAGCAATTGTGCTATCCACAATGCTACCGTGGTGCCCTTAAGAACAAATTAATCTACACTATATAATTCTACCATAATCCATGTACCTATCCAATAGCTGCTTGAAGGTCGCTAATGTTTCCGACTCAACTACTTCCACAGGCAGTGCATTCCATGCCCCCACTACTCTCTGGGTAAAGAACCTACCTCTGACATCCCCCCTATATCTTCCACCATTCACCTTAAATTTATGTCCCCTTGTAATGGTTTGTTCCACCTGGGGAAAAAGTCTCTGACTGTCTGCTCTATCTATTCCCCTGATCATCTTATAAACCTCTATCAAGTCGCCCCTCATCCTTCTCCGTTCTAATGAGAAAAGGCCTAGCACCCTCAACCTTTCCTCGTAAGACCTACTCTCCATTCCAGGCAACATCCTGGTAAATCTCCTTTGCACCTTTTCCAAAGCTTCCACATCCTTTCTAAAATGAGGCGACCAGAACTGTACACAGTACTCCAAATGTGGCCTTACCAAAGTTTTATACAGCTGCAGCATCACCTCACGGCTCTTAAATTCAATCCCTCTGTTAATGAACGCGAGCACACCATAGGCCTTCTTCATAGCTCTATCCACTTGAGTGGCAACTTTCAAAGATGTATGAACATAGACCCCAGGATCTCTCTGCTCCTCCACATTGCCAAGAACTCTACCGTTAACCCTGTATTCCGCATTCATATTTGTCCTTCCAAAATGGACAACCTCACACTTTTCAGGGTTAAACTCCATCTGCCACTTCTCAGCCCAGCTCTGCATCCTATCTATGTCTTTGCAGCCGACAACAGCCCTCCTCACTATCCACAACTCCACCAATCTTCGCATCGTCTGCAAATTTACTGACCCACCCTTCAACTCCCTCTTCCAAGTCAATAATGAAAATCACAAACAGCAGAGGACCCAGAACTGATCCCTGCGGTACACCACTGGTAACTGGGCTCCAGGCTGAATATTTGCCATCCACCACCACTCTCTGACTTCTATCGGTTAGCCAGTTCGTTATCCAACTGGCCAAATTTCCCACTATCCCATGCCTCTTTACTTTCTGCATAAGCCTACAATGGGGAACCTTATCAAATGCCTTACTAAAATCCATGTACACAACATCCACTGCTTTACCTTCATCCACATGCTTGGTCACCTCCTCAAAGAATTCAATAAGACTTGTAAGGCAAGACCTACCCCTCACAAATCCGTGCTGACTATCCCTAATCAAGCAGTGTCTTTCCAGATGCTCAGAAATCCTATCCTTCAGTACTCTTTCCATTACTTTGCCTACCATCGAAGTAAGACTAACTGGCCTGTAATTCCTAGGGTTATCCCTCGTCCCTTTTTTGAACAGGGGCACGACATTCGCCACTCTCCAATCTCCTGGTACCACCCCTGTTGACAGTGAGGACGAAAAGATCATTGCCAACGGCTCTGCAATTTCATCTCTTGCTTCCCATAGAATCCTTGGATACATCCCGTCAGGCCCGGGGGACTTGTCTATCCTCAAGTTTTTCAAAATGCCCACCACATCTTCTTTCCTAACAAGTACTTCCTCGAGCTTACCAGTCTGTTTCGCACTGTCCTCTCCAACAATATGGCCCCTCTCATTTGTAAATACAGAAGAAAAGTATCACTTTGACCAGGGGATATTACAAGAATACAAGCTTTTTGCGAACTGCAAAGTTTATCAAACTACATAAATTGCTTTGTTCAGGTTTAAGACCCTTGTTTTGGATACAATGAAATTACTTTCAGATTCAATAGAAAATTCTGTACTATGATGGTCACTCTTCCAGAGAGGGGTCTTTACTAGAACGTTATTAATTAACATTTTCTCTTTGCACAGTGCTAGATTCAAAATAACCTGTCCAATAATTGATTCCTCAGTATGGTGATTTAGAATAGTTGAAATCTCAAACACAGTTTTAAGAAGATTAGACAGATGTTCCTGAGGGAACATGAGTGGGAAACTTAACAGACAAAATCACATTCGCATGTGCACTGGATGGACCTAAATAAGGATAGAGTACATGAAGTTCAGCTTTTAAGAATTTGTTTGATGTTTCCACTGCAAGCTTGTCATAATCTCAAAATGAAAGAACCTCTCCATATTGGCTTACATGGGATCCTTGGCTTAAGGCCAACTTGTCACATGATGTGTTGACACAATTTTAGGAAAATCCTCATTTTATTATAGATTGTAAATTGATCATGTTCCACAACTGGGCAAGCCTTTGCCTAGAATGTGTGTGAAGAAGGTTTTATTAATTCATTTCAACATTTAGTATTTGTGTTGTCTGCTTATTGTATTCTTAAGGTTGCAGTGGTGTAAAATGAATTTGTATAGTATAAACATGTCATTAGATTTAATGAAGCGTAAACATCACAAAAAAATCTCTTGGGACCTTGGTGTGAGCAAATTGGCTGCTGCGTTTCCTTTATTATCATTGTGACTACACTTAAAAGTTGTTAAAGCCATTGCATCTTTTCTTTATCACTCTTCTTGAATGTTCCATGTTGAGCACCCTTCTGTTTCACAGTCTTGAGGCACTGAATGTTGAACTACTTTAAAATATTTCAGATTTTATTTTTCTTTGCAGAATTCAACTGTTTGTCAGCTTGTAATTTTTCCCCATTTTAATGCTCAAACATGTCATTTCAGCATGCAGTCCATACAAAATTTGGGTCTTGCAGTGATTTCAATTGCTGCAGGTTCTATATTGGATTCCAAAGGATATCTACTTCTCGAGGTATTTTTCTGTGCTTGTCTTTGTGGTAAGTATCGTATTTTCAGCACTTGTTTTTCTTTGGACCATTTGGATGGCTGGTACTGTTGACGTTTAGTGAATGATATTTCAATTTTAGATGGGCCAATCTGGCCAGCATAAATACTAAAATATCAAGATTTTATGACTTGAAAGGAAACATTAGTCCTCAATCTTTAAGATATTGAATGTTAATTAACAATATAGAACTATTATCAAAGAGCACTTAAAAAGTAGATGATGTGAAAATGTGTTACCATTGCCAAGGAGACTGATAATTTAAAAAAGAAATTGAGCTTCCACTGACAGAATCACACTATTTCAAGTTAAGGCATTCACTAACAAACTAAAGCAACATTGAAACACTATTTTCATAAGCAACATATTCTAAACTATAGGAAGATTTCCCATTGTCTTCTAAAAAGACTGACTATATAATTTCTTTAAGTGGTCACTTCTCCGGAAACAAATCAAGATGACTTTTTTTCCTTTGCCACATGGGTACCTCTTAATCCCAGAATAGTCGTTCACAGCGAAGATTCATCCCTCTAGCCAAGACTAGGCAAATCTTCTACCGTCATTTGAACCCTTTCAAAATTGGTTTCTTTAATCCGAGTGTAGAATCACGTCTGCCTTCTTTATGGTGAGTAATAGAGACTTGCTGACTCTATCTCTCTCTGCTCTCTCCCTCAGGTTCTTGTAGACAGATTGGGCGGGATTCTCCACTCCCGAGCCGAAGTGCCCACACCGTCGTGAACGCCGTCAAGGTTCACAACGGCGCGAAACGGCCCCGATCCCAATCGATTCAGGCCCCGACAATGGGCTAGGATCGGGGCCGCGTCATCTACACGTGCCAGGCCTTGTCGCAGCGTAAAGGTGGCGCTGCATAAATGACGCGGCCGGCGCCGCATAACTGGCGTCACCCGTGCATGCGCAGGTTGGCCAGCGCCAACCCGCGCATGCGTGGTTGCCGTCCTCTCTGAGTCCGCCCCGCAAGAAGATGGCGGACGGATCTTGCGGGGCCGTGGAAGGAAGGAGGTCCTCCTTCAGAGAGGACGGCCCGACGATCGGTGGGCACCGATCGCGGGCCATGCCACATTTGAGGTACCCCCCCGGTGCAGGATCCCGTCCCCCAGCGTTCCCGCGCTGTCCCGACGGCAGCGACCAGGTGTGGACGGCGCCGGGGGGAACCCGCCGTTTTGGCCTGGCCGCTCGGCCCATACGGGCCTGAGAATAGCGGGGGTGCCGGAGAATCGCCATTTTGGGTGTCTCCGGCGATTCTCCGGCCTGCAGCCCACGGAACTCGACGGGGCCGTTCCCGCCGCTTGGGAGAATCGCGGGAGGGCAACGGACCGGCGTCCTGGGAAATTTTGGCGGCCCAGGCGATTCCTCCAACCGGCGCGGGAGTGGAGAATCTCGCCCATTGTGTCTTGAGAGTTTGAGGGATATCTGGCCTTGTATCCAGGTAGAAATGCTAATTAGCTATCCTCTAGACTCCAAATTATCTCCATTAAATAAACAATTTAAAGTGTGCCGTTTACAAATTCTGACATTCTAACACCTGTAATTAAACGACTGTCCACTCTTAGCACAGTCGCTTAGGTCATTGTGTTCAGGTATGACTATCTTGCACCTTCTTCCCAGAAAACAACCTGCCACTTTTAATATTTAACAACCAAGCCAGCCAGCCAACCTTGTTGTCGGGCAGAATTCAGAATCTATCACATGACCTCTCCACCCCACCAGTTTTCCCTGAAATTGAAGTTCCAAAACATCATAACTGGTCTAATTAAAGGTGAATTTTTGTTTATTTTGTCATTTAGAAAAACTGTCTTGAGTATAACAATTATATAAGTACTTTGGATTAGTTTGTTTCAGTTTTGTACAAGTTTGAAATAAAATAGAACTAGATAGTACTTTTATTGCGAGATGACTATATCTTTTTGAGTTCTGGTGTGTCATCTATGTATGGTGAAATGGGTAGTAGTCTCCCCTTTCTCTCTCCAACACCAGCACAAACACCCTGAATAATGGTGGTTAATTGGTAGAACATTACTTTATTACAAAACAATGGAAAAGTATTCTGTGACCAGGAATGTGATGGAGTGCATTACCCTAAATTGAATGCCGTTACCTCTCCTGGTGAGGAAGTGTTCCTCCACAGAGGCTCGTAGTATTTTAACCAAGATCATTGTTTCCTTAAAATGCCATTCTGTGGTGGTATCTTCTTTAACTTGTTTCTTTCAAATGTATTCTCTTCTAAAATTATGTCAAAAGTGCTTTATCATACAATCAAAATTTATAATGTTAGTATTCATGCTTTGCAGCTAGTTTTTATCCTCATCAAGGCCAGAAATATAAATTCCAATGCCTTCAAATAGGTTCTCCAAATCGCAATGGAATTTTAACAGGCATCTATTAGAAGTTTAATATGAGGTGGCACTCTTCTCATGAAATATAAATTATTGTTCCTTTTACATTTGGTATTCTTGTGAATGTCCTGCTGAGTGCAAAATGAAAAGCTTCGACATGTTCTTTCTCAGCGATACTCAAAAAGCTTTAATTCTGAGACTAGGTTTGCATGTACCTTTTTGTTTTTTTCAGTTCAGTGTTGCGTGTTTATCAGTTTTCCTTTTTATCTTCCAGTGGCATTTATAGCTGCTGTAGTGCTCTACTTTGTGGATCTGTTGTCAGGTATGAACAAAGCAATGACATTTTTCTTTACATCACGTTCCAAAGTGCCGCCAAAATTATTCGTAATGATCCTTGTTTTAAACATTTTAGGAGGTGACCTCAATGTGACTACAGGGAATCGTTTAAAACGGCAAGCTGTTGCTGCAGAAAAGTAAGTACTCTTATTTGGATGAAGCGGCTGAGGTTTTAAAAATTAGATCAATGAGTGTGGAAGAATGGCAGCCTGAAAATTTGGTTAACACTGTCAGTAATTGAAAAATGTGGTTAAGTTTCAAAGATAAATGTGCAATTAACTGTTTTGAGAGATAGATCCGCTTTGTACTGACTACTTCTATTTAAAACATTTGGATATGTGAATTCTGTGAGCAAATCACCTTTTTGTTGAGAGGAGGGTGAGAAAAATAAATCATTTGCAGACAAATATTAATGTCTCAATAGCCCAAACTTTCAGTAATCTCTACTGTTTAGGAAATGGCATTCGACAAAGCTTCCAGTGTGGACATTTCCCGGTTCCAATGTATCTCCTGTAGCTGTAGCAAATGCTGTGATATCTAGGGACAAAATAATAATCTTTATTGTCGCAAGCAGGCTTACATTATCACTGCAATGTAGTTACTGTGAAAGCCCCTAGTCCCCACATTCCGGCGCTTGTTCGGGTCCTCAGAGGGAGAATTCAGAATGTCCAATTCACCTAACAGCATGTCTTTCGGGACTTGTGGGAGGAAATCGGAGCACCTGGAGGAAACCCACGTAGATATAGGGAGAACGTGCAGACTCCGCGCAGACAGTGACCCAAGCTGGGAATTGAACCTGGGACCCTGGCACTATGAAGCAACAGTGTTACCCACTGTGCTACCGTTCTGCCCTCACCAAATAAACATTCTTCACAAATCAAATCTTGACTGTTATCAAATTAATGAACAGTACTTACACTTTTGGAAATAGTTCAATGATTTTGGGGCATGAACAGGATTGGATGTGGAACACACATTCTGTGCATATGGCTTTAAAAATCCATTAAATTTAATAAATATTTTGGGGCAGCATGGTGCCATAGTGGTTAGCACTGCTGCCTCACTGCGCCAAGGTCCCAGATTCGATCCCGGCTCTGGGTCACAGTCCATGTGGAGTTTGCACATTGTCCCCGTGTTTGCGTGGGTTTCGTCCCCCACAACCCAAAGATGTGCAGGGTAGGTGAATTTGCCACGCTAAATTGCCCCTTAATTGGAAAAAAAATAAATTGGGTACTCTAAATTTTTTTTTTTTTTAAATTAATATATATTTAGAGACCAACAAAGGATATGGGTTGGGGGAAAAAAGCGCCTTGTCTGTTCTAATGCATTATTTGTCATTATTCACATAAAAACAAGCTAATATGGGTAGAGTCACCAAGAAACATTAGGTGATTGATAACTTTGATCCCCCTGTTCTAGTTAACTGTGAATACATAGCGCCATTTTGGACTTCCTGGCATCTTTTTCATGTCAATGTAGCAATCTCAGCTGTGGGTCAGTGGTTTGGAAAATCTGAATTCTCTCACGTACAGCCAGTTACCATATAAACCATAGAATCCCCTCAATTTTGCTAAGCCCATGGACAGCACAGTAGCACAGTGATTAGCACTGTTGCTTCACAGCGCCAGGGTATCAGGTTCGATTTGACTCTCACTTCTGCCAGCTACTCGTGTCTTGCCTGGTAAAGATAAAGCATCACAGTAAGGTGACTGGCTCCATCTTAGCGGAATGACGGCGTGCACCAGCTGAATTGTATCTTCTGCTGGTTGGTCAGCATGGTTGCCGGCACAATGGTTAGCACTGCTGCCTCATAGCTCCAGGGATGCGGTTTCAATTCTGGCCTTAGGTGACTGTCTGTGTGGAGTTTGCACCTTCTCCTTGTGTCTGTGTGGGTTTCCTCCCACTGTCCAAAGATCTGCACGTTAGGTGGATTGGCCATGCTAAATTGCCCCTTAGTGTCCAAAACGTTAGGTGGGGTTACTGGGTTACGGGGATAAGGTTGGGGCAAGGGCTCAAGTTGAGTGCTCTTTCCAAGGGCTGGTGCAGACTCGATGGGCTGAATGGCCTCCTTCTGCACTTTTGGGATTCTATTCTATTCTAATGGAACAGTGTCTGCTGTTAAGCCAATTATTCAGAGTAGCTCCTCTTGCCGTAGAGTATTGTTGGAAAATTGTATGTGATAAAATATTTCAATATATATGTAGCGAAGAATATCATGTTTGACTAAAACTTCACTCGGGGAAAATGTCAGTTTTAACTTTCCATGTTTTTCGGTTATTTTAATGACCTCCTTGATGGGATTCAATCCAGTATTACAGCATTGAACGTAATGTGGTAGCAGCATTGAAAGATTTTGCAGTATACAATACAATTGCAACGAGAAGATTTGTTTTTCATTTGATATGTACCAAAATTGACTAATGTTTTGTCACTACTTTTATTGCACATATCCTTTGGCTTATTTCAGTGCAATTGATTTAAGCAGCAAATTTCACAGCTATCAATTCACTGATGCTGAAAAAAACTTTCCTGTATTTTCTTTCGAGTGAAATTGCTCAACGCTTTGATATTATAAAACAGTAAAACTCCACCTGTTTGAAAATCCCAATTTCGATATCAAATTTATTGTAAAAGTAGTACTCACTTTGCTTACTTTCCTTTGCTCTTGTATGTAGCTCAACCTGACAATTGCCAAATTGTTTAAGCTTTTTGCTTGAAGATAACTGTTCTGTCTAAACTATCCTGCTCAAAAGATTAAACAGCAATCCATTGTGCTCTAAGCATATGGTTAAATATATTTAAACATGACCTAGTCACCTATGCTTTTATTGAATTGAATGAATCTATTACCTACGCCAGACGGGATGTAATATAAAAGCTTCAAGCTCCAAGTTGTACCAGAAATCCAAATTCCACCATACCTTGAAGGCTTTTACTATGAACTGTGAATCTTTTATATTGGGTTTTGCTGCTTTACTCTCCCGAATGCTGCTATCGAATAGCTTCATTTATTTGCTTTGCCCAATACCGGGTCCTTGGCTAATTGTCTGCAGATGGATTACCGTGAGCCATTTTCTTGGCAGTTTTGGTCAGTGGTGGTTTGCTATTGCTTTCTGGGAGAGGAGGCCCAAACCTACCTCAGTCAGAATGGGAATCAAACCAGTGCTGTTGGTGTTACTCTGAACCACAGGCTAACCATCTGCAGCTTATAATATTTACTTCCTGCAGTGCTGGTATGCAACAATGGTCTACAGTAAAGGAAAGCTGTAGTTCTAGCTCTTAAAGCAATGATTGTGTATGCATGGCTAGACATTTTAATTTTTAAAACAAAAAGTAATGAAATTTCTATCCATGAGCAGCTTAGTTTCAAGATGTGATTGCTGAGGTTTCCATATTCTCCCTCCTACTTTAAGTCTCCCAGTCTGATTGATCAACTGCTGCAGGGCACTCTGCTCTTCGCCTCTGTAAATGCCAGTTACTGAGAGGAGGTTATGAGTAGTCTGATGAATTGAGCTCTAATTCTCTTCCTACAACCACCCATCCCGGCCCAAAGATTAGTTGGAGGAATTGGCAGGTAGGACGAATGGTGACCTGCAAGCACAAACCAAACCTGGGTTGGCCTGTTGGAGCTCCTGATGTGCTGTCTCACGAAGTACCAATGATCTATATCACCCACCAAGTTTACCTGTTTTGACAAAGGCATAATTCGCATATTTACTGTATGTCACCCACTGAGGAACTAAATTATCTTATTTATCCTGTTTCAATTGCTTTGCACACTCGATGCTTTTTATGAAAGAGGCTATTTTTCCTGCTGCTTGTCCAGCGTTTCCTGAAGTTCCTCTTTTTCTGCATCTTATTCCAATGACTTCAGTGAACAAAAACTAACCTCTTTCAAAGGAATTGGAAAAGCTATGATTGATCAAAATCCTAGTTCAGAGGTAATTTCTTTTGCTTTTGAGGCCTGAAGCAATTGCTTGATTCTGATTGGTGAAGTTTATTTACTGCTTGATTGTCATGGTTTATTTCTGTTTAACAGTTCAATATACCAACATGCTTCAATTATAAAAAAATAAAATCCTAATTGTTGTCAGCTGCCCAGATATGTCTGCAGTTGATTACCTGTAAGACTGTTCAGAAACATAATCTGTTAAGATGCCTTATGTTCCATCATTGGGCCAACCTTTGCAAAGGATTGAAGAAACTTGAGTTGTAGAATTGTATTTATGACTGAGATAATTAACATTAAGGTGCTGCAATCCTGAAGTCGCTGAACTACACATAAATTTAGAGTTATGGCTACTCGTAGACTTTTCCAGCCAAATAGTTTTGGTTTGCAAAATAGGAAACACAAGATATCTGTATAGTAAATTTATGGAATTGCTTCAAATAAAATGATTGGAAAATATAAGTTCTAATTTTTTTTTTTACAATTTTAATTCCATTTTTCGACCAGAGGGTACAATTATTTTGTTTTCCTATAACGAACTGGCCAAATATTTGCATAATTGGTTGGAAAGTATATTTGAGACTGTGCAGGACAAAGGTTTCCACACAATCACCCATGTTTCACCTGAATCTGGGGAGTGCTTGTTGTGCACAGATTATTTTTCAAGCACCATTATTTTATTTTTTACTCTAATTCCTGGCTATCTAATAGAAATAATTGTGGACAATAGTTTTTCTAAAAAATTGGCAATAGGAAATCCAGAACTCTTCAAGCGAAGCTTCCTTAAAACTATTTTATTATACCCACATCTGAAAGTTTGTTTATATAGTCCAGTCATTAGCAGTAAGAATGGCACTATCCTAACATATAGACTTTATCTGACATCTACCCTTTATTGTTACTTTCCAAACTCCCTTTTCTGTAGTTTTGTCCTATTTTGTTTGGGATGCAGACTAGTGCTATGGTTTCTCGGCTTTTTGTCGCTGCTTTGGGTCTCTTCCAGACTGAGTTTTGCTTAAATGAAATATGTGATGCAGCTAGGGGTTGTAAAGCTTTCTGATGCGTTCTGTACTGAAGATATTTCAATCAATTGTGCTTGCAGCAACAATCAATAAATAAGTAGTTTGTTTCATATCCACAACAGGAAAGTGATATAGGGACTACAATTGTGCTTTAGTAGTATTTTAACGTCACAAATTTTGGCAGTTTCACAGAGTTCTGAAATTTTGGCAAATTGGTGAGGAAAGGCAGAGCATTCCCTGACCACAAAATGCATCGGGAGTGCAATGTGCTGAAAGGATAAACACACTTGCTTGCAAGCCACTTCTCAATGAGTAGTGTACGCTATCCCAGACTGTACCTTTGGACCTGGCAAGTGTGCACGCATTAAAATATTGACACCACAATATAGAATGGAAAGAAACATTTGGATATGGCTTTTTCTTTGTAAAATAATGGAGGGACCCCCAGGACCAGAACAGAAAAATGCAGAAGAGCCATAAAATGTAAACGAGAAAGACAAGACATTTGGGAAAATTAGAATATCAGACATTTTATTCTGCACCCTACACAAATTAATGTCTGTGACATTCACTAGTTAGTTACATTCAAATCTTTGAATTCTGTTCCTTTGAAATGTTAATCTTTTTTATAGATGAGACGTTCACTCTGTAGAACAGATTTTTTTCATCAGGTTTTAAATTTTAACGCTGGGGAAGTGTGATACATTGGTAATTTTGGAAGAATTAAGTTGTAACTGAGAGCAGTGACAAATTATGGAGCAGTTCCAGATATTCTGAAGCTCAGTTGACCTCAAACCTGTGCTCTTCTTTGGTAATTGTTAGGAACCAGATTGTGTGTTTGAAGGTTGCCATATATTTGACTAATTTTTGGTATTGAAAGGATCTGCCTTGAGTTTTCTAATCGGTGAAATGTCAGGTTTAATGTTTTCAATCTGCACTCGTGTTTGTGTTGGTTGTCTTGATCTGATGTATTCTGACTTGGTTGCACGTTCTAACATTTTGCCTTCAAGCACTATTATGGAGAAAGATCAGGCATTAATACCAGTTCTTATGGTAAAAATGAAAATGTTAAATTCAATTTAATGTACAAGCTAGCAACAGTTGTCCCATTTATTTGAGTGATTAATAAACTTATTCTATTACACTGATTCAGTGGTGAATCGGACATTTAAGTGAACCCTTTGATTTATAACCTCATTTTGAACATCATAAATCTCTCAGATGTGTAGGGTGTTTAATGACCCCCTTCTGATTCATGAGGCTGCTACTCAGTCGTAACGTATACCATGAGTTTTCAAACTGCTATTTGGAACTGGTAAAGATGACAATAAGGTTCTTTGCTTTTGACCCCACTTCTGAACCACCTTCCCCGAACTTCCTTGGCTTTAGTACTTCTTTGGACTTCAAATGGAACTCTTAACGTTTCCATTACCAACAGCATTGCTAACGGCTTGATTTGAACATTTGTGCCATGCAATTCTTTCTTCAAAATCTGTTTATAAAAATATTACTGATCCTATTTTTGGGCAGATCAGTTTCGGTGTGAGGAAAGGTTTGTCTCCCTCCCCTCTTATGATATTTCTTGTCTTTATTGATATTCTATTCCTTGAGTTCCTAATAAGCTGCAGACACATTGAAAGTGAAATTCAATGAGGCAATAATGGCCATGAGGTTGGCAGAGTTGCTGCTTCACATCTGTTCTGTGCCACCTTAAGCCAGAGCCAATTTTTGCTTTAAATATTTAAATTCTGCCAGCAAACTGATCCCCAACCAAGTGCCCAACTGCAGCTTGGTGGGGTATCAGCTGGCTGCTGCACAGAATTGGTCAGTAGGTTGGATCCAGGCAAATTCTCAAATGCACTGGCAGTAGACTGCAGTTGTTCTGTGGGCCCAAGAGGAACATTCCTGCTTCGTTTCGGCATCCTGATTGGAGATTGCCCGACCCATGATGTTAATTGCATTCCTGGTCCAAATCAGCTGCCACAGATTGCAACATGACATTTGGAGGCCTCACCTCCATTTTGTGTGCACAAAACAGATGGCCAAAGTTGAAATTCTCTCTCAGCACTGTGTTCTTTTTTCCTTCCTGTATTTCCACTGTTTTTTATAATCAAGACTTACCATGTAATCGCCTATTTCTAGCTACTTGGACGCTACTTCTACACCACCTTAACTTTGTTTTTTCTTTCTAATCAGATTTTATTTGTGTTTTATTTTTTGCTTCTTTGGGACCCTCCTGTGCAATAGTCCATCGTTTGTCGCCACCACCTTTCAAATTGATTATTGTTTCTTGTTTTCACACTTCCAAACTTGCATCTTCATGAATGACATTGACTGTGGTCTGGATATACGTCTATTTGGAACTGGGCTTGTTATTTAAATGAAAAGACAGCCTGATCACCTATGAACTAATCCATTTAAAAATGTCTCCATCACTTTATTTAAGTAAATCTAACAGATTGTAATCATGTTATCTGGTTTAAGTACTTGTCTGTTAGCCCTTTTGAATCCGAATAGTTTCTTATCCTTATTTCTCTTTAACTGAGATAAATATTGCTCGATAATCACTTCAAATCCAGTCAGAATCAATCACACTATGCAGAGGGACTGTTAAAACTGCTGTCAATGCTTTCCTCACCATATTTTTGAGTAAGCTTTTGGACTTGTGCAGTCAAACCTCAACAAATCAAATCACCGGAATGAATAGTATCTACCATTCACAATTATATTATTTAACAAAGTGTGACACTCTAAATAGATGTAGTAACTTGTAGCACAGGACTAACTATCTTGTAACCTAGGAAAGCAGCTTGTGTAACTGGAATGGAAACCCATAAGTGGTCATTTTAGTGTTCATAATTCCATGTAGCTGAATGCATAACAGTAATTTATACCACAATTTTTTACAGATGAGAATTAGGACTAGCAGCTCTCGGCCAGAAGCACAAAGCCTTTCAGC
Source organism: Scyliorhinus torazame (assembly GCF_047496885.1). Lineage (NCBI taxonomy): Eukaryota > Metazoa > Chordata > Chondrichthyes > Carcharhiniformes > Scyliorhinidae > Scyliorhinus > Scyliorhinus torazame. The sequence continues at coordinate 93,259,462 of NC_092720.1, read as the reverse complement.
ATCAAAACATCAACTTGAAGAATATATTTAATGTACTAGAGGTTTTGGAAGAGGGGGAGAAAAGCACTTAAATTAATTGAAAACCACTAATAATTTGGTTGCAATCAATTGTAATTTTGACAAAGGTTTATAAAAGGCTGAATATTAAAATATGTAATTGTGACGTTTTAGGTGGTCGTCAAATATTTTTGGTATATTTTCTCATTTTTAAGAAGGAGCTGAGTTGATGCCTGCTGAGATTGATTGATAATGGTTGTAAAATGTGGTACATATACATGTGGTGCATGTCCTGTCATATCTAGTCTATTGTCAACATTTGAGTTGATAATATCCCATGAATGGGTAAGTTGTCTAATTTTGTTCTTACACTTGTAACCACTTGCATAGCATTGATTTTAGATTGTGTGATAATGCTGATGAAAGTTGGATCATACTGCCGTGCTACTGAATGATGTTGAAGTTCAGAATAATGTTTCTTAAAAAGCAATTAGCTGCTTACTATTAAAACCATGCATATTGTCTTCTAAACCAAATAAAAATGATGGATATTGTCAGTGAAACAATTGGAATGGCTGTGTGAATAATACATTGTTAAAAAAACATGCAGTACTTTTGTACTTGTGTATTGCAATGCACTTACCAAATGCAAGACTGCTGGCCAGTCCATTTTCTATTTACTGTTTAAATGCAAGTTAGTTGTGTATTGCAATGCACTTACCAAATGCAAGACTGCTGGCCAGTCCATTTTCTATTCACTGTTTAAATGCAAGTTAGTTTTTATTTGATAAACAAGTAGAACTCATTTTTAAAAATTCTTTAAATAATCACATTGCATTATTTTCCACCTCAACTAAGAATGGAACTTCAATTAGTTGACAAAATCAGATGTACTAAATGCTCAATGTGAAAGGCTTTGTATGCTAAAATGAACTAACAATTCACAAACAAATAAATGGAAACCTAATTCATTTTACCTATGTCTCCTTTTGTTAGTGAACAAAAATACATGCTGCTCAAATTTCTGCTTGTGCTTTGCTCAAATTGTATTCTTGAACTTGTTTAATGATATTTGTTACAGGAGTGTCCAAGCTCTTGGTTTTGTGCAACGTATAAGTGCAGACCACAAAGCCTCCACTATGAATAATGTTCATTAAAGTATATATTTAGGCACAAGCAGATCTTGAACTTATCCACCATGAGGCACGAGGTTTAAGGGGGCAGTTCGCAAACCTTCGTCCCACAATTTAGAGAACAAACAAATTGAATAAGGAATGAAGATGCAAATGGAGCTGTGTTACCTGGACTTTGGGTGCCATTTATGGTCCGAGGGAATGTAGATTGGACACTCCTGCTTAGTATCTGCATAACGTGAAAAATAAACATGAAATTAGTGACCTCTATTGATCAGTTCTTAATAAGCTTTGTCATTAGCTGCTTGGCATTTTGTTTGGTTTGAAGCCTGACCACACCAGTAATCTAAATGATTGCTGTAATGATTTGTTTTGTTCTGCAGAGCTGAGAAAGAGGAACTCATTCGTCAACAGCAAGTCGAGGACTTGGTTAGAATTCAACCAATGAATGCTTTTGCAGTAAGGAACAGATACCTTTCCAGACTTGGTGCACAAGTAAGGGAACGATATGATATAAAATTCATTTAAAAATATTCTAATATAGCATTGAGATCACATCAAATATAAAGGAGTGGGATAAGTTGCACAGTGATCACCTTTATTATGATTGTGTGATGGTGTGTTGAATATTCTCCACAGGAAATCAGAAATAACTAAATGTCATGAACAGGCAGCTAGTGACTTATTGCACCCTAGATGCAGTTAATTCTACTGAACAGGAATTCATCATCCAGGATTAGTTTAAAGAGATTTATTGGGTGGGATTCTCCGCCCATTTCTGGTGCGGCGCGCCCCCGGGATTTTGCGTCTCGCCAGCTGGCCACTGTGGTTTCCCATTGTGGACAGCCCCGTGCCGTTGGGAAATACCCGAACTGACGGCGCAAGGGAGAATCCCGATATCGGAGAATTCAGCCCACTGTATTTTTAATTAGGTCTGGAATTCAGTCATTGATTTTCAAATCATGCCCCATTATTTTGCTTTCTGAATAATATTTTGCTTTTTGCTGTTCGCAGCATTCCAGGTTAGATGGCGACGCTAGAACTGAAAGATTTGTATATGTTTTTAATTTTATTCATTAATTTTCTGTAAAATATGTTGTTTGCAAGATGTGGTGAGATCTTTACCTGTTATTTTTGTTCTTGCAGTTACCAGAACATTGCAGCCTCCATGTCTCTGCACTGGCATATAGGAGTATACTCAAATAACTTGAAGAGAACACAAGGAGAAAAAATTGCTGCCTTTTAATTGTCATAAGTCTGAAGGTGGTGAAAATGCATGGACATCAATCTTTTTTTTTCCTAATTATTCATGGATACACTATCACATAAAGTTGTTTATTTCATACATGCTGTTTTCTACTTGGAGAGATGCGGTTTTCAATATATCTAAAATTATAAATATTTTATTTGTATAATAGCCAATGTTTTAGTTGAATTGGAATATGAGTAGTTCAGATACCTGAGCAATCTTTTAAAAAGTCTGAGCTTCAACAAACTTGAATATCTGGAAAATTCCAAAGGTTTTAGATAATTTACAGTTCCATAAATTTTGGCTTTGTAATTTGGGCTGGAATCATTGTTAAAGCTGCAGTTGAACAATTCATAATTTTGTGAGCGCAGATACAAATTTTATTCAGTCTTCCAGCATGTTTTCATGAACATGCCCAAGAAATGTACATTCACTGTAAATTATATTTTTGTATTGAATAAAGTGTTTTTTAAATCCTTTAAGCCAGACTTTGTTATTGCTAAAAAAGGGTACGTGGTTGTAATTAATTGTAGATTAATTTACCCAAGTGCAGGCCAGACAACATCACGATAATGGAATGAGGGACTTTGATGTTGAGGATTTTAAATTTAATATGGCACGTGTAAATCAGCATGAATGTGGCTAATGAGCAAGTATGGGCGGGATGCAGGTGGCTGTTTTGTAGCTTTTCAAGGATGTGTTGCCTTTTCTGTGGCTCTGCTGTAACTGTGGCAATCAGTGAGGTTGCCCTCCTTTCTTTTGATATCTATATTCTAATGCTCAGAGTCGGCAGGTATCAAATGATACCACCACCAAGGTTCAACCGGCTATCGATCAAAGAGCCAAACACCAGTTAGTGAGTTCAAGGTCAAGGATACTTTATTTACACACAATTAGTCATGCAACATAAACACTACTGGTTAACTACGCCTATCGACTAAGACAACCTGTACTTAACTTCAGGCACCTGGCTTAGGTCAGAGGAACAGTGGCCGTTGTTCGAGTCTGGATCTGTCGAGTCTGGAGAAGTAACTGCTGCTCAGCTAGGCTCATCCGTCTGGTAGTGAGTGTTGACCTTGGACTTGCTTCTGATGGTGCTGCGATTGGAGATGGTCGGTGCCAGGGCGCCAGGTTCAAAAGAGGACGAACGCATGGTGGACTCTATTCTTATGCTTGGGAGTTTTCGTGCTCTTTTGAGCGGTCCTTCAGTTTGTACCCCACTAATTGGGTGATCCCTGATCACTCTGTTCGATTCCTAACCAATAAATGGGCGGGTGCCTGGATGGCTGGGCGTGTCCCAAGCGGTCACTGACCCTGTTGTTTACGCTTCCCTAGTACAAGGAGTGGCGCCGAAATGTCTGGAACTGTACCAGTCACTCAAGTATCAGCCCTTTGTCTTGGTGGAGATGGGCCATCAAATGCTAATCGGTCTATCAAAATGCCAATTGGTCGGAGTTTCGATACCGTCTGGATTCCTCGCTTACAAATATACATTTCAGTCTCTGAGCCTGCCTGAATCTTGCTCTGTCCATTTTAAACGCTATGCTTTGTGAGCTTCTCTGTTCCTGGTTGTAAGTGGCCATCCCAGATGGCTACAGATGAAGCAAGAAAGTCCAACGGTAGTAGATGGGCTGAGATACAAATACGGTCAGAATATATTGTAGAGGAGGCAGCACGTGTCAGATAGGACATGGGACTTGAAGCTTAATTTTGATCTGAGCCTTGGCGTCACAGCTTTGCATGACTGTTTCAGCCAGAGAAGTGTAAAAAATCTGTGGGAATGGAGTGAAAGTTTGTTTCAAACAATGGCTTGGATATTTCTGATCAATCAAGGTGGCATTCAACATTGATAGTGTCAGACAAACAGTTGAACAACACAAGTGGCGGAGGGATCTAAAGGGGTGATTGACATTCACATGGACCTGATATTATTAGCTTACACACAGAAATTGACCCTGTGATAAATGTGTGATGCTATTTAGGGGAAAAAAGTTTGTTGGACCTCAAACTTGGGTCAACTAGCATTACGGACAAAACACTCAAACTCAGATTATCTAACAACAATCTCCTTTATTGTACCTTACTGTGAGGACTCTTATTTTTCTCTTCTAAAAAGAATCGATGGCGGTTCAAAAATACAACTTTGTTCATAGATCATAGAATTTACAGTGCAGAAGGAGGCCATTCGGCCCATCGAGTCTGCACCGGCTCTTGGAAAGAGCACCTTACGCAAGGTCAACACCTCCACCCTATCCCCATAACCCAGTAACCCCACCCAACACTAAAGGCAATTTTGGACACTAAGGGCAAGTTATCATGGCCAATCCACCTAACCATATCTTTGGACTGTGGGAGGAAACCGGAGCACCCAGAGGAAACCCACACACACACACGGGGAGGATGTGCAGACTCCGCACAGACAGTGACCGAAGCCGGAATCGAACCTGGGACCCTGGAGCTGTGAAGCAATTCTGCTATCCACAATGCTACCGTGCTGTGACGCCAATGCTCAGATCAAAATTAAGCTTCCCCTGTGTCCTATCTGACATGTGCTGCCACCTCCACAATATATTCAGTTACTGGTATACACTTGAATAAAAACTGCAGAACTGAACAAAATATCAAACAATACAGAAAAAAGTCAAGCACATGGCAAAAGTCAAGAACAAATTAAATCACTAAACACAAACAAACAGATAGATGATTCAAGAATTCAGGAACAAAGAACCTGAACCACAAGGTCCTATTTTTAAGGTAATTCTTGTCTCCGGTTTAACCCCTCTGCATTAATTGGCTTCAATTCTTAGCTGGGAACTCCCGGTTTGTTCAAACGAATATCTGTTTCTTAGAGGATAACTTGTTAATCAAACATTGGACATTACTTGAGATTGATTGGTGCCTATCAAACCTAGCTCCGTGCTTACGTGCGTAGTCTTACTGTGTTTCTCATGCTTTGCCATATTTCATAGCTGCCGGAGATTTAACTAAAATTGATTGGTTGATTACACACTGTTCTTAGTATTGAATACAATGGTTAATTCATTATATGAGAAACGACTGGGTTCCCACAGTCAAGACACTTTTAATATTTTGCTTATTAGTTATATGTATTCAACTAGCCCCTATATGAATAAAACCGAACTCTCACTTACCAAGTTACCCCAAAAGTATCAAAACACCGTATTGAAAGCTCTCTTACACACACTATCAAAATTCTGGTCAAAAGCTTTGTTCTACGGAAGGTATCAAAACTCATGGCTTGGGCCTAAATCCCACCCGTTAAGAGGCAAAGTGATCACACTCTCTTGGTCGATCCTGAGATCCTCTCTGGGTCCCGATCCCAGGGAATGCCTTCTTACAATGGTTATTCCTGCAGGTTATCGTTTCAGAAGCTTCTTTGTCTCTCCTTTTTATAGAGATCTTACTCCTGCTTCCAGTCACATACTCGCAGGACAGCACTAATTAACGGATGACCTTGAGTCATGAATGCTGAAAGAGTCATGACTCTCAGGGGTCGTAATTCTCTCAGGAATACGACACACGGGTCTGTGTTCAATCATTCTGTCCAAGGCATAACAACAGCAACTGTCCAATCGGCACCTGTGCTCACTCCCTGGCTGCACACCCTAATCTTCACTGCTGACCCCCGCAGTTTATGTTGCTTATGCTGATACAGGATTAGCCTTTTTTAATCATCAGGCTTTGCTGATGTCTTTCCGAATACCCATCAGGCTACACTATAGATAGATTGATGGAGGTTATCGATCTAGACAAAGGAACAATGTGAAGCCATTGACAGAGGTGTGCCAATTGTATTTCGGGTAAGAACTAAACCAGGTAAGAATGATTCCATGGACCAGGACAATGAAGGAAAAGCAGGGAAGGATGAATAGTTTATTATATGAAATGTTGTGGCAAGATTGAGGACGGAGGGAGATTCCACCACAATCATGTTCATAAACTGATTTGTATTTTAGCCTCGAAACATCCGAGTATTGTAAAAAAAAATATGTAAGCTGGGCTGAAGGGATGCAAACAAATTGTGAGAGAGATTGTAATGGAATTTAGTGCTATTCCACTTGAAACCCTGGACAGGAAGGGATCCGGGATGAGATTTCCAAGGAGGGGGTGATAACATTTATTTTGGGACTTCGTGGTGTCCGTGGATTGAGTGATCACACATTTGGTAGCTCCAGTTCAGGGTGGATTTTTCTTGGTCTTTCCCCACCTGAAGGATGTGGTTTTTGAGGGGGAAAAGGTGCAGGAGTACCCAGGGACGGTAATACTCCTCTGGTGTGGCTGGTACATGGATCAGTGGACAAGGAGCGCCATGAGAAAGAAAGTGCATTTGGAGCAGGAGAGTTTTCTTGGTGCACCACAGGTAAAGATGGTGGAGTGTAGGGTGGTGCGCTGCCCGCCCAGAGGTCGGTGGAGCAGCTGGTGGAGTCCTTGAGTAACAAATCTCCACCAGCTGCTAGCAGAGAAAAGAGGCCCTGAAAGACCTGGCCAAGGTGGTGGAACCGCCAAGGGCGATGGTGGTGCGACTGCATCGCTTTTTGGATAGGGAGAAGATCCTACGGTATGCGAGGCTGACCAAGAAGAGTACCTAGGAAGGGAGTGGGCTGCAGGTCTACCAGGACCTGGGTACGGAGCTGCAGAAGAGGAGGGCCGGGTTCAACCAGATAAAGGCTGCCCTCTTTAAGAAGAGGGTGAAGTTGGAGTTTTGTACCCAGACAGCCTGTGAGTGACATTCCAGAAAGAGGAGCTCTTTTTTGACACTCCGGAGGAGGCGATGCACTGGGAGGAGTGTGAGGACATTGAACTTTGGAGGAGATTTGTGTGCTTTGTAAAGTGCATGGGGTGGTTAACCCGGGGCAAGTCTTGGCAGGGGAGCAGTGATGGTGAGTGTGCCAATTATTACTCTGTGTGTTGGCGGTTGGGAGGAAACGAGGGTGACGTTTCTTGGGCAGGTGCAACCGTGCTAACTGGGTGGGCTAGTTAATGGGAGTGAAGTGAGGGTTTGCTACGAGGAAGGTGTGGGGGGTGGAAATGGGGTTGGATTGTTGTTTGAAGATGGGGAGGGTTGCTGGCAAGGTGTGGTTGGTGCGGCGCAGTGGGGAAAGGATCAATGATGGACATCTGGAGGCAGGCCAAGAGGGGCCTGTGATGCAGGCCAGGGGCTGGCTCAAAGAGGGGTATGGCTAATGGGCAGGGGAAGAGGCAGGGAGCCACCTGATCAGGCTGGCCATGTGGAATATGAAAGGGCTGAATGGGTTGGTAACAAGGTCTGTGTGTTCACGCATTTGAGGAGTCTGAAGGCGGACTTGGCATGGTTGCCGACCACGCACTGCATTGGGTGGATTTGTGGGTGGTTCAGGGGAGGCCCAATGGCCGCGATGGAGGCTAGACGTGGAGTTTCTGGTGATGAGGAGGTGTGTGAGCAGTGCAGGCTTTCATTCGGGGCTATGTGGAGTTGAACAGGGGTTCACAGCCACCATGTTGTGGGAGGCACTCAAGGCTGTAGTGAGCGGGTGTACAGGGAGAGGTTGAAATGCAAGGAGGGGGCAAGGCTGGTAGATGAGATTCTGAACGTGAACCGGTGATACTCGGTGGCACCGGAGGAGGGGCTGTTGAAGGAAAGGCAGAGGTTCCAGATGGAGTTTGGGTTAGTGTCTACGGGGAAGGCGATGTGGCAGTTGCGTAGGAGCAGTGTATGAGTACGGGGAGAAGACAAGTAGGATGCCATCAGTTGAGTAAGCAAGCAACTTCAAGGAAGATCGGTAGGGACTTCCGGGTGCGGCTATGCCGAGGTAGGTCGCACGTTCGGCAGTTTCCGCCGGGAATGGACTTTTGGGCTCTCCAGAGGGGCCCCAACGGCAATTGTTCGACGGCTTCCCGTGTGGGAAGGTGACAGCAAGGTCCCCCCGACTTTATATGGATTGGACCAGGAGTGGAGCGGTTAAAAAAGTGATCTTGGGGCAGCGGAAAGTGCGAGGGAGGAAAAGCAAGATGGCGACGGGTGGAGACCAAGCAACATGGCCGCAGTGGTCGCAGGAGCAGCAGGAGTTTCTTAAACGCTGTTTTGAGGAGCTGAAGACAGAAATGCTGGCGCCAATAAAGGCGGCGATTGAGAAGCTTGTGGAGACCCAGAAGGCCCAAGAGGCGGCGATCCGGGAGGTGCGGAAAAAAGCCTCGGAGAACGTGGATGACATCTTTGGCCTGGCGGTGAAGGTGGAGGCGCACGAGGCACTGCACAAGAGGTGGGCGGAAAAATTTGTGGACCTGGAGAATAGGTCGAGGAGGAAGAATCTTCGGATTCTGGGTCTCCCTGAAGGAGTGGAGCGGCCCGACGCCGGGGCATATATGAGCACGATGCTCAATTCGCTGATGGGCGCGGGAGCTTTCCCGAGGCCCCTGGAGCTAAATGGGGCTCATCGGGTCCTTGCAAGGAGACCCAAAGCCAACGAGCCGCCAAGGGCTGTAGTGGTGAGGTTCCACCGCTTTATGGACTGAGAGTGTGTCCTGAGATGGGCCAAAAAAGAGCGGAGCAGCAGGTGGGAGAACACGGAGATCCAAATTTACCAGGACTGGAGTGCGGAGGTGGCTAAAAAGAGAGCTGGTTTTAACCGGGCTAAGGCGGTGCTCCATCGGAAGGGGGTGAAGTTCGGGATGCTGCAGCCAGCGCGATTGTGGGTCACGTTCCAAGATCGGCACCACTATTTTGAAACGCCCAATGAGGCATGGAACTTTATACAGACTGAAAAGTTGGACTCAAACTGAGGGTTGGTCATGGGAGGATGTTTACTATGTTTATTGCGTTTGGGGAATGTTCTATGGGTTTGAATGCTGGGTGGGGATGGGTGAATGGATTTGATGTGGGAGCTGTGGGAGAGTGTGGGCGTCGGTGTTGGAGGGGCAGGGCCCCACAGAGGAAGAGGGGGAGTGGAGGCGTGGGGATGAGGAGTTGGGATTAGGCCGCATAAAGCTGCGCCAGAGGGGGGGGAGGAGCGGCTCAGGAAAGCGCGGGCTTTTTCCCGCGGTAGGGAAGGATGGGGGTGGGGCCGGGGGGGGGGGGAAAGGGCGGTGCTGGAGAGGGGCGCACACTGACTGCCAAGGGATGGGGGGATTCTCTCACTGGGGGGTCGATGGAATGGCGGGAGAGGCCGGGGTCAGCAGGAGTCAGCTGACTTACGGGAATGTCATGGGGGGAGCAAAATGGCTAGATGAGGATCTAGCGGGGGGAGGGGGGGGGGGGACAGGGTTGCTGCTGCATTGGCCAAAAGGGAGCTGGAGGTAGGAGAGGTAGTCGGAGGGGGGGTCCCCCGCCTGGGAGACTGGAGGGTGCGGGAGGCGTGGGCACGTGGCTAGGCTAAAAAAGGAGATGGCTAGTCGGCGGGGGGTGGGGCCGAGTAGCCCCCCAATCCGGCTGATAACTTGGAATGTGAGGGGCCTGAACGGGCCGGTCAAGAGGGCCCGGGTGTTCGCGCACTTAAAGGGACTGAAGGCAGATGTGTTTATGCTCCAGGAGACACATCTGAAGGTGGCAGATCAGGTTAGGCTGAGAAAGGGATGGGTAGGGCAGGTCTTTCATTCAGGGCTGGATGCGAAGTACAGAGGGTTTGCAATACTGGTGGGGAAGCGGGTGTCGTTTGAGGCAATGAATATTGTAGTGGATAATGGAGGTCGATATGTGATGGTGAGCGGTATGTTGCAGGAGGTGCGGGTGGTACTGGTGAACGTCTCTGCCCTGAATTGGGATGATGCCGGATTTATGAAACGTATGCTGGGTTGGATTCCTGATCTGGAGGTAGGAAGCATGATAATGGGGGGGGACTTCAACACGGTGCTGGACCCAGCACTGGACCGCTCTAGGTCCAGGAAGGGTAAGAGGCCGGCTGTGGCCAAGGTGCTCAGGGGGTTTATGGACCAGGTGGGGGGAGTGGATCCATGGAGGTTTGTCAGGCCGCTGGCCAGGGAATTTTCCTTCTTTTCCCACGTCCATAGAGCCTACTCCCGGATAGATTTTTTCATTTTGAGTAGGGCGCTAATCCCGAAAGTGGAGGGAACGGAATATTCGGCCATAGCCATCTTGGACCACGCCCCGCATTGGGTGGAGCTGGAGTTGGGGGAGGAGAGGGACCAGCGCCCACTGTGGCGCCTTGATGTGGGACTATTGGCGGTTGAGGAGGTGTGCGGGCAGGTGCGGGGGTGCATTGAAAGATATTTGGAGGCCAACGACAATGGGGAGGTGCAGGTGGGGGTAGTCTGGGAGGCGCTGAAGGCGGTGGTCAGGGGAGAGTCAATCTCCATTAGGGCCCACCGGGAGAATAGAGAGGAGAGGGAGAGGTTGGTGGGGGAGATTTTAAGGGTGGACAGGAGGTATGCAGAGGCCCCCGAGGAGTTCGACCTGTTGACCACAGGGAAAGCAGAGGCACAGTGGAGGAAAGCGCAGGGGGCGATGTATGAGTATGGGGAGAAGGCGAGTCGGATGCTGGCACACCAGCTTCGTAAGAGGGAGGCAGCGAGGGAGATTGGTGGAGTTAAGGATAGAGGGGGGAATACGGTGCGGTGCGGTGAGAATAAACGAGGTATTTAGGGACTTCTATGGGGATCTGTACAGGTCTGAGCCATCAGCTGGGGAGGAGGGGATGCGACGATTCTTAGATTAGCTGAGGTTCACGAGGGTGGAGGAGGAGGTGGCTGGTTTGGGGGCGTCGATTGGGCTGGAGGAGCTGGTTAAAGGATTGGGGAGCATGCAGGCGGGGAAGGCCCCGGGGCCAGATGGGTTCCCAGTTGAATTCTACAGGAATTACGTGGACCTGCTGGGCCCGTTGCTAGTGAGGACGTTCAATAAGACGAGGGAGAGGGGGACCTTGCCCCCGACAATATCTAGGGCGCTGATTTCTTTGATCCTGAAGCGGGACAAGGATCCACTGCAATGTGGGTCGTATAGACCGATCTCGCTCCTCAATGATGATGCTAAGTTGTTGGCAAAGGTGCTGGCTACGAGAATTGAGGACTGTGTCCCGGGGGTGATTCATGAGGACCAGACGGGATTTGTGAAGGGTAGGCAGCTAAATACAAATGTGTGGAGGCTCCTCAATGTGATTATGATGCCCCTGGTCGAGGAGGAAGCAAAGGTAGTGGCAGCTATGGACGCGAAGAAGGCCTTTGACCGGGTGGAGTGGGAGTATCTTTGGGAAGTGTTGCAGAGGTTTGGGTTCGGGTAGGGGCTCATCAGCTGGGTCAGGCTGCTATATAGAGCCCCGGTGGCGAGTGTGGCTACGAATCGACGGAGGTCGGAGTACATTCGGCTGTACCAGGGGACGAGGCAGGGGTGCCCCCTGTCCCCCTTGTTGTTTGCACTGGCAATTGAGCCTCTGGCCATGGCACTAAGGGAGTCCAGGAAATGGAGGGGACTGGTCCGGGGGGAGAGGAACACCGGGTGTCGTTGTATGCTGAAGACCTGTTGCTGTATGTGGCAGATCCAGTGGAGGGGATGGCGGAGGTCATGCGGATGCTAAGGGAGTTTGGGGACTTTTCGGGGTATAAACTCAACGTAGGGAAGAGTGAGCTCTTTGTGGTGCATTCAGGGGACCAGGGACGGGGGATAGACGAGCTAACGCTGAAGAGGGCGGAAAGGAGATTTCAGTACCTAGGGATCCAAGTAGCTAGGAGTTGGGGGGCCCTGCACAAGCTCAACTTGACGCAGTTGGTGGAGCAGATGGAGGAGGATTTTAAAAGATGGGATATGCTGCCACTCTCACTAGCGGGTAGGGTGCAGTCGTTCAAAATCACGGTCCTCCCGAGGTTTCTCTTTGTGTTCCAGTGCCTTCCCATTATGATCCCCAAGGCCATTTTCAAATGGGTAAGTAGGGGCATCATGGGTTTTGTGTGGGTGAATAAGACCCCAAGGGTGAAGAGAGTGTTTCTGGAGCGTAGTGGGGACAGGGGGCGGCTGGCGCTGTCAAATTTGTGCGGCTATTATTGGGCAACCAATGTGGCGATGATCCGTAAGTGGGTAATGGAGGGAGAGGGGGCCGCGTGGAAGAGGCTAGAGATGGCCTCCTGTGTGGGCACGAGCCTGAGGGCGCTGGCGACAGCACCGCTGCCGCTCTCGCCGACCAGGTACACCACGAGTCCGGTGGTGGCGGCGACGTTGAAGATCTGGGGGCAGTGGAGGGGACACAGGGGTAAGGTGGGAGCCTCGGTTTGGTCCCCGATTCGGGAGAATCATCGGTTCGTCCCGGGAAGGATGGATGGGGGGTTTCGGAGCTGGCATCGGGCAGGGATTAGAAGAATGGGGGACCTGTTCATCGATGGGACGTTTGCGAGCCTAGGGGCGCTGGAGGAGAAGTTTGGGTTACCCCCGGGAAACGCTTTCAGGTACATGCAAGTGAGGGCGTTTGTGAGGCGGCAGGTGAGTGAATTCCCGCTGCTTCCGGCATAGGGGATTCAGAACAGGGTGATTTCGGGTGTATGGGTTGGAGAAGACAAAGTTTCGGCGATTTACCAGGAGCTGAAGAAAGAGGAGGAGGCCTCGGTGGAGGAGTTAAAGGGCAAGTGGGAGGAGGAGCTGGGGGAGGAGATAGATGAGGGTCTGTGGGCTGATGCCCTGAGTAGGGTTAATTTTTCCTCCTCTTGCGCCAGGCTCAGCCTAATACAGTTCAAATTTACTCACAGAGCGCATATGACAGGGGCGAGGTTGAGTAGGTTCTTTGGGGTGGAGGACAGATGTGGGAGGTGCTCGGGAAGCCCAGAAAATCACGTCCATATGTTCTGGCCGTGCCTGGCACTGGATGGGTTTTGGAGGGGTTTTGCGAGGACTATGTCCAAGGTGGTGAAAGCCCGGGTCAAGCCGAGCCGGGGGTTGGCATTATTTGGGGTAACGGACGAGCCGGGAGTGCAGGAGGCGAAAGAGGCCGGTATTCTGGCCTTTGCATCCCTGGTAGCCCGGCGGAGGAGTTTGCTATTATGGAAAGATGCGAAGCCCCCTAGTGTGGCAGCTTGGATCAATGACATGGCAGGGTTCATCAAGCTGGAGAGGATAAAGTTTGCCTTGCGAGGGTCTGTGCAGGGGTTCCTCAGGCGGTGGCAACCATTCCTAGACTATCTCGCGGAGCGTTAGGAGGAGGTCAGCAGCAGCCTGGGGGGGGGGGGGGGGGGTCTACCCGGGTCTTCCAACATCACAAATGTCGCCACCTTGGAACTCTGAACCAGCCCTGGACTCGGAACAACCCCCACACCCAATACATTGGATATAACATCCGGAAAACCCCTGCCAGAAGCCCCTTAGTCTTGGATATGCCCAGAACATGTGGGCATGATTCCCGGGACCCCCCCCCCACCCCGCCCACACCTATCCTCTACCCCTGCAAAGAAGCTACTCATCTCACCACCTTCATGCGAGCCTATGCATCACCTTAAACTGGATGAGGCTTAACTCACACATGACGAGGACATGTTCACCCTCCGTAGAGCCTCGCCCACATCTCAGCCCCACCACCCCTCCCACCTCCTCCTCCCACTTACACTTAATATCCCCCATGGAGGCTTCCTTCCATTTCCTCAATTCCTTATGGATATCCAACACCTTTCCCTCTCCTATTTTGTCCTTCAACAGCAACTTATCCTGCAATCCTGGGGGCGGCAGCCCCGGAAAGGACGCCACCTCTCTCCTCACGAAATACCGAACCTGCTGGTGCCTAAAGCCATTCCCCCTGGGCAACTCATACACTACATCCAAGTCCTCCAGCCCTGCAAACTTGCCCCCTATCAACAAGCCCCTGAAGCGCTCAATCCCCAACTGCCGCCATCCCGAAACCCACATCCAGCCCCGCCGGTGCAAACCCAAGGTTGTCGCAGATCGGCGCCCACACCACGCACCCTCTAGCCCAAATGCTGCCGACACTGCCCCCCACACCCTTCAGATTGACACCACCACTGGGCTCGTGGAGTACCTGGCTGGCTGGAATGGTAAAGGCGCCAACAACAAAGCCCTCAAACTTGTTCCCCGACACGATGCCGCCTCCACGTGCCACCAAACCCACTCCTCCTCCACAGACCAGCATCATCATTTTTGCTGTCTGCATCCGCCCAGCCAGCGACAGTGGCAACACATCCCAACTTTTTCAAATCTGCCTTCATCCCCTCCACCAATCAAGTCAAGTTCAGTTTATGCAGCTGGGCCCAGCTCCGCACCACCTGAATAGCTGAAGCTCGTCCCCACCATCCTAAACGACAACTCCCCATTTCACCTCTCCTGCCCTCTGGCATTAATCGGGAACACCTCACTCTTTCCCATGTTCAATTTATATCCCGAAAACTGGCCGAAATCCCCCAGAATATCCACAATACCCCCAATGCTGCCCACCAGGTCCGAGATATATAACCGGGTGCCCACATATAGCGAGACTCTGCGTTTGGCACCTCCCTGCTCAATCCCGCGCCAATCCATCGGTGCCCCAAGTGCCATTGCCAATAGCTCTATCGCCAAGGCGAAAAGCAACAGTGTGAGCGGGCACCCCTGCATCCTCCCATGGTGCAGCCCAAAGTATCCCGAACTCACTCTGTTCATCCGCATGCTCACTACCGGCGCGTATACAGTGCCGGACGCAATCCACAAGTCCCTGCCCAAACACAAACCGCTCAGCACCTCCAACAAATACGCCCACTCCACTGGATCAAAAGCCTTCTCTGCGTCCATTGCCGCCACCACCTCTACCTCCTGCCCGCCCCGAAGGCATCATAAATACATTGAGTAGCCTCCGTACATTTGTCGGCAATTGCCTCCCCTTCACAAAAAACGTCTGATCCTCGCCTATCACTCCTGTCACACAGTCCTCAATCCGCAATGCAAGCAACTAGGGCAACAGCTTGGTACCTACATTCTGTATTGACATCGGGCGGTATGACCTACACTGCTCCGGATCCTTATCCTTCTTTAAGATCAGGGATATGGAAGTCTGCGGCAATGTAGGGGGCAGTGACCCCCTCTCCCTCGCTTCATTATACACTCTCATCTGCAGTGGCCCCAGGTCCGCCCCAAAAATTTTATAAAACTCAACAGGGAACCCGTCCTGTCCCCGGGCGTTCCATATCTGCATCACCCCCATACCATCCATCACCTCAGCCCAATTGGGGACCCCAGGCATTGGCTCAACCCCTCCTCCAGCTTGGGAAACTCCAACCCGTCCAGAACCATCTCATCTCATAAGGGCAGCACGGTAGCCTTGCGGATAGCACAATTGCTTCACAGCTCCAGGGTCCCAGGTTCGATTCCGGCTTGGGTCACTGTCTGTGCGGAGTCTGCACATCCTCCCCGTGTGTGCGTGGGTTTCCTCCGGGTGTTCCGGTTTCCTCCCACAGTCCAAAGATGTGCAGGTTAGGTGGATTGGCCATGCTAAATTACCCTTAGTGTCCAAAATTGCCCTTAGTGTTTGGGGGGGGGGGGGAGTCCAAGGGGTGAGAGACCGACGTCTTGGCCTTTGCCTCCCTGATAGCCCGGAGATGGATTTTGCTGGTCTTACGGGCCAGAGTTTAGAGAACCCCAACGTGTATCATGGAGTTCGTCTGACCCATAACTTTAAATAGATTTTGGTTATGGGGCGCACAAGGGCCCACTTTACAGGTGTGATGCAACAGAGAACTACAAGTATTTTTAAACAAAAAACAATGTTTATTCTATGAATCCAGTTAATATTTTTAAACACACAGTAAACATCTTAGCAACTATCAACTCAAATACTCCCCCCAAAGAATACAGTACTCTGTAAGTAACCCTTAATCTTCCCTTGCAACGTCCATAAGACAAATACACTTTTCAACACAGACATCAGGTTTAAATTCTCTACTGAGAGCAGTTATCACTTTTAAATTAGCAAGTGATTTGAAGACATTCCTTTCATGCAGAAAGAAATCAGAATTACACCTTCTTTCTCTGGATGCAGCTCCCAATCTGCAAAACGAAACTAAACACACTCTGTAGCTGCTAGCTCAAAGCGAAAGTAAAACAAACAGACAGCCCAGCTCCACCCACACTCTGACATCACTGCAGCTATTTGTTAAACACCCATTTCTTAAAAGTACAACCACTACAGCTATTTGATAAACACCCATTTCTTAAAGATACACTCATATGACACTGGGGTGGAGGGATTCGGTGCCACACTGAAAGCGGGAGTGTGGGTGAGCGACCTGGCAGAATTCCTGATGCTTGAGAAGGTCAAGTTCGCTCTGCGAGTGTGTAGAGAGGTTCATCTGAAGGTGGGAGCAGTTCATCGATTTCTTTAAGGAGGATTGAGGAGTCATCGAGGGGCCGTCAGGCGGGGGGGGGGGGGGGGTGTAAGAATTAGGGTGTTAAAATGGTTACCCCATGGAACATGGCAGAGTGTTGGTGTCAGGGGAGCAGGACGGTTGTGGTTGTTTATTGAGTTGATGTGTTGTTCTTCTGAAATTTTGTGCACATATGTGAAAATGCCTTGAATAAAAATATTCTTAAAGAACAGGTACTGGGCGGGATTCTCCGTAGCCCGATGCCGAAATCGGGATCGGGCTTAGAATGGCTTCCGAAGCCTGAATCGGGGCTTGCGCTGGTTTGACTCCGGTTGGCAATGCTCTGCCTTCTCCAAATCGCCATTATCAGGTCATGCGCCATGGGCAGTCGCAACACCGTTGGCACGTCACCAGCCAGTCCACCCACGATGCTCTGGCCCCGATGGGCCAAGTTCCCAACGGCTCGGGCTACGTATGGTTCCAGCGGTCGGAAACCTGGCATGCCGGCTGGGGGCAGTGTCCAGCGCTGCCATACTCGGCCAGGATCCATGCAACTGGCTGAGGGGCTTTTGCAAGTACTTGGGGGAGTGATGGGGGGTGGCCAGGGGGTGGGCTGTTGGGTCGGGGTGGGCGGGTACGTGGTCCAGCACGGCCGGTTCCATGTTTCCCGGCGCGATCGGTGAGGCGGAGGCGTGCGCGGCTGCAGCTTGTCAGCCCTACGCATGCGCGCCCTGAGACCCAGCGGTTCTCTGTCCATTCTCCGCGCAATCCACGGGTGTTCCACGCGGTGCTGGTGCTAGCCCCTCACCAGTACCGGAACCAGTAAGGGATTCGTGCCGATTTTCTCATCGTGGAGCACCCCGGATTCTCCATTGGCGCTTAGCCGCAGAAATGGAGAATCCAGCCCACTGTTTATTTTGTATGGAGGGAAAAGGAATGGTTTAGAGATCAGGTATGGAGTGGAGGGTGGAACAAGGGCAAGCATTGGATTCTGTAGAAGAAGAGGTGAGAGCAAATCATCAGAATGATGGGGGTAAAACAAGAGGTAGATGTGGCAGAGGCAGCAACACAGATTGTGTCTGTTTTTGTGACAATTCTTTACAGATCAAACTTGCAGGTGATGGAAAATGGCCTCAGTCGGCAATTAATCCTAGAAAACGAAATTGGTTACCATGCCCCCTGGAATGATTCTGGAATAATAGGTGGTTTTGGCTAACAGGATCAAGACATAGTACAACTTAACAAAGTGAAGCCAAATCTGGTGATTGATGACTGGATAGTATATATGCCAGGTACCCTGGAGTTAGCAGCGAGGGAGCTATCCACTTAAGATTGTTTTAATGTTTCATTTGGTTATATTCCAGCTTCATCAGATCCTTTCTGGGATATATTCTGGTTAATATTTCAAGCAGAAAGTAATAAAACTGGAGTAGTAACTAGTAAAATTCTCAGACCAGATCACGCTGCCCTGTTGTCATAATTAGGTAAAAGCTTTGGAAAAACATAGTTTTGTTACTAGGTGACATGGAATGGAGATCAACAGCATTTGAATGGTCTGAAATAAAACAGAAAATGCTGGATAAATTCAGCAATGTCTGGCAACATCTGTAGAAAGAAACAGAGTTAATGTTTTAAATCGAAATGATCGAACTGTAGAAGGATCGTTTAGATGCACAAGGTTAACTATTTCTCTCCATAGATGTTGTCAGACCTGCTGATCTTTCCAGCATTTTCTGTTTCATTTCAGATTTCCAACATCTGCAGTATTTTGCTTTCATTTAAATGATCTGAACAAGTTCAGCAATGGTATCTTTTAATGTCTGTTTTTTGTGGAATGATACATATCCAATGTCGGAACATGAAAGGCTGGTCTGGATTTATGTGATTACTGATCTTCATTTCCAGTTACTATTCAATATGAACTGTTTATTAAATGAACTCTGATCATGTTTGCTGATGACCCGACCGTAGTGGGTCAGATCTTGAACAACGATGAGTCAGAGTACAGGAGGGAGATAGAGAACCGAGTGGAGTGGTGTTACAACAATCTCTCCCTCAATGTCAGCAAAACTAAAGAGCTGGTCATTGACTTCAGGAAGCAAAGTATCCCACACACCCCTGTCTGCATCAATGGTGCCGAGGTGGAGATGGTTGACAACTTCAAATTTCTAGGTGTGCACATCAACAATCTGTCCTGGTCCACCCACGTCGACGCTACAGCCAAGAAAGTACAACAGCGCCTATACTTTCTCAGGATGCTAAGGAAATATGGCATGTCCACATTGACACTTACCAATTTTTTCAGATGCACCATAGAAAATACCCGAATCTGGCTGCATCACAGCTTGGTATGGCAACTGCTCGGCCTGAAAGTGTAAGAAAATACAAAATCGTGAACACAGCGCAGTCCATCATGCAAACCCACCTCCCATCCATTGACTCTGTCTACATCTTCTGCTGCGCTGGGAAAGTTGACAGCATAATCAAAGACCCCTCCCACCTGGGTTATTCACCCTTCTAACTTCTTCCATCGGGCAGATGATGCAAATATCTGACAACACGCACAATCAGGTTCAAAAACAGCTTCTTCCCCACTGTTACCAGACTCCTGAGTGACTCTCTTATGGACTGACCTGATCTCTTCACATCATCTTCCCTACTGAGTAGTTCTGCACTATGTGTGCTTACCCGTTGCCTGTGCCTATATATTTACATTGTGTATTTATGTATGTCCTATGTTTTTTTTCATGTATGGAATGATCTGTCTGGACTGTATGCAGAACAATATTTTTCACTGTACCTCGGTACACATGACAATAAAACAAATCCAATGGCCTAAATGCATTTAAAAGATACAAAAGCAAACACTGCAGATGCTGGAAATCTGAAATAAAAAAGGAAATTGTGGGAATGCTCGGCAGTGCGGGCAGCATCTGCAGAGAGAAACAGAATTAACATTTGAGGTCACTGATCCAATTCTGATGAAAGATCATCAACCTGAAACGACCATCTATTATGAGTATATCAAAAAGTTATTCTAAGATGGTATAAATTGAGGTCTCAGATGCAGAATACTATTTCCAGTTTTGTTACTTTTTCTTGGTGTATTGGATAGGGCCCGGATTCAATGTTATGTTGGCAAGCATTTTTTGCAGAGTACTATCATGTAAATATCATTGATCAAATTTTTTAAACATTTGTTCATGGGACATGGGCATCGCAGGCTGTGCTAGCATTTATTGCCCATCCCTAACTTCCCTTGAGGGGGCAGTTAAGAGTCACCCATGTCTGGAGTCACATGTCGGCCAGACCAGGTTAGGATGGCAGATTTCCTTCCCCAAAGGATATTAGTGAACCAGATGGGTTTTTACAACAATTGACAATGATTTCATGGTTGTCATTAGACTTTTAATTTCAGAATTTATTTTGTTGAATTCAAATTTCACCATCTACAGTGGCAGGATTTGAACCTGGGTCCCCAGAATCTTACTCTGGGCCTCTGGTTTACTGGTCCAGTGACAATACCACTACGTCACCGCCTCCCCAATTAATATGTATTGTAACTCTAGTTGTGGTTTACTTAGTAGGAAGATGATATGCAGGGCCTTCTATTAGGCAGCATAAATTAATAAGACTATAATGGTAAACATAATTATACATGATTGAAGTAGGCCATTTTCCAAGATCATATTTTTATCTCATCTCATCAAACATTCTTCATTCATTGGACTGTTTTATTGGACCGATTGGCACTGTTTATAATGTGCCCACAATGCAGAAGGGGACACCCGGATGGACATTCGTTTAAATCCCCTTCTGCACAGCTGAGAGACCTTTAATTCAAAATTGATGGAAGACCCTTGTTCTGCCCAGCAACAGCACGAGGCTGCATCTTAAAATGGCCCCATGGCCAGGAGATCGGGATATCTGTGAGTCAAGACCCTGGCAGTGGGATATATGGCACAACTGTATTGCAAAAACGTATGATAGAATGAAATAATATATTAATAAAATGGCCAAGGCAGGCAAAGAAACCAGAATAGGAGGAATAAAAGAAATGTATAAATTAGATTAGCGTCCCCCACACACACAGCACGACAAAGATGACATTAACACCTCATCTAGCAAACACAGAAATAAACGCATAGCACAGCCACAGACATCAGAGGTCGATTTAGCTAAGGAGACACATCAGGGGGATAATGGGAAACACATTAAAGAGGGGAAGGACACTCGGAGCAAGCACAGATAATCTCATCAACACGGACACACACCATACAGATGCAAATTGACAAAGATGCATATTCTCAGTTTAAACCTGTCTGAGAGATCTAAATCAAAACTACCCTTTAACTATTATGTATGAGCAAATGTTCCTGCTCGAATTTGGATTCCTATAAAAATCCAGAGCGAATGTGTAATTGTCGAGATCAACGTGGGCCAATCCACTGTTTGAGCCGGCTGCGTGGGTCTCCCTGAAGGCTTCAGTAATTGTACAATAAAGAACAACGCTTTGAACCTTGCCTTGAGACTCGGCCTCTTGACTGCACTGGTACAAGGGATTTTTCCCTACAATAATGATTATGTGGTAAACCTAATTATACATCCATTATATACAGAGGAAATTAATGAAATGAAATGAAAATCACTTAATGTCACAAGTAGGCTTCAAATGAAATTACTGTGAAAAGCCCCTAGTCACCACATTCCGGCGCCTATTCAGGGAGGCTGGTACGGGAATTGAACTATGCTGTTGGCCTGCCTTGGTCTGCTTTAAAAGCCAGTGATTTAGTCCTGTGCTAAACCAGCACTTGATGAGCCACAATGGCAGGTTCTTCCACTCTTTACATTCTTGCTAGGTTTCCAGTAGGGGCATTGATTGGGCTTGAGAATGGGAGGAATTGAATAGGGCAACAAAACTGCAACATTTTTAAAAAATGTATATGATTTCCTCTGGCCCAGAGCATTTGAGATTCAGGTTCCCAAGTGGTATATTTCTTTTGAAAATTAGAGCTTCTTTGAACTTCAGAGAATATTTTCACAGTTGACAGGTTATCTTTCAACTGTTGAGGATGGGCTACAATAAATCTCAAATTACAGAGAATGAAGCATTCATAGTTTGACATTTTGTTATGATTGTCATAGTGACAGATAACATTTAAGATTCAAATTTCCAGTAGCTAGCTGAGAATGACGCAAAAAGATTTCATGTTTTAAAACTTCCATTGTAACAAATGATTATAAACTTGTTTTTTTAAAGCAGTGTTTGCTTTTTGTAGGCAACTTTAAATGACAGAAAGTGACATACTCCCTTGTATATTTATCACTCTTGCACTCCGCAGAAGAATTGCAGTCCTTTTAGCGAACAGTCAACAGTTGCTCCCACTTTCCAATGGGTTCCTGCATCCCTATTTTTCAAGAAGCATCATCGAGCGATCATCTTCCGGCACTTTGCTCAGTTTTTGGAGAGTTTATTAAAGCCACCATCAGCAGTAAACCCTGTTCCTATCATCTTGGAAGTAAATGTAGAGCTTAACGCACATCTGTTTATAACTCAGCAACTTCTGGGACTTTGTAAAAGTAACAGTCTAATTTAAACGCAGGCTTCTGCATTGTCTCCAAGCATAAATACTTCACAATACCACCTCAGAAAAACAGTCAAAGCCTTTATTTGATCTCCTTCAATCAAACCACTCAAGCTTACTGTCATGCTGACTGCAAAACAGACCAGGCCACATGTCCCCCTAAATATAAACCTATAGTCTCAAAATATTATATTTTAAAACTTGACTGTAACAAACCAAAATGTGTTCATCATCTAAACAGTTTACTCAAGGAGCCAGAGTTGCTGGGACTACATGCATGTTCTATTCTGAAGCTATTGGTAGTGACAGCGGCTCTAATGTTCTTTCCACCATTTGGCTGACTCGGAAAATCTCCCGCTATTACTGCCTGTCGTTCGTGTGCAATGGATTGGCTAGCAGGTTGATACTCAACCTACATGGCCGCATTATGAATGTGCCTTCATTGGCCAACAAGTCCTGGGATGGAACTCGCCAGGGACATCTGACTCAGAGGCAGCCCACTGTGTCACCTCCTCATTCAACAAATAACTGCTTGTAAATCTGATGACTGCTAGCAATAAAAAAAAGGTCAGCTCTTCTGGCTCAGCCGGCCAGCCAAGAGAAAAAGAGATCCTTCCGTAATGCAGGGAACATTCATCAACATAATCGGAGGAACATCCAAAATAACTGGTGGGTCAAACTTGTTGTAAGATCAAGCTGATACTGGCGACATACACTTCTGTGAATAACCAAACTCTGTCTCTGGACAAACATATCAAATCCAAACCCGGGTAGGGTACCCCGCTCTGGAGAATGTTCAAACTTGGCACCCCCACATAATTATTTTTCACCAGGAGTCAGGTAGTGATCTGATGTAGGAGTATTACTATAATTTCTCTTCCTTGACAATTGGGATGTGCCAATTAGCAACCAAATCAGCATATCACAAAAAAATGGACAACAACATTCTCAAAAGCCTCCACCCTCAGCACGTAACTCCTGCATGTTTTGGAAAGCCAGACTCCAGTATATAGTAAGGTTGTACAGCTGTGGACAGCACTGACCACAATGGCCAAATCTTGACCTGTTACCCATCCGCTAACCCAGTGGTTCACATGGTGTGGCCTGCGATCCTGCAGGTGGCCAATGGGCGGGTTTAAAATACAAGTCATCAACAATGCAACGCCATGAGCCGAAGGCACATGAGAGAACGGGACAGCAACCTTACCCTCACCACTTGTGATGGCTCACAGCCAGACTGGCTCCTCTGCCCTCACCTGAATTATCATAAAACACCAGTGACAAGATCGTTGCTTTGAAAGTAAAATGTACGTTATTGTCAATTTTGTTTGATTAATATAGATAGGTGCAAGGTACGAGTTCCTCAGAAGGGAATTGAAATAATTGGATGACATATTAGGATTTTTCAAATAGACAATCGCGTCTCCTGTTGCGTTAATATGTGATAAAACATGTTGACTTTTTTCTGGCTTGAATTAATCGACTCACACCGTTTAATTTAAAAGGTGTATAAATTAGGCGGCATGGTAAAGGTAGCACAGTAGTTAGCACTGTTGATTCACAGCGCCAGGGACCCGGGTCCAATTTCGGGCTCAGGTCACTGTCTGTGCGGAGTCTGCACGTTCTCCTCGTGTCTGCTTGAGTTTCCTCCAGGTGCTTTGGTTTGCTCCACAGTCCAAAGATGTGCAGGTTAGGTGGATCGGCCATGCTAAATTTCCCTTAGTGCCCAAAAGGTTAGGTGGGGTTACTGGGATAGGGTGTAGGCGTGGGGTGCTCTTTCCAAGGGCAGGTGCAGACATGATGGGCCAAATGGCCTCTTTCTGCACGATAAACTCTATCTAGTAGCGAAAAAGCTGCAAAATGTTTACAGATTCCGTAAGTTCCCATTCATTCTGAAGAGGTTTTTTTTGTGATGCTGCGTGAAAGTGGGGGTGGAGTGGCGGGTGATTCGCAGGTTCTGTCGCCTCCTCCCCCCCCCCTCACATGGGTAAGGGGGGTGATGTGCCATTAATTAACACAAGACGAGTAGTGAATGAAACTGAGGCTAAGCAGAAAGCCTCCTGGCCACTGATCCCGAACTGGGGCAGGGCCGGTGGTCAGCTACCTTTATACTGAGCCCAAGGGGAGGCGGAGCCATCAAGCAGTGGTTTACCACAATACATGTAGTACAGTAACAGTTTACCACAATACATATAATACACTAACAGTGGTTTACCACATTCACCCCTTGTTTAAAAAAAAGAGTCCAGCGGGGGTGAAGTGGACTTAAAGGTCGAGTCTGTCGGGGGCTTTGATCTTCGGCCGCGATTGCCTCAGTCCCGCTGTGGTGTGTGCACTGGTGTCGAGACCTGCGCGTCCGGGATCGTGTTGTCTTCTTCTTCGCCCAGTAGTTGAGTCGTGGGGGGGGGGGTAGGGTAGGGTCGGGGGGGGGGGGGGGTGATGGTCGCTGGGGAACCTGCAGGTACCAAATCCCGGAGGGAGACTGTGTCCTGCCGCCCATCATGATGTGCCACGTAGGCATATTGAGGGTTGGCATGGAGGAGCAGGACCTTCTCGATGAGGGGATCCGATTTATGACTCCTCGCATGCTTCCGGAGGAGAACGGGCCCTGGGACTGTCAGCCAGGATGGGAACGAGACCCCTGAGGTGGACTTCCTAGGGAAGGCAAACATACGTTCGTGAGGGGTCTCATTGGTGGCAGTGCACAGGAGCGGCCGGATGGAGTGGAGCGCATCGGAGAGGACCTCCTGACAGCGGGAGACTGAGAGACTTCTAGACCGTAGGGCCAGACTGTCGCGTTCTCCCTCTCCACCTGTCCATTTCCCCGGGGGTTGTAGCTGGTCGTCCTGCTTGAGGCAGTGTCCTTGCTAAGCAGGAACTGATGCAACTTGTCGCTCATGAAGGAGGAACCCCGATCGCTATGGATTTAGGTGGGGAAACCGAACAAGGTGAAGAGACTGTGCAGGGCCTTGATGACGGTGGCAGAGGTCATGTCAGGGCATGTGATGACAAAGGGGAATCGTGAGTACTCGTCAACAACGTTGAGGAAGTATACGTTATGGTCAGTGGAGGAGAGGGGCCCTTTGAAGTCGAAGCTGAGGCGCTCAAAGTGGATTGAGGCCTTTACCAGGTGTGCTCTGTCGGGCCGATAGAGGTGCGGTTTGCACTCCGCGCAGACCTGGCAGTCCCTGTTCATGGTCCTGACCTCCACGATGGAGTAAGGCAGGTTGCGAGCCTTGATAAAATGAAAACAAATGGGTGACCCCCGGGTGACAGAGGACATTGTGGAGGTCCTGAAGTCGGTTTACTTGTGTGCTGGCACATGTACCACGGGATAGGGCATCTGGGGGCTCATTGAGCTTCCCAGGTCGATACAAGATATCGTAGTTGTAGGTGGAGAATTCGATCCTCCACCTCAGAATCTTGTCATTCTTGATCTTGCCCCGCTGTGTATTATGAACATGAACCAACCGACCGTTGGTTAGTGAGGAGAGGGAATCGCCTGCCGGCCAGGTAATGCCGCCAATGTCGTACAGTTTCCCCAATGTCTTGGGCTTCCTTTTCGACGGAGGAGTGTCGAATTTCGGAGGCATCGAGGATACGGGAGAAGAAAGCCACGGGCCTGCCTGCCTGGTTGAGGGTAGCCGCCAGAGCAAAGTCAGACGCATCGCTCTCCACCTGGAACGGAATGGACTCGTCCACAGCGTGCATCGCGGCTTTGGCAATATCTGCCTTGATGCGGTTGACTGGCCGCTTTCAGGCGTCAGGGGAAAAATGGCGGATTTCATGAGTGGACAGGTCTTGTCCGCATAATTGGGGACCCACTGGGCATAATAAGAGAAGAACCCCAGGCATCTCTTCAGGGCCTTGGGGCAGTGGGGAGGGGAAGTTCCAGGAGGGGCGCATGCGGTCGGAGTCGGGCCCTACGACTCCGTTTTCCACAACGTAGCCAAGGATGGCTAGGCGGGTTGTGGGGAAAACACATTTCTCCTTATTGTATGTGAGGTTAAGGAGCTTAGCAGTGTGGAGGGAATGCCAGAGGTTTGCGTCATGGTCCTGCTGGTCATGGCCGCAGATGGTGACATTACCTAGGTACGGGAACATGGTCCGCAGCCCGTACTGGCCAAGCATTCAGTCCATTTCTCGCTGGAAGAACGAGACCCCATTGGTGACGCCGAAGGGAACCCTGAGTAAGTGGTAGCGGCGGCCATCTGCCTCGAAGGCAGTGTATTGGCGATCCTCCAGGTCGATAGGGAGCTGGTGGTCAACTGTGGAGAAGACTCGATACTGCGCAATCTGATTGACCATGTCAGGTATGCGGGGGAGAGGGTACGCATCGAGCTGCGTGTACCGGTTGATCGTCTGACTGTAGTCGATGACCATCCGGTGCTTCTCCCCAGTCTTGACGACCACCACTTGGACTCTCCAGGGGCTGGTACTAGCCTCAATGATCCCCTCTCATAGGAGTCGCTGGACCTCCAACCTGATAAAGGCCCTGTCCCGGGCACTGAATCGTCTGCTCCTAGTGGAGACAGGCTTACAGTCTGGGGTGAGGTTAGCGAAGAGCGAGGGTGGGGTGACCTTAAGGGTCGCGAGGCTACAGACGGTGAGGGGGGGCAGGGGTCCACCAAACTTTAAGGTAAGGCTTCGGAGGTGACACTGAAAGTCGAGCCCCAGTAATAGGGCAGCGCTGAGATGGGGGAGGACGTAGAGCTTAAAGTTAGTGTACTCTACGCCTTGTACCAAAAAGGTCGCGACACAGTACCACCGGATTTCTATGGAATGTGATCTGGGAGCCAGGGAGATTTTCTGGGTTGCGGGTAAAATTGGGAGGGAGCAGCGCCTTACCGTATCTGGGTGGATAAAGCTGTCTGTGCTCCCGGAGTCGATGAGGCAGGCCATCTCGTGCCCGTTGATCCGGACAGTCATCGTGGATTTCATGAGATGATGAGGTCGAGACTGGTCGAGTGTGATGGAGGCGAGCTTCGGAAGGTGGTGGGTGCGCCGATCAGAGGTAGCGGTGGCCAGCGTATGACCAGGTGAGCAGGGGTCCCGGGAGGTGGCGGAGTGGTTCCAAGATGGCGGCATCCATGGGTCGCGGGTGGCATTGAAGGTGGTGTCAAAGATGGCGACTCCCATGGGTCGCATGTGGCGGATGGAATCAAAGATGGCGGCGAAGATGGGGGCCCCCACGGGTCGCACATGATGGGTGGCAGCGAAGATGGCGGCATCCACGGGTCGCACATGATGGGTGGCAGCGAAGATGGCGGCACCCACGGGTTGCACATGGCGGGTGGCGCAGCAGATGGGGCGGTCCCAACAGGCATCAGGCAGCGCTGCTGGGCCTAGGAACGTTAGGGACAGGTCGGGCCTGCAGACTTTGGTAAAGTGGCCCCTCCTCCCACACCCGTTGCAAATCGTGTTCTGTGCAGGGCAACGTTGTCTGGGGTGCTTACCCTGGCTGCAAAAGTAGCATTTCGGGCTTCCGGAGTTGGCGGGCTGCTGTGCAGCACAGGCTTGCGCCACACTCGAGTCGGATGATGGCGGCGCCCACAACGTCCATGAGGTGGTCGGAGGTGTAGGCCTCCATGTTCTGGAAAGCCACTTCCAGGGAGTTTGAGAGCTGCACTATCTCTGGGAGGCCGAGTGTACCCACTTCCAGCAAGCGCTGGCGGATATAATTGGATTTTATGCTCGCGACACAGGCGTCCCTGATCAGCAACTCCGTGTGTTGGACAGCCGATCCCGCCTGGCAAGTACAGTTCCGGCCGAGTACCCACAAGGCACGCAGGAATTCAGCTTGTGATTCTCCGAGGCGTTGTTGCCTCATGGCAAGGAGGTTCCTGGCGTACACCTTGTTTACTGCCTTTACATACTGTCCCTTCAGCAGCATTATCGCCTCCGTATACATGGGGGCATCTCTGATAAGAAGGAAAACTTGGGGGCTCACCCGTGCGTTGAGTATTTGAAGCTTTTGGAGGTCGGTGACGTCGTCGGTGGAGGATCCGAGGTAAGCTTCGAAGCGGCTTAGCCAGTGCTCGAATGTGGCAGTGGTGTCGGCTGCTTGTGGGTCCAGCTCCAGGCGATCAGGCTTGAGTGATGAATTCATCTTAAAAGTTTAGCTTATTAAATTGATGGGCCATCAATTAACACAAGACGAGTAATGAACAAAACTGTGGCTTTAATAGGCTAAACAGAAAGCCTCCTGGCCACTGATCCCGAACTGGGGCAGGGCTGGAGGTCAGCCACCTTTATACCGAACCCGAGGGGAGGCGGAGCCATCAAGCAGTGGTTTACCACAATGCATGTTGTACAGTAACAGCTTACCACAATACATATAATACACTAACAGTGGTTTACCATAGGGGGACTGCAGGATGTTTTGTGTCATCTGCTCTAGTCGCCTGTGGATTGGAGGGCGGGTTGCAGCTGTCAATCCTCCCAGCGTCTCGCGCGCCCTCGGATTAGCCCGGGAACCCCAGCAGAGCACACAAGGCCAGAACGGTGTGGATTGGCATCGGAGCAGGAACGCACATGCAGAGGAAGTCTCCAAAGGGCCACTTGTCCTTCCAGGTGTAGTTCACGATCAGCAAGGGGAGAGAAAGGAGGTAGAGCAGGTCAACTACTGCCAGGTTACTGGGATAAACAACAGTGCCGCTTCAGGTGCCCGCTCTGACAGCAGCTTAACCACAGCACTGTTGCATTGGACAGCAAGCCCTGGATGAAGACCAGGCAGTAAGTAATGGGCAACAAGATGTGTTTGTAGTTTTCATCAAACGGACACAGGAACCCCACCGGAGCATTCAATTGGGATGAATTGGCAGGGTCAAGAATTCTGCCTTCATTCATGTCTCTTCAGTCCATTAGTCCATTAGTTTTATAACGTTGTCTTCAGGAGGTGAATCTTCAATGTTGGATTGAAACCATTGACCTCCCTGGAACAGAGTGATATTTGTATCCTATCACCTGACATTATGATATTTTAAAATCATGTTGTTGCTAAGAAGTTCTATTTCTGTTTGGTAGTAGATTGAAACCTCTTATCAGCAGCTCTTTGTGAGAGCAAACAAAGACAAAACTTATTCTGCATCCCAGATACAACCGATCTGGAACATAAGGATCTCAGCAGTTTAGATTCAATAATAACCTTGCCCTGTCTACTGCTTTGAGACAGCTTGATAATTGGTTCAAATATTACCACTAAAAACAAGCTTTTGTCCCAGTGGGACGTATCCAATCTTCAGCTTCCCCAATCTCCTGAAGAAGGGCAATCTCACCGCAGGACAAGAGTTATAGCTGGGGGAAGGGCAATTATGATGCCATTAGATGTGACTTGGGGGGGATAGGTTGGAGAAGTAGGCTGCAAGTGTTGGGCACACTGGATAAGTGGAGCTTGTTCAAGGATCAGCTACTGCGTGTTTTTGATAAGTACGTACCGGTCAGGCAGGGAGGAAGGCGTAGAGCAAGGGAACCGTGGTTTACCAAAGAAGTGGAATCTCTTGTTAAGAGGAAGAAGGAGGCCTATGTGAAGATGAGGTGTGAAGTTTCAGTTGGGGCGATGGATAGTTACAAGGTAGCGAGGAAGGATCTAAAGAGAGAGCTAAGACGAGCAAGGAGGGGACATGAGAAGTATTTGGCAGGTAGGATCAAGGAAAACCCAAAAGCTTTCTATAGGTATGTCAGGAATAAGCGAATGACTAGGGTAAGAGTAGGACCAGTCAAGGACAGGGATGGGAAGTTGTGTGTGGAGTCTGAAGAGATAGGCGAGATACTAAATGAATATTTTTCGTCAGTGTTCACTCAGGATAAAGATAATGTTGTGGAGGAGAATGCTGAGACCCAGGCAATTAGAATAGATGGCATTGAGGTACGTAGGGAAGAGGTGTTGGCAATTCTGGACAGGCTGAAAATAGATTAGTCCCCGGGGCCTGATGGGATTTATCCTAGGATTCTCTGCGAGGCCAGGGAAGAGATTGCTGGACCTTTGGCTTTGATTTTTATGTCATCATTGGCTACAGGAATAGTGCCAGAGGACTGGAGGATAGCAAATGTGGTCCCTTTGTTCAAAAAGGGGAGCAGAGACAACCCCGGCAACTATAGACCGGTGAGCCTCACGTCTGTAGTGGGTAAAGTCTTGGAGGGGATTATAAGAGACAAGATTTATAATCATCTAGATAGGAATAATATGATCAGGGATAGTCAGCATGGCTTTGTGAAGGGTAGGTCATGCCTCACAAACCTTATCGAGTTCTTTGAGAAGGTGACTGAACAGGTAGACGAGGGTAGAGCAGTTGATGTGGTGTATATGGATTTCAGTAAAGCGTTTGATAAGGCTCCCCATGGTAGGCTATTGCAGAAAATATGGAGGCTGGGGATTGAGGGTGATTTAGAGACGTGGATCAGAAATTGGCTAGCTGAAAGAAGACAGAGGGTGGTGGTTGATGGGAAATGTTCAGAATGGAGTTCAGTTACAAGTGGCATACCACAAGGATCTGTTCTGGGGCCGTTGCTGTTTGTCATTTTTATCAATGGCCTAGAGGAAGGCGCAGAAGGGTGGGTGAGTAAATTTGCAGACGACACTAAAGTCGGTGGTGTTGTCGACAGTGTGGAAGGATATAGCAGGTTACAGAGGGACATAGATAAGCTGCAGAGCTGGGCTGAGAGGTGGCAAATGGAGTTTAATGTAGAGAAGTGTGAGGTGATTCACTTTGGAAGGAATAACAGGAATGCGGAATATTTGGCTAATGGTAAAGTTCTTGGAAGTGTGGATGAGCAGAGGGATCTAGGTGTCCATGTACATAGATCCCTGAAAGTTGCCACCCAGGTTGATAGGGTTGTGAAGAATGCCTATGGAGTGTTGGCCTTTATTGGTAGAGGGATTGAGTTCCGGAGTCAGGAGGTCATGTTGCAGCTGTACAAAACTCTGGTACGGCCGCATTTGGAGTATTGCGTACAGTTCTGGTCACCGCATTATAGGAAGGACGTGGAGGCTTTGGAGCGGGTGCAGAGGAGATTTACCAGGATGTTGCCTGGTATGGAGGGAAAATCTTATGAGGAAAGGCTGATGGACTTGAGGTTGTTTTCGTTGGAGAGAAGAAGGTTAAGAGGAGACTTAATAGAGGCATACAAAATTATCAGGGGGTTAGATAGGGTGGACAGTGAGAGCCTTCTCCCGCGGATGGAAATGGCTGGCACGAGGGGACATAGCTTTAAACTGAGGGGTAATAGATATAGGACAGAGGTCAGAGGTAGGTTCTTTACGCAAAGAGTGGTGAGGCCGTGGAATGCCCTACCTGCAACAGTAGTGAACTCGCCAACATTGAGGGCATTTAAAAGGTTATTGGATAAGCATATGGATGATAATGGCATAGTGTAGGTTAGATGGCTTTTGTTTCGGTGCAACATCGTGGGCCGAAGGGCCTGTACTGCGCTGTATCGTTCTATGTTCTATGTTCTAAGGGTTAGGGTTGCCAACCTTCCAGGATTGGCCTCAGATCAATTTGCAAGGTACCGCTCTGTGCAATCCTGGAGGGAAACCATCGGGACTTTTTTTTTGTCATTTACTTTGTATCGTTCTCTTTAGCAGATGATTTATGATTTATAGAAATATAGAAAATAGCAAAAATCAAGAGGCGGGATTTTCTGTCCAGCGACGCCGGAATCGTAAAACGCAATTGGGGTGAAAATTGTGGCCGGTGCCGGACACCCGACGGAATGCCATGTTGGTGCCTCAACAGTGGCGACAGCGGGTTATAATAATAGCTTTTATTGTCGCAAGTCGGCTTCAATGAAGTTACCGCGAAAAGCCCCGATTCGCCACATTTCGGCGCCTGTTCGGGGAGGCCGGTACGGGAATTGAATCTGCGCTGGTGCCTTGTTCTGCATTACAAGCCAGCTGTTTAGCCCACTGTGCTATACCAGCCCCTATCCTCCGCACGCACAGTAGACGCCGTTGGCATATCATTAACGGGCCTGGCGCAGTATTTTCCAGGGCCTCCTCAATGCTCTGCCAGGAAGCATTATCTTTTTTTCTTAAATGTATTTTATTCCAAACATATTCAAAAAATCATAAATAAATCGAAGAACATCTCACAGTTCACAATTTGGACAAGTTTTCCCTCCTTTTCACCCCCTCCCCCCACCCAAATGAACAAGTCCTCCCTTACCTCCTCCACCAACGTTGTTAGGTTCCATTTGTTCATCGTCGCCTGCTCCCCCGTCACCTGAACCCCCAATATCTAAACCTATCGCTGGCTACCCTAAATGGCAACACTCCCAAATTGGCTCCCCGACATGCCGCATTCACCGGAAACACCTCACTTTTTCTGACATTCAGCTTATGATGCTAGAAGGTCCCCCAACCTCTCTAATAGGCCCATAATTCTCCCCATACTCTCCAGTGGGTCTGATATGAACAGCAGCAGGTCGTCTGCATTCAACGACACCCAGTGTCCCCTACTCCCCCTCGTAATCCCCTGCCACTCTGCTGACCCGCTAAGGACCATTGCCAAGGGCTCTATCACCAGCACGAACAACAGTGGCGACAGCAGATCCCCCTGCCTCATTCCCCTATGCAACCTAACCTCTGTGAACTCATCTCGTTTGTCCATACACTCACTACCGGGGCCACGTACAGCAGACACACCCATGCCACAAACTTTGGCCCAAACCCAAACCTTCCCAGAACCTCAAACAGGTACCGCCACTCCACCCGGTTGAAAGCCTTCTCCGCGTCCATAGAGGTCGTTACCTCCGGTACCCGTCCCTTCGACAGGGTCATGATCACATTTAATAACCACCTGATATTACTGGAAAGTTGCCTGCTGTTCATGAAACATGATTGGTCCTCTGCAAACACCCCCAGAACGCTTCCATCCTCCATGCCACTAACTTAGCCAACACTTTCACATCCATGTTTAACAACGATAAGGGCCGATATGACCCACACTCTTGCAGGTCCTTCCCCTTCTTCGGAATTAGCGGGATTGATGCCTGGATCAGTGTCTGCGGAAGCTCCTCCTTCTCCAGCACCTCGCTAAACATCCCCAATAAATGTGGTGCCATCTCCCGTGGTAACTCCTTATAGAACTCTGCCGGGTAACCTTCTGGGTCCCAGGGCTCTATTTCCACAAGGCCCCGGGGCTAGCTCATTAATGGCTCATGAATTGCTCCGCGGCCTGCGTCAATTTAGTTGCCATGGAAGTCCACCAATTCAGTCCAGGCGTCAACACTTAGTTTCTGAAATGGAGAATCCCGCCCACGGTCTTTTGGCAGACAGTCAAACTTCATTCAGCTCGGCATTGAATCCTTTTGCTTTCCAACTGAATATGAATATATGGGTTAATGTGTAGGTGTGTTGGGGTAGGGTAAGCGTGGAAATATGGTGGAAGCTGGGTAGGGTGGTCAGGTCGAGGGGGGGGGGGGGGGGGGCGGGGTTGGGGAGGAGACAGGCGGCGGACCTGTGAGGAGTCAGGATGTGGGAACCAATCAGGTTGCTGTGGTGATATACATCACTGTAAGTACACAAAGGGCTAATGTACATACACTACACCTAGCTAGACACTAGAGGGAACACCAGAGACATGACACACAGGCAGTCTACCAATAGGTCAGTAAGATAGGACACGACCAATGGGCATTCACGATACACACAGAGGTGGCACTACCACAGGAGGGCATTACACCAACCCATATAAAAGGACACATCACACATGCTGAGTCTCTTTCCAGTGGAGACTCTCAGTGAGTACAGACACCGGGTTGATTGAATATCACTCCCACCACGTGGATTGTAGCAGACTGGTTTGTCAGTCTGAATACCTATAGCAGGATTAACAGTAGTGTCGAACCCATGTCCATCACTTTCCAGATAATTGAGAGGAAGCTGATGAGATGGTAATAGGCCGGATTAGATTTGACCTTTTTTGTGGACATGTGGAGTTTGGGTACATGCAGCAAGAGTTTTGAACAGCCTTTAGCACAGGGCTAAACCGCTGGCTTTGAAAGCAGACCAAGGCAGGCCAGCAGCACGGTTCAATTCCCGTAACAGCCTCCCCGAACAGGCGCCGGAATGTGGCGACTCGGGACCTTTCACAGTAACTTCACTGAAGCCTATTTGTGACAATCAGCGATTTTCATTTCATTTCATGTCGGAGAATTGTTAATAGTTTAACAAACGTGTTAAAGCTATCTCCAAGTCTGAACCTTCCTTTGTCAGAGTGCACATCAAGGAAGCAGCTTATGCTCCGACAAGAGCATAACAAAACATGGTTCCAGGAGTGTTAAATCCATATAGTTGCAACTCAGCGAACAGTGACAACCAGCACCAACAGCCAGGCAAGATGATGTTCGGGATTCCGGTTCCACAACCGCTCAGGTACCAAGGCAATCTCAGTGAAAACTGGCGTTGGTTCAGGCAGGGATTCGAGATCTACCTGGTAGCGACCGACTTAGATGGCGTGGCGGCTGTGGAAAAAAATAAAGCTTCTATTAACCATCGCGGGTCCAGAAGCAGCTGAAATCTTCCAGATCTCCAAATACTCAAAGGGCAAAACACGAGCGACTTCCAGACAGTCCTGGACAAGTTCCAAGAATTCTGCGAGGAACATACAAGAAGAAAAGGTAAAAGAGGCGGCAAAACTCACCGCGTGGTAGGCTTGCAGCAATGAATGGCAGTTTCGAATTGCAGCCATCTTGGAGAAGGTGCTGCACATGCGCAGTTGCGCGAAGAGCGCACAGAACGGGAAGAAGCCGCGCATGCGCAGTTGAGAACAAGGCCCAAGTAAAGGAACAGCGATCTGCGCATGCGCAATTGCTTCCTACGCACTACATCACATGCTTCATGATGTCAGAGGCCCGAGACCACGCCCACTTAAAGGGGAAATGTCTCAAAACACGAAAAAAAAATGTAAAGCCTCAAAACCAGATCCTTTCACCTGGAACAACAGCACACTGCCTGAAATTCGACCATTAGCTGAAAGTAACCTCCGCAGAACCCTGCAACAAGCAGTTAGCACCGCCCAAAGAGATGATACAGTCCTTGAAGACTATGACTCAGACCTTGAATTCTTCTTTGGACATCACAAGCCCAATGCCAGCTCCGACACAAAACGTGATGATATGGTCTTGGAAGACAATGACTCAGACAAAGCTTTCACCTTGTGAGGCTACCCCAGTACCAAATCCGAACCGCAATTAGATGTGTTGCACATTGACGACCCCGACGACGAGTTCTTCGGATTGGGGAATCTTCAGCCCAGCATATACGACATCCCGACTCATGCGTGCAGGATGATGTTGCGGCCTGACACCAAGAGACAGAGAGCGGTACAAGCCCACAGAGAGCAGCCTGCTGCCACACAGAAAGTGGTCCACACGCCACGAAGGGTCCCCGACTCCACACAGAGAGTGCTCCACACACCACGAAGGGTCCCAGCCACAGCGAGACAACTGCACGTCCCCACACAAGAAATGACTCCAGTGACACAAGCCTCCACAGCGAGCTCGTGGACAGCCTCCACGATAGAAGCAACGCAAGACTCCAGAGTGTAGTCCTTGCATGAACAAGACCATGAGGGTCTGGCAACCTCCTCTGAGCAACCAGCAGCAGACAATGCAAGTCTGCCACCCTCAAGTGAACAACAGAAAGACTATGACAGTCTGCCATGCTCAAGTGTACAGCAAGCAGACTATGACAGTCCACCCAGATTATTTGAGCCACCAGAAGAAGACACTGACGGTCTACCCAGCTCAAGTGAATGACAAGAAGACACTGAGGCTCTCCCCACTGTATGTGAGACAAGTGACGGCGGCATCCCACTTCCCATACCAGATGTGCAATGTGACAGACCTCAGCTCGTGCGCACAGAGGCACTCGACAATCACAGTTAGGCTACTGGTGACTCCGGTGACACCACGTTACTTCAAACCTCATTCGCTTGAGCCTCTCCACAAGCAAATGCATTCCTGAACGTTTTGACTCTGGACGGGGAGCATCAAGAAACCTCAGAAGATGCAAGTGAACCTGAAAAGGCTCCGGACTTGGAGCATCACAAAACCTCAGCTGACTCAAGTGAACCTGCAGTGACTCCGGACAGGAAGCATCAAGAAACCAAAGCTGATTCAGGTGAACCAGAAAGGGCTCCAGACGGGAGCATCGACAAACCAAAACTGACTCAGGTGAAACAGACCAGACTCCAGACGGGGAGCATCGACAAGCGAAAGCTGATTCAAGTAAGCCGGTCATGACTCCCGACGGGGAGCGCCGCAAACTCAGTGACGGCACACTCAAGGAGACAGCAGGTGCCACAAAGCACGCTTACACGAGTAACTGTGTGAAGGACTCGTATTATCCACAGAGTGTGGTCCATGAGCGCAGGAAACACGGCAACAAAACCAACCACCACAACCACAACATCAAATACAATAGCAGAAGCGTACCAAAGGCAACAACGTCGACAACAAGCACGACAGAAACAACACCACTGGAACAACGACAGGTACGACATGGTACAACTCTGCAAATGAGGGACACTGTTACTGCTCAGTAACAATGACATGCCACAGCAGGACAATGCATCTTACCAATTCACGTTTGCTGCACTACCAACAGGCAACCTGGCTGTCAGGACAGATGCCGTCAAGAATTACCACCACAAGCATCGAAAGAAAAAAAGTGTCCAAATCCGACAACGAAGTGATTTGACCACTTCTTGGTTCCTTCAGCACAGGGACACTGATGGTGTTTACAATGCAATGCCACCTTCAACATCACCAACTCACCAACCAAACAAGAAAGCCACTCGACCATAATAATTAATGAACTTTGGACTCATGCATATGATTTGGACTTATTGTTTAATGATCACTGTTGTCATAACTTGTACAGAGCATCACTCATCCACCTAGTTTGTTCAATTTTCTTTAACACTGTACAGAAAATATATAACACGAAAAAAGGGGGGATGTGGTGATGTACATCACTGTAAGTACACAAAGGGTTAATGTACATACACTACACCTAGCTAGACACTAGAGGGGACACCAGAGACATGACACACAGGCACTCTACCAATAGGTCAGTAAGATAGGACACGACCAATGGGCATTCACGATACACACAGAGGTGACACTACCACAGGAGCACAATACACCAACCCATATAAAAGGACACATCACACATGCTCAGTCCCTTTCCAGTGGAGACTCTCAATGAGTACAGACACAGGGTGGATTGAACATCACTCCCACCACATGGATTGTAGCAGACTGGTTCGTCAGTCTGAGTAGCTATAGCAGGGTTAACAGTAGCATCGAATCCAAGGAGGAGAATTGTTAATCGTTTAATAAACATGTTAAAGCTATCTCCAAGTCTGAACCTTCCTTTGTCAGAGGCCACATCTAGGAAGCAGCTTATGCTCTGACAAGAGCATAACAAAACAGTTGCGTTGAGGATTGTGATGAGGGCGGGGGGGAGTTGAGGGCAGGGGGAGGAGTTAGGCAGTGAGAACTAATCAGGTTAGATTGGGGAGAGATTGGGAGGGGGAGTCTGGTGGTGAGAGCTAGTCAGGTCGTGTCTGGAGGTCATTGGGAGTCAGGTGACGGGGATGAGTCAGGTTGTGTTGAGTGGTGAGTCGGGTAGTCAAGGGAAGGGGTGTCAGTTGAAAAGTTACCTTGGTGTTAGAGTAGGATTTTTCTGCCCATCATTTCCTGGATAACTATTCAGGTAAGTAAGTCAGAACTGTCCAAACTCTCCAACTTTAACTCACAATTGGAGATTTTTTCAGGGGTCCCAGGGAGCAGGGGAATTACCCTTCGGAAGTTTGCAATTCTCGGTAGTTGCACTGAGTTGGTGCATTGGGACATCCACGGAGTCCTGTAGTGCACCTCAGGGTGTATCCTGTCTCTGATGATTCGGAGACTGGAAGATCTTGGCCATGTGACTTTCTTCACACTGCCTCCTCCCCACCTGTGATCTGACCAAATCCTACACCATTTAAAAATGGTGTCCCGACCTTCTTCTGCACTGAGGAGTTCCGGCAAGCAGAGTTCCCTGGGGCAGAAAAAGGGACTAAGTGTGGCCTCATCGGGGCATTCTCTGATGATGCCCATATCTATCCAAATGGACGTTCAATTGTGTGGTGTTGTCGGCGCTCCAAGCGCCGGGAAACACATGACTAAATGCGCTTGCTACAGGACTCTGTTCTCATTTGGTAGATCGTGCCCTGTATCTAGATTCTAGAGTTTCCAGCTAAGGGAAACAACATCTCCATGTCTACACCATCAAGCCCTTCAGAACCTTGTATGTTTCAATGAGATCACCTCTCATTCTTCTAAATTCAAGGGAACATAGACACTATTTACTCAGATCATCATAAGAACAAAGCTAGTGAACCTTCACTGTACAATCTTCAAGATATGTATATATTTTCTTAGATGTGGAGACCAAAACTGTACATGGCACTCCACGTGTAGTCTCCCCAAAGTCCTAGAGAATTGTAGCAAGATTTGCTTGTTCTTGTAATCCCGTCCCCTTGCAATAAAGGCGATCATGCCATTTCCCATTGTAATTGCTTGTGATTACCTGCTAACTTTCTGTACTATTTCTATAAGTGCACCCAAGTCTCTCTGAACATCAACATTTAAAAGGTTCATGCTTTTTAAATGATATTCTGAATTTCTATTTTATATAGCTGTACACTTCTTAACATTATACTCTATCTGGCACCTTGTTGTCACTAACCCAGTTGTCCATGCATTTCATAGAATCATAGAAGTTACAGTGCAGAAGGAGGCCATTCGACTCATCGAGTCTGCCAAGGCTTGGAAAAAGCACCCTACTTAAGCACACATCTCCACCCTATTCCCGCAACCCAGTAACGCCACCTAACCTTTTTGGACACTAAGGGCAATTTAGCATAGCCAATCCACCTAACCTGCAAATCTTTGGACTGTGGGAGAAAACCAAGCACCTGGAGGAAACCCACACAGACATGGGGAGAACGTGCAGATTCCGCACAGAGAGCGACCCAGCAGGGAATCGAACCTGGGACCCTGGAATTGTGAAGCAACAGTGCTCACCACTATGCTACCATGCTGCCGCGTTCACTTGAGGGACTGGAGGTTATGGCTGCACCAGGTGGTATGACCAGAGTGAAGGAGAGTATTTGTTCGAATGGTAAACATGAAATCAAAGTTGGAAATGAGAGTGCCCGTGAAAGAATTACCTAGCTCCAGAATGCCTTGAATGTAGAGTCAAAGGTTAGAAGTTTGGATTTTGAAAGTGCAATTGTAAGTGGAGTGGAAGAGAGTTTTTCCAGGGTTAGATACGTTAGGAAGTAGAGCTGGGAGGAGAAAGGCTATTGTGGGCGAAGATCGATACAACAACATGATCAGAGATGGTCTCATCTGTGATTGTCACAATGGGAGTAGTGAGGCCCTGTGAGATGGCCGGGGGGATAACTGTGGAAATGTGTAGGGGAGGTCATGTGGAGGAAGTTATTTAGGGAGGATTGGAGGGGAATGGACTGAGGAGGGACAGCATCACCAGAAAAAGGTTGAAGTCACTGAGGCTGAGAAGTTGCTTGGTGCAGAGACTGAGAGGATTGCAGTGAAGATGGCTCATTAACACAATAGTCATGTTACCTGGGAGGGTTGTGGAGAATGAGGATTTTAAATGAGAAACGAGAGGAATGGAATAAAGTGAGATGCTCAAAGGAAGAGAAAGTGCTGGAAGAATAGACCAAGGTGGTACATTCAAGATAAGGATCAGACTGCTGCTCCATTCTGGGTGGGGAAAGTGGTGGAATGTATAGGCAGGCAGCAAGACTCCATTTAGAGGGAAGGTGTCATCAACCCTGGACTAGGTTTACGTCGCGGCCTGGATGCCGATACAATCATTTACAAGAAGCTCATGAGTGGCAAGGTCCTTATCACCCAAGTGAATGGTCATTCTGAAGGGAGATACAGAAGGGAGCGGTGATAACTGACCGGATGGCAGTGTTTACAGCACCAACACTGGGTGAAATCAAGGGGACATCTGGGTGGGAATGGGGTGGTAATGGTTGCTGCTTGTAATCAGGCAGCGATGCGTGCCTGAATGGATGGTTCGGAGGATGCCAAGTGAGGCAAAGAAGGAAGCTGCAGGTTTGTCTGCGAAGGTGACATGCTGTTTCTTTCTCAGTTCAGAAATGTAATCTGCAATCTCAAGTGTTCTTCTGATGCAAATTAGTTTCATGCCTGACATCATCATAGACGTTTCATCAGTTTCCATGGAAACATTAATTCTAATTTAGAGTTGGAATACATTTCAAATCCTTGACTCTGGGCAAAAGTCCAAATGAGAAATGAATACTCTTGCTATCTGCTGGGTAAGTTCCTTTTGCAAAAAAAATGCTTCTGGTTTGGTGCATGACTAATTAGATCTTGGAGCCAATCTTTGGCTGAGCTGTAAATTCTCACGTCTCAGAGACACCTGGTTAGTGGAGCGCAAAGCTCTGGCTCTGAATTCTGAACATCCAGCGGGATATGCAAGCAGAAATTATTCCTCCACATGCCTGACTTGTGACTTGTGATAAGACTTTGAAGAGTCAGGTGAGTCACTTTGCTACAGAATACCCATCTTGCGTCTCGCTCTTTAGAGTCACAGCATTTATGTGGCTTGCCCAGTTACATTTCTGGTCAATGGTGACCTCCAGAATGTTGATTTTGGGTCATTCAATGATAGTAATGCCATTGAGTATTATAGAGAGCTGGTTGGACACTCTCTTATTGAAGATGTACATTTCCTAGTATTTCTGTAGTGGGTGTTGCTCAGGTCCAGCATGCAGGAGTGGACTGCTTCGTTAATTGAGGCATTGCGAAAGGTACTCAACACTCCAATCATCAGTAAACATACCCGATTCTGACCCTAAGGTGGAGAGAAAGCCACTGATGAAGTGAGTAGAGATGGTTGGCCCTAGGCCACTGCTGCACTAGGCTGCACCATTGCTGAGGATGGAAATGTTCATGGAGCCTCCTCCTCCTATTACTAGTTTAATTGCCCAGCACCATTCTTGGCTGGTTGTGGCAGGAAGACTGCAGAATGGTCTGATATTGGTTGTGGAATCACTGAGCTCTGTCAGTAACATACTTCTTCTACTGTTTAACATGTGTGACTGTAATTCTTTTCATGTCTTGCTATAGCTTCACCTCATTTTGGTATGCTTGATGCCGTTCCTGGTATGCTCTTCCATATTAATTGAACTGGGGTTGGTCACCTAGCTTGATGGTAATGGTAAAGTGAGTGATATGGAAGTTACAGTTCAGTCGTTGTTGGCCCACAGCCCCTCGGATGCCCAGTTTTAAATCGCCAGATCTGTGCTGACTCTATCGCAATTGACAGTACCCCACAATACGCTGAAAGATATGCTCAGTGTGAAGAGGGGCCTTATCTCCACAAGGGCTGTGCAGTGACCATTCCTACAGGTGCAACTGTGGCAGGTAATCAGCAGGGAGATGCCCATGTTTGTCCTGATGGCCATGAGATTTCATGGGGTACGGAGTCAATTGTATACCACACTACTGCCATGTCTGTTTGGCTTTTCCTGCTGGTAAAGCACAATTCCCTCTAATAATTATGGAAGAATCTGGAATATTTAACTATTTTATGTACTATGATGGAAATCAAGAAAGCCAGCACCATACAAAATTTGTAGCACATTCTTCGATGAGATAAAATACATGTAGGATTGAATAACTTATTGAACCTATCTCTCTTGGGCCTAATAAACAATGGTAGATAGGGCAAAATAGTTGGCAAATGAATGAATATAGTTCAATGGATGCAACCTTGTGATGCGATGAAGTAGGCTTTTGAGGCTGATTAGTAATTCTTCTCAGTTTTTTTATTTGCAGCATTTGATTACCTGGTAGGTAATAATGTTCCTGTCCTGTCAATTATCGCCACGCCTGCAAATAATTTGCTTGGGGTGAGGTACAGTACTGCAGTGCGGAAAATGGCAGAGGGTTGGTGCAATGACACAACCTTCTTTGACCCCAGTCTTCACTGAAATCTTCCACTGGTGAGGATCATGGTTTTCCTGCCATTCTACAGTAGGTGGAGGACGGTGACAAATTTCTGAAGGCTGGCAAATTTGAGGACACTCATTTAGCTTTCAGGGTCGACAGAATCAACAGCTTGCATGAGGTCAATAAAAGCCATGTACAGCAGTTCATATTTATTACTTTGTCTTGAATTTACTATGCAGTGAAGATCATGGGCTGGTTTCTCCACAGCCCCTAGCCGAAATCACGTTTGGTGCGGGGGCGGAGAATCAACTTTCGTGCCGAAATCGGGCCCGGCGCCGGTCTGACGATTCTCTGGGACCCGAGAGTCAGTGTTTTCGCGGAGTACTCCGCGCGGCTGGGGGGCATTGCCAGAGACCCGCCCAGCGATCCTCCGCTTCCAACCGCCCGAGTTCCCGGCGGCGTGATTATAACCACCTATTGCCGCTCGTGAAACTCGCATGGCGGCTGCGGACTTAGTCCGGGTCCACCCTGGTGGGGGGCTGGATCGGACACCGGGGGGGTGCCTTATGGGCGGGCGGGGGACAGATCGGTCCGGTCGGAACATCGGGCGTGCGGTCGATCGGGGGGGCCTACATCTTGCAGCTGCCTCTACGGTCCGAGTCTGCCATGGTGCTCGGCGCGACCGCTGGAGGCCCCGCCGTGCGCATGCACGGATTCAAAACCGGAAGTGCGGGGACCCGTACCTGCAGCTAAAGCTGCGTGAATCACTCTGGGTTCCTGCTAGCCCCCTGAAGGGCATTGAATCAGCTCAAACTTTCTTCAGGAATCTTCGGAGTGAAACGCCAGCATTTTTACCCTGGCGTGGGGACATAGCCCCATTTTGGGAGAATCCAGCCCCATGTCTGTGGTGCCTCTCGATGTTAAAAAAACACAGTGCAACTTGGTTCTACAGCTACTGGGAAGAGGCGATTGAGGAGGATTCTTATAATGACCTTCCCTGTGGCAGATAGCAGGGAGAAGCCACTGCCATTACCACAATCAGACTTGTCTCCCTTTTCAAATATGCCCATGGTCATCGTGTCCCTGAGGTCCCCCAGCTTCAACTCCTCTTCCCAGATGATTGATATGAAGTTGTATGGCTGGGCAGGAGGGTACCTCTGCCTGACCTCAGAATTTCAGGGATTCAACTGGCTCCAGAGGCCGTGTTGTATTGCACCAGTGTGTGCACTTAAGAGCTTCTGGTCATTGTTATATCTTTTCTGAAGCATATGTGAAAATGGGCCATTCAGCTAATAAACCAAGGTCTTCTTCTAACTAGCTCCAACAGCACACCAGCTCCATCAATTAAGAGCAATGGCGAGATCCTGGAAAAAGTAGATAATTTTCCATATCTTGGGAGCCTTCTTTTGACGAAAGCAGGCATAGACAATGAAATTAATGATTGCCTCCAATGTGTCAGCTCAGCCTTTGATCATCTGAGGAAAGGAGTATGAGAGCTAGGATTTCAAATCAAAAGGGGCGGCACGGTAGCACAGGGGTTAGCACTGTTGCTTCACAGCAGCAGGGTTCCAGGTTCCAGGTTCGATTCCTGGCTTGGGTCACTGTCTGTGCGGAGTCTGCATGTTCTCCCCATGTCTGCGTTGGTTTCCTCTGGGCGCTCCGGTTTCCTCCCACTAATCCCGAAAGACGTGCCGGTTAGGTGAATTGGATAATCTGATCAAACATTCCCACCTGACTCATGGGATTCCCTGGTTTGTGACCAACCAAAATGGGGCGGGTTTTGTTTGGGAAGGCGCCAAACACATAGAGAAACTTTGGGAGCAAGCAGAGGTAATTGGAGAGAGTGCATAAACCTCCAGCACTTTGTGCTGACCCTTCAGCCACCACCTGTCCCACAGACTCTGCAGATTGTTCATTAGACTAAACAGCCATCTCATAACCCATCAAATTGGAGTGGAAGTAAGTCATCTGCACCCTGAGGGACTGCCTAAGTAAAGGAAGAGGTAGCTGCGATGTCGTGTTGAAATCTGTCAACTACTTTGGAGGGATATCTTAAATGTGCCCATTTGTTAGAATAGGTCATTAAATGGAAATTTCCTCAAGAAGAGAATGATGGGCAGGTTTATGGGCGGTACGGTAGCACAGTGGTTAGCACTGTTGATTTACAACGACAGAGTCCCAGGTTCGATTCCCGGGTTGGGGCACTGTGTGGAGTCTGCACGTGCTCCCCATGTTTGTGTGGGTATCCTCCGGGTGCTCCGGTATCAGGTTGCCATCTGGTGGTTATTTCTTACATACATCAATGTAGTTGCCACTGTCTATTTGAATGTTAAACAACAGAATAGAAAAATGATATTTCTCATACATGATGTCCATTTTGCTCATATTTCAGTTGCAACAGATTACTAGATTTCTGGATATAATGCAGTAAGATATAGGATTTTGGCTACATTTTTAGTTGGTTTACTCAGCAAATGCTATTTCCCTGGACATAACATTGAAGGTTAATTATTAGTTAATATTGTAAACTTGCTATAGAAGAACTTGATCCCGAGAGACCTGGGCGACATTCCCCAATCAATGATGTACAAGTCGGGAGGTAATGGGTGCCCTCCTCAGGAGAGTGCATCAATTTCCAAATTCCACTTGCATCCTGAGGACAAAGCAGCCAAAGCTTTGGGTTTTCAGCAATCTCAGGCAGGTTGTCACAGAGGGTGGTGAGTGCCTGGGACGCG
Organism: Scyliorhinus torazame; assembly: GCF_047496885.1. Lineage (NCBI taxonomy): Eukaryota > Metazoa > Chordata > Chondrichthyes > Carcharhiniformes > Scyliorhinidae > Scyliorhinus > Scyliorhinus torazame. The sequence goes on along the minus strand of NC_092720.1, from coordinate 93,214,482 downwards.
CTGCCAGAGGAGGTTGTGAAAATACATTAACGACTTTCAAAAGGCAAATACATGGATAGGATGGGTATAGAGGGATGCGGCAGTAGGAAGTGTGAGGATTTTGGCCAAGGGTAGTGTCATGACAGATACAGGCTTAGAGGGCCGAAGGGCCTGTTCCTGTGCTGTACTTTTCTTTGTTCTAATTTGCTCTACTTAATATCTGCCCTGCTGCTGGTGAGATCCTCTGCATGTGGTAAACTGCACAAATATGCAGACCCCTTGCACCAAATGTGCACAACAGGACCTCCACCACACCATTCTCGCTCAGCCTTGGGCACCTGTAAAAATGACATTTTTCCCATGCCCTCACAAAGGCCGTATGCATGGCACACTGAAAGCAATATGGTTTCTTACCTTGGCAGGGATGCATTCATTTCACCCTCACATCTGCTCCCAAGGGTAGTAGATGTTACAGAGAGCTCGTCCAGGTGGAACCAAAAAGTTGGGTGCTCAGGGAAGAAGAACATGAGGAGATCATGTGACCCTCGAGATTGCTGCTCCATGCACCTTGATCAGGAAGTCCTTGTAACTGGTCCTCGATTGCCACTCGCCCACAGTAACCACAAAACCCTTAGCATAATTGTCATCCCCAAGAGTATTGAAGTAACTTTGGAGTCCATTCAACGACAGTTCCCCAACTGCCCTGAGGGATGGGAGGTCCAATCTCTCATGACCTTCCAATTGCAGAGATTCCTACCAATCCCGATCCTGCATGGTCTTCGCATTACTGCAAGATTCTGTTCCATCATTCTGGACACCAGCAAGGGTAAATATCTTTCCTGCATGGAGACTGCAGAGCTCTTTTTTCCCCCTTTTTAAAAATAGATTTAGAGTACCCGATACTTTTCCCAACTAAGGGACATTTTAGCGTGGCCAATTCACCCACCCGGCACATCTTTTTGGGTTGTGGAGGTGAGACCCATGCAGACATGCGGAGAATGTGCAAGCTCTACATGGAAAGTGACCTGGGGCCTGGATAAATCCCGAGTCCTCGGCGCCATGAGGCAGCAGTGCTAACAAGAGCTATTGATGCTTCCCATAGATAGCCTCACCGCCCTCCACACTTTCCAGCACACTGGCCCATTTCATTCAATCTCATCTGATGGGATAATATCCTGGTCATTTAATGATGTCTGGTGCACATTGGTTGTAATCCCTCTGTGCAGGGTCTATTCATACTCTTGATATGGAGCCGAGCAGGCCAAACAATTCTCCAAGAGAGGTGTCACAAAGGCTGCAATCAACTGAACCCAAAGCCCCTTAATCCCACACTGAATCCTTCTTACAGTCAAGGTCAACTTCCTCTTGCCTCCTTACCTGTAGCCTTCACCTGCATGTTAGTTCAATGTAAGTTCAAACAAGGACAGCCAGGAACAATTGGATGTGCACACCTCGTCAAGTCCTAACATCAAGGGAAGCCTCCAGTTTACTATTCTTCAGGCCACAGTGGAGCTCTTTAACCCTCAAATTGCATTGACCATGTTCCTTGCCACTCACAAAGCCTGTTTAATTCCTCTTGAGGATCCATATCTCACATCAGGCAACAGCAGGAGATGCAATGACTTCACTGCACACTCTGCACAGACTGCATTCTCAGAGCGCTGAAGCTAGTGATCTGCACATAATGGATTGTATAATATTGCCCTGGTACAAATGATGGCCAGTGCTTAAGAATCCTCATGTTGGTACATTCAGTGTTGATAATACACATTGTTGATAATAGTGAAGTGGACATTAATGGAGGACATTATTGGACTCTGATCGGGGATCAAGTTCCACACCGTTATATGGCCGCAACCATGGAAGTAAATAACAGCAAACTGTGAACCCAGGAAACTTACAAACAGCGCAAGTGAACATACATTTACAAGTGACAAAACTATATAAAGGTTGTACATCCATGCTACTATGTGCCTTCAAAACTTATTTACCTTTCTTTCCCTACTGCTATGTCCAGATGCAGTCCTGACATCCACAGCTTCGGCGGAGGCAGCCTGCTGACTGCTATGCCCTGACTGTGGGAACTTTGGATGTCCTCTAGTGGGACATGAATGAGAGGGTCCCACCCTGCTCAAGGTCACCCTCCTCGGCCTGACCTGCTGGAGGCAATTGGTCACTTGCAGAGGGGAAGCTGAACGTCAGGTTCGAGTATCCTGGGATGAAGCCTGGCTGGCATTCTTCCTCCCTGTTTGTGCGCAATGGCACTTCCCTGACTCTATAAGGAGATGGGGCACCTGGAGGGAGGTTAACGTGTCACATTGCCCTCTGTCGTAGCCATTGCTGCTCTGCACCCATTACTGGAGCAATGGAGTGCAGATCTGTGTGCACATCCAGCACTCACTGTGTTTTCTGTAGGATCTGGATGGCCAATCTTGACAAGATGGCAGCCAAGTGCTCTCATGCCAGAATCATGACTGCAGACAGGATATGGAGGGACTCCTCCAGCCGTCAGTCATGGACTCTGGCATCTCTGTTGATGTTCCCCTGCTTCTCCCTGCATCTCCAACATGTCTCTCATGGCCAAGATCTGAGGCTCGTCATTTGCAGTTGAGAAGGGGCCTGGTCTCCAGCAGTCCTCTGAGTGTCAGAGACCTTGGCTGCCACTTTCTCCAACAGCTGTGAACCCATGTTAGTGATATGCTCACCAGATTGTGACCATGAGCCCAATCTAGAACATGTGCCCACTGAGATGGATGTCTCTGCAGAGGATGAAGGTGAATGCTGTGACTTTGCTTCCTCTGAGGATTGAGAGTCATCATGCTCAGAGGTGGGGTTGGAGCTGGTGATGTTGGTGGGTTGCTCCCCCCCCCCCCCTTTCTTGCTGGTATCAGGAAAGAAGGATTTAGTTAATGTCTAAGCAAGCTCCCTTATCTAAGCCATGTCTCATTCTGTTGACTCATCTGACAACTGCAGACTGGAGGAATACTCAATGGCTTGCTAGGGCAATTCTGTCTTTCCTTTGGCATAGCCAAAGCCCCAGTTCACCCCGGTTATTTCTACAACCCCCTCCTCAAAGGTGATGAGGACTCGAATATTTGGAATGCTGCTGCTGGTCTTGGCCCGTTCCCTTCTGTTTTGAGCATTCTTGCCCTGAAGACAGACAGGAGGATTGAGTGTCACCCCAATGAGTGCATGAGCAGTTCAAGAGCATGCATGCCTATGCCAGCTCCTGAGCCTTCCCCAGTCATTGATTCACAAGCAGGATGTCTTGCTGCTGATAGAAGATTGCGAGCATGAAGTGACTGCCACACATTCAGTGCACATGTCCCATCCGCTGCTGAGCTATCCAAACTCATGTCTGACATCCATCTACACTCATACGTTTACACTGTCTGATGTACTAATGAGTGTGACTTTGAAGTGAGTTGATGGTATCACTTACCCTGGTGGAGCACATTGGAACATTCACACTGCAGGGCATGTGGACCCCATGGGTGCTAACGTCCACTGCGACAAGGACACTGCTGTCAGGAGGAGTGGAGGAGGGGGGTGGATTCCTGCTGGTTTCCCTGGGGGAATAGGACCTCCCACCTTTCCTGGATGGCCTGAAGGAAAATCTGCAGGAGGCATCACTAAACTGTGGGGCAACAAACAAATTGTTTGTCCTGTGACATCTTGAGGCATTCACAATCTGATGCCCTTGGTTCGCAGTGAAGGAGCCGCTGTCCGAGTGCCCTTTAAATATGGCGCTAGGACCCTTGATCCTTGGAGATAAGGGAAGGATGGCAACTTCCTGCCTGCCTCTGTCGCTCATGCCCAGCTGTCCCATCCCTGAGTGGAATTTGGATTTGATTGATTGTCATGTGTACCGAGGTGTAGTGAAACATATTGTTCTGCGTACAATCCAGACAGATCGTTCCATACATGAAAAAACATACGACATACATAAATAATACAATGTAAACCTTTGGTTTCCTTAACTCCAGGTCGTTAAAGGTCGAAATGTTAAGGCTATCTAATCTACCATTTTGATTCTAACCCGGGTGGGAGGGGTCTTTGATTATGCTGCCCGCTTTCCCAAGGTTTCGGCTCCTACCACACAACCTTTACTCCAGAACAGAAGATACCACCCAATGTTTCAGGTCAGTGACCTTTCATCAGAATATGGACATTGACCTGAAACGTTAACTAGCATTTCTGTCCACAGGTGCAGCCTGACTGCTGGGTTTTTCTGGCACTTTTTTGTTCTTATTTCAGCTTTCCAGTATCTGCAGTATTTTGCTTTTGTACCATTGACGATCTACCAGGATACCACTTTTTTGAGACTGTTAGTTTTATTGTGTGTAAATGTTCTTCTTTTGAAGAAGTGTAAGAGAACACACCTCTTATTTTTTTCAGGTAATGGTGTCATATCATCCTTGAGCCACGACGTAAATATACAGTGGTGCAGCTTCACCTATGAATGAATTACCTGGAAGGGAACTTTGACCACTTTGTGTTTGGAAATTAGCTCTATATTTCTACCATATCGGACTGAATTACAGCACTGCAGGCTGGCTGCTGGTTAACACTTCAATCTGCACTGTGGCATTTGTTAATTTACCCTTTGGCGAACCATATACTGCTCAGATTGCAAAACTAGGAATGTAGACCTAAGATTGATGTTGATTGCTCGATTAAATGAACCGCGTCTGAGGTATCAACAATATAAATCACGAGGTCTAAGTTCATTTTTCCACATAAAGAATGTGTTAAAAGTGCCGATATCTGACAGTTGCCTGGATATACTTCCAGTATTTACAGCCTCAGCTCGCAAGTGTAATGATTATTTTGTTTTTACAGGAATGTAGTGTTGCCGATGGTTAGTCAGCCATGCATGAAATCAAGTATTTTGATTTTGTTTCTCAATTTTTTCCCCTCTAATGTATGACGGCTCTTAATCTATTATCTTTGTTATTGGAATGGACACTAGCAGTTTGATCTCCGAGGAAAATGTGCTATGATGAAATTCACTAATTTGAGATGGTGTCATGTCTTTGAGAGTATTCGCATTAATTTGTTTTCGATGAACACACATTTATTTTGCCTGTCGCTGTCATGTGTACATCCGACCGCATTGTGCGATTGTTCAAGATTGAGGAAAACTTTTAAAATTCAGTCAGTTAATTCAACCTCTTATTGTAGGTATCTAAATAGTTTAGATTTATGATGGTAAAAATTTTAACCCTCGTTTTATAAGTGGCTGGTTAGAACAGAGGAGCTTTGCTGTTCGTTGAGTTGTCTCCAAAATTCCAATACATTTTTTTCACTGAGCAGAAACTTGGCATTGGATGTGAAATTCTGAAGACAATTCTTCAAGCCAAACAGCAACTGACAACAAAGGGAAAAATATAGGAGTGTTGAGGATGGTTAATGATATCACTTCATCTGTTGTCCTCAATCAGTATTATTGAAACTGTATAATTAGGCCTGTGGTATCAGATTTTGGTTGGCGTACTCTTTCAGGATGAGCACATTTTCAAAAATAGGCTGGTGGGGGCAAAATACAATAATTTTGATGGGATTGCCAATATGTGACAGTGTGACAAGCACAAAATGATTTATAAATAATTGGTCAATTTGTAGCTGAGTTTATTGAACCTTCAAGCCATCATATATATGGATTTTAGTAAGGCACTTGATATGGTTCCCTGTGGTAGGCTTATGCAGAAAGTAAGGAGGCATGGGATAGTGGGCTATTTGGCCAGTTGGATAACAAACTGGCTAACCAATAGAAGTCAGAGAGTGGTGGTGGGTGGCAAATATTGAGCCTGGAGCCCAGTTACCAGTGGCGTACCGCAGGGATCAGTTCTGGGTCCTCTGCTGTTTGTGATTTTCGTTAATGATTTGGATGGGGAGTTGAAGGGTGGTTCAGTAAATTTGCAGACGATACGAAGATTGATGGAGTTGTGGATAGTGAGGGGGGCTGTTGTCGGCTGCAAAGAGACATAGATAGGATGCAGAGCTGGGCTAAGAAGTGGCAGATGGAGTTTAACCCTGAAAAATGTGAGGTTGTCCATTTTGGAAGGACAAATATGAATGCGGAATATAGGGTTAACGGTAGGGTTCTTGGCAATGTGGAGGAGCAGAGAGATCTTGGGGTCTATGTTCATAGATCTTTGGAAGTTGCCACTCAAGTGGATAGAGCTGTGAAGAAGGCCTATGGTGTGCTAACGTTCATTAGCAGAGGGATTGAATTTAAGACCCATGATACAAAACCTTGATAAGGCCACATTTGGAGTACTGTGTGCAGTTCTGGTAGCCTCATTTTAGGAAGGATGTGGAAGCTTTGGAAAAGGTGCAAAGGAGATTTACCAGGATGTTGTCTGGAATGGAGAGTCGGTCTTACGAGGAAAGGTTGAGGGTGCTAGGCCTTTTCTCATTAGAACGGAGAAGGATGAGGGGCGACTTGATAGAGGTTTATAAGATGATCAGGGGAATAGATAGAGTAGACAGTCAGAGACTTTTTCCCCGGGTGGAACAAACCATTACAAAGGGACATAAATTTAAGGTGAATGGTGGAAGATATAGGGGGGATGTCAGAGGTAGGTTCTTTTTAAAAAAAATATAGTTTTATTGGCATTTTCCGCGAGGTATGTTCTTTACCCAGAGAGTAGTGGGGGCATGGAATGCACTGCCTGTGGATGTAGTTGAGTCGGAAACATTAGGGACTTTCAAGCAGCTATTGGATAGGTACATGGATTACGGTAGAATGATGGGGTGCAGATTAATTTGTTCTTAATCTAGGACAAAAGTTCGGCACAACATCGTGGGCCGAAGGGCCTGCTCTGTGCTGTATTTTTCTATATTCTATGTTCTATACCATGACCGTGAGTTATCATCTAATTGTGTCATCCCCAAAGAATTAATATGTGGAACATTGTCCCTATGTCGTACTGGAGGGTCTGCATTGCCTAAAAATCCCTTTCATGAGATTATTGTGCTAAACGTATTCTGCAAATTTTCTTCTTATACTTTTCATTCAGTATTCAAACAAGAACAACTGCTTTCAGAGTATATTTAAAAATATATTTATAATTTAATAGTGGATATTCAGACATGGGATGCATCCATCAAAAGGCCTGACTGTTATGTGCTAAGAAGCAGCCAATTAAAAAGAAACCACTGAGATAGTTGATGCCTTATTCAGAAAGTGGGTGCTATATTTGTCTTGACATAGGATGCTGATGTTGCACAATAAAGATTTCCATTGTACAGCTGGCTAGATTTAGTTAACATGGTTATTTTCATAGAATCACAGAGTTTACAGTGCAGAAGGAGGCCATTCGGCCAATCGGGTCTGCACGGCCCTCGGAAAGAGCACCCTACCCAAGCCCATGCCTCCACCCTATCCCCGTAACCCAGTAACGCCACCTAACCCTTTCGACACTAAGGGGCAATTTAGCATGGCCAATCCACCTAACCTGCACATCTTTGAACTGTGGGAGGAAACCAGAGCACCGGGTGGAAACCTACGCAGACACGGGGAGAAAGTACAAACTCCACACAGACAGTCATGCAAGGCCAGAATTGAAACTGGGACCCTGTTGTGAGGAGGCAGTGCTAACCACTGTGCCACCGTGCTGCCTATTTTATTACGCAGAGTAAAACATGATTTTCGAATTGATATTCGATGCGCATGGCTTTTGAATTTCTGATATCTCTTTTGATTATCACGTAATTAAGCATTATAATTAAAAACAGAACAGAAAGCATTTCCAAGCTCTTGCGAGACTATCTCAATGTAACTCACACATATTATTTCCCAGATGCACACAATTAAGGTCTTGTGCTCTACCTGTCTTAATCTGGAGATGCTGCACAACATGGAACAGTGTTATTTCCATGACTGTTTGATGAACCAAGATGATTTTGTAATGTATGTATCCTGGCAATTATTTAAGTGTTGCAACTTCCAAGAGAGAGAGCTGCATGCTTACTGCTAAGCTTTGTGCTTCAAGGTATGTGTCAATTTAATTACCAGACTTCATAACCTAACAGGACTTTTTACTGTTGCTGAAGCAATCAAAATTCTCACTGTTAGTGTGGAAGCTGCCAATGATATATAGCAACATCTCACATTTTGCTATAATAAATCAAGAGATGAATTTCAAGTATGCTAGTAAATCCTGGGCATCAGGTTAGAGATTATATTGTGATCATTATGTGTGCTCTGCCAAAAGGCAGGGCCTTACCTCACAGTAATCTTTCCATGTCTTTCTATTCTGTGCCAGTTTTACATTGCGCTGCTAGTATTTTTACATTCCTTTTGCATTGGCATTAAATAGAGCATTATTTTATCCACTGTACTTTGCACCCACATTGAAAAGGCTTCTTAAAAGCAATTCAGTTTTCAAAATGATTGACCGACATGTAGGTAGTGATCCGTTGGAAAGTATGATTTTGCTGAATATGGATCACACGGAAAGGCAATGCAGCAAGGTAGGAATTTGACAAGGCGACAATATGCTTTTCATTTAACTTCCAGCCTGGACAGCAGATTTTCTTTTCAGATTCAGGAAATGTTGGGCACAATCTATTGGCCTCGTCGTGCCGGGCGGGTGAGGCCGAAATCGGGGCCGCTGCCTCAGTGGACGGGGAGCATGCCACAACTCTGGATTGTGTATACCCATAATGGGGGCAGCTCCGTCTGCTACCTGTCTGTCCCACCAAATGCCCCAGTGACAGAGCGCCGTCCGTGGTAATATGGTGAACGTCACTTTAACTTCCATTGGCTGTGGCGGATCCTGACCGCACAGCTCAAGGCTATTGCTAATCGGGAATTGCCAATTCTCATTATGTGAGCACTTCACAGCTCCCAAGTGGCTTTGTGGTGGTCTACTGTGCCCTCCCCAATCTGGCATCCTGTTACACCTTCCCAGGGTGATGAGCCTGTTTCGGCACTGTCAGTGGGTCAATGTACAAGGCAGGTGGGTTGATGAGAACCCGCTGTGAGCTGAGCTCTAGTGCTCCTCAATCTATGCTATAGTCTGACTGCTGAGTGCGTGCTCGCACCCATCACCTGCACATGGTATGTCTTGGAGGTGGGAGGACAGAGGGTAACTGGGGGAGGGCGGGGTACGGGCCAGCCCACAGTGCGGAATAATATACTCAAGAGGCTTCACATGTCTCTGGCGTAAAGTGTTTTAATGGTGTGCAAGTATAATAGAGACCCCACCTGTCCCTAGCTTCCGATGGTGCCGCCCTCACCCCCTATACCCTTTCAGTGATCCCCCATGTGCTTAGCTCTCCACGCTCTATGTTTACGTGTGTCCCCAGGATACACATCAGAGGTGGGGGCAGCCTGCTGCTTACCTCATCCTCTGGCCTTTGATGCCTCTGGCGGGGGTCCTCTGGAGGGCCTGGAGCCGGCTATCCCTTGCCAACTTGCCGGTGGCACATGCCTCACCATGCCACCCTGTTCTCCTGCAGGGACACAGATGGGGGTATCGCGAGCCGAATGCTTCAAGTGGGTGGGGCATAGTAGGGACTAGGCCTGCTGGGGAGGGTGGTGCCAGGTGCAGAGTTGCCGAGGAGGGGTCGGGGATGGCAGACTTTGATTTGATTTATTATTGTCACATGTATTGGTATACAGTGAAAAGTATTGTTTCTTGCATGCTACGCAGATAACGCAAACCGTACATAGGGAAGGAGGGAGAGATTGCAGAATATAATGTTGCAGTCATAGCAAGGTATAGAGAAAAGATCAACTTAATACGAGGTAGGTCCATTCAAAAGTTTGATGGCAGCAGGAAAGAAGCTGTTCTTGAGTCGGTTGGTATAAGACCTCAAACTTTTGTATCTTTTTCCTGACGGAAGAAGGTAGAAGAGGGTATGTCCAGGGTGGGTGAGGTGCTTAATTATGCTGGCTGCCTTTCCGAGTGTGGTAAACACTGTTGCACCTATATTAGGTGTTGTATGGTAGGACCTGTACTACATGTACGACGGTAGTCCCTGCTTGCTGCCTCCGTCCAGTAGGCGGAGTATAAGTATGTGTGTCCTCCGTGCAGCAGCCATTTCGCCAGCTGCTGTGGGAGGCCACACATCTTAGAGCAATAAAGCCTCAGTTGTATTCAACTCTTGTCTTTGAGCAATTGATCGTGCATCACCGAGACAGCAGGAATTGTAGACAGAGTCAATGGATGGGAGGCTGGTTTGCGTAATGGATTGGGTGATGGACGGGACTGGTGCCAGGGGGCCGATACCAACTCACGTGTGGAGGTCGTTTTTTTTCTTGCAACACTGGGTCATGGTCCTCCTGGTGACACTCCCCAAGCTGACAGCTGTTGCCACTGCCTCACAGGTGGCACTGACTGACCCTCTAATTCCCTCGGGGAAGAGGGCTTCCATCCTGGATTCGACCGCGTCTATGAGCATGGCCAGGTCGGCATTCCCGAATCGTGGAGCTGGTCTGTGCGGTGACAGGGCTGCATGCTGTCTGGGGTTTGTTCTGCGGGATCAGTTTAAGTGCTACTCCTCCTTGTTAGCGGGAAGCTGCCAGGTGCGGTACCAGCGAATCAGCTGGCGGGACAGTCATTTGCGGTATAAAGCCTGTGGGGCATCATTAAGTGCCCTAATTAACGTTAGATACCAGTGACGGCCTCGCCCTCAGGAAACACCAGGAGGATCCCGCTTGCCACCACACTTAGAACAAATTTGGTTAGATCGCGCCCGTGGTTTACAAATGCACAATATTATTTAATGGCTTTAACTACATACAGCAGTCTAATTATTCATTTATTTTACGCTGATGTGAATATTGTTGAATGCATATTTGTTCTTGGCAACTGGTAACAGGCCTTATAAATAATTTGGTTCAATTGTACTGCAGATCTATTAAATAAGATTTGTATCCTAAATGCATGCAGTGAAATTAATAAGATTTCAGTTATTCCTTTACTCTGAAATGAACAGGTTTGCTAAGACCTCTTAACAAAGGGATACAAATCTGTGAAGAAACCACTTATTCTAATGAGTTGTGCTTTTCATAGAATGGCAGCAGTAAATCTAAACACAAATCAGCTCCAAAAGAATTAACAATAAAAACTGTTCCAAAATGTTATTGCAGTAATAGAGTCTAGTGTGTTGTTGTCTGCCTTAATTTCCTAGTAAATAGGTTCCCACTTATCCTTAGTGTACATTCACCAAGGATGTGTAGGATTAATTACAACAATTTGCCTTGCACTGACACTGCAGGTAAAATGTACATTTTAAGTTAAGGCCGATGCTGATACCACACACAAATCCTCTGAAGGAATGTACTTGGGTTTTCACACCTGCTTTGGTGTGGAACCAAACTTGCTTTTCCCAAATGTTCATGGGTGCGATTTCTTCCACTGCATTGCGCCCGGCGCTGATTCCTGTTACGCCTGGAGCATCACGGAGGAGGCCCAACACTGGCCTTGCTAAACCACACGTGTGTCACCTGACCCATGGCACCCACTGTGATCTGGATCACGACCTCACTGGCCACAGTCTCCCGGCTTCCTGGATTAATCGGTCGCACCAAGTACTGGTCTCCACAACCAGAGATGTGATAGACGCTCCAGGGTCCTCGGTGACCACTCAGGTGGTCGGGGACAGGGGAGGACAGTGCCCTGGCACTCCCCCGGGCATGCCGGCACCCTGGCAGTGCCAACCAGGCACCGTAACCAGGGTGCCAAGTTGGCACTGCCGGGGTGCCTGGGGAAGTGCCTAGGTGAAAGGTTGGCAGTGTCAAGAACCTGAGCCTGAGGGGGGCCATGCACATGAAAGGGGGGGAGCATGAAGGTTGTGTGGGTGAAGAGAGCACAGAAAGGTTGGTGGGCCCTCAGCGACCCTATAGTGAGGTATGGTCACTTGCGAGGGGGGGGCAATGCCATGATGTCCACGAGGATGGATGGGTATGGAGCAGGGTCACTCTCATGCCTGGATGGTGGGGGGAAGCTCATGATCACATTTATTGATGGGGTACTTTGCCCCTCAGGAGTCGAGGGTGTTTCCTATGGGTGGGGGTTTGGGGGACCCTCAACCTCACTTTGAGATTGGATCACTCTTTCAAAATGGCGCCACCATCTCTGAGGAGCTGGTGTTGGTGACGAGTTTAGTTCCTCACTGCAGAAAACAATTCTAAGTACAGGATTGACCAGTGAGAAACTCCCCAAGCGCTAAAGACTGTGTGGATGAATACAGGTCTGGATCTCACCCAAAAAGCTGATGGGAAACATCCCACCAAACCCACCCAAAATGACTCTTAGGGCGTGATCCAATGGCCACTCGGCACAGCGCAGCTGATAGAATTCAGGAGATCTCGCTCCCGGGATCTACCCGGCTCGCAGCGCCTCACGAGATCCAACGCAATCTTGCGAGACATTGCGATGTAAAACCTGCCCATTGTGGATGGGTTCACTCTTTGACAAATCTACATATTAAAGCAACACAGTAAGTCTCACTCCAAAATGCAGATTCCCGAGGTACCTGAGGCTTTGGGATTCATCCCCTTCACCTCAGAGACTTTGGGTGTGTGCCGTTCAGCCCTGGTCCCCACAAATGGGATCCAGATGGAACGGCACTCGTGAGGGTTTCCCCGGGGGATCTGAGGCCCCCAGCTGCATGCCCTTTTGGCAGGGTGGTGCCAGGCTGGGTATCCTCCAAAGTGTGTTTGGGCTGGGGGCAGCTCCCCAGTGTTCAAAACGGGGCTATGTGTGGCCTCGGCTGTGAGTGCTAGGAAACATGCGGTTAAACGCGCAAGCTATGGGGCTTTGTTTCATTTGGTTGAATCGAGGCCTTAGTCATTTTTTCGGTGATTCACACCCTATAATTTGTATGTGCTCTCAAAAAAAAATGTTGGCTGGAATTCTCTAGTCGTTGGGATACTCAGTTCCCGCTGGCAGCGTACCCTTGCCTGCAGGTTTCCCCTGGTTTGGGGTAGCTTCAATGGAAAATCGCATTGACAAGTGGCAGGAGTAGAGAATCCCGCTGCCAGCGAATGGTGCACCACCAAGAAATAAGTGGCAGGGGGACAGGAGAATCCCTCTCAGGATTTGTACGTTGATGCAAAATGTGGTTATAATTCAGTATTTTAAGCACCCTTCCTTTGCAACATATGCCATTCCTCATTTAGGAGGAAAATTGATTTGCTTTTAGGGTTCCATCATCACTGTTTACAGCACCTGCATTGGGCCAGTTTGTGTTGCTTTGGATTTCTTTCCCCCTGGCACCACTATTACTGAATATAATTTAGTCCTCAGATTGATGCCCTCCATGAATTAGTTGAGAGGGCGTTCTCGTGTAAAGTGCATTGTAATTCTCAGCAGCATGCTAGGAATCTTGGTGAACAATGTGCAGCACTTCCCTTAAAAAATTTGCACTTTGCACCCTGACCAACCCAGAGAATCTGGCACTTAACGGTTTGCAAGTTAGAACATAGAACATAGAACAGTACAACACAATACAGGCCCTTTGGCCCACGATGTTGTGCCGACCATTTATCCTAATCTAAGATCAACCTAACCTATACCCCTTCAATTTACTGCTGTCCATGTGCCTGTCCAAGAGTCGCTTAAAAGTCCCTAATGACTCTGAATCCACCACGTCTGCTGGCATTGCATTCCACGCACCACCACTCTCTGTGTAAAGAACCTACCTCTGACATCTCCCCTATACCTTCCTCCAATCACCGTAAAATTATGTCCCCTCATGACAGCCATTTCCACCTTGGGGAAATGTCTCTGGCTATCCACTCTATCCATACCTCTCATCACCTTGTACACCTGAACCCTTGGTGGTAGTGGATCAAAAAACAGAATCTACTTTCATGATCACAGACTAGAGTAATTAATTTGGAACAGTTTTGTTTTTAGTCTCACTGTTGTTCCAGCTGTTTCTGACAATTATGTTATATTTTTATTTATTTACTTATATTTATTTTTTAAATTTAGAGTACCCAATTCTTTTTTTTCCAATTAAGGGGCCATTTAGCGTGGCACTTCCCTCACCCTGCACAGCTTTGGGTTGTGGGGGTGAAACTCACGCAGACACGGGGAGAATGTGCAAACTCCACACGGGCAGTAACCTGGAGCCAGGATCGAACCTGGGTCCTCAGTGCCGTGAGGCAGCAGTGCTAACCACTGTTGGTAATGATGTTATGGTGCTTTTTTTTCACAATTGAGCAGTAAAACTTAAGAAGGAAAAGGATGGGCTTATAGGTTGACACAGACTGAAACAGTGACATATGGATTAAGGGGAGTATGCTTAGAATGTGTAACTCTCTTAAATATAAACACGTATAAAGATTGGCTCCAGCCCAATCCTTCACCAGTTGACTTTCCAGAAAATAAAAAGGGAGTTCCAGGATTTTGACCCAGTGAAAGTGAAATGTTAGGAAAACAAAGGTAGTTTTAAGGGATTACAGTTGTATTCGTAAATATTCAAAGTAAAGAATAATTTTAAATGTGTTTAAATTAATGTTTCTGTGGAAGGAAGAGTAAAACCTATACTTAGATTCATGATGGCCAAAAGTTTTTGAATGTGTGGGGGTTGGTTAAGTTCTAACTGTGTATCTATTGCTTTCAGGGATGGGTACAGTGTAAAGAGTAAATACACCAGCAGTGGGTGCTTAGCAACTGGACTGCCTTGTGAGGTAGAGAAGCTTTAAGTTTTACTGTAGCTAATTTGTGGGCAGTTCAAGATAGATAGTGAGAGAGGAGGCAGCTCTGTTAGAAGCAGTTGGTTTAGAAGGCTAGAGAGGGAACATCTCCCTCAGATTTGCTAGAGTAAAAGCCATACCAAGTGCAGAGATCCGAAGAGCAGTTAAGGAAACTAGAGTAATGAAGGGAAGTTTCCAAGAAGTGTGAGGTTAAAGCTACTAGAACAGAGACCTGTTCAGTAAAGACGGACAGTGCTGGGATGAAGCTGAGATGCCAAACAGATATCCAAAATGATTTCCAGGTTTGTGAGATTTCACTACAGCCTGTGGAATGTGAGTTGAAATAACTGTGGAAAGTGGCTGGATCTCAGAGCATGTGTAAAAGCAGTTAAGACAATGGAACCGAAAAGGGGTGTTACAAAATCCTGGACTGGATTTGCTGTTAAAAGTGGAGCTGAAGCTTTGTTGAAAAGTGTCATTTGGAAAACCTGGTCTGGAATTTGCAATGCAAACCACTCAGGGAATGCATACCTTTGAGAGAAGATTTTAAAGTCTGTTTTTGGGAAGTTTGGAAACTCTCACGTGAAAGTCACCTGAGGAGACATCGACAAACATTCACTCGGGGTTCAGAGCAGAGAGTGTATTTGTCCACAATCATCTTGTGTGCTTAAAAGGGACTTTGGTTAATGAGACCATTTGTAATCCATGTTAATCCTAAAACCTGTGTTTAATTGTTAAAATAAGGAGGAATAAAAGCGTATTGCATCTTAATCCAATTTTTTCAAGTCAATAAATGTTTTTTCCTTGCTGTTAAAACTAATTAACGGTCCTGTGGGTCTGTTCCTCCACATTTTATTAAACGAGTAAATGTTTTTTGAGCCAGGGTTCCATTCTGTCATCTTCCCATCCAATTGTAACATCAACTGGGATTTTAACAATCATGAGAGGCTAGAAAAATATCTGCGGTAATGTTATAGTTTGTGAGAAATTACCCAAATTGGGGAGACATTGGCCTATACCTTCCTCAGAGTGAAAATCTCTGGCAGAGGTGGGTCCCCTGGTGGATCGTGTGTTTGGGGGGTGCCCTATGTGAGGCTCGGTCTGGGTTTTTTAAATAATTAATCTGGAGTTCGAAGTGATTATTTTCTTCTAACTCTTTCAGAGTAACTATCAGGGTTAAACTGACAGAACAATCCAAAGTTAGTGATTTAAATTGCTTCTGTTGGATGGTTCCAGCGCAGCGGAATTGTCCAGAGGAGGTTAGCTCCTTTTGCCAGGTAAACCCTAACATTTGAACTTCCGAGAGGGATTCCCCAGTTCATCGTTGGAGTACCTCCCTAAATGCAACGATGGGGAATCAGAAGGTTATGGGTCATTATTTGAAATAATTGTGGAAAATGGTGGTTGGACCTTGGAGTTTGTGTAAAAGCCTTTAAGTCAAAGGAAGCCTGAAGGGAGAGGTCTAAAACTGCTGACCATCTCCTAACGCTCCGCCAGGAAGTCCAGGAACGGCTGACACCGCCTGAAGAACCCTTGCACAGATCCCCTGAAGGCAAATTTCACCTTCTCCAATTTAATAAACCCTGCCATGTCGTTAACCAGGATTCGACGCTTGGGGGCCTTTCATCCTTCCACTGAAGCAGAATCCTTCACCGGGCTACCAGGGACGTAAAGTCCAGAATATCGGCCTCTTTCGCCTCCTGCACTCTCGGCTCGTCCGACATCCCAAATATTACAAGGCCTCAGCTAGGCCTGACCCTGGAATTCACTACCCTTGCCACCGTCCTCGCTACTCCCCTCCAGAACTCCTCCAACACTGGACATGCCCAGAACATGTGGGTGTGGTTTGCTGGGCTCCCCGAACACCTCGCACATCGTGTCCTCACTCCCAAAAAACCGGCTTAGCCTTGCCCCGGTCATGTGCGCCCTGTGCAGCACCTTAAATTGTATCAGGCTGAGCCTCGTGCTAGAGGAGGAAGAGTTTACCCTTCCCAGGGCATCCACCCACATCCCCTCATCGATCTCCTCCCCCAGCTCCTCCTCCCACTTGCCTTTTGTGGTAGTACCAGGTATGGCGGTACCTGAGAGGCTGATGACCATTGGTTAGACCCTGGAGTCTACTATTGGCTGTATTGCGTAGCTCCGCCCTGAAGGCGGGGTATAAGAGATGGTGCCATCCCAGCAGCCTTCACTTTCTGTATCGAAGCTGCTGGGGAAAAGGTTCAAGCAGATTAAGGCTTTCAGTTATGGAATCACTTTGTCTTGAGTGTAATTGATTGCGCATCACCTTTTAACTCCTTCGCCGAGGCCTCCTCCTCCTCCTGCATCACCTGATAGGTTGCCGAGATCCTACCCTCTCCAACCCACGCCCCCGAAAGCACCCTGTCCTGGATCCTGCGCGCCGGCAGCAGCGGAAACTCCACCACCTGTCGCCTAACGAACTCCCTTACCTGCATATTTCTGAAAGCATTTCCAGGGGGGAGCCCGAATTTCTCCTCCAGCTCCCCAAGGCTCGCAAACTTCCCGTCTATGAACAGGTTCCCCATCCTCCTAATACCTGCCCTGTGCCAACTCAGGAACCCCCTCATCCTTTTTCCCCGGGACAAACCAATGGTTCTCCCGTATCGGGGACCACACCGAAGCCCCCACCTCCCCCCTGTGGCGTCTCCATTGCCCCCAGATTTTGAGGGTCGCTGCTACCACTGGGCTCGTGGTGCACCTCGTCGGAGGAAGCGGCAGCAGTGCCGTCACCAGCGCCCCCAGGCTCGTGTCCACACAGGATGCCATCTGCAGCCTCTTCCATGCCACCCCCTCCCTCTCCATTACCCACTTACGTATCATTGCCATGTTGGCAGCCCAATAGTACCCACATAGGTTTGGCAACGCTAACCCCCCCCCCGTCCCTGCTCTGCTCCAAGAACACCCTTATCACCCTCAGGGTCTTCTTAGCCCATACGAACCACATAATACTGCTGTTAACCCACTTAAAGAAGGCCTTAGGGATCAGGATGGGGAGGCACTGAAACAAAAACAAAAACCTTGGGAGCACCGTCATTTTAGCCGACTGCACCCTACCCGTCAGGGAGAGCGGCAGCATATCCCACCTTTTGAACTCCTCCTCCATTTGCTCCACCAGCCTCGTTAAGTTGAGCTTATGCAAGGCCGCCTAGCTCCTGGCCACCTGAACCCCCAGGTATCTAAAACTTCTTTCTGCCCTTTTTAACGGGAGCTCACCAATTCCCCTTTCCTGGTCTCCCGGGTGCACCACGAACAGCTCGCTCTTCCCCATGTTGAGCTTATACCCGGAGAAATCCCCAAACTATCTAAGGATCCGCATCACGTCCGCCATTCCCCCCACCGGGTCTGCCACATACAAAAGCAGATCGTCCGCAGACAACGATACCCGATGTTCCTCCCCCTGCCCGCACCAACCCCGCAATTGTTAAACTAAGGGGGGAGTAAAGGAGTATTGTATAATAATCCAACTTTGCATGTTGAAGAAATGTTTTTTTTCTTGGTGTTAAAACTAATTAGCAGTTCTGCGACTCTGCTCCTCCATATTTTATGCAAATAAAGTAAAGGTTACGGTCTTTTGATGAGTGTTCCATTCTAGGATCTTCCCGTCCAGTTACAACAACAACTAGGATCGAACAACAAATTGTTTCCCAGTCAGGCTGGCATGTGACTCGGAAGATAATTTGTACTTGATGCTATTCCTTTGCACTTTATGTGCTTGCTCTTCTAAATGGTGGATCATGGGTTTAGAACATTTTGTCGAAGAGCCTTGATAAGTTGCTGTAGTGCATCTTGCAGGTGCTACACACTGCTGCCACTGTGCACTACACTGATGTTGGAGGGGGTGAACATTAGGTGGCGGATGGGGTACTAATTAAGTGGCTGCTGTCTCCTGGATGGTGTTGAGCTTTGAATGTTGTTGGAGCTGCAGTTATTTAGGTCAATGCAAAATATTCCATCACACTCCTGACCTGTACCACCTTGGTAGACAATCTTTTAATTTTAAGAACTCAAAACAAGAATTGGTCATTTCTGTTAATTTTCTATCTGCTTATTAACCAATAAATCTACAAGCAGTTTCTTTTGGTATGTATTTAAGGTGCAGATAATCATTCCTGTACCTTTTAAACTGTCTTCAGTCGTGAGTTTAGTGTTATATTTTCTAGAAACCGGTAACACATTTATGTACAATCTCGTTCTTTTTTTATGACAATGAAGATGCTGATCTGTTGAAGCAAAAATAAAGTTAATTTTTAAATTAATATGATTATCCACATTTGAATGTTTGAAACCTCACCTTTTTGCTTCTGCTAATATTGTAAATATCCAAATAAATGCTGAATTATCTTTTGAAAATTATTTTAATTGGAGCCATTCGTTTTGCTTCTGAGCATGAGAATTAGTCTAATCCTTTGTCTTGAATGTTAATAATACCTTGGTTCACTTTGAATCTGGAGAGTTAGTTGATTCCTTCATCCTTTTTAACTAGGCTTTTAGAGTAAATCAATGATTGTTCTGTCATGTTAACGGAATATCATGAGAAGAAATCTAGTCTTTCGGAATGTCTGCTGATATAAAGAGACTGCAGTCACAAGAACAAACGCGAACAGCAAGGAAAACAAATGAGATCTTGGCATAGATTGTTCTACAAACAGAGCAGAAAACCATTAGGAAGTAATTTGTTACAAGACATATTTATGGTCACACCCAAAATATGATTTACAACAGTATTACAGCAAGGATGCCCGATTGTTGGAGACAGGACAATCAAGCTGATACTTATCTTAGGGCCTCTGAGATGCGAGGTGGAGAGGTCAGACATTGTTTATTTTGGAAAATAATTGTCTCTATCCAAGTATTGAAGAGGCTTACGACCAGAGATAAATTGAATCCTGATAATATCTTCAAAATTGCTACAAATACGAGAACCAGGGGGTGTGAGCTTAGAAAAGGGTCGTGCTTAAACCATATTGCGATTTACCTGTATTGTTTGGACAAAGATGGTGGGTAAATTCTGAGACAATGGAGGAAAGTAATACCGAAAACATGAAGAGTTGGATAAATATTTAACAGAATGGGCAATTGAGGATTATTAACTTTTCGGACCAGGCAGATGTTTCTGAGACTTTTCTTCCGATGAACTTTCTGCTATGTTCATTTCTTTCCCCTTCAATTTGCAAGTCCTTTCATTTTTCAATAACTGTTCTACCTATTTACAGATTTTATCTAATTGCTCTTGAAGGTCCAGTGAGCTTTATTGATAGTCCATGATAACATAGGCTTCCAATGAATTGAACGCAGAACACTGAGGAAGTTGGAAATCCGAAATGAAAGCAGAAAATGCTGCAAAAGCTCCGCAGATCTGGCAGCATCTGTGGAGCGAGAAACAGTTAGGGCTGGATTCTCAGTTTCGGAGATACTGGACGGGATTCTCCGCTGCCCGACATCGATCTCGCAATCAGCGATCAGGCGGAGAATCCCTTCCGACGCCCAAATTGGGGGCAGCATCGGTATATTGCCGGTTTTCGAGTCTCCGCTCCATCCGAAATGGTGTCATCGCGCTGCGCGCCGCATGCCGTTGTAACAATTTTGGCGTGTCATTGGCAGGCCCTCCCGTGATGCTCCGCCGCCGATGGGCTGAGTTCCCGACCGCGCGGTTGATGTGTGGCCTGTGCGGTTGGGAACTTGGCATGGCAGCTGTGGACTGTGTCCAGCGCTGCCACACTCGGCCGGGATTGGTGCTGCTGGCCGGGGGGGGGGGTTTGCGAGAGCTGGGGGGACTGGTGGTGGGTGGCCAAGGGGTGGCCAGGGCGTGTCCTGTGGTGTCACATTTGGCGGGTCGTGTCCGCACACGGCCGGTACATCGCGGAGACCGGGAGTTTCACCCGGCACCACTTCTAGCCCCTCACGGTCCTGGAATCGGTGAGAGTTTGGCAGCGATTTTGGTGTCGTAAAACAGCCGCGAATTCTCCGTTTCAGCCGGCACTTAGCCGCTGAACTAGAGAATCCAACCCACTGTTCTCCTGCCGGAGGTGAATTGCAACTGGTTTATGAACTGAGGGAATCCCGCTAACAGGCCTCCATTTTGAGTGGGCAGCCGATAACGAGGCTCTGAGACCCCCGCACTGCAAATCAGCCCCGAACACCCCCGCAGTCCCCCACCCCCAGATTGCATGGATGCCCCTCCCCATCACCAATTATGTGGGTGACTCACTCCCCCCCCCCCCCCCCCCCCCCCCCCCCGGGGAACCCTGCAATAGGGAGAACCTCCCCACAGCAACCCTGTGATAGGTAGAACCTCCCACAGGGGGGTTCTGTCACAGGGAGATCCACCCACGGGTACCCGTTGCCTAAACGCAGTCTACCCAGTGTCTCTCCCTCACCTCCCAGCCCCCCGCCACAGAAAGGAGACTGGAAGCTAGAGAGCAGTCTATAAAGGGGCAGTGAGAAGAATTGCAACTGCAACACACCTTGAAGTCCACGTGTCCATTACTGGAAGGAGAGCAGCTGTGACCTGCATCTGGTTTCCACTGATGCATTAGCTGCAAGCCATTAATAGCTTTATAGAAGTGGTCTGTGATTGGCAGCTTCTACAAACCATTTGCAGCTTTGATTCATTCATCCCCCTTCATGATTCAGTGGCCCAAGTGATGAAACCCCAATGTTTACCACATCAAAGAGATGCAAGTGCATTCCAAGCACTAAGTGCATTCCAAGCACTAAGTGCATTCCAAGTACTCAAAGGATTGATTGCACTGCACTTAGCTCTCTTTTACAGGTGTCCCAAGTGGATGGGGGGGGGGGGGGGTCTGCTAGTGTGGTGGTGGGCAAGCAGTGCACTGTGGGGGGGGGGGGGGAGCAGTGGCCCTCAGATGGTCTCTACCAGTGTGGGCCTGGCATGGTGGATCTTGCGGTGGGCCAAAGGGGTAACTCCTTGCAGCGGGGTTCATTTTGCCGTGTGAGACTGATGGACGGGTTCCAGATCATGAGGTCTCAGGAGATCTGACGAGATCTCATGAGGCGTAACGGCCGTTGGGAATCCCAGGGCAGGCCTTTCCCGGGACCTGCCGGCTGCGTCTCCTCCTGGTTCCGGTGGGATACAGCCGGTAGATAGCACCTATTGTCTCCCAAGTGGAGAATTTCGCCCATTAACTCTGTTTCTCTCTCCACAGATGCTGCCAGACCTGTTGGAAAATTTCCAATTAATTAATTGACCTATTATCCGATTCGATTACGCCACATAGACAGTTTTCTACAAAGCAATGCTGGTTCTTCACAGAAGTAGCATAAAAGTGATTATTTACTCCTTTGTTGTTCGCATGAACTACATGTCATTGGTCCAAGCTTTCCACAGTTTAGTTCATCCATACAATTGAAATAACAGATGGAACTATATTCCACATGCAAGATGATGCTTACGCCGACATTTAAAATATTGATGTCATGCTTCAGTCAACATACATCATGTATTGTTAAGCTTTAAAATGACTTCAGAATACTTCAAGTAGGGACATTGTTTAAGAATCATTGTATTGTCCCATTCTTCACCATGAGTAAACAAGAAGGAAACAGGAAGCAAGGAAATGAACAATTCTTACACATGTTATCCTGAAAGCATTTAGAACTGAATGACTGACACGATCGAAAATATAATCATAGGTACTCATCACAAAGTGAGCTTTCTACCCCATCTGATTAGATTTAACAAAATAGCCTTTGCGGCATAACTTAGAACCTTAGAAGTTTTCAGGACAGAAGAAGACCATTTGGGCTACCATCTGTGATGGCTCCTTTCAACAGCAATTCTAAACTTATACTTCTGACCTGTTTTCTTCACAGGCATGGTATACTATATTGCTTCAAACGTTTATTTACTTTTCGCTGAAAATAGCTGATAGCGTCCCTGCACAGATGCCTGCCTGTGGCAGAGCATTCCATGCTCCAATAACCCTGAGTAAAGACATTTCTCCTAACCTCTCTCCCCAAGACTCTTTGGGTGGGATTTTGTGGCCCCACTCATTGCCAGGGTTGTCTGGTCCTGCAGAAAGTCAACGGACTTTTGGCTGTGCCGCCAAACTGGGGCTGGAAAATCCCAGCCTTTGTCATTGACTCCACAACCAGCCGAAAGTACATTTAGGAAGTAATTTTATTGTTCTGTCCCTTCAACTTATTCCTATTTATTAGTCGATTAACAGAAAGAAGGTAGACGCGTGTTAAAGAATCAACATAAAATCTTGTCTTGTCATCCACTGTAGGTAACTTTCTTAATCTAACTTTCTTGTACCTAATTTGAATCATCAAGTAAAGCCTGCAGTATCCCAAAATCTTTGCCAATGGATCGCTTTATATGAACGGTTCCTTTTCTGATGATTATGCCTACCGCAAGGATCCATTTCCAATTTCTCTAATTGGGTTTGGTTTTTACTGGTATCATTATGTTAGATCAGTAATTTCCACTGTCAAAAGACTGCTTAAAAGCTAATCAATTTTTAGCATATTAGATAATTGCGCTGTTCATTAAAAAACACCATAAATGTGAGTATTGCACTAATATAAAAAGGGAATTGGTACTTTAGCACAGTGACTGCAGCAGTAACTTATTCAATACAAGATCTGCTGTCATTCATTGATTGCAGTATCAGCCTGCTTGATTTAGCTAGGAAAGTTAACCTGTCAAATGTTGACACTTCAGCCTGGCAGCACCTACATGGGCACTGCAGCTTTAGAAAGATGCATACATACTCCCTTAGCATCCCTCTCAAAAATTCGCTGGGTTTACTTGAAAGGAATGTGGTAAAATAACTTAGCATATATCTTCAGTTACATATCTTGAGGTAGACTATGGTGAAAGCCTACCACCCCTGGAAAGAATCTGGGAGAAGGAGTGGGCAGATGGGGCTACTGTAACAGCAGCGAGGGCTCATCCTGACGAACTGTTTGAACAAAACAAAATTGAAAATTTGTGGGAACAAACATAGAAAAGAGATACTTGACATTACTTACACAATCTGTATCTAATTGAAAAGAACTGATACAGCCATATCCACCATGCCATCATAATTCCAGTTCAACATATTGGGCAGGATTCTCTGTTTGGGAGCACCTCGTTCATGCTGGGAGCACAAATCAAAGCGATTCCCAGTTCTTAGCGATGCAAATTTTGGCATGGCGAGAATTACGAGGAATTACCTCGGGAATCCCACTATCGGACTGCCATTTTGAGCGGGCGGCCCGATAGCGAGGTCCCATGGCTACTGCCCCACAAAGCAATTCAGTTCCCCCCCCCACTGCCCCCCCCCCCCCGCAGCATAATTCACTCCCCCCTGGGATTTTCTGTGTTACCCCCCCCCCCCCCCCGGCCTCTCTTTACCTCCCCCCGAGAACAGGGCTGATCTGACCCCCCCTACTGCTCCCCTTCCCCCAGAGAGCCCCTAATTAAAGAGACCCCCAGAAAATTACAAATGCTTCAATAAAATGTTTTCTAAAAAAAAGTGACCCCCCCCAGAGACTCCCTAAATTAAGCGAGATCCCTGTGTTGACCGGAAGCCCCACACCAGAAGAGAGACTCCTGCCTGGAAGCTAGAAAGTGAATCATGCTTTAAAATTAACCAGGGCAATCCACCTGACATAGATACGGGAAGCAGCACCTGTCAATTCCTGGAAAGAACCAAAACAGTCAGCTTCAGATCTTTGTTCTACAAGCCATTCATTCATTTTTCTCTGATATTGATTTTACTAGGTTGTGATTGACAACTGCCACACACCCTGCTGTCAGTTCATCTCCCTTCATACTTGAGTGACTTTGGAGTGGTCAGCTTTGAAACTAACCGCAATGTTTATAAACATCAAGCTTTGATTGGCAGTTCCTGGACCACAACAAACAGAGTTAAGTGCTTTCTGTTATTTTCACTGCTGACTACTTCAGATTTCCTTCCCTAATGGAAATTGTAATAGAAATCTTTATAATAATCTTTATTGTCACAAGTAGGCTTTCATTAATACTGCAATGAAGTTACTGTGAAAATCCCCTACTCGCCACATTCCGGCGCCTGTTCGGGTACAAGGAGGGAGAATTCAGAATATCCAAATTACCTGACAGCACACGTTCCTTCGGGACTTGCGGGAGGAAACCGGAGCACCCGGAGGAAGAACAACGCACAGACAGTGACCAAGCCGGGAATCAAAGCTGAGACCCTGGAGCTGTGAAGCAACATGCAAACCACTGTGCTACAATTAGTGAACCAGATGGTTTTTTACAACAACCAACAATCAGCAATGATTTCATGGTCATCGTTTTTATTTCAGATTTTTTTTCCCATTGAAGTGATATTTCAACATCTACCATGGTGGGCTTTGAACCCAAGTCCCCAGAGCAATAGCCTGGGTCTCTGGATCACAGTACCACCACACCAATGCATCCCCATGCATCTCTTTAACTTCAACTCTAGTTCTAATTCCAGTCGGTTTCTATTGAACAAAACCTGACTAATTTCCGGGTTAATGCCCACTACATTCATCCTATTAAGCACAATTGATATACAACCAACACTTGATTAGCACACCTGTATAAGGACCGATTCTTCTTTTTCTTCAGTTCTCTGCTCAAGGGCTACCCACAGTGCCACAACCTCCATCGTTGGTAGAACAAGGGGGCAGGTGTCGAATCCATCCCAGCTGGAAAAGGGATCGAATCCTGTGATAGTTGCATTAATCTGATCCACACCAGTCAAAAACCAACTGAGCCAGTCAGTCCTCAAGAAGTCCAAATTGCTGTGGCAACATATGCCTTTACACGCAAATTCTCGTCTGGAGCTATGGATAGCGATGACAGAGGCTCCAATTTCTTTCCATCACATGGCTGACCAGAAATCTCTCCTATTCTTACCACCTGCCTTTGGCAGCTGTTGGAAATTTTTTTCAAGTTGATGTTCAACCCGTTTGCCTGCAGTATGAATACACCTTCCTTGACCATCAAGTCGTGGAGTGGGATCTGAACCCCGGAGCTTCTTCTCAGAGGCAGGGATGATATCCACTGTGCCACAAGACCGCCTTAAATAGTGATATGAATGATTAATAAAAGTTTAATCAATTTCATACTTTACACTGGAGCCAGCCAAGTTTTCCATGGGAGTATAAAAGACACTTCGTCATGACTGTCTACAAATCACATTTTGATGCACTGAAGTTTTATTGTGATGGTGACAGCTTTATTGATTTTTTATTAGCAAGGCAAGAAAATAAATATGTTGCCAATTAATAAAGCATTCATATTTAACACGTGGATATAGCAGGAAAGAGGAATTTAAGTAGATCGTCAGCTATTATTTTATTAAAAGGCTTTGTATGCTTAAGGGAGCATATGACCACTCATGCTCTTCGGGCAGCATGATAGCACAGCGGGGAGCACTGTTGCTTCACGGCGCCAGCGTCCCAGGTTCAATTCCCGGCTTGGTTCACTGGCTGTGTGGAGTCTGCACGTTCTCCCTGTGTCTGCGTGGGTTTCCTCCGGGTTCCTCTCACAAGTCCTGAAAGATGTGGGGCTGGATTCTCCTACCCGCCCCGCCACATTTCTGCCCCGACCCACCGGTGGGAATCTCTGTTACGCCGGCCAGTCAATGGAGTTCCCATTGTGGGGCAGCCCCACGCCGTCGGGAAACCCCCGGGCGCCGGCAAAACAGAGAATCCCGCCCGTGGTGTTCGGTGAATTGGACATTCTGAATTCTCCCTCTGTGTATCCTAACAGGCGCCAGAGGTGGTGACTCAGGGCTTTTCACAGTAACTTCATTGCAGTGCTAATGTAAGCCTGCTTGTGACAATAAAGACTATTATTATTATGTCTCGTTCATATGTCTTTCTATGACACTCCTACCCACTATTAGAATGGTGAAATGAATATATTCAGTTTACCAGAGGGCAAATTCATGCAAATATGTTGAATATTTGAGCCCCATTACCGCCAGTAGTTATTTCTAACCGTGTACTTTAATAACAATGAAGAGTTTAATCAGCACCGTAAAAGGAAAAAGACGAGTGAATATTTTGGTACAACCTTTAATCAGAAATCAGTTCCTCAAGTATTATTTTTATAACACTGACATTCTCATCCTCCCTCAAGAAACCTATTCAAACCCTGCAAAGGGGGCCCTGCGCTTGGTACATTTTGGCGCGAGATCGGGGCCTTGGAGAGGGGATGGGCTAAGGGGCTGGACAGTGGACTTGGAAGGGCACGGTGAGATACAATCAGGTTAATGGGTCTTTGGTATGTGGGGGGAGGGCCCGAATGCTCGGGAGGGAGACAGACAGGCGGCAAGGGCAGTGGTCAGCGTAGCTAGCGTAGGGCAGTGGGCCCCAAGGAGAGTAGGAGGAGGGGTGTGCTGGGGCCAAGCGCAGGGCTGGCCTGGCAGGTCAGGCCTCAGAGGTAGGGGAGATTTGGGGGGGGGGGCAGCCGGGAAGGAGAGCAGAGAAGACTTAAGTGGGCAAGGTGAGGGGGGTGTCTAGGGGTCCCCCGGGGGAGAAGGTTACTTGCAGACTCTCAGGGAACAACGCAGGAAACCGACAGCAGCAGCACCCGAGGAGGGGGTTAGAGCCACGTTAGTTTAGTTGAACAGGTGGGGCAGGGCAGACAGAGCTGACAGGGGAAGTGCTTTATTAACATCTTTATTCTTTCCCACTGTTTGTTTTCACTATGTTAAGGCCCTTTGCATAGGCCCTGTTTTCTCTCTGGAAATGTTACAAATTTGTTTTAAATAAAAAATTTCAAAAAAATAAAGAAACCTATTCAAAGATATTTTAAAAATATTTGAATAAACCGTAGCTTTTATGTCGGGAACCCCCAAACTTTGACCGGATATTTCTGGAATCTGGAATAAGTTTTGATGTATCATTTGACATGTGGCTGTAAAATGTACCAACTATCAGGATTATTGTAAATGTGTTACATTTTTTCCAGGAATAAATCAATGTGCGTTTGAGCAACTTGTAACTTCCAGGCCACTGAAGGGTGTTTTCCTGCACGTCCTTAACTTTTGGGCTGACAGGAGGAGTTCAGGGGCAGCGCGAAGCCTGGAAAGTGACCTTGCTCAGGCCTCAGGTGTGAGTCGCTTGCATCAAAAGCCTCCTTTCAACATCAGCTCTGCCCCCCCCCCCCCCCCCCCGCCCCCCTCTCAGTGGGTGCTCTCCTCCCCCCCCCAACTTCACCATCAATCCTTCCACTCTGCTTAACCACCCCCCGCCGAATAGTTCCCACACTTTCCTGACCCCCGAGTCTGGGACTTAGACTCTTGGGATTGCTTGTAGTTCCAGCAGTGGCTACCACTGCTGCCGGGACGACAGAGCTGCCAACTAACCAGATTGTGCCTGCTGGCCTAGCCGGTGGGAAGTGAGGGGCAGAAGCCCTGCCTCCAAGCAATTATCACTCCTTGGCATGTTAAATGGCTGTAGGGCTTCCAGTGTCGATTTGAGATTAGAGTTAGCGTTCTAAACCAGTGAGTTTCCAAACTTAAGCAACCCACATGGAAATCTATCAACTTTATGGAGGTAAGCATCCCATTCATCACATTTAAAGATTAGATTTTGCAATATATCCAGGAATGGGAGTTTATGAATTGCACATTGTTAGAAATTGTCCTTAAATCCAGACAATTACAATCAAGAATGTGTGTCTCATTTGCAATAACTGTCCCAACACAAAATATTATTTTTACATCAAATATTAAAATAAATGATAATATTTGAACAGCACATTTGTGGACCAGGTTTAAAATGGAAGTGGCTGGGTGATAAGGGAAACCTACCGACTCTTCACGTGTCACGGAGGGAAACTCTGCCTTCTGAAAAATCCTGGCCTTAACTTCTGTTGAATATCACAGAAGAGGCTGAGCACAATAATGCTGCTATGGATTTTGTGAGTGGAGAAATGTGAAAGTTTTCCTCTGCTGTATTGACAGACCTTAAACACAGTCTGATGTTTTACATTGTGGCGTCTCTGCATTTGAGAACTCAATGGTTGAGCTGGTGGAAGGCTGATGTTTTAGGTTGTTCATTGAGCTGCATCAGGATTTGGCCTAAGCATCAGCCAGTGAAGTTAGTAATGGAATAAAGTTGGGAGCTGCTGCTTCACTTGATTGTGGATGTTTCAATCAGGGAGCAATGTATGTATTTGATTTTTATTCGTCATTTGGTGGTGCGTCTGTTAATCCAGGTCTTGCAGTGCTACTCTGGCCAATGTTATTCTCATCAAGAAAATCAAGAATCTGAAATATATTAACCTATGTATCATTGCAATAAAATACCCCAAGCTTTTAATTCCTGTATCATCTAGAAACAGAGGCGCAATCTACTAGCCAGTAGGTGCCAGGAGATCTAATGAGATCTTGTGAGATGTTGCAATCTGGATCCCGCTCATTGTGGAGCTCGCCAGATCCAACCGAGCCATTGAAAACTAACCTCTTTATCTCGGAGACCTTAGATGAGTGCCGTTCAGTACTGTTCCCCCAAAATGGGGACTAGGCAGAATGGCATATGGGGGGGGCGTCTCCAGAGAATCAGAGGTCCCCGGGTGTTTGACCTCTGGGCAGGGTGACACCCTGACAGCACTAGTGCCAACCGAGCACCTTGGCACTGCAAACTAAGCACCCTGGCAGTGCTACCTGAGTGTTAGCCTAGCACTGCCAAGGTGCCCAGGTGGCACTACCAGACCAGCAGCGACACTGCCAGGCTGACATTGTGCCTGTGCTGGGGATCGGGTGCAGGGGGTCTGGTGGTAGCATCAGGGATTCAAGAGATCGGGGCGGCATTTAAAAATGGTGTCCTGATCTCCTCTTGCACTGAAGAGTTCTGGCGAGCGGAGATCCTCAGCACAGGAATTGGGATTATGTGTGGCAGGGCTTTCCCCGCTGGGGCCTCGGATTGCAACAGAGTCCCGTTCAATACCGTAGTCTTTCTCGGCGCTCACAGTGGGACTCTGTTGCAAATCGGTTGGATCACACCCAGAATATCCTAAACTGAGCGGCATGAAAATTGACTTCCTCGGTGATATTACTTTGAAGTAGAGCCTGGTAGGGAGCTTTTGCTCTATTCTGTATTGAAAGCATTCTTGGTAAGTATTTGATTGATTTTATGAAATCTTCTTGGGATCGTTCCAGTTTACAGATTGATATCTCTCAGGGCACATTTAGAAGGCGATTGAATATCTCAGATTTTGCAGTTTATGATGGAAAACAATAGAAAAGGTAAGGGAAACGCTGATGCATTCCAAAAGGATCCTTGTCCATGTCAAGTTATTTTACTTCGCAATCAATGAAAGCAGATTTCAATTGTCTCTCTCTCCCTCTCTATTCAGCACACTGAATATTTGCATCTCAATTTGAATTAATTCAGAGTCTTTGAGTTCATTATGCTATAAGAAGCTTCTACTTTGTGAAACGGAAGTGGCTCAAATCGCATTACTCTATTTTATCTTCTTTCCCAATTACCTGGGGCGGGATTCTCTAATCCCGCAGCAGAGTGTCCACGCCATTGTAAACGGCGTCACGTTTTACGACGGCGTGAATGGGCCGACGCCACGACTAATTCTGGTCCTACAGGGGGCCAGCACGGCACTGGAGCAGTTGACGCCGCTCCGGCTGCTGATCCCGGCGCGAATTGGGCGCCGCGGGATCTGCGCATGTGCAGTGGCTTCCTTCAACGCGCCGGCCCCGACACAACATGGCGCAGGACTGCCAGAGAGGCCGGCCCGCCGATCAGTGGGCCCCAATCGCGGGCCAGGCCACATCGGAGGACCCCCGGGGTCGGACCCCCCCTCAACCCCCACAGGCTGCCCCCGACCCTTCCACGCCGAGGTCCCACCGGCTGAGAGAAGGTGTGGATGGCACCAGCGGGACTCGGCGTTTTCATGACGGCCATCCCGGGTTGGCCACATAGAACGGCCCGCGACCAGCGCCGTGCCAACCACGCTCTGCGGAGAATCGCATGCCGGCGTCGGGGTGGCGAGGCGCGATTCACGCTGGTTGCGGGGATTCTTCGGCCCGGCCCTGGACTGAGAGAATCCTGCCCCTGATCTCCAAAAAAACTCATGGTAGTTCTTTCTGGGATTCTGCACATTACTGTTTCCCTTCAATATGATTTTTTAAAATATATTTTTATTGGCGTTTCCAGTTTAACAAAGTAACAGTTCATGTGTATCTGGTATTTCCAAACAAGTTTGTGTCTTATTTACACCGTTTTTTTACATGAGGTTCCTCCCTCCCTAACCCGTTTCATGCCCCCCTCCCCTTCCCTCGTTGGTGGTTTTATTCCCCTCTGAGTGTTTTTATTGTTGGGAGGGGGGGTCCTGCGTGGCCGTTCCCCATTTCTCCTTATCCCCATGTTTCGCTTTGTGCTTCCCTTGGGTTCCCTTGCCTCCCCTCCCCCCTCTGCCCCTTTCTCTTGTGTGTGCCTTCCTTTGTCTTCCTCCCTCTCACCCCCTTCCCCTCTCTACCTAGTCACCATTGTCCTCGAACTGGTCTTGGAACAGGCTTATGAATGGCCCTCACGCTTTGTGGAAGCCCTCATCCGACCCTCGGGTGGTGTACTTGATTTTTTCCAGGTAGAGAAATTCTGCCAGGTCTGCCAGCCAGTCTGCAGCTGTGGGGGGTGCTGCCGATCGCCAGCCGAGCAGGATTCTCCAGCGTGCGATTAGGAATGCAAAAAACAGGGCATCAGCCGTTTTCCCCATATGAAGATCTGGCTGGTCCGATACCCCAAAGACTGCCACTCTTGGGCACAGCTCCACCCTCACCCCCACAACCATGATTATCGCCACAAAGAAGGCTGTCCAGAACCCAACAAGTCTGTGATGAACGGTTACTGCCTTATCATCATGCAAGGTGATGTCCCCTTTAAGACCAGGCT
Source organism: Scyliorhinus torazame (assembly GCF_047496885.1). Taxonomy (NCBI): domain Eukaryota; kingdom Metazoa; phylum Chordata; class Chondrichthyes; order Carcharhiniformes; family Scyliorhinidae; genus Scyliorhinus; species Scyliorhinus torazame. The sequence goes on along the minus strand of NC_092720.1, from coordinate 93,182,933 downwards.
TGGAACCTTGGGGACTCCGCCTCTGGCTCCGCCCATCTGGGAGCCATACATAAAGGCCTGTCTCATGGTCTGTATAGCAGTCAGCTCTCGTCCAAATCTGTAGCATAGTTATTAGCCTAATAAAGCCTTCTTTACAGTTTAATCTCTAAGCATCATTATTGAGGGTACCTCAATTTATTAGGCTAAACTAGATTCAGGATGGACGCAGGCCTAAAACCAGAGAAGCTCAATCTGGAAGCACGAACGCCGGAGGCAAAGGAAATTTTTAAATACTGGCTGCGGTGCTTCGAGGCCTACCTGGACTCCGCAGAGACTCCCATCCTGGGGCCACGCAAGCTGCGTCTACTCCACGCCCGGGTGAGTCACAGAATCTCCGCCACGCTCGAAAAGGCGACGATTTATGAGGAAGCGATTGAGTTGCTCCGCAAGCGGTTTGTCAAACCCGTCAATGAGGTGCACGCCCGGCATCTGCTCTCTACCTGCCGGCAGCGCTCGGGGGAATCGCTCGACGAGTTTGTTGAGAAACTCACCGTGCTGGCCAGGGACTGTGACCATCAGGATGTGACAGGGGATGTCCATATGAACCTGCACATTAGAGATTCTTTCGTGTCCGGCATCCGCTCAACCTACATCCGGCAGCGACTGCTCGAAAACGGGGCAAAAGACCTCCAGGAGACGCTAACGCTCGCCTCCTCGCTGGAGGTGGCCCGACATAACTTGGGTATGTACCCCGCGGACTCTGCCAGCCCCCCCGGACTTCCTCAGACTCGCCCGTATTACAGGCCTGCACCACGCGGCGACCCGCTCACCATGGGGGCACACCTTGCTACTTCTGCAGGCAGGGCCAGCACCCACGCCCACGCTGCCCAGCCCGCTCCGCGATCTGCAGCGACTGTGGGAAGAAAGGGCACTTTGCGAGGGTCATCCTGGCCAGACCCAGGGGCCAGAAAAACAAAGAACAGCAGGCCCGAAAATCAGGCTCTCAGGCCCGCAGGCCTCGCAATGCTGCTGCGCACCGACCTGACACGTCCTCTTCTGACGCGTCATCAGCCTCGTGCGAATCATGGGAGCGGCCATCTGGCCGGCGGCCATCTTCTCGACCCGACACGTGCGACCAACGGCAGCGACCATTTTACGACTCTGACTACCGGCAACTGGGTGCGATCACCCTCGATCAAACTCGGCCAAAACACCTGCAGAACTCCATGATGCAGGTCCAGGTCAACGGGCACGACACTGCATGCCTCTTCGACTCCGGGAGCACGGAGAGCTTTATCCACCCTGAAACGGTAAGGCGCTGCTCCCAACGCACCCATCCCACACCCCAAACCATAGCCCTCGCATCTGGGTCCCACTCGGTACAACTCACGGGGTACTGTATTGCGGATCTCTCGATCCAGGGTGCCAAATACACCCGTTTCAAATTTTATATCCTCCCTCACCTCTGTGCCCCCCTGCTGCTCGGACTGGATTTCCAGTGCAGCCACCGAAGCCTGACACTGAAGTTCAGCGGACACTTGCCCCGCCTCACGGTGTGCTGCCTTGCGACACTGAAAGTCGCACCCCCCTCGCTATTCGCTAACCTCACTCCCGACTGTAAGCCCGTCGCCACCAGGAGCCGGCGCTACAGTGCCCAAGATATGGCTTTTATCAAGTCAGAGGTCCAGTGTTTACTGGGAGAGGGGGTCATCGAGGCTAGCAACAGCCCTTGGAGAGCGCAAGTGGTGGTAGTCCGGTCCGGGGAGAAGAAACGGATGGTCGTGGATTATAGCCACACCATAAACTGATTCACGCAGCTTGATGCGTACCCCCTTCCTCGCATCGCGGAAATGGTCAATCGGATCGCCCAATACCGAGTCTTTTCCACGGTCGACCTCAAATCTGCCTACCACCAGCTCCCCATCCGACCAAAAGACCGCCTCTATACTGCCTTCAAAGCAGCCGGCCGGCTCTTCCACTTCCTCAGGGTCCCCTTTCGTGTCACAAATGGGGTCTCCGTCTTTCAAAGGGCAATGGACCAAATGGTGGACCAGTACGGTTTGCGGGCTACATACCCGTACTTGGACAATGTCACCATCTGCGGCCGTGATCAGCAGGACCATGACGCTAACCTCAAAAAGTTCCTCCAGACCGCCCGAGCCGTTAACCTGACCTATAACGAGGGCAAATGCGTTTTCCACACCACCCGGCTGGCCATCCTCGGCTATGTCGTGGAAGACGGGGTCCTAGGTCCCGACCCCGACCGCATGCGCCCCCTTAAGGAACTCCCTCTCCCCCGCAGCCTCAAGGCCCTAAACGGTGCTTGGGGCTTTTCTCCTATTACGCCCAGTGGGTCCCCAAGTATGCGGACAAAGCCCGCCCACTCCTAAAGACCACCACTGTTCCCCTCTCGGCTGAGGCTCAATTGGCCTTCAACCGCATCAAGGCCGACATCATCAAGGCCGCCATGCACGCGGTGGACGAAACCATCCCTTTCCAGGTAGAGAACGATGCATCAGACATCGCCCTGGCTGCTACCCTCAATCAAGGAGGCAGACCAGTAGCGTTCTTCTCCCGAACCCTCACCGCCTCCGAGATTCGAGACTCTGCAGTCGAAAAGGAGGCACAAGCCATTGTGGAGGTTGTGCGGTGCTGGAGACACTACCTCGCCGGTAGGAGGTTTACCCTCGTCACCGACCAACGGTCGGTCGCCTATATGTTCGATAACACGCAACGGGGCAAAATAAAAAACAATAAAATTTTGAGGTGGGGGATCGAACTCTCCACCTACTCGTACGATATCAAGTATCATCCAGGGGAGCTCAACGAGCCTCCAGATGCCCTGTCCCGCGGCACATGCGCCAACGCGCAGGAGGACCGCCTGCAAGCCATCCACAATGACCTCTGCCACCCGGGGGTTACCCGGCTCGTCCATTTCATCCAGTCCCGCAACCTACCTTACTCAACCAAGGAGGTCAAGGCCATGGTCAGGGCCTGCCAGGTCTGTGCGGAGTGCAAACCGCACTTCATTCGGCCAGACAAGGTACGGCTTGTGAAGGCCTCGGGCCCCTTTGAGCGACAGAGCGTGGACTTCAAGGGGCCCCTCCCGTCCACCAACCGTTATGCCTATTTCCTCACCGTGATCGATGAGTTCTTCCGTTTCCCATTCGCCATTCCCTGCACCGACATGACCTCAGCCACGGTGATTAAGGCACTGCACAGCATCTTCACCCTGTTCGGTTTCCCTGCTTATATCCACAGCGACCGGGGTACATCGTTCATGAGCGATGAACTGCGTCAGTATCTGCTCAGCAAAGGCATCGCCTCGAGCAGAACGACCAGCTATAACCCACGGGGAAACGGGCAGGTGGAGAGGGAGAACGCGACCGTGTGGAAGGCTGTCCTTCTGGCCCTGCGGTCGAGAGATCTCCCAACCACCCGCTGGCAGGAGGCCCTACCCGATGCCCTACACTCCATTAGGTCACTCCTCTGCACGGCCACAAATGAGACCCCTCATGAGCGATTGTTTCTCTTCCCCAGGAAGTCTACCTCCGGGGTCTCGCTTCCACCTTGGCTGACGGCTCCGGGACCTGTTCTTCTCCGGAGGCACGCGAGGAGCCATAAAACGGACCCCCTAGTTGAAAAGGTCCGACTGCTCCACGCCAACCCCAGTTACGCCTACGTGGAGTACTCCGACGGCAGGCAAGATACGGTTTCCCTCCGGGATCTGGCGCCCGCTGGATCCTCCACCACAGACGCCCCTTCCCGCGCCGCTCCCCTGCAGGACCTGTCGCCCCCTACAACACACCCCCTTCCGGCCCTACCACCCGTTGGTGAGCTCCTACCGTGCCCCCCTTTACACACCCCGCCGGCGCCGGCTCCGCTACCCCCGGCCCTGCCTAGTTCCTCTGCCCCGACCCGGACCGAAGCTCCGACCGCTGTGCTCCCGGATGTGCCCTCAACCGGGACGTCCGTGCCCGGCGCACCACCGCCCGAACTGAGGAGATCGAGGAGGACGATCCGGCCGCCAAGACGGATGGACCTATGATGGCACTTCACCCCCGCCGGACTCCTTTTTAAACAGGGGGTGAATGTGATGAACGGTTACTGCCTTATCATCATGTAAGGTGATGTCCCCTTTAAGACCGGGCTTGGAACCCTGGGGACTCTGCCTCTGGCTCCGCCCATCTGGGAGCCATACATTTTTTTAAAATAAATATTTTATTGAAAATTTTTGGTCAACCAACACAGTACATTGTGCATCCATTACACAATATTATAACAACACAAATAACAATGACCTATTTTATAAACAAAAATTGAATAAATAATAAATAAAAAAAATGAAAACGAGCCCTAATTGGCAACTGCCTTGTCACAAGTAACACTCTCCAAAAATATAATTTAACAGTCCAATATATAATTATCTGTAGCAACGACCTATACATATTATACAGTATATATTAACAACCCTGAGAGTCCTTCTGGTTCCTCCTCCCCCCCCGCCCCCCGCCCCCCCCCCCCCCCCCCCCCCCCCCGATCCTGGGCTGCTGCTACTGCCTTCTTTTTTCCATTCCGTCTATCTTTCTGCGAGGTATTCGACGAACGGTTGCCACCGCCTGGTGAACCCTTGAGCCGACCCCCTTAGGATGAACTTAATCCGCTCTAGCTTTATAAACCCCGCCATGTCATTTATCCAGGTCTCCACCCCCGGGGGCCTGGCTTCTTTCCACATTAGCAATATCCTGCGCCGGGCTACTAGGGACGCAAAGGCCAAAACATCGGCCTCTCTCGCCTCCTGCACTCCCGGCTCTTGTGCAACCCCAAATATAGCCAACCCCCAGCTTGGTTCGACCCGGACTCCTACTACTTTTGAAAGCACCTTTGTCACCCCCATCCAAAACCCCTGTAGTGCCGGGCATGACCAAAACATATGGGTATGATTCGCTGGGCTTCTCGAGCACCTCGCACACCTATCCTCCACCCCAAAAAATTTACTGAGCCGTGCTCCAGTCATATGCGCCCTGTGTAATACCTTAAACTGAATCAGGCTTAGCCTGGCACACGAGGACGACGAGTTTACCCTGCTTAGGGCATCTGCCCACAGCCCCTCCTCGATCTCCTCCCCCAGCTCTTCTTCCCATTTCCCTTTTAGTTCATCTACCATAGTCTCCCCTTCGTCCCTCATTTCCCTATATATATCTGACACCTTACCATCCCCCACCCATGTCTTTGAGATCACTCTGTCCTGCACCTCTTGTGTCGGGAGCTGCGGGAATTCCCTCACCTGTTGCCTCGCAAAAGCCCTCAGTTGCATATACCTGAATGCATTCCCTTGGGGCAACCCATATTTCTCGGTCAGCGCTCCCAGACTCGCGAACTTCCCATCCACAAACAGATCTTTCAGTTGCGTTATTCCTGCTCTTTGCCACATTCCATATCCCCCATCCATTCCCCCCGGGGCAAACCTATGGTTGTTTCTTATCGGGGACCCCCCCAAGGCTCCAGTCTTTCCCCTATGCCGTCTCCACTGTCCCCAAATCTTCAGTGTAGCCACCACCACCGGGCTTGTGGTGTAGTTCCTCGGTGAGAACGGCAATGGGGCTGTCACCATAGCCTGTAGGCTAGTCCCCCTACAGGACGCCCTCTCTAATCTCTTCCACGCCGCTCCCTCCTCCTCTCCCATCCACTTACTCACCATAGAAATATTAGCGGCCCAATAATACTCACTTAGACTCGGTAGTGCCAGCCCCCCCCTATCCCTGCTACGCTGTAAGAATCCCTTCCTCACTCTCGGGGTCTTCCCGGCCCACACAAAACCCATAATGCTCTTTTCAATCCTTTTAAAAAAAGCCTTCGTGATCACCACCGGGAGGCACTGAAACACAAAGAGGAATCTCGGGAGGACCACCATCTTAACCGCCTGCACCCTCCCTGCCAGTGACAGGGATACCATATCCCATCTCTTGAAATCCTCCTCCATCTGTTCCACCAACCGCGTTAAATTTAACCTATGCAATGTGCCCCAATTCTTAGCTATCTGGATCCCCAGGTAACGAAAGTCCCTTGTTACCTTCCTCAACGGTAGGTCCTCTATTTCTCTACTCTGCTCCCCTGGATGCACCACAAACAACTCACTTTTCCCCATGTTCAATTTATACCCTGAAAACTCCCCAAACTCCCCAGGTATCCGCATTATTTCTGGCATCCCCTCCGCCAGGTCCGCCACGTATAGTAGCAAATCGTCCGCATACAAAGATACCCGGTGTTCTTCTCCTCCCCTAAGTACTCCCCTCCACTTCTTGGAACCCCTCAACGCTATCGCCAGGGGCTCAATCGCCAGTGCAAACAATAATGGGGACAGAGGGCATCCCTGCCTTGTCCCTCTATGGAGCCGAAAATATGCAGATCCCCGTCCATTCGTGACCACGCTCGCCATTGGGGACCTATACAACAGCTGCACCCATCTAACATACCCCTCTCCAAAACCAAATCTCCTCAACACCTCCCACAAATAATCCCACTCCACTCTATCAAATGCTTTCTCGGCATCCATCGCCACTACTATCTCCGTTTCCCCCTCTGGTGGGGCCATCATCATTATCCCTAACAACCTCCGTATATTCGTGTTCAGCTGTCTCCCCTTCACAAACCCAGTTTGGTCCTCGTGGACCACCCCCGGGACACATTCCTCTATTCTCATTGCCATTACCTTGGCCAGGATCTTGGCATCTGCATTTAGGAGGGAAATAGGTCTATAGGACCCGCATTGTAGCGGGTCCTTTTCCTTCTTTAAGAGAAGCGATATCGTTGCTTCAGACATAGTCGGGGGCAGTTGTCCCCTTTCCTTTGCCTCATTAAAGGTCCTCGTCAGTACCGGGGCGAGCAAGTCCACATATTTTCTATAGAATTCGACTGGGAATCCATCCGGTCCCGGGGCCTTTCCCGCCTGCATGCTCCTAATTCCTTTCACCACTTCTTCTACCTCGATCTGTGCTCCCAATCCCACCCTTTCCTGTTCTTCCACCTTGGGAAATTTCAGCCGATCCAAGAAGCCCATCATTCTCTCCCTCCCATCCAGGGGTTGAGCTTCATATAATTTTTTATAAAATGTCTTGAACACTCCATTCACTCTCTCCGCTCCCCGCTCCATCTCTCCTTCCTCATCCCTCACTCCCCCTATTTCCCTCGCTGCTCCCCTTTTCCTCAATTGGTGTGCCAGCAACCTGCTCGCCTTCTCCCCATATTCGTACTGTACACCCTGTGCCTTCCTCCATTGTGCCTCTGCAGTGCCCGTAGTCAGCAAGTCAAATTCTACATGTAGCCTTTGCCTTTCCCTGTACAGTCCCTCCTCCGGTGCTTCCGCATATTGTCTGTCCACCCTCAAAAGTTCTTGCAGCAACCGCTCCCGTTCCTTACTCTCCTGCTTCCCTTTATGTGCCCTTATTGATATTAGCTCCCCTCTAACCACCGCCTTCAACGCCTCCCAGACCACTCCCACCTGGACCTCCCCATTATCATTGAGTTCCAAGTACTTTTCAATGCACCCCCTCACCCTTAGACACACCCCGTCATCTGCCATTAGTCCCATGTCCATTCTCCAGGGTGGGCGCCCTCCTGTTTCCTCCCCTATCTCCAAGTCCACCCAGTGTGGAGCGTGATCCGAAATGGCTATAGCCGTATACTCCGTTCCCCTCACCTTCGGGATCAATGCCCTACCCAGCACAAAAAAGTCTATTCGCGAGTAGACTTTATGGACATAGGAGAAAAACGAGAACTCCTTACTCCTAGGTCTGCTAAATCTCCACGGGTCTACACCTCCCATCTGCTCCATAAAATCTTTAAGTACCTTGGCTGCTGCCGGCCTCCTTCCAATCTTGGACTTCGACCTATCCAGCCCTGGTTCCAACACCGTATTAAAATCTCCCCCCATTATCAGCTTTCCCATCTCTAGGTCCGGGATGCGTCCTAGCATCCGCCTCATAAAATTGGCATCATCCCAGTTCGGGGCATATACGTTTACCAAAACCACCGTCTCCCCCTGTAGTTTGCCACTCACCATCACGTATCTGCCCCCGTTATCCGCCACTATAGTCTTTGCCTCGAACATTACCCGCTTCCCCACTAATATAGCCACCCCCGTTTTTCGCATCTAGCCCCGAATGGAACACCTGACCCACCCATCCTTTGCGTAGCCTAACCTGGTCTATCAGTTTCAGGTGCGTTTCCTGTAACATAACCACATCTGCCTTAAGTTTCTTAAGGTGTGCGAGTACCCGTGCCCTCTTTATCGGCCCGTTCAGCCCTCTCACGTTCCACGTGATCAGCCGGGTTGGGGGGCTTCCTACCCCACCCCCTTGTCGATTAGCCATCACCTTTTTCCAGCTCCTCACCCGGTTCCCACGCAGCTGTATCTCCCCCAGGCGGTGCCCCCCTGCCCATCCTCTCCCATACCAGCTCCCCCCCTCTCCCCAGCAGCAGCAACCCAGTAATTCCCCCCTCCCACCCCCCCCGCTAGATCCCCCGCTAGCGTAATTACTCCCCCCATGTTGCTCCCAGAAGTCAGCAAACTCTGGCCGACCTCGGCTTCCCCCCGTGACCTCGGCTCGCACCGTGCGACGCCCCCTCCTTCCTGCTTCTCTATTCCCGCCATGATTACCATAGCGCGGGAACCAAGCCCGCGCTTCTCCCTTGGCCCCGCCCCCAATGGCCAACGCCCCATCTCCTCCACCTCCCCTCCTCCCCCCATCACCACCTGTGGGAGAGAGAAAAGTTACCACATCGCAGGATTAGTACATAAAACTCCTCTTTCCCCCCTTTTTAACCCCCCTCTTTGCCCCCCACATTCGCCCCACCACTTTGTTCAAACGTTCTTTTTAATAACCCGCTCATTCCAGTTTTTCTTCCACAATAAAAGTCCACGCTTCATCCGCCGTCTCAAAGTAGTGGTGCCTCCCTCGATATGTGACCCACAGTCTTGACGGTTGCAGCATTCCAAATTTTATCTTCTTTTTATGAAGCACCGCCTTGGCCCGATTAAAGCTCGCCCTCCTTCTCGCCACCTCCGCACTCCAGTCTTGATAAACGCGGATCACCGCGTTCTCCCATTTACTGCTCCGAGTTTTCTTTGCCCATCTAAGGACCATTTCTCTATCCTTAAAACGGAGGAAACTCACCACTATCGCTCTGGGAATTTCTCCTGCTCTCGGTCCTCGCGCCATCACTCGGTATGCTCCCTCCACCTCCAACGGACCCGCCGGGGCCTCCGCTCCCATTAACGAGTGCAGCATCGTGCTCACATATACCCCGACGTCCGCTCCCTCCACACCTTCAGGAAGACCAAGAATCCTCAGGTTGTTCCTCCTTGCGTTGTTTTCCAGTGCCTCCAACCCTTCCACACATCGTTTCTGATGTGCCTCATGCGTCTCCGTCTTCACCACCAGGCCCTGTATGTCATCCTCATTCTCGGCTGCCTTTGCCTTCACGACCCGAAGCTCCCGCTCCTGGGTCTTTTGTTCCTCCTTTAGCCCTTCGATCGCCTGTAGTATCGGGGCCAACAGCTCTTTCTTCATTTCCTTTTTGATCTCTTCCACACAGCATTTCAAGAACTCTTGTTGTTCAGGACCCCATGTTAAACTGCCACCTTCCGACGCCATCTTGGTTTTTGCTTGCCTTCCTTGCCGCTGTTCTAAAGGATCCACTGCAATCCGGCCACTTTCTCCTCCTTTTTCCATCCGTATCCAGGGGGGATTCCCTTCTGGTTTACCGCACAGTGTTTTTAGCCGTCAAAATTGCCGTTGGGGCTCCTATCAAGAGCCCAAAAGTCCGTTTCACCGGGAGCTGCCGAAACGTGCGACTCAGCTGGTCATCGCCGCACCCGGAAGTCATCCTGGGAGCCATACATAAAGGCCTGCCTCATGGTCTGTATAGCAGTCAGCTCTCGTCCAAATCTGTAGCATAGTTATTAGCCTAATAAAGCCTTCTTTACAGTTTAATCTCTAAGCATCATGATTGAGGGTACCTCAAAGTCGATACTGGAAGCTTAAGTAACAGTCATAAAGTGAAATAAAAGATATTACCTACTTTCGCTCTGGACCGAGAATTTAACCTTTGACAATTCATTCATTCCTGCTTCAATTCTGAGGGAAAGTTTAAGATCTTTATAAAACATTCTTCATGCACAACCTTCCTTAAATGGAGTGATTTTTTTCAGTTCCAAACAGAGCTGTTATTCAATCTCTTGTTTGTAATATGTCTACCCTCTCATCTGGGAGACCACTGACCCCTTATTCTTTATTCATTGCTGATGAAACATCTCCCCTTGCTGACAAAGCATTTTCGTGCTCAATTTTATCCATAGCCTGAAGAATTCTGGGACTGAGCAACTTTCACCATTGTATTATTTTGAACAGTCCAAGTCTATCAGCTATTTATATGTGAAATGAAAGCCAAAGCATTAATCGTATGAGATTGAACCAAATCCTAATCTTACGTACATGTACCTAAGAATATGATATCTTGCAAACAGCATTTTTGCCTGACAGTATCATTAGGTTATTTTCTCTTAAACACATTGGCAGTTAACTAGACAGAGCTGTAGATTCAAACCATGGACAGTAGAACAAAATTGTACAGTACAGATATTTATACATAATTCAGAGGTATTGATGGCATATATGATTGATGTTGTTCATTATTATATTTTCTGATGTGCGCTGCTTTGCAAATTTCTGTACATTATTAGGCTAATTGCTTTACTCTGGGCAATTCCGCCTGGAGTCTTTGAAGTTCATTGTGGAAAATTAGTTTTAGTCTTCACGATGACGAGTGTACGGTAGAGTGTAACTGATGTAATGTGTTGTTGTACACACTAAAATAAACATTGGCATAAGAACAAAGAACAACGAAATGTACAGCACAGGAACAGGCCCTTCGGCCCTCCAAGCCCGTGCCGACCATGCTGCCCGACTAAACTACAATCTTCTACACTTCCTGGGTCCGTATCCCTCTATTCCCATCCTATTCATGTATTTGTCAAGATGCCCCTTAAATGTTACTATCGTCCCTGCTTCCACCATCTCCTCCGGTAGCAAGTTCCAGGCACCCACTACCCTCTGTGTAAAAAACTTGCCTCGTACATCTACACTAAACGTTGCCCCTCTCACCTTAAACCTATGCCCCCTAGTAATTGACCCCTCTACCCCGGGGAAAAGCCTCTGACTATACACTCTGTCTATGCCCCTCATAATTTTGTAGATCTCTATCAGGTCGCCCCTCAACCTCCTTCGTTCCAGTGAGAACAAACCGTGTTTATTCAACCGCTCCTCATAGCTAATGCCCTCCATACCAGGCAACATGCTGGTAAATCTCTTCTGCACTCTCTCTAAAGCCTCCACATCCTTCTGGTAGTGTGGCGACCAGAATTGAACACTATACTCCAAGTGTGGCCTAACTAAGGTTCTATACAGCTGCAACATGACTTGCCAATTCTTATACTCAATGCCCCGGCCAATGAAGGCAAGCATGCCGTATGCCTTCTTGACTACCTTCTCCACCTGTGTTGCACCTTTCAGTGACCTGTGGACCTGTACTCCTAGATCTCTCTGACTTTCAATACTCTTGAGGGTTCTACCATTCACTGTATATTCCCTACCTGCATTAGACCTTCTAAAATGCATAACCTCACATTTGTCCGGATTAAACTCCATCTGCCATCTCTCCGCCCAAGTCTCCAAACAATCTAAATCCTGCTGTATCCTCTGACAGTCCTCATCGCTATCCGCAATTCCACCAACCTTTGTGTCATCTGCAAACTTACTAATCAGACCAGTTACATTTTCCTCCAAATCATTTATATATACTACAAACAGCAAAAGTCCCAGCACTGATCCCTGTGGAGCTCCGCTGGTCACAGCCCTCCAATTAGAAAAGCATCCTTCCATTGCTACTCTCTGCCTTCTATGACCTAGCCAGTTCTGTATCCACCTTGCCAGCTCACCCCTGATCCCGTGTGTCTTCACCTTTTGTACTGGTCTACCATGAGGGACCTTGTCAAATGCCTTACTGAAGTCCACATAGACAACATCCACTGCCCTACCTGCATCAATCATCTTTGTGACCTCCTCGAAAAACTCTATCAAGTTAGTGAGACACGACCTTCCCTTCACAAAACTATGCTGCCTCTCACTAATACGTCCATTTGCTTCCAAATGGGAGTAGATCCTGTCTCGAAGAATTCTCTCCAGTAATTTCCCTACCACTGAAGTAAGGCCCACCGGCCTGTAGTTCCCTGGATTATCCTTGCTACCCTTCTTAAACAGAGGAACAACATTGGCTATTCTCCAGTCCTCCGGGACATCACCTGAAGACAGTGAGGATCCAAAGATTTCTGTCAAGGCCTCAGCAATTTCCTCTCCAGCCTCCTTCAGTATTCTGGGGTAGATCCCATCAGGCCCTGGGGACTTATCTACCTTAATATTTTTTAAGACCCCCAACACCTCGTCTTTTTGGATCTCAATGTGACCCAGGCGATCTACACACCCTTCTCTAGACTCAACATTCACCAATTCCTTCTCTTTGGTGAATACTGATGCAAAGTATTCATTTAGTACCTTGCCCATTTCCTCTGGCTCCACACATAGATTCCCTTGCCAATCCTTCAGTGGGCCAACCCTTCCCCTGGCTACCCTCTTGCTTTTTATGTACGTGTAAAAAGCCTTGGGATTTTCCTTAACCCTATTTGCCAATGACTTTTCGTGACCCCTTCTACCCCTCCTGACTCCTTGCTTAAGTTCCTTCCTACTTTCCTTATATTCCACACAGGCTTCGTCTGTTCCCAGCCTTTTAGCCCTGACAAATGCCTCCTTTTTCTTTTTGACGAGGCCTACAATATCTCTCGTTATCCAAGGTTCCCGAAAATTGCCGTATTTATCTTTCTTCCTCACAGGAACATGCCGGTCCTGAATTCCTTTCAACTGACACTTGAAAGCCTCCCACATGTCAGATGTTGATTTGCCCTCAAACATCCGCCCCCAATCTATATAAGGTTGGAAAATTGTACAGGAATATGTCAACTGATTTTATTTTTGCACCAAAACATTGTATGGATTACTGAGGTGCCTATATGTACTGGTGGCCGGTGATACTATTCCCCCTCAGTGGGCATTTCTGCTGAAACCAGAACTTTTTAAATTTAAGATTACCAAAAGTAATTATTAAAGTTTCAAGGACCATTATTATTAGCAAACTGAACTACAAGAATATTTGGAAAAGTGCTAATTAAGGTCGAGTTTTTTACAGCATAGGCTATAAGTACTGGTACCAGTAGGAAAGGTCATTGCAGTTCAACACTCTTGGGATTGAGGGCAGACAGGTCCCCCGGGCCTGATGGCCTACATCCTAGGGTGTTAAAGAAAGTGGTAGCAGAGAAAGTGGATCCATTGGTTATAATATTCCAAAATTCCCTGGACATGGGAAAGGTTTCAGTGGATTGGAAAAATGCTAACGTAATGCCCTTATTCAAAAAGGGAGGGAGGCAGAATGTGATAAATTACAGACCAGTTAGTTTAACACCTGATATTGGAAAATTGTTGGAATCAATTATCAAGTACATAATATCAGGACGTTTGGAAATCCGAAGGGCTATCCGTCAGAGTCAGCATGGTTTTATGAAGGGCAAATCATGTTTGACTAATTTGTTAGAGTTCTTCGAAGATGAAACAAGCCAAGTGGACAATCGGAGATCCTGAAGATGTAGTATACCTGGACTTCTGGAAGGCATTTGATAAGGTGCCGCAATGAAGATTAATTCACAAGGTGAGATCACATGGGATTAGAGTAAACTTATTAGCTTGGATAGAAGACTGGCTGATGGACAAAAGACAGAGAGTTGGGATAAATGGGTCTTTTTCTGGGGCAAGATATAACTAGTGGGGTGCCACAGGGTTCGGTCTTTGGGCCCCAGATACTTACAATCTAGATTAACGACTTGGACACGGGGATAGAAGGTGATCTAGCCAAATTCGCAGATGACACAAAAATAGGTGGGACAGTAAGGTGCAACAAGGAAATAGGAACCGTACAAATATATATATGTAGGTTAGGAGAGTGGGCCAAAATGTGGCAGATGGAGTTTAACGTGGATAAGTGTGAGGTTATGTATTTTGGTCAAAAAAATGGAAAGGCAACTGATTATTTAAATGGGGAGAGACTTCGGGGTGCTCCGATGTGGAGGAATCTGGGTGTCCTTGTTCTTGAGTCACAGAAACGAGCATGTAGATACCGCAGATAATTAAAAAAGCAAATGGAATGTTGGCATTTGTAGCAAAAGGAATTGAGTATAATGGTAAGGAAGTGTTATTGCAATTATACAAGGCTTTGGTAAGACCACACATGGAGTATTGTGCACAGTTTTGGTCCCCTTATTTGAGGAAAGATGTAGTGGCATTGGAGGCAGTTTAGAGGCGGTTCACTAGATTGATTTCAGAGATGAAGGGTTTGTCATATGAGGAGAGGTTGAACAGTTTCGGCCTATACTCTCCAGAGTTTAGACGAATGAGGGGAGATAAAATTGAGGTATACAAGATGCTAAAAGGCATGGATAAAGTAGACTTAGAGCAGATTCTTCCTCTTGTGGGGCATTCTAAAATGAGAGGTTGTAATCTGAGAATAAGATTATGGGGCGAAATTCTCTGTAATTGGCGCGATGTCCACCGACCGGCAACAAAAACGGCGCAAATCAGTCCGGCATCACGCCGCCCCAAAGGTGCGGAATCCTCCACATCTTGAGCGGCCGAGCCCGAACCTTGAGGGGCTATGCCCGCGCCGGACTGATTTTTGCCCCGCCAGCTGGCGGGAAAGGCCTATGGTGCCCCGCCAGCTGGCGCGGAAATGACATTGCCGGGCGGCGCATGCGCGGGAGTGTCAGCGGCCGCTCACGGCATCCCCGCGCATGCGCAGTGGAGGGGGTCACGGCCCAGGGCCAGATCGCCCCGCGCCCCCCCCCCCCCAGGACCCCGGAGCCCGCCCGTGCTGCCTTGTCCCGCCAGTAAGAGAGGTGGTTTAATCGACGCCGGCGGGACAGGCATTCCAGCAGCGGGACTTCGGCCTATCCGGGCCGGAGAATCGCCGGGGGGGCCCGCCAACTGGCGCGGCTCGATTCCCGCCCCCGCCGAATTCGGCAACCAGCGGGGGCGGGATTCACGCCAGCCCCCGCCGAGTCTCCGACCCGGGGGTCGGAGAATCCCGCCCCATGATCTCTAAAATCTAAAACAGATCTGAGGAAAAGTTACTTCTCCAAAGGTTTGTGAATCAGTGGAATTCACTACCCCAGAGTGCAGTGGATGCAGGGACAGTGAGTACATTCAAAGAGTTAGACAGACTTTTAATTGGTAATGGGCTGAAGGGTTATGGAGAATGGGCAGGACGATGGAGTTGAAGCAATGATGGGATCAGCCATGATCACATTGAAGGTGTTCAGGCGCGCGGGAGGCTAAATTGCCTAATCCTGCTCCCAGGTCATGTGTTCTAGACAGGAGATGCTCTGGCTGATTTTGCAATCCAGCTCTTGGTCTGTAGCTTTGTAGGTAACAGATGAGGAACATATCAACATGAAATGGTCATTGGATATACATATGGACGATAAGGGAATAGTGTAGATGGGCTTTAGGTTTCACAGGTCGGCGCAACATCGAGGGCCGAAGGGCCTGTACTGCGCTGTAATGTTCTATGTTCTATGATAGAATAGCATAGCAGACTTGATGGGCAGAATGGCCTAATTCTGCTCCTATATCTTATGAACTTATTGATGCGACCAGCAATTCACTTGAAGACATGTGGAGAAGTAAACCGTGGTTTTAATCAGCTTAGAACTGAGCCTGCCTGTGACCGGTCCAACACTGAAGGTGGCCCCGCAGGTCAGCAGCTCTTATACTTCCTGTAAAGGGGTTGGAGCTATGGGCGGAGCCCGTACATGCCCCAACATGACCCTGTGGGTGAAGCCACACAATGGCCCACAGGTAGAGCCCACAGGGTTAATAACATAACACAGTGCACTGGTGGATTATCAGTAACTATACATTCACCACATTCACCCCCTGTTTAAAAATGAAGTCCGACGGGAATGACGGGCTTATAGATTCAGTCGGTCTGGTGCCCAGATCGTGCGTTGCCACCGCCGAAGCACTGGTGTTGCAGCCGCTGCTGATGGCCGTGGAAGTGGGTCCGGAGCCAGCACAGGCGTGGACTCCGGGAGCGGCTCATCCGGAGCTTCATTCCTGTGGACCGGTGCGGCGGTGGGAGGGAGAGCGGGAACCATATAGGGGTGAGGGCGCTGAACATGGAAGGTTGGACGGGACATAGTGTGGGGGATGCAGTAGTGGGAGTGGTGTTTGAGCCTGCGGGCGACAGGTCCCGGAGGGAGACGGTATCTTGCCGGCCATTGGGGTGTTCGACGTACGCATTGTGTGGGTTGGAGTGCAGGAGCTGGACCCTCTCTGGCAGGGGGTCGGTCTTATGGCTCCGAACATCTTTTTGGAGGAGGACTGGACCAGGTGTCATCAGCCAGGGCGGAAGCGAGGCCCCTGAGGTAGCTCCCCTAGGGAAAACAAATAAGCGGTCATGAGGAGTCTGGTTTGTGGCCGTGCAAAGGAGGGACCTAATAGAGTGGAGCGCATCGGGGAGGACCTCCTGCCAATGAAAAAATGGGTGATTCCTGGACTGCAGGGTCAGTAGGACGGTCTTCCAGACAGTCGCGTTCTCCCTCTCCACCTGCCCGTTTCCCCTGGGGTTATAACTGGTAGTCCTGCTCGAGGCGATGCCCTTACTGAGCAGGTACTGATGCAGTTCATCACTCATGAACGACGAGCCCCTGTCGCTGTGGACATAGCTGGGGAAACCAAACAGGGGGAAGACACTATGTCTTTAATGACAGTGGGGGTGGTCATATCAGGGCAGGGGTTGGCAAACGGGAAGCGGGAGAACTCATCTATGATGTTAAGGAAGTACGTGTTGTGGTTATTGGAGGGGAGGGGCCCTTTGAAATCGATACTGAGGCGTTCAAAGGGCCGGGATGCCTTTACCAGGTGGGCCCTATCCAGTCGATAGAAGTGCGGTTTACACTCCGCACAGATTTGGCAGTCCCTGGTTATAGCTCTGACCTCCTCGGTGGAGTAGGGCAGGTTGCGGGCCTTGATGTAATGGGCAAGCCGGGTGACCCCCGGGTGGCAGAGGTCATCGTGGATAGCCCGTAGTCGGTCATCTTGCGCGCTGGCGCATGTGTCGCGGGACAGGGCATCTCGGGGCTCATTGAGCTTCCCAGGACGATATACTATATCGTAGTTATAGGTAGAGAGTTTGATTCTTCACCTCAAGATCTTATCATTCTTTATCTTGCCCCGCTGTGTATTGTCAAACATGAAGGCAACCGATCGTTGGTCGGTGACGAGGGTGAACCTCCTACCAGCGAGGTAGTGCCTCCAGTGCCGCACGGCTTCCACGATGGCTTGTGCTTCTTTTTCGACCGAGGAGTGTTGAATTTCGGAGGTGGTGAGGGTGCATGAAAAAAACGCTACCGGTCTGCCTGCTTGGTTGAGAGTGGTGGCGAGAGCGACCTCTGAGGCGTCGCTCTCCACCTGGAAGAGGACGGACTTGTCCACAGCACGCATCGCAGCTTTGGCGATGTCCGCCTTGATGCAGTTGAAGGCCTGGCGGGCCTCAGCTGCCAGTGGAAAGAGTGTGGCCTTAAATAGTGGGCGGGCTTTGTCTGCACACTGGGGGACTCACTGGGCGTAATACAAGAAAAATCCAAGGCACCTCTTCAGGGCCTTGGGACAGTGAGGGAGAGGGAGTTGCAGGAGGGGGCGCATACGGTCAGGGTCGGGCCCTAGGACCCTGTTTTCCACGAAGGATGGCTCGCCTGGTTGTGCGGAAAACGCATTTCTCCTTATTGTAGGTGAGGTTGAGTTTTTGGGCGGTTTGGAGAAATCGGTGGAGGTTGGCGTCGTGGTCCTGCTGATCATGGCCGCAGATGGTGACATTGTCCAAGTACAGAAACGTGGCCCGCAGCCCGTACTGGTCCACCATTCGGTCCATCGCTTGTTGGAACACCGAAACCCCGCTCGTGACGCCAAAGGGGACCCGGAGGAAATGGAAAAGGCGGCCGTCTGCCTCAAACGCCGTGTAGTGGCGGTCCTCAGGGCGGATTGGGAGCTGGTGGTATGCAGACTTCAGATCCACCGTGGAGAACACGCGGTAGTGCGCAATCTGATTTACCATGTCTGCAATCCGGGGAAGGGGGTACGCATAGAGTTGCGTAAACCGGTTAAATCATAAATCAACCACCATCCGGAACTTTTCCCCAGTCTTGACGACCACCACCTGAGCTCTTCAGGAGCTATTGCTGGCCTCTATGACCCCCCTCCCGCAAGAGACGCTGGACCTCGGACCTAATGAACGTCCTGTCCTGCATGCTATACCGCCTGCATCTGGTGGCTACTGGCTTGCAATCGGCGTTGAGGTTTGCGAAGAGGGGGGGGGTCGATTTTTAGGGTCGCGAGGCTGCATATGGTGAGCGGGGGCAGGGGCCCCCCGAACATACGAGTTAGGCTCCTGAGGTTGCACTGGAAGTCGAGTCCCAAAAGGAGAGGAGCGCAGAGGTCTGGGAGCACATGTAGTTGAAAATTAGCGTGCTCAGCGCCCTGTATCGCTAAGGTTGCAGTAGTGCACGCTTGGATTTGCACCGAGTGCGACCCAGAGGCGAGGGATTATGGTTTGTTGCGTCGGGAATATTGGGAGCGAACAGCGTCTTACCATGTCCGGGTGAATGAAGATCTCTGTGCTCCCGGAGTCGAAAAGGCAAGGTGTCTCGTACCCGTTAACCCGGACGGCCATCATGGAGCTCCGGAGGTGCTTAGGTCGCGACTGGTCCAGGGTGACCGCACTGAGGTGTGGGTAGCCGGCGGCGTGATCGGAGGTGCTGGGGCGGCCCCGCAATGGCTGTCCGTGTAGGTCATACGCGTCGAGCGGCGTAGCAGATGGCGGCCCCCGTTGGTCGAGCGTGGCGGGCAGTGAGGAAGATGGCGTCCAAGATGCCGGCCCCCATGGATCGTACATGGCCGGCCGCGTGGGGGAGGATGGCCAAGATGGCGGCCCCCATGAGTCGCACATGGTATGCGGATGCGGAGTCGGCAGACTTGCGGGGTCTGTGGGCCTGTGAGTCTGTGGATCGGGTCTGTGAGTTCGAGTTCTTAGACCTCGCCAGGCAGACCTTGGCGAAGTGTCCTTTTCGCCCGTAGCTGCTGCAGTTCACGTTGCGGGCCAGGCAGTGCAGTCGGGGGTGTTGGGACTGGCCGAAAAAG
Organism: Scyliorhinus torazame; assembly: GCF_047496885.1. Lineage (NCBI taxonomy): Eukaryota > Metazoa > Chordata > Chondrichthyes > Carcharhiniformes > Scyliorhinidae > Scyliorhinus > Scyliorhinus torazame. Next base: position 93,163,599 of record NC_092720.1, on the reverse strand, counting down.
TAGCAGGGTAGCCCCCCATGATGGGCGGGCGGCCGCGCGGCACAGGCCTGGGGTAGTCTCGTGTCGGGGGCCCACGAGGGGGTCGCGTGATCGGCTGGGAACGCAGTAAGGAACGCACTCCATGTGCTGAGTGGCCGTTACAGCCTTGTGGTTACAGTTGCGCGCGAGGGCTTTGAGGTCGCGTAAGTAATCATCTCGCGACTCCCCGAGGCGCTGGCGGCGAGTGGTGAAGACGTGTCGCGTGTATACCTCGTTCACAGGCCGCACATAGAGGCGTTCGAGTAGTGCGAGGGCCTCTGTATAGGAAGCGGCTTCGTCGAGCTGCACAGAAATGTGATGGCTCACCCGTGCGTGGAGGAGGCTCAGCTTCTGTTCGTCAGTGACGGATGGCGTAGACGACGCGGCGAGATAGGCCTTGAAGCATCGAAGCCAATGTGAAAAAATTTCTTTCGCCTCCGCGGCCTGTGGATCGGGTTCCAGTCTGTCAGGTTTGAGGGCTGATTCCATAATAGTATTTTAAGCTGATTAAATTGATGCGACCATCAATTCACTCGAAGACACGGGGAGAAGTAAACGTGGTTTTAATCATCTTAGAACTGAGCCTGCCTGTGACCGGTACAACACTGAAGGCGGCCCCGCAGGTCAGCAGCTCTTATACTTCCTGTAAAGGGATTGGAGCCATAGGAGGAGCCCGTACATGCCCCAACATATCCCCTGTGGGTGAAGCCACACAATGGCCCATAGGTAGAGCCCACAGGGTTAATAACATAACACAGTGCACTGGTGAATTATCAGTAATTAAACATTCACCACACTTATGAACATCTTTTAAACTTAAGGGAGAATTAATGTCATACATTTCAGCACAAGTGAGAACTTTTCCTGGAAAAACTGTTCTGAAACAAGGTTGTTTGACAACATATATGCTTATTGCCACGCTAATAAGATTACATTTCAAACTGTGCTTCATTACCATAACACTGCATGTTATCTTTTGAAGTTAAAGAACTTAACATCAAAAATTCACTTCTTATTGCAGTATGCCAGTGCTGGCTGACCTACCAGAAATAGTTAACCATTCCTTTGAATGTAACTATTTAAAAAAAATTTAGGGTACCCAATTATGTTTTTTTTCCGATTAAGAGGCAATTTAGCATGGCCAATCCACCTAACTGGCACATCTTTGGGTTGTGCGGGTGAAACCTATGCAGACATGGGGAGAATGTGCAAACTCCTCACGGACAGTGACCCAGGGCCGGGATTCGAACCCGGGTCCTCAGAGCCACAGTCCCAGTGCTAACCACTGTGCCACATGCAGCCCTGAATTTAACTATTTATTTGACTATTTGCGTATGTTCACTTGAAAGAACTTTTGTAAACTTTGCTTATTGTCTGCTGTAGTTTCTTGTGTTCTTTTATTTAGCTTTGTGTGGTCCTTATTCAAACTTGAACAATAATTAAACAGTGGAAGTTCAGAGATTTCTTTTGACAAGTGGCAATCAAAATGTCATGGACCACTAGTTTTATTACTGAGATCATCAGTGAAAATGATTTTTAAAAAACCCAAGACTTATACACTTAAACATGATGTTGCCTTGTTTAATCTTTTCGACACAAATGTCTTCCATCCTCCCACTTTCCTTGTGATATCTTCAGTCTGTGGTGATGTTAGTCTCATGGCTTTTGATATACCTGCTGCATGCTGAACCTCTTGTGCTGGCAGCTTAGCTCTGCTTTCTTCCTGCTCTATGCAGGCATCAATAATGACCCACTGTCTTCCTATGGATTGAAGTGTGTACTTCTCTTCTTGGCTTGCCATTAACTGTAAAATGTTTATTTGCCTTACCTCAATTGATGCTTTTAAGAATTGTGGGATAGGCTGCACATGACTTGTGAAAAAATATAGGGAGCTTGCACAATATTAGTTCCACTGGTTTTTGATTAATTTCAGAACAGGGTTTTAAGAAGATGTTAAACCAGTTATTAGCATATTAAAGGGATGTAACTGTCTAAGGCAGGCATTGTCAAACTCGGGGGCGCGACCCGCGGGTGGGTCGCGAGCGGGTGTTGGGTGGGTCGCGGAGCTGACCGTCGGGGTGCTCCCAATCGCACAAATCTGCGAGCAACAGCTGCAGCAGCCGGCTGTTAATAACGCCGGCTGCAAGCGGCCTTCAAAATGGCCATGAACATGTTAAAAAAATGCGGCCGCTGAACGGGCACGCATGCGCAGGGCGGCCGCATTTTTTAAAAAACGGTCGCAGCTTTTTGTTTTACAAGTTCGGGGAGGGGGGGGTTTATTCATTTTATTCATTTATTTTATTCATTTAATTGTTAGTTTATTTCATTTATTTTATTCATTTTATTTTTATGTTTTTTTCAAGTTCGGGGGGGTTTTATTTGATAAAAGTTTACTGGAAAAAAATGCAGAACTTTGGACAGATGGAGACTCCATACCTTCCGACACTGGATGGCTTCCCCTTCATCCAACAGGTTCCATTGGAGGAGCGTGTACGAGGGCCAAAGGGACCCAAAACCATTTCCTCCATCTTTGTCAGCAGCAAACAAGGTAAGAGAAAATGGTGGGTCGCGCAGGTCGGCCGGCGTGGGTCGCGAAGGTCGGCCGGCGTGGGTCGTGAAGGTCGGCCGCTGTGGGTCGCGAAGGTCGGCCGGCGTGGGTCGTGCAGGTCGGCCGGCGTGAGTCGCGCAGGTTGGCCGGCATGGGTCGCGAAGGTCGGCCGCCGTGGGTCGCGAAGGTCGGCCGCCGTGGGTCGCGAAGGTCGGCCGCCGTGGGTCGCGAAGGTCGGCCGGCGTGGGTCGCGAAGGTCGGCCGGGTTGCGTCCCGAAGGTTGGTAAAAATGGGTCCCCGGAAAAAAAGTTTGAAGAACACTGATCTAAGGTAACCATCTTGGGTTCACAGCAGTCCAAAATTGGACCAATTTGTTTCTGTCTAATGCCTGAGAAATGGCATAAACGAGGTGCAATTTCATTCCCCCCACCCCATATTCCTGATGTCTGGAAACAAAATTCACAGCCATAAAGTAATAGTTCAACTACTAGATGGATTTTTAAGATTTGATTCTCACAGAATACCTTTATACATTTTAAATCTTTTCAAATTTACTGATCAGAATTTTGTGAAGTTGTAATTCTTTGAAGATCAGCTCTAATGGCCATTTGTTGTATAAATTCATATTGTACTATAAAGGTCATGGGTTGGATTCTCCATTATTCAGACTATGTCCCCATGCCAGCGTAAATACGGTGGAGTTTTACTCCTGAGATTCCTGCAAAAAAGTTAAACAAATTCATAGACATGCAGGGGGCTAGCAGGGAACGTGGAGTGAATCTCACAGTTTTCCTGCAGATACAGCCCCCTGAGTCCGCAGCTGCTACTCGAGCATCCCGACCGGCAATAGGTGATTAGTTTCATGGCGTCGGGAACTCGGCCAGTCGGGAGTGGAGGATTGCTGAGCTGGCCTCTGGTAATGGCTCCCCGGCTGCGTGGCGTACTCTGCGGTGACGCCGATTTTCGGTGCCCGGAGAATTGCCGAACCGGCGCCAGGCCTGATTACGGAGTCAAACTAGATTCTCCGCCCTGGCACCAGCCACGATTTTGTCGTAGGGCTGCGGAGAATCCAGCCCCATATATTATAAAAAGTCATATTTTTGTAAATTAAAACGAAAAGCACATCAGCGTGTTGTACATTTCTGATTCCAACATAAGACAATTTTACTAATGGATTTGCTCTGCACATTTTACTTTTATGAATGTGTCTGCACTTGATCAGCTGGCATATTGTCTTCTCTAATTTGGAAATGTTGGAGCAGATCTCGCGCATGTAATTCTATTCAGATTGTAAAAATAAAGTAGTTTAAGGATTACGAGAAATGTTTGTTTCTACATTGCTGCCTGGAAAATTGTACAATTGTCTGGACTAATGTTTCAGAAATTGCATTTACTTTAAAGTGAAATACAATGAGGTAGTAGTTAAAACTTTGAGTTCCAAAAGGGAAGACATTCTCCCTGTGTCTGCGTGGGTTTCCTCCAGGCTCTCCGGTTTCGTCCCACAAGTCTCAAAAGACATGGGGCGAGATTCTCTGACCCCCCGCCGGGATTCTCAGGCCCGGATGGGCCGAAGTCCCGCTGCTACAATGCCTGTCCCACCGGCGTGGATTAAACCACCTCTCTTACCGGCGGGACAAGGCGGCGCAGGCGGGCTCCGGGGTCCTGGGGGGGGAGGGGGGGCGGGGCGATCTGGCCCCAGGGGGTGCCCCCGCGGTGGCCTGGCCCGCGGTCGGGGCCCACCGATCCGCGGGCGGGCCTGTGCCGTGGGGGCACTCTTTTCCTTCCGCCTTCGCCACGGTCTCCACCATGGCGGAGGTGGAAGAGACTCCCTCCACAGCTAACGCTCCCGTGCATGCGCCGCCCGGCAATGTCATTTCCGCGCCAGCTGGTGGGGCAATTCCGCCAGCTGGCGGGGCGGAAATCAGTCCGGCGTGGGCCTAGCCCCGCAAGGTTAGGACTCGGCCGGTCAAGGGGCGGAGGATTCCGCATCTTTGGGGCGGCGCGATGCCGGACTGATTTGCGCCATTTTTGGCGCCGGTCGGCAGACATCGCGCTGATACCGGAGAATTTCGCCCATGCTGTTAGTTATTTGGACATTCTGAATTCTCCCTCTCTACCCAAAAAGACGCCGGAATGTGGCGACTAGGGGCTTTTCACAGTAACTTCATTGCAGTGTTAATGTAAGCCTACTTGGGACAAATTAATGACAATGAAAGATGAGAGTTTCATTCTCATAGCACTCAGTTTTTCTTGGTTTGTTTCTAAGTGATTCATTTAATAGCCCTGTTTTGCATTCTGGCACTCTTCACTGCCCTTGAATTAATGTGTGAACGTAACTAATGTAATGGTGGAGGCTAGAATTTTAAATTGCAAGGACAACGGATTCCCTCATGGTATGGAGCATTTTCTAAAGCCACACTGCAGAATATGTCAGAATGGATTCCTGTAAAGTGATTAAAAGATTGTCAGATCAATTTGATTAGAATTACTTTAAGAAGTCACACGTTAAAACATTTAAAAAGTCAGGTAAATCATGTCCAAGAAATTTGAGGAGAGTTGGGAAAATATGTGTCCATAACATTCTTTTTGAAAATTTAAATTGGAATCAAATATTTCCAACCTGACTTTAACTATTCTTTCTGCCTGGAAACAATAGTTGGGGTGAACATATTTTGTTGTTAGTGCACAATTAGCCCAACTTCTCATCCATGTTATTTCTTTCCTTCCAATGTTGAGGTCAGCAACTGTGACAGCAGAGGCACCCGAATAGTTCAGAGAAGCCCAGCACAACTTCTGAATTTACATGCTGAAGTGTGCCTATTCCTGAAGCTGCAGGGCCTCTCATTGATGTCAACATTGCCAGCTTCCCTTTCATTAGCGTAGCAAAATCCAGGCCAATGATATACTTTGTAGTAGATTGACTGTTATGTAAGCAGATTTTGTTCCATTGGTTGTACTTGGATTTTTTGGGTGGTGCATGTATTCAATGTTAAACCTTTAAACTAACACAGCCCGATGCTATGGTGGAGAATATTTCGGGTCTCAGTCTCCCGCCATAACTTTGATGTTGGAAATTTGAGAATGTGATTATACAACCAAAAATATTGAACCATTTACATTATTTCCCTGGGGCTCTACTGATCTTCCATCTATAATATTGCGGATATCGGAAGAATGTGCGCAGACATTCTCGATATATGTGTTTACTTTTTTTGCCAATGTGTTTGAATACAAGCCTCGTTGAATCAATGGATTCAGATGCACTTCAGTAACTCGCCAACGTTCCTTAGACAGCATCTTCCAAATGCACTGGAAGGACAAGAGCAGCAGATACCTGGGGACCCCGCCACCTGGAGGTTCCCCTCCCGATCACCCAGCACCTTGACTTAGAAATATATCGCCGTTCTGCCACTGTTGCTGGGGCAAAATCCTGGAACTCCCTCCCTAACAACACTGTGGGTGGACCTACACCTCAGAGACTGCAGCGGTTCAAGAAGGCAGTTCAACATCACCTAGTAGCCACGTAAAATGGCTGCTTCCCGATTAATTTGGCCAAAACCCGATTTAAAATGGCTAACCGGAAAGGCTGATGGGAAAAGCAGGTAACAAGACACAAACGGACAGCTGCAGGCAGAATATCATATTCGGCTCTGGGGAAGTCGGCCCAGATCGATACTCAGGGCTATTAACAGCCCAGCAACCCAGACATCTGCAGTTATACTCAGGACTATTAGCAGCCCATCAACCCAGACATCTGCAGTTTAATCGGCTATCCCCGGGAACAATTGCAACATATTAGCAATTGAATACCAGGCCAGACCTGTCGGCGCCTGCAGTGGCCGAAACAAAGGCAGGTGAACGACCACCCCCCGATCGGGGAATCGCCTCGCAATTGGACGTATTGAACCCAGTGATTGGGAACAAGTCCAATCACTTGGGACTCAGGGTCAAGGGCCGCCCCGGGAGGCGGGAAGCCCCTGGGCCCTATAAAGTGAGGGGCCAAGTTCAGATCGCTCTCTCTCTCCCTTCTTCGCCTGCTCGAGACCTTCGCAAGAACATCAACCGGCAACTGTAAGTTTGAATCCAGCGATCGCTATCCGATAAAGACTCCTAGCCATCGACCTGTATCAGCCTTTTGAATCCCGCGGGCCAGATCCGATTGGATAAGCCATTCGTTTCCCTGACCTGGTGGGCTCTTCCTAAAGTTAAGTATTGGCCAGTAGTGATAGGTTTATTATATAGATAGTAGGATTATTGTGTAAACATTACTTGTTGTATATAATAAATGACCGTTGATTTCAATCTTACTAAGCGGTGTGCTGACTTATTAATCATAACCTGAACTTGAACCACGTGGCGGTATCAGAAGATACCTGGCGACTCGTGAGCAAAGGTGACATAATCAGAGCTAATAAACTAAGGTTAAAAAGAGCAACAACCTTCTGAAGGACAACTAGGGATGGGTAATAAATGCTGGCCTGACCAGCGATGCCCACATCCCATAAATGAATTTTATAAAAAAGAACATATTCTCTGTGAATATTCAAGCAGCCTTCATAATGCTATGATGTGGAGATGCCGGCGTTGGACTGGGGTGAGCACAATAAGAAGTCTTACAACACCAGGTTAAAGTCCGACAGGTTTGTTTCAAACACGAGCTTTCGGAGCACTGTTCCTTCCTCAGGTGAAGAAACATATATATAGACAAATTCAAAGATGCAAGACAATGCTTAGAATGCAAGCATTTGCAGTTAATTAAGTGTTTACAGATGCAGAGATATGGGTAACCCCAGGTTAAATAGGTGTGAATTGTCTCAAGGCAGGACAGTTGGTAGGATTTCGCAAGCCCAGGCCAGATGGTGGGGAGTGAATGTAATGCGACATGAATCCCAGGTCCCGGTTGAGGCCGCACTCATGTGTGCGGAACTTGGCTATAAGTTTCTGCTCGGCGATTCTGCGTTGTCGCATGTCATGAAGGCCGCCTTGGAGAACGCTTACCCGGAGATCAGAGGTTGAATGCCCTTGACTGCTGAAGTGTTCCCCGACTGGAAGGGAACATTCCTGCCTGGTGATTGTCGCGCAATGTCCGTTCATTCGATGTCGCTGCGTCTGCATGGTCTCGCCAATTACCACGCTTTGGGTTACCATGCAGCGCATGAGGTAGACGCGTTGGCCGAGTCGCACGAGTATGTACCGCGTACCTGGTGGGTGGTGTTCTCACGTGTAATGGTGGTATCCATGTTGATGATCTGGCACGTCTTGCAGAGATTGCCATGGCAGGATTGTGTGGTGTCATGGTCGCTGTTCTGAAGGCTGGGTAGTTTGCTGCAAACAATGGTTTGTTTGAGGTTGTGCGGTTGTTTGAAGGCAAGTAGTGGGGGTGTGGGGATGACTTGGCAAGATGTTCATCTTCATCGATGACGTGTTGAATGCTGCGAAGAAGATGTCGTAGTTTCTCCGCTCCGGGGAAGTACTGGACGACGAAGGGTATTCTGTCTGTTGTGTCCCGTGTTTGTCTTCTGAGGAGGTTGGTGCGGTTTTTTGCTGTGGCGGGCTGGAACTGTCGATCGATGAGTCGAGCGCCATATCCCGTTCGTACAAGGGAATCTTTCAGTGTCTGTAGATGTCTGTTGCGCTCCGCCTCGTCTGAGCAGATCCTGTGTATATGGAGGGCTTGTCCATAGGGGATGGCTATCTCCCGGAGCGGAGAAACTACGACATCTTCTTCGCAGCCTTCAACACGTCATCGATGATGTTCAACATCTTGCCAAGGTCATCCCCACACCCCCACTACTTGCGTTCAAACAACTGCGCAACCTCAAACAAACCATTCTTTGCAACAAACTACCCAGCCTTCAGAACAGCGACCACAACACCACACGTCCCTGCCATGGCAATCTCTGCAAGACGTGCCAGATCATCGACATGGATACCACCATTACACGTGAGAACACCACCCACCAGGTACGCGGTACATACTCGTGCGACTCGGCCAACGTTGTCTACCTCATACGCTGCAGGAAAGGATGTCCCGAGGCGTGATACACTGACCATGCAGAAGCTGCGACAACGAATGAATGGACATTGCGCGACAATCACCAGGCAGGAATGTTCTCTTCCAGTCGGGGAACACTTCAGCAGTCAAGGGCATTCAGCCTCTGATCTCTGGGTAAGCGTTCTCCAAGGCGTCCTTCAGGATGCGCGACAACGCAGAATCGCTGAGCAGAAACTTATAGCCAAGTTCCGCACACATGAGTGCGGCCTCAACCGGGACCTGGGATTCATGTTGCATTACATTCACCCCCCACCATCTGGCCTGGGCTTGCGAAATCCTACCAACTGTCCTGGCTTGAGACAATTCTTTAACCTGGGGTTACCCCTATCTCTGGATCTGTAAACTCTTAATTAACTGCAAATGCTCGCATTCTAAGCATTGTCTTGCATCTTTGAATTTGTCTATATATATGTTTCTGGAACATACCTCTTCATTACCTGAGGAAGGAGCAGTGCTCCGAAAGCTAGTGTTTGAAACAAGCCTGTTGGATTTTAACCTGGTGTTGTAAGACTTCTTACTGTTCATAATGCTAGTATCATTTCATCTTCTTCGAAAATATTTGCTACCAAACAATATGGTAAATAACACCCTTGGGATAAGTGTATCTCATACTATACTCCAGTGCAAATCAACACATGGTTGAGTATTGAAACTATCTTTGCTAGTGGATCAGTCAATTTGTGACAGCAGGAGCCCATGTTTCTGTGCTGTGCCGAATGGCTGGCGCAATCTGTTTAATGCATAATGTAATTATGTCTGAGATTTTTCATGCTGCTCTGATGTTTTTCACATAATGTAAGGAAAGATAGGTGCCAGAATAATCACAGTCATAATTTACTAATTGTTCCATAATTTGGGATGAAGTTGACCACTAATTTTTGTCCCTTTCCCCAATGAGTGGAGCATATAATGATGGTCAATTTACAAGATTTGATTGTTTGTGGATAATCTTTTGAACGATTTTGCCTTGCTCTTTACTGACCATTAGAACATGCTTATAGGGTCCAGACTTTCCCCGCATGCATGCTCTTAATTGTTCTTTAGTAGTCCTTGGGCTGCCGTGTTACTACTGTAGTCAGTTATCTTGGAAAATAAATTGTTGGCAGACTGTCCATGTTCATAACTGGAGATTTACAGGTATACGCATGTCTCTGAATGTGAGTGTTAAGACTGTCATTTTGATAGCAAAATTATTATGGTAAGTAATCTAGGTCTGTAACGGCTTTGAAGTGCTGTTGACATTTTCATTACATTTTCACTTGCAGTTTGCTTGACTCATCACAATCTGTCCTGCTTCAGATAAACTCCATTAAGTAAGTCTGCCTTATCTGTTCTTTGCATAAAGTATGAACTCGTAGTCACTTTATCATAGCATGCAGTTGGTTTTGATATTTCATAGCATTAATAGTTTTACATAAATAGGCAGTTAATATTTAATAGTAAAAGATTGGTTAACACAAATGCATTGTTCCCACCAAATATTGCTAGGTTAAGTTTAGAATAAAGTAGTGAAAACTTGCTTATATCACAGAATTGTTACAGAGCAGAAGGAGGCCATTTGGCCCATCCTGGGTGCAGCGACTCTCCGAATGAGCCATTCAATTCGTGCTATTCTCCTGCCTTCTCCCTGCAACCCTGCACATACTTCCTTTTCATATAACAGTCTAATTCTCTTTTGAATGCTTTGATTGAACTTGCTTCCACCAGACTCTCAGGCAGTGCATTCCAGACCGTAACCTCACTGTGTGGAAAGGTTTTTTAAGTTTTTGTGTAACGTGTGATTCAAGCACAGGGACTGCACGTAGGTTAGAAAACAAGGTCCGTATATTCAACTGGAATCAAAGTGGTATCAATCCTCAGGGGAACGTGTGATCCCCAAGAAAGAAACGTTTTGCAGAAAATATTCATGACCTATCCTCCAGATGTGTTCTGTTCTCTCTCATTTGTCTCTCGTTTTCTCTCTCTCACTCGCTAAGTCCTGGCTGCTTTTTCACCTCGTGGCTGCCTGCAGCAAGATATATTTTTGAGACTTTTAAAATCCATTTTGACCGCTGTGACTTTAAAGAACTGACATAAACAGGTTTTCGTCATCTATGAATGTTGGTTCCCTGTGAACACTAATTCCTGTGTGCTATCCTTCAAGCTCTCATTCTAAAATTCTACCTCTGTGAGTTGTTTCAGAGACACGTCATGATCCTTATTTTTTATTTAAAAAAAATAAATTTAGAGTACCCAATTCATTTTTTCCAATTAAGGGGCAATTTAGCGTGGCCAATCTACCTACCCTGCACATCTTTGGGTTGTGGGGGTGAAACCCACGCAAACACGGGGAGAATGTGTAAACTCCACACGGACAGTGACCCAGAGCCGGGATCAAACCTGGGACCTTCGGCACTGTGAGGCAACAGGGCTAACCCACTGCGCCACCGTGCTATCCTTCATGATCCTTATTGAGAGCTTTTGCTTCTCTTCTAACTGTTCAACATTTTCTTGACATTCTAGATTCCTGATATTCATTTCAGCCATGCTATTTTTGAACAACTCGATGATTATCAGCACGTTCGTGGCATCCAGTAATTTATTTTCTTATTCCTTGACTTTCAGCACCAGATTTGCATTTTACAATCCTTTCCTGTCTTTTCCCTCTCCGCTTGCAACAGAGCTTTGTCCTTGTCCTCCATTCTGGCTTCAATGTTAGCCAGGTCTGTCTCCGGCAAAGTCTTAACTTGTTTCAGTTCTATGACAGTGTTACTCGTAGCTTCATTATCCACCCACAGCTTGGCACGTTTGATGGCTTTTCCTTTCAATGCCTCCTCCTTTTCATTCAGCTGGTTCTTCAGCTCTATAGTCTCTTCCTTATATCTCTTGGCTTCCTCCTGTAATATGGAATATTGTTGTGTCTTCTTTGCCAACTGATTCTTCAGTTCGTTCAGAGTCATAGAGCTTCACAGCAGAAAAGAAGACCTTCAGCCCATCGGGTCTATGCCAGTCATCAAGCACCTAACTATTCCAATCCCATTTTCAAGGACTCGTCCCGTAGACTTGTATGCTATGGCATTTCAAGTGCTCATCTAAATACTTCTCAAACGTTATGAGGGTTCCTGCCTCTACCATTCTTTTAGGCAATGAGTTCCAGATTCAAACCAACTCTGCATTTTTTCTTCACATCCCCTCGAAACCTCCTGCTCATTACCTTAAATCTATGTCCCCTGGTTATTGACTCCTCCACTAAGGGGAAAGGTACCTTCCTATCCACCTTATCTATGTCCCTCATAATTTTCCACACCTCAATCAGGTCCCCCCTGAACCTTCTCTATGCAGGGAATACAACCGCAGCCTATCCAGTGACACGGGCGTGTCCCTTTAAGAAATGATTTGTCTTATCACATGACTTCAGTGATGTCATTGTGTGGGTGGAGCTGGGCTGTGGCGCTGGGAGTTGGTTTTACATTCGCTTTAGTTTGGGGCTGGTTTGTGGCTCTGAGTTTTTTGCTTTCGTTTTCACATTTGACTGCTGTACTCAGAAAGAGAAGTATCTTGCCCTGTTTCTCTATCTTCAGTTTAAAAGCTGTTTCCAGACTGCTTGATAACTTGAAAATAAATCATTTCTTTCTGGAAGAAATTCAAAACCTATTGGATTGGCTCAGTGAACTTAAAGACAGTGAGGGGTGAGCATATTGTGGTTGCTTATCAGGTGTGGTATTCTAGTTTAAGTAGGGAGTGTGTTGGGGACAATGGCTTTTTCAGAGGCTCTGAAGTTTTTGGGGGTGGAGACGGTCACACGCAGTACCTTACGGACAGAGACTAAAAGCAGACTGTTAGATTTGGCAAAAGCATTGCAGTTAACATTACCTGACAAAATGTGAAAAGATGAGGTAATTATGGCGGTGGCTAAGTATTTAAAGTTACCTGAGATACAGTTTGACTCATTGGAAATAGCAAAAATTCAGTTGCAAATTAAACAAATGGAACATGAGAAAGAATTAAAATAGCTGGAATACAAAAGAGAGAGAGAGGAAAAAGAAAGAGAAAGAGAGAGAGAGGAAAAAGAAAGAGAAAGAGAGAGAGAGGAAAAAGAAAGAGAAAGAGAGAGAGAGGAAAAAGAGAGAGAAGAAAGGAAAACAGAAAGAATAGCCCTAGCAGAACAAAAAGAAAGAGAAAGGGAGATACAGATCAGGGATAAAGATAAAGAGAGAGAGTTTGAACTTGAGAAAATGGCCATGAAACATGACAGTCAGTTAAAATTGGCAGGTGTAAAGGGAAACATACAATTAGGTGATAGTGATGAGGATAGTGAGAAAAAGCGTCAAAGTCGAAGGCTTGGTGGGGATCTATTTAAATATGTCCAAGCATTGCCAAGGTTTGACGAGAAGGAAGAAGAAGCCTTTTTCATTTGATTTGAGAGGATAGCTAAACAAATGAAATGGCCACAGGACATGTGGGTTTTACTGATTCAAACAAAGCTGGTAGGTAGACTAGTGAAGTGTTTGCCTCACTACCAGAGGAGGTATCTGAGACATATGAGGAGGTGAAAAAATCCATCTTAGGTGCATATGAACTAGTGCCTGAAGCCTTCAGACAAAGGTTTAGAAATTTAAGGGAAGAATTTGGTCAAACATACATGGAGTTTGAAAGGACCAAACAGAGTAATTTTGATAGGTGGACAAGGGCTTTGAAAATAGACCAAACGTATGAAGCTCTCAGAGAAATTATACTTTTGGAGGAGTTAAAAAACTCAATTCCTGATGTAGTGAGAAATCGGGCGTCATTCTCCGACCCGTCCACGGTGGCTTGGCCCGCGATTGGGGCCCACCGATCCGCGGGCGGGCCTGTGCCGTGGGGGCACTCTTTCCCTTCCGCCTCCGCAACGGTCTCCACCATGGCGGAGGCGGAAGAGACTCTCCCCACTGCGCATGCGCGGGAAACTGTCAGCGGCCGCTGACGCTCCCGCGCATGCGCCGCCCCGACATGTCATTTCCACGCCAGCTGGCGGGGCAACAAAGGCCGTTTCCGCCAGCTGGCAGGGCGGAAATCCCTCCGGCGCCGGCCTAGCCCCTCAATGTTGGGGCTCGGCCCCCAAAGATGCGGAGCATTCCGCACCTTTGGGGCGGCGCGATGCCCGTCTGATTGGCGCCGTTTTGGGCACCAGTCAGCAGACATCGCACCGTTTGGGGAGAATTTCGCCCCTCATGTGGAAGAGCAGAGGGTTAAAACTGCGAGGTTAGCAGCAGAAATGGCAGACGATTATGAATTAGTTCATAAATCAAAGTTTGGTTTCCGATATCAGTTTCAGCCTTTGAGGGATAGAAACTGGGGACATGAGAAATGCTCCAGTGGTAAAGGTAAAGGTGATCTGATGGGAGATAATAAGGAGAGTGTACCTCAGATTAAAAAAGAAATCCAAGAGGGTGGAAAAATAAATGAAATGTTTCCAATGTTTTCACTGTAATAAACTAGGCCATGTAAAGTCACTGTGACTCATTGGAACCACAGTTGGTGGTTGAAGTAACGCACTGGGAAGGCTGATGTGGTAAAACAGGATAAGACAGTGGGGTTTGTTAAAGTGGTAAAGGAAAGCCTAAGTGAAGTGAAGGAGGTGCAAAAGATTGTACAGCCTGATCAAGAGGTGATTGATAAGAAGGTGCCAGATCTCTTTAAAGAATTTACTTGTGTGGGTAAAGTTTACTCATGTGTATCAGAAGGAGCAGGTAACGAAGTCACAATTTTAAGAGATACGGGAAATAGTCAATCTTTAATGGTAAGAGATGAGGAGTTATGTAGTTTGGAAAGAATGTTGCCAGAAAAGGTGGTAATATGTGGAATTCAGGGTGAGAGGAGTAGTGTTCAATTATATAAGGTAAGGTTGGAAAGTCCAGTGAAGAGTGGTGAAGTGGTAGTAGGAGTAATAGAGAAACTATCTTGACCAGGAATACAGTTCATCTTGGGTAATGAAAAAGCTGGATCGCAGGTGGGAGTGATGCCTACTGTGGTTGATAGACCAGCGGAAAATCAGACAACTGAAGTGTTGAAGGACGAATATCCTTGGATTCTTCCGGATTGCGTAGTAACAAGGACGCCAAGTCACAGGTTAAGACAAGAGGAGAAATCAAAGAGTGACGATGAAGTTGAAGTGCACTTATCAGAAACGATTTTTGATCAGATGGTTGAAAAAGAACAAGAACAGGTGGAGGATGAGGCAGATATTTTTAGTTCAGGAAAATTGGCGGAGTTACAACAAAAAGCTGTAGAAATAAAACGGATGTATCAGAAAGCATACACGGAAGAGGAATCTGAGTGTATACCAGAGTGTTATTACCTTAAAAGTAATGTCTTGATGAGAAAATGGAGACCTTTACATATGCAGGCGGATGAAAAGTGGACAGAAGTTCATCAAGTAGTATTGCCGATAGGGTATAGAAAGGAAGTATTGCTAGTTGCACATGAGGTACCAGTGGGAGGTCATTTGGGAAATATGGTGAATGTAAGTACAGTTAATTCACCAATTATGTTCTATGTTTGTAAATACAGTTAATTCACCAGTTATGTTCCATGTTATTAACCCTGTGGGTTTTATCTGTGAGCCATTGTATGGCTTCACCCACAGGGGGAGATGTTGGAGGATGTTGGAGCATATACGGGCTCAGCATATGGCTCCGCCCCTTTGAAGGAGTATAAGTATAGCTGGCCTATGGGACTGTCCTCAGTATGTACCAGTCGCAGGCAGGCAAAGTTGATTGTTAATTAAAACCATTGTTTTACTCTGACACGATTCCTTGAGTGAATTGATGGTTGCATCAATTTAATTAACTAACTGAACAAAAACGATTGTGGAGTCAGCCCTCAAACCTGACAGACTGGAGCTCGATCCACAGGCCGCGTCGTCGACGCTATCTGTCACGGACGAACAAAAATTGAGTCTCCTCCATGCACGGGTGAGTCACCGCATTTCTGTGCAACTCGAAGAGGCCACCTCATATACCGCCGCTCTCGCAATCCTCGAGCTCATCTACGTGTGGCCTGTGAACGAGGTCCATGCACGACATATTCTCACTACTCGACGCCAGCGCCCTGGGGAGTCACTCGACGACCATCTGCGCAACCTCAAAGCCCTTGCGCGCAACTGCAACTATCAGGCCGTTACGGCCACTCAGCACATGGAGCTCGCCGTCCGAGACATCTACGTTGCGGGGGTCAGATCAAATTACGTGCGGCAGCGACTGCTCGAGAAAGGGGCCCAGGACCTGGATGAGACGGTGAAACTGGCAACTTCACTGGAGGTCGCTTTCCAGAGCCTCACTGCATTTCCGGCCGAACACTTGACCCCCTCGTGGGCTCCCGACCAGAGACTACCCCAGGCCTCTGCTGCGCGCCCACCCACTCATCATGGGGTGTCGCCTTGTTATTTTTGCGGCCAGCCTCAACACCCTCGACAGCACTGCCCGGCCCGCAACGCGCACTGCAACAGTTGCGGCCGAAAAGGGCACTTCGCCAAGATCTGCCTCGCCAAGCCTAAGCACGCGAACTCTCAGACCCTCAGGAAGAGCCGCTCCTGGAGTCCACCCCTGGGGCTGCACTGGACCCACTTCACCAGCCACCTGAAGCGGCTGCAACACCAGTGCTTCGGCGGTCGCAGCGTACGATCCGGGTGCTGGACCGGCTGAACTTGTGACCCATCACCCCCGCCGGACTTTATATTTTTACAGGGGGTGATTGTAAATACAGTTAATTCACCAGTTATGTTCTGTTTGTAAATACAGTTAATTCACCAGTTATGTTCTATGTTATTAACCCGGTGGGTTTTATCTGTGGGCCATTGTATGGCTTCACCCATAGGGGGAGATGTTGGAACATGTATGGGCTCAGCCCATGGCTCCGCCCCTTTGAAGAAGTATAAGAGTAGCTGGCCTGTGGGAATGTCCTCATTATGTACCAGTCGCAGGAAGGCGAAGTTGATAGTTAATTAAAACCACTGTTTTACTCCGACACGAGTCCTTGAGTGAATTGATGGTCGCATCAGGAATAAGGAAAACTCAAGCTAAAATCCAGAAACAGTTTTACTGGCCTGGACTACATAAAGATGTAGTTAAATTTTGTCAATCATGTCACACATGTCAAGTGATAGGGAAACCTCAATCAATGATAAAATCAGCACCCTTAATACCCATTCCAGCATTTGAGGAACCTTTTACAAGGGTCCTAATCGAATGCGTAGGACCGCTTCCGAAAATGAAAAGTGTGAATCAATATCTTTCGACGATAATGGATGTGTCTACTAGGTTTCCAGAGACCATTCCAGTATGTAATATTACAGCTAAAAGATTGTGGAGGAGTTACTTAAATTCTGTACTAGGTATGGACTACCCACAGAAATAGAATTGGATCAAGGATCAAATTTTACCTCAACGTTATTCAAAGAAGTTATGGATAGCTCAGAAATAAAACAATTTAAATCAACTGCGTACCATCCAGAATCGCAGGGAGCATTAGAAAGGTGGCATCAGACATTAAAGACAATGTTGAGGGCTTATTGTCAAGACTATCCAGAGGATTGGGATAACGGAATTCCATTCGTACTGTTTGCAATTAGGGATGCACCTAATGAATCAACCAAATGTAGTCCTTTTGAACTAATTTTTGGTCATTAGGTAAGTGGACTACTTAAATCGATTAAGAAAAATTGGTGAGTGAGAAATCAGAACTTACATTACTGTGTTACGTGTCAAATTTTAGGGAACGATTAAAAGAGCAGATGAATTGGCTAGACAGCATTTAAAAGGTGCACTAAATGTGATGAAACGGGTAGTGGACAAAAAATCCAAAACTAACAAAACATAGTTTTGCCTGTGGAGATAAAGTTTTAGTATTGTTACCAGTGGTAGCGGATTCTTTAAAAGCTAGGTTTTGTGGACCTTATCAGATTGAAAGGAAATTAAGTGAGGTGAATTATGTGGTAAAAACACCAGATAGAAGGAAGACTCACCGAGTGTGTCATGTGGATATGCTTAAAAGGTACTTTGAAAGGGAAGGAAAGAAAAAGGAGGAGGTTTTAATGATTCTAACTCAAAGTGACGAACCAAATCCAGATGACTGTGAATTTGACATACCTCAAATTGAATTGGAAAACGAGGACGTTCTTAAAAATTGGGATAAATTGTTGAGTTACCTTCCAGAGGAAAAACGAACTGACCTGAAAGAGTTATTGATATCACAAGGGCAAGCTTGTGGAGATAAATTGGAAAGTACTAAAATGGCTATATATGATGTAGATGTGGGAAATGCTGTTCCAATCAAACAACATCCATATAGACTTAACCTTTTAAAATTGGCACAGATTAACAAAGAGATTGAGAGTATGCTTAAAAATGGCATAATTGAAGTGGGTTGCAGCCAATGGAGCTCACCCATAGTGATGGTACCTAAACCAGACGGTACCCAACGGTTGTGTGTGGACTATAGAAAGGTTAATGCAGTTACAAGAACGGACTCTTATCCTATCCCACCTTTGGAGGATTGCATTGAGAAAGTGGGACAATCAGCTTTTATTTCCAAACTGGATTTACTTAAAGGTTACTGGCAGGTACCTTTATCCAAAACGGCGAAGGAGATTTCAGCTTTTGTGACTTCAGATGGTATATACCAATTCAAAGTTATGCCATTTGGCATGAAAAACGCACCAACCACATTTCAACGGTTAATGAACAGAATTGTTTCAGGATTACCCAGTTGTGCGGTATACATCTGGTAATCTTCAGCCACACGGACCTCCGGTGACGGCGGGCGGGAGGCAGCTGTACATTGGAGGGCTCCCGCCCGGGAACAGCATTTCCGGGGTCTAACGCCCGGTCCCAGGGGTAACAGAGGCGGCAAAAGCAGGGAGAAGGCACAGTGAAGGAAGATGTCTAGAACAAGTAAAAAAACGGCCATGAAAGAAACAGCTGAAAGTCTGTCGGGGAATGGAAAGGTCACCGTGGGGACGGCAAGAAAAATGGAGGCTGGGGCACCAGGGGAGGCCGCATTGCCCACGGCTGAAGAAATGACTAAGGTGATGGCTGCGGAACTCGATTGGCAGTTCACAAAACACATGGAGGCGATGAGGAAGGAGATGGGGGCGGTATTGAAAGTGCTGGTGGAGGAGGTAATTGCCCCGGTGTGGGCGGCGGTATTAAATGCAGTGGCGGAGGTACGGGAGCAAGGCGAGGAGCTGTAGGAAGTGGAAGAGACATTGTTACAGCACAGCGATCAACTTACCTCGATGGGGAAGGAGATGCTGAAGGTGATAGAGATCAATGAGGGTCTGCGAGACAAAATGGACGACTTGGAAAACAGATCCAGGCGACAGAATCTGAGGATTGTGGGTCTTCCCGAAGGAGTGGAAGGCCCGAGGCCGACTGACTATTTTGCCACGATGTTGGCGAAGCTATTGGGGGAGGGTGATGATCCCTCCCGCTATGAATTGGATCGGGCTCATCGGTCGTGGAGGCCTGTATCAAAGGAGAGTGAGCCGCCAAGAGTAATGATTCTGTGTTTTCGTAGGTACAGTGTGAAGGAGAAGGTCCTGTGCTGGGCAAAGCAGAAGCGGGTGGTGCAGTGGGCTGGAGCTGGTATACGCATGTGGAGCTGGCGAGGACTGGGCTGCCTTCAGCCGGGTGAAGGAGGCGCTGTACATCAGTAAGGTGCAGTGCGGCATAGTATACCCAGCTAAATTGAGAGTGACCTACAAATCCAAGGACTTTTATTTCGGGACGGCGGAAGCAACGGAGGAATTTGCGAAGGCAGAAGGACTGTGGCTGAATTGAGAAGTGGTCATGTACTGATGTAGCCTCATGTAACTGTATTTTTTCACTGCAGCGGATGTATGTGCTAAATGAGCCAACGTTGTATATACTTGAACAAGGGAAGAGAGGGGACTTTCACTTGCAATGATGGTTCTTTGGAGCTTGGGTGTGTATGCTTTAAAAAATACTTCTCCGTTTCTGCTGTATCACACCTGTAGAGTGGGCTGTGTGCTCTCATACCACAATCTAATAAAAGTTGTGGGTCAGGTGGACTGCATGATACACTTTGGGGTTCTCTAAACCCTGGCCCATAACACCAGCAAGGTCTCTTCCAGAGTAAGAAGCCAATGAATCCTGACATAAACCCTCAGTAACCGATGATGGCAGCAGTGACTATACCCACAAAGGGACAGTAGAAAATGCCGGGGAAACTTCAAGTGAAACCCAGCAACAGTGAGCTCAGCAGGTTAAGGTCTTCGAGGCCAACCCAGCAATTACATTGGAGTTGACAAAATAACAAAGGTAGCCCAGGGACTGGCAAGGCAAGCAGTGCAGGAAAAGACAACCTCAAACTAGGGTGAGAAACTACCCTTGCTTCTACCAAATTATTTTCAAAATATAGAGGGCCCCAGACAGACTGAGCTATGGAAAAATAGCTGAAGGCGTTTTGCCTGGTATTGCAAAGCCTCAGGTCTTGGGATTAAAAAGAACAAAGATCAAGTTAGCACGTTGTTATACACTGTTGGGAGCATAGCTAATGAAAGGTTGGCCAGAGAGGGGGTGAACACAGCGATAGCTTCCTACGAGGATGTAATTTGAGCCTTTGACTCATACTTCAGTCTTCTTGAAAATATTGTCATTGAGGGGGGCAACATTTTTTTTTGAAGTACATATATTGAAGTTTTACATTTTAACAAATAACACAACAGAACCACAGGAATGCTACAGCTCAGCAAGAAAAAAATGTCTCAACATAGGTTCAGCCACTTCACGGGTTGCTACCACCTATCTCGAGTCATCATTTCTCACCTTCTCTCCCTGCCACAATGGGCAGAGTGCCTCCCAATATCTACTCTGCTCCTCACACCCTCGCTCCCACTCAAGTTTCACGCATGCCACTCCTCAACTATCTGAATTGGAATCACTCCCATCTACAGTGTTGTGCAAACTCTGATGCCTCATCCTGTTTGAGGAAAGAGACCTTGAGCTGACCGGGGAGGAGCAATATCACGCCTGTGCAGAGGGCATAGTGGAGGCTGTGAACAAATGTGAAAACCCACAGGACACGAAGTAATTCCTCAAACCTCACGTGAGTAAACATCTTGCATCATTTGTCCTCCGAGATATACTAATGCCATCTCCCTTCCAATCAGACCAAGCAGTCCGGACCATTCTCGTGGCCCTTGGGTACCACAGACCTGAGCAACTCTGAGGGAAAATTCTCGGACATCAGCATTGAAGAGGGGTCACATCTGTCACTCGCACCCTCCACCAATGCAGACTCCTCAAGGTCCAAGCATCCCCACCCCCAGAGGTTGACGGCAAGGTCACCTTAGGCAACAGGTCGTGGAAGGCAGCAAGCCACCTCAACCTCAGCTGTGCATTCTGGAGATACATCTAGACGTGGCGGGAGGGTGAGGAAGGGTAAGAAACTGTAGGTTCTTAGTGGGTGTGGGTGAACATGGGCACTAATGGAGATAGATTATCATTGTAATATAGGACTTGTAATAAAATCACTTTGTTCACCAGCAGATCCTACACTCTGCCATTTCATGCGCCATGCTCCACAAACACTCATGCAAACTCGGCGCTTCATCCCTGTGGAGTGTGAGAATGGCAGTGCTATGCCTCTCCCTCCTCCCACACTGATGACGTAGCAAAGATAAACTACTGCTGGCAAGAACCTCCCCCCTGGTCCACAAATGAGGACCAGATGGAATGGCACTCGTGGGGGTCACCCAGGGGATTGGAGGCAATCACCACAATGGTGATTATGGTGTCTAGGATGTACAGCACATACTGGGTAAACATCAGGCTACGCCAATACCCACCACTTATCCAGTCCAGGAAGAAAAAACCTTTATATTAGAAGTTGAAGCTTCCACCGCCTGGACGACCAGAGACATGCCAGCAACTGGCTCGAAGTTACGTGAATTTTATACGGACTAAAGAGAAGATGAAAAGTGCATCCAGATTCACACATAGGGCCTAGAAAGATGGCTACATTGCATTCCAAGCAGCCCAACTTGAGAAAATATTTAGAACAGCTTCACAACTTCATCATTGTAGATAACCTCCTAGTACACAATGCAAGAGTTGTGGTCCCATGAACTCTCCAGCTGGAAGTCCTCCAGAAGACCAACCAAGGACATCTTGGTGTATCTAAATGTCAAGCCAGCATACATCAGTCAGTATGGGGGCCAAATATCTCACACTCTATTGAAGAGATGGTCTCCTACTGCGTCACCAGCGCCATTCAAAGACAGGAACAGAAAGAGCCACATCTGCCCTCCTCCTTCCCATTAAGGTCTTGGGAAAGCCTTGGTATGGATTTTTTTGACAATAAAGGTAAAATATTTCTTAAGGTAGTAGACTCTTATTACTGCTGGATGGAGGTGCAAAAGCAACATGCCTCATCATTGAAACCATTTTTACATCCTTGAAGAAAATGTTCTCTACACATGGCATTCCAGATGTTGCCATCTCTAATAATAAACCATAAATTTGGAAAATGTGTCACATCTCCAAAGTGTTATATGGATTTGTACATGCCACAACCGCCACCAAAATACACTCATTCTAACAGAGAAGCTGACCGAGAAGTACACATTGAAAAACTACACTGAAGAAGAAGAATGACTTTGAGCTCACATTGCTTAGTTATCGTTCAACCCCATTACATAATGACTTTGTCCAATGCAACCTTCTGACGGGCCGCAAGCCAAAGAGAACATTCTTTCCTGCCCCATATCGTGCTATCAAATGTCACAATGGAACACCATGATAGAGTGACAAAGTCTCGTGTACAAGTCAGGTTTGTACAGTTTACCACAGGCTTAGGCTCTTCCAATTCTTGGAAGGGGAGAGAGGGTATGGACTATGCTGGTACAGTAATAGGGAAGGTAGCTACTGAGATCTTATCTGGCCAATACACAGGCATTATTCAAAGGAAGGGATCTGCCCGAATTTCAATGAACAGAACATCATTAATAGACCGAGCAGAGTGTCCTGAACCTCAAGAGAATGTCACACCTTCAGAACCACAAATGAGGAAATCAGGAGTGACAACTCCCACAAACTGACCTCAGAGCAACAGGACTCCCAATGACCTCAGAAGGAGGTCTCCACTCATTCAGGAAGACTGGTGATACCATAAAAAAACTTTCCCTTTGAGAGAAGAGACTTTGCAGGGAAACGTAGGAGAATATGTGTATAGTAATTTGGGGCTAAAGACCTAGGAGGGGATGTAGGGTGCGAGCCATCGGCCATGCTGCGCTGAAAAAGCAACTCGTCAGGGCGCAGCGTGGCCAATGGAAGTTGGGAGACCCCGCTCCCGGGATCTACCTGGCTCGCAACGCCTTGCAAAATTCAACGCGATCTCATGAGACGTTATGATGTGAATCCCGCCCGCAGGATCATATTTTAGCAAATCTGCCAGGCAGTAAGCCTTACTCCAATGTGCAAATTCCCGAGGTACCTGAGGTTTTAGGATTCAAACCCTGTGCCTCAGAACCTCGGCTGAACGCTGTTTGGTACTGGTCCCCACAAATGGGAACCAGATGGAACGGCACTCGTGGGGGTCACTCAGGGGATCGGAGACCAGCAGCTGCACGGGCCAGGGTTGCCCAGCATGGGTGTTGGGGGGGGGGGGGGCTGCAGGGGGGACTGGGACCCTCCCATATTGTGTTTGGGCTTATGGGGAGGTCGGCGATTGTTTTGGGGGCCTTGAAGATCGGGACACCATTTAAAAATGGCATCCCGATCTCTCGCTATAATGGGGAGTTCCGCTCCGCTGTAAAACATTGGGCTATGTGGGGCCTTGGCCACGTGTTCCCTGTTCAGACCCCTTATTCAATGCGAGTCGCATTGAATGGCCATGTGTTTCTCGGCACTGCGAGCACTTTGTTCCTTTTGTAAAGGGATAGCCAAATGGTAGCTATTAAGCATGTGCATAAGGAGCTGTTTCACAGTGATGTTACCCCCTGAGAAGAGATAATGTGAAGCATCTTTATAGTAGCTCCAGAAATATTTTTGTCTTATTTAACCTTTGTAAACAGCATGATCCAGCAAGATCCAAGCCAACAAATCCTGAGATGAACCCAACTGTGGGGAAATATGTGACAATGTAGGGAAATATTAAAACAAAGTTTTGAAAATATTGTGACTGTGGCGAAGTATACTGTGGGAACACATCAGGCTGGATTCTCCTCTGTCGGGATTCTCCGTTATGCCGGCAGCGTACCTACGCCCGCGGATCTCCCGACGGCGTGAGGCTGCCCACTATGAGAAACCCCATTGGCTGGCAGGACGGAGAATCCGCTACCGGTGGGGGCGCACCACACCAGAAAACTGGTGCAGCGGGACGGAAAATCAGCCCGCCCACTAGCTTTCAGAATCCAGACTACAAATGTGACATGGTAACAATGTAAGAAGAGCCAGTAGTTAGATACAAGTGTGAGTGCTGGTATGAAGCGTCAATCAGAAGTCACAATTCAAAACTTGTAAGCCTATAGGGGGTGGAGAGAGGTGGAGGTTGGGGGTGGGGGGGAGATATCAGAACGTGCAGGTATAAAACTCTTGATGCACGTGATGCCTTCTCTTCTTTGTTCTCTTTTTATTGTTCTCTTTCTTTTGCCCTACTGGGCTTTTTGTTTCTTTGTCTCTGTATTTGAATGTGTATTGACCAAGTTTTGCAATAAACACTGATCCAACAGCGAGGAGATGGATTGCATATCACTATGTGGGCGATCAAGATATAGACTGTCTCCTGGATACAGGGGCCGAATTAACATGTTTGACCCTATGATATAAAAACTCTTTACGTCTAGATGACAGGGTGCAAATTGCCTATGGGGCTGGAGGCTAGGTTTTGATAATCAGAAAAACTCAACCTATGCTCATTGGACTTGGCCCACACAAATTGACCACAGCAATCAGGGTAGGCCCAGTGGACCAAGCCCTGCTGGGCGTGGGTGCCCTGACTCAGTTGAATTCCTCATTGCATTTTAAAGATGGCCAGGTACATTATTGGTCTATCAGAAACCTGAAGAAGGAGGAGTTGAAACAACGCTCAATATAGGCCAAAGAAAAGAATGATTGTGGCCTACTCCAGATGGAACCACCGTGAGCCAAACAGTAACCCATCAGCCCACCCTCCATTGTTGGGATCATCCTAGTCATCCAACAACTAGAGGAGAAAGGTGTGCTGGTAAAAACACATGGTTCCTCCAACATTCCCGTATGGCCAGTACGGGAACCCAACAAGACTTGGCTTCTGGCCATCGATTACAGGAAGTCCAACCAGTTTATTGATCAAAAGGCACCTTTGGTAGCCGACCCCTCCACCATTTTTAATGCTCTAACGCCGGAACATAATGGTTCTCGGTAATAGATATGGCCAATGGATTTTGATTGGTGCCATTGGCACATGAGGTTCGATCATGATTCACCTTTACTGTCCAACAGCAACAGTAAAGGACTACCACAGGGTTTTCACAACAGCCCTCCGGAATTTCACATGGCCTCACAAAACCATTTGAGAGAATTACCTATCATGCATTCCACGGTTATCCAGTACGTGGATGGCATTATGTTGGCATCCAACATGGAAGAACAACACAAACAAGACCTACGTACCATGTTGGACCACCTCCGCCTGAGAGGACATAAAGCCAGCATTGCCAAAGCACAAATTGCCCAAGAAGTGGTTGTGTACCACTTTCAGTAGGAAAGAGAGAACTTACCCAGAATAGGACCACAGCCATTCGGGCTGCCAAACAGCCCACTACTATCCAAGATCCTTTTTGGGTCTGTGTATCTTTCACCAAAATTGGATTGACTCCTACACACAGCTGGCTCAATTATTGAATGACCTCTTAAAGGGGAAACGGAAATCCAAAGAAGCTGTTGCCCTCACGGGAGAAGAACAAGAGGCCTTCTGAAAAAAGGCCTTATGTTCGGCACCAGCTCTGGGAATCCCGACAATGGGAAGCCATTACCTTGTTTGTCCATGAGAGAGAAAGATACATGACAGCAATACTGGCGTAAGAACATATGGGGATCAGCAGGGATCTATTCGGTACTATTTGGGAAAACTGGACCAATGGCTCTCAGGTGGGGTCATTGCCTGGGAGCCATGGAAGCTACGTGCCAGGCTGTAATGGCTACTGCGGGTCTATTCCTGGACCAAAGGCTAACCATTAAGTGCACCCACGTCATACACATTTTGCTGACTATGAACAGAATATACCATGTGACCACAGCCAGATGGACAAGATGGACAGTGATCCTGGAAACCCCCAATCTCCACATTGTCTGGACTAGCCCGACAAACCCATCACCTATGCTCCCGTTTCCCGAGGAGCAAAATGGGGGAGGAGAGGGGCATGACTATGTGGAGACCTTGAACGAAATGGAGGAATTGAGCTTGGCGGCAGAGGAACCATTACACAACCCAGACCTAAACCAATTTACAGACGGTTCCTCCTTTGTTGACAATGGCATCCCAAAAGCAGGCTGGGCAGTCACAAGCCTACACGAGATCGTGGCAAAGGGTTGTCTGCCCCCACGGATTTCATCCCAACAGGCTGAGTTTCGGGCCCTGGCGGAGGCATGTCGGAAAGCAAAAAGACAGATGATTAATATTTATACAGACTCAAGGTACAGGTTTGGAGTTGCTCACGACTTCGGCCAGTTATGGCGGAGAAGAGGATTTCTCCGGTACACCTATCCGAAACAGGAAAGAAGTACAAGACTTACTGGAAGCTATACAACTCCCCCGCGAAGTGTCCATCTTGAAGTGTGATGTGCCATCAATTAACACAAGATGAGTAATGAACGAAACTGTGGCTTTAATAAGCTAAACAGAAAGCCTCCTGGCCACTGATCCCGAACTGGGGCAGGGCCGAGGTCAGCCACCTTTATACCGAGCCTGAGGGGAGGCGGAGCCATCAGGCAGTGGTTTACCACAATACATGTAGTACAGTAACAGTTTACCACAATACATATAATACACTAACAGTGGTTTACCACATTCACCCCCTGTTAAAAAAAAGAGTCCAGCGGGGGTGAAGTGGACTTAAAGGTCGAGTCTGTCGGCGGCTTTGACCTTCCGCCGTGATCGCCTCAGTCCCGGCTGTGGTGCGTGCACTGGTGTCGAGACCTGCGCGTCCAGGAGCGTGTTGTCTTCTTCTTCGCCCAGTAGATGAGTCAGTGGAGGGGGGGGGGGGGGGGGCGGTGTAGGGGTGGGGGTTGTGGTGATGGTCGTCGGTGGGCCTGCGGGTGCCAAATCTCGAAGTAGCCGGGTAGTGGTTGAGGGAGACGGTGTAGGGTCGGGGGTGGTGGTGATGTTGCTGGGGAACCTGCAGGTGCCAAATCCCAGAGGGAGACTGTGTCCTGACACCCGTCATGATGTGCCACGTAGGCATATTGTGGGTTGACATGGAGGAGCAGGACCCTCTCGACGAGGGGGTCAGATTTATGACTCCTCATATGCTTCCGGAGGAGGACGGGTCCTAGGGAAGGCAACATACGTTCATGAGGGGTCTCATTGGTGGCAGTGCACAGGAGCGACGGGATTGAGTGGAGCGCATCGGGAAGGACCTCCTGACAGCGGGAGACTGGGAGACCTCTAGACCGTAGGGCCAGAAGGTCGGCCTTCCAGACGGTCGCATTCTCCCTCTCCACCTGTCTGTTTCCCCGGGGGTTGTAGCTGGTCGTCCTGCTTGAGGTGATGCCCTTGCTAAGCAGAAACTGACGCAACTTGTCGCTCATGAAGGAGGAACCCTTCATGATGTAGGTGGGGAAACCGAAAAAGGTGAAGAGATTGTGCAGGGCCTTGATGACGGTGGCAGAGGTCATGTCAGGGCATGGGATGGCAAAGGGGAATCGTGAGTACTCGCCAACAACATTGAGGAAGTACATGTTACGGTCAGTGGAGGGGAGGGGCCCTTTGAAGTCGATGCTGAGGCGCTCAAAGGGGCGGGAGGCCTTTACCAGGTGGGCCTTGTCTGGCCGATAGAAGTGTGGTTTGCACTCCGCGCAGACCTGGCAGTCCCTGTGTGGTGAATGTATTATGCCAATAATCCACCATTGTATTTGTATCGGCTGATGCCCTTGTATTTCTATCTGTGCTATGCTGTTGCTCTTGTGGGCTCCTCCTATGGGCCACTGTATGGCATTATCCATAAGGGAACATGTTGGGGCCTGTATGGGCTCCGCCCATGGCTTCTCCCCTTGAAGGGAGGTATAAAGAGCAGTCGACCTGTAGGTGGTTCTCAGTATTGGATCAGTCGCAGGCAGGCACTGTTCTAAGTTGATTAAAGCCACAGTTTACTTCTACTCCCGTCTTGAGTGAATTGATGGTCACATAACCCTGGTCATGGTCCTGACCTCCTCGATGGAGTAAGGCAGGTTGCGAGCCATGATAAAATGAAAACAAAGGGTGACCCCCGGGTGACAGAGGTCATTGTGGAGGGCCCAAAGTCGGTCTACTTGTGCGCTGGCACATGTACGGCGGGATAGGGCATCTGGGGGCTCATTGAGCTTCCCGGTCGGTACAAGATATCGTAGTTGTAGGTGGAGAGTTCGATCTCCACCTCAGAATCTTGTCGTTCTTGATTTTGCCCTGCTGTGTATTATTAAACATGAAGGCAACTGACCATTGGTCAGTGAGGAGAGTGAATCGCCTGCTGGCCAGGTAATGCTTCCAATGTCGCACAGCTTCTACAATGTCTTGGGCTTCCTTTTCGACGGAGGAGTGTCGAATTGCGGAGGCATGGAGGTACGGGAGAAGTAAGCCACGGGCCTGCCTGCCTGGTTGAGGGTAGCGGCCAGGGCAAAGTCCGACGCATCGCTCTCCACCTCGAACGGAATGGACCCGTCCACAGCGTGCATCGCGACTTTGGCAATATCTGCCTTGATGCGGTTCAAGGCCAGGCGGGCTTCAGCCTTCAGGGGAAAAATGGCGGATTTCATGAGTGGACAGGCCTTGTGTGCATAATTGGGGACCCACTGGGCATAATAAGAGAAGAACCCCAGGCATCTCTTCAGGGCCTTGGGGCAGTGGGGGAGGGGAAGTTCCAGGAGGGGGCGCATGCGATCAGGGTCGGGCCGTAGGACTCCGTCTTCCACAACGTAGTCAAGGATGGCTAGGCGGGTTGTGCGGAAAACGCATTTCTCCTTATTGTATGTGAGGTTAAGGTGCTTGCCGATGTGGAGGAAATGCCGGAGGTTTGCGTTATGGTCGTACTGGTCATGGCCGCAGATGGTGACATTATTTAGGTACGGGAACGTGGCCCGCAGCCCGTACTGGTCAACCATTCGGTCCATTTCTTGCTGGAGGACCGAGACCCCATTGGTGACGCCGAATGGAACTCTGAGGAAGTGGTAGAGGCAACCATCTGCCCCAAAGGCAGTGTATTGGCGGTCCTCCGGGCGGATAGGGAGCTGGTGGTACGCGGACTTCACGTCAACTGTGGAGAAGACTCGATGCTGCGCAATCTGATTGACCATGTCAGGTATGCGGGGGAGGGGGTACGCATCGAGCTGCGTGTACCGGTTGATCGTCTGACTGTAGTCGATGACCATCCGGTGCTTCTCCCCAGTCTTGACGACCACCACTTGGGCTCTCCAGCGGCTGGTGCTAGCCTTAATGATCCCCGCTAGTAGGAGTCGCTGGACCTCTGACCTGATAAAGGCCCTGTCCCCGGCAGTGTATCGTCTGCTCCTAGTGGCGACGGGTTTACAGTCCGGGGTGAGGTTAGCGAAGAGCGAGGGTGGGGCGACCTTAAGGGTCGCGAGGCTACAGACGGTGAGGGGGGGCAGAGGTCCACTGAACTTTAAGGTAAGGATTTGGAGGTGGCACTGAAAGTCGAGCCCCAGTAATAGGGCAGTGCCGAGATGGGGGAGGACGTAGAGCTTCAAGTTAAAGTACTCTATGCATTGTACCGAAAGGGTCGCGACACAGTACCCCCGGATTTCTACGGAATGTGATCCGGAAGCCAGGGAGATTTCCTGGGTCACAGGTAAAATTGGGAGGGAGCAGCCCTTACCGTATCTGGGTGGATAAAGCTGTCTGTGCTCCCGGAGTCGATGAGGCAGGCCGCCTCGTGCCCGTTGATCCGGACGGTCTTCGTGGATTTTGTGAGATGATGAGGTCGAGACTGGTCGAGTGTGATGGAGGCGAGCTTCGTTAGGTGGTGTGTGGGCCGGTCAGAGGTAGCGGTGGCCAGCGTACGACCGGGTGAGCAGGGGTCCCGGGAGGTGGTGGAGTGGTTTCAAAATGGCGGCCCCCATGGGTCGCGTGTGGCGGGTGGCATCGAAGGTGGCGTCAAAGATGGCGGTCCACATCGGTCACACGTGGCAGGTGGAATCAAAGATGGCGGCGAAGATGGCAGCCCCCACGGGTCGCACATGGTGGGTGGCAGCGAAGAAGGCGGCGCCCCGGGTCGCACATGGCGGGTGGCGCGGCTGATGGGGACGGTCCCGACAGACACCAGGCAGCGCTGCTGGGCCTCGGAACGTTAGGGACAGGCTGGGCCTGCCAGACTTTGGCGAAGTGGCCCTTTCTCCCACACCCATTGCAAATCACGTTCCATGCAGGGCAGCATTGTCTGGGGTGCTTACCCTGGCCGCAAAAGTAGCAGTTCGGGCTTCCGGTGTTGGCGGGCTGCTGCGCGGCACAGGCTTGCGCCGCACTCGAGTCGGGTGATGGCGGCACCCACGACGTCCACGAGGGTGCCGCGTGGTCGGAGGTGTAGGCCTCCATGTTCTGGAAAGCCACTTCCAGCGAGTTTGAGAGCTGCACTGTCTCTGGGAGGCCGAGTGTACCCCCTTCTAGCAATCGCCAGCGGTTGTAATTGGATTTAATGCCCGCAGCATAGGTGTCCCTGATCAGCAGCTCCGTGTGTTGGACAGCCGATCCCGCCTGGCAAGCACAGTTCCGGCCGAGTACCCGCAAGGCACACAGGAATTAAGCTTGTGATTCTCCGGGGCGTTGTTGCCTCGTGGCAAGTAGGTGCCTGGCGTATACCTCGTTTACTGCCTTTGCGTACTGTCTCTTCAGCAGCATTATCACCTCCGTATACGAGGGGGCGTCTCTGATAAGAAGGAAAACTTGCGGGCTCACCCGTGCGTTGAGTATTTGAAGCTTTTGGAGGTCGGTGACTTAGTCGGTGGAGGATCCGAGATAAGCTTTGAAGCAGCTTAGCCAGTGCTCAAATGTTGCAATGGCGTTGGTTGCTTGTGGGTCCAGCACCAGGCAATCAGGCTTGAGTGATGAATTCATCTTAAAAGTTTAGCTTATCAAATTGATCTTCCATCAATGAACACAAGACGAGTAGTGAATGAAACTGTGGCTTTAATAGGCTAAACAGAAAGCCTCCTGGCCACTGATCCCGAACTGAGGCAACGCTGGAGGTCAGCCATCTTTATACTGACCCCGAGGGGAGGCGGAGCCATCAGGCAGTGGTTTACCACAATACATGTAGTGCAGTAACAGTTTACCACAATACATATGGTACACTAACAGTGGTTTACCACAAAGTGTAAGACCCATATGAAGGAAAATATCACAGAAGTGCAAGGAAATGCCGTAGCTGACAAGGCAGCCAAGAAGTTGTATCACAATGCACTTCCCCAGAGGAACCAACACAAACATGCAGACTGGGAGCAATCAGCCTGAATCGAGACCTACAGACAATGCAAGGCAACTGCTCTCGAGAGGAAAAATGAACATGGATTGAGGCAGAAATGAAGCTATGTGATGAAGGCATCTGGAGACAAAGAGGTACTGACAAGCCAGTCACACCACAAGCACTGAAGCCGTTTTTAGCACAAGTGATCCACTCATGGGGGCAACAAATGACTGCACGGTTCCAGCAAAGCTGGGGGGATTGGAGATTCAATAAACACACCCAGTTGGCAGCAGACCTCTGTGTGGTCTGGCAGAAGAATAATCCCGGACCTATCATGGTAATGCCACAACTGAGGTTCCCTGCCCCTGCCGGACCATTTCAGCATTTACAGGTTGACTATATCTAATTTCCTCCATGTCAAAGATACACCGATGTTCTCATGGTAGTCAACAAGTGCTCAAGGTGGGTGGAAGCTGTTCCAACTAGAAGTGCCACAGCCAATCACATGGCCAAGGTCCTATGTAAGGACTATGTAAAAACTCAATCTCAAGTTACCACCGGACCCCGACTCTTATTAGAAAATAAGAGATCCCACAACAACTATCGTAGATTGTTGTTAAAACCCATCTAATTCACTAATTCCGTTTAGGGAATCCCATCCATACTCAACCTGACTTACATGTGACTCCAGACCCACAGAAACGTGGACTCCTAACTACCCTCTCAAATGGCCTGGCAAGTCTCTCAGTTCAAGGGTAGGGAAGGGAAACAAATACTGGCCCAGCCAGTGATGCACATGTCCCATGAAATAAATCAAGGAAAAAATAAAACTCTTGACAAACTGATAAATAACATGCCTGAATTACATTAGTTAAAATGTAATTATTTCTGCATATGAATAGTGTGACTTATCAGAAATTAAGTTTTGTGCTTTGCTGCAGTAAAGTCTAGTACAATAACTGAGCAGTCGAGTGGAACCAACAACTTGCATCTCCTTCACCTACCTTAGCCATGCCTAAAGGAGGTTGAGAATACAAACACACTCCTTCATATGTCCTTATTCTCTCTGACATTTGCTTGCTCTCCCACTTGCGTCGCTCTCATGTTCTCAGGCCACTAAAGTTTTGGGTGCAGGCTGCAATTCATGGCATGCTCACATCCGAGAAAAATAAGATGCGTAAGCCACCAAATTCATCTATCCATCTCATTTCATGTAGCATGGCCACATGAGTGACTTCCTCATGGCACCAGTCATCATTTCAGTGCTGACATCCAATGCGCACTTTAGCAGGCCGAGTAGCATTGTGAAGAAGTCATATGCTACAGGCCGCCTTCCTTGTTTAAAGACACAGGCCTGGATTATTCTCCTTGAGGTGGGTAAGGGAAGTCAGGAAAATTCCCGTTTCGACCCACCTGCTTTGGGAGAACGTGCTTACAAAGGCGGGATCTTCATTTTTGGGGCAAGTGGATGTGGTGCGAGATGGAGTTGGGCCAATGGTTTGGGAAGAAGCGAGGAGGGTGGCTGCCAGGTGTGGATAGGGGCTGTTTCAAAGGCCAGTGGGAAAAACATTAAGACCCTACCCCTCACACCCCTTCACCCTCCAAACACACTTTATGCCCCATCCGTGCCACCACTTGACTCCCTCCCACCTCCTCAGAACCCTTATGTCCCCTATGCCAGGTTTTGCCTTTCCATTCATCCCCTATGCCCCCTGCATGCTTCCTTTGCCAGGCTCCACCATTCCACCCACCAGCTCTGGACTCTCATGCCCCTTAGGCCAAGTTTTGTCACTTCCATGCCCATTGAACCACTGTACATTGATCTTTCTAATAGAGGTCGTGGCCATCTTGGCTGAGATCCCCAATATTGAGGTAATAATTAACCCCCTGCCTCATTGCACAGTACTAGATCTAAAAGAGCTTTATCCCTAGTTGATTCCACTGACTTCTACCACTGGGACCTAATGCCTGTAATACCTTTTCCTTTACCAGAAGGAAATTTTGTTGTAAAGACAGATTGCCGAGGAATGTTAAAATGAGAAGCACCCGCAGAAATGGTATGCTGCAGGTCACCATGTGCCATGGAGTGCAAGTATCGATTCACTGGATCTGCTCAAGGCTATATTTGAACAGACTTCACTACCCTAATGCACCCCTGACTGCATTATTATTAGACGTATGTTTATATTTGTTTCTTTGGTAATGGTAATTGTCTAATGAAGCCATGAGGCTATGTCCAGATCCACCTTGGACCTTACCCTGCAATCAATTTTTTTTTAAAATTCAAAGCGCAGATCTACTTTGACTGCAAAATTAGCCTAAATTACAGCATATTTTTGTGGCAATGTGGAGCACTATTTGACCATTTGGGAGTTATTATATTTTTGTTATTTTCTTTGTTAAATTACAGGTTCGGGAATTTGCCAAAATGTAGTTTTAACGATCGTCTCATGAAAGATCTTAAGTTCATGTTTTCTTAATAGACACATCAGTCTTTTGTCACTAATCTAGTAACTGGCTCTTTGGATTTCTCATGCGAGACAGCTATTACTTATGCCTGTGAATGGATTATATTCTGAGTCTTGCCATTGGGAATTGCTTTTTTTCACATCGTCAGCTAAAACTACAAGGCAGGTTTTGTAAATTAGACCAGTCATATTAATTCAAATTTATGCTATTCTTGAACTGGATAAAGGAAATCTTTCTGTTTTATATCTTTAGAATTCAAGAGTGCAAAGGCATTTCTCCACACATAGTAAAAAAAAGTGAAAGAACAGAATGAAATGGTCAATTTATTTCCGACAAACTCTTAACACAAACTTTTTAACGCTCTTTATTTCAATTATTCCAAGTTACCATATTATTACCTTGGAGAGTCATTTTCACTCTTCATACTGTTTACTAGTGGGAATTTACGGTTATGAGATGGAAACCATCCATGAGTGCAGCAAAGAGTACGCTCTGCTCAGTGAATTCATTTGGAAGTCCTTGCATTACTGACGATGGGTCAGCTTTGGGCCTGTACCCCACACCAATTTAAATATAGTCCCACTCCATGAGACAACATCTGTGTTGGATAGGCACGCATAAAATATTCAGTCACTAATCTCATTTTCTGAAACGCTTGATTCACTGTGACCCAGGATTTACCCCTGGCTTTCCGTGGTCACTGGCATTTTCAAAGCCTTTTGGCTACACTGGAGAAAATCGTATTTTCATAAATTGGATTGGATACTCTCCTGCAGCCCATCCAACACAAACTCACCGCAAGACCCGATTTCAGAATTGGAACAAAATTGCCTGTTATACACTTTACAAGCTTCAAATTTATGCTATTCTTGAACTGGATAAAGGAAATCTTTCTGTTTTATATCTTTAGAATTCAAGAGTGCAAAGGCATTTCTCCACACATAGTAAAAAAAAGTGAAAGAACAGAATGAAATGGTCAATTTATTTCCGACAAACTCTTAACACAAACTTTTTAACGCTCTTTATTTCAATTATTCCAAGTTACCATATTATTACCTTGGAGAGTATGACACCACAGGAACATTACGTCATCAGCCTGGTTCTACATGTCTTGAAATGATGGTTTTAGAATAGCAGTACATGAATGTTTGCACACCTGTGTAAACTTCCACTTTTTTCAGTGAAGAAACTAACCATTTACTTGAAAGGTTCAGGCATTAATTGTCAAAGTGTTCAGTCCAGCCTATTCAGTTCACTCCATATAACATTAAGAAGCAGCTGAGTGCACTGGACACAGCAAAGCCTCTTGTTCTGACAATATCCTGGATACAGTGCTAAAGACCTGTGTGTTGCGTATTCATATTTGTTGCTACTTGGAATAAGGTAACTTTAAGAGACTAATCACATGATGTACTGACAACGTCATCAGCAGTTTGGGCGGGCTGACAGGCCATCTTTACAGCTTGTTGAGTAACCACCTTACTAATAAAGCTCTTGTTCATGCCTTTGTGGTCTGCTGGTTTTGTAAGAAGGCTTTTACCACTTACTGCACTAAATACATATAATACAATTTCTCTGAAATTCCTACATTCATCAGAGATAACACTAAAAACCTATACTGGGGAAGTCGTACCGGTGAGGAGCCATAGCGATGTAAATGTATAGCTAAACAGACAGTCCACAGATTTGTCCCTGCACGTTGTTAAGGGTAACTATCCAGCCCTAATGGGGAGAACCTGGCTAGAGAGAATCAAGCTAAACTGGGCCCATAGTGACTCGCATGTCAGAGTCTGAATCAGGTCTATCGAAGATTTTAAAGAAACATGCCATGGTCTTTAATGCAGAGCTGAGTAGCATGAAAGTGATCTCAGTCACACTAAAGGTTAAGGACGAAAGCCAAGCAAGATGCTTAAAGGTGAGGTTAGTGTCATATGCCATCAGTCCAAAGGTCGAGGCAGAATTAGAGAGGCTGGTCAAGACAGGGGACCTCAAACCTGTTAATTTAAGTGATTGGGCCATGGCCATAGTACAAATGATGTAGAAAGATGGTTTGGTATGAATTAGTGGTGATTTTAATGTCACTATCAATCTGTGTGCAGAGCAGTACCCTCTGCCTTTAATTACTGATTTATTTGCTGGGTCGTTTGGATGCAAGCATTTCAGTAAAGTTGACCTGGTCGAGCTTATCTCCAGATAAATGTAGATGCTGATTAACAACAATATTTGACAATTGTGACACATAAGGAGCTATTCAGATATAAAGGTTTTTTCATCTGGCATCCCATCCGCACCTCCATTATTCCAACGTGGATTAAATTCTAAGCAAGCTTGCAGACGTCCAGTGTTACTTGGACAATATCTTAGTTACAGGAAAGAATGAAGAAGAACATTTTCAAAATTTCGATGCTACACTCCAGAGAGTAGAAGATTACAGACTATAGCTGGGACTCTCCAAAATCCCGGCCAAGTGTTGACGCTGGCGTCAAAACTGGCGCGAGCAACGCCGGCATCAATGTGCCTCTAGGCCCAGTTATTCTCCCTGTCCTCGGGGGCTAGAACAGGAGCTGTGCGCTGCTCCGTTGCCGAAAGCTGGCCTGCCGTGGGTCCGCGCATGCGCGCCACAGCCATCTCCGTGCCGGCCCACGGGCAACATGGTGGAGCCCTACAGGGGCCTGGCGTGGAGAAACATAAGGCCCCCCCCCGGAATTAGCGCAGCCACCAATCGGCTGCCCCCGATCGAGGGCCTGGCCACCGTGGAGGCCACCCCTGGAGTCGGTTCCCCCACACCCCCACCCGGACGACCCCCGCAGCCAGAACGTCGGCGGGACACGGCGGGCACTCGGCCCATCGAGCATGCAGAATCGCGGTGGGGGCCGCTTTCAACAGCCCCCGACCGGCACCAGGGCGAACGCTCCGGCGGATTGCCGCCGATTCTCCGGATGGCGGAGAATCGGCGGCCCGGCGTCGGAGCGGCGTGGCGGGATTCACTCCCCCCCTCCCCCCCCCCCCCAGCGATTCTCCGATCTGGCACAGGCTCGGAGAATCCCGGCCTATGAGTCCAGAAGGATAAATGTGAATTCTTTAAGTTTCCTATTGAATATCCTTTACACAACAAGTTGTCAATTAATAGTTTGAGTTGTAATATTTTCTATTTCAAAGAAGTCGATAACACGCCTGTAATTGCAGGACAATCTAAGAAGTATACCGGAAATAATCTACTCCTGTCAGAAGTTATATACATGGTACTTAATGGCAAGACTGTGGGAGGAAACCCAGAGTTGAAGCCATATATTACCCAAAGCCTCAAACTATCCATTCAGGCTAGTCATCTCCTCTGGGGAGAGAGGGTCATCATTCTGCCATTGTTTTTAATTTATGTTTCCAATTAAGGGGCAATTTAGCGTGGTCATGCACCTACCCTGCACATTTTTGGGTTGTGGGGGTGAGACTCATGCAGACTCGGGAGAATGTGCAAACTCCACACGGTCAGTGACCCGGGGCCAGGATCGAACTTGGGTCCTCGACACAGTGAGGCAGCAGTGCTAACCACTGTGCCACCATGCTGCCCATTCTGCCACTGTTAAGGAAATGTGTCCTTAACCAACTTCATGGAGGTCTTTGTGGGATAATAAGAATGATGCAGATAGCCAGAAGCTATTTTTAGTGACATGGCTCGATAGCAAAATCGAGGAGAAGACGGGCATGTGTATGGCTTGTGCAACGGTTCGAAACCAGCCGCCACGAGCGCCATGTCACCCATGGGAATGGCCAGAAGGACCATGGAAAAGCGTTCATACAGATTATGCTAGATCATTTGATGACGAATGATTTTCATTCTGGTCGATGCACACTCAAAATGTCCTGAAGTCGCCAAATGAAGACAAATCCTCTGAGAGAACAATAGAAAGACTAGGTGAAATGTTTGCAAGGCTCCGATACTCTGGACAAAGTGTTTGTGACAATAGGCCACAGTTTATTTTCTAAGAATTTACAAATCATCCAAAGGAGAATGGAAACCAACACATCCGATCCGCTCCTTATCATCCTTCCATAAATGGGTTGCTAAATGGTTTGTACCAGGCAAATGTTGTGGACGCGTTGACTCTACTCAACGCATCCGCCCATAGACCATCCTCTATCTCTCCTCCCAGCTCCTCCTCCCACTTGCGCTTCAGCTCCTCGGTCTGCGTCGACAGTACCCTAGTTGAGGACACTTCAACACCTAGTCAACCTGCAAACATGACGACAACTATGGACAACATCCAAACTAAACCAAACACACCAGAAGGTGCAGTCAACACGAAAAAGCAGATGCCTGAGAATTGCCGACAATCACACAGGAATTTACGTCCTGTGAAATGTCTAACTTATTGACTGTAGTGTTTATTAATTGTTCATATTGTAAATTTTGATTGTTAATGTTATATTGTGTTTCATTGCAGAAACCTCTGTTGTTAAGGGGGAGGAAAGCGTTGTGTATTCATGTTTGTTCTTAGTTGGTAAAAGGTCACTTTAAAAGTCTAATCACGTGATGTACTGAGGACATTATCTGCAGTTTGGGCATGCTAACAGTCTATCTTTACAGTCTGTTGAGTAAACATCTTTCCATGAAAGCTATTGTTTGTTTGTGCCTTTGTGGTCTGCAAAACTATCCTTTAAAAATACCACACTGTGCACCAGAGCTAACCAGGCTATTCCTATATAGCTTCCACATTAGCAGTAATGTGTCAATATGGAATAATGCTCAGCAATATCAAAAAGTGGATAAATCTAACTTGACAATTACTGTTCCACCTGCCTCCTCCCAGACATCAACAAAGGGATAATACCTGGGGTTGGATTCTCCAGTTCCCCAGCCATGTGTTTCTCTGCGGCACGCTGTTCGCTGGTGGTGGGATTCTCTCTCCCCACCGCTTTTCATTGGGATTACTTATTGAAGCCACCCCACGTTGCTGGGAAATCCATGGGCGGGAGTGCGCTACCAAGGGGAAAAGTGAATCGCAACAACCAGAGAATTCCGGCCCAGCTAACCAGTTATTAGCTCAGAGATGCTCAGTTTAGTTCTGCTGTCAGTTACCTGACCCTCTTCTTTTCCTTGATAGTATCTGCTGATGCCAAAAATCCTCTTGACAAGAGACTACTTCAATGTGGGGGAATATGTGATTGTCCACTTTTGAATCTATGAAAGGCAAATCGGAATATTTTCCTAATAGTGGGAGTAAAGGAATTACGTAGGAGCAATCGGATTTCAGTATCCGTGTTCAGAAATCACTGAAAGCTAGTAGAAAAAGTCATCAAAAAGACTAATGGAAAGCCAGCTATTATCTCAAAGGCATTGGAATAGAAAAAAATGAGAGAGGTGTGCATTAGTGCATGAAGCATTGGTCAGACCTTATCTGGAGTACTGTAATCAGTGTTGGACAACTAATCTCAGGAAGGACACACACTACTGGCTTTGGAAGTGAAGATTCACTTGAATGATGCCATGGCTTAAAGGATTAAATTAAGCACAGCTTGTTTAAATTTGACTTGTGGTCCCCAAACTTTAGAAGGTTGAGGGGGTGATCTAATAATAAAATAATTAAGGATTTTTTAAAGGTGTATATTGATATATTGTTTCTGTGGTGAGTGATTCCAGAACAAGATGCATAACCTTAAAATTAGAGCTGGGCCATATAGAAGTGCGATTGTGAAGTGCACAGGGCAGTGGAAATCTGGAACTCTTTACTCAGCATCCCATAAAAAGTCATGGATGTTGGGTCAATTACAATTAAAAAGGCAAAGGTTGATAGATTTTTGTGAAGTACCACCATGAAGCAAAGAAACTGAATGGAGCTGAGGTACAGATCTGCTTTGATCCAGTTAAATGGTGGAGCAGGCCTGAGGGTCTGAATGGCATATCCCTGCTTCAATGTTCCAATGTTGCCAACCCCAAGCGGGAATCGCGATGACCCATTGAACCAGGCTTGAGGGTCAAAACAGGAATTCTCATCGGACACCAAACCCGTTGGAAATTTTTTGGCCCTCTCCATCGGCCCCGATCAGGTTTACACCAGAGTGGGCAAAAGTATGTAAGCTACTCATTTAAATTCATTCTAATGTGATTCACCAGCCTCCTGGGGTGCTTCAGCCCCCTCAGCTGGGAGTCACGTAGATCCTGACAAGTGGGGACCTGGCACTTTGGACTATGAAGTGGGGGCCAGAAGGTGAGTACCTACTCGACACAACACCAGGGTGCTGAGGGTGGTCCTTCAGGGGAGGTAAGGGTCAGGGGAGGGGGCTTGGGCTGGGCTGGAGTGGCGCAGGCCAGGGGTATTTCCCGGAATGGGGGATGTGTCATAGTTCTTCCCTCTGATGTGTTGTAACCCTCTGATGTGTTGTAACCCTTTGATATCTCTACCAGCATATCAAGGTCAAAGATCTGTCAGAAGAAGGTGAAAGTCTTCCCTTTGATGTGTTGGAAATGTTTGAAGTACTTTGTTCACAGTCAAGTTAATTTCCCTTTAACTTTTTCAAGCCTCTGAGCATGCTGAGAAGCCTAAAAGCTTTGAACTTCATTCCTTACATTCAATTTGATGGCCCATTACCTTTAACAAGCATCGAGATTGACAGGTCCAGGCCATTTCAAAGGAGGGTTGCTTTGTTTGTTTTTATAGTTCGTCATGGTCCATTAACACTGAAGTGTTTCATCTTTTGAATAGGTATTCTTTCTAACCATAGGTTTTTTTTTTAAGAGGCTGTCTCTTTGTTCTGAAGAACTTCCCATAAAGACCAGGTGCTGTGAGGTGGGGGCCTTGGGGGAGGTAGGGGACAGGCAGAGCCTTGCCAGTGATTGTGTGTGTATGGGGTGGGGGGGGGGTGGGGTGGTGAAGCGCTGCAAGATTATTTTGTGATTGGGACGCCGTTCTGAGGAGCGGGACCTGACAGTGAGTTTATGCCCCTCTCAAGACCAGCGCAAAACCCGACCCTATCAAAAAACGTTTTAAAATCCCACTGAATCCCACCCGAGCAGCGCTGCCAGTACCAGGAGGAAACAGTTCGGTTTTCCTCCTGGTGACAGCACTTAGAGTGAATTTAGGAGAATTGCACCCACCATCTTGGCCGTCCCTCCAGGCAGGAAGATTCGGCCAGTTTATATTGGCGCAAGCTTTAAAGTCCTGTCATTTCCACTCCCTATCAGGGTGATTTATTCCCATTCCACATGGAAAGTTTGTTCCTTGCCTACTACATGAAAATTAAATGAGCCAAACTTGCTAATTGTGACTGGGTCAATGGTACAATTCGCATATAGGCAGAAGTCCTGTCCTTCTGGTGTTAAAAACATTTGGCCTAAAAAGCTCAATGGACATTTAGTATCCTTTATCTTATGACACTGTTATGGGCCAGGGTTTAGTGAACCCCAAAGTGCAGCATGGAGTTCACCTGACCCACAACTTTTAATAGATTGTGGTATGGGGAGCACACGGCCCACTCTACAGGTGTGGTACAGCAGAAATGGAAAAGTATTTTTTAAGGCAAAACAATGTTTATTCTATGAACTCAAGTTAACCTTTTTAAAACATACAGTGAACATCTTAGCAACCACCAATTCAAATACAACCCCCAAAGAATACAATACTAAGTAATCCTTAATAACCTCCCAAACAACATCCAGGAGACAGAAGAAATACTTTTTAGCAGAAGCACATCAGGTTTACATTCACTATTGAAAACATTTATAATTCTGAATTCACCAAATGATCAAGAGATAGTCTTTTCATGGCAGAGAGATCAACAGTACACCTGCTCTGTCTGGCTTCAGCTCCAACACTGAAAACGAAACTAAAAGACACCCTGCAGCAAACAGCCTAAAACGAAAATAAAAAACTGACAGACAGCCCAGCTCCACCCACACTCTGACATCACTGATAAAAACCCATTTCTTAAAGGTACATTTCTTAAACACCCATTTCTTAAAGGTACTCTCACATGACAACACAAATAGAGCAGTAGTTACAGCTGAACTTAATAATATCAGAGCGTTTCTTCACAGGCGCTCTTGATTGCCTAATGTATCTTTGGTGCGAGACTTATAGAAATCCTGTCACTGCATCTATTTTGAGCTTTGTAGATCTTGCTAAATTGGCTAAATTGCTAAATTGGCTAAATTCGGAAAATCCAGGAAATTTCCGATATCTCTATTTATTTTCAAAAGGTTGATTTGGTACTACAACAATAAACCTTTACAGAGTTGGTTTGTGCATTTCGCTTCCAAACTTTATTATCACCCGATACTCTACAGGATGCAGAAGTTCAAGTG
This sequence comes from Scyliorhinus torazame, assembly GCF_047496885.1. Taxonomy (NCBI): domain Eukaryota; kingdom Metazoa; phylum Chordata; class Chondrichthyes; order Carcharhiniformes; family Scyliorhinidae; genus Scyliorhinus; species Scyliorhinus torazame. The sequence goes on along the minus strand of NC_092720.1, from coordinate 93,121,580 downwards.
CAGAATTTCTGCCCAGTGCTAACCTGGCCACTGGCGAATGTATTGACTCATTCTTGAAGCTATGGGGCTGGATTCTCCGATTTTGAGTCTCAGTGCGGAGGATTTGTGGCGTTTTACGTGAAAATAATTGGCGGCGCCCCCTCATCAATCCTGCGACCGGTGAAGGAGTAGCAACCACGCCATGTAAATCCCCCGGCTCCCATGATATAAACGGCTGGAGAATGGTTGGGTCAGTGGCTGTGCATGCATATGACGATGATCTGCAACGATCACGCCGTAAAATATGGCGCCAGCTGTGCGCGGACTCAACCGGCCAAATAGTGACTCGGTCTCATGCACCCCTATTTTGGCAAATGCCCCCAGCTACACTGCATACTACTAAATTTATTTTTACAAAGCTCAAAACAAGATTTTTGGGAGTCAGTCAAACTCAGTGGTTTACTTTTATTAAGATGTCATAGAATTTATTTTTTTCATAGAATTTACAGTGCAGAAGGAGGCCATTTGGACCATCGAGTCTGCACCGGCTCTTGGAAAGAGCACCCTACCCAAGGTCAACACCTCCACCCTATCCCCATAATCTAGCAACCCCACCCGACACTAAGGGCAATTTTGGACACCAAGGGCAATTTATCATGGCCAATCCACCTAACCTGCACATCTTTGGACTGTGGGAGGGAACCGGAGCACCCGGAGGAAACCCACGCACACACGGGGAGGATGTGCAGACTCTGCACAGACAGTGACCCAAGCCGGAATCGAACCTGGGACCCTGGAGCTGTGAAGCAATTGTGCTATCCACAATGCTACCGTGCTGCCCTTTATGAATATGAAATTATTCAGCATTAAGTAAACTGGATTGTCTGTTTCTGATGTCTAACAAGGAATTAAATGGTTTGAGCCCTACTTCTCATACCAACTGTATATTGTGCAGACACAGACTAAGTATGAATTTGCAATAATTCTCAGGCATTTTGTATGGGTGTTGCGATGAGACCTCCAGAGGCTAATTAGTGAGGCCAGTAACACTGTTTCTCCCAAACTCCCCCCCAAGCGTTAGATCAAAAGGGCAGTTTTATGTGATTAAAATGCTCCTTATTGAATTTGCAGTTTGTAAGCCGAAACCACTGCCAAGTTTGGCAGGAATAGGTTTTTCAAACTAAGCACAAATTCTGATTGGCTTATATTATGAAATAAGTGTTGAAAATTGATGCCAGCCTGGAAAAGTGCATCACAAGGCTTCCCCCGATAAAAACAGAAAATGCCGGATAAATTCAGCAGGTCTGGCAGCGTCTATGGAAAGATCCTTCTACAGAAGGGGTTCCCCCACCTTGTGACAGTAGATCAGCTCCACTTTACATTTGTTTCAACCAGATACCTGCTTTCTGGGTTGTAATTCCTTTTTCAGTTTTTTTCATCAACAGTAGTTGTACTACCAAAGTTGTTATCTTCACCAACAATAGTTTATCCTTCCAGTTTTGGTGAATGATGGAGTAAATATAATAATAATAATAATCTTTATTGTCACAAGTAGGCTTACATTAACACCGCAATGACGTTACTATGAAAATCCCCCAGTCGCCACATTCCGGCGCCTGTTCGCGTACACAGGGGGAGAATTCAGAATGTCCAATTCACCTAACAGCAACCAGAATGAGACTCTCGAAAACAGGTTTTCAATTTAAAGTTATGCCAGACCTACTTTGTATAACATCGAACTCAATGTATTTAAAAACTTCACAAACCTGACCGCTAATTTTAAATTCTATCATTTATCACATTACCCAGTACCACTCCATATGAAATTATTAATATTTATCATGAAGATGCTTGATGGTTTTTCCAATGAAATATTGTAGGATCTGCTTTTAGGCCCAAGGGTGATGGTGGTATCATGATAATGTTACTGGACTAGTAATCCAGAAGACTTGACTAATGCTCTGGCCATACGAGTTCACATCTCACCACAGCAGCTACAGGAATTTCAATTCAACTAATTACTAAATCCGGAATTTTTTAAAAAACTGGCCTCGTTGATAATTGTTATGAAACTGCTGGATTGTTATAAAACCCTACCTGGTTCACCCTTGTGTGTCGGGGGAGAGAAGCTGCCATTCTGATGTGGTTTGGCCTGCATGTGATTTCACTGACGTAGTTGACGCTTAACTGGCCTCTAGAATAGCCAAGTAAGCCAATGAGTTGTAGGTGGCTCGAGGCACTTAGTTATGGACAGTAAATACTGGCCTTAGCAACAATGCTCAACAAGCTAAGAATCAATCTCAAAAAAAGTCAACAAAACAGATCTCGCTGAAAAATATCATTCAGGCACCATTCAGGTTATGGATACATTTGCTTCGTTTCCAGAATTCTCCTTCTTTATATCTATTTCTTCTTTGGGAAATTTAAGAGATACTCCTCTCCAAAAATTATCACCCTGCAGAATTGCAGCTTTTATGTTAATTGACCAATGTTCTTATGAATATGTGGCCAAAGGACCTAAAAGGTTGATCAAGATTACTTTTCCACCTCCACTCTGACATCTGTTGAGCCAGAGACTCTTCAAAACCCCCAGCAACTCACCTTGCCTTCGGCTTTTAAGCCCGTCTTCATGGAAATTGTCAGCATAAATCCAGCCATGTGACAAAACTGGTTGACTCTTAGCCTGGCACCTCAAAATAAACTCCAAACTCTTTCCAACTATCCAGCTCCTTTTATTTTACCACTCTTATTAACTTCTCCTCAAGTTTATTGGCAGCCATTAAAACTTCACAATCATGAGGATTCTTTCTAGTTCTGTTGTGAGACTCTTCTGTGACCTTTATTTCATTGGCTAATCTTTTTCAGCTACAGACTACTTTCATATTTATGTACGCCGAGGCCACTACTGTGAGATCTTTCTCTTGCACCATTGGAGGTTCTTTCTCCAGTTTGTGATCGTTGTCTGACAGAAGAGTCACTTCCGAACTTTCTATCACTACTTGCACTCTGCTTTCAAACTTTCCTTCCCTTTTTAAATATAATATTTCATTAAAGGCTTCACAGAAGACACACACAATCTAAACTACAACACAACTCTGAAAGTGGTTCAAGCATGATACATTTGTTGTGCTAATAACCCAGAAGATCAGAGAAAAAGAAAAACAAGCAACAACAGCTACATCCAACTCCCCTATAACTCGCCTAGTCCCACAACCAAAACCTACCACACCCCCACAATTCCCACAGCAGCTGATGGTAATTAACTCTTTGATGGATGAGACACATAGTTGCCACCTCAGGTAGAATCTCTCCATCAATCCCCTAATGGTGTACTTGACCATTTCAAGGTATAAAATGTTCATAAGGTCAACCAATCAGGCCAAGGCACCAGGCAGACCAGAAGCTCTCCATCCCAGCAGAACTTGCCTTTGGGCTATCAGCGAAGCAAAGGTGAGAGTATCTGCCTCTGCCCCTGTCCACAACCCCAGCGAGTTCAAAACCCCCAAAATGGCCACCAACGGACAAGGCTCCAGGATGGAGTTAAAAACTGCTGACATGGTGCTAAAGAAGGAGAGCCAAAAGCTTACCATCTTTGGACACATACCATGTGAGTATGGTTGACGGGCCCACGAAAACACCACTCACACCTGTCCTCCACTTCAGCAAAAGACCCGTTCATCCTAGTTTTGATTAGATGAGCTCTGAGCAGCATTTTGAATTGGATCAGGCTGAGCCCAGTGCAAGACCCAGAGGACTACATGGTTGCTATCCCTACTGGGGAAATGGGCACTGCTGAGGCAGATGGAACACACCAAGGCGCCTTGAAATGAAGGTATCTTTTAGCAGAATTAGGGTGAGCAAATTGTCTTTGAACTGTTAAGAGAAGTTTTATCTGTGTGGGCTAGATCTTCCGGCCATGCTGCGCTGGAAAAGCATCTCGCTGCGGCGCAGCTTGGCTGGTGAAAGCCAGGAGATCCCACTCCAGGCATCCATCCAGCACGCAGCTTCTCGCGGGATTCAATACAATATTAGAACGAGGCAGTGAGCCTTACTCTAATGTGTAGATTTCCAAGGTATCTGAGGTTTTGGGGTTCAATCCCTTTCCCTCGAACTCCTTGGGCGAGCGCCATTCAGCACTGGTTCCTACAAATGGGGACCAGACGGAACAGCACTTGTGTGGGGTCTCCAAGGAAATTGGAGGCTCCAAGCTGCAGACCTTTTAGGCATGGCAGTGCCCTGGCACTGCAGGTGCCACCTGGGCACCTTGGCAGTGCCACCTGGGTGCCAGCCTTGCACTGCCACCTGGGTGCCAGCCTTGCACTACCAATGTGCCCAGGTGGCACTGCCAGCTGGCATAGGCACTGCCATGGTGCCATGTTGACACTGCCAAGGTGCCAAGCTGGCATTTATTGCGCACGCGGGGTTGGGTTGGGGTTGCCCACCGTGGGTGTTAGAGGGCGCAGAGGGGGGTGGGAGACTTTCCCATGTTGCGCTTGGGCTGGGGGGAGGTCGGAGATTTTATTTGTGGACTTCAGAGATTGGGACACCATTTAAAAATGGCGTCCTGATATCTCGCTACAACGGGCAGTTCTGGTGAGCAGAGTTCCCTGTTGTAAAAAATGGGGCTAGGTGCGGCCTTGGCTACCCCTTTCCTGTTCAGGTGCCTTATTCAGCATGAGTACCGTTGAATAACCATGTGTTTCTTGGCACTACAAGTGCTGGGAAACACACGGCTAAATACGCTCACTTTTGGGAAGATCGCGTCCTCTGATTCTTCTCATCTGATGGTGTGCATACTTGTTGAACACTCTAATGAGAAGCATCAAGTTTTGACAAGTGGATACTATAATATCCTGACTGGGTGAACTGAAGGTTTATTTAATTTCCAAAAATAATTAGCTAATGCTCAATGTCAAGTTTTAGCTGTGCCTTTTCATAAAGGTTTACTCAACAACATAGGTATCTCACTAGAGAGTACATCACTACTTATAATATAAGTTACAAATCTATTTAGTAATCTGAATACAGTCCCATCATCAACCCTAAAGTGAGTAGTACTTTTATATTCCTTACTCTTGCATTGATCACACTACTTAGTGAATCAATATAACATTTTAAGCAATCTGTCCCATATACTATGGAGGTTCAAGTACTATCTAGTACTGCATTGTTCAAGGAGTCCACAGCTAACACTGTCATCACAGGACTAAGACACCTTTCTTCTGTCCAGTATAATTTGTTCAGATTCACCAATACATTTATCTTTGCCGGGCAGCATGATGGCGCAGTGGTTTGCACTGCTCCATCAGGGCGCTGAGGACCCGGGTTCGATCCCGGCCCCAGGTCACTGTTCGTAAGGAATTTGCACATTCTCCCGGTGTCTGTGTGGGTCTCAACCCCACAATGAGATGGGGCTAGGTGGCTTGGCCACGCTAAATTGCCCCTTAATTGGAAAAAAAGAATTGGGTACTTTAAAAATGTTTTTAAAATGTAACCTTTGCCGCTGTATTTTCGTTGTCATGAGTCATTTTGAGGACCTTGTGTCTTTGTTTTAAGAAGTTCCCTGCAAAATTACACTTTGAATCCTACCTTATGCACCTATTAATCATTCCTTGAACATTTCTTGAATTCATTCACCCACTATTCTTGTCCTAAGTTGTCTTTTGATGTAATAGCTGGATTCGATACAGTGTGGTGAAACCATTGTGTTGTATTGTGCTGCCAGAGTATTACGTGTTGTACAGTATTGCCACTATATTACATGTTGTACGGTTTTGGGTCTGCCCGTGGCTCCTCCCCCTAGGGCCTGGGTATATAGGCTGCCGACCTTTCACACTGCCTCATTCTGGGGCACACTGCCAGCTATGTTGTAAGTCAATCAAAGCCATAGTTAATTCACTCTGCGCTCTCCATCTTGATTGATGGCATATCATACAGGTGCTTCCATTCTCATTTAACCTGTTGTTTCCCTGTTATATCAATGTCTGCCTCCATTATTCAGACTGTTTTGAAAGCTGGCAATTATTCGGTGAAACCATCTCCAGTTTAAACATTTTCAGGAGTCAGGACGATTTGCGGGCCCCAATCCCATTTGTGTCATGAAAGGCCGCCTCCGCATTTGGTGTCCAATTAAGTTTGCCAGGTGGGACACAGATATGGGAGGTTGACTGGGAGGATCCACAGGACTAGATGGTTGCTATCCCCACTGCGGGGATGGGCACTGCTGAGGCAGATGGAACACACCAAGGCGCCTTGAAATGGAGGCACTTTTAAAAGGCTTCAGTGTGATTAACAAAAAAGGAGTCCCAGAACTGTTATGGCTATGACGATGGGGGAGAATATTTTGGTCACAGCTGTGCTTATTTCAACCTTGCGTCTCAGTGAAAGTGACATAAGCAGCATCTTTCGATGCCTCTCTGACCTCCCGCCATGAGGTCACATCCAATACGATGACAGGCTCCTGACACAATGGGCTGGATTCCCCGCTTTTCGGAATTCTCTGTTACGCCGGCAGCACACCCACACCCGGGGATTTCCCAATGGCGTGGGGCTGCCCACAATGGTAAACCCCATTGAGCGGTTGGTGTGACGGAGAATCCCGCTGGTGGCCCAGGTGCGCCACAGCAGAAAACTGGTGCGGCAGGGTGGAGAATTGTGGCAATACTGTATACAGTGTCTCTTGTGGGCAGATTACTTGTTCTAATTAGTATTCTGCAAGGTTGTATTTTTGCCAATATTTAAGGCTGATTGGTAGCCACCGGCCACTGCCACAGGGCGCCCACCTCCAAGAAAATTTCCTGGAGTCGCGAACATGATGGGGACCCAATGCCCCGTCCTTGACCCACATTTCCACGACTACCCCTCGTAGGTCATAGATCATAGAATTTACAGTGCAGAAGGAGGCCATTCGGCCCATCGAGTCTGCACCGGCTCTTAGAAAGAGCACCCTACCCAAGGTCAACACCTCCACCCTATCCCCATAACCCAGTAACCCCACCCAACACTAAGGTGCCTCCAGGGATTGGGAAGATTCTGTTCTTCGATTCTTTGTGTTCTTGATTTTATTTTATTTTATTTATTGTCACATGTACCGAATGTGGTAAACCACTGTTACACCTTTATTAGGTGATGTAAGGTAGGACCTGTACTACAGGTTCACCGGTAGTGCCTGCCTACTGGCTCCGCCCAGTAACGGAGTATAAATATGTCTGTCCTCCGTGCAGCAGCCATTTCTCCAGCTGCTGTGGGAGGCCACACCTCTTAGAGCAATAAAGCCTCAGTTGTATCCAACTCTAGTCTTAGTTCAATTGATCGTGCATCAATTTATTGCTCTAAGGTTTTCTAAAAGATGGACCTCCGTAAAGCCAGGTCGCCTGCAGCTGGATCCGCAATCAAGCGACGCCAAAAAGGACTTCAATCACTGGCAAGCTTGCTTCGAGGCGTACATCAACTCAGTGACCACCCCGTTCCGGAGGCTCAGAAGATACAGATCCTGTACTCGAGGTTCAGCTCCAACGTGTTTCCACTGATCCAGGACCCCCCGAACTACGCTGACGCCATGGCGCTTCTCAAAGAAAACTACGCGCAGAAAGCGAACACACTCTTCGCCAGGCCTCGCCACTCGCTCTCAACTCCCTGATGAGTCCATAGAAGACTTCTGGCGGGCCCTAATCCCACTCGTCCAGGACTATGACTGTCGTTACGGAACATTCGAACGTCCTTATGCGGGACGCGCTCGTTACGGGGATTGGGTCGGACCTCATACGCCAAAGACTGTTAGATGGGACATGAACACCGACAGCATTCCAGGACTCCCCATCATCCGACGCCAGCGACGACCGACCACGACTCGCCTCAGTGACCATCGACCAGTCTCGTCCGCACAACCTGGCCACCGCATCGACCAGCGTGAAAATCAATGGCCATGTGACCTCTTGCCTGCTGGACTCCGGGAGCACTGAAAGCTTCATACACCCGGATACGAGTAAGGTGCTTCTCCCTCGCGGTACACCTCGCCAACCAAAGAATCTCCCTGGCCTCCGGATCCCATTCCGTCGCGATCCAGGGGTACTGTACGGTCACGCTCACGGCCAGGGCGTAGAATTCAGCGGCTTCCGCCTCTATGTCCTCCCTAACCTCTGCGCTGCCCTACTACTCGGCCTGGACTTCCAGTGCAATCTCCAGAGCCTAACCCTCAAATTCGGCAGGCCCCTACCGCTCCTCACTGTGTGCGGCCTCGTGACCCTTAAGGGCGATCCACCTTCTCTCTTCGCAAATCTAACCCCGGATTGCAAACCCATCGCCTCCAGGAGCAGACGGTACAGCACCCAGGACAGGACCTTCATCAGGTCTGAAGTCCAGCGGCTGCTTCGGGAAGGCATCATTGAGGCCAGCAACAGCCCCTGGAGAGTCCAAGTGGTAGTCGTTAAAACTGGGTAGAAACACAGAATGGTCGTGGACTACAGCCAGACCATCAATCGCTACACACAGCTCGACGCGTACCCCCTCCCACACATATCTGATATGGTCAATCAGATTGCACAGTACCGGGTCTTCTCAACGGTAGACCTCAAATCCGCCTACCACCAGCTCCCCATTCGTAAATCGGACCATCCATACACTGCCTTCAAGGCGGACGGTCGCCTCTATCACTTCCTCAGGGTTCCCTTCGGCGTCACTAACAGGGTCTCGGTCTTCCAAAGAGAGATGGACCGAATGGTCGACCGTTACGGTTTGCGGGCCACTTTCCCGTACCTAGACAACATCACCTTGCGGCCATGACCAGCAGGACCACGATGCCAACCTTGCCAAACTTATCCACACCGCCACTCTCCTCAACCTCACCTACAACAAGGAGAAGTGCGTGTTTAGCACGACCAGCTTAGCCATACTTGTTCTGGGGCCCGATCCCGACCGCATGCGCCCCTCATGGAGCTTACCCTTCCCCATTGCCCCAAGGTCCTCAAATGCTGCCTGGGGTTCTTCTCATACTACGCCCAGTGGGTCCCAAACTATGCGGACAAGGCTCGCCCACTCATACAGTCCACACACTTTCCCCTGGCGGCCGAGGCACAACAGGCCTTCGCCGTATCAAAGCCAATATCGCCAAGGCCGGGATGCATGCAGTAGACGAGACACTGCCCTTTCAAGTAGAGAGCGACGCATCGGACGTCGCCCTAGCCGCCACCCTCAATCAGGCATGCAGACCCGTGGCACTCATCTCCCGCACACTTCATGCCTCAGAAATTCGGCACTCATCCGTCGAAAAAGAGGCCCAAGCTATTGTTGAGGCTGTGCAGCATTGGAGGCATTACCTGGCCAGCAGTAGACTCACCCTCCTCACTGACCAACGGTCGGTAGCCTTCATGTTCACTAACACACAGCAGGGCAAGATCAAAAACGATAAAATCTTGAGGTGGAGGATCGAGCTCTCCACCTACAATTACGAGATTTTGTATCGCTCAACGAGCCCCCAGATGCCCTACCCTGAGATGTATGTGCCAGCACACAAGTAGACCAACTCCGGGCCCTGCACAACAGCCTTTGTCACCCGGGAGTCACATGGTTGTACCATTTTGTCAAGGCTCGCAATCTGCCCTACTCCGTTGAGGAAGTACGGACAATCACCAGGGACTGCCAGGTCTGTGCGGCTTGCAAGCCACACTTCTACCGGCCGGGCCGTGCGTGCCTGGTGAAGGCCTCCCGCCCCTTTGAACGCCTCAGCGTGGATTTCAAAGGGCCCCTCCCTTCCACTGACCGAAACACGTATATTCTCAGTGTGGTCGATGAGTACTCCAGATTCCCCTTCACCATCCCATGCCCCGATATGACATCTGCCACCAACACAGTCTTCGCTCTGTTCGGTTTCCCCGCCTACATCCACAGTGACAGGGTATCCTCATTCATGAGTGATGAGCTGCGTCAGTTCCTGCTCAGCAGGACGACCAGCTATAACCCCCGGGGAAACGGGCAGGTAGAGAGGGAGAACAGGACGGTATGGAGGGCCGTCCAACTGGCCCTACGGTCCAGGAACCTCCCAGCCTCTCGATGGCAGGAGGTCCTCCCTGATGCACTCCACTCCATTCGGTCACTGCTGTGCACCGCCACGAACAACACACCCCATGAACGTCTTTTTGCCTTTCCCAGGAAGTCCACATCCGGGGTGTCGCTCCCGACTTGGCTCGCGGCTCCAGGACCAGTCCTGCTCCGTAGGCACGTCCGACTCCACAAGGCGGACCTGTTGGTGGTGAGGGTGCAATTGCTCCATGCAAACCCCCAGTATGCCTAGGATTTTGTCTCCTATTTACGGCCGTCAGGATACTGACTCCCTCAGGGACCTGGCCCCAGCAGGTTCCACACACACACACCCCTCCGGCCCGGCGCCACCCTTCCCTCCCCCGGCGCTCCCAGCATTAACCCCACCAGGACCATCCGTCCTTCCCCTGTCCACGCCCGAGGATGAAGATGATTTCGGCACGCTCCCGGAGTCACCGAACATCGGGCCAGCATCGACATCGCCGCCACCACTGTCGCTCCCAGCGGAAGATCAAGGCACCGGACCAGTTAAACCTCTAACTGTTCCGCCGGACTTCAAAATACATTTTCTTTCTGCTCAAATATTGTAAATATAGATTCATTGCTGTATATAGTTCTCCACCCCCCCCCCCCCCCCCCGGCCGCCGGACTCAATTTTAACAGGGGGTGAATGTGGTAAACCACTGTTACACCTTTATTAGGTGATGTAAGGTAGGACCTCTACTACAGGTTCGCGGTAGTCCCTGCCTGCTGGCTCCACCCAGTAGACGGAGGTAAATATGCGTGACCTCCATTCAGCAGCCATTTCGCCAGCTGCTGTGGGAGGCCACACTTCTTAGAGCAATAAAGCCTCAGTTGTATCCAACTCTAGTCTTTGTTCAATTGATCGTGCATCACCAAAGTGCAGTGAAAAGTACTTTTCCGCGGCCGAAGGAACGTACACAGTACGTAAATAGTAGACAAAAGAATAATCAACAGAGGATATTGACAAATGGTACAGCGACAAACAGTGATTGGTTACAGTGCGGAACAAGGGCCAAACAAAGCAAATACATGAGTAAGAGCTTAGGGCGTCGTGAATAGTGTTCCTACAGGGAACAGATCAGTCCGAGGGAGAGTCGTTGAGGAGTCTTGTAGCTGTGGGGAAGAAGCTGTTCCTTTGTCTGGATGTGCGAGTCTTCAGACTTCTGTACCTTCTGCCTGATGGAAGGGTCTGGAAGAAGTCAATGCCGGGGTGGGTGGGGTCTCTGATAATGCTGTCTGCCTTCCTGAGGCAGCGGGAGGTGTTTACAGAATCAATGTGGGTTGGCAAGCTTGTGTGATGCGTTGGGCTAAGTTCACCACACTCTGCAGTTTCTTGCGATCTTGGACTGAGCAGTTGCCATACCAGGCTGTGATGCAGCCGGATACGATGCTCTCTATCGCACATCTGTAGAAGTTTGTGAGAGTCGATACAGACAAGCCAAATTGCTTTAGCTTCCGTAGGAAGTAGAGACGTTGTTGGGCTTTCTTGGCTGTTGCATCAACGTGAGTGGACCAGGACAGACAGTTGGTGATGGTGAGCCCTAGGAACTTAAAGCTATCGACCATCTCCACTTCGGAGTCATTGATGCAGACGGGAGTGTGTGTCACGCTACGCTTCTGAAGTCGATGATCAGTTCCTTGGTCTTTCCAACATTTAGAGGGAAGTTGTTTTAGGTACACCATGCAACCAAGTGATTTATCTCCCTCCTGTAGTCTGCTTCGTCGTTGTTTGAGGTGCGGCCCACCACAGTCGTATCATCTGCAAACCTATAGATTGAATTGGAGTTAAATCTTGCCCCACAGTCATAGAGAGTACAGTAGCGGACTGAGCACACATCCTTTTTAAAAAAATATATATTTTATTCAAATTTTTTGGCCAAACAAAACAATACAAAGGGTTTCCTTTTTACAACAGTAAAACAGTATAAATAACAGTGGCCATTTTTAACAAATAAATAAATAACATATAAACTAAATGGCAACTGCCCTATCAAGCATAATAACTCTCCAAAAATAAAATCAAACAATCCAATATACAGAACCTAATACAAATATTTATACAAAAACACCCCTGGGGACCCGCCGGGCCCCCCCTCCCCCATGGGTTGCTGCTGTTACCTTCCCATTTCCTTTATCGTTCTGCGAGGTAGTCAATGAACGGTTGCCACCGCCTGGTGAACCCTTGAGCCGAACCCCTTAGTGCAAACTTTATCCGTTCTAGTTTTATAAACCCTGCCATATCATTTATCCAGGTCTCCACGCCCGGGGGTTTGGCTTCCTTCCACATAAGCAATATCCTTCGCCGGGCTACTAGGGAAGCAAAGGCCAAGACATCAGCCTCTTTCGCCTCCTGCACTCCCGGCTCTTCTGCAACCCCGAATATAGCCAACCCCCAACTTGGCTCGACCCGGACCCCCACCACCTTCGAAAGCACCTTTGCCACCCCCACCCAGAACCCCTGCAGTGCCGGGCATGACCAAAACATGTGGGTGTGGTTTGCTGGGCTTCTCGAGCATCTCCCACACCTATCCTCTACCCCGAAAAATTTACTGAGCCTTGCTCCGGTCATATGCGCCCTGTGTAAAACCTTGAATTGTATCAGGCTTAGCCTGGCGCACGAGGACGACGAGTTTACCCTACGTAGGGCATCAGCCCACAGACCCTCCTCAATCTCTTCCCCCAGCTCTTCTTCCCATTTCCCCTTCAGCTCATCCACCATGATCTCCCCTCGTCCCTCATTTCCCTGTATATATCCGACATCCTACCATCCCCCACCCATGTCCCCGAGATCACTCTATCCTGAACCTCCTGCGTCGGGAGCTGCGGGAATTCCCTCACCTGTTGCCTCGCGAAAGCCCTCAGTTGCATGTACCGAAATGCATTCCCTTGGGGCAACCCATATTTTCCCGTCAGCGCTCCCAGACTCGTAAACGTCCCGTCTACGAACAGATCTCTCAGTTGCACAACCCCAGCTCTTTGCCATGCTCCAAATCCCCCATCCATTCTCCCCGGGACAAACCTATGGTTATTTCTTATCGGGGACCGCACCGAGGCTCCCGTCCTTCCCCTATGTCGTCTCCACTGCCCCCAAATTTTTAGTGTTGCCACCACCACTGGACTTGTGGTGTATTTCTTCGGGGAGAACGGCAACGGCACCGTCACCATTGCTTGTAGGCTGGTTCCCTTGCAGGACGCCATCTCCAATCTCTTCCACGCCGCTCCCTCCCCTTCTCCCATCCACTTACACACCATTGAGATATTGGCGGCCCAGTAGTATTCACTTAGGCTCGGTAGTGCCAGCACCCCCCATCCCTGCTACGCTGCAAGAACCCCCTCCTCACTCTCGGGGTCTTCCCGGCCCACACAAAACTCATGACACTTTTCTCAATTCTCTTGAAAAAAGCCTTCGTGACCATCACCGGAAGGCACTGAAATACAAAGAGGAATCTCGGGAGGACTACCATTTTAACCGCCTGCACCCTACCCACCAGTGACAGGGGCACCATGTCCCATCTCTTAAAATCCTCCTCCATCTGTTCCACCAATCTTGTTAGATTAAGCCGGTGTAAGGTTCCCCAACTCCTGGCTATCTGAATCCCTAAGTACCGTAAATCTCTTGTCACCTTCCTCAGCGGTAAGTCATCTATTCCCCTGCTCTGCTCCCCCGGATGCACCACAAACAGCTCACTCTTACCCATATTCAATTTGTACCCTGAAAATTCCCCAAACTCCCTGAGTGTCTGCATTATCTCAGGCATCCCCTCCACTGGGTCCGCAACATACAGCAATAAATCATCTGCATACAAGGATACCCGGTGTTCTTCTCCTCCCCTGAGCACTCCCCTCCACTTCCTGGAGCCCCTCAGTGCTATGGCCAGGTGCTCAATCACCAAACAGTAACGGAGACAGGGGACACCCCTGCCTCGCCCCTCTATGAAGACGGAAGTAATCAGACCTCTGTCTGTTCGTGACCACGCTCGCCACCGGGGCCCTATACAGCAGCTGTACCCATCCGATATACCCTTCTCCAAAACCAAATCTCCTCAGCACCTTCCACAGATAATCCCACTCCACTCTGTCGAATGCTTTCTCGGCGTCCATCGCCACCACTATCTCCGCCTCCCCCTCTGGTGGGGGCATCATCATTACCCCTAGCAACCTCCGTATGTTCGTGTTCAGCTGTCTCCCCTTAACGAACCCAGTTTGATCCTCGTGGACCACCCCGGGGACACAGTCCTCTATCCTCGTCGCCATCACCTTGGCCAAGAGCTTAGCATCTACATTTAAAAGGGAAATAGGCCTGTAGGACCCACACTGCAGCGGGTCTTTTTCCTTCTTAAAAAGGAGCGATATCGTTGCCTCCGACATAGTCGGGGGCAGCTGCCCCCTTTCCCTAGCCTCATTAAAGGTTCTCGTCAGAAGCGGGGCCAGTAAGTCCATATACTTCCTATAAAATTCCACCGGGAATCCGTCCGGTCCCGGGGCCTTCCCCACCTGCATGCTCCCAATCCCTTTTACCACCTCCTCCATCTCAATCTGTGCTCCCAGTCCCGCCCTCTCCTGCTCCTCCACCTTAGGGAATTCCAGCTGATCCAAGAAACACATCATTCCCTCCTTCCCTTCCGGGGGCTGAGCCTTATATAACCTCTCATAAAATTCCTTGAACACCCCGTTCACTCTCTCCGCTCCCCGTTCCATCTCTCCCTCCTCATCTCTCACCCCACCTATCTCCCTCGCTGCTCCCCTCTTCCTCAATTGGTGGGCCAGTAGCCGACTCGCCTTCTCTCCATACTCATACTGTACACCCTGTGCCCTCCTCCACTGTGTCTCCGCCTTACCCCTGGTCAGCAGGTCAAACTCCACATGTAGCCTTTGTCTTTCCCTGTACAGTCCCTCCTCCGGTGCCTCCGCATATTGCCTGTCCACCCTCAAAAGTTCTTTCAGCAATCGCTCCCTTTCTTTACCCTCTTGTTTCCCTTTATGTGCCCTTATGGATATCAGTTCCCCTCTAACCACTGCCTTCAATGCCTCCCAGACCACTCCCACCTGAACCTCTCCATTGTCATTAAGCTCCAAGTACCTTTCGATGCACCCCCTCACCCTTATACATACCCCCTCATTCGCCAATAAGCCCATATCCATTTTCCAGAGTGGGTGCTGTTCTTTTTCCTCTCCTACCTCCAGGTCTACCCAATGTGGAGCGTGGTCCGAAATAGCTATGGCCGTATATTCCGTCCCTGTCACCTTCGGAATCAGTGCCATTCCCAAGACGAAAAAGTCTATCCGTGAATATACTTTGTGGACATGGGAGAAAAATGAGAACTCCTTACTCCTAGGCCTACTAAATCTCCAGGGGTCTACACCTCCCATCTGCTCCATGAAGTCCTTGAGCACCCTGGCCGCTGCCGGCCTCCTCCCGGTCCTGGACCTCGATCGGTCCAGCCCTGGATCAAGCACTGTATTGAAATCTCCCCCCATTACCAACTTTCCCGCCTCCAGGTCCGGGATACATCCCAACATACGCCTCATAAAATTTGCGTCATCCCAGTTCGGGGCATATACGTTCACCAGAACCACCGCCTCCCCTTGCAATCTGCCACTTACCATCACATATCTACCCCCACTATCCGCCACTATGGTCTTTGCCTCAAACAGTACCCGTTTCCCCACCAAGATAGCCACCCCCCTGTTCTTCGCATCCAAACCCGAATGAAACATCTGCCCCACCCATCCTTTGCATAGTCTGACCTGGTCTATCAGTTTCAGATGCGTCTCCTGCAACATAACCACATCTGCCTTTAATTTCTTTAGGTGTGCGAGTACCCGTGCCCTTTTAATCGGCCCGTTCAGCCCTCTCACGTTCCACGTGATCAGCCGGGTTGGGGGGCTCTTTACCACCCCCCCTTGTCGAATAGCCATCCCCTTTTTTAACCCAGCTCCTCACCCGGTTCCCACGTACCCGTGTATCCCCCCGACGCGCCCTCCCGCCTCGACCACCCCATCCCATAACAGCTCCCCCTTCTCCTTAGCAGCAGCAACCCAGTTAACCCCCCCCCCCCTCCCACCCCCCTCCGCTAGATCCCTTCCTAGCGTAGTTGCACCCCCCATGTTGCTCCCAGAAGTCAGCGAACTCTGGCTGACCTCGGCTTCCCCCCTTGTCCTCGGCCCCCACTGTGCGAGGCCCCCTCCTTCCTGCGTCCCTGTTCCCGCCATAATTACCATAGCGCGCGAACAAAGCCCGTGTTTCCCACTCGGCCCCACCCCTAATGACCGGCGCCCACAGTTCCTCATACTCCCCCCCCCCCCCCCCCCCCCCCCACCCAACATGGGGAAGAGAGAAAAGTTACAGGATCGCAAGATTAACAAACTGAAAAATCATCCCCCCCCCTTTTTTCCACGCCCCACATAATCACCCCACCACTTTGTCCAAAAAGTTCTTTCTCTCGCCAGACTATTCCAGCTTCTCGTCCACAATGAATGTCCATGCCTCTTCTGCCATCTCAAAGTAGTGGTGCTTCCCTAGGTGTGTGACCCACAATCTCGCCGGTTGTAACATTCCAAACTGGATCTTCTTTTTGTGAAGCACCGCCTTAGCCCGATTAAAACTTGCCCTCCTTCTCGCCACCTCCGCACTCCAATCCTGGTATGTGCGGATCACCGCGTTCTCCCACCTGCAGCTCCGAGTTTTCTTCGCCCATCTTAGGACCATCTCTCTGTCATTATAGCGGTGAAACCTCACCACTATGGCTCGAGGTATTTCTCCTACCCTTGGTCTTTGCGCCATAACTCAATAAGCTCCCTCCACCTCCAAAGGGCCCGTCGGGGCCTCCGATCCCATTAGCGAGTGAAGCATCGTGCTCACAAATGTCCCGACGTCCGCCCCTTCTACGCCTTCGGGAAGACCCAGAACCCTTAAATTCTTCCTCCTCAAATTATTCTCCAGTACTTCCAGCCTTTCCACACACCTTTTGTGCTGCGCCTCGTGCGTCTCTGTCTTCACCACCAGGCCTTGTATTTCATCTTCGTTTTCAGCAGCCTTTGCCTTCACGACCCGAAGCTCCTGCTCTTGGGTCTTCTGCTCCTCCTTTAGCCCTTCAATCGCCTGTAATATCGGGCCAACAACTCCTTCTTCAATTCCTTTTTCAGCTCTTCCACACAGTGCCGCAGGAACTCTTGTTGGTCTGGGCCCCATAACAAACGGCCACCTTCCGACGCCATCTTACTTTGAGCTTGCCTTCCTTGCCACTGTTCCAGAGGATCCTCTGCAATCCGGCCGCTATCCTCTCCTTTATCCATGCATGTCCGGGGGGATTCCCTTCTAGTTTACCGCACAGTGTTTTTGGCCGTTTAAATTGCCGTTGGGGCTCCTATTAAGAGCCCAAAAGTCCGTTCCACCGGGAGCTGCCGAAACGTGCGACTTAGCTGGTCATTGCCGCACCCGGAAGTCCCTGAGCACACATCCTTGCGGGGCTCCGGTGTTGAGGACTATTGTGGAGGAGGTGCTGTTGCCTATCCTGACAGATTGCGGTCTGTTGGTGAGGAAGTCGAGGATCCAGCTGCACAGGGAGGGGTCAAGTCCAGGATTGCGGAGTTTGGTTATTAGTCTTGTTGGGATAATGGTGTTGAAGGCAGAGCTGTAGTTTATGAACAGCAGTCTTACGTAGGTGTCCTTGTTGTCGAGGTGTTCGAATGTTGATTGTAGAGCCAGGGGGATAGCATCTGCTGTGGACCGGTTGCGGTGATAGGCAAACTGCAATGGATCGAGACCGTCTGGCACTGATCCGTCTCATGAGTGCCAGGGTGGCTGGCAGTGATCCGTCTGATGACTAGCCGCTCAAAGCATTTCATGATAACAAATGTCAGGCTACCTTGAATAATTCAAGTTTATTCCGCTGGAATAATTCAGTTGTACCATGAACGCTGAAGAAAACGAATGTCCCTCAGGAATTCTTTACAGAAGCAGATAACTGATACAACGGGGTTTCCTTCTTTGAGAATTGGACGGCAGTTAGACTGAGTAACTTATCCATATGAGACACTTTAGCACAATCCAGTAATGTACATGCAAGCACCAATCCGGATGACCAAATTGAATTCCATCAATCTTTTATACAATCTTTTAAAGTCAACGATGTATTCTTCATGGGCTGACCATTTAGTTTTTTTTCCAAATTTATCAAATTCTGACCATGACGCATAGCTGTTTAACAGATTTTCTATCATGTACATTTCATCCGAGAACTCTAATAAAAGGCCCAAACCTTTATCACTATATCAAACTAGCAGATATCCATCTCACAAAATGGTTAATTTCTGATATTACTTTCTGTAGAAAGCAAGAATACCAAGGCCATAACTTATTTTCTCATCATTAGGGATGTAACCCGTGTCCACAGATCCGCTTCCTTGTTCTGCTAGTCACATGTTTCAGGTTCCGAGAACACTGGAGAGCAATCATACCCTGACAATTTACAGTTAGGGCAGAATTTTATGGTCCTGTCGCAGTGGGAGGGTGGGACAGGGCCCTAATATGTGGTGAACCGTTCAAACATCCATTGACTTCGGGACATCCCACCGGTGGGAGGGGCTGTAAAATTCCACCCTTACTTTCTGTCATTTTCCACAAAGGCAACGAGGAATTTAATTTGCCATCTGAAAATGTTTTCTTTGCTTCCGATCGTCCTAAATTCCAAGAGTCTTAAGGTGTTTGACACGGTCAACACCCATGTTTCCCTTGCGTGGGAACCCTGAAGGTGGAGGCACAACCATAGGATAAGGAGTTGGTCATTGAGGAATTTCTTCACTGAGGGGTTGTGGACCTTTGGATTTCTCTGCCCCAGAAAGCTGCAGCTGCCCCATCATTGAACGTGTAGATTTCAGGGAAGCAAGGGATGTAGGAAGTGGGTTGGAAAGTGGAGTTTTGGAAGCAAATTAGCCAACATTGTGCAGAATGGCAGAGCAGGCCTGAAGGGCCATATGGCCTGCTCCTCCTCCTGTTTCTTATGCTCTCATCCTCTGCCACATACCAGAGAGCCAGATGGTGAAGGATATAACCAGAGCCAAACTTGACACATTTTTATCAGCTTTTATTTACTGAGTTACACATTACAAATGTGCACCTTCTAACCCCAACTATCACAGTTTCAGCCTATTCTTATTTATAGGACCACAAGTGAATTCCGTTAATGCCCACCATCTCCAGACAATTGAGTATAAAATAAAATTAATATACAGTGAATAATAGTAATAATAATAATAATAGCAATGATAATGGGGGATCTTCAGTTATCCTAAAATATATTGGGACCCTGATAGTATAAAGAACAAAGATGGGGAGGTATTCTTGAAAAGAGTACAACTTAATTTTCTTGATCAATGTGTTTTAAACTCAGAAAGGCAGCTGGTGCTGGATCTCGTTCTGGGCGATGGGACTAGTGGAGCGTGTTTGTGTGGGAGAGCACTTGGGAAAAGAGATTCTAATATCTTCAGATTTAGAATAGCTATTGAAAAGAACAAGGTAGAATCTTATGCAACATTCATTCATGTGAGGAAGGCAAACATCAATGAAATGAAAAGGGATTTTTCTGAGATGAATTTGATTCAAAGATTAGCGAGCAAGAAAAAAATAGAACAAAGGTAGGCCTTCAAAGAGGGAATGTTCAGGTACAGTGCAGACAAATTCCTATTAAGGGGGGGTATTATGACCAACCTCAACTAGAGCTCATTTGATGACTCTAGAGATAACTTCCCCTATCATTGGCAGGTCAAGTGCAGGCAGTTCAGGTGAACATTTTGCTGCGGTTTATATTTTTACAGTGCTTACCAGACTTTTTGCTGAAATCATCCTTTATGGGGTGGATAGGTTGGTTTCGTCATTTGTGTGGGCAGGTAAGGTGGCAAGGATTAGGAGGTCGGTACTTCAGAGAGGGCAACAGTCCATCTCCCTGCTCCAATCCCGCACCTTCTCTGCGCCTGCCACCCAATAATAGTATAATAAGTTTGAAACCCCAAATATCGCCACCAAAGGGTCCGGGCCCACTCCCTCCTCCACTATGCTGGCTAAGACTGCAAACACTCCCGCCCAGAATCTTCCCAATTTTTTGCAACTTCAAAACATGTGCGTGTGACTCACTGGACCCCGCCCACACCTCTCACACCCCCTGAAAGAACCCACTCATTCTTGCCCGAGTTATACGCATCCTGTGCACCACCTTAAACTGTATCAGGCTCATCCTTGCACAAGAGAAGGTCCCGTTTACACTTCGCAGTGCCTCACTCCATACGCCCCAGTTGATCTCCCCTCCCAACTCCGCTTCCCATTTCTCTGGCCGGGCTAGTTAACGGGAACGCAGTGGGGGGTGATCAGGTGGTTAGCGAAGCAGAGGGGGGTTTCTTGTTTTATTCAGGGAAAGGGGGGTGGGTTGCTGACAAAGGTGTTGTTGCTATGGTGTAGTATGTCAGGGAGTGGTGATAGTGTACATCCGAGGGTGGGCCTGGAGGGTTGCGTGGCATGGGCCAGGGGCTGGCCTAAGAAAGGGTATGGTTGATCGGCAGGGAAGGAGGGCAGTGTGCCCTCTGATCAGGCTGGTCACATGAAATGTGAGGACGCTGAATGGGCCAGTTAAACGGTCACGTGTCTTTATGCACCCGAGGAGCTTGAAGGCTGACGTGGCCTTTTTGGAAGAAACACACTTGAAGATCGGGGATCAGAATGGGAAGCTGGAGGGGATGTCAATGGTCCTGGTAAACATTTATGCCCCAAATTGGGATGAC
The DNA here is from genome assembly GCF_047496885.1 of Scyliorhinus torazame. Taxonomy (NCBI): domain Eukaryota; kingdom Metazoa; phylum Chordata; class Chondrichthyes; order Carcharhiniformes; family Scyliorhinidae; genus Scyliorhinus; species Scyliorhinus torazame. The sequence goes on along the minus strand of NC_092720.1, from coordinate 93,100,769 downwards.
GTGGAGTTTATGAGATGGGTGCCGGGGAAGATCCCGGACCTGGACTCTCACCGATTATGGGGGAGCAGCGGTATTTTAACACGGTCATTGATCCAAGGTTGGACCGGTCAAGCTCGAGGTCAGGGAGGGTGTCGGCGGTGGTGAAGGAGCTGAAGGAATCCATGGAGGGCATCGGGGGGTGGACCCATGGAGGTTTGGGAGTCCGAGGGCGAAGGATTTTTTTGTACTTCTCCCATGTGCACCGGGTGTACTCGTGGATCGATTACTTTGTGGTGAATAAGACTCTGCTGGCGGGGGTGGTCGACTCGGGGTACTCGGCGATCGTGGTGTCAGATCAAGCACTGCATTGGGTGGACTTGCAAGTGGATCTGGAAGGGCCCAGCGCCCGCAGTGGAGGTTAGATGTAGGGTTGTTAGCGGACGAGGAATTATATAGCAGGTGAGGGCCGCTCTCCAGGGGCATGTGGAACTAAATGACACAGGTGAGGTCTCAGCCGCCACATTGTGGGAGGCACTCAAGGCAGTGATTAGGGGGGGTTCATATTGATCCAGGTGCATAGGGAGAAGCAGGAACGAGCAGAGATGGCAGGGTTGGTGGATGGGATTCTGCGGGTGGACAGGATGTATTCGGAGTCCCCAGAGGCAGAAGCTTCAGATGGAGTTTGAGTTGGTATCCATGGGAAAGGCAGTAGGGCAGTTGTGGAGGACCAGAGGGGCAGTGTATGAGTACGGGGAGAAGGCTAGTAGGATGCTGGCCCACCAATTCAGGAAGCAGGAGGCGGCGAGGGAGATTGGAAGGATGAAGGACGGGGGGGGGGATAGAGTGGTACTGGACCTGGTTGGGGGTGAACGGGGCATTTGAGAAGTTTTACAGCAGGCTTTATGAATTGGAGCCCCCGATCAGGGTGGGGAGGGAATGTGGTGATTCCTGAATGGGTTGGAGTTCCCCAAGGTGGAGGAGGACCTGGTAGAGGGGTTGGGTGCACCCATTGGACTGGTGGAGATGTTGGAGGGTATGGGGGCATTGCAGGCAGGGAAGGCCCGGGCCCTGATGGCTTCCCGGTAGAATTTATGAAAGGTTTTGGGGAGACTTGGGGCCCCTGCTGGTAAGGACATTTAATGAGGTGAGGGAGAAGGGGGAGCTCTCCCTCACCTCACACTATCGCAGGCCTCAATATCTTTAACTTTGAAGAAGGATAAGGTTCCGGAGCAGTGTGGGTCCCACCGCCAATATCACTGCTGAATGTCAACGCCAAGTTGTTGGCAAAGATCTTGGCCTCATGGATTGAGAACTGTGTGCTGGGGATGATGGGGAAAGACCAGACGGGATTTTTAAAGGGGAGGCATCTGTCAGCTAACGTTAGGTGCCTGTTGAACATTATAATGATGCTCTCGGAGGGATGGAATGAGGACGTGGCGGTCATGATGAACACAGAGAAGGTCTTTGATCGGGTAGAATGGGAATAATTGTGGGAGGTACTGGGGCAGTTCGGGCTCAGGCAGGGGTTTGTGGGTTGGGTCCAGTTGTTGTATCGGGCGCCGGCAGCGTGTGTAAGGATGAACCGGGTGAGTTTGGTGTATTTTCGGTGCCATCGTTAGACGATACTCTGCCTTGACAATAGAGCCACTGGTAATTTCGCTCAGAGCGTCAAGGGGTTGGAAAAGGATAGCGCGGAGGGGTGGGGGAGCACAGGGTCTTGCTATATGCGGACGATCTGTTGCTTTACATATCGGAGCCATTAGAAAGTATTGGAGGGATCGTGGACATTTTGGTGGTACTCGGATGGTTCTCTGGGTGTATGATAAACATGGGAAAGAGTGACTCTTTCCGATCCAGGAAAGGGGGCAAGACAGGAGGCTGTGCGAGCTGCCGTTTAAGGTAGTGGGGGTGGGTTTCAGGTATTTGGGCATCCAGGTGGTGCGAATCTGGTGCAGTTGGTGGAGTAGATTAAGAGGTGGGATGTTCTCTCGTTGTAGGGCAGACCGAGAAGATTATGGTACTCTCAAGGTATCTATTCGTGTTCCAGAAACTTCTGATTTTTATTCCAAAGGCCTTCCTTAAAATACATTGATCTTGGGGTAGGGAAAGCTCCATGGGTGAAGAAGGTGCTGCTGGAGCGGGTGGGGGGGGGCTGCAGGTGACGGACTGGCTGTACAGCAGATATAGCCAGGGTCAGGTAGTGGGGGGAAGTGTTGATGAGGGAACGATGGAGGCAACCTCTTTTAAGGACACTAATTTAGGGACATTGTCGACGACGCCTCTGCTGTTCTCGCCGGCCAGGTTTCTCCACAGGTCTGGTAGTGCTAGCGGCCCTGAGGGTGTGGGGGACAGTTGCGACAGCACCTGAGGCTGAAAGGTACCTCGGTTTGGCTCCAATTTGCGGGAATCACAGGTTTGTTCCGGGGGGGGGGGGGGGGGGGGCAGTTTCCCAAGCTTGGAGGGACTGGTAGAGGGGTATGAGCTGCCCAGTGGGAATGGGTTCTGGTACTTACAGGTGCGAAACTATGTGAGGAAATAAGTGCCGTCCTTTCCTGATCTGCTGCCCCTGGGGTTTCAGGACAAGGTGGTGGTGAGGACAGGGTGTCGGAGATTTACAAAGAATTAATGGACTTGCAGGGCAAGTTCGCCGGGAGAGGGACTGTGGAGGGGTTTGCCCGGAGATGGAAACCGTTTATCGTCTTCTTCAAGGATAGTTAAGAAGTTAGCAGGGAGAGGGGCATGGAGGTGGAAGGGGGGGCGACTTTGGGCGTTAAAAAAAAGGAGGCAGAGTGGGTTGAGGGTAACGGTAGGGAGGGTGGGGCATGGGGGGGTGTTGGTTATTTATTTGTTATGTGATTTCCTGTTTGTTCTCTTTTTGTTTCCTGTTGTGTTTGACATATATATACAAATGCCTCAATAAAAACATTTTTTTAAAAATGGAGTTTGTTTATACTACATTTCGGGGAGCTGGTTACCTTTAACTGCTAGGGGGTGGGGAGGGGGAGATGGAGAGATTGGTTGGGGTGTTGGAGGGTGGCTTCAGGGGTTGTGTTAAATGTAAAAATATTTAAATTTGATTTAAAATACTTTTTAAAAATGATATAGAGATAAAACGAGGCTGTGTAAAAAGAAATTTGAACTGTAAGTTCCAAATACAGTAGTGAGCTAAGCTGAATATAAAATGTACAGGGAAAATCTAAATGAAGTACAAAGTATGAGAATGTATTAGCAGCTAATCTTCAAAGGAAACCTGAAAGTCTTTTTTAAATACATAAATAATCAGAAGGTGGTTATAGGAAATATGGGCCTGAATGTTATCCTCGGGGCACATTCGGAGACAGTGTGGAAGGAAGCGTATGTGAAACAAGCTCAGACCAAGATCACGTAGTTCATGCAAAATTACATTGGGTGACCAATTGAGCCCTGGTCAGCATGTCTACCAGTTGTAGTCAGGTGTTCATTCCTCTGGGTGCTCAGGGATTTGAGTGTGTTTGCCAACTTTCACTGAAGCCTGCACTGCCAAGGCTGGACTGTCAGCACAATAGTCTGCAGTGCATTGGAGGGTGGGGGGGAGAGGTGTGCCACAGTGAAATGGCTAGGACGCATTCCGGACCTAGAGATGGGAAAGCTGATAATGGGGGGAGATTTTAATACGGTGTTGGAACCAGGGCTGGATAGGTCGAAGTCCAGGACTGGAAGGAGGCCGGCAGCAGCCAAGGTACTTAAAGATTTTATGGAGCAGATGGGAGGTGTAGACCCGTGGAGATTTAGCAGACCTAGGAGTAAGGAGTTCTCGTTTTTCTCCTATGTCCATAAAGTCTACTCGCGAATAGACTTTTTTGTGCTGGGAAGGGCGTTGATCCCGAAGGTGAGGGGAACGGAGTATACGGCTATAGCCATTTCGGATCACGCTCCACACTGGGTAGACTTGGAGATAGGGGAGGAAACAGGAGGGCGCCCACCCTGGAGAATGGACATGGGACTAATGGCAGATGAGGGGGTGTGTCTAAGGGTGAGGGGGTGCATTGAAAAGTACTTGGAACTCAATGATAATGGGGAGGTCCAGGTGGGAGTGGTCTGGGAGGCGCTGAAGGCGGTGGTTAGAGGGGAGCTGATATCAATAAGGGCACATAAAGGGAAGCAGGAGAGTAAGGAACGGGAGCGGTTGCTGCAAGAACCTTTGAGGGTGGACAGACAATATGCGGAAGCACCGGAGGAGGGACTGTACAGGGAAAGGCAAAGGCTACATGTAGAATTTGACTTGCTGACTACGGGCACTGCAGAGGCACAATGGAGGAAGGCACAGGGTGTACAGTACGAATATGGGGAGAAGGCGAGCAGGTTGCTGGCACACCAATTGAGGAAAAGGGGAGCAGCGAGGGAAATAGGGGGAGTGAGGGATGAGGAAGGAGAGATGGAGCGGGGAGCGGAGAGAGTGAATGGAGTGTTCAAGACATTTTATAAAAAATGATATGAAGCTCAACCCCCGGATGGGAGGGAGAGAATGATGGGCTTTTTGGGTCGGCTGGAATTTCCCAAGGTGGAAGAGCAGGAAAGGGTGGGACTGGGAGCACAGATCGAGGTAGAAGAAGTGGTGAAAGGAATTAGGAGCATGCAGGCGGGAAAGGCCCCGGGACCGGATGGATTCCCAGTCGAATTCTATAGAAAATATGTGGACTTGCTCGCCCCAGTATTGACGAGGACCTTTAATGAGGCAAAGGAAAGGGGACAACTGCCCCCCACTATGTCTGAAGCAACGATATCGCTTCTCTTAAAGAAGGAAAAGGACCTGCTACAATGCGGGTCCTATAGACCTATTTCCCTCCTAAATGTAGATGCCAAGATCCTGGCCAAGGTAATGGCAATGAGAATAGAGGAATGTGTCCCGGGGGTGGTCCACGAGGACCAAACTGGGTTTGTGAAGGGGAGACAGCTGAACACAAATATACGGAGGCTGTTAGGGGTAATGATGATGCCCCCACCAGAGGGGGAAACGGAGATAGTGGTGGCGATGGATGCCGAAAAAGCATTTGATAGAGTGGAGTGGGATTATTTGTGGGAGGTGTTGAGGAGATTTGGTTTTGGAGAAGGGTATGTTAGATGGGTGCAGCTGTTGTATAGGGCCCCGATGGCGAGCGTGGTCACGAATGGACGGGGATCTGCATATTTTCGGCTCCATAGAGGGACAAGACAGGGATGCCCTCTGTCCCCATTATTGTTTGCACTGGCGATTGAGCCCCTGGCGATAGCTTTGAGGGGTTCCAAGAAGTGGAGGGGAGTACTTAGAGGAGGAGAAGAACACCGGGTATCTTTGTATGCGGACAATTTGTTACTATATGTGGCAGACCCGGCGGAGGGGATGCCAGAAATAATGCGGATACCTGGGGAGTTTGGGGATTTTTCAGGGTATAAATTGAACATGGGGAAAAGTGAGTTGTTTGTGGTGCATCCAGGGGAGCAGAGTAGAGAAATAGAGGACCTACCGTTGAGGAAGGTAACAAGGGACTTTCGTTACCTGGGGATCCAGATAGCCAAGAATTGGGGCACATTGCATAGGTTAAATTTAACGCGGTTGGTGGAACAAATGGAGGAGGATTTCAAGAGATGGGATATGGTATCCCTGTCACTGGCAGGGAGGGTGCAGGCGGTTAAGATGGTGGTCCTCCCGAGATTCCTCTTTGTGTTTCAGTGCCTCCCGGTGGTGATCACGAAGGCTTTTTTAAAAAGGATCGAAAAGAGCATCATGGGTTTTGTGTGGGCCTTGAAGACCCCGAGAGTGAGGAAGGGATTCTTACAGCGTAGCAGGGATAGGGGGGGGCTGGCACTACCGAGCCTAAGTGAGTACTATTGGGCCGCTAATATTTCAATGGTGAGTAAGTGGATGGGAGAGGAGGAGGGAGCGGCGTGGAAGAGATTAGAGAGGGCGTCTTGTAGGGGGACTAGCCTACAGGCTATGGTGACAGCCCCATTGCCGATCTCACCGAGGAACTACACCACAGGCCCGGTGGTGGTGGCTACACTGAAGATTTGGGGACAGTGGAGACGGCATAGGGGAAAGACTGGAGCCTTGGGGGGGTCCCCGATAAGAAACAACCATAGGTTTGCCCCGGGGGGAATGGATGGGGGATATGGAATGTGGCAAAGAGCAGGAATAACGCAACTGAAAGATCTGTTTGTGGATGGGAAGTTTGCGAGTCTGGGAGCGCTGACCGAGAAATATGGGTTGCCCCAAGGTAATGCATTCAGGTATATGCAACTGAGGGCTTTTGTGAGGCAACAGGTGAGGGAATTCCCGCAGCTCCCGACACAAGAGGTGCAGGACAGAGTGATCTCAAAGACATGGGTGGGGGATGGTAAGGTGTCAGATATATATAGGGAAATGAGGGACGAAGGAGAGACTATGGTAGATGAACTAAAAGGGAAATGGGAAGAAGAGCTGGGGGAGGAGATCGAGGAGGGGCTGTGGGCAGATGCCCTAAGCAGGGTAAACTCGTCGTCCTCGTGTGCCAGGCTAAGCCTGATTCAGTTTAAGGTATTACTCAGGGCGCATATGACTGGAGCACGGCTCAGTAAATTTTTTGGGGTGGAGGATAGGTGTGCGAGGTGCTCGAGAAGCCCAGCGAATCATACTCATATGTTTTGGTCATGCCCGGCACTACAGGGGTTTTGGATGGGGGTGACAAAGGTGCTTTCAAAAGTAGTGGGGGTCCGGGTCGAACCAAGCTGGGGGTTGGCTATATTTGGGGTTGCACAAGAGCCGTGAGTGCAGGAGGCGAGAGAGGCCGATGTTTTGGCCTTTGCGTTCTAAGGGGGTCGGCTCAAGGGTTCACCAGGCGGTGGCAACCGTTCGTCGAATACCTCGCAGAAAGATAGATGGAATGGAAAAAAGAAGGCAGCAGCAGCAGCCCAGGATCGAGGGGGGCGGGGGGGGAGGAACCAGAAGGACTCTCAGGGTTGTTAATATATACTGTATAATATGTATAGGTCGTTGCTACAGATAATTATATATTGGACTGTTAAATTATATTTTTGGAGAGTGTTACTTGTGATAAGGCAGTTGCCAATTAGGGTTAGTTTTCATTTTTGTTATTTATTATTTATTCATTTTCTGTTTATAAAATAGGTCATTGTTATTTGTGTTGTTATAATATTGTGTAAAGGATGCACAATGTACTGTGTTGGTTGACCAAAAAATTTCAATAAAATATTTAAAAAAAAAAAAAAATTAAGAATAGATCTTAGCCTGATACAATTTAAGGTGGTTCACAGAGCGCACTTGACGGGGGCGAGGTTGAGTAGGTTCTTTGGGGTAGTGGACAGATGTGGAAGGTGCTCAGGGAGCCATGTCCATATGTTTTGGTCATGCCCGGCACTGGAAGGGTTCTGGAGGGGAGTGGCGGGAACAATATCTAAGATGGTGAAAGCCCGGGTCAAGCCAAGCTGGGGGCTAGCAATATTTGGAGCAGTGGACGAGCCGGGAGTACAGGAGGCGAAAGAGGCCGGCATTCTGGCCTTTGCGTCCCTAGTAGCCCGGCGAAGGATCTTGCTAATGTGGAAGGAGGCGAAGCCCCCCAGCGTGGAGGCTTGGATAAATGACATGGCAGGGTTCATTAAGCTGGAGAGGATAAAGTTTGCCTTGAGAGGATCTGCGCAGGGGTTCTACAGGCGGTGGCAACCGTTCCTAGACTATCTTGCGGAGCGTTAGATGAAGGTCGGTCAGCAGCAGCAACCCGGGGGGGTGGGGGTTGGGGGTGGGGGGGGGGGGGTGTCTTGTGAAGGGGGGGAAGGGGAGGGAGGGAGGGGGAAGGGGGGTCTGCCTGGGGGTTATTTGAGCAAGAGAATACATGAAAGATCTGGAAAACTGGCATGTACGGGAGGAATCCAATGTACAAAGTTCTGTAACATATCGTTTTACCATGTTTATATCTTGCTACGTGCGTTTTCTTTCTATTTTGTTACGGGGGGTGGGGGGGGAGTTGTTTGTAAGGGTGAAAAATTGTGTTAAAAAACTTTAATAAATATATATATTTTTTTAAAATTAAGAATAGATGGCCATTTGATTCCTATTAGTTGTCTCATTTGTGCACTTCCAGTTATCATCAGTCCAGTGAGAAAATTGAGGAGATTGTCCAAGAAAACTGATCAAATCTAATTGTTACTTTGATATCCTTCGGTCCAGCCCTGATCTTGTTGTGTATGGCTTTGCAGACAAAATATTCCATTATCTGAATGTGGCAGCTACATGCTTATTGACCTATTTACTTTTCACTTGATGGCATGGTGATTGAAGACAAGTGGTCTGAACAACAATAATAGGATAATAGGTATCTTTTCACTTCCCATAAACCTTCCATAAATAACTCATAATTCAACAATAATTGCATATACATTGTTTTGTTTCCTGATGTGTGGAATGGGTAATACTTTTAATTGTACATTTGGATTATTAAAAGAATATTTGTTAGACTCTGATGAATAAGACATTTATTTAGCACATGGTCTTCTGGCAATTTTGGTTTTCTGTGATAGACTGGGGCAATTTCTCTGAGTTTACTCACCGCACCTTCTCATCGATATTTACTACCCCAAACTTTATTGTCACCTCTACCTTTAACTTGGCTGGACTCACGTAAAGGAAACAATTCTTGGTTGTCCTATATATATCTGTGATTACTGATCATAACTCAGGCTTGCATTAAACCCCAATAACTGCACCACATTAACAGTTTGATAAGCCTCCGTCTAAGCTTGTATGTGAATTGAAAGGCTTTAACCCAGAAAACAACCCTTTTTATCTGCTAACTTAAATGTACCTGGAGCGGTTAAAACAGAAGGAAAATAGTATTCCAGCTGGAATCTAGGCTGCTGTGTTCCAAGGCATTTTATTGAATTCTATGTATCGACACACATTCAGGAAAGATCTAACGTACATTCCAGATTTCCACCTCCAGATGCCCACACACATTTGTTAGTCAGATGAATGCTTTCCAGTGATTGATGCTTCTGACCTTTTGTCTCTGCTAATGCTGAACAAATATTTAATGGACAAAGTGATGCGATTTATGCTACGAGCTGTTTTTTGGATTTCTTGCTCAATTGATTTTCTATTTTATGCAATATCCTTCCAGCACCAGTCGCTGAAAATGAGTATCATTCAAAGTCATTTCTCCTGAAGAGAGAGGGTAAAATTGATTTTTTTCCCTTTGTTTGTAGAAGGTCTGATATTCGTTTTTTAGCAAAGCATTGAATTTCTAATATCAAGCACTTGTGCCATTAACATGCAACAATCCTACTATGCCTGTTCATAACCATTCAGTACTTTTAACTTGGATAGACTACTCGTAATGGAAACATTTCTTGGTTGTCCTAAATATATCTGTGATTATTGACGTTACTTTAGAAGCAAAAACTAAATACCTTTTAAGGGCTACACGAGATCACAGGCTACAAAGCAAGGCCAGGCATAATCTCTGGGGTTGGAGCAACCCTCCTCGATGAACTGAACAATTTCTATACCCGTTTTGAACAGTCTGCCAATACATCAGTGCCACCCACCCCAACAGCCCTGGACACACCCATACCCACTATTACAGCCTCAGAGGTAAGAGCAGCCTTCTTGAAAGTGAACCCGCAGAAAGCGACGGGCCCCGACGGAGTCCCTGGGTGAGCACTCAGAGCCTGCGCTGACCATCTGGCGAGTGTAATCGCAGATATCTTCAACACCTCACTTCTCCGCTCCAAGGTCCCCAGCTGCTTCAAGAAGACCTCCATAATACCAGTACCAAAGAAGAACCAGATAGTGTGCCTCAATGACTACCAACCGGTGGCCCTGACATCTGTTATCATGAAATGCTTCGAGCGGCTAGTCATCAGACGGATCAATGCCAGTCTCCCAGATGGTCCTGATCCATTGCAGTTTGCCTATCACCGCAACCGATCCACAGCAGATGTTATCTCTCTGGCCCTACAATCATCACTCGAACATCTCAACAACAAGGATGACACCTACGTCAGACTTCTGTTCATAGACTACAGCTCCGCCTTCAACACCATTATCCCGAAAAGACTAATATCCAAACTCTGCAATCTTGGACTTGACCCGTCCCTGTGCAGCTGGATCTTTGACTTCCTCACCAACAAACACAATCTGTCAGGATAGGTAACAGCACCTCCTCCACAATAGTCCTCAACACCAGGGCCCCACAAAGATGGGGGCTCAGTCCTCAACTGTACTCTCTATATACACACAACTGTGTAGCAAGATTTAACTCCAATTCGATCTATAAGTTTGCGGATGATACGACTGTGGTGGGTCGTACCTCAAACAACGACGAATCAGACTACAGAAGGGAGATAGATCACTTGGCTGCATGGTGTACCAAAAACAACCTCTCTCTAAATGTTGGAAAGACCAAGGAACTGATCATCAACTTCAGGAATCACAGCATGACGCACACTCCCATCTGCATCAATGGCTGCGAAGTGGAGATGGTTGATAGCTTTAAGTTCCTGGCCGTCACCATCACCAACAGTCTGTCCTGATCCACTCACATTGATGCAACAGTCAAGAAAGCCCCAAAACATCTCTACTTCCTACAGAAGCTAAAGAAATTTGGCATGTCTGCATCGACTCTCACAAACTTCGATAGATGTGCCATAGAGAGCACCCTATCCAGCTGCATCGCAGCCTGGTATGGCAACTGCTCAGTCCAAGATTGCAAGAAACTGCAGAGTGTGATGAACTCAGCCTAACACATCACACAAACTTGCCACCCACCCATTGATTCTGTATACACCTCCTGCTGCCTCAGGAAGGCAGGCAGCATTATCACAGACCCCTCCCACCCAGGCATTGCCTTCTTCCAGACCCTTCCATCATGCAGAAGATACAGAAGTCTGAAAATCCCCACATTCAGACATAGGAACAGCTTCTTCCCCACAGCTACTAGACTCCTCAGCGACTCTCCCTCGGACTGATCTGTTTGCTGTAAGAACACTATTCACGATGCCCTATGGTGCTCTTGCTCATGTATTGCTTGTTTGACCCTTGTTCCACACCGTAACCAATCACTATTTGTTGATGTACCATTTGTCAATGTACTCTGTCGATTATTCTTTTGTCTACTGTGTCTGTTCCCTTGGCGGCAGAAAAGTACTTTTCACTGTACTTCGGTACATGTGACAATAAATATCAATCAATCATATCAGGTAGTGACGGAATTATTTTTATGGTTGGCAGGTCATTGACACTTTTATGCCCCCTAAATGCCATAAGGTTTTTATTTAAAGACATGTGTGTGTATGCTGGGTGTGGCTTTAGAAGCTATGTGGTACCATTCTCCCCCCACACATTTTTTGCAAAGAGAACCAAACTTCTGTTACTGTGCTCCACCACTGAAATATCTGAAGAAAGGCAAAAAGTGACCAAATAGCTAAAAATAAAAACATTAAAATTATACATAAAAATTTTCTTGCCTCACTCTTTAAAAATTATACCATTACTTTTATCTAACTTTGTCAGTGTGAAAACTTTGGCTTGGTCAACTTTCAGTTGTAATCTTAGTTTAAGAGCCTCTACATCTGTCTTCTGCAGTATCACAGCCCCAGGAGAGAACTGACTCATTTAAGAAGATTCATTTCCTCTTCCCATTGTCTTTGAAAGTTCTTTCCTTCCACTTCCCAAACTCTGCAAACTTTACTTTGCAAACTCTGCTCCCAGTTCTGTGTTGAAGATTCATCTCCCAGTTTTGTGTCCGAAATAATGCTCCCATACTCTTTAAGGTCCCGTGCCCTAGATCCAGCTGTCCAAAACCCTGGATTGGAAGGACATAAACAATGGTAAACCCTAGCTATCGCTGTTGGAATAATTATTCATGATATATCAATATGACCCGGACTTGAGTATGGGGGCATGAAATATCAAAACTTTACATGTCGCAAAAGTAGGAATCCTGAAGAGAACTAAAACCAGCTTAAGCAGAACTCAGATGGGATAATAGATTGAGCAGAAAGATGCCAGATGAAATTTGTTGTGGAGAAATATGAGATTACACATTTTGGAGGAAGAATAAAGAGAGATCAATATGTATTCGAGCAGAGGCGCAGAAAGAATTCAAAGTACAAAACGACAAATCTTCAAAGGTTTTTACACAGAGGGCAGCGGGTGCCTGGAACTCGCTGCCGGAGGAGGTGGTGGAAGCAGGGACGATAGTGACATTCAAGGCGCATCTTGACAAATACATGAGTAGGATGGGAATAGAGGGATACAGACCCAGGAAGATTTTAGTTTAGATGGGCAGCATGGATTGCACGGGCTTGGAAGGCCGAAGGGCCTGTTCCTGTGCTGTACTTTTCTTTGTTCTTTGTAGATCCTCTAGGATGGTACTATCCATTAGAATGGATGTTTTTTTTCCTCAGCAGTTCCACTCTTGCTATTGTAGTGCTTACTGCGTGAATGAGCATGAAAGGGCATGAGTTGGTATCAAGAGTATGAATGGGCATGAGAATGGCTGGGGAGCACGAGCATGAGTTGGCATTGAGTTGGCACAGTAAGTGTGAAGAGCCATGGGGAGTGGATGGTAAGGTCAGGTGGTAGGAGGCCTAGGGGGCAAAACTGTGTAAACTACAACTGGGATGAAGTTTCAGAGAAACAAGGCAGGCCTTCTAATCAGCCTGCCTTGACACTTGCCTGCGCCTGGGGCCACCTAGGATGTGCTTCCAGGGTTGGCAGGCCCAACACCATCCTGCAGCTTCTCCCCTCACAAACCTCACCCCCCCTCCCTCCCTCCCACCCCCCCTCCTCACCTACCTTCCCACAGTGAAAAATGAACAATTTGAAACCCTTTAAGCTGAGGCAGGTCCTGAGTCAGGAAATCCCCTGTTTTAAGCTACCTGCCTCAGTAGCAGAAATGTGGCCACGGTCCTTTGGTAAAATAGCTAATAAACTAGGTAACAATATGAATGCTTTAATTTTTTGAATGTGGCATATTCTATAATTTAGTCATACCAGTTCCATGATATTCTTATTGTCCATATAAATTTAGAGAACCCAATTCTATTTTTTTTCCAATTAAGGGGCAATTTAACGTGGCCAATCCACCTACCCTACACATCATTGGTTAGCGAGGGTGACACCGACTCAGATACAGGGGGAATGTACAAACTCCACATGGACAGTGGCCCAAGGCCGGGATTGAACCTGGGTCCTCGGCACCGTGAGGCAGCAGTACTAACCACTGCACCACTATACCGCCCTAGTTCCATGATATTTTTAATTTGCCAAGCACAATGTAATAACATTTCGAGCAGATCTTCACACTTTCCTGGGAGAGACCACTTCTACTAATCAATAACTGATTTGCAAAGACTGCTTAATCTGTTTAGTAGCTTCCAGATTCAATTAATTCTCAATGAGCAGCTGTAAAAATCTTGAATTAGTAAACAGGTCAATAGTTCTTTTGTGAATACACACATGTTGATCTCTGTAGTTATATTGTTTCCTGAAATTTGCTGCACAGTAATTGTTGTCTTTGATTCCAAAATTAAATTTCTTTAAAGCGCCTCTTTTTATTCCTGATTGAAGATACTCCCCAGAAAGGAAAAAAACAATCCTCTGATATGTCGATCAACATAAATGCATTGAAGAAATATACTTGTAATTTTGCTCCACATAGCAACCAGCCCTTTTGAATCCCCTCGTCACCTCCAGCCTCAACTAGCAACTTCATTCCGTTGAAATGCAATAATCAATCCTAGCCTCAAAATCTCTGTGACTGGAGAGGGTGTAATATTTGCTGAAATCTGGCCGTACTCGAATTCTGTTCTATTGAGACCAGCGGCTGGATTCTCCGTTCCTGAGCCTAAGTGTTGACACCGGGGCAGGATTCGTGGACTTCCACAACAGCAAAACTGCTGCCACACCTGGACCGATTCAGTGACTGCCAAGGGGCTAGCACCGGCGGCACATGGAACACTGTCCATTCCATTGAGAAATGGTGCCAGATTCGCTGGATTCGCGATTGACACTCAGGAGACCGAAAAGCTGCAGCTGGATATACACACTTCACTCTCCACGCACACACCATCCCAACCAACAAGATGGCACTGGTTGCGCTGGAGCACGGCCATATGGCTAATGGGCCAACGGAGGCCAGAGGGCACCTAGGTGTGATGGCCTGGGGTGAAATCCATACGATCCATGGCCCTAAGTTCACAGTGGACAGTCAGCGGTGTACACAGAAGCATTGCTGCCTTCCATGCTGCGGCAATGGTGTTCCGTGCCCGTCCACTTCAACCCCACAGCCCACCTCCTGCCACCCTCCGCTACTCCCACCGGCCCTGGCAGAAGCCACCCAGCCAGTGGCACAACTGTCAGCAAACTATGGCGATGTTGGACACTATCCGTACCCCTTTTCTCTCCCTCAGAAACCACAGCACCTGTTTCACGATTTTTAAAAGCACAAGTGAGCCATAGGGAGTTTGGCCCATTGGAAGTGGAGAATCACAGAAGCCCTGGAGATTACCGGGTCAGGCCCTTTAATGATATGCCAACGGCGTTTACGGTACTTGCATTCTGGAACACATTGACACGGCTGTTGAGGTGATGGAGAATTGCGATTTGTCGTGAAATTGTTGCCCGCCGCGATATCGACATCAGAACCGATTCTCCGCCCAATCGCGTCTCCCAATTCCAACGTTGGCCAACAGAGAATCTTGCTCCAAATCTTTAAATTGCAGTTGTAGGGTCTGGGGGCAGATCTTCTCTCACATCAAGGTGCAGAGGGACAAGATCCCTGGTTTTATTGAAATATCCATGGGGAGCATTCTCGGTTTGGCAGACGATGTTCTCTTGCCGGAGATGAATTGCACTAGTTTTATGACCACCTTGTGGCCTCGTCATTCCCTCCCCCGCACCGCAAGTCATCCCCCTATCCGCAAAGCCCCCAACACCGCACGGCAGTCGCCCATCTCCGGATTGCCTGGGTGCCCTCTAACCCCAAAAAGGTGGGTGACCTGACCCACCCTCCCCAGGTACCTCTGTGATAGGGGGACGCCGCCACAGGGACCCCTGTACTACGGGGACCTCCCCAGGGACATCTGTAATTTTTTCTTCTTTTTTAAAATAAATTTAGAGTACCCAGTTCATTTTTTCCAATTACGGGGCAATTCAGCATGGCCAATCCACCTAACCTGCACATCTTTGGGTTGTGGGGGTGAAACCCACCCAAACACGGGAAGAATGTGCAAACTCCACACGGACAGTGACCCAGAGCCAGGATTGAACCTGGGACCTTGGCGCGGTGAGGCAGCAGTACTGATCACTGCTCCACTGTGCTGCCGGTAGGGACATCTGTAATAGGGTGCCACCCAGGGACCCCGGTAACAGGGGTACCCCCCCCCCCCGGTGCCCTGGAAATAGGGGACCCACTCAGGGACTCCTCAAATAAGGGGAACCCCATAGCGACCCCTGTGATAGGGGGACCCCCCACAGGAGATGAAAGTGCACTAAGTGCATTCCAATCACTCAAGCATGTGATTTCACTTCACGTTCCTCTCTTTGATGTGGCCAATGTCTACCAACAATGGGGTTTCACCACTTAGGCCACTGAAGCGTGAAGGGATATGAATGGATCAAAGCTGCAGATAGTTTTGACAAGCTGTCAATCATAGGCCACTACTCACAAAGCCGTGAATGCATTGTAGTTAGTGGATCTGTGGGAACCAAATGCAGGCACAGCTGTTCTCCTTTGAGGAATGGACACACGGAGCTGCAAGGTAAGTACTACTGCGATAATGCTTCTCACAGCCCATGTCTTGACTGTTCTCTAGCTTCCAGACAGGGGTCCCTTTACTGGTGGGGGGAGGGGGGGTCTGTCGGGGGGGGGGGGTATCTGTCTGTGTGTGTGGGGAGCGAGTTCCTTTAGGCATAGAATTCCTGGTGGTTCCCCCTATCATTAGCATCCTTACTGGGGGTGTCCCCCTATTACAGAGGTCCCTGGGGGGGGCAGGCCACGTCACCGCCGTACTTGAGGGTCAGTGGGGCATCCAGGCAATTGGGATTGGGGGCTGCTGTGCGGTGTGCGGGTGTTCAGGGCTGATTTGTGGTGCAGGGGGGTGGGCTCGGATGGTCTTTGCTCCCTTGGCCCACGGCGAACCTCACCGCATCAGGTTCACGATTGCTGAGACCACAAGTGAACCTCGCCCACGTGATTCCTGGCTGCGGGGACTGGAGAATCATGGGATGGAGGGTCATAGGGCGCCGGGCCTGCTAAATAGATGCAAATGAGTCATTACGGCCCATTTGCATTTCTATCCATACTGCCACTGGTATGTGGCGTGGAACCCATTCCCGCAATAATAATATTATTATTATAAGGGGTCAGAGCATGGGGCGAGATTCTCCAACCCCCCGCCGGGTCGGAGAATCGCCGGGGGCTGGCATGAATCCAGCCCCCGCTGGTTGCCGAATTCTCCGGCACCGGAGATTCGGCGGGGGCGGGAATCGTGCTGCGCCGGTTGGCGGGACCCCCCGGCGATTCTCCGGCCCGGATGGGCCGAAGTCCCGCTGCTAGAATGGCTGTCCAGCCAGCGTGGATTAAACCACCGCTCTTACCGGCGGGACAAGGCGGCGCGGGCGGGCTCTGGGGTCCTGGGGGGGGGCGCGGGGCGATCTGGCCCCGGGGGGTGCCCCCACGGTGGCCTGGCCCGCGATCGGGGCCCACCGATCCGCGGGCGGGCCTGTGCCGTGGGGGCACTCTTTTCCTTCTGTCTTCGCCACGGTCTCCACCATGGCGGAGGCGGAAGAGACTCCCTCCACTGGGCATGCGTGGGGATGCCGTGAGCGGCCGCTGACGCTCCCGCGCATGCACCGCCCGGCAATGTCATTTCCGCACCAGCTGGCGGGGCACCAAACGCCTTTCCCGCCAGCTGGCGGGGCGGAAATCTGTCCGGCTCGGGCCTAGCCCTCCAAGGTTAGGACTCGGCCAAGATGCGGAGGATTCCGCACCTTTGGGGCGGTGCGATGCCGGACTGATTTGTGCCGTTTTTGGCGCCGGTCGGCGGACATCGCACCGGTTATGGAGAATTTCGCCCATGTTGTTTGGATTAGCACCAGGTGCCAATTTTGCCCCGACGCATGATTCTCCGTCCCATCGGGGATGCATCCTGGCTGTCCTAGGGATGGAGGATCCTGCCCCTTATCTTTACGCCTTTAAATGGTCTTTACAGAGCTCCCTCTAGTTGTGAGCTGGGAACTGAATTTCCTCCGGATTTCTCCTATTCTGTTGCAGTAACTTTGGAAGATGTTTGATGGAAACGCTATTTATTTGCATATATCATGGTTGCTCTCTAGTATTTCACCTAAATAACCATTCTTTGTGTGAGTCTAGTTGGCGTGAATCTGTAGATGAATCATGTGGGACCCTGTAACCTGGCCAGACCTGTCCATCAGTTTATAATTACACCTGTTTGATATAGCTGGATGGTAATAAAGAATGGAAATTTGCTGGTCCTTGAGTGTTTCCGGTGATCGATGTAAAGGAGACAGCTAGATAATGATTAGATAGCTGAAGCCCTGTATTATGACCAATTGGATTTCAATTCAATTCCGATTCCATCCCTTACCTGGCAACATTAAGCCAGTCTGTTCACAATATCATAATCACCTGGTTCATGTGAATATTTTAGAGGTATAACTTTTAGTCTCAGGAATATAAATTTTAGGTCGGAGCTGAAGTGTTAAATGTAAGATAAGTGGAAAACTCGAGGGAAAACCGAGTAAACAATCCTAAAGTGCTTGCAAATCAAATAAGCCTGGGTTAATTTTAGTTAAAGGGCAACCTTTATTTAACTTACAAGATCATAGATATAAGTTTGTAAACCAAAACAATGGGTGCTCTTCTCTGGACCTCTTACTGAAATGAGGACATCTGGAGAGAAGACAGTTATATCCATTAGAAATATAAATTAGTTATTTACAAAATCAAAGGGGTTATTTTGAAGGTAAAGGATAACTTATATCTCTGTTTGGAATGACCTAAAACATGCCACCTTCAAATTGAGATAGGCTGTGGTGGTTAGAAGGGTGTTTTGATTAATTTATCTGGGTGTTTCTCATTGTAGGCAGTTGCAGATTTAATCATGTGTAGGTCGCAGCTCACTTAGAGTGAGGGATAAAGAGGATGGAGTTAGAGCTAAATATAACCTCTTGAGCATTTACAATTATAATTGTTCCACCTCAGTGCAACTCTTCTGTAAAGTTGGCGTTGCTAAAGCTCTATTGCAAAATATTTTAAAATTTAATATTTTTCTTTTGGCAGTGACATTTTGGACCCTATTGAAATTTGGGCATGCCTGTGCATTTGGAAAGTAGGGAAATATTGCTAGACTGTTGTGCATGTGGTATTTCACAAAGCCAGTTGGGGAAGAGTAGCATTTTATTCAATCTGATATTTACTTCACGAACAAAAAAATACAAGCATGCACCTCCTAATTCAATCCACACACAGTTTCAGTGTGTTTCTTTGTAAGTATTCAAGTGAAACGCCATTTAATATCCTTTACCTGCATTGAATTAAACACAATTGACATACAATTAACAGACCTACTTCTTCTTCAATGCGTTAATAAGCTAACATTGAACTGCAGGCAGCATGCAGTCAATGGGAATACTGAGAATGTGGGAGAGTATGAACCATATCTATTTTAGCAACATTTTGAAATCCAGCAGAAGTCCTATTTATCTGCTTCCTGGTTTGCTTTGTATATGATGCTTTGTTTTGCCTTTCAGGAACCTCTATCAATTTTCCTCTGCTACTCTCCATTGGATGTTGTTCCACTAGAAATAAGAACAGCTTTCTTTGGAGAACTCATGGAGCAGGGCAGTCTCAAGTCAGCCTGCCTCACGGTGACTGCAGTGTTCTTGGGTAAAACAATAAGATATCTGACCCTGACAGCCTTTTTAATAGATGGTTGTGCTTAATGTTCCACACTTGTGCACTCTCAGCATATCATCCAATATGTGGAGATGCCGGTGTTGGACTGGGGTAAGCACAATAAGAATTCTTACAACACCAGGTTAAAGTCCAACAGGTTTGCTTCAAATCACTAGTTTTCAAAGCACTGCTCCTTCCTCAGGTAAATGCTCTTGGGTTCACCTGAGGAAGGAGCAGTGCTCCGAAAGCTAGTGATTTGAAACAAACCTATTGGACTTTCACATGGTGTTGTAAGACTTCTTACTGTGTATCATCCAATAAGCAGCAATAATTGATTATTTAGGTATCCACACCTTTTGCAAAACATCAGCTTCTAGTGGTTTAGGCTGAGAACAGCATCGACTGACCGAGCTGCTGTTGTGACAGAATTGCTTATGTTGCTCCATACTCAAGCTTCTTTGACCTTGTTGTACAAACATCCCTATCATCAAAACTTTTAGTGGGTGATCACACCCAAATCCTTACCACTTTTGTCCATGGATGCACAACTCTGCAGCTAGAAGCAATCCTCAATGATTCAGTCCTCAGTGATCCAGTCACTGTTAGTGCTTTAACTGCATCTCTGGCAACAGCACCTTCTAATTTTTTTCCCCGAAGTCTGCTTTCCATTTCTAAGCAGATCTGCTAGCTGACGTGGCGTTTGCTCCTGTTTTAGATTGCCCCTTGTTTAATTTACATGCCAGCTCCGATAGGTATTTGAAAGTAACACATGAGCTGCAAATGCTGAAGAAATATTGTGCACGAACACCTCTTTGGATTTGGGTGAAAGAGTGTTTTCATCTTCCTTTAGCGATGAAAGTTATTCAGGTCTTTTTGTCAGTACAAGGTTGAATTGTTCATATGTGCAGCACCGTGGTTCATATTAATGAGTAGTTATATCATCTTTTGTTTTTCCTCAGATTAGTCAAAGAATTTGGTGCACCCTGCTACATAACAGACACACTCTGCAGATTAATTACAGGACAACACAATTGGTTTCATCCATCTTCATTTGGCAAATATCAAACCCCCACAGGCATCAATCAACCTTGCAGCAATATGTCTTCTGTGAGTATTTTTCTTTTTCATTGGTGCTGAACATAATTAAAATTGTCGATACAATGATACTTTTCCAGCCAGAATAGGCTGCAATTTAATTAACTTGCAATGAGAGATACTATTTGACTTCATTGCCACCATGATTTGAGGCACTAAGAAGATTTCAGATAGCATTTGTACTGTAGCCAATGCCATAGATGATAATACAGTGGGCAGGTGATGATCTTTGATGGTTCATTGTACACAATGAGGTCAGTTAACCAGTCAAAATTTGTCTTCCACTTGTGATATTGAAAATTAATGTAGTACTGAAATGTCAGAAAAGTTCCTTTGAAATGTTTCCACAAATGAGACATAACTTTGTGTAAGCCAACTCTGAGAAATGAGCAGGAAGATCCAATTGCTATATCTGTATTGTCATGTTTGGCTAGATCTGGTTATCTTGTTCATCCTTCAAGGCAAAGATGATAGAAAGATGCTGAACATGACTTGTGCACAAATTGGATTATAGCGAGAGAGGGTTGTGTATCATCAGCCTTGCTCTCTCGTCCTGACCTATCTTGATCCAATGACAAGATGAGTCTATATGGTTGGAGATAGATTGGATGCTGTGGGTGACCAGGACATCTTCTGTGTCTTGTTGAACTCTATGCATTCCACGACATGGTGCAGACCCACCTTAAAATCTATTGAAGCTTAGATTGGCCTAATCCACACAGCCCTGCAGAATCAGTCTTCACATGCTAGGGTAGATAAATCCCGAAGTCTCCTAGGGTAGGACACCTGACATTGACACACCTGGTTTGGCCTGCCTGTTGAAGTGGTTTAGCGGGGTGTGGATGTTTTCGCATGCTAACAACTACTTGGAGCTACCGGAGAGTTGGATGAAGTCAAGGACCAGTATAGAATGAGCCACTCCAAAGAGTGCGGTGAGCCCATCTGTGAGAGCTATTAACACTGTAAAAAAAAATAGTGCTTTTTAGATTATTGTAGAATTCTTATAGAATTAACAGCCATAGCCTGAGGCGTTTGGCAAAAGGCTGTTTCTCTTCTATCTCTAGAAAACACATAAGCGATCTCTAGAAATTTCAAGGTCTCCTGGTTACTGTGTTGACATTCCTAATTTCAGAGCATCTTGCATCCTCTTACCTATTCAAGTGCCTCGTAAAGATTAACAAATGGCTCACAACATGAGGTAAATGAAAAGATGACCTTGAGCTAAAGTGATGGACGGGGAGTTGGTCACCAATGACAATTTGGGTACCTGACCTACGATCACTGGCCGGACTATTCAAACAAGCGACTGACGTAAGGTAAACCATGAGCCCTAGAAATAAAGTATATTTATAATAATCTTTATTAATGTCACAAGTAGGCTTACATTAACACTGCAATGAAGTTACTGTGAAAAGGCCTTAATCGCCACACTCCGGCTCCTGTTTGGGTACACTGAGGGAGAATTCAGAATGTCCAATTGACCTAACAAGCACATCTTTCGGGACCTGTGGGAGGAAACCGGAGCACCGAGAGGAAACCCACGCAGACACGGGGAGAACGCATAGACAGTGCCCAAGCCGGGAATCGAACCCGGGTCTCTGGTGCTGTGAAGCAACAGTGCTAACCACTGTGCTACTGTGCTACCATGCTGCCCATTGCTCTGAGGCAAGGGACAATCCGCATCAGGCAGCTGCCATCTTCAGCTGGAAGGTGAACCAGTGAAGTTGGAGGAAGACCAAGGGAAGAGCTTCCTAATACTCTGACAACTGAGTATAGGGCTGCCGCAGGACTTCTACGACAGGAAAACTGGTGCCGCACCTGGACCGATCCAGCAACCATTGAGGGGCTAGCACCAGCGCCACGTAGAACACAACTGATCCCAATGAAAAACGGTGCCTGATTTTCCAGGTCCACGATTGACACTTAGGAGGCTGACAAGCTGCAGCCACATATACATACTTCACTCCCCACACATACTCATCCCAGCCAACAAGATGGCACTGGCTGCACTGGAGCATGCCCATCCCATTGAAGGGTTGGCAGGGGTCAGAGGGCACCTGGGGGGGGTGTGGCCTCAGGGGACACCATACACCCCATGCCACTAAGCTCACAGTGGGCAGTCAGCGATTTGTGCAGCTGCATGGCTGCCTTGCAGGCTGCAGCAACGGTGTTCAATGCCCATCCACCCAGACCCGCTAATGATATGCAAATAGCGTTTACTGTGCGGCATGGAGCGCATGACACCGCTGTCGAGGCACCAGAGAATTGTGAATTGGCTTGAATCCAGTGTCTGCCATGATTTCGGCGTCAAAACCGATTCTCCGCTCAATCACCTTACCCATTTGGCATCGGCCATCAGAGAATCCCGCCCGAGGTGTATTCTGGCTGCAGAAGCATCTGAAATCTGTTTGAAGAAGGAAGGAAACAATCTGAAATAGTACAGTAGGCCAGAGAATGTGCACCATTCTCTCTGATGCCCCGTTAGATCTCTTGGTGCACCTGATGGTCTGGAGGACAAAGGTTCTCTCCCCTCAGGGTCAGGAGGCCCTCCAAGTAGATACTAAAAAGGCAGTGGAAGCAGGTAGCTGTTGGAGTCATTGCCAGCAGACTAGCCCTAAGGACTTGGATGCGGTTTCAGCAAGCGGTCAAGATCAGTGAATGCATCTTCACATCCATATCCTACTCCCCGCACCACTAGCCTCACATACTGATCAATTCAGCATAACCCCTTCGCTCACCTCCCGCAATCTCCATCACCATGACTCATACCTCACATTAATATGCTTCACCTCACGCTCACATACTTAAGCAAGCTGCATATACACATCTCACAACCTGCACACACTGCCGATGAAACAGCTTTGATAGGCACATCATCCAAACATGTTGCACCATTCTGACACACTTTTCTCTCTTTTGTAGCACAAGGTGGTCTATAATAGGTGGCAGCAGCAAACAGACAGTGGCGATCATGGCTGCATATGCTGACCCCTATGGAGGAAACAATGCTGTAAATGATTTGAATGGCCATGACTAAGGGCAGGCCCGCAGCACCACTGAAGCTATTGAGAAGAGCAGTATGATCCTTCCTATTCAATGTTCCCTAATGCCACTTTATCCACAGCATGCAAACTGTTGTGATGTGCAAGATGCAGATTATGTAACTATGCACCTCTTGCTATCCCCAACTCTACCCTTATGCAAGTATGCTTTCAGAAACCCAATAATGATCAACTGACTACCTAGTGCTTTGGGACACTGAAGGCCCAGGGAGTGAACAGACTGAGGAGGAAAATATGCAGTTACTTGACCTGACACTAACAGCTACCAGCTCAGAGACTGACGCTCTGCAAACTTAAGAGTGCAGCGTAGATTTGGGACCTGTGATTCTGCGAGTCAGCGAATAGCCAGGTTAAGAGAAATGGATAGCCATAACACAGGACTACTTGGATGCCAAAAAGCATAAGCAGCACATAATAGGCAGTGCTAAACAAACAAACAAAGAACAAAGAAATGTACAGCACAGGAACAGGCCCTTCGTCCCTCCAAGCCCGCGCCGACCATGCTGCCCGACTAAACTACTATCGTCTACACTTCCTGGGTCCATATCCCTCTATTCCCATCCTATTCATGTATTTGTCAAGATGCCCCTTAACTGTCACTATCGTCCCTGCTTCCACCACCTCCTCCGGCAGCGAGTTCCAGGCACTCACTACCCTCTGTGTAAAAAAACTTGCCTCGTACATCTACTCTAAACCTTGCCCCTCGCACCTTAAACCTATGCCCCCTAGTAACAATTCCACAACCAAGGGATCAGATCTAAGCTCTGCAGTCCTGCCACATCCAGTTGAGAATGGCGGTGGACAATTAAACAACTCACTGGATTCTGTTATACTGAGGTCCCCCACCCTTTCTGGTATCCTTTCATTATCCATACGAAAGGAGCTGCCAACTGCAACGATCACAATGATTGATAATCTGACCCATTTGTATGAGTATGTGCTGGTCTTTTCTATATGTATATGTGGAATAATGATTACTCTGTACTGTACTAGATTTTGGCGATTTGTAACACCTTGTGGTTCAATGGACAATTGAAAACCTTCAATAAAAATATTCATTAAAAAAAATCCACTACTGGAGGAGGGCTCCACAAGTATCCCCATCCTCAGTGATGGGAAAAACCCAGCATGTCAGTGTAAAAGATAAGGCTGAAGGTTTTGCAACAATCTTCAGCTAGAAGTGCCTAGTGATGATCCATATCAGCCTACGCCAGAGGTCCCCAGCATCAAACATATTCAGCCAATTCGATTCACTCCACATGATATCAAGAAACAGCTGAAGGCACTGGATAATGCAAAAGGTATAGACCCTGACAATATTCCAGCAATAGCAGTGAAAATTTGTGTTTCAGAACCTGAGCTCCCCCAGACAAGCTGTTCCAGTAAAGCTACGACACTGACATCTACCCAGCAATGTGAAGAATTGCCTAGGTGTGTCTTGTACACAAAAAGCAGTGCAAATCCAACCCAGCCAATTATTGTCCTCTCAGTATACCCTCCATCATCAGCAAGATGATGGAGGGTATCATCAACAGTGCTATCAAGTGGCACTTGCTTAGCACTAACCCACTCACTGACACTCAGTTGGGTTCCACCAGGGTCATTCAGCCCCTGACCTCATTACAAACTTTGTTCAAACATGGACAAAACAGCTGAATTCTAGAGGGAAGGTACGAGTGACTGCCTTTGGCATCAAAGCAGCATTTGAACAACTGGCATCAAGGAGCCCTAGCAAAACTGAAGTCAATGGGAATCAACAGGAAAACTCAGGAAGCTTGACACAAAGAAGTCCATTTGATTGACATACTTTCCACAAAGGTTCATTCCCTCCACCACTGATGCACAGTAGCAGCAGTGTGTACCATCTGCAAGATGCAGTGCTGGAACTCACCAAAACTCCTTTGGCAGCACCTTCCAAACCCATGACTGCTACCATCTAGAAGGACCAGGGCAGCAGGCACATGGGAACATCACCACCTGCGTGTTCCCTTCCAAGTCACACATCATTCTGACTTTGAAATATATCGCCGCTCCTTCATTATTGATGGGATAAAATCCTGCAACTCCTTCCCTAACAGCACTTTGGGTCTACATACACGACGGGGATCGCAGCAGTTCAAGAAGGCAGCTTACCACCTTCTCAATAGCAATTAGGAATGGGCAATAAATGCTGGCCTATCCAGCGATGCCAGTATCCCGCAAATGAATAAAAAGAAAGTAGTAACATGGGAAATGAGCATCAGAGAATGGCAGGCAGGGGCAGAGAGAAAAAGCATAAGAATACACCAGCAGTCAAGACCAGATGTAATGAATATGACAAAAAGACAAAACATAAGACTCTGTTTCTGAATGTGTATAGCATTCATAGCAAAGTAAATTAATTAATAGCACACATTGAAGCAAATATGTGTGACCTGATAGCCATTATGAAGGCATGGTTGCTTGAAGGAGGACATTCAAGAGGAATAGGAATCTAGGTAAAAGTGGAGGGGTTAGCACTGTTAATTAAGGATATCCTTAGTTCAGGAGATCAGGATTTAAAATCGGTTTGGGTGGAGATGAGGAATAGTAAGGGCAATAAGTCCCAAGTGGGAGTGGTCTCCAGGCCCCCGAACAATAACCATAATGTGGGACAAAGTATGGGTGATTTCAATCTATTTTAAACTGGAAATATCAGATCGTCAGGAGTAGCCTGGATGAGGAGGGCAGAGAATGTTTTTGTGATGGTTTCTTAGAGAAGCACGTTCTGGAAACAACCAGAGCGCAGGTTATAATAATAATCTTTATAAGTGTCCCAAGTAGGCTTACATTAACACTGCAATGAGGTTACTGTAAAATCCGCGAATCGCCACACTTTGGCGCCTGCTCGGGTACAGTGAGGGATAATTAAGAATGTCCAATTCACCTAACAATCACATCTTTCGACCCAAGCCAGGAATCGAACGTGGTCTATTAGACTTGGTATTTTGTGATGTGACACGGGTAATAAATTGTTTCAGTGTAAAGGCTGAATTCCAGAGGTGAGGTGAGAGTGACTGCCCTTCGCATCAAGGCATCAAGGAGTCCAAACAAAACCAGAGTCAATGGGAATCAGGGGGAAAACATTCCATTGGTTGGAGTCATACCTAACACAAAAGCAAATGGTTGTTGGTTGTTGGAGGTAAATCATCTCAGCAGGACAGCATTGTCCCTCAAGGCAGTGTCCTCGGCTGAACCATCATCAATGATCTTCCCTCCATCATAAGGTCCGAAGTGGGGGTGTTTGTTGCTGATTGCACAATGTTCAGTACCATTCACGATTTCTCAGATACTGTAACAGTCCCTGTCCATTTGCAACAAGACCTGGGTAACCTTTTGGTTTGGACTGCGAAGTGGCAAGAAACATTCGCATCATAAGTGTCAGGCAATGACCATCTCCAGCAAACCAGCAAAGGGACTGGATTGAGGGCCAGCAATGGTTGGAGGCTGGGGAGAGATTGACAAAGATGTTGTGGGTGAAATGACAAAGGGAATTAAATGGCAGTGCTGATAGTGGCACATTAAAAGATCAGAATGTGTTAATGGTAGAACAAAGGTAAGCAGTGTGTCAAGGAACAGGGAAGATGGCCCTAGTGGTGCGGGATAGGGGGATGGGAGTCAATGGTATGGGAAAAACAGATCAATGGAAGAAATGAAAATAAATTGATAGAAATAAAAATGGAGTGAAGGTGGAGGAGAGAGTTCCCGGTCTAAAGTTGTTGAACTTAATATTAAGTCTGGAAGGTTGTAACGTTCCTAACCGGACAATGAGGTGATGTTCCCCCAGTTTGCGTGGGGCTTCACTGGAACATTGCAGCAGCCCAAGAACAGACATGTAGACATGAGAGCAGGACGGTGTGTTAAAATGGCAAGCGACAGGAAGGTCTGGGCCCTACCTGCGGACAAACAAAGGTGTTCAGCAAAGCCGTCACCCAGTCTGCGCTTAGTCTATACAATGTGGAGTAGACAGCATTGGGAGCTACGAATGTAATAAACCAGATTGAAGGAGGTGTGCGTGAAGCTCTGCTTCACCTGAAAGGAGGCCCTTGGATGGTGAGCAGGGAGGAGGTAAAGGGCAAATGTTGCACATTCTACGATTGCTTGGGAAGGTGCCAAGGGAAGAGTATGAGGTTGTGCGCACGATGGCAGAGTGAACCAGGGTATCCCAAATGGAATGGTCCCTGTGGAATGCTGATAGGGGGAGTGTAGGGAAATGGTGTTTGGTGGTGGCATCATGTTGGAATTGGTGGAACAGGTGGACGATGATCCTTTGAATGCGGAGACTGTTGGGTGAAAATTGAGGACAAAGGGGACACTATCCTGATTCTGGGAGGGAGGGGAAGGTATGAGAGCAGAGGTGTGAGAGATTGGTCGGACACGGTTGAGAGCCCTGTCAACCACAGTGGGTGGGAAACCACGATTAAGGAAGAATGAAGACATGTCAGAAGCACTGTTTTCGTAAGTGGCATAATCGGAACAGATTGATGGGGGTTGTTCATGCCTTTGTTCGAGGAAGAAGCAGAGAACCCTCAGAGCATAAAGGTGGGAATGGAAGGAAAGAGGTGCAAATGAATCCAAAAGAATCACTCAACACTCAGGTCTACTTCAAACATCAAACAGCTTATTGCATTACACTGGCGGGGAGCAGGCAACTGGGAAATCCTGATGCCTCTCCAATAAACAAAGGAAAATTATCATCATTTATACAATAACAAATAGTTAGTTGGCCCTCCTCAGCTGGACAATAACGATTGTACATTGATTTTTAGAACTGATGAAATTGGTTACCCGGCAGCTGGGAACGGCGTGATCATCTCATGGACAACTAGGAGGTTACTTATGGTCTCATGATATCTTCCAGAATCCTTATCAACTGTCCTTGGGTCTTAGGCATTCATGGCTCCCCTTATCTTACCACTGTCAGCATCCCACAAGAGCATCTGCCCGAGGTCTACTGATTAGAAGCATTTCTGCTGAATGTGGCTTTTCTGTGTGTGTGTCTGTGTGAGACAGTCCTGACAAGGAATGTGGTCAAGTTAGTTAGGTAAGTCCCATGATGCCTTGTAAACATTTCATTGCTAGCTATATACAGTATATTGTGCTTTTAAATACACACGTGGTTTGTATAATATTTATTGCAGGTGTCTCTGCCCTGGGAAACATACTTCAACAGAGGGATTGGACATCCATGATGAAGAGGAAACGAGATCAGTGACAGACCTGGAAACAATGGTTTGGTGCTCAGTGGTGGGGTCATGGTCCAGCCGAGGGAGCTGGAAGTGTCTGCGAGTTGGTGCTCAGCCTCTGCGGGATAGAGATCAGTACGCGGGACAACAACAGCCCCACCCTTGCCGATGGGTTTGATAACAAAGTCAGGGTTGGATCTGAGAGCGTGGAATGCAGCAAGTTCAGGAGAAGATGCGTTGGAGTGGGTGAGAGGAGCAGAGAAATTGAGACGGTCAATGTTCTCGGCGACAGTTCTCAATGAAACGATCAAGAACAGGTAAGCGGCTAGAGGGAGGGTCCAGGTGAAGAGAAAATACTGGAGAAGATCTGCTGTATTGGGAGAGGATGCCCCAAAGACATGAGCACAGAGATGAAGACTGCGAAATAAGAGTTCAGCATCGTGTCAAGCCCAAACTTCATTGAGGTGGGGACATAAAAGTATGAGCTGAGTCCTTTGCTCATTCAGCATATTCAGCCTCAGAGAGGGGAATCAGGGGGTATGGTGAATACATGGCAAGGGCTGGGGTCAGAAGGGATGTGATTTGGGGGACGGGAAGGGGCGGAGGGCCCTGGACTGGTGTTGATATCGATGAGTTGTTGGAGCTTAACACCTGAAAGGAAGAGAAAAGTTTTTTTGTTAAGGCGTCGGATGAAATGAAGATTTAATTAAACTGGGAACAAGGACAGCGTAGAAATAGAATTGGCGCTGCTGGAGAGAGTGAGTGTGTGCACATGGGAGTGCATGGCACTGAGCACGGATCTCAGGATGCAGTAAGAACTTGTATGTCCTGGAGATACCTGTAATCCTGGGTGGATTCGTAACATGAAGGATGGAACTTTGGTTGGAATTCATGTGGGGTAAGATGGAGACAGAAACAATTGCTGAGGAAGGATATATGGATGTGAAAGCAAATTTTGGTAAACACCTTGCCAAACACCAGGAGGGAAATGGAAATGAATGTGGATAGGGATTAATAAAGGTGTCCTGGGCAAAAAGACAAAGGGAATGTAAATGGTGGTGATCAAGGTTAAGAAGGGTGCTGATAGTGGCACATTAAGTGATTACAATGTGTTAATGGCAGCACAAGTGACAACCTGGGACAGGACACAGATGCAACTAGTGGGGTGGGCAGAATGGCGATGGTGGTAAGAGTGAACACGTTAATGGAAGAAATGAAAATAAATTGATAGGAATAAAAATGGGTGAAGGTGGAGGACGAGTTCACAGTCTGAAGCTGGTGAACTCTTTGTTAAGTCCAGAAGACTGCAACGTGCCTAATTGGAAGATGAGGTGGTGTTCCTTCGGTTTGCGTTGGGTTTCACTGGAACATTGCAGCAGGCCTTGGAGAGACATGTGAACATGAGAGCAGGATGGTGTGTTCAAGTGGCAAGTGACAATGTTTTAACATGCCTTACTGAAACGCTTTTGTATGTACTAAGAAGTATAATCAGAAGTAATGCATTAGTCTGGCAAATTTTCCCTAGCTGCTTTGTTCATCGATACATATGGATCATTGGAGTTCAAAAGATTGGACATTACAAGTTGGTGAGGATGTCTTGGGATTTTTAAAATTCCACAATATATTGATTCTTCAATCTTTCTAAATTCCTAGAAACAAGAACAAGAACATTTTAATATTCTTTGTTAATATATTGAAATTCCTCTTGTGCCCTGCATACCGGTGCATATCAAAATGGCAGCCACTAACTAATATTTCCTTTGAAATATTAAGCCTCTTTGTGGAAACTCTTTGTGATTCCTCAATATCTTTTGAAAGTTATTATGAATTGATTATATTTTTGAAATTTTATGTGGTTTTATTTTTAAACATGAACTGATAAAAGTACATTACACTTCCAGAAAAAACATCATCTGGTATGGTTTTTTACAATGTCTAGATGTGATGCTGTGAAATGTCTGTCCTCAGACAGTTCTACACTGATAATTTGTGGAAATATCATTTTTGACAGTTTAATTTGATATAGGTGATATAGAAAACAAGGCAAGTACAATTAAATGCCTCTCTTCCAGAAATGACAATATATATATATATATATAAATGTTTCCAGAAATAAACAGGGACATAGTACATTTTTCACTCAGAAACATAATACTTTTAATTTGGGGGGGAGGCTGTTATTAATTTTCAATTTGTTTTGCAGAGATTGTGCTTAGTGTAACATCTACTCTGCAGCTGAAGACTTACTGATATATCTGTCAGTCAATCCAGAGTTCAGTAAGGAATAACTGTAAATGTTATTGTGATAGCCGAAGGTATGAACTTCATACGCACCAGGTAGGCAGGAATGCAACTAGATTTATTTACTCTACTCACAATACTACCATTACACTACTCCTCACCCCGCAGGGTAACCATCTCCGACCAGCTCCCAGGTTGGGGTTTATATCCTGTGAGGTTCCTCCCAGTTGGGGAGGGGGGGGGGTGTCTCCGCCCCCCCATCACCTGGGGAGATCATACTCCAAGATGTAGGAGGGGAACCGTATGCAATATAGCGTTTTGCCCCTGAGGGGGTGGTAACACCCATCCACCAACTCCCCATCCATTGCTTCAGAAAGTGGTTCCCTCGACCTCTTAGGAAGTGGACGGTGGTACAGTGGCGGTAAGGTTGGTCTGAGAGTGTGTAGCACACCGGTGACTGTCATTTTCATGAAGAGGGCCGAGGTGGGAGTGACTCGCCCGCCAAAGGTGTCAGCACAAACGCCGCCGTCGCCGGGAGGGCCGGTGTTCACGTCGGAGCTATCATCGCTGGCGGTGTCGTCGTTGGAGGGCCCCGTGGGTGTATCAGGTAGCTCGGCTTCCCCATGTTTGATAGGCAGCGGCGATGGCGAACTGTGCTCTGGCCCCGGAGGTGCCTCGGGGATCTTCCTAGGCTGTAAAAGGGGATTGTGCCCGGAACCGGTGAAATCCACATGGACGCGAGACCATGGTTTCCCCAGCCATTCCCATGGGTGCATCGGAGCCACCTGTGGTGCCTTCGGTGCTCCGGCAAGGGCCGCAGTATTGGTCCACTCTCTCAATCTCTTAGTCCATCCCAGGCCACCAAACATAGCTGCGGGACAACATCTTCATTTCCTCTAGGTGCCCATTGTGGAGGCCCTTCAACAAGTACGTGTGACCCTGCTCGGGGACGACCACTCACGTCCCCCCTCAAAAGGATGCCGTCTTCTACACTCAGCTCTGGTAGTTTTACGGTGTAGGCCCTCAGGTCGTGGGGCAGTGCACTATGGTAGGCCCTGTATTGAACTATGTGCTGAAGCCGTGTCAATTGTGGGTCTGTCTGGGTCCACTCCTTGATACGAGCCGTGACAGGCAAGGATTCCATGAAGTGGAGGCTGCGATTACCTCCGCGGCCGAAGCGGGTGCTGGCGGGTTCCTAGAGAAGAGCAAGCGGCTCAACACGTCGGTGTGAGGTATCTATGTGCCCGGGCAGTGCTCCACGGTGTATTCATAGGCGGCTATGAATACACCGTGGAGCACCGTTGGACCCGGGCGGATGGAATCGGCGGGACCACCCTGTCCTCTTTAAAGTATCCCAGCAGGGACTTGTATAATTCGTGAAGGCGTGCCTGTAAACGTACTGATAGAATTTCCGTTTCACAAAGATGGTGACCAAACCTTCCTTCTCAACCTCTGCGTACGTTTGTTCGACGTCGGCAAGCGTGCGGAAGCAAAGACTATTGCCGTTTTGAGCCCTTGCACTAGGACAGCTCCGACGCTGTAAGATGAGGCGGTGCACGTAAGGAGCGCCGGCTTCAACAGGTCGAAGTGTGTCAGTAGCTCGTTTGACGATAGGCCTGAAAAGCCTTCCGGTGTGAGATGCCCCAGCCCTTTCTTTAAGAGCCGGTGGAGTGGGTTGAGCAACGTGGCCATTCCGGGTATAAATTTTCCATAGGAGTTGCCCAGTCCGAGAAAGGAACGGAGCTCCGTCGGGTCAGAACGGGGCCTGTCAGATTTCCCGCACTTTATCCTCCACTGGCTGTCCACCCGGTAACCCAAGTAGTGACCTCAGGGGCATGAGAAACACATTTCTCTCTTCAGAGGCAAACCGGCCTGTTGGTGAGATTCTCCATATGTTACTTTTTGGAGATGCCTGTAATTAGGACGTTGTTGAGGTACACAGCCACATATGGCAAATCCCATAAGATGTTTTCCTTGACACACTGGAAAATCACGCAGGGTGAGGAATTCCCGAATGGCAAACATATATATTTGTATAATAATCTATAATCTTTATTATTGTCATAAGTAGGCTTACATGAACACTGCAATGAAGTTACTGTGAAAATCCCCTAGTAGCCACACTCCGGCGCCTGTTCGGGTACACTGAGGGAGAATCCAGAATGTCCAAATTATCTAATAGCATGCCTTTCGGGACTTTGTGGAAGAAAACTGGAACACCCGGAGGAAACCCACGCAGACACGGGGAGAACGTGCAGGCTCCGCACAGACAGTGACCCAGCGGGGAATTGAACCCGGATCCCTGGCACTGTGAAGCAACAATGCTAACCACTGTGCTACCATGCCGCCCGTATAGCCCATATGGGTGTTAATCATAGAATTTACAGTGCAGAACGAGGCCATTCGGCCCACTGAGTCTGCATCGGCCCTTGGAAATATCATCCCACTTAAGCTGACACCCATAACCCAGTAACCCCACCTAACCTTTTTGGACACTAAGGGCAATTTAGCATGGCCAATCCACCTAACCTGCACAACTTTAGACTGTGGGAGGAAACCGGAGCACCCGGAGAAAACTCATGCAGACACGGGGAGAACGTACAGACTCCGCACAGACAGTGATCCAAGCTGGGAATCGAACCTGGGATCCTGGAGCTGTGAAGCAACTGTGCTAACCACTGTGCTACTGTGCCGCCCATTAATCATTATAAATTTTCGGGACTCTGGATTCAGCACCAGCTGCAGGTATGTGTGGCTCATATTGAGCTTTGTGAACGTCTTGTCCCCAATGAGCTTAATGTATAGGCCCTTGGTACGCAGGACCAGGTAATGGTTGAGGCGGGATACTCGGTTTATGGTCCTTTTGTAGTTGCCACAGAGTGATACAGATCCGTCGGTATTTAATACCACTGATTTGTCCCAATTCATGAACTGGACGGAGCGGATAATGTCCAAATGCTCTAATCAGTCCAGCTCGTGGTCGACATTGGGGCGCAGTGCGTAAGAACATAGAACATAGAAAAATACAGCACAGAACAGGCCCTTCGGCCCACGATGTTGTGCCGAACCTTTGTCCTAGATTAATCATAGATTATCATAGAATTTACAGTGCAGAAGGAGGCCATTCGGCCCATTGAGTCTGCACCGGCTCTTGGAAAGAGCACCCTACCCAAGGTCAACACCTCCCCCCAACTCAAAGGGCAATTTTGGACACTAAGGGCAATTTATCATGGCCAATCCACCTAACCTGCACATCTTCGGACTGTGGGAGGAAACCAGAGCACCCGGAGGAAACCCACGCACACACAGGGAGAATGTGCAGACTCCGCACAGTGACCCAAGCCGGAATCGAACCTGGGACCCTGGAGCTGTGAAGCAATTGTGCTATCCACAATGCTACCGTGCTGCCCTTAAGAACAAATTAATCTACGCTATATCATTCTACCGTAATCCATGTACCTATCCAATAGCTGCTTGAAGGTCCCTAATCTTTCCGACTCAACTACTTCCACAGGCAGTGCATTCTATGCCCCCACTACTCTCTGGGTAAAGAACCTACCTCTGACATCCCCCTTATATCTTCCACCATTCACCTTAAATTTATGTCCCCTTGTAATGGTTTGTTCCACCCGGGGAAAAAGTCTCTGACTGTCTACTCTATCTATTCCCCTGATCATCTTATAAACCTCTATCAAGTCGCCCCTCATCCTTCTCCGTTCTAATGAGAAAAGGGCTAGCACCCTCAACCTTTCCTCGTAAGACCTACTCTCCATTCCAGGCAACATCCTGGTAAATCACCTTTGCACCTTTTCTAAAGCTTTCACATCCTTCCTAAAATGAGGCGACCACAACTGTACACAGTACTCCAAATGTGGCCTTACCAAAGTTTTGTACAGCTGCATCATCACCTCACGGCTCTTAAATTCAATCCCTCTGTTAATGAACGCTAGCACACCATAGGCCTTCTTCACAGCTCTATCCACTTGAGTGGCAACTTTCAAAGATGTATGAACATAGACCCCAAGATCTCTCTGCTCCTCCACATTGCCAAGAACTCTACCGTTAACCCTGTATTCCGCATTCATATTTGTCCTTCCAAAATGGACAACCTCACACTTTTCAGGGTTAAACTCCATCTGCCACTTCTCAGCCCAGCTCTGCATCCTATCTATGTCTCTTTGCAGCCGACAACAGCCCTCCTCACTATCCACAACTCCACCAATCTTCGTATCGTCCGCAAACTTACTAACCCACCCTTCAACTCCCTCATCCAAGTCATTAATGAAAATCACAAACAGCAGAGCACCCAGAACTGATCCCTGCAGTATGCCACTGGTAATTGGGATCCAGGCTGAATATTTGCCATCCACCACCACTCTCTGACTTCTATCGGTAGCCAGTTTGTTATCCAACTGGCCAAATTTCCCACTATCCCATGCCTCCATACTTTCTGCATAAGCCTATCATGAGGAACCTTATCAAATGCCTTACTAAAATCCATGTACACTACATACACTGCTTTACCTTCATCCACATGCTTGGTCACCTCCTCAAAGAATTCAATAAGACTTGTAAGGCAAGACCTACCCCTCACAAATCCGTGCTGACTATCCCTAATCAAGCAGTGTCTTTCCAGATGCTCAGAAATCCTATCCTTCAGTACCCTTTCCATTACTTTGCCTACCACCGAAGTAAGACTAACTGACCTGTAATTCCCAGGGTTATCCCTAGTCCCTTTTTTGAACAGGGGCATGACATTCGCCACTCTCCAATCCCCTGGTACCACCCCTGTTGACAGTGAGGACGAAAAGATCATTGCCAACGGCTCTGCAATTTCATCTCTTGCTTCCCATAGAATCCTTGGATACATCCCGTCAGGCCCGGGGGATTTGTCTATCCTCAAATTTTTCAAAATGCCCAACACATCTTCCTTCCTAACAAGTATTTCCTCGAGCTTACCAGTCTGTTTCACACTGTCCTCTCCAACAATATGGCCCCTCTCATTTGTAAATACAGAAGAAAAGTACTCGTTCAAGACCTCTCCTATCTCTTCAGACTCAATACATAATCTCCCGCTACTGTCCTTCATCGGACCTACCCTCACTCTAGTCATTCTCATATTTCTCACATATGTGTAAAAGGCCTTGGGGTTTTCCTTGATCCTACCCGCCAAAGATTGTTCATGCCCTCTCTTAGCTCTCCTAATCCCTTTCTTTAGTTCCCTCTTGGCTATCTTGTATCCCTCCAGCGCCCTGTCTGAATCTTGTTTCCTCAGCCTTACATAAGTCTCCTTTTTCCTCTTAACAAGACATTCAACCTCTCTTGTCAACCATGGTTCCCTCACTCGACCATCTCTTCCCTGCCTGACAGGGACATACATATCAAGGACACGTAGTACCTGTTCCTTGAACAAGTTCCACATTTCACTTGTGTCCTTCCCTGACAGCCTATGTTCCCAACTTATGCACTTCAATTCTTGTCTGACAACATCGTATTTGCCCTTCCCCCAATTGTAAACCTTGCCCTGTTGCACACACCTATCCCTCTCCATTACTAAAGTGAAAGTCACAGAATTGTGGTCACTATCTCCAAAATGCTCCCCCACTAACAAATCTATCACTTGCCCTGGTTCATTACCAAGTACCAAATCCAATATTGCCTCCCCTCTGGTCGGACATTCTACATACTGTGTTAGAAAAGCTTCCTGGACACACTGCACAAACACCACCCCATCCAAACTATTTGATCTAAAGAGTTTCTACTCAATGTTTGGGAAGTTAAAGCCAACCATGACTACTACCCTGTGACTTCTGCATCTTTCCAAAATCTGTTCCCCAATCTATTCCTCCACATCTCTGCTACTATTGGGGGGCCTATAGAAAACTCCAAACAAAGTGACTGCTCCTTTCCTATTTCTGACTTCAACCCATACTACCTCAGTAGGCAGATACTCCTCGAACTGCCTTTCTGCAGCTGTTATACTATCTCTAATTAACAATGCCACCCCCCACCTCTTTTACCACCCTCCCTAATCTTATTGAAAAATCTATAACCAGGGACCTCCAACAACCATTTCTGCCCCTCTTCTATCGAAGTTTCCGTGATGGCCACCACATCGTAGTCCCAAGTACCGATCCATGCCTTAAGTTCACCCACCTTATTCCTGATGCTTCTTGCGTTGAAGTATACACACTTTAACCCATCTCCGTGCCTGCAAATACTCTCCTTTGTCAGTGTTCCCTTCCCCACTGCCTCACTACATGCTTTGTCGTCCTGAATATCGGCTAGTTTAGTTGCTGGACTACAAATCCGGTTCCCATTCCCCAGCCAAATTAGTTTAAACCCTCCCGAAGAGTACTAGAAAACCTCCCTCCCAGGATATTGGTGCCCCTCTGGTCCAGATGCAACCCGTCCTGCTTGTACAGGTCCCACCTTCCCCAGAATGTGCTCCAATTATCCAAATACCTGAAGCCCTCCCTCCTACACCATGTCTGCAGCCACGTGTTCAGCTGCACTCTCTCCCTATTCCTAGCCTCTCTATCACGTGGCATCGGCAACAAACCAGAGATGACAACTCTGTCTGTCCTGGCTTTTAACTTCCAGCCTAATTCCCTAAACTCGTTTATTACCTCCACACCCTTTTCCTACCTACGTCGTTGGTACCAATGTGCACCACGACTTCTGGCTGCTCCCCCTCCCTCTTAGGGATCCTGAAGATATGATCCGAGACATCCCTGGCCCTGGCACCAGGGAGGCAACATACCTTCCGGGAGTCTCGCTCGCGACCACAGAATCTCCTATCTATTCCCCTAACCATTGAATCTCCTACTACTATTGCTTTTCTATTCTCCCCCCTTACCTTCTGAGCCCCAGAGCCAGGCTCAGTGCCAGAGACCTGGCCGCTAGGGCCTTCCCCCGGTAGGTCATCCCCCCCAACAGCATCCAAAATGGTATACTTGTTTTGAAGGGGAACGGCCATGAGGGATCCCTGCACTGTCTGCCTGTTTGTTTTCTTTCCCCTGACTGTAACCCAGCTACTCTTGTCCTGTACCTTGGATGTGGTTACGTCCCTGAAACTCTTCTCTATCACCCCCTCTGCCTCCCGGATGATCCGGAGTTCATCCAGCTTCAGCTCCAGTTCCCTAACACGGTCTTTGAGGAGCTGGAGTTGGGTGCACTTCCCGCAGGTATAGTCAGCGGGGACACCGGTGGTATCCCTCACCACCCATATCCTACAGGAGGAGCATGCAACTGGCCTAGCCTCCATCCCCGCTTACATTACAGAATATAGCTGCCCTGTGGACCAACTGGACCTCCGCCCTCCGACTCTGCTCCCAGTCAGCTGCACTCTCTGTAAACTCCTGGCTCCCTTCCCGCTATTTGCGGAAATGCAGGAAGCAAAATGAAAGGAGCGCCTCACCTAACTCTCTCAGTCACCAAACCTCACTATAGCACTCAAATGCACCAAATTCAGCACTCCCTCGGTCACCAAAATCTCACTATAGCACTCAAATGCACCAAATTCAGCACTCAGTGCAAACAAAGTCTGCACTGTAGGGGATCACTTTTGTACTGTGAATCTAGCCTCTGAAAACTGGCCTAATCCAATTCACTAATTAACAAGCTCCAGCAGCAAGTACCTACAAGTAGAACCTTTGTTTAAAGCTGATTGAAAATTCACCTTCTTCTAAACCAAACAGCAACTTTTAAGTTAATTAACTAAATAAAAGAAAGACTAGACTTTAGATAAAAATGAAGCCTTATACTCCCTCGGTCACCAAACTCTCACTATCGCACTCAAATGCACCAAATTCAGCACTCAGTGCAAACAAAGTCTGCACTGTAGGTGATCACTTTTATACTGTGAAACTAGCCTCTGAAAACTGGCCTAATCCAATTAACTAATTAACATGCTCCAGCAGCAAGTACCTACAAGTAGAACCTTTGTTTAAAGCTGATTGAAAATTCACCTTCTTCTAAACCAAACAGCAACTTTTAAGTTAATTAACTAAATAAAGGAAAGACTAGACTTTAGATAAAAATGAAGCCTTATACTCCCTCAGTACTGGCATGCGTGAAAATACGGGGACAGAGCATCCTTGTCCATGCTTATTGTGGCCATCGATCCCTTATGGTACCGAGGCACTCACCAAAGAATCCGCCGCCCCGGTGTCGAATTCCATCTCAGTGGGATGGCCATTTATCTGTAGCATGAACAGGTAGGTGTGGTCCTGTCCCACAAGATGGAGGGTGACACTGACAGGCCCATTGCCTTTGCCTCTCGAGCACTCACCGACGCAAAACGAAAAGTGCACTCAAATTGAAAAAGAGAGCCTAGCTGTGAGATACATGTTTTAAAAATCCCATCAGTATGTGTACCGCTGCTAGTTCACCATTGTAACTGAACACAAGCCACTTCGAAGGCTACTCTGCGAGGATAAACTAATCCCACCAATTACTTTGGCCAGGGTACAAAGGTAGACCTTGCTATTGGCGGCTTATAGCTATAATTTCCAGCGTCAACCGGTGACACAGATCTCCAATGCCGATGCCCTGAGTCGGCTTCTGCTCCTCCAAAGTCTGGCACCGCCTGTGCCTCAAGAGATTGTCCTGCCGTTACTTTTCTAGACAAGCTGCCGGTCTCCTTGACCCACATCAGGAACTGGACCCAACGTAACACGGTCCTCTCTAAGGTCAAAGAAATGATTCCAAGTGGATGGCACCACAACAAGTCAGATCAGCTCAGGCCCTACCAACTGAGGAAGGATGAACTCAGTTGTGAAGACAGAGTATTGCTTTGGGGTTTCTGGGTGGTGGTATCATCCCAGGCAAGAAAGCCGCTGCTGCAGGAGTTACAGAGTGCGCACCCTTGCCAGACTAAGATTAAAATGTTGGCAAGGAGCTACACATGGTGACTGGGTATTGACAAAGATATTGAAAACCTGATTCATCAGTGTTACTTCTGTCAGTCACAGCAAACCTTGCCACCTGCAACTCACCTACATCCATGGGAGTGGCCTGGCTCTCCATTACACATTGATTTCATTGGCCTGCGATTTCCTGCGAAGAATGTTCTTTACACTGGTGGATGCCCACTCCAAGTGGTCCACATCCTTAGTGGCCACTATCGAAACTATGAGGTGCATTTTTGCCATTCATGGCCTTCCAGAGATATTGGTTTCCAATAATGGCAAGACTTTCACAGGAACTGAGTTCCCACAATTTGTGCAGATTAATGGCATCCATCACATCCAAACGGGCCCTTATCACCTAGCCTCGAATGGCTTAGCTGAAAGGGCAGTACAAATTTTAAAATCTGCAATGAGAAAACAACCAGAAAGGCCATTGCACTTCAAATTGGCTCATTTCCTCCTCACATTCAATACCGCCCCTCACATTGCTACTGGGGTCACGCCAGCAGAATTATTAATGGGTCATCTCCTTTGCACTCGGTTAGACTTGGCATTCCCCAATTTGTCGTGGTGGCTGGAGGTGAGGCCAGCCTCCCAAAAGAATTATCATGACTCACTGAAAACCAACGGATCATTTAACACAAGCCATCTAGATTTAGTAAAGAACTTTGCATCTGGCCCATCATGGATACCTTGGAAAATTGTGGCAAAATTTGGTCCTGTCTCATACCTGGTGGACATACAAGGGGGATGTGTGCGGAAGCATATGGACCATATAAGGAGCCAGGAGGCAGCAGCTCCAACAACTGAGCAGGTGATTTTGGTGGGCACAATCAATGCCCTTTTCATGGAGCATGAAGCAAGGGAGCCGGGGGTGGGGGGGGGGGGGGGGGGTTCAGAAGTGGCTCCTCCCACTACTCCTGAGGGGACCGGAGAGGGGTGTGACCCCAATGCACCTATCGAGACCAAGAAGCAACCCCCTGCTGTTGCCAAAGACACTGCTTCACTGGTGGAGGGACCAGTCAAGGAACTGAGGCATTCCACCAGCCTAAGAAACCCCCTGACAGATTGGCTTTCGGGGATATACCTCTGTGCCAGTATATAAGAACATAAGAGCATAAGAACTAGGAGCAGGAGTAGGCCATCTGGCCCCTCGAGCCTGCTCCAACATTCAATGAGATCATGGCTGATCTTTTGTGGACTCAGCTCCACTTTCCGGCCCGAGCACCACAACCCTTAATCCCTTTATTCTTCAAAAAACTATCTATCTTTATCTTAAAAACATTTAATGAAGGAGCCTCTGACGAATGTGATATAAAATAGTTACTTTAGAGATATTAGTTAATGTAATGTAGGGGTAGGCCAGTCTAATTCTGGTGAGTTCACAGACAAAGGATTTCAGACCGCATGGAAAAGCAGGAAGAGGTGTGTCCACCAAAGCAGGAGAAAAGGATGCTGGGTAATAGGGGCCAGAGGAAGGGATTGGAAGTGAGCCAATCAGAATAGATCAACAGGTCAGGAGGGATATAGGATGACCTATGGGCATCTGTATGTGAAACTTGATGCCATTTGAATGTATCAGTACAGATTCCTTTGTTCCACATCCTCACTTGATTCCAGAAGTCTATGGAGCAGGATGTGCTTCGTGCTCCTGAGAATTGAGGAACGCTTGCAAGCTAAATAAAATAACTAATGCTGTACCTGCAAATCCATCTCGACTTTTATTGAGGCCAGACTGACGGGTAAAGAAACTTGGGATTCAACACCTCTACTGCTTCACTGGGCAAGGAATTCCATAGATCACAACCCTTTGGGTGAAGAAGTTCCTCCTAAACTCAGTCCTAAATCTACTTCCCCTTATTTTGAGGCTATGCCCCCTAGTTCTGCTTTCACCCGCCAGTGGAAACAACCTGTCCGCATCTATCCTATATATTCCCTTCATAATCTTATATGTTTCTATAAGATCCCCCCTCATCCTTCTAAATTCCAACGAGTACAGTCCCAGTCTACTCAACCTCTCCTCG
Organism: Scyliorhinus torazame; assembly: GCF_047496885.1. Classification (NCBI taxonomy): domain Eukaryota; kingdom Metazoa; phylum Chordata; class Chondrichthyes; order Carcharhiniformes; family Scyliorhinidae; genus Scyliorhinus; species Scyliorhinus torazame. The sequence continues at coordinate 93,059,320 of NC_092720.1, read as the reverse complement.
TAATCCAACCCCTTCAGCTCTGGGATTAACCTAGTGAATCTCCTCTGCACACCCTCCAGTGCCAGTACGTCCTTTCTCAAGTAAGGAGACCAAAACTGAACACAATACTCCAGGTGTGGCCTCACTAACACCTTATACAATTGCAGCAGAACCTCCCTAGTCTTAAACTCCATCCCTCTAGCAATGAAGGACAAAATTCCATTTGCCTTCTTAATCACCTGTTGCACCTGTAAACCAACTTTTTGCGACTCATGCAAGAGCACACCCAGGTCTCTCTGCACAGCAACATGTTTTAATATTTTATCATTTAAATAATAATCCCTTGTGCTGTTATTCCTACCAAAATGGATAACCTCACATTTATCAACATTGTATTCCATCTGCCAGACCCTAGCCCATTCACTTAGCCTATCCAAATCCCTCTGCAGACTTCCAGTATCCTCTGCACTTTTTGCTTTACCACTTATCTTAGTGTCGTCTGCAAACTTGGACACATTGCCCTTGGTCCCCAACTCCAAATCATCTATGTAAATTGTGAACAGTTGTGGGCCCAACACTGATCCCTGAGGGACACCACTAGCTACTGATTGCCAACCAGAGAAACACCCATTAATCCCCACTCTTTGCTTTCTATTAATTAACCAATCCTCTATCCATGCTACTACTTTCCCCTTAATGCCATGCATCTTTATGTTATGCAACAACCTTTTGTGTGGCACCTTGTCAAAGGCTTTCTGGAAATCCAGATATACCACATCCATTGGCTCCCCGTTATCTACCGCACTGTTAATGTCCTCAAAAAATTCCACTAAATTAGTTAGGCACGACCTGCCCTTTATGAACCCATGCTGCATCTGCCCAATGGGACAATTTCCATCCAGATGCCTCGCTATTTCTTCCTTGATGATAGATTCCAGCATCTTCCCTACTACCGAAGTTAAGCTCACTGGCCTATAATTACCCGCTTTCTGCCTACCTCCTTTTTTAAACAGTGGTGTCACGTTTGCTAATTTCCAATCCGCCGGGACCACCCCAGAGTCTAGTGAATTTTGGTAAATTATCACTAGTGCATTTGCAATTTCCCTAGCCATCTCTTTTAGCACTCTGGGATGCATTCCATCAGGTCCAGGAGACTTGTCTACCTTTAGCCCCATTAGCTTGCCCATCACTACCTCCTTGGTGATAAAAATCCTCTCAAGGTCCTCACCTGTCATAGCCTCATTTCCATCAGTCACTGGCATGTTATTTGTGTCTTCCACTGTGAAGACCGACCCAAAAAACCTGTTCAGTTCCTCAGCCATTTCCTCATCTCCCATTATTAAATCTCCCTTCTCATCCTCTAAAGGACCAATATTTACCTTAGCCACTCTTTTTTGTTTTATGTATTTGTAGAAACTTTTACTATCTGTTTTTATATTCTGAGCAAGTTTACTCTCATAATCTATCTTACTCTTCTTTATAGCTTTTTTAGTAGCTTTCTATTGCCCCCTAAAGATTTCCCAGTCCTCTAGTCTCCCACTGATCTTTGCTACTTTGTATGTTTTTTCCTTCAATTTGATACTCTCCCTTATTTCCTTAGATATCCACGGTCGATTTTCCCTCTTTTTACCGTCCTTCCTTTTTGTTGGTATAAACCTTTGCTGAGCACTGTGAAAAATTACTTGGAAGGTTCTCCACTGTTCCTCAACTGTTTCACTATAAAGTCTTTGCTCCCAGTCTACCTTAGCTAGTTCTTCTCTCATCCCATTGTAATCTCCTTTGTTTAAGCACAAAACACTAGTGCTTGATTTTACCTTCTCTCCCTCTATCTGTATTTTAAATTCCACCATATTGTAATCGCTCCTTCCGACAGGATCCCTAACTATGAGATCCTGAATCAATCCTGTCTCATTACACAGGACCAGATCTAGGACCGCTCGTTCCCTCATAGATTGCATTACATACTGTTCTAGGAAACTATCGTGGATACATTCTATAAACTCCTCCTCAAGGCTGCCTTGACCGACCTGGTTAAACCAATCAACATGTAGATTAAAATCCCCCATGATAACTGCTGTACCATTTCTACATGCATATTTCTTTGTTTATTGCCTGCCCCACCATAATGTTACTATTTGGTGGCCTATAGATTACTCCGATCAGTGACTTTTTCGCCTTACTATCCCTGATTTCCACCCAAATGGATTCAACTTTATCCTCCATAGCACCGGTGTCATCCCCTACTGTTGCCCGGATGTCATCCTTAAATAACAGAGCTACACCACCTCCCTTACCATCCACTCTGTCCTTCCGAAAAGTTTGATACCCTCGGATATTTAACTCCCAGTAGTGACCATCCTTTAACCATGTTTCAGTAATGGCCACTAAATCATAGTCATTCACGATGATTTGCGCCATCAACTCATTTACCTTATTCCGAATACTACGAGCATTCAGGTAAAGTACACTTATGTTGGCTTTTTTACCTCTGTTCTGACTCTTAATACCTCGGTCAGTAACCTCTCCTAAGTTATATTTCCTCTTAACCTTTCTCCTAATTTTCCTTGTCGTTGAACCCATATCGTCATGTAACAACCTGCCGCGTCGCTTACCATTAATGTTTTCACTTCCCGTTTTATTTCTTTTAGTATTCCTGGTCCTATTCACTGAGCTCCCCTCAGTCACTGTACCTTGTACTGTTGCCCTTTTTGATTTTTGACTATGGTTTCTCTGCCTTACACTTTCCCCCTTACTGCCTTTTATTTCTGTCCCTGTTTTACTACCTTCCAACTTCCTGCATCGGTTCCCATCCCCCTGCCACATTAGTTTAAACTCTCCCCAATAGCTCTAGCAAACACCCCCCCTAGGACATCGGTTCCAGTCCTGCCCAGGTGCAGACCGTCCGGTTTGTACTGGTCCCACCTCCCCCAGAACCAGTTCCAATGTCCCAGGAATTTGAATCCCTCCCTCTTGCACCATCTCTCGAGCCACGCATTCATCCTCTCTATCCTGACATTCCTACTCTGACTAGCTCGTGGCACTGGTAGCAATCCTGTGATTACTACCTTTGAGGTCCTACTTTTTACTTTAACTCCTAGCTCCCTAAATTCAGCTTGTAGGACCTCGTCCCATTTATTACCTATATCGTTGGTGCCTATGTGCACCACGACAGCTGGCTGTTCACCCCCCCCCCCCCCCCCCCCACCACCCCCCCAGAATGTCCTGCAGCTGCTCCGAGACATCCTTGACCCTTGCACCAGGGAGGCAACATACCATCCTGGAATCTCGATTGCGTCCGCAGAACCGCCTGTCTATTCCCCTTACAATTGATTATATGATTATACCTCATCAATTAATCAAGAAGACAAACGGAGTATGAAGATAGAGAAATTTTGCTGCACCTATAGAGAGGGCATTGATGAGAAAACATCTGGGTCGGGATTCTCTGTTTTAGCGGCAGAGTGTTGACGCCGTCGTAAACGCGTTTTACGACGGCGTCATCAGGCCGCTAGGAGCAGCAATCCACAGGGGGCCAGCACAGCACTGGAGCTTCACGCTGCTCCAGCTGCCGATACGTGCTCCAGCACGGCCGGCGCGGGTCCGCACATGCGTGCCATGGCTGGCACGGGTCTGTGCATGCACATGGGTTGCTGTCTCCGTGCTGGCCCCCACGCAACATGGCAGAGCCCTACAGGGGCCCAGCGCGGAGGAACATAGACCCGGCCCGGAATTAGGCCGCCCGCCGATCGGTAGCCCCTGATTGCGGGCCTGGCCACCGTGGAGGCCCCCCCCCCCCGCGGAGTCGGATCCCCCTCCCCCACCAGGATGGCCCCCGCAGCCAGAACACAGAGGTCCCGCCGGGTAGGACCACACGTGAACGACGCCGGCGGGACTCGGCGGAACTTGGCTGGTGCTCGGCCCGTAGAGCGCGGAGAATCGGCGGCCCAGCGGCATCGCCGGATTCGGGCCCCTCCCACCAGTTCTCAGACCCGGCGTGAGATCGGAGAATCCCGCCCCCGGAGTTTTGTGTACACTTTTGGTCTACTTACATTGGAAGCAATTCAGAGAAGGTTCATTAGACTGATTCCTGGGATGAAGGGGTTGCCTTATGAAGAAAGGTGGGTCTATACATATTGGAGTTAGGAATAAAAGGTGATCTTATTGAAACATATAAGATTCTGAAGTGGCTTGACAGAGTAGATGTGGGAGAATGTGTCCTCTTCTGTAAGAATCTAGAACTAGGGGTCACAGTTTAAAAGTAAGGGCTCTCCCATTTAAGATGAAAAAGAGGGGGAAAGTCTTCCATCAGAGGGACTTTGGAGTTCCCTTTGACAGAGAGCAGTGGAGGCTGGGTCATTGGCTGTGCTCAAGGCTGAGTTAGACAGATTTTATGAATGTGGAGTTACGGCCAGAATCATATCAGCCATTGCGTGGCATGGCAGCACAGTGGTTAGCACTGCTGCCTCACAGCACCAGGGACCTGGATTTGATTCCAACCTTGGGTGACTGTTGGAGTTTGCACTTTCTCTCTGTGTCTGCATGGGTTTCCTCCGGGTGCTCCGGTTTCCTCCACAGTCCAAAAGATGTGCAGGTTAGGTGGATTGGGAATGCTAAATTGCCTCTTAGTGCCCAAAAGGTTAGGTGAGGTTGCGGGGATAGGGCAGGGGAGTGGGCCTGGGTAGGATGCTATTTCAGAGGGTAAGTGCAAACTCGATGGTCCTCCTTCTGCACTATTGGAATTCTATGATTCTATGACCTTATCAGTGGCTGAATGGCCGACTCCTGCTCCTATTTCTTATGGTCTTATGAGATGTCTTGCTGAATAAAGGAAATGAAAACTAAGAGGAAATATTTTTTCTCCGTATCCTCCTTTCACCCATCTATTCTTGCATGTAATTCGGTAAAGTGGCCCAGGCCATTGAGTTAACCTTGCAAATAAAATAGACTCTGCATCAAATAAAAGCAAATTACTGCAGATGCTGGAATCTGAAACGAAAGAGAAAATGCTGGAAAACCTCAGCAGGTCTGGCAGCATCTGTAGGGAGAGAAAAGAGCTTTGACAAAGAGTCATCGGACTTGAAACGTTAGCTCTTTTCTCTCCCTACAGATGCTGCCAGACCTGCTGAGACTTTCCAGCATTTTCTCTTTCTTCTCTAGACTCTGCATCAGTTGTGTTTGTATCTGACCTTTCCAGTAAACAAGATTATCTAGAGTCTTGGATTGGCCCTCTGCACAATATTCTGTTTACCCCCTTATGCTTGGTGGATTGTAATAGATTAGCAGGCAGGTTTATTTCTTGGCCAACCTAGGAGACCCGTCATAGCACAGCCTATGATGAATGAGGCTCCTGAAATGCAAAAGTCATGCATGAGTTACCCGAGATGTGAAAACCCACAGTCCCTGTCAGTTGGAATTGCAAAACTGCATCACTAACAGGTCACCAAAAAAATAAAGCTCCAATATAATACAACATTTTGTTGAAGCCCTGTAGCTTAAGCAGTAATATCTTAACTTGAATGCACTGCAAAATGGTTGAATATTTACAGATTTTCCAACCAGGTTGTTTCATAGTAGAACACGGTATATATTTTCTTTTGCAGACTTTTAATCATGAAAGTCCAATGGGATTGCATGTCTCAATTTGAATTATTGCTCTGGTGAAGTAAGGGGCGCGATTCAACTAATTTGAAACAAAGTCCCATAGCGAGCGCGTTTAACCGTATGTTTCCCGGCACTCGCAGTACAAAGACATGACTATACCACGCGTACAAGGGACTTCAGTGGGGTACATGCACATGGCCCCACTTTGTACACTGAAGAGCTTTGTGCACCGGAACGCCCCAGTGTAGCAGCTGCAAAACTGGCACCCTAGCAGTGCCCATGTCAGCTGGCAGTGCCACCTTGACAGTGCCTGCTGTCACCCAGGGTGCCAGGATGACACTGCCAGGGTGCCCAGGAGCCACCAGCAGTGCCAAGGCACTACCCTGCCCAAAGGGCATGCAGCTGGGGACCTCCAATCCCCTGGGATACCCCCATGAGTGCTATTCCGTCTGATCCCCATTTGTGGAGACCAGCCAAACGGCACTCGCCCAAGGTCTCTGAGGCGAGGGAGATTGACCTCAAAACCTCAGGTACCTTGGGAATTTGCACATTAAAGTAAGACTAGCAGTCTCGCTTTAATATGTACATTTGCCAAAAAGTGATCCCACCCACAAGGTGACTTTCAGGCGCAGCGTGGCAATTGGATCGTGTGTAAGGTGTCGGAAACTTGGTCTCTTGAAATCACTTATGGTGTGGCACATTGAGGTAAGGGCCGGAATTCTTCGTTTGGGAGACTAAAGTAGCAATTTCCCACCCTGTTGTGCCCAGCACCACTCTCATTGTGTCGGGTGAATAGCGGGAAAGGACAGAAATTAGATCCATGCCAGGCGCGAGCCATTTTACAATTCGCCTGGCCCACTCCCGATGTCTGGATCTCGCTTACAAATGGCAAGAAGCTCATTAAGCCTAATTTGCATTCATTTCAATCTAATTAACGAGATTGAAGCCGAATGCAGTGGCTTCCCGCTAGTCACCTGACTCCCCCCCCCCCCCCCCCCCCCCCCCCCCCCCCCGCCGCCCCCAGCGAGAAGTCACGCAGGTGTCGTTTAGTACTCCTCTGCAAAAACAGGCGCAATGGCTACCGAGGTGAGTATCCCTTTCCATTTACCGGCATGCAGCTCAAGGGCACCGGAGCTTCTGACCCAGTGCTCTGAGAGGGTGGAAGATCCCTCAGGGGGACTGGGATTGTTCGGGGGAGTTGGGGGGGTACAGGTTGGGGTCACCCCTGGGCTAGGGCGGCGAGGGGCTTTGTGTCTCTGAGGCCTTCAAACCATCTTTAAATATTACGAAGACCCATAACAGGGGCAACCACAGCTGTCGCCTGTCTGTCCTACCAAACTCTCCCAGGACAGAGCCACACCATAGCTTCTCTCATAAAAGTCAAATTCACCCCCTTTGACTGTGAGCAGTCTCTAGCTTCGCAGCTGAAGGCTATCTCAAAGGAAGGTTAGCCTTGTTAATTGTGACAGCACTTCATGATTTCTGGACTCTCGAGTGCCTCCTTGAAGGAAAAGGTGCCCTGTCTGAGAGGATGATCAGTGGACTGGATGTCCTGCAACCTTTGATGCCTGAACAGTGTGTCTGTACTGTAGGTGTGTCAGACTCATAGGTGTACAGTGTGCCTGTACTCTAGCTGTCTCAGCACCTTAGGTGCACAGTGTGCCTGTACTCTAGCTGTCTCAGCATCATAGGTGTACAGTATGTCTGTACTCTAGGTGCGTCAGCACCTTAGGTGTACAGTGTGCCTGTACTCGAGCTGTCTCAGCATCATAGGTGTACCGTGCAGCTGTACTCTAGGTGTGTCAGCAGTGTGACAGCTGGAGTGAAGGACTGAGTGAAGGGAGAATGGAGTGAAGGACTGAGTGAAGGGAGAATGGAGTGAAGGACTAAGTGACAGGGAGAGTGGAGTGAAGGACTGAGGGACAGGGAAAGTGGGGTGAAGGACTGAGCGAAGGGAATGTGGAGTGAAGGACTGAGGGACAGGGAAAGTGGGGTGAAGGACTGAGCGAAGGGAAAGTGGAGTGAAGGACTGAGCGAAGGGAAAGTGGAGTGAATGACTCAGTGAAGGGAGAGTGGAGTGAAGGACTGAGCGAAGGGAATGTGGAGCGAAGGATTGAGGGACAGGGAAAGTGGAGTGAAGGACTGAGGGACAGGGAAACTGGAAAGAAGGACTGAGTGACGGGGAAAGTGGAGTGAAGGATTGAGGGACAGGGAAAGTGGGCTGAAGGACTGAGCGAAGGGAAAGTGGAGTGAAGGACTGAGCGAAGGGAAAGTGGAGTGAAGGACTCAGTGAAGGGAGAGTGGAGTGAAGGACTGAGCGAAGGGAATGTGGAGCGAAGGATTGAGGGACAGGGAAAGTGGGGTGAAGGACTGAGCGAAGGGAAAGTGGAGTGAAGGACTGAGCGAAGGGAAAGTGGAGTGAAGGACTCAGTGAAGGGAGAGTGGAGTGAAGGACCGAGGGGCAGAGAAAGTGGAGTGAAGGACTGAGGGACAGGGAAAGTGGAGTGAAGGACTGAGGGACAAGGAAAGTGGAGTGAAGGACTGAGCGAAGGGAATGTGGAGTGAACGACTGAGGGACAGGGAAAGTGGAGTGAAGGGCTGAGCGAAGGGAAAGTGGAGTGAAGGACTCAGTGAAGGGAGAGTGGAGTGAAGGACTGAGGGGCAGAGAAAGTGGAGTGAAGGACTGAGGGACAGGGAGAGTGGAGTGAAGAACTGAGGGATAGGGAAAGTGGAGTGAAGGACTGAGGGACAGGGAGAGTGGCATGAAGGACTGAAGGACAGGGAAAGTGGAGTGAAGGACTGAGGGACAGGGAGAGTGGAGTGAAGGACTGAGGGACAGGGAAAGTGGAGTGAAGGACTGAGGGACAGGGAAAGTGGAGTGTAGGACTGAGGGACAGGGAAAGTGGAGTGAAGGACTGAGGGACAGGGAAAGTGGAGTGAAGGACTGAGTGGAGGGAAGCTGGAGTGTAGGACGGAGGGACAGGGAAAGTGGAGTGAAGGACTGAGTGACAGTGAAGATGGAGTGAAGGACTGAGTGACAGTGAAGGGGTGAGCGGTTAGGAGGAGTGGGTTCCATTTGGAAGTGCGGTGAAAGGGGGGAGTGGATCAGCTTGACAGGGCTGCCGGTGGCCAGGCCTCTCCACTTTCCCGTTGTTGGCTTAGTGGTAAGTGAAGAGATTCCCTGTGTGTGGTGGCCCTGGATCACACATTGAGTGGCCTGCCCTGCCAACTCAGGCTCCATGCCCGGTCCGTCCTGGACACCCTCCTCATCCTCTTTGTGAGATGAGGCCTGCCGTTCTTCCTCCACCTCCAGCATGATTCCCCTCTGCTGTGTAATGCTATGCAGTACGCAGCAGGCCAGAACAATGCTTGAAATCCTCCTGGGGCTAAATTGGAGAGCCCCACCAGATTGGTACAGGCATCAGGGGCGAAATTCTCCGGTATCAGCGCGATGTCCGCCGACCGGCGCCAAAAACGGCGCAAATCAGTCCGGCATCGCGCCGCCCCAAAGGTGCGGAATCCTCAGCATCTTGGGGGGCTGAGCCCTAACCTTGAGGGGCTAGGCCCGCGCCGGCTGATTTCCACCCCGCAATCGCCGGGGGGGGGGGGGGCCCGCCAACCGGCGCGGCGCGATTCCCGCCCCCGCCGAATCTCCGGTGCCGGAGAATTCGGCAACCGGTGGGGGCGGGATTCACGCCAGCCCCCGGCGATTCTCCGACCCGGCGGGGGGTCGGAGAATCTCGCCTTAGAAGTGCACTTTCAGTAAGCCAATGCACAAGGTAATATAAAAACACAAAAAGATGCTGAAATACCATGCGAGAAACTAAAGTATTCGGATAACTGCAGTGGCCAGAGTTTCTGTTTGTGCGCGAACCTGTTCACAATTTTCCTCCCATTGTGTCTGACGGTTAACTGGCAAGTGCAAAAATGAAAACTGCCTCCCATAACTGATGATTGTATTCTCATTGAATCTGAAAAGATTTGTGGAGGGAATTTAATACATAAAAATCTACAGTTGGTATCTATAAATTGCAGATGGTGTGTTAGACTTTTGTACATCTTGAGAAGATGGAGTTATGTGGTGACTTATAATTAATTCTTTTCTTCAGGAAGAGAATCTCATGTATATTAACTAAGAAAGAAATTCATTTCTTGCTGAATCCGTAGCTGCAAGGCATGTGCTTGTTTATATTTAGTCTTATGTAATTGGATCGGGTGTAATTTAGAATGGAAAATTATTAATAATTCATGTCGCATGTAAGACTGGTCTCAAGTTTGTTGAAAGCCTTTTAATATAGTGACAAAAATCTTCATTTCAAAATGAAATGCAAGGAACAAGAATGTTTCAAGCCCAGATTTAAATGTGTGCCAAATTGAATTGGGGATGAGCAAAAATATCACAATACTCACTTAATTATTCATTGTTGACACAGATTGCATCAGCCAGTATGATGTATCTTGACTGACTTGGTGGAAGAGTGAAATTTGTTTGTTTTGATCATTTGCTGTTGTTAAATCTTACTGGCATGTGGTCGCTGTCAGGGTTTCGTAATTGATAGAGATACAAGACCAGTTGTATGATGACCGTTGCAATGATGTACACAGAAGCTCTAGTTGTTTAACTAGAAAAATGATTTATTAACAAACACGTGGAAAGATAACCAACAAACTATGATCCAGACTATGACTACTAAATGAATTCAGTGAATTTTCATGGAGCAACTCTAAGTGTGACCAGCCTCCTGTACATCTTACTACCAACTGGCAGGTGTCTTGAGTCATGTGATAGATCTCTATCGCCAGCAGCTGGTTGAAGGTCTCAATGCTAACTATATACAGAACTGTGCACAGGCATATCACCACAATGACTACACATTGAATGTCTACAGCTCCCCAAACAAGAAATGGTTTAGCATGTTAGGAATAACATTGAATGATTATGGGAATTAGAAACTGCGAACTCCTCCCTCACTGCATGTCTTGCCTTAAAGACCCCAACATGATGCTACCTACAATGGAGGAAATCACAGCTGATTCATTGTGAAAATAAAAGTAGGCAAGATCAAATATTTTTTTCTGGGGGTGATAACTTTTTTGATAAATTGGTGGGGAATCACAAGAAGATCTGAGGAAGAACAATGTTAGAACTGGAAAAAAATATGGGACCATGTGTACTCGAACAAGTCTAAAATGGTTTAAACCGAACTGACAATTGATATTGACAATTTTACAACAGAAGTGATGATGAATGAATGGAAAATCATGTGGGCTCCCTGAACAAGTATTTCTCCCCACCCAATGCCCCTGTATTTGCTGGGCCCTGGCAGTTCAATTGTACCCAAGGCTCATGACCAGGAATGTCTATCCCATAAAGGCAAGAGATGGCTGGAATTCTCCAGCCATTCACTGGTAGCAGATTCTCTGGCTCCGCCAAGAGCGCACCCCTGCCTATGGATTTCCCGGCAGGCTGGGGTGGCTTCAATGGGAATTCCCATTGATGGCGGTGGGAACAGAGAATCCCGCCTCTCGCGAATGGCAGAGGATCCCACCCATATATATTTTAAATTATAGAAAAGTGGACTTGTAGAAAATTTCAATGCAAAATTACCAAATACTGGATGACCTTTTGGACTTCACTATCACCCCCAGAAAAAATATTGTTAAATGGAAATCGTGAGGCCGTATAAATCCACAAAAAACAGGCTGGGCTTGGAAATGGAAGATTGCATAATGGTCAAACCTGTATAGTCCACAATATGATAGAAAAGGCTGTAAATAAACAATGAAATCAAGTTCATGTACTCGCCTCTCATAGAATAGAATAGTTACAGCACAGAAGGACCTGTTTGGCCATTGTGACATGTGTTGGCTGTCTGCAAGAGCAACTCAGTTCCACCCCACTGCTATTTTCCCCCAGAGCCTTGAAAATGTTCTCCTTTTAGATAAATTGGTGGGGAAACCAAGCTCAAATTTCGGAGACTCAGTCCCACACAGCGATGGCCCGAGTTCTGATGCATGCATCTTTTAAACATGGCTCCTTTCTGGGGAACAAGGTATGTTGAATTTGTCCTGGTTGTTGGTTTCAATTTTCATGGATTCCTGAAGTAGATCCTGTGCAAATGGGAACAGCCCTGCTGGGAGGGAGAAGAAACCATGTCCCCGTACTTAATGTCCTGAATGAGAAGTCCAGCCTGGCACTCTGATTTTATTTTAGAAAGACAGAAATGTTGTAAGAAAAGAAAATCAAATGGAAAAAGGAATAAAGTGCAGACATCAAAAGGGGCAAAGATGCAATAAAGAGGCAGAAGGGATGTGTTCCTATTGGACATCATTACTTCGTTTTGAATACTAAGTTTCCTTTCTCACCTAGCATAAACAATTAAAATGACAGATTGTGATGGATGATTCTTGAGCAGAGCAGAGAATCACTATGCTGCATCAATCAGCCTTTCAATGTTTATAGATCCATGGGCTGTATTTTAAAAGATAATCAACTTTCAATAGCAAATTGTTTCAGGAGAATTTATTTTAACACTAATACGTGGAAAGTAGCATACCGCAAAATGTGTCAAAATGTTGCTGATTCAACGATAAATTTGGTGACATCAGATGAAAATGAAAAAGAATTAAGAGCCAGACAGTCCTCCAGAAAAGTGTGTCCCAAGTTCAATGCTGAAATTGAACCTCAGGTACATGTGGTAAAGTTTCTTTCTCTGAAAATTCTCAAGTGTGCTGTTTTCGCTATATTTGCAAATTTGTTACATATCTTTTTTGTTTATTCCTAATCAACAAATTATGTGAATTACAGAGTGACCTGTGACGCAGTCTGTGAAGTGAGCATTTGTATTAGTGCCATAAGGTGATACAGGATACAAAATAGAAGGGTGCTCAATGAAACAGTGCAGGTGGTTGATCATAAATAGAAAATGTTATAATGTTGCTTCCTATTATATCAGTGCCAAAGCATCAATGTATATTTCCAAATGAGGTTTTTTTGCTTTGAAACAAAATTAACCTACCGCAATATTCCTAAGGTATGTAACAATAACCATCTTTACATCACTAACTTTCAAGACAGCACAAGTGTGGTTCATGCCCCAATTTGTGAATGGTCTTGTGATACCTGAGCTAGTTTAGCTCACTCCTTTCGTTTTAGAACGGCATTGTAGCGCACAATGACTTACGAGTGAGACGAGTAGTGATGAAGTCGATGAGGCTTTATTAAGCGAGACTTGTCCCCAGCAGTTCAGCAACAGAATGAAGCGGCGGGGAGAAGGTCGGGTTCTTATACTCCGCCTTCAGGGCGGAGCCAGGAGTCAACAGCCAACCAGGACCCGGGATCTGTCAGCCAATAGCATCACGGCTTCACAGTCCCACATGACCCCTAATACATACCACCACATTCACCCCTTGTTAAAAAGGAACCCGGCGGGGTGGTGGTTCACATGGTGATAGGGGTTTACAAGGCTGGTCCTGGGTGGAAAATTTTGGGCATGTTACTACAGTTTTAGCCCTACACTGGGCTATGTACAAAGTTTGTGAAACTATTTACAATATTAGTAAGAAAAACATTTTTTTTTGTTACAATCCAACAACATTCTTGGTGTCACGCCGATGCCACGAATCGAGCGGGCGGTCTGGTCTTCCTCGTCGATCGCCTCAGCCCCGGTGGTGGTGCAGGTGCTTGTTCAGGCGTTGTCGTCTCCGGAAGCTTTTCGGTGTTCGTTCCTGTTTCACTCCTGGGCGGGCACGGGAGGAGGACCGATCCTCCCGGGAAGGGGGCGGTCACGGGGTGCGCCGGTGGTAGGGAGGGGATGATCGGTGTCGGGGGGGTGTGTGTGTTGCCGGCGGGCGCCTGGTCCCGCAGGGAGACCGTGTCCTGTCGGCCGTCGGGGTACGCCACGTATGCGTACTGCGGGTTCGCGTGGAGAAGGTGAACCCTCTCGATCAACGGGTCCGATTTGTGTGCCCGCACATGTTTCCGGAGCAAGATGGGTCCTGGGGCCACCAGCCAGGTCGGCAGCGACGTTCCGGAGGAGGACTTCCTGGGGAAGACAAGGAGGCGCTCATGAGGCGTTTGGTTATTGGTGGTACACAGCATCGACCGGATGGAGTGGAGAGCGTCCGGGAGGACCTCCTGCCACCGGGAAGCTGGGAGATCCCTGGACCGTAGGGCCAGTAGGACGGTCTTCCAGACCGTGCCATTCTCCCTCTCTACTTTCCCGTTCCCCCGGGGGTTGTAGCTGGTCGTCCTGCTCGAGGCTATGCCCTTGCTGAGCAGGAACTGGCGCAGCTCGTCACTCATGAAGGAGGACCCCCTGTCGCTATGGATATATGCGGGGCACCGAACAGTGTGAATATGGTGCCAAGGGCTTTAATGATTGTGGCCGCTGTCATGTCGGGGCAGGGGATGGCGAAGGGAAAACGAGAGTACTCGTCCACCACGTTCAGGAAGTATGCGTTGCGGTCGGTGGAGGGGAGGGGCCCTTTGAAATCCAGACTGAGGCGTTCAAAGGGGCGGGAAGCCTTGATCAGGTGCGCTCTATCCGGCCTGAAAAAGTGCGGTTTGCACTCCGCGCAGATGTGGCAGTTGCTGGTGACTGTACGGACCTCCTCCACAGAGTAGGGGAGGTTGCGGGACTTTATGAAATGGTAGAACCGAGTGACCCCCGGGTGGCAGAGGTCCTCGTGGAGGGCTTGGAGACGGTCTATTTGTGCGTTGGCACATGTGCCGCGGGATAGGGCATCGGACAGCTCGTTCAGCTTTCCGGGACGGTATAAGATCTCGTAGTTGAAGGTGGAGAGCTCGATCCTCCACCTTAAGATCTTGTCATTTTTAATTTTGCCCCGGTGTGCATTATCGAACATGAAGGCTACCGACCGTTGGTCGGTGAGGAGAGTGAATCTCCTGCCGGCCAGGTAATGCCTCCAATGTCGCACAGCTTCCACTATGGCTTGGGCTTCCTTTTCCACTGAGGAGTGGCGGATTTCTGAGGCGAAGAGGGTTTGGGAGAAAAAAGGCCACGGGTCTGCCCGCTTGGTTAAGGGTGGCCGCCAGAGCTACGTTGGATGCGTTGCTCTCGACCTGGAAGTGGAGGGACTCGTCGATGGCGCGCATCGTGGCCTTTGCGATATCCGCTTTGATGCGGCTGAAGGCCTGGCGAGCCTCTGTCGACAGGGGGAAGGTAGTGGTCTGTATTAGCGGGCGGGCCTTGTCTGCATACTGGGGGACCCACTGGGCGTAATATGAAAAGAACCCCAGGCAACGTTTCAGGGCTTTGGAGCAGTGGGGGAGGGGAAATTCCATAAGGGGGCGCATGCGTTCTGGGTCGGGGCCTATTATCCCATTGCGCACTACGTATCTCAGGATGGCCAACCGGTTTGTGCTAAAAACGCACTTTTCCTCGTTGTATGTGAGGTTCAAGGCGTTAGCGGTCTGGAGGAATTTTTGGAGGTTGGCGTCGTGGTCCTGCTGATCGTGGCCGCAGATGGTTACGTTGTCGAGATACGGGAACGTGGCCTGCAACCCGTGCTGGTCAACCATTCGGTCCATCTCCCGTTGGAAGACCGAGACCCCGTTCGTGACACCAAATGGGACCCTTAGGAAGTGGTATAGACGCCCATCTGCCTCGAAGGCTGTGTACTTGCGGTCACCTGGGCGGATGGGGAGCTGGTGGTAGGCGGACTTGAGGTCCACGGTAGAGAAAACCTTATACTGGGCAATCCGATTTACCATGTCGGATATGCGGGGGAGAGGGTACGCATCTAGCTGTGTGTACCTGTTGATGGTCTGGCTATAGTCTATGACCATCCTTTGCTTCTCCCCGGTCTTTACTACTACCACCTGGGCTCTCCAGGGACTATTGCTGGCCTGGATTATGCCTTCCTTCAGCAACCGCTGGACTTCAGACCGAATAAATATCCGGTCCTGGGCACTGTACCGTCTGCTCCTAGTGGCGACAGGTTTGCAATCCGGGGTGAGGTTTGCAAACAAGGACGGCGGTTCAACCTTGAGAGTTGCGAGGCCGCAGATAGTGAGTGGGGGTATTGGGCCGCCGAATTGAAATGTTAGGCTCTGCAGGTTACACTGGAAATCTAATCCCAGTAATGTGGGCGCGCAGAGTTGGGGAAGGACATAGAGCCTGTAGTTTATTAGCCAATAGCATCACGGCTTCACAGTCCCACATGACCCCTAATACATACCACCACAGGCATAAAGTAGAAAACAGAGGTCAGATTACACGGATTTAATGGCAAGCTTCGATAGACACTGCTACATTGTGTGTGAATCACTGGTTCTGTTGCAAGGCCTTGCCACCATTTGCTTGGACAAAATGGAGGATATTTTCCTCTGTTTGTAATTGAAGTAGTCTTATTACTCAGCCTGTTTGACTTAACCATTGACAGAAAGGGCTATGTTTTTGTTGTGTGTGATTTTTCTTTTCTGTAACTGGGTAACAGCTAGAAGAAATGTTATAACCTGCATACTTACCATTGGCTGGGGACTAATGACTATCCCACAATCTTGTGGGAGTATGAGCTTCCCCAATGAGGGGGGCGGAGAAACCATTGGTAAACTCCTAGTATAAATAAAGCTGGCCAGTTCAGGAACCAGCAGGAAGGGGTATGTAGCAAGGGAAGTTACTGCTACTGTTATGTATATATGTTATAGTAAATAAATGTTATTACTTTGTGTCCTTAAAACTGTTGCTGGATTCTTCGTGGCCCTTACAAAAAGAAAGTAGTAGCGACCAGCTTTTCCAGTGTACTGCAACTCTTCATTGCTGCCTCCACATTGAAATAGATTCACAGAAATGAGTGAGGCAAAAAACTCCCCCAAAATTTTCCTCTTTAGAGCTGGTCAAATATCAGTCCGAAACTCATGAAGCATTGTGTGGGGGCAGTGCAGGGGGGGGGGGGGGGGGGGGGGGGGGGGGAAGATGCGGAATCAGAACAGCCATTGGTTTGCTGAATTGGTGCACATATTTCAACATATTAAATGTATTACCATAGATTGTGTTAATGGACTAGTTAAAAATCCCTTTTATCTGGGTGGTGGGTATAGTTGTTGCTTGAATTCAATGAAGTATATCATTTTTGTTAAAATTCCTTTTATAAAAATTAATCATTCCAGATGCTGCTGAATTCATATGTTACTTTGGGGCTGAGCCAGCAGTACATTTCTTGTACATGTGTACCAGGTTTAAACATTGCATTCTGGTATATGCCTGCACCCCTGTTCATGCTGTTTATAATTATAATTCTGTTACAATAAAAGAGAAAATTGTGGAATACTCGGCAGGTCTGACTGCATTTATGGACAGAGTTAATATTACATTATAGGTTGATGACCTTTCATCAGAACTAGAAAAGGTTAGAAATGTAACAGATTTAAGCAAGTACAGAGGTAGCGAAAAAGAACAAAAAGTATGCTCTGTAATAGAGTTGGAAAACAGGAGTGGTTAACTGACTAAATAATGTATGGGGTGGGATTCTCCGCTCCCGCGCCGGTTGGGAGATTCGCCTGGGTCGCCGAATTTTCACGCGACGCCGGTCCGATGCCCTCCCGCGATTCTCCCAAGCAGCGAGAACGGCCCCATCGAGTTCCGCGCGGTGCAGGCCGGAGAATCACCCGAGACACCCAAAATGGCGATTCTCCGGCACCCCTGCTATTCTCAGGCCCGGATGGGCCGAGCGGCCAGGCCAAAACGGCGGGTTCCCCCCGGCGCCGTCCACACCTGGTCGCTGCCGGCAGGAACAGCGTGGGAACGCTGGGGAGGCAGCCTGTGGGGAGGGGGGCAAGGGGGGGATCCTGCACCGGGGGAGGCCACAAATGGGGTCTGGCCCGTGATTGGTGCCCACCGATTGTTGGGCCGTCCTTTCTGAAGGAGGACCTCCTTTCTTCCGCAGCCCCGCAAGACCAGTCTGACATCTTCTTGCGGGGCGGACTCGGAGAGGACGGCAACCACGCATGCGCAGGTTGGCGCCGACCAACCCGCGCATGCGCGGGTGATGCCTGTTATGCGGCGCCAGCCGCGTCATGTGTGCAGCGCCGCCTTTACGTGGCGACAAGGCCTGGCGTGTGTAAATGACGCGGCCCCGCTCCTAGCCCATTATTGGGCCCTGAATCGGTCGGGATAGGGGCCGTTTCGCGCCGTCGTGAACCTCGACGGCGTTCACGATGGCGTGGGCACTTCGGCGCGGGAGCGGAGAATCGCGCCCAGGGAGCCAGGCAAAAGGGAATGGTAATGGAACAAGTCAAAAAATATAAGGGGCTGGATTCTCCACTGACGGGATTCTCCGATGCGGCAATAACGCACCGACGCCCGGGGATTTCTTTGGGCTGGCTGGCAGGGTGGAGAATCCCGCTGCCGGCAGGGGCGCGACCCACCGGAAAACGGGTGCGGCGGGGTGGAGAATCCTGCCCGAGGGGCGGGATTCTTGATAATCGCCACGATGTCCGCATCGCGCCGCCCCAAAGGTGCAGAATTCTCCACATCTTGAGGGGTCGAGCCCTCACCTTGAGGGGCTAGGCCCGCGCTGGAGTGATTTCCGCCCCACCGGCTGGCGGGAAAGGCCTTTGGTGCCCCGCCAGTTGGCACGGAAATGACTTTGCCGGGTGGCGCATGCGCGGGAGCGTCAGCGGCCGCTCACGGCATCCCCGCGCATACGCAGTGGAGGGGGTCTCTTCCGCCTCCGCCATAGTGGAGATCATGGCGAAGGCAGAAGGAAAAGAGTGCTCCCACGGCACAGGCCCGCCCGCGGATTGGTGTGCCCCGATCGCGGGCCAGGCCACCGTGGGGACACCCCCCGGTGCCAGATTGCCCCGCGCCCCCCCCCCAGGACCCCGGAGCCCGCCCGCGTCGCCTGCTCCCGCCGGTAAGATAGGTGGTTTAATCCACGCCGGCGGGAGAGGGTTGACAGCAGCGGGACCTCAGCCCATCGCGGGCCGGAGAATCGCCGGGGGATTCCCGGCAACCGGCGCAGCATGATTCCCGCCCCTGCCGAATCTCCGGTGGTGGAGAATTCGCCACACGGCGGGGGCGGGATTCACGCCGGCCCCCGTCGACTCTCCGACCCAGTGGGGGGTCGGAGAATCGCACCCGAGATGCCTCAAGGAGAGGAATGGATGGTGGAATCATGAACAACTGCTGTCTGAAAAAAAAACAAAGAAAGAAAAATAAAATAAAATGGAGACGGGGGTTACAAGCTGAAATTGATTAACTTGACCCCAGAGGCTGTAAAATGGCGAATCGAATGGTGAGGTGTTGTCCCTCGAGCTTACATTTAGCAGGTTCAGAATGCTAAAGAATAATTACGTGTCGTGTTTGATTGCTTTATTTTGCTCGCTGACAAAACAGAATCACCGACAGTAAAATGAAGCAAACCTGAAGTTCGTTAAAATCTATGTAGAGGCATTCAGGCTAACTTCACCTTCATCCACTTAGCCAAAGTGGAGTCGAAAGGCAGTGGAGATCAACGTGCCTGTGTGCGACTTCGCTCTCTGTTACTGATCCTCTGTCATATTTACTGGAAGCTCCCACCGGGCAGACCTTGATGTCTCCTGAACCATGTGGGAGACTTGTTACCAGATGCAAATGAGGCCCTTTGACATACATGGGACCATGATGCAATTTTAGAGTGACAACTAGGTGTGTCAGTTGAACCAAGTGGTGAATTAATTTAGACAGCTCTTTGGAAAGGGGCCCAATTTCAAGCTGGACTTAGTCTCTCATTGGTAGCAAGAAGCAGGCATTCTACCTGCTGTCCACCTCTCCCATGCCCTAAATTAAAATCTAGCCCATGAAATCTTTTTTGAGGGAAAAATGGCAGAGAAAATATGGCCTTGATTAATATTTCTGGCTATGGCAATTGCCTCCATTGCATCTGCTGCACTGATTCTTTTTCAAGAGCTTAAATAAGCTGAACTCTGATACCCGATTGAAAACTGCAGAAGGCTGACGAATACAAGCACTTTTTACCTTTGGCCTTCAAACAGAGGTGCACCAAAGTGTTTTCTCCATGTGCTTACTATTAAATGAAAATTTTGAATGGTTCTGCAGAAATTCAAGGATGAATGTGTTTTTTTCATGTTTAATACAGTTACTTTATCACACCATTGAAAATGAAGCCATTAGGCTGCAGGGCACTTCTGTGCCTTTCCTTTTGATAAAAGGGTTATGTGACAGCAACAGCAGAGAAAAACACTCTGAGCCTGGTGATGGCTAAATTCCTAGCAAGCATTCCCTCACTAATGAGCTCCCTTGAGATGAATGCTCTTTTATTTTGGATGTAAGCAGGAACAGAGAGAACAGACTGCGCATATTTCCCCCCAAATGATGTGTTCGTGGGGTGGAAGGTTTATGGACTTCAAATGAAATGTCATCTACCAATAAATTTTAATTCACTGTTTATTGGACTAACGTTTCTGTGGTAATTTTTGTTTAAACATGCATAAAGGGCAGTTGGGCTAGTGAGCCTGAATCGCACAATTATAAATAGAGTTTTATATAGCAAGAAAATGACTAGTTCATTATTCTGAGAATGTGTTGTATACAGTGCTAATGTTTTTTAAATTGCACTGACTTCATAAGTGAAACTTGGTATTGATTAATCGTGAGCAAGATGGAAATGGATTTCTGATAGTGGATTCATTTTATGCTAAATGTAAGCACTGATAATGATGAAGAGCAAATGATGCCAGCGAGCTCAGATTCTGTTATCTTCTGCATCGTCTCAGGGTTGAGGGAAACCAACCGGGGGGGACTTTAACTGCTTCTGCCCAATCAGAATCAAGCAGAGTGGGAATGAAAATAGAATGGCTTTTTGCCACTCCAATGTGGTTCCATGGCAGTTTTAATGCCAGAGAGTTAAGGCCTCCATCTGAACTGACTGGATGTCTCGTTAATAGTAGGGTAAGCATGTTCCATTGTTCAGATAGTGCCTCAAGGCAAATTTACCAGTCTATTGGATAGAACAAACTGCCATGGTCACTCCATCCAGCAACATTTCTGGATACCCAAACATTAAGTAAAGAAGAATTTTTCTGTCTGCGGATGGGAGGAACAGCAGCACAGTTGCTTCACAGCTCCAGGGTCCCGGGTTCGATTCCCGGCTTGGGTCACTGTCTGTGCGTGGTCTGCACGTTCTCCCTGTGTCTGCGTGGGTTTCCTCCAGGTGCTACAGTTTCCTCCCACAGTCCAAAGATGTGCAGGTCAGGTGGATTGGACATGCTAAATTGGCCTGCCTATCCAAAAAGGTTAAGAGGGGTTCCTGGGTTAGGGGGATAGGGTTGAGGTGTGTGCTTAAGTGGGGTGCTCTTTCCAAGGACCGGTGCAGATGCGA
Source organism: Scyliorhinus torazame (assembly GCF_047496885.1). Taxonomy (NCBI): domain Eukaryota; kingdom Metazoa; phylum Chordata; class Chondrichthyes; order Carcharhiniformes; family Scyliorhinidae; genus Scyliorhinus; species Scyliorhinus torazame. Next base: position 93,038,395 of record NC_092720.1, on the reverse strand, counting down.
TGGGCCGAATGGCCTCCTTCTGTACTGTAAATTCTAAGATTCTGTGAACAGGAGCCTTCTTGTGGTCTACAAATGTTAAGTCTGATCTGCTGTTGCTCTCGGCTCTCTCCCACTCACAGAACCCTACAGGTCCCACCCACAGATTATTTGAGTGCTGGTGGCTGACATCCGTGCTGCTCAACGGTTGCCTGCCAGCCAAATGGTTCTATGCCCCTACTCCCTTTGGGCAACTGGTCAACGGGATGTTCATGAGGCCTGGTCAATAAGACTGGCCAGGTCCTGTTCGTCTTCTCACAGTTTGTAGAGGTTTTCTCACCACTCTTTGCCTCAGTAAAGAGCAGTGAAAATGGACAAGGCTGAGAGCACAGGAAAAAAGCAAAGCAGGAGGATTTGTGCAGTGAAAAAGGAGAGACAAACACTGGAGGGGAGCAGTGAAGAGGGCAAGATCAAGAGAAGAGTGGAGCAGAGAAAAAGGTGAGGCCGAGAACTAAAAGGAGGTGAAATGGAGCAATCTAAACATCGGTCAACAGTTTGGTGAGTAGATGGCACTTGATAGCATTATTAATGACACCTTCCATCACTTTGCTGATGATTGAAAGTAGATGACGGGCCAGTGATGAGCCAGATTGGATTGTCCTGTTTTTTATGGACAGCACATACTTGCATGGTCAATTTTCCACGTTGATGGGTAGATACCAGTGTTGTAGCTGTACTGGAAACGATTGTGGAGCTACTTACTGAGCACAAGTATTCAGTACTATAGATGCTGGGATATTGGCATTCAGTTGTTTCATGTTTTGCTCATTATCCATGAGGGTTCATCCATTCCAGACTCTAAAATGCAGTTTAACTTTGATATTCTGACCATAGGTAGATGAGCCTGCTGAATGAGGTTTTCCAGCCAGCTTGTGGACAGAACAGGCTACATTTAGGGCACCTTTTCTAGCCCTTTCCCCATGCAGGGTGAGCAGAGTGGATCCTGAAGAGGGCTGCTTTATCGTGAAGAAAGCTGCTAAAATGCTCTCCTCTTCTGATTCCAAGAGCAAGACGACTGAATCAAACTCCACCACCTACTTGCCAAAGCTAGGGACTTCCAGATCTCACAGTCCTGTCCCCGTCACCTCTCGCCGATGCCGCAGGGCTTGTCTGTGTGGGGGATATGTTGGTTTCCTTGAGGTAGACGCCTGGTGCAGGACATGTTTTAACGTGGGCATGCCGTTGCACATCAACAAACAAATGGGACGGGATTCTCCGTCCCGCCGCACCAGATTTCTAGTGTGGCGTGCCCCCTGGATTCTCCATCTCGCCAGCCGGCCAATGGGGTTTCCCATTGTGGGCGGCGCCACGCATCGGGAAATCCCTGAGCTGCCGTTGCAAAAAAGAGTCCCGAAAGCGGAGAATCCAGCCCATGGTTATTTACAGCAAGTAGGTCCTGTTCCAGTGGCAAGGGATCCTCAACGACTGGGGAAGGCTGCAACCTTCATCCACCATCACAGCCGTTCTTACCATACGAGTATCTTCTGATTCACCATTGAGGAATTATTTTGGATTGCGTTTTGCCTGGTTCTTCCCCTCCGACCTTACCGTCATGGATGACCATACCACGAGCTTAAGACTCCCAACGATATTGCTGTCAGGATCGACGGAACATTCAAGCCTCCCACCATGGCAAGGTGGCAATCCAAGGAAAGGTCCTCTAGCAGTGCTATTTCTCTTAACCCTTCATAAGTGCTGTCAATTTTCAGGGCTCACATCCACCAGTCAATGCTAGCTCTTTCTTTCTCTCAAATTCCAGGAAAGTCTGAGAAGGTTTTTGTCTGGTGTTCCGAACCTTTTGGCGGTAAGCCTCCAGTGTGAGGATAGAAGCCTTTGCCCGGTTGTAACTGGCAGACCTCGCAGCAGGCAGACTGGAATAAACCTCACAGAACTTTTCTGCTACTGACCTTGTATTCGGAGTGTCCATGCCTCGCCTGGCTATTTTAACCAACCACGTAAGGGGCGTCATTCTCCGACCCCCCGCCGGGTCGGAGAATGGCCGTTGGCCGCCGTGAATCCCGCCCCCGCCCCCGCCGAAGTCTCCGAAGGGAGAAAAGTCGGCGGGGCGTTAATGGCGCCGCTGCCGCGGAGAATGTCACGGGTCTGCGCAAGGCAGCCGATTTTCGGCCTGCCGATATTCTCCCTTCCGGATGGGCCGAAGTCCCGTCGACGTGATGACCGTTCACGTCGACGTGAATCAAACCTCCTTTTCATCGGCGTGACCCGGTGCTCCAGGCTCACGCCAACCAGCGAGGAGGTGAGTGACGGCCTGGGGGGTTGGCTCTGGGCAGGAAATGGCGTGGCCGCAGACTGATTGCGTGAGGAGAGGTGTGTCTCGGCTTGTGTGTGTGTGTGCGGCGGGGTGGGGGGGGGGGTGGTTAGAGTAGGCTGGGCTCCGGGGGCGTGCCGGGAGGGGGTCCGTGCCGGGGTGGAGGTTGGGGGTTGGGGGGGGTCCGTGCTGGGGTGGAGGTTGGGGGTTGGGGGGGGTCCGTGCTGGGGTGGAGGTTGGGGAGGGGGTCCGTGCCGGGGTGGAGGTTGGGGGGGGGGTCCGTGCCGGGGTGGAGGTTGGGGGGGGGGTCCGTGCTGGGGTGGAGGTTGGGGGGGGGTCCGTGCTGGGGTGGAGGTTAGGAGGGGGGGTCCGTGCTGGGGTGGAGGTTGGGGGTTGGGGGGGGTCCGTGCTGGGGTGGAGGTTGGGGGGGGGGTCCGTGCCGGGGTGGAGTTTGGGGGGGGGCGTCCGTGCTGGGGTGGAGGTTGGGGGGGGGGTCCGTGCTGGGGTGGAGGTTGGGGGGGGGGTCCGTGCTGGGGTGGAGGTTGGGGAGGGGGTCCGTGCCGGGGTTGAGGTTGGGGGGGGGTCCGTGCCGGGGTGGAGGTTGGGGGGGGGGTCCGTGCCGGGGTGGAGGTTGGGGGGGGGGGGTCCGTGCTGGGGTGGAGGTTGGGGGGGGGGTCCGTGCTGGGGTGGAGGTTGGGGAGGGGGGTCCGTGCCGGGGTGGAGTTTTGGGGGGGGTCCGTGCTGGGGTGGAGGTTGGGGGGGTCCGTGCCGGGGTGGAGGTTGGGGGGGGGTCCGTGCTGGGGTGGAGGTTGGGGGGGGTCCGTGCTGGGGTGGAGGTTGGGGAGGGGGTCCGTGCCGGGGTGGAAGTTGGGGAGGGGGTCCGTGCTGGGGTGGAGGTTGGGGGTTGGGGGGGTCCGTGCTGGGGTGGAGGTTGGGGAGGGGGTCCGCGCCGGGGTGGAGGTTGGGGGGGGGTCCGTGCTGGGGTGGAGGTTGGGGGGAGGGTCCGTGCTGGGGTGGAGGTTGGGGGTTTGGGAGGGGGTCCGTACTGGGGTGGGTGATGGGAGGGCAAATGAGTTGGTCCACCTGGCCAGGTGCCAGCCTCCAACAGTTGGACCCATGCGGTCCATGCCACCTGGCTGGGGGGAGGAGGGGACATGGGCAATGATGACATGTCGTCGTTCCCCTCCCCCCCACCAGGTCGTCATGTTTTCAGACCATCCAGCGATGTTGGCCGCCGTGGTGGCAGCCGCTCATGTCTATGTTGCCCTGGATGAGGAGGAGGAGGAGGAGGAGGAGGAGGAGCGTGCCAGAGAGGCGGCGCAGGCTGCCGCAGAGGGGCAGGCGGCAGCCGCCCAGGCTGGAGGGACACCTGACCGACAGGACGAGGAGGGGGAGGAGGACGTCGCGGCCCCACGGCAACAGAGGCACCCGAGGGCGCCCCGTGTGTACCGGCCCCGGCAGTCATACCAGGACCTCACGGACCGGGAATGCAGGAGGAGACTCCGGATGAGCCGGGAAACCGTGGCACACATCTGCCACCTGCTGGCACACCTGTCACCGCGTGGCACTGGCGGGGGACACCCTCTCCCGTGTCCGTCAAGGTTACGGTGGCCCTGAACTTTTATGCAACGGGGTCATTCCAGGCACCGAGTGGGGACCTGTCCGGCATATCGCAGACATCGGTGCATCGGTGCATCCGGGCAGTGACAGATGCCCTTTATGCCATGGTGCGCCGCGACATCCGCTTCCCCGTGGACCGGGCCAGCCAAGATGCCCGGGCCGTGGGCTTCTCTGCCGTTGCCGGGTTCCCCATGGTCCAGGGCGCGATCGATGGGATGCACGTCGCCGTGCGGCCACCTGCAGAGAACAGGGCCGTGTTCACTAATAGGAAGGGGACCTATTCAATGAACGTACAGGTGGTCTGCGACCACCGCATGATGATCCTGCACGTCTGCGCCCGTCACCCAGGCAGTGTACACGACTCATTCGTGTTGTCGCGGTCATCCATCCCCGGCATGTACGAGGGACGCCATCCCCAGCTGAGGGGCTGGTTGCTGGGCGACAGGGGCTACCCATTGCGATCGTGGCTGATGACGCCTATACGGAGGCCACGCAATGAGGCGGAGAACCGCTACAATGATGCCCATGTAGCGACAAGGGGAGTGATCGAGAGGTGCTTTGGCGTGCTGAAGATGCGTTTCAGGTGCCTGGACCTCTCTGGGGGCGCCCTCCAGTATCGGTCAGATAGGGTTGGCCGCATCATTGTGGTGTGCTGCGTCCTGCACAACATAGCCCAGCAGAGGGGCGATGTGCCGCAGGCAGAGGAGGGCGGAGTGGAGGAGCAGCAGGAAGAGGCCCAGTCCTCCCCAGATGAGGGGGATGGGGGCAATGGTCAGGGCAGACGGGGTAGACACAGGCGGGTGGCTGTCCACCGTTACCGGCTGGCCCAGCGGGCACGGGACAGACTGATAGACGCCCGCTTCACTGACTAGATGGGCGTGGGAATCGGGTAGTATGGCCACAGACCGCACACCATGGCAACGGCCGACCACCCACACCCCCCACCCATCCACCCACCCAGCACCCTCACCCCCCTCCCCAACCCCACCCACCCCACCCGCATGCACACCACCACCCCCCATTGCCGATCCACCTGCGGCACAACGGGCCGGGCTCACACAGTTGCGGGTGGACGCGTGTCTATTGCAGGCCATGGAGGATGATGACAACCCGCCCTGCGGTGAGCTCCTGGCTCTACATCGTTGGACTATGTCTGACCCATGGCCACAGTACCACCATCCACCCGGACCATCCCTGCATGCGGCTGTGACACTGCAGCGCACGGTCCCGTCCTCTGCCCGGGGGATGTTGATGGCAGCCCAGGGGGAAGGGGGCAGACTCACCTGGGGCTGAGGTAAGACCACCCCTCACACACACACTTGCGCTCAACGTACATGACACCCCCGCACGCTTTGGACAGAGCACATAGGCAGCTTCTGTAGGTGTAACATTGACTTTAATAACCAAACGAGTTCATGCACGTGCCCTAGCCCCTAAAACTCATCTGTGCCCTGCACCCGTGCCAACTTACTCAGTGTCTAATTGTTTGGCCTTACGGGCCCTTTGACTACGCCTAGGTGGTTCCCCAGACGGTACAGCAGAACTGGAGGTGGACTCCTGTGATTCCTGCCCTCTGACACTGGATCCCTTTGGCGGCCGTTTCCTGGGGCGTCCTGGCCTAGATGGGCCAGGCTGCGGCCCGGGCGACTGGGATGGCGAGCTGCCAGCCTGTCCTGCCCGTTGCCCACCCGATGCACCTGGGACGGAAGGGGGGGAGTCCGAGGTGTCGCGGTGTACCGGGACCTCCCCTACAGAGGGAGCCGGGACGGACCACACCACCTCCTCCTCCCTCGGGGTGCCCGATGGCCCCCAGGCCTCTACATGGGTGGGGGATGCGAACGGACTGGCCATCCGACGCGCCCCCGACATCTGGCGCTGCCAGTCCTGGAGGCCCGTGCTGGTATCGACAGGGGTCTGCAGGTTTGCAGCCATGGAGCCCAGGGGGTTGTCGAACCCTGCCTGTGACAGTGCGACGCCGGCTCGCACATGGCCACTGGCGCCGATGCCCTCAGCGATGGCCTGCTGAGACTGGGCCATGGCCTGCAGAGACTGGGCCATGGCCTGCAGACACTGGGCTATGGCCTGCTGAGACTGGGCCATGGCCTGCAGAGACTGGGCCATGGCCTGCAGAGACTGGGCTATGGCCTGCTGAGACTGGGCCATGGCCTGCTGAGACTGGGCTATGGCGTTGAGCGCCTCTGCCATCTGGCGCTGGCACTGGCTCATGGCCTCCTGTGAGAGGGCAGCCATTTCCTGGGCCACAGACGCCGCCTGCACGGAAGGCCCCAGGCCTCGCAAACCGTTCCCCATGTCTGACACCGTCGCACCCATTGCCTCCACCGCGGACGCCACCCGTGCGGTGTCAGCCTGGGTGGCACGCATGACCGGGACCACTCCCAGCTCCTGGACGCGGGTGGACTCCTCCACCTGCGACCACAGCCGCCGCAAGCCACCCGTCACCCTATTCGCTCGTCTCCGTGTCGGTGGTTGCATCGGATCTATGTGTGGGTGTGGTAACTGCAGGAACCCGGGATCCATCTGGGCGGCAGATGTTCGCTTGGCCTGGGCTGCCCTCCGACCGCCCGGTCCCTCTGCTGCTCCTACCTCCACCTGCTGTACCGGGACGGCTGTGTTGTGCGCACCAGTGAGTGTACCAGACGCCTCATCACTAAAGTGCCCAACCGTGGTGAGTGTTTCTGCGATGGTGGAGGGTGTTGGTGACAGCAGTGGCGTTGTGTCGTGCTCTTCGTCCCACTCTGAGTCCATGGCACTTTGGGGTGGGGGTTCGTCTCCACCCATCCACTCTGAGTCACTGTCCGGTATTTCGTCTTCCCGGGTAGGGGTGTCCTGGGTAGTGCTGTCCCGGGTAGTGCTGTCCCGGGTAGTGCTGCCCCGGGTAGTGCTGTCCCGGGTAGTGCTGTCCCGGGTAGTGCTGTCCCGGGTAGGGGTGTCCTGGGTAGTGGTGTCCCGGGTAGGGGTGTCCTGGGTAGTGGTGTCCTGGGTAGTGGTGTCCTGGCTCGGATGTGACGGGGGCCTGTGGCTGCCCCCCTCATCGCTGGGTGGTCGCTCCCGCACGTGACGGGGGTGTCGTCTCCCTGTTGCTCCAGGTCTCTCCATCTCCCGTGGTGTGCGAGGGGCATCCTGCGGGCGTCGCATGCTGGAGGGTCCGGGTCTCTCCGTCTCCCGTGGTCTCCGAGGGGCATCCTGCGGGCGTCGCATGCTGGAGGGTCCGGGTCTCTCCGTCTCCCGTGGTGTGCGAGGGGCATCCTGCGGGCGTCGCATGCTGGAGGGTCCGGGTCTCTCCGTCTCCCGTGGTGTGCGAGGGGCATCCTGCGGGCGTCGCATGCTGGAGGGTGCGGGTCTCTCCGTCTCCCGTGGTGTGTGAGGGGCATCCTGCGGGCGGTGTGCATCTGCGGGGATGGGTGCCTGGACGTTTGGTCCTGCGATACACAATGAAGCATGCATGGTTAGACATCAGGCAGTGATCAGGTGATACGGGGGGAGGGGGATATAGGGGAGGGGGGATATGGGGACGGGCTGTTCGTGGCTTACTTGCTCGTGGGGCCCCGACCTCTGCATCAGCAACCTCCCGGTCCTCAGGTCCGCCAGCCAGTTCCAGGGCCCTTTCCTCGTGTACGGTCAGTGGCCTCTCATCAGCGGGCCCTCCTCCAGTCCTCACATGCTCCCTATTGTTGTGTGCGCGCTTCTCCTGTGGGGGGGGGGGGGTGGTGGCAGGGGTAAAAGGCAACAGTGTTAGGCAGGTATATGAATGCACGCCATCGGTTGCGCGTGCATTGCAGAGGTTAAGGTTAGGGCTGGATTCACTTGGGGATATGGGGGATATGGGGGAGGGGGGATATGGGGGAGGGGGGATATGGGGGAGGGGGGGATATGGGGGAGGAGGGATATGGGGGAGGGGGGTATGGGGGGAGGGGGGGATATGGGGGAGGGGGGATATGGGGGATATGGGGGAGGGGGGGTATGGGGAGGGGGGATATGGGGGAGGGGGGATATGGGGGAGGGGGGATATGGGGGAGGGGGGTATGGGGGAGGGGGGATATGGGGAGGGGGGATATGGGGGAGGGGGGATATGGGGGAGGGGGGATATGGGGGATATGGGGAGGGGGAATATGGGGGAGGGGGGATATGGGGGAGGGGGGATATGGGGGAGGGGGGTATGGGGGAGGGGGGGATATGGGGGAGGGGGGATATGGGGGAGGGGGTATGGGGAGGGGGGGGATATGGGGGAGGGGGGGATATGGGGGAGGGGGGTATGGGGAGGGGGGGATTTGTAGTATACATTTGTAGTATACAGACCACCAAACTGCAGTAGTAATGTTGAGAATAGCATTAGACAGGAAATTAGAGATGCATGTGATGAAGGAACATCCATGATTATGGGTGACTTTGATCTGCATTTAGATTGGGTGACTCAAATTAGTTACGATATAATAGAGCAGTGTTAACGGGATGGCTTTATGGACCAGTACGTTGAGGAACCAACAAGGAAACAGGCCACCTTGGACTGGGTGTTGTGCAATGAGAAACGATTAGTTAGCAATCTAGTTGTTGGGGACCCCTTGGGGATGAGTGACCATAATATGGTAGAATTCTTTATCAAGGTGAATAATGAGGTAGTTGATTCTGAGACCAAGGTCCTGAACCTCAATAAAGGTAACTACAATGGTATGAGGCATGAGCTGGCAATGACAGTCTGGGAAACAGTGCAGAAAGGGAGCACAGCGGACAGGCAATGACAGGCATTCAAGGAACGAACAGATGAACTCCAAATGTTGTTTATTCCTATTTGGCACAAGAGTAGAAATGGAATTGTGGCTAAACCATAGTTTACAAGGGAAATTAGAGATAGTAGTAAAAAAAATAATAGACCTAAGGATTGGGAACAGTTTAAATTTCAGCAAAGGCAGACCAAGAGATTGATTAAGAAGGGGAAAATACAAGTTGAAAGTAAACTAGCGGGGAACATATAAACTGACTGTAAAAGGTTCTATAGATATGCAAAGACAAAAAGATTAATAAAAACTAGTGTAGGCCCCTTACAGTCAGAGACGGGGGAATTCATAACAGGGAACAAAGAAATGGCTGAGGAGCGAAACTCATACTTTGCTTCTGTCTTCACAAAGGAAAACATGAATAATGTACTGGACATTCTAGAAGCACAAGTTTTAGTGAGGAGTTGAAGGAAATTAGTAAAGACATAGTTTGGGGGAATTTAATAGGATTGAAGGCGACAAAATCTCCAGGGCCTGATAATCTTCATCCCAGGGTACTTAAAGAAGTGGTGCCACAAATAGTAGATCCAATGGTGGTCATTTTCCAAAATTCTTTGGGTTCTTGAATGGTTCCTACAGATTGGAGGGTAGCAAATGTAACCCCGCTATTCAAAAAGGGAGGTAGGGGGAAATCAGGGAACTATAGACCAGTGAGCCTAACGTTGGTAGTAGGGAAGTTACTGGAGTCCATTATCAAGGATTTCATAGCACAGGTATTTGGAAAGCAGTGGTGCAATCAGACACAGTCAGCATGGATATACAAAAGGAAAATCATGCTTGAGAAATCTACTAAGATTCTTTGAAGATGTAACTAGTAGAGTTGACCAGGGAGAACTGGTGGATGTGGTTTATTTAGACTTGCAGAAGATTTTTAACAAGGTCTCACATAGCAGATTACTTTGTAAAGTTAAAGTGTGTGGAATTATGAGTAGTGTCTTGAGATTGATAGAAGGCTGATTAGCAGACAGGAAGCAAAAAGTTGGAATAAGTGGGTCACTTTCTGATCGGCAGGCAGTGACTAATGGGGTACCGCAGGGATCTGTGTGAGGCCCCCAACTGTTCACATTATATATTAATGATTTTGATGAGGGAACTAAATGTAGCACCTCCAAATTTGCAGATGTTATGAAATTGGGTGGGAGGGTGAACCATGAGGAGGATGCAGAGATGCTTCAGTGGGATTTGGACAGGCTGAGTGAGTGGGCACATGCATGGCAGATGTGGCATAATGCGGATAAATGTGAGGTTATCCACTTCAGTAGCAATAATAAGAAGGCAGATTATTATTTGAATGGTGTAAATTGAGAGGTGGATACTCAGCGATACCTTGGTATCCTCGTGCATCAGTCGCTGAAAGTAAGCGTGGAGGTACAGCAGATAGTAAAGAAGGCAAATGTTATTTTGGTCTTCATAGCGAGAGGATTTGAGTATAGGAATAGCGATGTTTTACTACAATTGTACAGGGCATTGGTGAGGCCACACCTGGAGTATTGTGTGCAGTTTTGGTGTCCTTATCTGAGGAAGGATGTTCTTGCTATGAAGGGAGTGCAGCAAAGGTTTACCAGGCTGATTCCGCGGATGGCGGGACTGTCATATGAAGAGAGACTAAGAAGGTTAGGATTATATACATTGGAGTTTAGAAGAGTGAGAGGGGATCTCATAGAAACTTACAAAATTCAAACAGGATTAGACAGGGTAGATTCAGAAAGAATATTCCTGATGGTGGGGGAGTCCAAAACTAGGGGTCATAGTTTGAGGATAAGTGTTGAACCTTTAAGGACTGAGGACATATGTCTTCACCCAGATAAGGTGAGGAGATATGTCTTCACCCAGAGAGTGGTGAATCTGTGGAATTCGCTACCTCAGAAGGTAGTTGAGGCCAAAACGTTGTGTAATTTCAAGAAGGAATTGGATACAACTTTTGGGGCTAAAGGAATCAAGGGGGGAAGGCGGGATCAGGGTATCGAACTTGATGATCAGCCATGATCATAATGAATGGCTGACTTGCCTCAATGTTTCACTCACTCTTCTCACACATACTCTCTCACATACAAATATTAGATACAGCTGAAGGTAATGTACTGTTACAGTTTATAATTATCTCAGTTTCTTTTGTGGCAAGTCTGCCATTTCCTGGATGAAATCAATGTTTTAAAATATGAACTGAAGGTCTGGTAAAACAAAAGATTCTGAACAAGTTATGAGGATTCTTGTTGAATTTCTGGAGGTTGGTTCTCAGGTGAACTCAATGTTGGAACTGGTTGCGGCAGTCCTCCTCTCAATTAGGATCTCCGACTTTTAAGCCATTGCCACTTATTAACTTGGCTGCTTGGGTGACCTGTGGCCACTTCGATGGATTTCTGCTGGAACTCTGCCTGCAAGCAGATTTTGCTGATTTTAAGAGCACATGGCTATCTCATCATGTGATATTTATAAATCCAAATTTATAATTTGAATAGGCAGCACGGTGGCATGGTGGTTAGCACAATTGCTTCACAGCTCCAGCGTCCCAGGATCGATTCCCGGCTTGGGTCACTGTCTGTGCGGAGGCTGCACGTTCTCCCCGTGTGTGCGTGGGTTTCCTCCGGGTGCTCCGGTTTCCTCCCACAGTCCAAAGATGTGCAGGTTAGATGGATTGGCCATGCTAAATTGCCCTTAGTGTCCAAAATTGCCCTTAGTGTTGGGTGGGTTACTGGGTTATGGGGATAGGGTGGAGGTGTGGGCTTGGGTAGGGCGCTCTTTCAAAGAGCCGGTGCAGACTCGATGGGCCAAATGGCCTCCGTCTGCACTGTAAATTTTATGAAATCTATGAAATCCCTTTTCTAAATAAGGTGGACAGTTATGTTTATTCTTTCTTTGTTGTGGATGTAATACCTTGTTTGAGATAGTCAGTGTCTTTGTGTTTGAATGATCCATTCAACTTGACATTGCTCTCTTTTGGATTATTTTGGGAAAGGGCATTGATTCAACATCAGTCTGGGATGTTCCTTTTGTTTCCTCTTGAGATAGGGCAGTGGTTCAACCCACACAAACAGTGAGGTGACCCCTAAGTGGCCATCTTTGCAGTCTTTCGTGGTCAGTTTTTAAAATTAAAAATTAATTTGAACTTCGGAATATACTGGGGTACATGATCTACAGAAGAGCCGACTTATATACCAGAACTGATGGATAGCCATTCGGCCTTGCTTGGCTAAAACCCAAGACAAAGGTGCATCAAGTCCTCATGAGAGATTTACTCTACACTCAGGAGGTCATGTCTGAGCACTACCTTCAACGGCAACTGTCACGCCTTCTCACATTTGTAAAGAATTTGGTTTGATCATCAGTATCAGAAAGACAAATGCCTCGGATGTTGCCATACCACCATCTATCAGCATCAATAATGTGATTATTGGAGGTTGGCGATAGCTTCACATCTATAGGCTCCACAATCATCATCAATCTGTCACTGATAACAATATACGCACATTGCTAAACTCGTAGCTTTATGCCTATGCTGAGTGTACGTGTGGAACAACAGATATCTGATTGAGAATACCAAACTGGAGTGTACCAAGCCTGCATCCTCAGTGTACCATTCTACAGTGATGAGACCTGGACAACATATGCTCGTCATTGGAAAAGGCTGAACAGTTCATATCATCACTGTCTCAGATATGTCCTCGGCATCTCTCAGAAGTCCTTGAGCATGCTAATTCCATCAGCATACACTCATTGCTAAGCTAACCATGTCTGCATTGGCTCACCCATGTTGATTGGATGGATGACGGTTTTATGCCCAAAGACTGTCTGTATGGTGAACTGGCCACTGGATCCCAACCTGCTAGGCATCCAAATCTACAAGGATACCTGCAAGTGAGATGTGAATATAGCTGACATAAACACAGACAATGGGAGACAGTGACTGATGGCCGTGACCTCTGGAGGCTGACTGTTTGAAAGGGCATTGGAAAAGGCAAGCTGAAATTAAAAACACAGCTTGCCATGAAGAAGCTAGTGAATTGCGCACCTTCTCAGCCCACTGAGCTTTCCAGCCATGCATTACACTCCGGATTGTTCTCTGGATTACGCTAGACAGGAGGAGGTTAATGACCTGGAGGGTTTGCTTCTTAACCTCAAAGTTAATTCTCCAATTCCTTTTGTAGAACCTCAAACCTTTTCCTTCCAATTGAACCATATCCTCTGGTTTCTCACACTCCAATTCCAGAAGCTTTTGCATTCACTTGGTAATGTCCTGAACCTGTGAAACAACGCAGCATTTGTGATTCTGCAAAACATCAACTTACCCCTCTTTCCCACCTATACTAAATCCACCATGGTTAATAATCACGTGCTCTTTCATGCCTTGTTGTCATTCATCGTAATCCTCCTCTGTATCACTATTTTGTTCACATCACTGGTTGACAAAAAGGTATGCCTATTAGCTCCACAAATGATCCTTTTTCTACCTTCATCTGTTGCCTCTCACCCAGTCCCCCTTCATGGCTTTCCTACTTCTAACATCCCACCCTCTGAAACATCTGTTTCAGAAAACCTTCTCCCTCCCAATATAATTGGGTGAGTCCAGTCTGCAAAGCTGTGCAACGTCTGCTTTGTACACTTCATGCATCCTTTTAAAAAATTCATTCATGTGATGTGGGTGCGCTGACTAGGCCAACATTTATTGCCCATCCCTAATTGCCCTTGAGAAGGTGGCGGTGAGCTGACATCTGGAGGAAGAGAATTCCAGGATTTTAACTCAGTGGCAGTGAAAGCGCGGTGATATATGTCCAAGTCAGGATAGTTAGTGACTTGGAGGGGAACTTTGAGATGGTGTGCCGCCTTTGTCCTTTTGCATCAGGAGCGCAGTACAGAATCATATATGACTCTTTTGTCATTCCCAAAATACATGCAACTTTTAAAATACATGCAACTTTTAAAATTAAAACCAGAGTGAGAAAAGAGAGATTCTCATGAGTTTGAAACTTGGTGAGAGGTGAGCAGTCGGAGAGTTCAAATATAGCAAGGCCCCAGATACAGATTGTAGCAAATCAAACAATGCTAAATCCTCAACAATAATACAAATTCTTGTAAACAATTTACATAAACATGTTCACCTATTCCCCGGGATACTAAGGAAAATACGAACAAATGTTAGCTGCAATTCCTTGCAAGATACCTTCATGAAATAAAGGTGTCCCTATGCCATAGATATGGTTGACAGAGCAAGGTATTTGCAAACTTAAGTCCATTTTAAAGCCAGAGTTTTGCTTCACAACTATCCAGAAAAAGAAGTCATGTTGAGTTCAAACTATTTATTTAAAACTTAACTATTTAAGGTTTTAGGTTTCTGTGACATTTTGGAACCTTGTAAGGTCGTTAGGTTATAAAGAAGAATAGCAATTCACACAGACACAGCGGCTTTCCTATCCTCAGGCTGCTTTAATTTTTTTAATTGCCTTTCTCAGCAGACAGAAATTATTTTCTTTTCTTCAATAAATTTAGAGTACCCAATGTTTTTTTTCCAATCAAGGAGCAATTTAGCGTGGCCAATCCACCTACCTTGTGCATCTTTTGGGTTGTGGGTGTCATGTTGGGTGTTCCGATGCACAAACGAACCAACACGGTTGTAGATGGTACAACTCTGTTTTAATGTTCTGTACAATAATAACTATTAACTTCTGGCTGTGGTTCGTACTTCACCAGCTAACCTGTGGACCCAGCCTTTGCACTATCTTGGTGAGGCACTCAGCACATGGTGTATGTCTGAGTGGCACGCTGTGAGCTCTGTGCTCTGAGCTATCTCCTGGTAGAATGAGCGGGAACTGTGGTGTTCCCTGTTTTATAGTGCGTGTGCTCTCACTGGTGATTGGCTGCGATATTGTGTGTGCGTTGGTTGGTCCAACTACCTGTCATCAGTGTGTGTGTGATTGCACCATGATATGTTAATGTGGATATCATGACAATGGGGGTGAGACCCACGCAGACACAGGGAGAATGTGCAAATTCCCCAGGGACAGTGACCCAGGGCTGGGATTGACCCTGTGAGGCAGCAGTGCTAACCACTGCACCATCGTGATGCCTAGCAAATTCAAACTGAACTATTTTAAAAGTGGTTAAGATAAAATTCATAAATATTGGGCAAGTTTCTCCAATAATGGGGCTATGTCCTTACACCAGTGTCAAAACGCGGGCATTTCACTCTGGACTTTCCTTAAGAAAGTCCTGAGTGATTCTCCAACCTGCAGGAGGTTTGCAGGGCCCCGGAGTGCTTCTCGCAGCTCTGGCTGTGGATACGGGGCCCTGCACGTCCGGTTGGGAGTCCGCATGCGCACGGCGGGCGTCCCATGCGACATGGCGGACTCGCACTGCGGACCCTGATGCAAGAAGACCCACGAGATCACGCGCGCCCGCGGATCGGTGCTTCCCGATCGCTTGCCTGGCCGTCCATGCGGCCCCCCCCCCCCCAGTGAAGGATCCCCCCACCACACCGTCGGGAACTCAGCCAGTTACACTCGCGAGGGGGCGTATGTCAATGGCGTAGACCGCCCACGCGATTCGCAGCGATTCTCCGGGGACCGGAGAATCACGGGAGCGGTGTTGAATCGGATTTTGGCGTAAACGCCCATTCTCCGCCCATGCGCCGATCGCAATTTCAGCGCAGAGGCTCGGAGAATTTTAAACCAATATAGAGCCCTAGAAAATAGCTGTATCATCAAAATCATACAGCTTGTTAAAAATTTAACTTTCTCAATGAAAGTCTTTTTCAGAAATGAAATTAAATCACATGTCATAATTTGGCATTTCAGCTTTATGGGGCACAAGGGATGTCCAAATGACGGCACGGACAGCAGATTCCAGGAGATCCCTCTTCCGGGATCTACCCGGCTCGCTATGCCTATCGAGGTCTTTTTAAAAAAAAATTTTTATTCAAGGCCTTTAACATATATACACAAAATACAGAATATCAGAAGAACGACACATCAACCCAACCAACAACCACAACCTTCCAATGCCCTGACATCAACACCCCACCACGTCCTTCCCCATTTTACCATTTTACCCCCATTTCCCCCCAACAATGCCCCCTCTCTCTTGCTGAAAACTCAATTCTCCTTGAGGAAATTGATGAACGGTTTCTACCTCCAGGTGAACCCCTCTCTCGAACCCCGCATAGTGAACTTGATCTTCTCCAGCCTCAGGAATTCTCCGAGGTCACTCACCCACACCACCGCTTTCGGCATCTCCACGTCCCTCCAGCCCAACAAAATCCGTCTCCGGGCTATCAGGGAGGCAAAATACAGTACATCGGCCCCTCTCCCCCCTGCACTCCCGGGTCATCCGACACACCAAATATCTCCACCTCCAGACTCGGAACCACACCCACACCCAGCATCTCGACATCACGTCTGAGAACTCTTGCCAGAAACCCCTCAGTCTTGGACACGGCCAGAACATGTGGACGTGGTTCATGTCCCGTCCCCCCCACCCACCCCCCCGACCCCCAACGCCACCTCCCAACCCCACGCATTGCCCACACTTATCTTCCACACCGGCAAAGAACCTGGTCATCCGCGCCATCATCATGTGGGCCCCTTGTTCCACTTTAAACTGGGTGAGGCTCAACCTCGCACACGACGAGGGCGTGTTCACCCTCCGCAATGCCTCCGCCTGTACTCCCCACCCAGCTCCTCCTGCCCGGGAAGGAAGATAGCTCTGTCCTCATGAAATCCCTCACCTGCAGGTACCCAAATCTGTTCCCTTTGAGCAGCTCATGCAATTCCTCCAACTCCTCCAGCCCTGCAGATTTGCCCCCTATAAAGAAGTCCCTGAAATACTCATTCCCCACCTGCTGCCACCCTAGAAAGCTCGCGTCCAGCCCCTCTGGACAAATCCCGAGATCAGCCCACTGACCTTCCTAAAAAAGACAAAGTAAGGGAGTTTCGGAAACACAATTAGAAACTAGGCAGCACTGTCATTTTCACTGTCTGCAGCCAGCGACAGCGGCAAGACATCTCACCTCTTAAAATCCACCTTCATCCCCTCCAACAATCGGCCCAAATTCAATCTATGCAGCTGGGCCCAGCTCCATGCCACTTGAGTATCAAGGTACCTGAAGTTTACCCCACCATCACCTTAAATGGCAGATCCCCAGATCTAGCGAAACCCTATGCTTGCTCCCTCCCTCCCCCCCACCCCCCCCCCCCCCCACCCGAATCAATCCCTCTGCAATTCCTCGTGCCCTGAGTGGCATTGCAAATGGCTCTATCGCCAAGGTGAAAAGCAATGAGGAGAGCGGACACCCCGACTCGTCCTACGATGTGGCCCAGAGTACAGCGAGCTTACTCGGTTTGTCTGCACACTCGCCACTGATGCCTTGTACAGCAGCCAAACCCAATCCACAAATGCTTGCCCGATCCCCAATACACCCACTCCACCCAATCAAAAGCATTCTCCGCATCCATTGCCACCACTACGTCTACCTCCTGTCTCTGCAAGAGTGTCATAATCACTTCAAGTAACCTCCACACATTCGCCGACAACTGCCTTCCCGTCACAAAACCCATCTGGTCCTCCCCATCACCCCCGGCACACAGTCCCCAATCCACAATGCAAGTACCCTCACCAGCAGTTTGGCGTCAACATTCAATAGCGATATCGGGCGGTGTGACCAACTCTGCTCCGGATCTTTATTCTTCTTTTAAATCAGGGAGACCTGCTGAAGACCACTGACTTCCCCTGACCCCTCCAGTCCACCCCTCCCCCAATCCTCACAAGCATTAACAAACAAAGAAAACAAAAGGTACACTCACCATCGCCCATCGAAACCCACCCCAAACTGCCCACCCCATACACTTTACAGTGAACACAATGCTCCTCACCACCATTGTCGTCGGAGGCTCCTCCACCTGCTGCCTCCTCCTTCATGCTCTATGCGCCCGATCCACCTTGAGGGGCCAGTTGAAGGCCCCCTCCCCCATCAACCTCTCCAGCATAGTCGTCACATACTTGGCTCCCTCCACTCCCTCAATGCCCTCAGGCATCCTGACAATTCTCAGGTTCTGTCTGTTGGAGCGGTTCTCAAGGTCCTCCAAGTTCTCTCTGAGTGTCCTCTGGCTGTCCTGAACCATCCCCAACTCTGTCTCCAATGAGGCCATCCGCTCCGCATTCTCCCCCACCGCTTCCTGCACCTTCTGGATCGCAAGGCCTTGAGCCTCCAGTCTCTGCTCCACTCTCTCAATCACAGCTCTGAGTGGCTTCACCACCTTGGCCAAGGCCACCAAAGCCTCTGTCCTCTGATGTTGGAATTTGCCATTCAAAAACTCCACCAGTTGCTCCATTGACCACTGGGTGGGTAGCGCTGCCTGCTTGCTCTCCGCCATCTTCACCTATGATGCACTACAAAAGCTCTCCTGCTCCAGCTGCACCCTCTTCCTCGTGGCACATCCACTGATCTATACATCAGCCTCACCAGAGGAGTATACCTTTCCTGAGCACTCACACACCTTTTGCACTCAAAGAATCCCTCATATGAGTGGGGAAGGACCAACAAAATCCACCTTGAGCGGGAGCCACCAAATGTGCGACCAGTCACTCAATAACCGCCACCGGATGTCAGGCCTACCGAGATCTGACGCGATCTTGCGAGGCATCACAATGTGAATCCTATCCATTGTGGGTGGGACAACTATTTTGCAAATCTGCATATTAGAGCAAAGCAGCTGGTCTCACTCTATTATGCATTCCCATCATCCACTCGCGGCGTGGGATCTAACCCCCTTGCCTCAGAGATCTCGGGTGAGCGCCATTAAATGCTGGCCCCCACAGTGCTGGGGACCAGGTGGAACGGCACTTGTGGGGGTGTCCACATGGGATCGGAGGCCCCCAGGTGCTTGCCCCCTGGGCAGGGTGGCTCCCTGGCACTGCTGGTGCCACCTGGTTACCCTGGCACTTCCAGCCTGGAACACTGGCATTGTCACCAAGGATCCCTTTATCGGTGATTTGGGGCTTTGGGGGTTTCTAGGTTTGCATCAGGGGGGTCGAGAGATTGGGCTGCCCTTTAAAACGACGGCCTGATCTTCTCCTGCACTGAAATCCAGCGAGCGGAGGTTCATCAGGGAGTTTCCCGATCAGGCCCTCAATATAACCAGAGTCCCGATAGATAGCATGGTGTTTCTCGGTGCTGTGAGCGGCAGGAAACATCCGGCGAAATGCGCTCGTTACGGGATTCTGTTCCCATTTGCTTAGATCGCACCCATAATTTGAACAATTGATCTAAGGTCTCATGGGTAAGATTGCCTGACCTCCTCGGAGTACAGAGTTACCTTACAGAACAAAGAGTCCTACCCATTAGGACACAACACCATGGAGTTTAGCTGCATTCCATTTAAAGTATGCTTCTGCTGAGAAAATGTGAGACATTTAAACAGGCCGTGTGACAGCCTATCTAAATGTTATTACAATTTGGAAAAAATGTAGTTGTTATAAGTTCCCTATTATTCAGCATCTTAGAGTGTCATTTAAACTAGCTCTGTGACAAATATTTCAAATGTATTTTGAATTGCCGAAACCTTTTAGTTAATCATTTTCACTGGAATATTGTGGGAGTCTGTAATAGATCATTGCAATTGCTGTACACTTATTGTTCATGTTGCAGGCAGTTTTCAGGCTTGTTTTCAAACCATTAACTATTTTCTCTATTTTTCAGTTCTCTGGTGGGGGCAAGGGTTCTTGGTGCAATAGAGCTTCATAGCTGCTCTTGACCCTCTGACGTCATGTCTGTGGTGTTGGGTGTTCTGACACACAGATGAGCCAACACAGTTGCATATGGTACAACGCTTCTTTATTTAAACTCACTATTTACAGTTTGGTCTTTGCACTCTGCACGTGGGGGGCTCCCTGCTTGTGGTGTTTCAACAGCTCTTTCTTGTTCCCTTCTCCCCAGACCTACTGACCACCAGGTGTCGTGCTCGTGCTTTTTATGTGGTTGGTGTTCTTGTCTGTGATTGGTTGTGGTGTTGTGTACTCTGATTTGCCTGTTAGTGTGTCCATCATGATGTGTGTGTTTGAATATCATGACATCCCCCCTTTTTACAAAGATATGTGCCTACGTGGTATTAAATATGATCGTGACGTGAGTGCATCTAAGAGTGTGTGCGTGCCGTGTGCAGCATGTGTCTATGACGGAACTATGTACATGGGGCGATGTCGAGTGCGTCACATGAATCCAGTTGTACCATAACATAACAGAAATGCGAACGAGAGAAGAAGAAAAAAAACTTGAACAGTTGTCCAGTCAGACGACATCTGGAACGATAAACAACAACAGGTTATCATGTAAAATTGTGCAACTTATTAAACATATGAACTGTATTATAAGTCCATTCTAATGGGTTTGCGACGAATTCGGGTTGACCGCCTCAAGGGTGGATCAAGAACCACCGGCTGCTGTGCAGGCATGGCCATGGGTGGCGATGGAAAGGGCGTGATGTGCGGCAGCTCCACAAAGTCATCCTCGGAAGCCTGTTGAGGATCTGGCGTGCTGTGTGGCTGTGAGCGTGGAAGTCGGCGAAGGGCGCGCCGATTGCGGCGACGCACGGAACCATCCGGCATGCGAACCAGGAACGAGCGGGGAGCCACTTGTCGGAGGACTTCGGCCGGTGCTGACCAGCCACCATACGGTTGATGGACGCGTACTTTGTCTCCGGAGGACAGGGGGGGCAGGTCCGTCGCTCGTGTGTCGTACCGACCTTTCTGGCGATCACGCTGCAGTTGCATGTTCCGAAGAACCGCCTCATGGTCTGTTGTCGGTGCCAGGACGGAAGGTACCGTCGTCCTGAGGGAGCGACCCATTAGTAGCTGCGCTGGCGAGAGGCCCGTGGATAACGGGGCCGATCGATAGGCCAGCAAGGCAAGGTTAAAGTCCGATCCGGCATCAGCCGCCTTGCACAGGAGCCGCTTTGCGATGTGGACACCCTTTTCAGCCTTCCCGTTCGATTGTGGATGCAGAGGGCTGGATGTCACATGAGTGAAACCATATGCTGCGGCAAAGGACGACCATTCTCGGCTGGCAAAACAAGGTCCATTGTCTGACATGACAGTCCTTGGAATGCCATGGCGAGCAAACGTTTCCTTGCAGGCCCCAATGACTGCGGACGACGTCAGATCATGGAGAGGCATGACTTCCGGGTAGTTTGAGAAGTAGTCTATAATAACAATGTAATCTCTGCCGAGCGCGTGAAATAGGTCAACACCCACCTTCGCCCAGGGGGACGTCACCATCTCGTGTGGTAGAAGTGTTTCCGGAGGTTGCGCTGGCTGAAACCTCTGACAGGTTGTGCAGTTGAGCACCATGTTGGCTATGTCTTCATTAATACCCGGCCAATATACCGCCTCCCGGGCCCTTCGTCTGCATTTTTCGACGCCCAAGTGGCCTTCGTGTAGTTGACGAAGAATCATCTGGCGCACACTGTGTGGAATAACGATCCTATGCGATTTCATAAGGACCCCGTTTATATTGGTGAGATCATCTCGCACATTATAAAACTGGGGGCACTGCCCTTTTAGCCACCCTTCCGTCATGTGGCGCATCACTCGCTGCAGCAGAGGGTCAGTCGCCGTCTCTGCGCGTATGTGGGCCAGACTAGGATCATCAGCTGGCAGATTTGCTGCTGTCAGAGTCACGTGTGCCTCAATTTGACGCACGAACCCCTCTGCATCTGGTGGTGTGCTCACTGCTCGGGAAAGAGTGTCCGCCACTATGAGTTCCTTCCCCGGAGGGTAGATCAGTTCAAAATCGTACCTCCTGAGTTTAAGTAAGATGCGCTGGAGGCGAGGAGTCATGTCGTTCAGGTCTTTGTTAATGATGTTGACCAGGGGGCGGTGGTCAGTTTCGACCGTGAATCGTGGCAGGCCATACACATAGTCGTGGAACTTGTCCAGTCCAGTTAACAAGCCCAGGCATTCTTTTTCGATTTGCGCGTAGCGCTGTTCGGTAGGGGTCATGGCTCGTGAGGCATACGCAACCGGGGCCCATGATGACGTGCTGTCTTTTTGCAGGAGTACCGCTCCAATACCAGATTGGCTGGCGTCTGTTGAGATCTTTGTAGGGCGAGTCGTGTCAAAGAAGGCCAGCACTGGTGCCGTGACCAGTTTGTGCTTGAGCTCCTCCCATTCCCGCTGATGCGACTGGTGCCAGTTGAATTCCGTCGATTTTTTTACGAGATGGCGCATGTTTGTTGTATGAGAAGCCAGGTTGGGAATGAACTTCCCAAGGAAGTTGACCATGCCCAGGAATCTTAAGACAGCCTTCTTGTCAGCCGGTCGTGGCATGGCTGTGATGGCGCTAACCTTGTCTGCATCGGGACGGACCCCGGACCTTGAGATGTGGTCCCCGAGGAATTTCAGCTCCGTCTGGCCGAAAGCACACTTCGCACGGTTGAGACGCAGGCCATTTTGCCGTATGCGGGTAAAGACACGTCGAAGACGATGCATGTGTTCCTGCGGAGTGGTGGACCAAATGATGATATCGTCCACATATACACGTACCCCTTCGATGCCTTCCATCATCTGCTCCATAATGCGGTGGAATACTTCAGATGCCGAAATGATGCCGAATGGCATCCGGTTGTAGCAGAATCTGCCAAAAGGGGTGTTGAATGTGCATAGTCTTCGGCTGGCCGGGTCCAGTTGGATCTGCCAGAATCCTTTGGACGCATCCAATTTAGTGAATATGTTGGCTCGCGCCATCTCGCTGGTGAGGTCTTCTCGTTTCGGGATGGGATAGTGTTCCCGCATGATGTTGTTGTTCAGATCTTTTGGATCTATACATATACGGAGCTCGCCAGAGGGCTTCTTTACACAGACCATGGAGCTGACCCATGGCGTGGGCTCCGTGACCTTGGATAGGACCCCTTGGTCCTGAAGAATCTGCAGTTGTGCCTTGAGGCGGTCTTTGAGAGGCGCAGGAACCCTGCGAGGTGCGTGAACGACAGGGATGGCGTCCGGTCTGAGTCGAATCTTGTACGTGTGTGGCAATGTCCCCATGCCTTCAAAAACCTCCTGGTTGTGAGCGAGGAGGGAATGGAGATTCGCGTGGAACTCAGCATCCGGGAAGTCGGATATCTCATCTGGAGAGAGAGACATAATGCGCTGTACCAGGTGAAGGACCTTACACGCTTGTGCGCCCAGTAACGAGTCCTTTGATGAGCCCACAACTTCGAAGGGGAGTGTGGCCGTGTACCTCTTGTGAGTCACCTGTAGCTGGCAAGATCCTATGGACGGGATAACGTTCCCGTTATAGTCAACCATCTTAAGCCGGGATGGTGTGATGGGTGGTTTGACCTTCATGGCCTGGACTGCAGAGTAAGCAATCAGGTTGGCGGATGCGCCGGTGTCCAGACGGAAGGCGACGCGCGATCGGTTGACCGTCAGGGTGGCACACCACTCATCGTCTGGATTGATGGCATTGACCTTGTTGACATCAATGACGGCAACTCGGAAGGCATCCTGGTCATCTGCATCACTTAACTGGAAGTCTTGATGCGTGGGCTGGACGGTCCTGACTCGTGTGCGAGGTTGTCGAGGATGCGCCGGATCCATGGGTTGAGCCGCACGACAGCGGGCTGCGTAGTGGCCCATCATGGCACATCTGTTGCACTGTCGGTTTTTTGCAGGACATTGCCCTTTTAAGTGTAGACCTCCACAATTGCTGCACGTCATGACGTCACGGCGTTCGTTGCGCCACTGCGCATGCGCAGTGCGATCTTGCGGTGGGCGCGCCTGCGCAGTGCGTCCCTCGTTGCGGCCGTTATTTTTGGCGCGCACCTGCGCGGGAGACCGCGAAAAGCGCGGGAAGCGGCTGCTGTCGTCCGGGCCGTGGGGCGGGAAGAAATCGACGGCCTGGATGCGTTCAACGTCGTGGGCGGCCTGGCTTGCCGATTCGACGGCTGGGGACCCCCTCCGTGCCAACTCGGACGCCTGAAATCGGGCAAAACGGCAGGTAGCATTTTCATGGAGGACACAGGCTTCCACAGCAGACGCTAAGGTGAGGCTTTTCATTTTAAGAAGCTGCTGGCGTAGGCCACTAGAGGCAACGCCAAAAACAATCTGGTCCCTGATCATGGACTCTGTAGTGGTGCCGTAACCGCAGGACTGCGCTAGAATCCGGAGGTGCGTCAAAAAGGGTTGAAAAAGTTCCTCCTTACCTTGCAGGCGTTGCTGAAAGATGTATCTTTCGAAACTTTCGTTTACTTCAGCTTGAAAGTGCTGGTCCAGTTTGAGGATGACCGTGTCATATTTGGCCTGGTTTTCGCCTTCTTCGAACACCAGTGAGTTAAAGACATCGGTTGGGTGGGGGCCAGCGTAGAAGAGGAGCATTGCAATCTTCGAATCATCCGAGACATTCTGTTTTTCGGTGGCACGGATGTACAGGTCAAATCGCTGCCTGTAGAGCTTCCAGTTGGTGCCTAGGTTCCCCGTGACTTGCATCGGCTGCGGTTTGCCGGTGTGGTCCATGTCCAGAATGGCAGGTTAGTAGGCAGGTATCGATCCACTCCTGTACCATGTGGTGTTGGGTGTTCTGACACACAGATGAGCCAACACAGTTGCATATGGTACAACGCTTCTTTATTTAAACTCACTATTTACAGTTTGGTCTTTGCACTCTGCACGTGGGGGGCTCCCTGCTTGTGGTGTTTCAACAGCTCTTTCTTGTTCCCTTCTCCCCAGACCTACTGACCACCAGGTGTCGTGCTCGTGCTTTTTATGTGGTTGGTGTTCTTGTCTGTGATTGGTTGTGGTGTTGTGTACTCTGATTTGCCTGTTAGTGTGTCCATCATGATGTGTGTGTTTGAATATCATGACAATGTCCAAGTAACCAAGTCCTTTGATCTTGACAATGGGAGGCATCATAACCAAGCCCAACCCTGAGCTCACAAATGCATTCCAGCGGGTCCACTGCAATTTTCCAGCTGACGTTAGCTATCAGTATATACAAACTTACACTGATCATAAGATACTCCTGGCCTGTGTGAATTAGTGCCATACTGGGTAACATTGCATTGTGCAGTCGCCACTAAGCCAATCTGGGAATGAGTTGCAGGGGAAGGCAACAGTAGGAAAGAATATATATCGCCACCAATTCCCCAATATTGAACCAACTTGCTTCGCTCCATGTGGTATTAAGTGCACTCAAAATAGCAGAGGCTATGCGTCCCAGCAACATCTTAGCTGCAGTGCTGATGATCTGAGTGCCAGGGTTCAGTTCCCCTTGCTAACCCAGTACAACTGTGACACAAGTATTTACCCAACAGTGAGGAAGATTGCTCGGGTATCTTCCACAATACAGGCAAATGTAACCCGGCCAATTACTGCCCCATCAATCAGCAGTAAAGTGATGTTAAAATAACCCATCAGCATTGTCATCATGCAAGATCTTTTCATGAATAGCCTGTTCGCTGCAGTTTTCACTGCAGAATCACAGATCTGAACCAGATATGGGTACAGAATCTGATTCCCATCTCCCTGGCTAACGTTTCTCCCTAAACCAACACTACCAAAAACAAATGATCCGGTTATTAATCTCAAGTGCATTTTGGGGATTTGTTGTTTGGAAATAGACTGCCATGTGCATCTGTGTAGTAATAGTAGCCAGATTTTAAAAGTAATTAATTGAGTGTGAACTGCTTTGGGAGAAAGAGCATTGTTGTAACCTGCCTGCTTACCACTGGCTGGGGACTAATGGCAATCCCACAATCCTTAGGGAGTATGAGCTTTCCCAATGAGGGGGGCGGAGAAATCATTAGCAGATTCCCTGCATAAATAGAGCTGGCCAGTAGGAACCAGCTAGAGAGGAGTATGCAGCAAGGGAGTTACTGCTGCTGTTGTGTATATTTTATATATATATATATATATATATATATATATATATATATATATATATAAATAAATAAAAAAAGATATGTTATTGTAAAGAAATGTTATTTCTTTCTATCCTACAACCTGTGCTGGATTCTTTGTGCATGTTGTTTTTGACGCTGCGCTGGAAAGTTGGAACCAGTACGCACAACGGATGCGTTACTATTTCCGGGCAAACAACATCACCGAAAACGAGAGCCAGGTGGTCATTTTGCTCACTGCCTGCGGTTTGCATACGTTTGGGGTGATTAGGAGCCTTATGTACCCAGCTGCACCGGACACCAAGACGTTTGATGAACTTGTAACCTTAGTGGGGCAACATTTTAACCCAACCCTGTCCATGATGGTCCAGCATTACCGGTTTAATACCGCTGAGAGGACCCCAGGAGAATCCCTTGCAGAGTTTCTATCGAGACTACGCAGGATTGTGGAGTAGTGTGACTATGGTGAGACCTTGTGAGAAATGTTATGCGACCATTAGGTTTGCGGTATTAACAATGCGGCCACCCAGAGAACGTTATTAGCTGAGCCAACATTGACTTTTCAACAGGCCATTCAAATAGTATTGTCCTGAGAGAGCACAGGGGAGTGCAGGAGCTACAGGGAATGGAGGTGCATGGCTTGGGGTGCAACCCCTTCTGTCCGAAAACGTCTCCCCGCACCCCTGTGGTACCTTGGGTGGGGCGGCGTCTGGATCGACCAGTGGCCGCCGGACATCCCTCCCCGAAGGGAGCCTTCTCCAGAACCAATGGATGAGGAGCCATGTCAGTGTCGGACTTGTGGGCGTCGACTCTGTCGCGGACGCCGGTCCTGGGGGCTCCAGAGGCGCCGTCGTTCCGACAGAAACTGGGACCAGCCCAGGGGCCGTACCTTCCATTTGGATGAGCCTACGGCGACTACTCCTGAGGACGTGGAGACGGAGGACGACTGCCTGCAGCTGCATTGTGTGGCAGCTCCCCGTGTGGGCCCCATTAAGGTGACAGTACGGGTCAATAGTCACCCGCATGAGATGGAGTTGGACACTGGTGCAGCGGTCTCCGTGATTGCCTCAGAGGACATTTGACCGCATCAAGCAGGGTGTACAGACCCTTACAATAACCGACACACAGGCCAGGTTGGCCACCTACACGGGGGAACCATTGGACATTGCAGGAACTACGATGACCCCTGTTGTTTATGGACGCCAGGAGGGGCGTTTCCCACTTAGCGTGGTGCGCGGCCATGGGCCCAGCCTGTTGGGTCGGGACTGGTTGTGCCATTTGCGGCTGCAGTGGCAGCACATTCTCCAACCAGGGCTGCAGGGTTGACGTAGGTACTAGGACGGTACCCAGATGTATTCCAGCCCGGTTTGGGGAAAATAAAAGGGGCCGTAGCTCTATCCAAGTCGAACCAGGAGCCACGCCCCACTATTTCCTGCGTGCCTTACGCCTTGCTCGAGAAGGTAGAAGGGGAGCTCACTCATTTGGAGTCCTTGGGTATTATCAGGCCCGTCTATTTCGCTGACTAGGCTGCGCCAATTGTACCTGTAATGAAGCCAGATGCCACAGTTCGCTTGTGCGGCGACTATAAACTTACAGTGAATACGGCTTTCCGGCTCAACCGATATCCAATGCCTCGCATAGAAGATCTCTATGCGAAGCTCGCAGGCGGACTCTCATTCACAAAATTAGTTATGAGTCACGCCTACCTACAGTTGGAGCTGGACCCTGCCTCCCGACCATATGTAACTATTAATACACACCGGGGCCTGTATGAATATACACTGTTGCCCTTTGGGGTATCCTCTGCCTGCGCTGTCTTTCAATGCATCATGGAGGGCATCTTGAGAGGTTTATCGCGTGTCGCTGTCTACTTCGACGACGCTTTGATTACAGGGATGTCGGAGCAGGAACATTTGGAAAATTTGGAGGCTGTCCTTCGACGCTTTTCAGAGGCTGGAGTTTGTTTACGTCGTACAAAGCGCGTCTTTCAGGCGAAGGAAGTAGCCTACCTGGGTTATCGGGTGGACCGCGAAGGTTTGCACCCCATCGCAGAGAAGGTGTGCACAATTCAACAGGCCCCCGTGTCATGTGAGAGTGCCTTTAAGAAATGGGTGTTTATAAATGGGTATGAATATAAATATCTGTAGTGAGAGTACCTTTAAGAAATGGGTGTTTACCACTGCAGTGATGTCAGAGAGTGGGTGGAGCTGGGCTGTCTGTCAGCTTTTTACTTTCATTTTAGGCTGTTTTACTGCAGGGTGTGTTTTAGTTTCGTTTTTAGAGCTGGATAGCTGCAGTCACAGCCAGAAGGTGTATGAGTTTCCCTCTATAATCTAAAGACTGTGAATCCCGTACAAGCCTCCCTGAACAGGCACCGGAATGTGGCGACTAGAGGCTTTTCACAGTAGCTTCATTGAAGCCTACTCGTGACAATAAGTGATTTTCATTTTCATTTCATTCATAAGTCTTATGGATGTTAAAAGGAAAGCTTAAAGGATTACTTAGTGTTGAATTCTTTGGGGTTGTATTTAAATTAATGGTTGCGAAGATGTTCACTGTTTGATTTAAAAAGGTTAACTTGAATTCAAAGAATAAACATTGTTTTGCTTTAAAAAATACTTTTCCATTTCTGCTGTACCACACCTGTAGAGTGGGCCGTGTGCTCCCCATACCACAGTCTATTTAAAGTTGTGGGTCACGTGAACTCCATGATACACTTTGGGGTTCTCTAAACCCTGGCCCATAACAAATTGGGGGCTTGAGGGGGATAAAAGTCTATCTATTGGATTGGCTTTGTGAACTTAAAGACAGTGAGGGGTGAGCATCTTTTTGGTTGCTTTTCAGGTGTGGTATTTTAGTTTAAGTAGGGTGTGTGTTGTGGATAATGGCTCTTTCAGAGAACCTGAGGTTTTTGGGGGTGGAGACGGTCACACACAGTACCTTACAGACAGAGACTAAAAACAGACTGTTAGATTTGGCAAAAACATTGCAATTAACATTACCTGACAAAATGAGAAAACATGAGGTAATTATGGTGGTGGCTAAGCATTCAAAGTTGCCTGAGATACAGTTTGACTCATTGGAAATGGCAAAAATTCAGTTACAAATTAAGCAAATGGAACATGAGAAAGAATTAAAGCAGCTTGAAAGCGGAAAAAGAAAGAGAAAGAGATAGAGAGGAAAAAGGAAAGGAGAGAGAAGAAAGGAGAAAAGAAAGAATAGCCCTAGCTGAACAAAAAGAAAGAGAAAGGGAGATACAGATCAAGGAAAAAGATAAAGAGAGAGAGTTTGAACTTCAGAAAATGGCCATGAAACATTCAGTCAGTTAAAATTGGCAGACGAAAAGGGAAACGTACAGTTGGATGATCGTGATGAGGATAGTGAGAACGAGCGTCAAAGTCAAAGGCTTGGTGGGGATCTATTTAAACATGTCCAAGCATTGCCAAGGTTTGACGAAAAGGAGGTGAAAGCTTTATTCATTTCATTTGAGAAGGTAGCTAAACAAATGAAATGGCCACAGGACAGGTGGGTATTACTGATTCAAACAAAGCTGATGGGTAAGCCGAGTGAAGTGTTTGCATCACTACCGGAGGATGTATCTGGGATGTATGAGGAGGTGAAAAAATCCATCTTAGGTGCATATGAACTAGTGCCTGAAGCCGACAGACAAAGGTTTAAAAATTTAAGGAAAGAAATTGATCAAATATACATTGAGTTTGAAAGGCTCAAACAGAGTAATTTTGACAGGTGGATAATGGCTTTGAAAATAGACCAAACATATGAAGCTCTCAGAGAAATTATACTTTTGGAGGAGTTTAAAAATTCAATTCCTGATGTAGTGAGAACTCATGTGGAAGAACAGAGGGTTAAAACTAAGATTAGCAGCAGAAATGGCAGATTATTATGAATTAGTTCATAAATCAAAGCTTGGTTTCCAACATCAGTTTCAGGCTGTGAGGGATAGAAACTGGGGACATGAGAAATGCTCAAGTGGTAAAAGTAAAGGTGATCTGATGGGAGATAATAAGGAGAGTGTACCTCAGATTTAAAAAGAAATCCAGGAGGGTGGAAGAGACATGAAAAGTTTCAGATGTTTTCACTGTAATAACCTAGGCCATGTAAAGTCACAGTGTTGGCGGTTGAAGAAAAGCACTTGGAAGGCTGATGTGGTAAAACAGGATGAGACAGTAGGGTTTGTTAAAATGGTAAAGGAAAGCCCAAGTGAAGCGAAGGAGGTGCAAAAGATTGTACAGCCTGATCAAGAGGTGATTGATAAGAAGGTGCCAGATGTATTTAAAGAATTTTCTTGTGTGGGTAAAGTTTACTCAAGTGTATCAGGAGGAGCAGGTAAAGAAGTCACAATTTTAAGAGATACGGGAGCTAGTCAATCTTTAATGGTAAGAGATGAGGAGTTATGTAGTTTGGGAAGAATGTTGCCAGAAAAGGTGGTAATATGTGGAATTCAGAGTGAGAGGAGTACTGTTCAATTATATAAGGTAAGGTTGAAAAGTCCAGTGAAGAGTGGTGAAGTGGTAGTAGGATTAATAGAGGAGTAATAGGAGTTCATTTCATTTCATAGCGAAACTATCGTGTCCAGGAATACAGTTTATCGTGGGTAATGATATAGCTGGATCGCAGGTGGGAGTGATGCCTACTGTGGTTGATAAACCAGTGGAAAATCAGACAACTGAAGTGTTGAAGGACGAATATCCTGGGATTTTTCCGGATTGTGTAGTAACAAGGTCGCAAAGTCACAGGTTAAGACAAGAGGAGAAATCAAAGAGTGAAGATGAAGTTGAAGTGCAATTATCCAAAACGATTTTTGATCAGATGGTTGAAAAAGAACAACAACAGGTGGAGGATGAGGCGGATATTTTTAGTTCTTCGAAAATTGGCAGAGTTACAACAGAAAGATGTAGAAATAAAACAGATGTATCAGAAAGCATACACGGAAGAGGAATCTGAGTGTATACCAGTGTTATTACCGTAAAAGTAATGTCTTTATGAGAAAATGGAGATCTTTACATATACAGGCGGATGAAAAGTGGGCAGAAGTTCATCAAGTAGTATTGCCGGTAGGGTATAGAAAGGAGGTGTTGCGAGTAGCACATGAAGTATCAGTGGGAGATCATTTTGGAATAAGGAAAACTCAAGCTAAAATACAAAAACATTTTTTTGGCCTGGACTACATAAAGATGTAGTTAATGGTTGCGAAGATGTTCACTGTTTTAAAAAAGGTTAACTTGAATTCAAAGAATAAACATTGTTTGGCTTTAAAAAATACTTTTCCATTTCTGCTATACCACATCTGTAGAGTGGGCCGTGTGCTCCCATACCACAGTCTATTAAACGTTGTGGGTCAGGAGAACACCATGATACACTTTGGGGTTCTCTAAACCCTGGCCCATAACACCCACCCCGACTGACACTTCGCATCTTCGTTCTTTTCTCGGCCTCGTAAACTATTACGGGAAGTTCCTCCCCAATCTGGCAACTACGCTGGCCCCGTTGCACCTTCTGCTAAAGAAGAATCACACCTGGGTTTGGGTCAGCCGCAAGGAACCATTTTCCGGTGGGTAAAACAACAATTGTCGTCGTCTGGGTTACTAACCCACTATGATCCTGGAAAGACTTTGCTCATCACGCATGATGCATCCCCGTATGGTATTGGGGCCGTCCTGTCCCACAAGATGGAGAATGGGGCCGAGCGGCCGATAGCTTTCGCCTCCCGCACATTGACTGCAGCGGAAAAGAAGTACGCGCAGATCGAGAAGGAGGGCCTGGTGGTGGTCTTTGCAGTGAAACGCTTCCACCAGTATGTGTAAGGCCGCCACTTCACTATCGTGACTGATCATAAGCCTCTGCTGGGACTTTGCCGAGAGAATAAGCCAATATTGCCCATTGCTTCCGCACGAATCCAGCGCTGGGCTTTGTTGCTCGCTGCGTACGAGTATTCTCTGGAGCATAAACCAGGGACCCAGATAGCGAATGCCGACACACTGACCTGATTGCCTTTGTCGACCGGCCCCATGTTGACCCCCTCGACTGGTGAAGTGGTTGCAACCCTAAATTTTATGGACTCCTTGCCTGTCACGGCATCACAGATCCGTGAGTGGACCCAGACGGAGCCAGTCCTGTCAAAGCTTCAGCACATAGTCCTGTATGGTGGGCAACATAGATGGCTCCCAGGTGAATTGCGGGCATTTTCTTCCAAGCTGTCAGAATTTAGCATGGAAGATGGTATCCTCTTGCGGGGGACGCGTGTGATTGTCCGGAAAAAGGACAGGAGCTGATACTAAGGGACTTGCACTAATGGGCATCTGGGTGTGACCAAAATGTAAATGTTGGCCTGGAGTTATGTCTGGTGGCCAGGCCTCGACACTGACCTTGAGAAGGTGGTCCAAAACAGCTCCATTTGCCAGGAGCATCAGAAGCTTCCGCCTACTGCGCCCCTACATCACTGGGAATGGCCAGGGCGGCCTTGGGCGTGCTTGCATGGGGATTTCGCTGGCCCTTTTCAAGGATCCATGTTCCTTCTATTAATCGATGCCCAGTCTAAATGTTTAGAGGTCCATAAGATGGTAAGCACAACGTACTGCGCAACAATCGAGAAGATGTGTTTGTCTTTCAGTACGCATGTTCTCCTCAAGGTGCTGGTCACGGACAACGGCACTCCGTTCACAAGTGAGGAGTTTACGAGGTTCATGAAGATAAATGGCATACGCCATTTCCGCACCGCTCCATACTACCCGTCTTCCAATGGGTTGGCGGAGCGTGCAGTGCAGACAATCAAACGGGGCCTAAAGAAGCAGTCTTCCGGGTCTATGGACATGAGACAGGCTCGTTTTTTGTTTTCATACAGGACCACTCCACATGCGGTGACTGGGGTTGCTCCCGCGGAACTCCTAATGGGCTGGAGACTTTGCACCCGCCTTAGCATGGTTTTCCCGGACATTGGCGCAAATGTACGCCGCACTCAAGAACGGCAGGGACATGGCCTTTCTCGGCATCGGCCGATACGGCAGTTTGCACCCAGTGTTCATTCAAAACTTTGCTGGTGGGGCCCAGTGGGACCCTGGCGTGATTTTTCGCCGAACGGGCCCTATCTCTTGGCAGGGCCGTCTCCAGCGCAAGCATGTAGACCACGTTCGGTCCAGAAGACCATTTCTTCCAAAGATTCCCCACCCCCGGAGCTCACTTCTACAGCCACAGAGACCAGACACAGTGGAGAGTATTCCTCACAATCTTCCTCTGGTGCCGCACTCAAAGCCTGCGCAGGTCATTGCAGAACGGCGTGGAGATAGGGACGCCAAGATGACGGAGGCAGTGGACTCAGACTCCGAGATGGAGACACAACACGCCTCAGAGGGGGAGCCCTCGGGCCCATGGGCCGTGGATGAACAACCGTTACGCTGTTCATCACGTAAGCGCCGTTCTCCGTCTCGTTACACACCGCCCGATCCAGCACCTCGTGCAAATGGTGTCCGGCTTGCGGAAAAACGAGTCCGACGCCTTCCTTCGCCAGGGTCTTCGGTGGATTCCTTGGACTTTGAGGGGGAGGGATGTTATAACCTGCCTGCTTACCACTGGCTGGGGACTAATGGCAATCCCACAATCCATAGGGAGTATGAGCTTTCCCAATGAGGGGGGCGGAGAAATCATTAGCAGATTCCCTGCATAAATAGAGCTGGCCAGTTTGGAACCAGCTAGAGAGGAGTGAGCAGCAAGGGAGTTACTGCTGCTGTTGTGTGTGTATATATATGTTATTGTAAATAAATGTTATTTCTTTCTATCCTACAACTCGTGCTGGATTCTTCGTGGCCCTCACAAAAAGCACATAGGAACTATATTAAATGGCACTGTATTAAATGCAAAATTTTGTTTCTCCCCGTTTTGGTACATTTAGATGAATTACCAGCATTCCTCACCTGTTTACCCTCTACCTTTTCATTATCTTAAAACAATGAGGAAAATGTGCCCAAAGATTTATTTTTGAAGACGCTTAGCAGAACTGTAAAGTTGGCATGCAGGAATGAGTCTTGACACCCACTCCAAAGTTCACACATGAGGGTTGAGAAAGTTTCTCCTCACTGAGGCAATTTCATATATTCTTCAGCATGCCTCGTTTCCTCATCTTGCTTGATGGCCGAGTCCAACGTTCTCTACCTTTTTGTTAAAACATAAATTTAAACACATTGTTGTGTGATGAAATGATTTTGTTCTGAGAGCTTGTGGACTCTCAATAAGTCCCAATTACCTCCTCTGTAAATTCAATACATGGTTCCATCACCTTTGCTTTGCAAGTGCTTTCCGGTGTGGGAATTATTTTCAGGTTCATAATGCTTTCAGTAACTAATAAGAGACTAAAGACTCACTTCAGTCTTGTTAAATTAATTCCAATAATTAAGCATGGATTGAAGATTAATTTTACCGGTACGTTAACGAGCATTAGATTGTAAAATTAATTTTTTCAGTACAATGGCCTTATCACTCATGTACAGCCAGAAGTACCCAGCACCTATTGATTTAAAAATAGGCTTTAGAAGTGCTGAAACACAGCAGATGTTTATTTGTGAGGCAGAGCAATCTTTTATTTCCAAATGGGTAACAGAATTTTACTGAACTGTACCTTCAGTGATTAAAAGCCATTTTATTTATTCATGATTTTATTTTATTTTTAATTGCATATTCTTTAAACATTGGGCAGTTGGAGTAATTTTTCTTGCTACGCTGTTGCTGGAATTCAGCTCAGCAAGACCATTTGGGAGCTAGCTTCAGAATTCGGCATAATTGTAAAGCAACAGCTCATAGGCAATTTAACACATCCCAAATGTAATAATTTCTGACAGCCTCTAGCTCATCACATTGACTTGCTTACAGATTGGGTCGAGGTTCCTGAGATTGTGGATCATAACTGTGGAACTGGTTGGCTTAATTGTTTCCATTTTTTACCTGATAGCAACTATTCGCATTTTAAAAGTTTTCCAGGATTGTTGATACACAAGGGGATTAATTCTCATTCCTTTCTTAATTACAAATTCTACACATGCTGTACCTACTCGGAATTTTATTGGATTGTGCTTCCCCAGTAAATCCTGTTCATCAGAAAATATGATTACATTTTCAGAAGGAAATTACACCTCGGGTGTGAGGGAGGGCGACAGTGTTTATGGGGTGGGAACTTTCAGAAATTACAGTTTTATTAGGTTGAACCGCATATCAATTCACTCAGTTGTTCGGATCCATTGTTCGTATTGCCTTGAATGCTGATACTGTCTTTCTTTAGAAAAACCTTTATCGGGAAATTTTGGTGAAGGCCCATCGCCAAGGAAACTACCAAGGTTATAAATTAGAAGGGGAGAGAAGCCAGGATAAATCAAGAAACTGCGATTCCCTGATTGGATTTTTAAGCAAAAAGTGGAAAGGTCAGTTGCTCGAAATAGAACCAAAATATAACTAGGAGTGCATGGCCTCCTCCTCTACCACTGTATGTGTAAATTAAATTTACCTCAACAATACAGCACTCTAAAATCCACCATACTTCAATTAATGAATTGTTAACAGTGGGGAAAAAACATATCTTGAAGGTGAAACTGTTTGAATATACTTGCGTTCTTCTGATTTGTAACATCTACACTGAATTTTGCTTCCTTATGCAAACGTCTCCAGTGGGATGGTTAATGCCTCAAACTATTCCTCACCTTCGACCAATAGCAGTCCATAATTGGTTCAAAGAAGGTGCATGTGTAACAGGCAGAGTAATGTCTGTTAGTTCTGTCCTGCATAATACTGAGAACAAAGAAAACATGTCCCCAAGCAACTGCAACCAACTTTGACTGACTGGAGCTGAAATAAGTGAGGTTCAAGGAACTATGGGCTTAAATTATCATACGACGCTAGAGCCAGCATTTTCTGAATTTGCTGCTGCCACTTAGAAGTGTAACAGAACTGTAAGGTCAGACGGTATAGTTGATTGCTGGGAAGTATGTTTCCCGGGGTGTTTATTTGCTGTCACCTGTTTTGATGCATGTTTGTAATAAAATACTTTTTTTTAAAAAAAAGAACTGTAAGGTGTATTTTAAACTTTGTTTCAATTTACTGTACTCATTATTTTACCACCAAGGTGCAAACAAATGTGATCTTTACCTAAACAAGGCATATGTATCAACTTTCATTTACTTAATAAAATTTCCCAAAAGCAACAATCATACTAGAACACAAGGTGATTGATTAACGGTGATGTGGAACAGCAATAAGAAAAAAGTAAAAGTGTTCAACAAAGTCCAGAAAAATATATTCTGTGCAAAACAAGAACAAACTAAACATTATTAAAACACCATTGGTGAATAAAGACATGAGGTAAGAATCCAGGCTAAGGAAAGCCAAGCTAAGTACTTGGACAATAGGGGAGATAATGACAAGTAGAATACAAAGATATTAGGAGGCAAGTCTAAAAAATTGGGAAGGCAGTGAAGAATATTGAAACATAAAACCAAAAATAAAATATTCAATAGGCACGTAAATAATGAAAGGAAAGTCATGATTGTAATATGACAAGTAAGGGACCGTCAGGGTAAAATAGTAGGGTGAAGTGCCAGAAATATTAAATAATTACTGTGGGCAGAATTCTTCCACCTAGGGACTAAGTGCCAGTGCAGGGACGGGAGTGAGGATTATTTCCTGCTGCAGAGGACGTCAGGAAAACACACCAAATCTTGTGGCCCCACCCTTATTAGTTATGCAACCTGGTGATTTGTGCTGTATTC
The DNA here is from genome assembly GCF_047496885.1 of Scyliorhinus torazame. Taxonomy (NCBI): domain Eukaryota; kingdom Metazoa; phylum Chordata; class Chondrichthyes; order Carcharhiniformes; family Scyliorhinidae; genus Scyliorhinus; species Scyliorhinus torazame. The sequence goes on along the minus strand of NC_092720.1, from coordinate 93,002,034 downwards.
AGCGGCAGGGCAGGCCTGATGGCACGTAGTCTACAGTCCTAGCCAGGCACGCAATATCACTGACCAACGATTGAAGAAAAAAGGTGGACTTCCGGTAAATTAAGATAAATCTCCAGAATCACTCTGAGACAAAAAGATGGACCTCCTGGGAAGGAAGATGGATCTCCAGGAAAATTTTGAGGCTGGAAGATTAACCCCCTCCAGGACACCGTATCTGGAAGGCCCACCTATAGATTCTTCACCGACCCCCTGGTGTCCCGGGATGCAGGGTTGCTGTCGGCTTCCATCCTGACCTCCAGGCGATGGAGGGATAGGGATTCCTGAATCTATCTGTGATACTTCGTATTTTATGGGATAAATGCAGAAATTCTACTTCTGCCAGTGGTTTTAGAAGACATTACATTGCAGAAAAACCCTCTCTTATAGTGCCGCCAAGGATGATGTCATATCCTTCCATCAACCCTGCCATCTGCTGTACATCTTCTTGTGATCCTTGTGGTGCCATTTTATGTTTCTGATGTTCTGCCAACTTCCACATTTTCATGGTAGAATGCCTAAGATCAACATTAAAATGTTTATAAATAACAAGATCTGACCTCTCCTCAGCTTCTGCTCAAATACACTATACTCCACCTTCATCTTGTATTCTGAGGGTGATTCACAAGCAAGCTAAAGCTAAATCCTCATCTAGACTATCAGTACCTCAAAATTAATGTAAACGATAAGGTTCATGATGGAATGGGACAATTTTAGGATGCAGTACCAGATATTGCATGTTCGCCCTTGTCTTCCCATGCTCCCACCCACAACATCCCCTCCCCCACTCCCTGCATCTTTCCTGTTACCTTAGCTACAGAAATGAGAAGAATGTGAAATGTAATTAATTGCCTGCTGTCTACTTCTTCCTTCATGTCAGTCAAGGATTTCCTCAGAGTTTGAGAATCAAGAGAAGCCATTCCAATATTAGTGGAATATTGTATTTTAACTAGCACAGTGCCTGCAATCCTTCTTCAAATCATAAGTTAACTTCGGCATTATATTTTTAAAATTCATTTACGGGATGTGAGCTACGCTGGTTAGGCCAGCATTTATTGCCCATCCCTAATTGCCCTTCAGAAGGTGGTGGTGAGTTGCCTTCTTGAACCGCTGCAGTCCTTGGGGTCTTGGTACACCCACTGTGCTGTTAGGGAGGGACTTAAGTAACTTAAGTATGAGTTCCTAGGATTTGCATTGCTCACACATCTTGTAGTCTGTACTTCTTGGGTACAGCGCACAATCTCCCTTCATGACAAAAGAATGTTTATTATTGGCATACGGAGACTATTTACCGTGGCAACTATCTGAGAATTTTTATCACTTCTCCATGGAATTCTCACAGAGATGGTGAGGTTACTGCAAGCATTGCAAGATGCTATTGCCATTTAATTGAAGTATTTTATGTGAACATACCGCTACAGCCAATTTAACTCACAGGATGATTCTTTCTGATTTGTGAATGCACTTTTAAGTTAAATAAGAGTCTATGGGCGTGATTCTCGGGCCTCGTTGTGCTCTCGCTCGAGCGAAACGAGGCCGGTGAATAGCGGGAGAAAACGAAAACGAAAACTGGGCGAGGTGCCCAGCTCTCTCCTGTAGGTGAAATAGGGATCTCGCTGTAGCATGGCGAGAAACCAATTATCACCATCTAATCCCCATTTTCATACAATCGACGAGAGTGACCCCAGATCCACCGGCCTCCCATCATTCATTGGCCTTACCATCAAGTAGGCACTTTGGCACTGATTAGTACTCCTTTATAAAAATGTGAACCTGCCGGGCTTCTGTAGGGAGCCGAGCAGGTAAGTAGCCATCTTTATTCACAGGGAAAGAGCCCGGGGGCGCTGGGCTTGACGCTCAATGCTCGGCAGGGGGTGAGGGATCCTCGGCTGAGGGGGGGGACCCTGGCTGTGGATGGGGAACCCTCCACAGGGATGGTCGCCATGGAGGGTGGGGGAGAGGCACTGGAAGGGCAACTGCACGCGGCACTACCATGCTAACTCCTAGATCGTGTGTATCCATTCTGGGGGCAACACTTGTCCCTGCCTGTCTGCCCCAACGACCACCCAGAACCCCCGGCAACTGCCGAGGCCTCTGGCCATGCAGCTGAAGGCTATTGCTAATAGGGAATTGGCAATCGTGGTTAAGTGAGCATTTCACACAACTAAGTTGATTCCCATGGGTGGGCGGGCCATGTAGAATGTGGGATTCATTGCCTAGCATCCCAATCAAATCATGATGCATGGACACTGTGCCTGAACACTGCGGGAGCCAACATCACACATGCAGCAGCCAACATCCGAACACCCAGGGGATGGGACGTAGCTCCAGGGACATGGCCAGAGGGTGGGTGAGTGCCATGAGGAGGGGACCAGCGCCTAGTCCAGGTGACATTATGAGCGGGTGCCCTGGGTACAGGATCTGGGTTCCGGTGAGGGGAGCCCGCTGCAGCCAGGAATGCGTGGGAACGGCGTTCCGGGTGGGGGTGTGGGATCAATGGGGGAAGGAGGGTCCCAGGGTAGGACCCGCCATTGTTTGTCAGTCCAACACCCTCTTCCCAGTTCCTTACAGATATTAAATGCAATGGCAGGGATTTTGGACCCAGCAGAACTTGCCTAGTGCGCTGCTGCTAGGCCGGGCGGCCAGACGCCGCACGTTGTGGTAGCAGCAGAGTCAGCAGACACTCAAGGCGGCAGACCATGTGTGGAACATGCCCTACACCCTGAGAACCCGGCCGCCCATCAGGCCACGGAGGGACCCAGAGGGAGAGTCCCATTACGACCCAGGGTGTACAGGCGTCGCTGGTCATTTGAACAGTTGACAGACAGCACGTGCTGCAAGAGGCTCCACCTCAACAAGGAGATGGTGCAGCATCTGTGCCACGTCCTCACGGACCTGGCACCGCATGGAGGAGGTGGACAACCGCTCCCGGTGACCGTCAAGGTCACTGAAGCCCTGAACTGTTACGCCTAAAAATCCCTCCAGGGCTTGAGCGGAGACTTGTGAGGCATCTCACAGGCCACAGCTCAGAGATGTATCCGACAGGTCACGAATGCCCAGTTTGTCCGGCTGGAAAACGACATCAACTTTGACATGGCCAACAAGATGCCCTGGCAGCAGATTTCTCCTTCATCGCCGGGATGCCCCAGGTCCAGGGCGTAGTGGATGGCACGTGTGTTGCCCTGCGCGCACTGGGCCATCTGGCAGTGCCCTACATTAACAGAAAGAGGTTCCACTCCCTGAACGTAAAGCTTGTGTGCGACCACCACATGAAGATCACGCATTTTTGTGGGCACGTTTCCCGGGGAATGCCTTGGGGGATAAGGGAATGGGCTAAGGGTTCAGAGGTCAGTCTGCATTGTGGAAGAAAATGACAGAGGCATCATACTGGTTGTGCACAGGGGTGTTTAATGTGTGATGCAATTCCCCTCTCTCCTGATCGAGCCGCCCACCCCTCACCCACCCTTAAACCTCCACTCATCCCCTACCTCTCCCTCCATCCCCTGGTACCCTCAGTGATCCTTGATGTACTTGACCTTCTAAGTTCTACCACTACAACTATGATGTCTCCCCGGGATGCACATCTGAGGTGGAGGCAGCCAGCTGCTTACCTAGTCCAATGGCCGAGGGACTAGCAGGCATCCTCTGGGAGCTCTGAGCGGAAGGCCCCGGTGCACCTGTCGGCAGCACATGTGCAGCCGTGCCCCTGTTCCTGTTGACTGTGAGACATGACCTCATCAGAGGGGTGGATCTCGGGGACCTGGTGGCCACTATCGCCACTCCATGGGAGTCGCACCCAGCACCCCATCTTCCCGGTCGGTGCCATAGGGCCACGGCGTTCATCTCGGGAGGGGGGGGGTTTGAGCCCCGGCTGCCCCTGCATCACCTGGCTCTGCCAGCCCTGGCGGCTCCCCGATGTCTGCACCATTGTGCCGATGTCCTTGGCGATGCTCCTCAGTGATTGATCTGTTCTGTTCTGCAGCGCCTCAGCAGTACCCACCTGCGACTGGGACAAGCTCCGCAACGCCTTGGTTGTCCCCATCTGAGAGCGGGACAGGTCCCACAGCACCTCATCGAGGTCAGGATGGTACTGGGTAACATCCAGTACTGGGGGATGGGAACCAGAGCTATGGATCAGAGGATAGGGTAGTTGTTGGACAGGCGGAAATAGTATGCAGCGAGTCTGTGAGGAAGGTTAGACAGTTGATAGGACAAAGTTGCTCTCAGTGGAATGGGTTAAAGTATGTCTGTTTCAATGCAAGGAGTGTCAGGAATAAGGGAGATGAACTTAGAGCATGGATCAGTACTTGGAACTACGATGTTGTGGCCATTACGGAGACATGGATTTCACAGGGGCAGGAATGGTTGTTGAATGTTCCGGGGTTTAGATGTTTTCAGAAGAATATGGAGGGAGATAAAAGAGGAAGTGGAGTTGCACTGTTAATTACGGAGTGCATCACAGCTGCAGAAAAGGAGGTAGTCGAGGAGGGTTTGTCTACTGAGTCAGTATGGGTGGAAGTCAGAAACAAGAAAGGAGCAGTCACTTTATTGGGAGTTTTCTATAGACCCCCCAAAAGCAGCAGAGATGGAAGAACAGATTGGGCGGCAGACCTTAGAAAGGTGCAGAAGTAACAGAGTTGTTGTCATGGGTGACTTCAACTTCCCTAATATTGACTGGAGCCTCCTGGTTTGGATGGAGCAGATTTTGTCAGGTGTGTACAGGGAGGATTCTGACTCAATATGTAGATAGGCCGACTAGGGAGGAGGCGATATTGGATTTGGTGCTTGGTAACGAACCAGGCCAGGTGTCAAGATGTCTCGGTGGGAGAGCATTTTGCTGACAGTGAGAACAACATCTTGACCTTTGCCATAGTCATGGAGAGAGATAGGAACAGACAGTATGAGAAGGTATTTAATTGGGGGAGGGAAAATTATACTGCTATTAGACAGGAGCTGAGAAGCATAAAGTGGGAACAGTTGTTCTTGGGGAAATGCACAACAGTAATGTGGGGGTTGTTTAAGGAGCACTTGCTGCAAGTAATGGATAGTTTTGTCCCACTGAGATGAGGAAGGAATGATAAGGTGAAGGAGCCTTGGATGACAAGTAAGTGGAGCTTCTAGTCAAGAGGAACCATAATAATAATAATAATCATATATTGTCACAAGTAGGCTTCAATGAAGTTACTATGAAAAGCCGCTAGTCGCCACATTCCAGCACCTGTTCGGGGAGGCAGGTACGGGAATTGAACCCGCGCTGCTGGCATTATAAGCCAGCTGTTCAGCCCAATGTGCTAAACCAGCCCCTAAGAAGGAAGCTTATGTAAGGTTGAGGAAACAAGGATCTGGCACGGCTCTAGACGGTTACAAGGTAGCCAGGAAGGAACTCAAAAATGGACTTAGGAGAGCTAGAAGGGGACATGAAAAAGCCCTGGCGGGAAGGATTAGGGAAAACCCCAAGGCGTTCTACACTTATGTGAGAAATAAGAGGATGATCAGAGTGAGCGTAGGGCCAATCAGGGATAATGGAGGGAACTTGTGCCTAGAGTCTGAGGAGATGGGGTAGGCCCGAAATGAATATTTTGTTTCAGTATTCACTAGAGAGAGGGACCTTGTTGCCAATGAGAATAGCGTGAACCAGGTTAATAGACTCAAACAGGTTGATATTAAGAAGGAGGATGCACTGGAAATTTTGAAAAACATCAGGATAGATAAATGCCCTGGGCCTGATGGGGTATACCCAAGGTTACTATGGGAAGCGAGGGAGGAGATTGCTGCGCCATTGGCGATGATCATTGCGTCCTCACTCTCCACTGGAGTAGTACCAGATGATTGGAGGGAGGCAAATGTTATTCCCCTGTTCAAGAAAGGGAATAGAGAAATCCCTGGGAATTACAGACCAGTCAGTCTTACGTCTGTGGTGAGCAAAATATTGGAAAGGATTCTGAGAGATACAACTTATGATTATTTTGAAAAGCATAGTTTGATTAAAGATAGTCAACATGACTTTGTGAAGGGCAGGTCATGCCTCACAAGCCTCGTTGAATTCTTTGACAAGACACAAAATAATAATAATAATTGCTTATTGTCACAAGAAGGCTTCAATGAAGTTACTGTGAAAAGACCCTAGTCGCTTGATGAAGGTCGGGCAGTGGATGTGGTGCATATGGATTTCAGTAAGGCATTTGATAAGGTTCCCTATGGCAGGCTCATTCAGAAAGTTAGGGGGTACGGGATACAGGGAAATTTGCCTGTCTGGATACAGAATTGGCTGGCCGAAAGAAGACAGTAAGTGGTAGTGGATGGAAAGTATTCCGCCTGGAGGTCGATGACCAGTGGTGTCCTGCAGGGATCTGCGTCTCTGCTCTTTGTGATTTTTATAAATGACTTGGATGAGGAAGTGGAAGGGTGGGTTAGTAAGTTTGTCGATGACACGAAGGTTGGGGGAGCTGTAGATAGTGTTGAGGGCTGTTGCAGGTTACAACAGGACATTGACAGGATGCAGAGCTGGGCTGAGAAGTGGCAGATGGAGTTCAGCCTCGATAAATGTGAAGTGATTCATTTTGGAAGGTCGAATTTGAATGCTGAATACAGGGTTAAAGGCAGGATTCTTGGAAGTGTGGAGGAACAGAGGGATCTTGGGGTCCACGTACATAGACCCCTCAAAGTTGCCACCCAGGTTGATAGGGTTGAAAAGAAGGTGTATGGTGTGTTGGCTTTCATTAACAGGGGGATTGAGCTTAAGAGCCGTGAGGTTTTGTTGCAGCTTTATAAAACCCTGGTTAGACCACACTTGGAATATTGTGTCCAGTTCTGGTCACCTCATTATAGGAAGGTTGTGGATGCTTTGGAGAGGGTACAGAGGAGATTTACCAGGATGCCCGCTGGACTGGAGGGTATGTCTTATGAAGTAAGGTTGAGGGAGCTAGGACTTTTCTCACTGGAGCGAAGAAGGAAGAGAGGTGACTTGATAGAGGTGTACAAGGTGATGAGAGGCATGGATAGAGTGGATAACCAGAGACTGTTCCCCAGGGCGGAAATATCTTTAAGGTGATTGGAAGGTGGTATAGGGAAGATGTCAGAGCTAGGTTCTTTACATGGAGAGTGGTGGGTGCGTGTAATGTACTGCCAGCAGAGGTGGTGGAGTCAGAGTCATTAGGGATATTTAAGTGACTCTTGGACTAGCACATGGACAGCAGTAAATTGAAGGGGTGTAGGTTAGGTTGATCTTAGATTAGGATAAATGGTCGGGACAACATCGCGGGCCGAAGGGCCTGTACTGTGCTGTACTGTTGCATGTTCTATGTTCTATCCCCCCCCGCAAGTCAGACATTCTGCCAAGTCTCTCAGCCATGGCCGTCACCGACTGCACGACGCCTTGGACATCTCCACTAATGATGCTGATGTCATGCACCAGGCCACCCTAGCAGTGTTGGTCTTGGTGCAACACATTGCCGGCGATATTTCCAGCGCCCGAAGCACCTGGGATTCCTTCAATCGGTTATGGATCTGCTGCAGTGTTGCAGACATTTCCCTCTGAATGTCCTGACCGCACCCTAACGTCTCCATCAGCTCCGAGTTACCCTGTTCCACAGACTCAGCATCAGGCTGGGACTCAGCTGGATCCAGGGATCGAGCAGACCTCTGACTGCTGTCTCGCTTGCGGGTTCCTGCCTTCTCCTGATGTACATCAGCAGCAATGTGGTGCTCACCAGAATGTGCCCCAGAAGCCGGACGACTAACATTCCTTCCCGAGGTGCATGTATCTGCACTGGTGGAGGATGGTGATGACAGCTTTGATGCCTCGATCGTTTCTTCCTTGGAGCTCTCCTATGAGGTGGTCTCATGGGAGACTGGAGAGGGGGCCATCTTGGATGGGCCGGCGCTGTTGGCTGGATGACCTGCGGGGGAATGGACATGTGGTCAGTAGGAGGATGGGTCATTCAGTAAGACAATCACTACTCATGTGTGACAGGTCCTCCGGGTGGGGCCCGGTGGTTCCTCATCTCTGCGGCTTCTGCCAACCTCTGACTGGGTGACCTCCCTGTCCTCGGCCACCCCACTCACCTCCAGGGTACGCTCCTTGATGGAAGTGAGAAGCTTTTCCTGAGGAGTCACATAGAGTGCATCGTTAGCCACACGCGTAGTTCAGTGTTGGACGAGGGGTGTATGAAGGAAGGGTGGGGGGGTTTGAAGGGAGACGAGGGTGAAGAGAGGGCTGGGGGCCACATGGAGAGTTGGGTGGGTGCTCGCATGGGGATGGAAAGGACTCGGGTGGGGGGAGGGGGGTGGCATTGGTGTCTACTCATGCTGCCCAGTGTAGGTCATTGACCTTTTATCGGCATATGAGGCCAGTCCTCCTGGTCACACTGCCAGAGCATACAGCCACTGTCACCTTGTTCTAGCCCTATGGTGCAACCTCCGGGACCCTCGGGGGAACAGGACATCTCTCCTGACATCCACTGTGTCCAGAAGCCTCCCCAGGTCTGCATCGCCGAATCTTGGGGCCGGTTTCCTCGGCACCATTGTTGTAAACTGGCCGTGGTTGGTGAGCAAGTGCTGCGCGACCTTGTTAGCGGAGGGCTGGCAAGCGTGGTCCCGGCGAACCAACTGGCAAGCCTTCATTTATGCCGTGAAGCCTGTGGGGCCTCGTTAAGTTGAATTGTTTTTAAAGTACCTAATTCGTTTTTTCCAATTAAGGGGCAATTTTACCATTCCACAAAGCTTCCACATCTTTGGGTTGTGGGGGTGAGGCCAACGCAAGCATCATTAAGGTGAATTAACGTTGAATAGTGTTGCTGGCCTCGCTGGGCCGAACGCCGGGAAGCCCGCGGCAGTTCCCGCTCGCTATAACACTTAGAAATCGCGCCCTATATGTTCATGTAATCTTTCAGCCAATAAGAATGCCTTTACTGATTTTATAGGGTGATTAAATTTTGTCCTATATTGGAGATGTGTCTTGGTAGTGAGTGAGCATCTTCCCAATACATGCCTCACTTCCTTCCTTTTGGTTCTAGCTATACTATCACAACACTTCACAGGAGGGGGCAGGGACAACAGAACTTCAAGGACAAGACCCATCAACACCTCCTTGGGGTTTGTGCTAAATACCTATATTGTCTGCATCTTTGAAGCAAATACAGAAACAAAACACAATTTTCTTCTTCCTTATTTTGCCTTGTATCTTCAGAAGTTACATTTCTTTTTTCAGATTAAGGACCCGATTCCAATTTTTGTTTCACTTTATTTTTTTGAAAGGTTAAAGATATTTCTCATGTCTCCCATACTTGATTTCCATGTACTGGATCCGGCACTTGAGTTTAGTGGAATTCCTGACTGGCTTACAAAACACCACAGATAGATTAAAGCCCAGTCAGGATATCAAGTTTCAGTCGATCAACCTGATGAAGATACTCAACATTCATTTTGAGTAACCAATAAACAAACAGGACACGTTTCCTGGTCAGTGACACTCTCGGGGGCCAAGAAAAAGAAAGATCTCAGCAATGCTCAAATGGACTTCAAAGTTCCTCAAAATCTTTTACCTGCAAACTTTTTGTTTCTTAAATTTGCACTTCTCAGTTTCTCTCCTCTTTTTTAAAATGAAAATGGGATAGTTTGCTGACAGTGCATGCAGAGTATGCCTGTGTCAGACTTGAATATTCAAATCCTGGCACTCTCACCATATGCACAGAAGGTATTTGACAGAATTGAGTGGATTTTTAAAAAAATCTATATACCCCGAAGCATTTTTGGCTTTGAAACCACAATTTTGATGATGGATAGGATGTTTTCCTGATCACTTGTATAATCTCTGCTTTGGAACTCCATCATTGCACATGACAAGCTGGCTTGCTTTCCCCCACTCCCTGTTGAACCATCAGCTGAAATAATTATTCAAATAAGTCAAAGGTTTACAACTGGGAAGTAGACAGCACAAGATCAGTTTGTACGCACAAGATGATTTAAACTCATCCAGAATCCGCCCTAATTAATGCATTTGGCAGTATTTCTTGGACTGCACTGGGACAAGTCAGAGGCAGAGCCCTTGACTACTTTTATTTTCCCTTCATTTCTCAGGATTTTAACAAGCTCTCTGCATTAAATGGACCCCTTGGGATTTTAGTATTTTGGCATTTTAAATTGCAATCAAATTGAGCCTCTACTCAAATTTAAGAGGGCATTACAGCAAGAGCTAGAGATTTGAGAAGCACTGCATTTATCTTTTAATGGGTAGAGGAGCATCAATAAAGATGAATGTACTTGCCCACATAAATTATCCACTTGTCATATTCCTGATAAAGCCAAAGTCTTCCACATTAAAATGGTGAAATTGCCGCATTAACAAATCTCCAAGAACAGGTGCAAAATCCAACGTTTGAATTGAATTGTTCGAACTAAGTATATTAATTGGAAGGGGAAGCGTGTTAGGCACCCAATTTCAAATTGTATTTATGAGCACTTGAGCTCAAAAACTTAAAAATAATATGGTCTGGCTAATTCAAAGTAATTCAGTTAGATTGTTATACTTTAAGCAGGTCTGGGACCCTCAACTGCTGAAGCTTGATCATCTCTTTGTTCCAAATGTTTTCAGTATCTGGCTCTTCATTATAAATCATCATTCCTGAACAATCAGAAATAGTCATATTTATTAAAATATATGCAAATAGGTGATAGGTACAGAACTTAGATATTGTTAACTGAAAACTATGAAGTCACCTAATGGTAGTAATGGAATTCCCAGGACTTGTATTTTTTGTTGTTCTTTGAAGGAATATTCTAAAGGGATGGAAAATAAATGCAGTTCGTTATTGCCAAACCAATTTGAATGTTCATTAAGACAGAAAAAGGAAAGGTTATCTAATAAAAAAAGTCCTCCCAAATGAGCCTCCATATATATGAACTCGATTTTCCTTTGAATTGAGTTGGCAGCAGAGCAGAACTTTCATGTGGTGACTCCAGTCCTAATCCATTTAAAGGACAGGCGCCCAGATGTACGGATGCATCAGTTCATGTCCAATTTTCAGGAAAATGTCCCTGGAGAGAAGGGCTTTTGGGTGTTAAGAACAGGAAACCTCATAGGAATATAAGTTTATGGAAAAAGAAGCAGTGGATTCAACCTCCATCACATGCTGGGCAATTTAGGAAGAAGTTTATTGATTTGAGAATTAAGTGAAGGCACTATGCGTACTTTTGGGTGTGGGAATAAAAGAGGTGTGATTCACCACCCTGCTCTCTGTAAGAATAGAGAGGAAAACTGATCTAATCACAGCTGAGCTCTGAAAACACAATGTCAAATCCAAACCATTGTGTAAACACACATTGCATGTCACACGGTTATGTCAGGTAGGAAGAGGTATTTAAAGAGAAAGAGGAAGGCCCATTTTTTGAAACATGAAGGCAAACAGCAGAGGTTGTTGGAGATAGACAAATAGGAGGAAAAGTGCCAAGATTCATCAAGACAAGGGCCAGAATTTTATAAGTATTGATGGCCACTTGAGAGCCATTTTCCACCAAGCCTCAGTGTTTAGACTGACCATCAGATGACAGCTCAGAGATGGAAGCCTGTAAATAGTGATCATTAGATGGTGGGTGACGGGGTGCGCCCCCATCAGAAGCTTCCACCTGACTCGGCGCGTCCTCCCCTTAAGGCCCAGTGACCTCCAGACCTCCCTTTCCCTGGGCCTATCCTCTGAGATCCTGATGGTTCCCCTTGGCCCCACTCCCCACGCCACACCCACCAGACATCCCTACCCTTCCTGAACTCTGACTCCTCCCACTTATCTTGTCCTTTGGTTCGTGAGACTTTAAGGAGACAGCTCCATGCTGTGCTCCTTCTGGCCACTGCAAAGTTGTGTCTGGAGGGACTAGGCAGCTGCTGGTCAATTTGATTGGTTGGCAGCTCTTTAGGGTGGGACTTGCCCCTGAGCAAGGGGCAGAAGTCCTGCCCAATGCCTACCAAGGCCCATTAGAGCATAACATAGCATCTGGGCTACTGGATTCAGTGGGATTTGATATCTGCTACTTTTTCAGATGGACCCCATCATCCTGAATATTCAGGCCAAGATGATGAGGAGCGCAGTTACTTCTTGCTTTTTGTGAAATATTGAAGTATTTAAATGGACATTAAATCAGTCACCAGTTCCACAAAAAGCAATGTTTAATGAAACACACTTTTGTGTTTTTACCATCCTGACTTCCAGGATGGAAGCATCCCACTTCCAGGAGAGCAGCATGGTTACACAGTGGTTAGAACTGCTGCCTCACAGAACCAGGGACACAGGTTCAATTCCGGCCTCAGATGACTGTCTGTGTGGAGTTTGTATGTTCTCCTCGTGTCTGTGTGGGTTTCCAGTGGGTGCTCCGGTTTCCTCCCACAGTCCAAAGATGTCCGGGTTAGGAGGATTGGACTGCTTAATTGCCCCTTAGTGTCCAGGGATGTGCAGGTTAAATTATGGGGTTATGGGGTGGGCGTGTGAGTGGGCCTAGGTAGCGTGCTCATTCAAAGGGTTGGTGCAGACTCAATGGGCCAAATGGCCTCCTGGGTTATAGGGATTCTAAGCGGTCAGAGGGGCAGTTTGGCACTTAAGTTGTGCAATTTCTGTCCCACCCCACTAACCTGAGCACACTCTGGGTCAAACAAATGATATCCAAAAAAGGAAAAATGACTTGCACATATGTACCTACCGCTGCCATTCATAACCAAAGAGTGCTTTACACTAACTCTGTGTAATGTAGAAAATGGAGCATCCAATTTGTGCACAGAAAACTCCCACAAACAGGAATGAGATATCGACCAGATAATTGGTTTTAGTAATTTGCACTGAGGAATAAATATTGACCAACGCTCCAAGGATAATTCAAATAGTCATGTGGGATCTTTACATCTATATGAGAGGGCAGGTGTTCAAGTCATTACTTCAACCCAGAATCATCTGTCTCCGAGGCAAAAGGGCCACCAGTTGAGCTACAGAGAAAGCAATTTGCAAGTCAGAGGATTTTCACAGGGTGAAGCACCGAGCAGTATTGAACATAAGGATCTGGAAGTGGAAGAGATGGTGTGCGGTAGTTCTTCATGGAAGGTAACCTAATGCCTGCCCCTGACTGAGGAACCAAGGGGGACAACATCTCTGCTCCAGTCTTCAAGATAAGAATAATTAGAGAGCATCAGTTTCATGTTTTAACAGTGGAGGTATTTCCAAGCATTTGGTTGCACCTTTTGAATCTGAAACACATTGAAAGATGTTTGTCACACTATGGAAAACACTTGGAGAGGCCTGTGGCATCAGGAGGAGGCACCAAGAAATTGGTGGCTTCTTGACCGCCACATTGTTTCGATGGATATGCTACCAGATTCAGTCATTCACAGAAGTTCAAATTCTTAATTCGGAATATTTAGACGTTCTCACATCTTTGCAACTACGTGCAAGGAAAGGTAACAGATGTTGTTGTCTCTTATGAGACGAACAATAAGCTAACTTGCTTAAAGTCTTGACCAATTGAATGAGAGGGCATCTGACATGGGGTCCAACATTCATTGAAACAGAAAGAAACAGGGCTCTTGGACAATAGTTTTACCGGGATACAAAATTACTTCAATCAAGTCAACAACCTCTCAACTTCATGTCACTTGTAGAGCACCATTAAGAAGTAATTATGTGGACTTCCGGGTGCGGCGATGACCAGCTAAGTTGCACGTTTCGGCAGCTCCCGTTGGAACGGACTTTTGGGCTCTTAATAGGAGCCCCAACGGCAATTTAAACGGCCAAAAACACTGTGCGGTAAACCAGAAGGGAATCCCCCCGGACACGCATGGAAAAGGGAGAGGATAGCGGCCGGATTGCGGAGGATCCTCTGGAGCAGCGGCAAGGAAGGGAAGCTCAAAGCAAGATGGCGTTGGAAGGTGGCCGTTTGTTACGGGGCCCGGAGCAACAAGAGTTCCTGCGGCGCTGTGTGGAAGAGCTGAAGAAGGAGTTGAAGAAGGAGCTGTTGGCCCCGATATTACAGGCGATTGAAGGGCTAAAGGAGGAGCAGAGGAACCAAGAGCTGGAGCTTCGGGTCGTGAAGGCAAAGACTGCTGAAAATGAAGATGAAATACAGGGCCTGATGGTGAAGGCAGAAACGCACGAGGCACAGCATAAAAGGTGTGTGGAGAGGCTGGAAGCACTGGAGAATAATTCGAGGAGGAAGAATTTAAGAGTCCTGGGTCTTCCCGAAGGCACAGAAGGGGCGGACGTCGGGACATATGTGAGCACGATGCTTCACTCACTAATGGGATCGGAGGCGCCGACGGGCCCGTTGGAGGTGGAGGGAGCTTATCGAGTTCTGGCGCGAAGACCAAAGGCTGGAGAGATACCTCGAGCTATAGTGGTGAGGTTTCTCCGCTACAATGACAGAGAGACGGTCCTCAGATGGGCGAAGAAAACTCGGAGCTGTAGGTGGGAGAACGCGGTGATCCGCGTATACCAGGATTGGAGTGTGGAGGTGGCGAGAAGGAGGGCAAGTTTCAATCGGGCTAAGGCGGTGCTTCACAAAATGAAGGTCCAGTTTGGAATGTTGCAACCGGCGAGATTGTGGGTCACACACCAAGGGAAGCACCACTACTTTGAGACGGCAGAAGAGGCGTGGACATTCATTGTGGACGAGAAGCTGGAATAGTCTGGCGAGAGAAAGAGCTTTTGGGACAAAGTGGTGGGGTGATTATGTGGGGCGAGGAAGGGGAAGGGGAAGGGGGGGGGTGTTGATTTTTTAATTTGTTAATTTTGTGTTCCTGTAATGTTTCTCTCTTCCCCATGTTGGAGGCGGGGGGCGGGGGGGGGGGGGGGGAGTATGAGGAACTGTGGGCGCCGGCCAATAGGGGCGTGGCCGAGTGGGAAACGCGGGCTTTGTTCCCGCGCTATGGTAATTATGGCGGGAACAGGGACGCAGGAAGGAGGGGGCCTCGCACAGTGGGGGCCGAGGACAACGGGGGAAGCCGAGGTCAGCCAGAGTTCGCTGACTTCTGGGAGCAACATGGGGGGTGCAACTACGCTAGAGGGGGATCTAGCGGAGGGGGGGGGGTTAACTGGGTTGCTGCTGCTAAGGAGAAGGGGGAGCTGTTATGGGATGGGGTGGTCGAGGCGGGAGGGCACCGTCGGGGGGATATACGGGTACGTGGGAACCGGGTGAGGAGCTGGGTTAAAAAAGGGGATGGCTAGTCGACAGGGGTGGGGGGGGGGGTAAAGAGCCCCCCAACCCGGCTGATCACATGGAACGTGAGAGGGCTGAATGGGCCGATTAAAAGGGCACGGGTACTCGCACACCTAAAGAAATTAAAGGCAGATGCGGTTATGTTGCAGGAGACGCACCTGAAACTGATAGACCAGGTCAGACTACGTAAAGGATGGGTGGGGCAGGTGTTTCATTCGGGTTTAGATGCGAAGAACAGGGGGGTGGCTATCTTGGTGGGGAAACGGGTACCGTTTGAGGCAAAGACCATAGTGGCGGATAGTGGGGGTAGATATGTGATGGTGAGTGGCAGATTGCAAGGGGAGGCGGTGGTTCTGGTGAACGTGTACGCCCCGAACTGGGATGATGCAAATTTTATGAGGCGTATGTTGGGACGTATCCCGGACCTGGAGGTGGGAAAGTTGGTAATGGGGGAGATTTCAATACGGTGCTTGATCCAGGGCTGGACCGGTCGAGGTCCAGGACCGGGAGGAGGCCGGCAGCAGACAGGGTACTCAAGGACTTCATGGAGCAGATGGGAGGGGTAGACCCCTGAAGATTTAGTAGGCCTAGGAGTAAGGAGTTCTCATTTTTCTCCCATGTTCACAAAGTATACTCACGGATAGACTTTTTTGTCTTGGGAAGGGCACTGATTCCGAAGGTAACAGGGACAGAATATACGGCCATAGCCATTTCGGACCACGCTCCACATTGGGTCGACCTGGATGTAGGAGAGGAAAAAGAACAGCAACCACTCTGGAGAATGGATATGGGCTTATTGGCGGATGAGGGGGTATGTTTAAGGGTGAGGGGTGTATTGAAATGTACTTGGAGCTTAATGACAATGGAGAGGTTCAGGTGGGAGTGGTCTGGGAGGCGTTGAAGGCGGTGGTCAGAGGGGAACTGATATCCATAAGGGCACATAAAGGGAAGCAAGAGGGTAAAGAAAGGGAGCGATTGTTGAAAGAACTTTTGAGGGTGGACAGGCAATATGCGGAGGCACCGGAGGAGGGACTGTACAGGGAAAGACAAAGGCTACATGTGGAATTTGACCTGCTGACCAGGGGTAAGGCAGAGGCACAGTGGAGGAGGGCACAGGCTGTACAGTATGAGTATGGAGAGAAGGCGAGTCGGCTACTGGCCCACCAATTGAGGAAGAGGGGAGCAGCGAGGGAGATAGGTGGGGTGAGAGATGAGGAGGGATAGATGGAATGGGGAGCGGAGAGAGTGAACAGGGTGTTCAAGGCATTCTATGAGAGGTTATATAAGGCTCAGCCCCCAGAAGGGAAGGAGGGAATGATGTGTTTCCTGGATCAGCTGGAATTCCCGAAGGCGGAGGAGCAGGAGAGGGCGGGACTGGGAGCACAGATTGAGATGGAGGAGGTGGTAAAAGGGATTGGGAGCATGCAGGCGGGGAAGGCCCCGGGACCGGACGGATTCCCGGTGGAATTTTATAGGAAATATATGGACCTACTGGCCCCGCTTTTGACGAGAACCTTTAATGATGCCAGGGAAAGGGGGCAGATGCCCCCGACTATGTCGGAGGTGACGATATCGCTCCTTTTGAAGAAGGAAAAAGACCCGCTGCAGTGTGGGTCCTACAGGCCCATTTCCCTTTTAAATGTAGATGCTAAGCTCCTGGCCAAGGTGATGGCGACGAGGATAGAGGACTGTGTCCCAGGGGTGGTCCACGAGGATCAAACTGGGTTCGTTAAGGGGAGACAGTTGAACACGAACATATGGAGGCTGCTAGGGGTGATGATGATGCCCCCAGAGGGGGAGGCGGAGATAGTGGTATCGATGGACGCCGAGAAAGCATTCGACAGAGTGGAGTGGGACTATCTGTGGGAGGTGCTGAGGAGATTTGGTTTTGGAGAAGGGTTTATTGGATGGGTACAGCTGCTATATAGGGCCCCGGTGGCAAGCGTGGTCACGAACAGGCAGAGGTCTGACTACTTCCGTCTTTATAGAGGGACGAGGCAGGGGTGTCCCCTGTCTCCGTTACTGTTTGCATTGGCGATTGAGCCCCTGGCCATAGCACTGAGGGGCTCCAGGAAGTGGAGGGGAGTACTCAGGGGAGGAGAAGAACACCGGGTATCTTTGTATGCAGACGATTTATTGCTGTATGTTGTGGACCCAGTGGAGGGGATGCCTGAGATAATGCAGACACTCAGGAGTTTGGGGAATTTTCAGGGTACAAATTGAATATGGGGAAGAGTGAGTTGTTTGTGGTGCATCCGGGGGAGCAGAGCAGGGGAATAGGTGATTTACCGCTGAGGAAGGTAACAAGAGATTTCCGGTACTTAGGGATTCAGATAGCCAGGAGTTGGGGTACCTTACATAGGCTTAATTTAACAAGTTTGGTGGAACAGATGGAGGAGGATTTTAAGAGATGGGACATGGTGCCCCTGTCACTGGTAGGTAGGGTGCAGGCGGTCAAAATGGTAGTCCTTCCGAGATTCCTTTTTGTGTTTCAGTGCCTTCCGGTGATGGTCACGAAGGCTTTTTTCAAGAAAATTGAGAAAAGTGTCATGAGTTTTGTGTGGGCCGGGAAGACCCCGAGAGTGAGGAGGGGGTTCTTGCAGCGTAGCAGGGATCGGGGGGGGCTGGCACTACCGAGCCTAAGTGAATACTACTGGGCCGCCAATATCTCAATGGTGTGTAAGTGGATAGGAGAAGGGGAGGGAGCGGCGTGGAAGAGATTGGAGATGGCGTCCTGCAAAGGAACCAGCCTACAAGCACTGGTGACGGCGCCGTTGCCGTTCTCCCCGAAGAAATACACCACAAGTCCAGTGGTGGTGGCAATGCTAAAAATTTGGGGGCAGTGGAGACGACATAGGGGAAGGACGGGAGCCTCGGTGTGGTCCCCGATAAGAAATAATCATAGGTTTGTCCCGGGGAGAATAGATGGGGGATTTGGAGCATGGCAGAGAGCTGGGGTTGTGCAACTGAGAGATCTGTGCGTAGACGGGACGTTTGCGAGTCTGGGAGCGCTGACGGAAAAATATGGGTTGCCCCAAGGGAATGCATTTCGGTACATGCAACTGAGGGCTTTTGCGAGGCAACAGGTGAGGGAATTCCCGCAGCTCCCGACGCAGGAGATTCAAGATAGAGTGATCTCAGGGACATGGGTGGGGGACGGTAGGGTGTCGGATATATACAGGGAAATGAGGGACGAGGGGGAGATCATGGTGGATGAGCTGAAGGGGAAATGGGAAGAAGAGTTGGGGGAAGAGATTGAGGAGGGGCTGTGGGCTGATGCCCTACGTAGGGTAAACTCGTCGTCCTCGTGCGCCAGGCTAAGCCTGATACAATTCAAGGTTTTACACAGGGCGCATATGACCGGAGCAAGGCTCAGTAAATTTTTCGGGGTAGAGGATAGGTGTGGGAGATGCTCAAGAAGCCCAGCAAACCACACCCACATGTTTTGGTCATGCCCGGCACTGCAGGGGTTCTGGGTGGGGGTGGCAAAGGCGCTTTCGAAGGTGGTGGAGGTCCGGGTCGAGCCAGGCTGGGGGTTGGCTATATTCGGGGTTGCAGAAGAGCCGGGAGTGCAGGAGGCGAAAGAGGCTGATGTCTTGGCCTTTGCGTCCCTAGTAGCCCGGCGAAGGATATTGCTTATGTGGAAGGAAGCCAAACCCCCGGGCGTGGAGACCTGGATAAATGACATGGCAGGGTTTATAAAACTAGAACGGATAAAGTTCGCATTAAGGGGCTCGGCTCAAGGGTTCACCAGGCGGTGGCAACCGTTCATTGACTACCTCGCAGAACAATAAAGGAAATGGGAAGGCAACAGCAGCAACCCAGGGGGGAGGGGGGGAGGGCTCGGGTGGGTCCTCAGGGGTGTTTTTGTATAGATATTTGTACTTGGTTATGTATATTGGATTGTTTGATTTTATTTCTGGAGAGTTATTATTTTTGTTATGGCAGTTGCCATTTAGTTTATATACTATTTATTTATTGTTTAAACGGTCACTGTTATTTATATTGTTTTATTGTTGTAAAAAGGAAAACCTTTGTATTGTTTTGGTTGGCTGAAAAATTTGAATAAAATATTTTTTTTAAAAAAAGAAGTAATTATGTAGAAACCTGTTATAACCCGGGTTATAAAACCTGTTATAAGGGTCTCATGGGGTAGGGATGATCCATTACCCTGCGGAGATTGTAGAATACAAGTTCCCCTGTTAAGGGAGCAGGGGACCCTTAACAAAGTTTATGTGCCTTTGTATAAATAGAGTTGTTCAGTCAGGCACCGACGAGAGAAGACCCAGTAGGGAACTACTGGAGATGTACAGAATAGTTAACGCGTTAAATAAAATAATTTTTGCTTTTCTCTAAAACTCGGTGTGGACTCCTTTAGTTGCTTTTACAAAAACCCTCAAGTTGATAAGAATGAAGGCACGGGGGGAGGGAAGGAGGGGGGCGGGGGCAAGGGGGAAACATGGTAGCAGTAATGGAAAAAGTAGTAATGATTGGTACTTGGAATGATTGTTATAATTTTAAATAATATTATTCTGGAAAGTAAAGATTGTTTGATTAAGCATATTTCAGAATTCATTTTTCTGGTTGGACTGAGATGTAAGAATGTGAGATCTCGGTTTGAGACAATGTGAGCTGTCGTTAAGAATACAGGCCTTAATGAAACAGCCAGTGTGTAGAAGTGACCGGTCATGTTTGTTTCCCTGTACAGCTTGCTTTGAATTATTGAGAGCAATCGATGCAATCCTGCCTCTTTTCTTTGGTTACATGCTGTTTAATCACTTTCTTCATCTTCCCTTGCTTTTGTGCAAGCTGCCCCTTCAATAGGGGAGGAGAGCTGTTTAATTCTTCATGATAATCTGTAGCTTCAGAAAGTAGTAATGTTTTTTGCATAGCAACATAATCCAGGATGCAGGAAGTTACTATGGGGATCATTTTAACCTAATGTGCCAGGTGAGAGACCAATGGAACCAGATTTACATCCACCTAATGTTAGTGAAATCAGGCGATGTTTAAAAATTGCTCTCAATCCTGTCAATTTTCCAGCAAGTAAACTACATTAAAAATGCCTTTTATAATTCTGTACTCTGCTGCTGAGTAGGCACTACTATGGGCGCGATTCAACAGAAACATTTCTAAGTGCCATTTTGGGTGCTTTTGGCGGGGTGTTCCTTGATGGCCGCATTGGCAAGTTCACAGCCCGTATTCAACAGCACTTAGTGCTGAAAATTAGTCCCCATTACTGGCTGTCTGGCTGTCTGATTCACCTGAGTCGTGCCTCAGCTTCTCGCTGCTAACAAGAGACGGCTGCTTTTAAACGCTCCCTCACCACTCACTCCCAGTCAACACACAAGCATGACCTGCGAATCACTTTGGGGCTGTCAAACTGGCCAGGCTTCACAACGCTGTGGATGAGAGGCCAATAAGACCATAAGACATAGGAGCAGAATTAGGCCACTCGGCCCATCGAGTCTGCTCCGCCATTCAATCATGGCTGATATTTTTTCATCCCCATTGTCTTGCCTTCTCCCCATAACCCCTGGTCCCCTTATTAATCAAGAACCAATCTAACTTTGTCTTAAAGACACTCAATGATTTGGCCTCCACAGCCTTCTGCAGCAAAGAGTTCCACAGATTCACCACCCTCTGGCTGAAGAAATTCCTCCTCATCTCAGTTTTAAAGGATCGTCCCTTTGTCTGAAATGGTGTCCTCTGGTTCTACTTTTTTCGACAAGTGAAAACATCCTCGCCACGTCCACTCTATCCAGGCCTTGCAGTATCCTGTAAGTTTCAATAAAATCCCCCCTCATCCTTCTAAACTCCAATGAGTACAGACCCAGAGTCTTCAACCATTCCTCATACGACAAGTTCTTCATTCCAGGGATCATTCTTGTGAACTTCCTCTGGACCCTTTCCAAGGCCAGCACATCCTTCCTTAGATACGCGGCCCAAAACTGCTCACAATACACCAGGCAGGACATCCTGTTCCCCCGAGGGGTTCGGAGGACCAGCAGTAGGGCCAGCAATTCCGCTTGCATGGCGGTGGCAGCGCTGGCAGTTTGGGTAGCATGACCAGGAGAACCACCGTCCAATGTTGGAAGAAGACCAACGACCTCCACCGAGCTGCAAGGATAAGTTACCGCCTCTCTCCTGGCATCAGTTCCACTTGTCACCCCTCCAATCCCAAAACCTCGCCCCGCATCTCCCCCCCCCCCACGCCCAACAGATCACTGGCTGACACCTTGCACCCTCCCCACATACAAACTTCATGCTTGTTCTTCAGAAATCATTGGCACCCACCAGCGCAACCCCTTCATGTCTAGGTGCGGTGCCCACACATGCCGCCTGCTATAGACTCCCCCGACTTATCAAGCGTGTGGCTCACAATATCCTCCCTTTTTACCCACAGGAGAAGATATTCTATAATAAGTGGGAAAGGGCCAAGATGGGGGGAGGATTCCCAGAGATCTGAGTTCTCATCCCCTATGAAAACAGGCCCTGGAGATCGCAGGGTTGACTGAGGAGAGAACAGTCAGCAATAGTGAGGTTGGCCTGCACCACAGAGGTGAGGATCTACTGCCCCTTCACCCAGATGACCTGTCTCAAGTGACTACTTCATGTCCGACAAAACTATCCTTCCCTCTCACTGACCGCATGTCCATTGTCTCGTAGGATTTCCATCTGATGAGGCCGGGCGATCCGAAGTCACGTCCCCTGCCCACCATCCATGTGACCACCTCAGAGGAGAGTTCCGAGGAGACCACCATTGAGGCTTCACAGCTTTCACCCCCACCTTCCACCAGTGCAGAGACACACACCTCGGAGGGTGGCACCCGTGGACAGGTTTCGGGGTGCAATCTAGTGGCAACCACATAGTTGGCACATCTAGTGGAGGCAGGAACATCCAAGAGAGGCAGCAGTCGGAGGCCAGGTGGATCTAAAGACTCAGTTGGGTCCCAGTCAGATGCCAAGCCTCTGGACAAGGTTCTCCCAGAGCTGATGCAGATGACATGACATAAGGGTGGCACGGTGGCACAGTTATTAAACTGCATCCTCACAGCCCCAGGGGCCGGGTTCAATTCCGGCCTTGGGTGACTGTGTGGAGTTTGCACTCTCTCCCTGTGTCTGCATGGGTTTCCTCCGGATGCTCCAGTTTCATCCCACAGTCCAATGATGCACAGGTTAGGTGGATTGGCCATGCTCAATTGTCCCTTAGTGTCCAAAAGGTTATGTTGGGTTACTGGGTTATGGGCGTAGGGTGGAGTCATCGGTTTAAGTAGGGTCCTCTATCCAAGAGCTAGTGCAGACTTGATGTGCCGAATGTCCTCCTTCTGCACTGTACATTCTACGCTAAATTCTATGATTCATGAGAGGGTTCCAGGTACATTCCAGTGACTGCGTAGCCAATTGGAGGAGTCCCAAAGGCTTTGGTCGCAGGACAATGCGTGGCACTGAGACCAACAATGCTAGGGTGGCGACTGCTGCGCCATTGTCGATGATCTTTGCAACCTCACTCTCCACTGGAGTATTACCGGATGATTGGAGGGAGGCGAATGTTGTTCCCCTGTTCAAGAAAGTGAATAGGAAAACCCCTGGGAATCACAGACCCATCAGTCTTACGTCTGTGGTGAGCAAAATATTGGAAAGGACTCTGAGAGATAGGATTTATGGTTATTTTGAAAAACATAGTTTGATTAAAGATAGATGCATGGCTTTGTGAGGGGCAGGTCATGCCTCACAAGCCTCATTGAATTCTTTCAGGATGTGACGAGACACATTGATGAAGGTCGGGCAGTGGATGTGGTGTATATGGATTTCAGTAAGGCATTTGATAAGCTTCCCCATGGTAAGCTCATTCAGAAAGTTAGGGGGCATGGGATAAAGGGAAACTTGGCTGTCTGGATACAGAATTGGCTGGCCGAAAGAAGACAGCGAGTGGTAGTGGATGGAAAGTATTCCGCCTGGAGGTCAGTGACCAGTGGTGTCCCGCAAGGATCTGTTCTGGGACCTCTACTCTTTGTGGTTTTTATAAATGACTTGGATGAGGAAGTGGATGGGTGGGATAGTCAGTTTGCCGATGACACAAAGGTTGGGGGAGTTGTAGATAGTGTTGAGGGTTGCTGCAGGTTACAACAGGCGTGAATCCCACACCGCTGCTCCAACGCCAGCTGCCATATTCTCCGGCACCGGTGTTCGGGCAGGGGCGGGGATCACGTCACGCCTGTGAGGGGCCATTGGTAGCGCACCTCCCGGCAATTCTCCGGGCCCCGATGGGCCGAATGGCCGTCGGTTTCTGGCCAGTCCCGCCGCCGTGGGCTTGGACATGGTCCCACACGGCGGGACCTTGCTGGTAGGCAGGCTGGTGCGGTCCTCGGGGGGGTGCGGGGGGATCCGGCCCCGGGGGGGGGGGGCCCCCGCGGTGGCCTGGTCCGCAATCGGGGCCCACGGATCTGCGGGCGGGCCTGTGCCATGGGGGCACTCCTTCCTGCCGTGCCGGTCCCTGTAGGGCTCCGCCATGGCCGGCGCGGAGAAGATACCCCCCTGCGCATGCACTAGAATACGCCGGATTGTACATGCGCGGAACCACACCGGCAGTTCTGCGCATGCGCTAATTTGCGCCGGCCCTTCGGCGCCTGTTGGCGTGGCGCCAACCCTTCCGGTTCATTCACTCTTCATTCACCTGAGGAAGGAGCTTTGCTCTGAAAGCTAGTGTTTGAAACAAACATGTTGGACTTTAACCTGGTGTTGTAAGACTTCTTACTATGTTAATCTTCACAGCAGGTCTGCCTGCACCCCCACCCCCTGTCGCCCTCCACTTCAGCCCACCCCTTATCCCCTGGGCACAGTGGTCCAAGATCAAACACCCCCGATGCAGAACCCGTTCAGAGGGTGGGTGTGAGTGCACTGTAAGGAGAAAGATGGGAGTCAGACTTTAGCAGAAACTTAGGAGCACCTGAGCTTTCCTCACAGTGAGTTATCATCACTCTCTTGCCTTGTATACTGACCCGCTGATTCAGGCCCATCATCCTGGAGTGATGTTACACAAAACCTTGGAGGGTGGAACAGTGTAGTCGGGGAGAGGGTGGTGTGATGGCGCGGGGCGGGGTGGGGGGGGGCGGGGGGGGGGGGGGAATTGGAAGAGTGTAGGAATTGGGGAGTAAGGATGAAAATAAGTAAGGAGAGGGGGTTGGTGGGTGGGAAGAAGGGAAATGGGGAGGGGTATTGGGCTGGGGATTAGGGGGAAGGAGGGAAGTGGGGGATTGGGTAAAGGAGGGAAATGGGGAGGGGGAAGGCGGGAAAGGGAGCGGCGTTGAACTGATGGACATAGCCTCATCCTATGAGAATCCGGTGAGGCTGAGGGCCTTCCAAGTCCTCCCGGTGTGTCGGACCTTTGCCATTGCCTGTCCTCCATCCTCCGGCCCTTACTCTGATTCCTCCCCGGGCATGTCCGCCAGCCCCTCCTGGTCCGCCACATGTCCCTCCTCCTTCTCCTCCAGCATGTCAGCCCGCTGCTGTACCACGAGGATATTGCACAGATATCACTCTCGAGGTGGAGTCTTCTATGACACATGTTGTCCATCATCTCATTGAAAGACCAACAACACCTGTTTACCTTGGGCTCTCACTGGCCTTCCCCTCTAGGTTCCTACTCAGTCTGATGGGCAGCCAGATCTTCAGGGTGTGCGGTGGCCCACTGCACATGGGGTGCTGCCTCACGCCTGCATCATCGCTGCTGCTGCCTCCTTCAGCGTCTGCCCACCTGGCTCTCACCAGAAATGCAAGAGCAGCCAGCGCGAGACTGACACCACCATCCATTCTGATATTTGTTAAGAATTGTAGAAGGAGATAGACCAACAATCAGTTTGGGCTTCCATCCCGGGATCCTCAAATCCAACAGACCCCTCCCGCCCTCCCTTAACATTGTACTGATATGCATTAACAAGTGTATGTGTGAATATGTGTAGCCTCTGACCTGTAGATGTCAGGCAAGTAGTAGCACGTGGCACTGTAGCTTGAGGGAGTCTTGAGGAGAAACCATTGTGGCCAGTTATGTTTGTATTAGTTCCAGGTTTATAGCATAAATTTCATACCCACAGTTTATTACACAATAATAAAATTAACTAGTCTTGAACTAAAAGTTCTTCAGTACGCCGACTCAGTAATTGTCTCTGTTCAAGAACATAACATGGTACCAGGGGTGGTGATCAAAAACTAAATGATCGGAAGTGTGAAGGTTCGAAGGATTTCTTCAAATTTGATGAAACGGTGCTCCTAGTAAAATGTGGAACAACGAAGACAATAGCAATCTCGTCAAAAATAAAATTCTGAAAACACATCGCCAGTGCAGGAAGAAAATGGATAATTTTAAAACTCCAGAATAACTTCGAGTAACCGGTAATATTGATGGCAATTGACGCGCATTTAAACAACAGTTTACACTGTATGTTTCAGCCCTAGGATTGCAGGTGCAGCCAGATGAAAGAAAGATAGTGTTGTTGCAAACGGTAGCAGGCTCGCAGGCGATTGAGATGTGTAACATCTTTGTATTTGAACAAGAAGATGATAGTAAAAGCTTTGATGCTGTAGAAGCCAGCTATTTTCTATAGGTAAAAGATAGCTATTTAGCATTAAGCCCCTAGTCTATTAAATACCATTTTAAAACTCACTCACAACCTCAGGTTATTTTAAAACACACATTCAGCATTTCAAAACATAGCTTCAACAGAACACAGAAACAGACAGATTAAAACAGCATTCTTATTCAGCCAATAAATACATTTGCAAGATAAAGCGAACAAGGACAGGGCAGGCTCCATGGCAACGACACAGTAACCTAAAGGCGCTGTTGTCCTCAGCAAGAATCCAGTTCAAGCAGCTTGCGATAAGGAAGCCGAATCGCATTCCATAGCTCATACAAGAATACATTTAAGTTAATGTTGCCTATTAATGACAGACAGCTAAAACATTGAATCAAACTTATTTGATTCTAACCCAAACCAATTAGGATTATATCGGGGTATAGCTAGATGGCTAAAGTCTGATATGATTTTGTATAACCGTGATAGATCGTACGGCTCTCTCTCTCTCTTCTTCATGAATCATCTATACTTTGACTTAACTATTCGCTGTCTCTCAGTTTTTCATATTTCACTTTCTGACTTTGACTTTTGAAGTTATTGCGAGCTGTTTGCCTAAACAAGAAAATCATTTCTGTGATTGTTTGAAAGTTGAATTGTCGACAAGATTGCTTCATTGAGTCCTTTGCTAGCTGGACTTATTCGAGAATAAGACTTTAAATGATTCTCAATTGTAATCAATAGAGATAAATAAAACAGATTTCTTATTTGCACCTGAGAAGTTTTAATTCAAATTTCTACTGAGTTTAGTGATCGCAAAGTGCCGCTAAAGCCGCATGGTAGACCTCTACAGATGCCGTCATAAAAAAATTTGATGGGCATTGCACGCTGAGAAAGATTGAAACTTTTGAGCGATATATATTTAGAACATGCACACAAAAGACAGGCGAGTCCTTTGATAGCTTTCTTACCAAACTCAAGTTAAAAGCACAAATGTGTAACTTCGCAACTTTAAAATCTTCAATGATTTGGGATCAAATTGGCTTTGGAGTAAATGATGATAAGGTGTGTGAGTGTCTCTCATGGGAGGATGAGCTTCAGTTAGAAGACGCGATTAAGATTTGGCAAGCTGGACTTCCGGTGGCGGCTCTGAGGGAGTAGGTCACACATTTGGTGGCTCCCGCTTCTGTTGGACTTTTGGACCTTTCCCCTGACTTTTTTGCGCTTTTGAGCACGGAACTGGAAAGCAATAGCACTCAGGCACAGGACCCATACCGAATTGTATGGACCTAAGAAGCCGGAGGGACCGTAAACAGCAGAATGAGTGGTTGAGTAAGGGCTGAGTGGAGGCTGTGAGAGTGACCAGCATGGCTGGTGTTCAGAGCAAGGCGCCGACAGCCCAGCCCACAATGGAGCAGCTGCTGCAGGCTATGCAGGAGGGCTTTTTGGCTCTGAAGCGTGACAACTTGAAGCCGTTACAGAAGTTGATTGACCGGCTGGATGATCAGGCTGAGAAGCTCCACAGCTGGAGAAGTCAGTGGAGGAGCAGGCTGACTTTCAAACGGTGGCGGATGTGGAGATTCAGAGGCTGAGGGACCAGCAAAAAGTGCTTCAGGAAAGGCTGGAGGATCTGGACAACAGCTCTCGCCAGCAGAATGTGAGAATCGTGGGCCTCCCAGAGGGGGCAGAGGGGCTGGACGCTGCCGCGTTTGTGGAGGGTATGTTTCAGAAGTTGCTGGGGAACGAGGTGTTCCCGTGCCCGCCGGTGGTGGACAGGGCACACAGAGTGCAGGTGAGGCAACCGCGCGAGGGGGTCCCCCACGAGCAATGGTGGTATGCTTTCACAGGTAGCTGGACAAGGAACGGGTGCTGCAATGGGCAAAGAGCACACAAAGCTGTATTTGGGACAATACCACCCTCCGTGTGTACCAGGATTTGAGCGCTGTGGTGGCCAGGAGGAGGGGAGGCTACAGGCAGGTGAAGGAGATACTGTATAAAAACAAGGTGAAATTCGGGCTGCTTTTCCCAGCGCGACTGTGGGTCACGTATCAGGGTCAGCACCACTATTTCGAGGAACCCGAAGAGCCGATGGACTTTGTTAAGAAGCAAGGGCTGGCCCTGAGCTGAGGACGTTTGGACTCATGTTAGAGCTTTTAAGTATATGTGGCGTCTCTCCCATTTTCAAAAGTGCCTGCATGTTTGGGTTAGTTTTTGTCGTTTCCTTTTTTCGACCTTGTTGGATGGTTGGAGGATGGTAGGGATGTGTCTTTTTTTTGCGTGCTTTTTGCATGGTTTACCTGAATGTTTCCTATTTGGGCTCTTTGATTAGTTGGAGTTTGGCTGGGGGGGCATTAATAAAGAACACAGTTAAAAGGGTTGGGTTAAAATGGATGCTTCAGGGGAACTTTGTGCAGTCTTTTTCTGTGTCTGTATGGGAAGGACAGAAGAGGGCCTGTTATTTCTTATCTCTTTTTTTTCTTGTTTAACTTGAATTGTGCTATTGTGGGGGTTGTTTATGACTTGTATGGAGTGTTTGCTTAGGTAGGGCTGATCTGGGGAAGTGGTGTGGAGGGGTCGCGGGAGGGGTGACGGGGAACAATGGGTGGGAGACGCGCTGGTGCCGAGGCTGGGAGCCCCAGGCTAGCTGAGTGCAGCTAGTCAATGGGAGTCGGGGTGGGGGGGTGTCCATATAGTTAGATTAGAGCAGGGGTTAGGTGATAGGAAGGTGTTGCTAGGTGGGGGAGGGGGGGAGTTGTTCTGCTGACGGGGATGGAAACTGGGCCGACGGCGAGGGAGTTCTGTACTACTCCCACGTCCACAAGGTGTACTCCCGAATTGACTACTTTGTTGTGAGTAGGGACCTGCTGGCCGGAATGGTGGGGGCAGAATATTCGGTAATTGCCATATCGGACCATGCTCCACACTGGGTAGACCTGTAGTTTTGTAAGGACAGCTTTCAGCGCCCACCATGGAGGCTGAAAGTTGGATTACTCGCGGACGAGGCGGTGTGTGAGAGGCTGAGGAAATACATGCAGAATTACCCGCAGGTGAACGATACTGGAGAAGTCTCGGCAGCGGTGCTCTGGGAGGCGCTGAAGGCAGTGGTGAGAGGGGAGCTGATTTCAATCCTGGCATACAGGGACAGGACAGACAGGGCAGAGACGGACCGACTGATTAAGGAAATCCTATGGACGGACAGGTGTTACGCGGAATCCCCAAGGCCAGAGTTACTCAGGAAACGACAGAGGCTGCAGACCAAATTTGGGGTGCTGACTACAGGCAAGGCTGTAGAGCAACTTAGAAAGGTAAAAGGCGCGATTTATGAGCATGGGGAGAAGGCCAATAGAATGCTTGCGCAGCAACTAAGGAAGAGTGAAGCGGCTAGGGAAATAGGGAGGGTAGTGGACGGGGAAGGTAATCTAGTGGGTGATCCAGCAGGGCTGAACAAGGTCTTTAGGGACTTTTATAGGAAGCTGTACACGTTGGAACCACCCGGGGTACCGAGGGGGATGAGGCGATTCCTGGACGGACTGACCTTCCCAAGAGTGGGGAGGGAGTTGGTGGACGGACTGGGGCCCTGGTCAGGATCGAAGAGGTGTTGGGGGCCTGAAGGTCATGCAGTCGGGTAAAGCCCCAGGGCCGGACGGGTACCTGGTAGAATTTTACAAACATTTGCCGGGATAGTGGGGCCGGTGCTGATCAGGGTCTTTAACGAGACAAGAGACCGAGGGAGTTTACCCCCGACGATGTCACAGGCCACCATCTCGCTCATTCTGAAACGGGATAAGGTCCCGGAGGCCTGTGGGTCATACAGGCCGATCTCTTTGATTAACGTAGATACAAAGTTACTGGCCAAGATTTTGGCGACCAGAATTGAGGACTGTGTCCCGGATGTAATTGGGGAGGACCAAACCGGGTTTGTGAGGCACGATCAATTGGACAAAGGTGATAGTTGAATCCAACTGAGGCTTTATTGCTATAAGATGTGTGACCTCCCACAGCAGCTGGCAAAATGGCTGCTAGCTGGAGGACACGCATATTTATACCCCGCCTCCTGGGCGGAGCTAGCAGGCAGGGACTACCGGCGAACCTGTAGTACAGGTCCTACCGTACAACACCTAATACAGGTTCAACAGTGGTTTACCACAGTTTGTAAAGGGGTGGCAGCTGGTGGCCAACCTAAGAAGGCTGCTCAACGTGATTATGATGCCCTGGAGAGTAGGGAGGTAGAGATAGTGGTAGCCATGGATGCTGAAAAGGCTTTTGACCGGGTCGAGTGGGATTATCTGAGGTACTAGGACCATTCGGGTTCGGGGCGGGGTTCATCGAATGGGTTAGACTATTTTATCAGGCCCCGGAGGCGAGTGTAAGGATGAACAGGATGACATCGGACTACTTTAGACTGCACCGTGGGACAAGACAGGGCTGCCCTCTGTCCCCACTGCTGTTTGCGCTGGCCATAGAGAGCTGGCAATTGCACTGAGAGCAATTGGAAAGGGCTGGTCCGGGCGGGAGTGGAATACAGAGTCTCACTATACGCAGATGATCTGCTGTTATACATATCGGACCCAATGGTGGGGATGGACGGTATTATGGCAACCCTGAGGGAATTTGGCTGGTTCTCCGGATACAAACTGAACATGGCTAAGAGCGAGTTGTTTGTAATTCAGGCGAGGGGGCTGGAGAGGAGGATGAAGGGGTTGCCGTTCAGGCTAGTGGGGGAGAGTTTCCGATATTTGGGGATTTAGGTGGCACGGGACTGGGGCAGGTTGCACAAGCTCAACCTGTCCCGACTGGTGGAACGAGTGAGGGAGGAGGTCCGGAGGTGGGATGCGCTCCCGCTGTCATTGGAGAGGAGGGTGCAGACTGTTAAGATGACGATTCTCCCGCGGTTCTTGTTTGTTTTTCAGTGTCTCCCCATCTTTATCCCGCGGTCCTTCTTTCAGAGACTGAATAAAATTATTCTGGGATTTGTATGGGCAGGGAAGTCCCCACGGGTGAAGAGGGTGATGCTTGAAAGGAACAGAGGAGAAGGGGGGCTGGCGTTGCCGAATTTGAGCAACTATTACTGGGCGGCCAACATAGCAATGATAAGGAAATGGATGGTGGTTGCGGGGTCGGTTAGGAAGCGGATGGAGGCTGCTTCGTGCAGGGGCACTAGCTTAACAGCCCTGGTCACGGCGCCTCTGCCGCTTCCGCCGGCACGGTACTCCAGCCCGATAGTGGTGGCGGTTCTTCGGATCTGGAGCCAGGGGAGGAGGCATGTAGGGGAGGTAAGAGCATCGGTGTGGACCCCAATCTGCGGCAACCACCGATTTGCCCTGGGGAACATGGACGGGGGGTATCGACTGTGGAGGAGGGCGGGGATTGTGAGGATGGGGGATCTGTTCGTGGAAGGGAGCTTTCTGAGCATGAGGGCGCTGGGGGAGAAGTTTGGGCTGGCGAGAGGGAATGACTTTAGATACTTACAGGTGCGGGATTTTGTACGCAGACTGGTGCTGTCCTTCCCACGTCTCCCGCCGAAGGGGAGGCAGGAGAGGGTAGTTTCTAGGGGAGAGGTGGGAGAGGGTAGAGTTTCAGACGTCTACAAGGAACTAATGGGAGCTGAGGATACGCAGACCGAGGACCTGAAGCTGAACTGGGAGGAGGAGCTCGGGGGGAAGATGGAGGACGGTGTCTGGGCAGAAGCCCGGAGCAGAGTGAACACGACCGCAACATGCACCAGGCTCAGCCTGATCCAGTTTAAGGTCGTGCACCGGGCCCACATGACGGTGGCCCAGATGAGCAGATTCTTCGGGCTGGAGGACAAGTGTGCGAGATGCGCCGGAGGGTCGGCTAACCATGTACACATGTTCTGGTCGTGCCCTAAACTCAGGGGATATTGGCAGGGATTCGCAGATGTCATGTCCCGGGTATTGAAAACTGGGGTGATAATGAGCCCTGAGGTGGCAATCTTTGGGGTTTCGGAGGACCGGGGAGTCCAGGAAGAGAGGGAGGCCGACGTTCTGGCCTTTGCTTCCCTGGTAGCCCAGCGACGAATACTGTTAGCATGGAGGGACTCAAAGCCCCGAGGGCTGAGGTATGGCGAGCGGACATGGCGAGCTTTCTTGGGCTAGAGAGAGTCAAGTTCGCCTTGCGAGGTTCGCTACTAGGGTTTGCCCGAAGGTGGCAGCCATTTATTGACTTCTTCACAGAGGAGTAAGCGTCAGCGGGGACGGGGGTGATGGGGGGGGGGGGAACGGACGGACGGACTAGGATCGTGTAGAGTAGATTAGGGGGATATTGAGGCAGGTCCGTGCGTGAACAAAGCCGTGGTTTGCACTATGTTTAATTTGTGTCCTGACTTCTTTTTTTGTACTGTACAATGTCACTTTTTCTATATGCCTAAAATACCTCGATAAAATTGTTTGTTAAAAAAAAAAAAGATTTGGCACGCTAGTGAACTAGCTGCGCAACATATCAGCACATTCAATGCACAAAGTTTTGGCATGAAAATTAGGAGTGAGGCCGACGCCATAGACATTGTGATGCACTCAAAAATAAAATTTGTTCTGAGCAGGGGCAGCCATTTTTAACGCTCGGCAGAAGCAGCCATTACATGCAAAAGATGTGGAAACAGGCACCTACTGAGGCAATGTCCATTCTGCACTGTAAATTCAATGTTAATCTATGATTAATCTAGGACAAAGGTTCGGCACAACATCGTGGGCCGAAGGGCCTGTTCTGTGCTGTATTTTTCTATGTTCTATGTTCTATGTTCTATGTCCAACTTCTGGCAACATTTGCACAAATTGCAAAGGAAAAAATCATTTTGTAAAACAATGTTTCACAAGCAAAAAAGTTAATGCAGGGAAATCAATGAATACAATTGATGACTTTAATTTCGAAGGCTTATTTTTTCTTGATGTAGTCTCTGATGAAGACAGGGCAAACACAGCCAAAAAGAATAAAATGTCACCTAAAAGAACAAAAAGTGATAAAAGTGATACTGGAATAGTGACAAACGACAAATGGACAGTTTCTTTGTTGATAAATTGATCACTTATCACTGTGACGGTAGCACATTGGTTAGCACTGTTGCTTCACAGCGCCAGGGTCCCAGGTTCGATTCCCGGCTTGGGTCACTGTCTGTGCGGAGTCTGCATGTTCTCCCTGTGTCTGCATGGGTTTCTTCTTTGTGCTCTGGTTTCATTCCACAAGTCCTGAACGATGTGTTGTTTGTTAGGTGAATTGGACATTCTGAATTCTCACTCTGTGTACCCGAACAGGCGCCGGAATGTGGCGATTAGGAGCTTTTCACAGTAACTTCATTGCAGTGTTGGTGTAAGCCAACTTGTGTCAATGAAGATTTTTTTTTTAAAAGTGAAGTTAGATACAGGAGCAAGAGCAAACCTCATTAGCATCAGTGATATTAAGACTATGCAATTAAAACTGAGAATATTGAATAAACCAGTCTTGTTGAAGGATGGTCAGAAAATTGACACATTGGGAACGTTTGAATTGGACTTACAAGTACAAAAATAAAGTCCACAAATTAAAATTCTCAATAGTTGCTGAAGGCCGTGACCGTTATTAGGTGATGAAGCATGTGAAGCACTGGAGCTGGTGAGAAGAGTGTATAGCACTGACTGTGCACTGTGCACACACAGTGGATCAGTGGAGCAGGTTTTTCCAGAACTATTCCAGGGTTTTGGTATTTTACCTTTCACTTATAAGATTTTTTTAAAAATGGATACTCAACCGATGATACATGCTCAAAGAAGCGTTCCAGCACCAATACATGACCGTCTAAAAACAGAATTAGACAGAATGACACAAGTGGCATTGTTAAAAAGATTGAAGAATTGACGGATTGGGTCAATCTGATGGCATGTGTAAAAAAAAGAAACAATTATCTTTGAATATGTATGGACCCAAAGATTTAAATGCGAATATAAAAAGGGAACACTCTCCGATACCTAAAAGAGAGGAGATCACAAATGAGATGTCTGGTGCGAAATATTTCGGCAAACTTGGTGCCTTGCAAAGATTCTGGCAGTTTAAGCTAGATGAAGAAAGTACCAAGCACTGTACATTCAATACTCCGTTTGGCAGATATTGCTGTCTTCGTATGCCCTTTTGGCATAATCTCAGTGTCAGAAGTATTCCACAGAGCGATAGAACATATTATTGAAGGCATTCAAGGTGTTCGAGTATACATCGATGACATCATAATTTGGGGTTCCACCCAAGAGTGGCACAGTAGCACTGTGGTTACACAACTTCACAACTCCAGGGTCCCAGATTCGCTTCTCGGCTTGGGTCACTGTCTGTGCGGAGTTTACATGTTCACCCAGTGTCTGCGTGGGTTTCCTCCGGGTGCTCCAGTTTCCTCCCACATATCCCGAAAGATGTGCTTGTCAGGTGAATTGGACATTCTGGATTCTTCCTCTGTGTACCCGAACAGGCGCCAGAGTGTGGCGACTAGGGGATTTTCACAGTAACTTCATTGCAGTGTTAATATAAGCCTACTTGTGACAATAATAACGGTTATTATTATATTATAAGAGGAAAACAATGACAGGCTAATTAGGGTATTACAACTTGATAAGGCCGTCAGTTTGGTGTAAGGAAACAGCGTTCCTAAGAGACAGATTATCTGTTCAAGGAATAGAGCCTATGATTGATTGATATTTATTGTCACATGTACCAAAATACGGTGAAAAGTATTTTCATGACATGACATGATGACATGAAGATACAAGCCATCATAAATATGTCTCGACCTGCAGATAAAAAGAATATTGGGCATGATCAACTTCATTTGAAAGTTCATATCAAATCGCTCAGCAAAGACGGAGGCCGGGATTCTCCCTTTGGGGGATTAAGTCCCCACGCCCGTCGGAAAACAGGCGAGAATCACTCCGGACTTTTTCCTCGAAGGTTCGGGGTGATTCTCCATTTTCCAGGGGGCTAGCAGGTCCCCGACATGCATCCCGCAGCTCTGGCTGCCGGCGGTGCCTTGCTGTCCAGACTGCGTGACCGTGCATGTGTACGGCGGCCGCAAGCGGGTCCGCGCATGTGGCGGCCCACTTCGCCGCCGACATGGCGGAGCCACACAGCGGGCCCACGCGGAGTAAGGTAGGTCCCTCCCAGATCGCGATGGCCCGCCGATCGGTGGCCTCCGATCGTGGGCCTGGCCACTGTTGAGGCCCCCCCCCCCCCCAGAGTCAGATTCCCCCCGCCCCACCACGTGGCCGCAGGTCCGAGCTCCCGCCGGGTGGTACCAGATGTAAACCACGCTGGCGGGAATTCGCCCGGTCGCCCGTGGAGAATCGCTTCGGGAGCCTATTTCAGCGGCCCACGACCGGCAACCGTGCGGGCGCGATTGGCGCCGATTCTCCGGCAGCAATTTCCCGTGCCCCCACCGATTCTCCGACCAGCTTGGAGAATGCCAGCATGTCTTCGAGATATCCTGAAGAAAATGAACAACTTCACTTGGACTGAACAGCATGGACAAGAATGGACAAGACTAAGGAGAGCTCTAACGACCACACCAGTATTAACATTTCTCGATCCAACTAATAATACCAAGATTTCAACAGATTCATCGAAGGATGGTCTCGGTGCAGTATTGCTGCAACAAGAAAATGGTCGTGATTGGAAACCAAAAGCATATGCTTCAAGATCCATGATAGATTCTAAATATTGTTATGCAAAAATAGAGAAAGAGTGTTTAGGGCTAGTGAATGGTTTGGAGAAATTCAATAGCTGCATAAAAGGTCTACCTACGTTCATTGTCGAGACAGATCATAGACCATTGGTTGCAATAATCAAGAAGAATTTCAATGAGATGTCTCCTCGTATTCAACGTCCGCTGACGAAACTTCAGAGATATGACTTTGAATTAATCTATACACCTGGCAAGCATATTGTGGTTACAGATGCATTGTCTAGAGCTACCAAAGCACAAGTTGATAACTCCACTGGAGAGGATGTGTAGGTTCATGTAGATATGATTACAGAAACACTACCAGTGTTGGATGCAAAGTCAAAATTGATTGTTGAAGAAACAGAGAAGGATGAAGTATTACAAATGGTGATACACAATCTCAACTATGGATGGCCAAAAGGTTCATATTCTAAATATCATCACATACGATCAGAGCTAAGTGTAGCAAATGGTTTGCTACTGAGACAAGAGAGAATCGTAATTCCACAGTCTCTGTGCAAGGAGCGGCTACAAAAGAATCATGAGGGTCACCTTGGAATCGAGAAATGCAAGTGAAGAGCATGAGAAACAGTATAGGTAACCAGTAGCAAATGCTTCAAGATCTATGACAGAATAGGACGGGAACAAACAAAGACATAAAGAACATGGTGGAAAAATATACTACTTGGCAACGATATCAATATCGACAAGCAAAGGAACCGATGAAAATAGGTCAAATTGTGTCAATTCCTTTGCAAAAGGTTGGGAGAGACTTATTCTATCTTGATGGTAAAGAATATTTGGTAGTGGTAGATTATTTCTCAAATTATCCAGAGATAGCACAATTATCTAGCTCATCAGCAAATTGTGTCATCATTCATACAAAAACAACGTTTGCACGACATGGAATACCTGAGGTAGTAATGAGTGATAATGGACCATGCTTTAACAGTAAAGAATGGCAGGAATTTGCAATGCAATATGATTTTAAGCATGTAACGCCAAGTCCATTACACCCACAATCAAATAGCAAAGCAGAAAAAGGGGTTCAGATAGTCAAGCAGTTACTGGAGGAGGCTATGGACAGTAAAGATGATCCATATTTAGCAAGTTATCAAACATCTCCATTAAGTTGCAGTTTATCGCCAGCAGCAATGTTGATGAATCTCATGACCTCATTCCGATCTCCAGCTCTTCCTCCCACTTTCGCTTGATCTCTTTCACTAGGGCTGACCCCTTCTCTCCCAATCACCCATAGATATCCCCAATCCTCCCTTGCCCCCACTTATCCGGGACCAACAACGTTCCCAGTAGCATAAAATACGGCAGCGAGGAAACGAGGGCAGCTCCTTCTGAGCAAAATCCCTCACCTGTCTATGTTTAAACTTGCTCCCCCTTGGCAACTCAAATCTCTCTCTCACTTCCTCCAACCCCACAAAGTCTGCCCAAACAGACTCCGAGATCAGTTTATCCACCCTTCGGAAAAGAGACCTTGGGAAGGAAAATTGGGAGGCATTGAAAAATAAACAAGAACTTTGGCAACACATTCATCTTCACCACCTGTACCCTACCTGCCAATGTCAGATGCAGAGTGTCCCATCTTTTAAAATCCCCCCGAACCTCTCTATCAGACCGGTCAAGTTCCATCTATGCATGGTGGCCCAGTCATGCGTCACCTGAATCCCTAAATACCAGACTCTAACCCTAGCCACCTTGAACAACAGGGCCCCCAAATTCACATTCCACCCCAGAGTGTTCACCGGACAGATCTCACTTTTCCCAACATATAATTTATACCCGGAAAAGGCCCCAAACTTCTCCAATAAGTCCATAACTCTCCCCATACTATCCAGTGGATTCACTGCATACAACAGTAACTGATCAGCATACAGGGCCATCATATGATCTCTCTCTCGCTCACTTCCCCCCCACCCCCCCATCCACCCCGATCCCCTGCCACTTATTTGTGGCTCAGAGCACAATCGGCAACGGCTCAATTGCCAATGCGAACAACCATAAGACCATAAGACATAGGAGCGGAAGTAAGGCCATTCGGCCCATCGAGTCCACTCCACCATTCAATCATGGCTGATTTCAACTCCGTTTACCCACTCTCTCTCCATAGCCCTTAATTCCTCGAGAAATCAAGAATTTATCAACTTCTGTCTTAAAGACACTCAACGTCCCGGCCTCCACCGCCCTCTGTGGCAATGAATTCCACAGACCCACCACTCTCTGGCTGAAGAAATTTCTCCTCATCTCTGTTCTAAAGTGACTCCCTTTTATTCTAAAGCTGTGCCCCCAGGTCCTAGTCTCCCCTGCTAATGGAAACAACATCCCTACGTCCACCCTATCTAAGCCATTCATTATCTTGTAAGTTTCTATTAGATCTCCCCTCAACCTCCTAAACTCCAATGAATATAATCTCAGGATCCTCAGACGTTCATCGTATGTTAGCCCTACCATTCCTGGGATCATCCGTGTGAATCTCCGCTGGACCCGCTCCAGTGCCAGTATGTCCTTCCTGAGGTGTGGGGCCCAAAATTGCTCACAGTATTCTAAATGGGGCCTAACTAATGCTTTATAAAGCTTCAGAAGTACATCCCTGCTTTTATATTCCAAGCCTCTTGAGATAAATGACAACATTGCATTTGCTTTCTTAATTACGGACTCAACCTGCAAGTTTACCTTGAGAGAATCCTGGACTAGGACTCCCAAGTCCCTTTGCACTTCAGCATTATGAATTTTGTCACCATTTAGAAAATAGTCCATGCCTCTATTCTTTTTTCCAAAGTGCAAGACCTCGCACTTGCCCACGTTGAATTACATCAGCCATTTCTTGGACCACTCTCCTAAACTGTCTAAATCTTTCTGCAGCCTCCCCACCTCCTCAATACTACCTGCCCCTCCACCTATCTTTGTATCATCGGCAAACTTGGCCAGAATGCCCCCAGTCCCGTCATCTAGATCGTTAATATATAAAGAGAACAGCTGTGGCCCCAACACTGAACCCTGCAGGACACCACTCGTCACCGGTTGCCATTCCGAAAAAGAACCTTTTATCCCAACTCTCTGCCTTCTGCCTGACAGCCAATCGTCAATCCATGTTAGTACCTTGCCTCGAATACCATAGGCCCTTATTTTACTCAGCAGTCTCCCGTGAGGCACCTTATTAAAGGCCTTTTTGAAGTCAAGATAGATAACATCCATTGGCTCTCCTTGGTCTAACCTATTTGTTATCTCTTCAAAGAACTCTAACAGGTTTGTCAGGCACGACTTCCCCTTACTAAATCCATGCTGACTTGTCCTAATCCGACCCTGCACTTCCAAGAATTTAGAAATCTCATCCTTAACAATGTATTCTAGAATCTTGCCAACAACCGAGGTTAGGCTAATTGGCCTATAATTTTCCATCTTTTTCCTTGCTCCCTTCTTGAACAGGGGGGGCTACAACAGCGATTTTCCAATCCTCTGGGACTTTTCCTGACTCCAGTGACTTTTGAAAGATCATAACTAACGCCTCCACTATTTCTTCAGCTATCTCCTTTAGAACTCTAGGATGTAGCCCATCTGGGCCTGGAGATTTATCAATTTTTAGACCTCTTAGTTTCTCTAGCACTTTCTCCTTTGTGATGGCTACCATATTCAACTCTGCCCCCTGACTCTCCTGAATTGTTGGGATATTACTCATGTCTTCTACTGTGAAGACTGACGCAAAGTATTTATTTAGTTCCTCAGCTATTTCCTTGTCTCCCATCACTAGATTACCAGCGTCATTTTGGAGCGGCCCAATGTCTACTTTTGCCTCCCGTTTGTTTTAATGTATTTAAAGAAACTTTTACTATCATTCCTAATGTTACTGGCTAGCCTACCTTCATATTTGATCCTCTCTTTCCTTATTTCTCTCTTTGTTATCCTCTGTTTGTTTTTGTAGCCTTCCCAATCTTCTGACTTCC
Source organism: Scyliorhinus torazame (assembly GCF_047496885.1). Taxonomy (NCBI): domain Eukaryota; kingdom Metazoa; phylum Chordata; class Chondrichthyes; order Carcharhiniformes; family Scyliorhinidae; genus Scyliorhinus; species Scyliorhinus torazame. The sequence continues at coordinate 92,962,591 of NC_092720.1, read as the reverse complement.
CACTACTATTTGCCACATTATAGGCTTTCTCTTTTGCTTTGATGCATTCCCTAACTTCCTTTGTCAGCCATGGCTGCCTAATCCCCCCTCGGATAACCTTTCTTTTCTTTGGGATGAACCTTTGTACTGTGTCCTCAATTACTCCCAGAAACGCCTGCCATTGCTGTTCTACTGTCTTTCCCACTAGGCTCTGCTCCCAGTCGATTTTCGTCAGTTCCTCCCTCATGCCCCTGTAGTTACCTTTATTTAACTGTAACACCTTTACATCTGATTCTACCTTCTTTCTTTCAAATTGGAGATTGAATTCTACCACATTATGATCACTGCCTCCTAAGTGTTCCCTTACTTTAAGATCTTTAATCAAGTCTGGCTCATTACATAACACTAAGTCCAGAATGGCCTGTTCCCTCGTGAGCTCCATCACAAGCTGTTCCAAAAAGCCCTCCTGTAAACATTCAATGAATTCCCTTTCCTTGGGTTCACTGGCAGCATTATTTAGCCAGTCCACCTGCATATTGAAGTCCCCCATGATCACTGTGACCTTGCCTTTCTGACATGCACTTTCTATTTCGTGGTGCATTTTGTGCCCCTGGTCCTGACCACTGTTAGGAGGCCTGTACATAACTCCCATTATGTTTTTTTGCCTTTGTGGTTCCTCAACTCTACCCACACAGACTCCACATCATCTGACCCTATGTCGTTTAGTGCTATTGATTTAATTTCATTCCTAATTAACAAGGCAACCCCGCCCCCTCTGCCCACCTCTCTGTCTTTTCGATAGGTTGTGAATGCCTGGATGTTTAAATGCCAGTCCTGAACCCCCTGCAACCATGTCTCTGTGATGCCTACCACATCATACCCGCCAGTCACAATCTGGGCCACAAGCTCATCTACCTTGTTCCGTACACTGCGCGCATTTAAATGTAGCACCTTTAATTCTCTATTGACCGTCCCTTTTTGTTTTCTTAGTGTGGTGGACCTTGGTTTACTGAGCCTTTCCATACACTGTGTCATATTTTGTGGGATGGGGACTATCGTAACCTCTCCTGAGTTCTGTCTTTTCGTGCTTTTTTGTATTCCTAAGCAGATACGCTTCCCACTGATTACTTCGCCTCTTGGTTCCCTGACTTTCCCTTCCCCCCCAATCTCTAGTTTAAAGTTCTATTGACCACCCTATTTACTCTTTTCGCCAGAACACTGATCCCAGCTTGGTTCAGGTGGAGACCATCCTAACGGTATAGGTCTCCCCTGTCCCAAAACTAATGCCAGTGTCCCATGAAAAGGAACCCCTCTTTCCCACACCACTCTTTCAGCCACGTTTTAACTTCCCTTATTCTTGCCTCCCTATGCCAATTTGCACGTGGCTCGGGCAGTAATCTGGAGATTATGACCCTTGAGGACCTGTTTTTTAATTTGAATCCTAGCTCTTTATAATCTCTAAACAGGTCCTCTTTCCTAGACTTGCCTATGTTGTTGGTACCGACATGGACCACAACAACTGGATCCTCCCCCTCCCTCTCCAGTATCCTTTCAAGCCGGTCAGAGATGTCCCGCATCCTAGCACCGGGCAGGCAACATACCATGCGGGACTCTTTATCCTGCTCTCAAAGGATACTATCTATCCCCCTGATAATAGAATCCCCTTCAACTACAACTTGCCTATTTACTCCCTTCCCTTGAATGGCCTGCTGAACCATGGTGCCTTGGTCAGCTGACTCATCCTTCCTGCAGCCCTGTTCGCCATCTACACAGGGAGCAAGTGCCTTATACCTGTTGGACAGGGTCAAGGGCTGAGGCTCCTGAGTTCCTGACTGCTGGTTCCCTTTACCTGCCTGACTTGCAGTCACACCCTGCTGTCCCTGGCCACTGGCAGGATTTAAACTACTTACTCTGACAGGTGTGACTGCCTCCTGAAACACAGTGTCCAGGTAAGTCTCCCCCTCCCGGATGTGCCTCAGTGTTTGAAGCTCAGACTCCAGCTCATCAACTCTGAGCCGGAGCTCTTCAAGCAGCCAACACTTACTGCAGATGTGGTTGCTGCAGCTCGCAATGGGATCTACCAGCTCCCACATCAAGCAGCTCAAGCACATCACCTGACCAGCCATCTCTAATTAATTAATTTGTTTAATTTACGTTTACGAGTTTAGCTGTGTTTTTTTTAAATTTGGGACAGATTTGCTATCAACCAATCAGATCCCAGCTTCCCCCTGACGTCACTTTTGGGGGGAAAAACTGGAAAACAGGAAGTTACCATTAGGTTTTTATACTCACAGAGACTGCTCCTCCTCCTCCGAACAGCTCCCGAAATTAGGCCCGAAGAAAGAGAGAGAACAAAACAGTCGGCAAAAAGCACCTTCTCCCATTCTTCACCGAATTACCTCACTGCACCAAATTACCAAGTTTCAAATTCTCATTCTGTCTGTGTCTCACTCAGGCTGTGTCTCCTTGACCAGCGCAACAACAGCAGTGGTGACAACGGAATCCCTCAGCCTTCTCCTCCTATACAGCCCAAAACGCCGCGAATTTGTCTTGTTCCTTCTCTCACTCACCCTGGGGGACACATACAAGAGCCGAACCCGCGCCACAAACTTTAACCCAAACCCAGACCTCCCAAGGACCTCAAACAAGCACTGCCATTCCACCCGTCATGCGCCTTCTCCGCATCCATCGATACCCTCATCATCCCCCCCCCCCCCCCACCCCCCCGCTCTTCCCCCCTGCTGAGGAGCTCATATCCACATTCAAAAACCTCCTAATGTTACGAGAGATTTGCCGTCCTGGTCACAGTTAAAGGGAGTGAAATTAACTTTCAGCATTGAAGGCACATTATGTTGCCATGGAAGTGTTTGGTGGGCAGATAGGTTTCAGCTTGCCCTGTTATGGGTCTCCACAATATTTAAAATGGCTTGAAGGCCTCACAGATGCAAAGACCCTCACCTCCCCCCCCTCCCCCACCCCCTGGCCCAGGGGCGACCCACGACTTGGAACACTTCAGCCCCCCGACCAAGCCCAACCCCCCTGACAGGTTCCCCCCTGTGCACCGCCCCCTCCCCCGAGCACTGGGCCAGCAGCTCCGGTGCCCTTCTGCTGCATGTCGGAAAATGGAAATGGCTTCTCACTCCTCATTTCCCCTCAGAAGCCATTGCACCAGCATCACGCTTTTATAAAGGCGTACTAAACAACGCCTGCATGATTACTCGCTAGCGAGTCGGATAATTCCCATGAAGCGCTGCATTCAACTTTAATCTCGTTAATAAGATTGAAATAAATGCAAAGAGGGTTAATGATATCCTCGCCATCTTTGGGCTAGATGTGGAACTCACTGTCGGGTGCAGGCCGGGTGAATTGGAAACTGTTTTGTGCCCGGTGCGAATCTCGATGTTGGCCATTCCACTAGTTACCCGGTGCACCCAGATCTGTGCCGGCGCATCGCAGCGGTTAAATCGCGCCCTACATTTGTTCAGGCAGCTGAAATGAGACTTAATACTGCTTATAGCGCCCCAGAACTTGCTATATTTGTTCTCCTCCTTTATGTGTGAATGCTATACTGGAGTCATTGCCATAACTTCCTTCCTACTTAGCACATTTCAGGTTGATCTAACCAGGGCTTTGTACAGCTGAAGCATAAAGTTCACCCTCTTGTACTCTAGTATATCCTATTGATATAAAAGCCAGCATCCCATTCGTCATTTCAATTATTTTCTGTACCTCTTCATATATTTTAATGATCTATGCACTTTGGCTCCCAAAATGGGTGCTTTGGACTTCTACTGATTCTTTGAAAAATTTAGGTTCCTTTTAGGTTCAAAGTGGATGTCCTCACATTTGTTATGTGAAAATACGTTTGCCACAGTTTTGCCCATTACCTTAATCTGTCAACATCTCTTTGTAATTCAAGCTTCCATCTATACAGCTTACAATGCTTCCTATCTTTGTGCTCTCGGCAAAGTTGAAGTTGTGGGGCGTTATTCTCCGACCCCCCAGAGGGTTGGAGAATGGCCGTTGGCCGCCGTGAATCCCGCCACCGCCGGTTGCCGAAGTCTCCGAAGGGAGAAAGGTCGGCGGGGCGTTAATGGCGCCGCTGCCGTCGGGGAATGTCACGGGTCTGCGCAAGGCAGCCGATTTTCGGCCTGCCGATATTCTCCCTTCCGGATGGGCCGAAGTCCCGTCGACGTGATGACCGTTCACGTCGACGTAAATTAAACCTCCTTTTCATCGGCGTAACCCTGTGCTCCAGGTTCACGCCGACCAGCGTGGAGGTGAGTGGTGGCCTGGGGGGTTGGCTCTGGGCAGGCGATGGCGTGGCCGCAGTCTGAATGCGTGAGGAGAGGTGTGTCTCGGGTTGTGTGTGTGTGTGTGCAACGGGGGGGGGGGGGGGGGGGGGGGGGGGGCGGTGGTTAGAGTAGGCTGGGCTCCGGGGGAGTGCCGGGAGGGGGTCCGTGCCGGGGAGGGGGATGGGGGTCCGTGCCGGGGTGGAGGTTGGGGGGGGGGGGGGGTCCGTGCCGGGGTGGAGGTTGGGGGGGGGACCGTGCCGGGGTGGAGGTTGGGGGGGTTCCGTGCCGGGGTGGAGGTTGGGGGGGGAGGTCCGTGCCGGGGTGGAGTTTGGGGGGGGGGGGCCGTGCCGGGGAGGGGGATGGGGGGTCCGTGCCGGGGTGGAGGTTGGGGGGTCCGTGCCAGGGTGGAGGTTTGGGGGGACCGTGCCGGTGAGGGGGATGGGGGGTCCGTGCCGGGGTGGAGGTTGGGGGGTCCGTGCCGGGGTGGAGGTTGGGGGGGGGGGGGGTCCGTGCCGGGGAGGGGTATGGGGGGTCCGTGCCGGGGTGGAGGTTGGGGGGGGTCCGTGCCGGGGTGGAGGTGGGGGGGAGCCGTGCCGGGGAGGGGGATGGGGGGTCCGTGCCGGGGTGGAGGTTGGGGGGTCCGTGCCGGGGTGGAGGTTGGGGGGGGGGTCCGTGCCGGGGAGGGGGATGGGGGGTCCGTGCCGGGGTGGAGGTTGGGGGGTCCGTGCCGGGGTGGAGGTTATGGGGGGGGGGGTCCGTGCCAGGGTGGAGGTTGGGGGGGGTTCCGTGCGGGGGAGGGGGATGGGGGGTCCGTGCCGGGGTGGAGGTTGGGGGGGTGTCCGTGCCGGGGTGGAGGTTGGGGGGGGGTGTCCGTGCCTGTGTGGAGGCTGGGGGGGGGTCCGTGCCGGGGTGGAGGTTGGGGCGGGGGTCCGTGCCGGGGTGGAGGTTGGGGGGTCCGTGCCGGGCTGGAGGTTGGGGGGTGGTCCGTGCCGGGGAGGGGGATGGGGGGTCCGTGCTGTGGTGGAGGTTGGGGGGGGTCTGCGCCGGAGTGGAGATTGGGGGGGTGTCCGTGCTGGGGTGGAGGTTGGGGGGGTGGTCCGTGCCGGGGTGGAGGTTGGGGGGATGTCCGTGCCGGGGAGGGGGATGGGGGATCCGTGCCGGGGTGGAGGTTGGGGGGGGGTCCGTGCCAGGGTGGAGGTTGGGGGGTCCGAGCCGGGGTGGAGGTTTGGGGTGGGGTCCGTGCCGGGGTGGAGGTTGGGGGGGGGTCCGTGCCGGGGTGGCGGTTGGGGGGGGTCCGTGCCGGGGTGGAGGTTGGGGGGGGGGGTCCGTGCCGGAGAGGGGGATGCGAGGGCAAGTGAGTTGGTCCACCTGGCCAGGTGCCAGCCTCCAACAGTTGTACCCATGCGGTCCATGCCACCTGGCTGGGGGGAGGAGTGGATATGGGCAATGATGACATGTCGTCGTTCCCCTCCCCCCACCAGGCCGTCATGTTTTCAGACCATCCAGCGATGTTGGCCGCCGTGGCGGCAGCCGCTCATGTCTATGTTGCCCTGGATGAGGAGGAGGAGGAGGAGCGTGCCAGAGAGGTGGCGCAGGCTGCAGCAGAGGGACAGGCGGCAGCTGCCCAGGCTGGAGGGACACCTGACCGACAGGACGAGGAGGGGGAGAGGGACGTCGCGGCCCCACGGCAACGGAGGCACCCGAGGGCGCCCCGTGTGTACCGGCCCCGGCAGTCATACCAGGACCTCACGGACCGGGAATGCAGGAGGAGACTCCGGATGAGGCGGGAAACCGTGGCACACATCTGCCACCTGCTGGCACACCTGTCACCGCGTGGCACTGGCGGGGGACACCCTCTTCCCGTGTTCGTCAAGGTTACGGTGGCCCTGAACTTTTATGCAACGGGGTCATTCCAGGCACCGAGTGGGGACCTGTCCGGCATATCGCAGACATCGGTGCATCGGTGCATCCGGGCAGTGACAGATGCCCTATATGCCATGGCGCACCGCTACATCCGCTTCCCCGTGGACCGGGCCAGCCAAGATGCCCGGGCCGTGGGCTTCTCTGCCGTGGCCGGGTTCCCCATGGTCCAGGGCGCGATCGATGGGATGTACGTCGCCATCTGCCACCTGCAGATAACAGGGCCGTGTTCACCAATAGGAAGGGGACCTATACGATACAGGTGGTCTGCGACCACCGCATGATGATCCTGCACGTCTGCGCCCGTTACCCAGGCAGTGTACACGACTCATACGTGTTGTAGCGGTCATCCATCTCCGGCATGTACGAGGGACGCCATCCCCGGCTGAGGGGCTGGTTGCTGGGCGACAGGGGCTACCCATTGCGATCATGGCTGATGACGCCTATACGGAGGCCACGCAATGAGGCGGAGAACCGCTACAATGATGCCCATGTAGCGACAAGGGGAGTGATAGAAAGGTGCTTTGGCGTGCTGAAGATGCATTTCAGGTGCCTGGACCTCTCTGGGGGCGCCCTCCAGTATCGGTCAGATAGGGTCGGCCGCATCATTGTGGTGTGCTGCGTCCTGCACAACATAGCCCAGTAGAGGGGCGATGTGCCGCAGGCAGAGGAGGGCGGAGTGGAGGAGCAGCAGGAAGAGGCGCAGTCCTCCCCAGATGAGGGGGATGGGGGTAATGGTCAGGGCAGACGGGGTAGACACAGGCAGGTGGCTGTCCACCGTTACCGGCTGGCCCAGCGGGCACGGGACAGACTGATAGCCGCCCGCGTCACTGACTAGATGGGCGTGGGAATCGGGTAGTATGGCCACAGACCGCACACCATGGCAACAGCCGACCACCCACACCCCCCACCCATCCACCCACCCAGCACCCTCACCCCCCTCCCCAACCCCACCCACCCCACCCGCATGCACACCACCCCCCCCATTGCCGATCCACCTGCGGCACAACGGGCCGGGCTCACACAGTTGCGGGTGGACGCGTGTCTATTGCAGGCCATGGAGGATGATGACAACCCGCCCTGCGGTGAGCTCCTGGCTCTACATCGTTGGACTATGTCTGACCCATGGCCACAGTACCACCATCCACCCGGACCATCCCTGCATGCGGCTGTGACACTGCAGCGCACGGTCCCGTCCTCTGCCCGGGGGATGTTGATGGCAGCCCAGGGGGAAGGGGGCAGACTCACCTGGGGCTGAGGTAAGACCAGCCCTCACACACACACTTGCGCTCAACGTACATGACACCCCCGCACGCTTTGGACAGAGCACATAGGCAGCTTCTGTAGGTGTAACATTGACTTTAATAACCAAACGAGTTCATGCACGTGCCCTAGCCCCTAAAACTCATCTGTGCCCTGCACCCGTGCCAACTTACTCAGTGTCTAATTGTTTGGCCTTACGGGCCCTTTGACTACGCCTAGGTGGTTCCCCAGACGGTACAGCAGAACTGGAGGTGGACTCCTGTGATTCCTGCCCTCTGACACTGGATCCCTTTGGCGGCCGTTTCCTGGGGCGTCCTGGCCTAGATGGGCCAGGCTGCGGCCCGGGCGACTGGGATGGCGAGCAGCCAGCCTGTCCTGCCCGTTGCCAACCCGATGCACCTGGGACGGAAGGGGGGGAGTCCGAGGTGTCGCGGTGTACCGGGACCTCCCCTACAGGGGGAGCCAGGACGGACCACACCACCTCCTCCTCCCTCGGGGTGCCCGATGGCCCCCAGGCCTCTACATGGGTGGGGGGTGCGAACGGACTGGCCATCCGACGCCCCCCCGACATCTGGCGCTGCCAGTCCTGGAGGCCCGTGCTGGTATCGACAGGGGTCTGCAGGTTTGCAGCCATGGAGCCCAGGGGGTTGGCAAACCCTGTCTGTGACAGTGCGACGCCGGTTCGCACATGGCCACTGGCGCCGATGCCCTCAGCGATGGCCTGCAGAGACTGGGCCATGGCCTGCTGAGACTGGGCCATGGCCTGCTGAGACTGGGCCATGGCCTGCTGAGACTGGGCTATGGCCTGCTGAGACTGGGCCATGGCCTGCAGAGACTGGGCTATGGCGTTGAGCGCCTCTGCCATCTGGCGCTGGCACTGGCTCATGGCCTCCTGTGAGAGGGCAGCCATTTCCTGGGCCACAGACGCCGCCTGCACGGAAAGCCCCAGGCCTCGCAAACCGTTCCCCATGTCTGACACCGTCGCACCCATTGCCTCCACCGCAGACGCCACCCGTTATGTGTCGGCCTGGGTGGCGCGCATGACCGGCAACACTCCCAGCTCCTGGACGCGGGTGGACTCCTCCACCTGCGACTGCAGCCGACGCAAGCCGCCCGTCACCCTCTTCGCTCGTCTCCAGGTCGGTGGTTGCATCGGATCTATGTGTGGGTGTGGTAACTCCAGGAACCCGGGATCCATCTGGGCGGCAGATGTTCGCTTGGGCTGGGCTGCCCTCCGACCGCCCGGCCCCTCTGCTGATCCTACCTCCACCTCCTGTATCGGGACGGCTATGTTGTGTGCACCAGTGAGTGTACCAGACGCTTCATCACTAAGGTGCCCAACCGTGGTGAGTGTTTCTGCGATGGTGGAGGGTGTTGGTGACAGCAGTGGCGTTGTGTCGTGCTCTTCGTCCCACTCTGAGTCCATGGCACTTTGGGGTGGGGGTTCGTCTCCACCCATCCACTCTGAGTCACTGTCCGGTATTTCGTCTTCCTGGGTAGTGGTGTCCCGGGTAGGGGTGTCCTGGGCAGTGCTGTCCCGGGTAGTGGTGTCCTGGATAGCGGTGTCCTGGGTAGTGGTGTCCTGGGTCGTGGTGTCCTGGCTCGGATGTGACGGGGGCCTATGGCTGCCCCCCTCGTCGCTGGGTAGTCGCACCCGCATGTGACGGGGGTGTCATCTCCCTGTTGCTCCAGGTCTCTCCGTCTACCGTGGTGTGCGAGGGGCATCCTGCGGGCGTCGCATGCTGGAGTGTGCGGGTCTCTCCGTCTCCCGTGGCCTCCGAGGGGCATCCTGCGGGCGTCGCATGCTGGAGGGTGCGGGTCTCTCCGTCTCCCGTGGTGTGCGAGGGGCATCCTGCGGGCGTCGCATGCTGGAGGGTGCGGGTCTCTCCATCTCCCGTGACCTCCGAGGGGCATCCTGCGGACGTCGCATGCTGGAGGGTGCGGGTCTCTCCGTCTCCCGTGGCCTCCGAGGGGCATCCTGCGGGCGTCGCATGCTGGAGGGTGCGGGTCTCTCCGTCTCCCGTGGTGTGCGAGGGGCATCCTGCGGGCGTCGCATGCTGGAGGGTGCGGGTCTCTCCGTCTCCCGTGACCTCCGAGGGGCATCCTGCGGACGTCGCATGCTGGAGGGTGCGGGTCTCTCCGTCTCCCGTGGCCTCCGAGGGGCATCCTGCGGGCGGTCTGCATCTGTGGGGATGGGTGCCTGGACGTTTGGTCCTGCGATACACAATGAAGCATGCATGGTTAGACATCAGGCAGTGATCTGGCGATATGGGGGAGGGGGATATAGGGGAGGGGGGATATGGGGACGGGCTATCGGTGGCTCACTTGCTACTACGCCCCCGACCTCTGCATCAGCAACCTCCCGGTCGTCAGGTCCGCCAGCCAGTTCCAGGGCCCTTTCCTCGTGTTCGGTCAGTGGCCTCTCATCAGCGGGGCCTCCTCCAGTCCTCACATGCTCCCTATTGTTGTGTGCGCGCTTATCCTGTGGGGGGGGGAGGTGGCAGGCGTAAAAGGCAACACTGTTAGGCAGGTATATGAATGCACGCCATCGGTTGCGCGTGCATTGCAGAGGTTAAGGTTAGGGCTGGATTCACTTGGGGATATGGGGGAGGGGGGATATGGGGGAGGGGGGATATGGGGGATATGGGGGAGGGGGGATATGGGGGAGGGGGGATATGGGGGAGGGGGGATATGGGGGATATGGGGGATATGGGGGAGGGGGGATATGGGGGAGGGGGGAATATGGGGGAGGCTCACCCTGCCTGCTCTGACGAGGTCGTTCACCTTCTTGTGGCACTGGGTGCCTGTCCGTGGTGTCAGGGCCGCAGCGGTGACAGCCTCTGCCACTTCCCTCCACAGACGCCGGCTGTGGCGTGGGGCAACTCTGCGGCCGTGCCCGGGATACAGGGCGTCCCTCCTCTGCTCCACTGCGTCCAGGAGCGCCTCCACATCCCGTGACTCGAACCTCGGGGCTGAGCGGCGGCCAGCCATCCAGTCGGGTGTTGCGGTCGGGTGTTCCGGTCGGGTGGGGGGGAGCAGCGCGGCCTTATGAGCCGTCACGCCGTGCGGCGCGTATGACGCTGCACGGCGTGAACCACTGTGCAAGCGCGGATCCCGTTACGTCGCTGCTAGCCCATTTCGGGACGGAGACTTTCGACCCATTTTTCCGACGTGACGCAAGTCGGATTTGCGCCGTTTTTTGCGCCGATCGGCGGACTTTCCGCCGATAACGGAGAATTTCGCCCGTGCTTTCCAACCCAACACCCAGGCTTTTAATAAAGACATTGAATAGCTGAGGACCTAATGGAGATTAATGCGAATATCATTAGTCACCTGCTGCAAATCTTGTTCGTTATCCCTCCCCTCTGTCTTCTGCGGCTCAGCCTATTTCCTCACCAGCTCAATCATTTTCCGTCAGTTCCGTAGTCTTCAACTTTAATAAGCAATGGCCGGGATTCTCCGTTCGGGATCAAAGTGATCCTGCCATCGGAGAATCATGGCAAGTTTGCGCAGCCGCTGGGGGCTGCACAGAGGGACGATTCAGTCGATATAAATGGGACAGCACGCCAGGATTAGCACTGTCAGGCTGACAGGCTGGAGCAGCTTTTAAGCATTCCAAGAAGCCCACACTCGCATAGCAGCCAACAGGATGGCTGGGAAAAGACCTGCTCCCAGGTTCATGGACGCAACATCACCAGGATGCTGGAAGTTGTGGAAAAGAGGGGAGGTACCCGCTGCCCTAGAGTGGGGCAGAGACAGCAGCCAGCGGTGATAACCAAAGCCTGGGCGAAGGTGGCAGAGTGCTGCCAGCCTCACCAAGAGGACTGACACATAATGCCGCAAGAAGATGAATGACCTCCTTCGAGCAGCTTGAGTGAATAATCACCTATGTGTCCTTGGCATCACTCCCTTCCTTGACCCCGCACATCTGTCCCGAATCCCCTTAGTGCCATTATCACCCCACCTGTCCGCATGCCCCTCAGAACCCATCTTCCAGGAATCCCCAACACATGACCTGCCACCTTTGGCCAGGTGCCTTGCCCACAAATACCAAGAGCTGGAAAGCCCCCATCAAAATGGCATGCCAGTATCTCACTATTTCCTTTATGTGTGCCCAAGGATAATGTTGACCATAATGGACGGCAGTGGCAGAAGACAGGATGGGGCATCCCTGATATTCGGGTCCGCATCTCCTTTGAGGAAAAGGCCATGGAACCTGGGGGAGGGCATTGGCTGATATGGAGTTTGGGATGCAGTGAGTAAGTGGGAGTCCAATGCAGCTCAGATCTACCTCTCTCAAGTGAGTCTACCCTCTCCCACAGACCTATCCTTCCCAAGATCTGACCCATGTCTTTTATATTCCAGGATCCCCATTAGATGTAGCCGGGCCGTCCAAGGTTGCAGCCCCCCCCCCCAACACCCCCAAGACCCTCAGAACAGAAGACACCGACATCTTTCACCAGCACCATCCACCATCGCAGAGACTATCACCTCAGAGGGAACTGTTAGTGATCAGGATCCTGGGTCACCCTCTGGTGAGCACCATGCACATGCTGCTGCACATCAGGTGGAGGGAGGGACACATGAGGGAGCGGACGGTCGGAGGGCTGCCCAATCCCAAGGAACAGCTGTCGCCAAGACAGATTTCATGTTTCAGGAAATGATGATTCAGATGCAGAATCAGAGCCAGAATTTACAGGAGAGGGTGTCAGCAAGTCCAGTTGGATGAATCCACTCATCTTCAGGCACAGGAGGTGATGTTGACAATGTATGGCACCCAGGATAACACTGAAAGTCTGGTGTCCATGGTGGAAGGCATGGGGCAAGAAGCGAGAGCCGTGTGTCAGGGCGTCCATGTCTGAGGCGCAGTACAGGAGAGCCAAGCCACAGGTGGACATGTTCCAGGTGCAGATGACCATTGTTGCGGTGGCCCAGAGCTTGGCCCATTCACAAAAGGTCAAGGCTGAGGGCGTCAAGAGCATTGGTTGGGTGCTGACTGACCTTAGCCAGTTGCAGAAGGTACAGAGGAACATGACTGAAGCTATGAGGGACATGGCCACTGACTGATGGATATGTCCCAGTCACAGAGCTCCATGGTTGAGGGCATCAACACCATGGTTCAGGCAAAGGCGGGCCTCCAGAACTGACATTGCCAGGTGACAGTGAGAGCTCTGGAGCTCACCCTCCAGACTTCCTGTCTGACCCATGGAGTAGCCCAGGGGCCAGCGGGCATCCCAAGGGAGGACAAAGAGATGGGGCCCTGTGGAACACTTCACCCCTTCCCAATCTCCCCCAACTGGGGCATCAACTGGGCAGGGTGACATGTTGCCCGTCACCTGTGACACCCGATGATCAGCTGGGCCCACCCAGGGGACGACCACCAAGGGCATCTCAGGGCAAAGGGGGAACAAGCAGCAGGCCGCCTCCATTCCTGATGTGCTGCCTGGGGAACTCCTTGAAGTTGCAGTAGAACACAAAAAAAGAGAGAGATAGAGAACACTTAGGTTTGCACGGGTGTAGTAGATCTTAGAAATTAAGGAGAAGGGGCATCACGCATCACTCAGCACATTTTCTCTAACAGTCTGATCTGCCTCTAACCTCTATCCCATGGATATGAAGGAAGGGCTGGGAGTTGGATAGTGGCCGGGTCAAGAGGGGTCCCTCTCAGAGCGGCTTGGTCACATTGACATCCCATATGCATACAGCCTCACCGAAAAGTGGCAGGGCATGGGGGCCGCTGTAAGGGACTGTCTAGTCTGACAGCTGTTATGAGAGAGTACCTTTAAGAAATGGGTGTTTATAAATGGGTGTGTATATAAATATCTGTAGTGAGAGTACCTTTAAGAACTGGGTGTTTACCACTGCAGTGATGTCAGATTGTGTGTGTAGCCGGGCTGTCCATCAGCTTTTTACTTTCATTTTTGAGCAGGCTGCAGGGTGTGTTTTAATTTCTTTTTCAGAGCTGGATCGCTGCAGTCACAGCCAGAAGGTGTATGAATCTCTCTCTGTAATCTAAAGACTGTAAATCGATCCTGGTGATTTAAAACTAATAACAGTAGTGACTTTAACCGGATGTGCTTCTGGTAAAAGGTGTTTTAAGTCTTATGGATGTTAAAAGGAAAGCTTAAAGGATTACTTAATGTTGTATTCTTTGGGGGTTGTGTTTGAATTAATGGTTGCTAAGATGTTCACTGTATGTTTTAAAAAGGTTAACTTGAGTTCATAGAATAAACATTGTTTTGCTTTAAAAAATACTTTTCCATTTCTGCTGTACCACACCTGTAGAGTGGGCCGTGTGCTCCCCATACCACAATCTATTAAAAGTTGTGGGTCAGGTGAACTCCATGATACACTTTGAGGTTCTCTAAAGCCTGGCCCATAACACAGCATCCCCAGTGAATGAGCCCAATGTGTTCACCATCTTCCACAAACCACGTCCCCCACTCCTCCAACATCTTGGGGCCCCTGGGAAGGAGTCCCCATCGCACAAGCAGGGATCACCCAGCGGACACTGGTATGCTATCTTAAAGATCAGAGTCAGACATTGTCAGGAAACAAGGAGCACCAATGCCGGTACAGGCTTGCAGGGCCGAAGGGCCTGTTCCTGTGCTGTATTGTTCTTTGTTTATTATCCTCCGTCCACAGACACGATGCGCTGATCCTGCCAACCCAGGCCCAAAACCATGTTGTGATGCTGAGGTGTCCCTTGCAGGAGAGAGGCTAAGGGAGAGGGAACAGGTGAAAGGCTAAGGGAGAGGGAAGGTGGGTGGGGGGCTGCGAGGAAGAGGGCGGAGTAGCTGCCAGTGTTTTGGCCTCCTAATCTGTAAATCTAGAGATAATGAGGTTGCCCCTTGTGCGATGGCCCTGAATCACAAATTCAGCGGCTTGCAGAGCCAGCTCTGGGTGCTCGTCTCGCTCCTCCTGGTCATTATCCTTGTCTGACGAGGCCTGCGTTCTTCCCCCTCCTCCAGCATGAGCAATGTTCTGCGGGTGCACAGTAGACCACCACCATGCCCTAAGGGTACTGTATTTGAGAGCCCCACCAGCGCGGTCTAGGCAGCGGAAGCGCATCTTGAGGATGCCGATACACTGCTCAATGAGGTTCCTGGTTGCTGAGTGAACATCATTCTAACAGCTTTCAGCTTGTCTGGGGCCTCTGCACAGGTGTCATTAGCCATGGGGGTGGTTCTTATCGCCCACTAGCCAACCCCTCACCCAAGGGAGCACCTTAAAAGTGCCTGGAACCTTTGAGAGTACCAGGATGTAAACAACATGCACGTTGCCTGGATATCTTGTGCAGCCAAGCTTGATGTGCAGCTGGTGATCGCACTCCAACCGCATGTTCAGCGAGTGGAAGCCCATCCTGTTAATGAAGGGCACCCCCTCTCTCTGAGGGTGACATATGTGCCATCAATAACCCCCTGGACCTGGTACATTCCAGGATGGCAGCAAATGCAGCAGCCTGGACATCCGTTGGGCCTAGTCCAAGTTGAAGTTAATGTAGATAGGTGCCTGGCATTTGTCACATCTCAGATGCACCTGTGCATGGACATTTACGAAATGCTGCAAAGTCCCCATTCGAGCCCTGGAATGAGCCAGAGGCATAGAGGTCGATGACCACCGTCAACTTGACAGCCACCGGAAGTGCGTGTCCTTCTCCTTACCCTCGCAATGCCAGGTGTACCACCATTTTGCATAGCCGTCGCACAGTCTCCTTGGTGATCCAGAGTGGCGGAGGCACATGGTCCAACAGCTCCTCAAAGGCAAGCATTGATGGTACAAACATACCTCATGTGGCATCAGGTCTTCACATGACCAAGAGACGTCAGAGCTTTGCCAGGATAGTGTCAACAGTCAACAGTCTCAACAGTTAAGAGTATGTAAGTTACCTTCATATTGTGGGTTGAAACGCTTTTGGAGTAGCAATGGGAGGTTCAGCCAAGGCACAACAAACCCCCGGGTGGCGGGAGGGGGCTCCTTGCTCCCCCTCAAAGTCCATGGTTCCAGGGACTAATTTGTAAAGACTCACACCAAATCACGCTCACGAGATTCCTGGCTGTGGCTTCCAACATATTAATCACGTTCAAATGTATTTAAATAATTTTTTGGCATGTTCCCTCTGGCGCAGGTTGGGTAGCGAGCTGCGGCCGATGGCGGGCAATGGAGAATGACAACAGGTCTGATGCCTGGCACCGAGCGCGTTTTTAAAGGGGATACTCCATTCTTCGGGAAGCAAGAATCCCGGCCAATGATTCATGGGAGACCTCTGGAAATCCATACAAACAGCACCCACAGGCATTTTCTGCCCACTATTTGCAATCATATATTTGATCACTAGTATAAACATCCTTTCATGTGGTGATCATTAATCAGCTATTTCATTGATCACTAACAAAATTTAAATCCTGTATTTACACAGTACATTACAATTATTGCATAACATGTTCACTAGGATCTTCAATTGTTGCTGTGCTGTGTTTGTGAATTAAGCTCCCAGTGATTTCTTAATAGTCATATGCATCTTTAAAAAAACTGCCATGTACAGGTCTTTCTTACTTGACATAGCAACACATTTCTCAAAGACTTTTCCATCTCATCTAACACGTCCTCATGTTTAATCCCTGTAGGTAAATGATTTCATCAGCATCCATTCTAGTCATACAGACAGATGGGGCAATATAGAAGGAAGTCCTTGCAGGCTCATTAGAAAAGGAGTTAATGCCTCTATAGTATGATTTAGTAGTCTGTTTCGTGTTTGCAGGAAGATTGAAATGCAATGTGAAATGTAAAGCAAATCATACTGCAGTGAAATTATAGCTAATGTGTTTATGGTAAATTAAAACATGTGCCATTAATATTTAAACTAAATGAATCTTTCTGAAGAGAAGTGAATATTTTGAGCTCAGCCCTTCTCAAAATGAAATAAGCTTCAATTCCCCATAAAGCCATGAATAGCAAAACCTGTTCTATTTGGTTCTGATCAGTCCTCAAAAGTTTATTCTAAAAAAGAAAAACAATGTAGAAACGTTCTATCCTATTCTTGTAATGCAGTGACATTTAATACCGTTGAAAACTGTTGCATTTAACTTGATTGGCAAGACATTTCAGAAATGTATATGTTTTTATATTTATATTATGTTTAATATGAAATTGAAATTGATCATAAAAAGCACATGTCTTAAATGATTTGGTTTCATTAATATATCTTTATTTCTCAAGAACTTACAATTTGCCACACTGAATTTGATGATTAACCTACTTCAGACCAAAATGAACCTCTGGGTTCACAGCCCGATCACAATTAATTAAAAATAGCTGGCACTGGCCTAATGAGTGCAACTGGCTGACAGGAGAACAAAGGTTTAGAGCACAGAAGAAGGTCATTCATTCCACTGGGTATATTTTGGCTCTTTGCTGGAGCAATCCAAAGCTCTTACCACTGCACCGCTCTCTTTCTATAGTCCAGTCTCTAACACAATATCCATTCCATCACCAAGATCGCCTGCTTCCACCTCAGTAACACTGACCAATGTGGCTGCTGTCTCAGTTAATCTGCTGCTGGTGCTCTCATCCATGCCTCTGTCACCTCGTGATCAGACTAGACCTAGACCAATGCTCTCCTGACTGGCCCCCGTAGTTTAAAAAAGGGTGGCCAGACTGATTCCTCGGATGGCAGGCCTGTCAGATGAGGAGAGATTGGGTCAACTGGGCCTGCATTCACTGGAAAGTAAAGCACCTGAGGGGATCTAATTGAAGCCTATAAAATTCTGACAGGGCTAGCAGACTCGATGCAAGGATGTTGTTTTCTCTGGATGGCGGAGTGGGGGGGTCGGTGTCTCGCACAAGAGATCACAGTTTTAGCATACAGGGTAGGCCATTTGAGATTGAGATGAAGAGAAACGTCTTCACTCAGAGGATGGTGAACCTGTTGCAGTTCTTTACCACAGAAGGCTGTGGAGGTCAAGTCACTAAATATATTTAAGAGGGAAAGATAGATTTCTAGACTGAAGGTGTCAAAGGGTATGGGAAGAGTGTAGGAATATGTGGCGCGATTCTCTGGAAAGATTTGTAAGTGCTGTAGTGAGCGGGAATTGTCATGAGAACTTGGGAGCCCTTGTTCATGATTCTCTTAAGGTTAACGAGCAGGTTCAGTCAGCAGTTAAGGAGGTAAATGCAATGTTAGCATTCATGTCGAGAGGACTAGAATACAAGACCAGGGATGTACTTCTGAGGCTGAATAAGGCTCTGGTCAGACCCCATTTGGAGTAATGCGAGCAGTTGTGGGCTCTGTGTCTAAGGAAGGATGTGCTGGCCTTGAAAAGGGTCCAGAGGAGGTTCACAGGAATGATCTCTGGAATCATGGAGAGGAGGAAGGCCGATGTCTTGGCCTTCGCCTCTCTGATTGCATGGCGGTGAATTTTGCTGGAGTGGCGGTCGGTATCGCCACTGGGGGTAGCGGCTTGGTTGGGTGACCTGTACGACTTCTTGCAAATAGAGAAGATAAAGTATGAGTTAAGGGGCTCTTCAGGGGGGTTTGAGGAAAGGTGGGGGATGTTTGTGACCGTGTTTGAGGGGCTGTTCGTCGCGGGAGAGGGGGGCATGAAAAAGGGGAAAAATCTGTGCAGGATGTAAAGTTGATTGTTGGGAAGTATGGGATGTTTATTCGCTGTAACCTGTTTTGATACATGTTTGTAATAAAATGCATTTAAAGAAAAAAGAATGATCCCTGGAATGAAGAGCTTGTCGTATGAGGAATGGTTGAGGACTCTGGGTCTGTACTCGTTGGAGTTTAGAAGAATGAGGGGGGAATCTTATTGAAACTTACAGGATACTGCGAGGCTTGGATAGAATGGACGTGGAGAAGATGTTTCCACTTGTCGGAAAAACTAGAACCAGAGGACACCATCTCCGACTAAAGGGACGATCCTTTAAAACAGTGATGAGGAGGAATTTCTTTAGCCAGAGGGTGGTGAATCTGTGGAACACTTTGCCGCAGAAGGCTGTCGAGCCAAATCACTGAGTGTCTTTAAGATGGAGATAGATAGGTTCTTGATTAATAAGGGGATCAGGGGTTATGGGGAGAAGAGGAGAATGGGGATGAGAAAAATATCAGCTACGATTGAATGGTGGAGCAGACTCGATGGGCTGAGTGGCCTAATTCTGCTCCTATGTCTTATGGTCTTATCGTCTTATGATCTTCCCCGCACTCGGCCCAGCGAGGCCGACAATGCTCTTCAACGTTAATTAGTCCACTTAAGGAGGGCTCATAGACTCCTCGCCACAAATGAAGGTTCGCCAGCCAATTCGCCGGCACCGCGCTCGCCAGTCCCGCACTAACAAGGTCGAGCAACAATTAAGCTGCATTTGCTCAGCCAACCCCAGCCAGCTCGGACCAATGGTGCCAAGGAGACCGGCCCCAAGATTCAAGGATGCTGACCTAGGGAGGCTCCTGGACGCGTGGCGGCCAGGAGGGATGTCATGTTCCCCCAAAGGTCCCTGAGAGTTAGCCATAAGGCAGTCAGTGCTGCCTGGGGAGAGGTGGCAGCAGGTGAGAGTGCCAGGAGTGTGTCCAGGAGGACTGGCCTTCAGTGCCGAAAAAAGGTCAACCACCTACACCAGGCAGCATGAGTGAGTAGACACCAATGTCCTCCATCCCCCCTCCCCTGAGGCCTGTCCACCCCCACGGGAGCATCCACCCCCAAACTCTCCATGCGACCCCCAACATTCCCTCCACCCTCCTCCCCCTTCAAGCCCCCAACCCTCCCTTCACACACCAAGATCTAGGCGACTTAAAACTGATGAAGCTTTGGAGGAATATCGGGAAAGTAGGACGAATCTCAAACGCGCAATAAAGAGGACTAAAAGGGGTCATGAAATATCTTTGGCTAACAGGGTTAAGGAAAATCCCAAAGCCTTTTATTCGTATATAAGGAGCAAGAGGGTAACTAGAGAAAGGATTCGCCCACTCAAAGACAAAAGAGGGAATTTATGCGTGGAGTCAGAGGAAATGGGTGAGATTCTTAATGAGTACTTTGCATCGGTATTCACCAAGGAGAGGGACATGACGGATGTTGAGGCTAGGGATGGATGTTTAAATACTCTAGGTCAAGTCGGCATAAGGAAGGGGGAGGTTTTGGGTATTCTAAAAGGCATTAAGGTGGACAAGTCCCCAGGTCCGGATGGGATCTATCCCAGGTTACTGAGGAAAGCGAGGGACGAAATAGCTGGGGCCTTAACAGATATCTTTGCAGCATCCTTGAGCACGGGTGAGGTCCCAGAGGACTGGAGAATTGCTATTGTTGTCCCTTTGTTTAAGAAGGGTAGCAGGGATAATCCAGGGAATTACAGACCTGTGAAATTGACGTCAGTAGTAGGCAAGTTGTTGGAGAAGATACTGAGGGATAGGATCTATTCACATTTGGAAGAAAATAGACTTATCAGTGATAGGCAGCATGGTTTTGTGCAGGGAAGATCATGTCTCACAAACCTAATAGAATTCTTTGAGGAAGTGACAAAGTTAATTGATGAGGGAAGGGCTGTAGATGTCATATACATGGACTTCAATAAGGCGTTTTATAAAGTTTCCCATGGCAGGTTGATGGAAAAAGTGAAATCGTATGGGGTTCAGGGTGTACTAGCTAGATGGATAAAGAACTGGCTGGGCAACAGGAGACAGAGAGTAGTGGTGGAAGGGAGGGTCTCAAAATGGAGAAAGGTGACTAGTGGTGTTCCCCAGGGATCCGTGCTCGGACCACTGTTGTTTGTGATATACAAAATGATCTGGACGAAGGTATAGGTGGTCTGATTAGCAAGTTTGCAGATGATACTAAGATTGGTGGAGTTGCAGATAGCGAGGAGGACTGTCAGAGAATACAGCAAATATAGATAGATTGGAGAGTTGGGCAGAGAAATGGCAGTTGGAGTTCAATCCAGGCAAATGCGAGGTGATGCACTTTGGAAGATCTAATTCAAGAGCGGACTATACGGTCAATGGAAGGGTCCTGGGGAAAATTGATGTACAGAGAGATCTTGGAGATCAGGTCCATTGTACCCTGAAGGTGGCAACGCAGATCGATAGAGTGGTCAAGAAGGCATACAGCATGCTTGCCTTCATCGGACGGGGTATCGAGTACAAGAGTCGGCAGGTCATGTTATAGTTGTATAGGACTTTGGTTAGGCCACATTTGGAATACTGTGTGCAGTTCTGGTCGCCACATTACCAGAAGGATGTGGATGCTTTAGAGAGGGTGCAGAGGAGGTTCACCAGGATGTTGCCTGTTATGGAGGGTGCTAGCTATGAAGAAAGGTTGAGTAGATTAGGATTGTTTTCATTGGAAAGACGGAGGTTGAGGGGGGACCTGATTGAGGTCTACAAAATTATGAGAGGTATGGACAGGGTGGATAGCAACAAGCTTTTTCCAAGAGTGGGGGTGTCAATTACAAGGGGTCACGATTTCAAGGTGAGAGGGGGAAAGTTTAAGGGAGGTGTTCGTGGAAAGTTTTTTACGCAGAGCGTGGTGGGTGCCTGGAAAGCTTTGGCAGCGGAGGTGGTGGAGGCGGGCACGATAGCATCATTTAAGATGCATCTAGACAGATATATGAACGGGCGGGGAACAGAGGGAAGTAGATCCTTGGAAAATAGAAGACAGGTTTAGATAAAGGATCTGGATCGGCGCAGGCTGGGAGGGCCGAAGGGCCTGTTCCTGTGCTGTAATTTTCTTTGTTCTTTGTTCTAACTCCCACCCAACTACGTGTGTGGCTACTGATGCCCTCTCTGTGTCTCCTCAGGAAAAAGCTCTCCAATAATCGCAGGGAAAAGGCCCAGACTGAGGGTGGTGTGCCAGACCTAAGAATCCTCACCACCTTCGAGGCACGTGCCCTGAAGGTGACTAGTGTGGTGGAGGCTGGCGGATGCCGCACAGGGGAGGAACCACCGGGCTCCACCCGGAGGACCTGACAAATGTGAGTTGTTATTGCCTTATTGACTGACCCATTCTTCCCACTGACCACATGTGCATTCTCCCGCAGGATTTCCAGCCGACGGCCTCTGCCCATCCCAAGCGGCCCCCTCTCCAACCTCCATGGAGACCACATTGGAGGAGAACTCCGAGGATGCCACTATTATAGTCGCGGCACAGCTGTCATCCCCACACTCCTTCAGCACAGATACACACACCTTGGTGGGAAATGTTAGTCGACAGGCTTCGGGGGCACAATCTGGAGAGTACCACACAGCTGCTGATGTACATCAGGTGGAGGCAGAAACCCCCAGGTGAGACAGCAGTCTGAGGTCTGCTGGATCCCAGGACCCAGCTGTGTCCCAGACTGATGCTAAGCCTGTAGAACAGGGTTACCAGGAGCTGATGGAGATGTTAGGGAACAGTTGGAAAACTCCAAGGGCGATGTCAGCGTCACTCCAGCAGATCCATAGTCACTTGGAGGAGTCACAGAGTCTGGAGCTGTCGTCGGCAATGAGTGGTATGGAGGCCAAAATTGCTAGGGAGAGAGCCAACTTCGGCACCATTAGTGAAGGTGTCCAAGGCGTTTCGCAGTCAGTGATGGCCATGGC
Source organism: Scyliorhinus torazame (assembly GCF_047496885.1). NCBI lineage: Eukaryota > Metazoa > Chordata > Chondrichthyes > Carcharhiniformes > Scyliorhinidae > Scyliorhinus > Scyliorhinus torazame. Next base: position 92,940,565 of record NC_092720.1, on the reverse strand, counting down.
TGAGGGTCACGGCAGAATGTCTGCCTCCTGGGGGATGTCACCGAGTACCAGGCTGCCCTTGATGAGGTACTGCGGGACATGTCCCGCTCTCAGATGGGCATGGCTGAGGCACTGCGGAGCTTGTTCCAGATGCAGGCGGGCATTGCTGAGGCAGTGCAAGCGTGTCCCAGTCACTGTGGAGCATCGTCGAGGGCACTGACACAATGGTGCAGACCATGGAGAACTGCCAGGTCTGGCAGAGCCAGACAATGCAGGGGCAACTGGGTCTCGAATCAGCTTCACCTCCATTCCATGGTGAACCTAGGGCTCTATGAGTACCAACCGGGAGGAGGGAGCACTGAGCACCAACCTGGATCCATCCCATGGAGTGGTGACAGTGGCCATCAGCTCCCCCAGGTTCCACTCCTCTGATGAGGCCGCATCTCATGGGACAGGGCCGCCGACAAGTGTACTAGGGTCCTCTGGCCTCAGACCCTCAGAGGACGCCCAGCAGGGGCATCGAAGGACACAGGACGAGTTAAGCAGATGGCTTCCTCCAGTTCTGATGTGCATCCTGGGGGCACACCGAGACGTAGTGGTAGAGCTAGGAAGGCAAAGCACATCGAGGATCACTGAAAGCACTGGGGGAGAGGGGTAATGGGCAGGGGAAATAGGTAGGGTGTGAGGGAGGTGGGGGTTGGGAGGGTGGGGGGTGGCACATTGGGAGAGTGGGGAATTATATTACCCATTAAACACCCTTGTGCACAACCATTATGACGCCTCTGTCACTTTCTTCCGTAATGCGGGCTACCTTCCGAACCTTTGGCTCATCTTTCCAGGCATTTCTCCCTCTCCGTGGCACCCACCCATTCTCCAGCCGTGGACATGTTCCTGGAGCTGTATCCCATCCCCTGGATGTTCAGATGTTGGCTGCTGCGTGGCTGGTATTGCCTCGCGCAATGTTCAGCATAATGTCCAGGCATCAAGGTGTGATTGGGATGCTAGGCAATGACTCCCACATGCTACATGGCCCACCTACCCACAGGAATCAACTTGGGTTGTGTGAAGTGCTCACTTAATCACGATTGCCAATTCCCTATAAGCAATAGCCTTCAGCTGCACGGCTAGAGGCCTTGGCAATTGGCAAGGGATATGGGTGGATGGTGAACCAGATAGGCTAGGACAAGGGTTACCCCTGGAATGGGTACACAATCCAGCGGTTGGCATGGTGGCGCCACGAGCGGTTGCCCCCCAGTTGCCCACCCAGCGCCTTCCCCCCCACCCTCCCATGGCAGCCCACCTCTGCGGAAGGTCCCTCACTCCCAGCCGAGGGTCCCCCACTGAGCACAGTGGCAACAGACCCAGCTTTTGTGGTGACAATTGGTTACCCCCCACACTGCGGTGAGATCCGGATTTCGCCTATGGGAGCGGGCCGGTTGCATTGCAAACTGTTTGGCGCCTGGTGCGGTTCTCGCTTTTGGCCTCTCCCGCTATTCACCGGCCACGTTTCGCTTGAGCGAGAGCGCAACAAGGCCGGAGAATCCCGTCCATGGTTTTGAGATAGAGGATTAGCCATGATCATATTGAATGACAGAGCAGGCTTGAATGGCCTATTCCTGTTCCTATTTCCCATGTTTTTATGTTTTCATGTTTCTATCCCATGCAAACTTGAGGTCATCCAAACTTTTGCTGCCTGTAACTAACTTGAAACAAGAAATGTCACTCCTGCTGACCTATATTGACACCTATTCTGGCATATCTTAATTTTAAATTTTGAATCCCTCCACCATCATGCCCCTCCCTATCTTTGTAACCTTCCCCAGCCCAACAATACTGAGATCCCTGTGCTCCTCTAATTAAGGCCTCTTGCACATCGCAGATTTTAATCGTTCCACCACTGGCAGCTGTGCCTTCACTTACTTCATTGTTAAGTTCCGGAATCCCCTCCTTAAACCACTTTGCCCCTTTGCCTCTTTCTTCTCTTTTAAGACACACCTTAAAACGCATGGCCAGAAAGAATCGTATGGATGGATCACACTCGCCCCAGCCTGGTTGTGATTGTACACCAGGAAAGGCCGGGCCCACCCTTGCCCCAACTGAGGCCCTTAAATGCCTTTTCCCACCCAGCCTCAATTTATAGCCTGGAGGGCAGATGATAGATCAGGGGATGGTGAAACCGAGAATTGAACAAAGTTAGATCTTCAGTGGTCCCTTTCTGTATGGGCACCCTCACCCTTAGGGCGCAGTGACCTCTGGACCTCTTTCCCACCCTCCCCCCAACCTATTAACCAAGACCCTAGTCTCCCACCTGGTGCCTCCCCCCCTGCCAGGTTTTCCCTCCCTGCCCCCCTTGAAATCTACCACTTACCTTTCCTACAGTACTTGGTTCCAGGCAGCCAGTTGCAGTGCCTCTTCTGGCCACCACAGCACTGCTCCTGGAAGGACTGCAGATCTGCCAGCCTATGAGGTTGGTTCGCGGCTCTCCAAAATGGGACTTTCACCTGGTGACATGTGGAAGTCCCGCCTTTTGCCCACCAATGCCACTGGCATTGGGCCTGCTGAAATTGGTGGGGGTGTATTTTCTGCCGACTCTTTGGATAGCGGGAGTTTGGGGGGTGCTGAGACCCCGCAATCCTGCAAATTCTGGCCTATTTCTTTGTCCAAGCTTTTCTGATCGTCATGCAGGCAAATAACAAATTTTGTTTGATAATGCTCCTGTGAAGTGCTTTGGGATGTTTAACTATGTTAAAGTGCTATTTAAATGTAAATTGTTTCAACTTCCTCTTCAAATATTCTTCCTTGGAAAATTCAAAGTCTCTACCTGAACGGCACCCTGTGACATTTAATACTCTATAAACTCTGCATAGAGAAATTTGTTTTTAACCTCTACTTAATCTATTTCCGACAATTTTTTTTATCCCATCCTTAAAGTTACAATGACAATTCGCACATTGGACAAGGCAAACCCTTGATCCATCATTGCTTGCTCCAAAAACCAATTCCAATTCAAATTGAAGCCAACTCATGGGGCAGGATTCTGCAGGAATCGGCGGAGCGGGCAACTTCGGTGCGCAGGAGTGGCGTGAACCAGTCCGGCATCGGGCCGCCCCAAAGGTGTGGAATCCACCGCACCTTCAGGGGCTAGGCTGGCGCCGGAGTGGTTTCGCCACGCCGGCCAGCGGGGAAGGGGCTTGGCGCTACGCCAACCGGCGCCGAAGGGCCACTGGCAGCTGGCGCGAGTTGGGGCATGCGCAGGAGCGCCAGCGTGTGCTGGCGTCATCCCAGCGCATGCGCAGGGGGGGTTCATCTCTGTGCCGGCCATCGCGGAGGACCACAGCGGCTGACGTGGAGGAATAGAGTGCCCCCACGGCACAGGCCCGCCCGCGGATCGGTGGGCCCCGCTCGCAGGCCAGGCCACCCTGGGGGCACCTCCCAGGACCAGATCCTCCCGCCCCCCCCCCTCCAGGACCCCGGAGGCCACCCACGCAGCCAGGTCCCGCCGGCAAATACCTGGTGTAATATACGCCGGCGGGACTGGCCGAAAACGGGTGGCCACTCGGCCCATCACGGGCCAGAAAATCGCCGGGGGGGGGGGCGCTACCAATGGCCGTCGACCGGCGCTGCGTGATTCTATAACCTATCAACTTTCTGATTACCTCTATGAATAGGTGTTTCCCTATTTCATTCACTAGACTACTAGTTTAATGCCAATTTGTCATATGACAAGTTTTGAGCTCTAAATCTCTATTGGAAACCAAGTTAAGACAACAGAGAATATATGAAATTGGCTGCAAAGTTGGCAACAAAAACAACATTATCTACACATCAAAAGTAATTAATTGGTTACAAAATTCAGCATGTTGTCCTGAGGAAATACAAGGTGTGATATAAATGTAAGTTTTTCTTCTTTCTTTAAGTACAAGGCAATATTTATAAATGTGCAAATAGAATGTGGAAACACATCAGGAGAGAATCAAGAAAAAGGATTTGGGATTGCTCGCAAACCATTCTGACATTTTGAAATATTAACTGTTAAATAAAATAAAATTCTAAAGGTTTTGAGTAGAAACATAAATATATTAGTCCAAAGACAGCTATATCTTTATAAGACATTTGCTTAGACTGCATTTAGAGTATTACATATCAAGTATGGTCTCCGTACTTTCCAAAGAACAATCGAACACTGAAACAATTGTCAAGCTAAAACAACAAGGATAGTTCACACACATGTATTCTGAAGATAGGCTGAAGGAGGAAATATTACTCCCATTGGAAATTTTTTAAGGAGAAACCTGATTCATGCTGCTAAAATATTTAAAGGATTTCATGTTGCATATGCTAATAGACGCTTTGTATTCAGCAAAGATTGCAGATCAAGGTGTTTTAGTCTTCAGATGGGAAATATGAGCTAACTGAGAGTTTAAAGAGATTGTCTAGGGGCAGCACGGTAGCACAAGTGGCTAGCACTGTGACTTCACAGCGCCAGAGTCCCAGGTTCAATTCCCTGCTGGGTCACTGTCTGTGAGGAGTCTGCACGTCCTCCCCGTGTCTGCGTGGGTTTGCTCCAGGTGCTCTGTTTTCCTCCCACAGTCCAAAGGCATGCTGTTGGGTGAATTGGCCATGATAAATTGCCCTTAAAAAAAAAAAAAGATTTTCTCCTCTCATAAACCAATCTACCTATAGATGGTTTGCCATTAAAGACTATTTTTATTCAAGGTTCCTCTGGTTTGCCTCAGATCCAGGTTTGCCTTTGCATTTTTCCCTTCACATTCATCAGTTATGTTCAGACATCGCTTGCATTAGACTGAATAAGAAAATGAATCACATCTGTGTTGCATGGTGGCACAGTGGTTAGCACTGTTGTCTCACGATGCTGAGGACCCGGGACACTGTCCGTGTAGAGTTTGCACATTCTCCCCGTGTCTGCGTGAGTCTCAACCGCATAACCCTAGTACGTGCAGAGTAGGTGCATTGGCCATGCTAAATTGCCCCTTAATTGGAAAAAAATAAAACAAATGATAATAAATGAATTACCTGAGTGAGTAAGTGATCATCAGCAAAAATCATCCAGAATATGTTTCACTTAATCAACATTATCTTGATATAGAATCATTAGCTATTGCTCTGTGACAACATTATACTGCAGAACACAGGATTTTTTATGAACTCTTTGTTCTTCCAGTCATTAATGCAATGACATTTTCAAAGCTACAACAGGATGAATTCTAGTTTTATCCCTGCGGTTTGTTAGGGGAAGAGAATATCAAAGCAAATGTGGTGGGGATCAAGCTGTCAAGATGATGAGTGAGGATAGATTAAACAGTCAGGGATTACTCAGAAATTGTTCTCTTGGGGAAAGTAAAACAAATACTTTCTCATATCTCACACATATAAATATATATATATATATATAAACAAATCACTGCAGTAACATTTTGATACCTGATTAAACATTACGCAGTTTACTTTTTCATCTGCTCCATATTTTAGAATGAAGGTTTCAGAACTGAGTATGATTCCATTTCAGCAATCAGATTGTTAATGAGACCATATCATCATTGTCTTAAGATGCCTCTCAAATTACACTGAATAACATGTTTTTGTTTTAAGTCTTTCTATAATTCTCAGTTTTGTTACGTACATGAGGGAAGGTGGATGTTGAGATTCTGCTGAAAAAATTATTTTGGCAGGGTGAGGGTGATGAATTGAATTCTCCCATTAAAACAATTTAAAATGCAAGCATCTGATGATTGTCCAAAATGAATTTTTAAAATTAGTTTCCCCCCCATAAAAGCCTTAATAGATTTTGACAAATTGAATACTTGTACAATGTAGATGTTTGCTTATTGATCACGATGCTCTGCCAATTAGGTTTGATGCTCAAATGTGAGAAACAAACGTAGCATTGAAAACAATTAATAAGCAACAATTAAAGATTACTCTGACAGATGTGAAAAGTTGGAAATTATGAATAAAGAGTTAGTTGGCAGGGAAAAGGGACAATTTAAGCCAAAGGGAAAAATGAATGTTAAAAAAATGTTGGGCTAATTTTACTGTTGTTCACTAATTTTAGGCAGATCCAAATTTGCCTAATTAAGAGAAAATTAGTAGCAGAATAAAAACTAATCATCTGCTTTCAGCATTGATTTGACACTTCCTGCCCAACAAAAAATAATCAAGTTCTGAATTAGCTAAATTTGATTGCTACATTTGCTTTACTTGTTTTTAAATCTTTCAGTGCATGCCATTATTTCTTGTAAAAATACCATCAACAGTTTATGCAGTGCTAGAGGTAACTGTTGCAGTACATTGGGGATTGGGAGTTGCTCCTTCATGAAATTCTTTCCTGAATCTGTGATGCATCACCTTCAGGTGCGTCCACTGAGCTATACCAGTTTTTTTCCTTTTGGCTTTAGCACTGCAGTTATAGATTTTCTTTCTCTTGGCAGTGTAGCACACGTAGCACAGGTCAATGGCCGCAGATGAAATACTTTGGCTCCAAAATGGCAGCTTAGAATCAGATGAATTCAGCCCCTTGGGTCAGCTCAGCCATTTAGTAGTTGAGCAGATTTTTTTCAACTGAACAGAGTTGAATTTAAGAGTAAATATTTAATCTCAAATCAGACTTGAAGTTCAACATTTCCTAAGAGTCACCATTGCTGCCTGGGCAGACGTGTTGTGTTTGAAAAAAGCCCATCAATTTGGTAATGATTATCTTACAGTATCTACCCAATAGAGGCACCACCTATTTATATTTTTACATCATATTTTTATGGATAATCCCTCAGAACAGCCAAATCTATTGAAATAGTAATAACAAAAGAAGGCTTTGGAATTAAATATTTTCGGTGCCATGATGGACATCAGAAGAGTTTCCATGAAAAAGCTCGATAAATGCTTGCAGTAGATCAAACATGTTCCCCAGAGTATTGCCGGTTTTTGCAATTAAGTTTCATTAATCTCATCAATAATCTTATTTTTTATTAGTTTGGGGTTATGCTGCTGCATTTGTTACTTTACAAGATATTTCATGATGTGGAGATGCCGGCGTTTGACTGGGGTGGGCACAGTAAGACGTCTTACAACACCAAGTTAAAGTCCAGCAGGTTTATTTGGAATCACTAGCTTTCGGAGCGTAGCTCCTTCATCAGGTGAGTGATGAAGATATTTCAGCAGTTTTCTAGGCTTATGATGAGTTTAAACAATGACTGAAAATAGATCATTTTAATATGTGTAGGAAATCATATCTCAACTAAACACATCAACTAGAGCAAAGGTGAACAAATATGCTTAAGATCCTTACCTGGTTGTTTTGGTGGTTTCTTCTGACAAGTTTGATTCCATGTTATTTGCAATCTTATCCAGTGACATGAACCTGCATTACAAGTGATTAAATGTATTGGCCTGGATTTCATCAGACTTCTTCCACTCTGCCATAAAATTATGCTTTCACATCAGCGGTCATGATAACTTATGATGGAAACAAACATCTCCACCAGTCGCATTCGACTAACAAAATAATTCAATCAAGTTCTCACAATTTTACATGGTGAATGTAAGATCATCAGTTCGAATGAATAATTAAAGTAAAGTTGCCATAGTCCCAGATGACCATAGGCTGCTTTCCCCTTTGAGAGGGAGAGATGACTGGTGGTGATTTAACCTGAGGGTCACCCCACCTCAGGCAAGAGGCAAGGTTGAGAAGGCTATTCCTTAATGAATAACCTCAGCTGGCATGGGAATTGGACCCCTCTTTTGGCCTCGCTCTGTGTCATGAACCAGCTGTCCAGCCAACTGAACTGAACCGGCCCCAGAACTCTGTGCCTGACTGCATAGAAGCTTCCTGACATGCTGAGCATTTCCAGCATTTTCTGTTTTATTCATGACAAAACAGTTCCTGTCAGGTGTTCACCATATTGAGGTTTGATCCCTTCATTGCATATATAAATATGTGCATAAGAAATAGGAGCAGGTGTAGGTGTGCAGACCATCGTTCAGCTCCCCATTCAAGTAGAATCATGGGTGACCATCAACCTGAACTTCACTTTCCCACCCCATAAAGCTCATATGTCTATCAATTTCTGCTTTGAATATACTCAATGACTGAGTATCCACTGCCGTATGGGGTTGAAAATCACAAAGATTCCCAACTCTCATCTCAGTCCTAAAGGGACAATCACTTATCCTAAGATGAAAAGCCCTTTTTAAAAAATAATTCCTTGGATGTGGACATTGCTGGCTACACCAGTATATATTTCCCATCTTGAATTACCATTGAGTAGGTGGTGGTGAACCACCTTCTTGAACATCTGCAGTCCAACACCCACAGTTCTGTTGAGGCAGGAGTTCCAAGGTTTTGACCCAATGGCAGTGAAGAAACAGTGATATATTTCCAAGTCAGGGTGGGTGTGTGACTTGAAGGAGAACATGCAGGTGCTGCTGCTCCCATTCAACACTCTGCTGCCCTTGTCTTTCCATGAGATAGAAGTTGTGGGTTTGGAAGGTGCTGTCAAAGGAGCCTTAATGAACTACTGCAGTGCATCTTGTGGATGTGAACACTGTTTACAATTTACAAAATGCACTACGTCAGTGTAGGAGGGAGTGGATGTTGAAGGTGGTGGATGGAATGCAAATCAAGTGGGCTGCTTTGTCCTGGATGGTGTCGAGTTTCTTGAGCATTGTTGGAGCTGCACTCAGCCAGACAAGTGTACAGTATTCCATTAAATTCATGACTTGTGCCTTGTAGGCTTTGGGGAGTCAAGAGGTGAGGTACTCTCCACAGAATTCCCAGTCTCTGACCTACTGTTGTAAGCACAGTATTGATATAGCTAGGGAATCTTTGTTGCAATCTGTCTAACACAAGTATGGCCTTCCTCAGATATGGAACCCAAAACAAGACACAGTGCTCTAGATGTGGTCTTACCAGAGCTCTGTACAAATACAGAATGACTTTGTTACTCTTGTACTCCAACCCCCTTGCAATAACGGTCAACATACCATTTGTGACATAACAGAACTCGTATCAGAGTTGAAATTAAATGAAAATTGCTTATTGTCACAAGTACGCTTCAAATGAAGTTACTGTGAAAAGCCCCTAGTCGCCACATCCGGCACCTGTCTGGGGAGGCTGGTACGGGATTTGAACCGTGCTGCTGGCCTGCCTTGGTCTGCTTTAAAAGCCAGCGATTTAGCCCAGTGTGCTAAACCAGCCTCTGGGTTATTTTTTCTATCCTATGGAAAGACAAGGGCAGCAGATGAATGGGAGCAGCAGCACCTGCATGTTCTCCTTCAAGTAACTCACCCATCCTGACTTGGAAATATATCACTGTTCCTTCACTGCCGTTGGGCCAAAATTATTTTTAGAGTTATTTTTGTCATCATATTTGATTAATCTGCACAAATCAGTAATGAGGTTCAACGTTAGAATTTGCTAGGTAAAAACACCTCCACTCTTTAATATCTGTTCAAACAGATAGATTTCTTTGTGAAGCCTGGCTAACATTTTTTTCTTTATTTCAAGTCTATTGTGTGGCCAATGGTGCGAGTTTGAGGATGACCAATTGCCTTGATGTTCCTCTGTATTGTGTCTTGTATCAGGCATAACCAGGGCACCAATCAATGGCGCAGCCTTAAAGTTGACATAAATTGTGGTGAAAAATGAGAGCAGTAGGAAAAGTAATTTTTCAGGTGTTCTGTTACAATTTTTGAGCATTTAAAAAAATGCATTCTTATTGAGACTAATTTCTTACAATGCATTTTCTTGATATAAATATTAGTCATATTAAGATTTGAAAGGTTTACTGAATTGCAGGTTTTAAACTTTATGTGCCTAATTGGTGTGGAAGACGGAATGAGTTGAAATTTTAATTTTCATACTTGATGAAGAGTTAATATGGTGGGGATTTGGTGTTTTCCTTGAATACATATGTTGATTCACACCCATTTCAGGCGTATTTCTTATGAGATTGACAGGTAATTTGACATCGATAAAATGGGCATGAAATTGGGAGCACTTTTAGATATAACTTCCTGGTTTACCATGGAGACAATTGTGCATCACATCGCCTACTAATTATTTAAATGGTCACCAGCTGGACTTCGTAAAGAGACAGATTTGAATAGTTGGAAATCAGAGACTGCAGACCTAAAAATCCTTGGCCAGCATTACCTAAGAATACTGCTCTTCGCAGGAACATTAAACTGGGTAACAGCTGTACATATTTTATAGCTTAATCTGTGAAATCATACTTATGGAAATTAACTCTTTCTGCGGCAATTCTGCTTTCGAGTCAGCTTTCCAGCATTTACTGTTCCCAGATGATAATCTTTGCCTCAGGGCTTTACGGATTCTGCGAACATAAAATCTGCATTAAAATGTAATACTTGTTGTATAGCCACAGGAGATCTATCTTCTCACAAGCAAATTGTTACTTTATTGTTTGTGTACTTTAAATGCAAGGTGGCTTAAAACTGCCAGCACTCCAATGGCAGGTTCGTGCAATCTATTAAAAAGTTTGGCAAACAGACTTCGATTTTCTTTTGGCAGAAAAGGAAAAACTTGCATTCATGTAGCCCTCTCATGACCTCAGATTTTGAAAAACTGATCTGCAGTGAGGGATAAATATGGCCAGGACATTTGGGTTAATGCCCCTGTCCTCCTTCAAAATAGAGGGGGGTGGGATTCTCCGTCCCGCCAGACCTGTTTTCCAGTGTGGCGCGCCCCTGCTGGCTGCGGGATCCTGATTCCCGGCAGCTGGCCAATGGGGTTTCCCATTGTGGCCACCCCCACACCATCAGGAAATCCGTGGGTATGAGTGCGATGCCGGCGAAGTGGAGGATCCCGTCGATAGTGAATCCCGCTGGGGATCTTTTAGATTCACCTCAGATGATAGAGTGGGCTTCCTTTTGAATCTCTTTCAAAAATGTTGTTCGGAGTGCAGCACTTGCTAAGTATTGCACTGGTGTTTTGGCCCCCAAGGTTTATGTTGACAAATCTGGAGTGGAAGTACAGGTTGGGAGTATAAGCCATGCTAACTTGTCCCTTCGTGTCCAGGAATGTGCAGTTAGATTATGGGGTTACAGCAGGCATTGTCAAACTCGGGGACGTGGCCCGTGGGTAGGTCGCGGGTGGGTGTCGGGAGGGTCGTGGAGCCGTCCTTCGTGGCGCTCCGAATCGCGCAAATCTGCGCGTAACAGCCGCAGCAGCCGGCTATTAATACCGCTGGCTGCAAACGGCCTTCAAAACGGCCGAAAACATGTAAAACAAATGGGGCCGCGCTGCGCATGCGTGCCAGTACATCGGCGCGCACCGATGATCTGGCACGCATGCGCAGTGCGGACACTTTAAAAAAAAAAATTTAGAGTACCCAATTCATTTTTTCCAATTAAGGGGCAATTTAGCGTGGCCAATCCACCTAGCCTGCACATCTTTAGGTTATGGGGGCGAAACCCTCGCAAACACGGGGAGAATGTGCAAACTCCACACGGACAGTGACCCAGAGCCGGGATCGAACCTGGGACCTCGGCGCCGTGAGGCATCAGGGCTAACCCAGTGCGCCACCGTGCTGCCACTGGCCACTTTTCTTTTAAACGGTTGCAGCTTTTTGTTTTACAAGGTCGGAGTTTTTAAATTAATTTTATTAATTTTATTTTTATTTACTTTTACAAGTTCAGGGGGTTTTATTTGATAAAATTTTACAGGAAAAAGTGCAGAACTTTGGACAGATGGAGACTCCATACTTTCCGACACTGGAAGGCTACACCTTCATCCAACATTGGAGGAGCGTGTACGAGGGCCAAAGGGACCCAAAACCATTTCCTCCATTTTTGTCAGCAGCAAACAAGGTAAGAGAAAATGGTGGGTCGCGCAGGTCGGTCGGCGTGGGTCGCAAAGGTCAGCCGGCATGGGTCCCGAAGGTTGGCCGGTTGGTAAAAATGGGTCCACGGAAAAAAAGTTTGAAGAACACTGGGTTACAGGAAATGAAAAATGAAAATCGCTTATTGTCACACGTAGGCTTCAAATGAAGTTACTGTGAAAAGCCCCTAGTTGCCACATTCCTGCGCCTGTTTGGGGAGGCTGGTACGGAAATTGAACCGTGCTGCTGGCCTGCCTTGGTCTGCTTTAAAAGCCAGCTCTTTAGCCCTGTGCTAAACTAGCCCCTTGTGCATGTGGAATAGGGCGGGGTGGACGGGAGAGTGGACATGGATAGGGAGCTCTATCAGAGTGTTGGTGCAGATCTGATGGGCGGAATGGCCTCCTTCTGTACTGTAGGCATTCTTTGAACTTGAACTCGCAACCTTCTGACTAAGGTGAGAGGGTGGTCAACCGAGCAATGCCTGACACTGCTTCTGATAGAAATGATAATGTTTCCCACTATTGTGGACACTCTTGAGTTACTGATCCCAGAGAAATAAAGATCAGCCACACAGGCTTAGATGGTCACAAATTCAGTATGTGGAATTTGTTGATCACCAGGTAGGAGAGGCAGCTTGAGTATCTTCCAGGCAGGGATAATCGAAGGTGATTGTTTTTCAGCCACTGTGACACAAGTATCCAATGTGTAGGTGTAGGGAGGGGCAGGTGACAATATCTGACCTGGCTGCCCACGCCCTGTCATTGTTTTTTGCCAAGATTCACACATTGACATTTGAGCAAAGTCTCTGTTATTCGTGGCACCACATTCCAGCAAGGTGGACTCCTTTGAGGAGAGGGTAGAAAAAAAGCTAAATACTGATTGCACCTTGATTTTAATTGTACCAACGGTACTTATTTAGATTTTGGGGACTCGATAGTTAGAGGGACAGATAGACGGTTCTGTGGCAACGAAAGAGACTTACGGATGGTATGTTGCCTCCCGGGTGCCAGGGTCCCTGACATCTCGGACCGTGTTTTAAAACAGGAATTTAAAACAGGAATTTAGGGAGCTAAGGTGGAAGCTCAGAGCCAGGACAAACCATGTTGTCATCTCTGGTTTGTTGCCAGTGCCACGTGCTAGCGAGTTGAGGAACAGGGAGAGAGTGCAGATAAATACGAGGCTGCAGGGATGGTGTAGGAGGGAGGGTTTCAGTTACGTGGATAATTGGAGCACATTCTGGGGAAGGTGGGACCTGTACAAAGTTTGCACCTGAACCAGAGGGGCACCAATATCCTGGGAGGAAAATTTGCTACGGTTCTTCGGGGGGGGGGGGGGGGGGGGGGTTTAAACTAATTTGTCAGGGGGATGGGAAAACGAGCTGTAGTCCAGAAGCCAGTGTTGAGAGTAGTGAGGTACTGAGGAGGGTATCAAGGTCGCAGGAGTGTACTGGCAGACAGGAAGGTGTGTTGAAGTGTGTCTACTTTAATGCAAGGAGCATCCGGAATAAGGTAGATGAACTTAGAGCATGGATTGGTACTTGGGACTACGATGTTGTGGCCATTACAGAGACATGGTTAGAACAGGGACAGGAATGGTTGTTGGAAGTTCCGTGGTATAGATGTTTCAGTAAGAGTAGGGAAGGTGGTAAAAGAGGTGGAGGAGTAGCATTGTTAATCAAGGATAGTTTAACGGCTGCAGAAAGGCAGTTCGAGGGGGGATCTGCCTACTGAGGTAATATGGGCTGAAGTTAGAAATAGGAAAGGAGTGGTCACGTTGTTAGGAGTTTTCTATAGGCCCCCAAATAGTAATAGGGATGTGGAGGAAGAAATTGCAAAACAGATTATGGATAGGTGTGGAGGTCTCAGGCTAGTTGTCATGGGTGACTTTAACTTTCCAGATTTGATTGGAACCTCTATAGGTCGAATAGTTTGGATGGGGCAGTTTTTGTACAATGTGTGCAGTAGGGTTTCCTGACACAATATGTGGCTAGGCCGACAAGAGGTGGGGCCACATTGGATTTGGTACTGGGTAATGAACCGGGCCAAGTGTTAGATTTGTTTGTGGGAGAGCACTTTGGAGATAGTGACCACAATTCGGTGTCTTTCACTCTTGCAATGGAGAGGGATAGGGCCATAATAATAATAATAATTATTATTATATGGCAGGGTAAGGTTTATAATTGGGGAAGGGGTAATTATGATGCGATTAGGCAAGAATTAGGGAGCATGGAAACTGTAAGGGAAAGGCACAAATGAAAAGTGGAGCTTGTTCAAGGAACAAATACTGCGTGTCCTTGATAGGTATGTCCCTGTCAGGCAGAGCGGAAATGGCCGTGTGAGGGAACCATGGTTCACAAAAGAGGTTGAATGTCTTGTCAAGAGGAAAAAGGAAGCGTATGTAAGGATGAGAAAACAAGGTTTAGTTGGGTCGCTTGAGGGTTACAAGGTAGCAAGGAATGAGCTAAAAAAAAGGGCTAGGAGGGGGCATGAGAAGTCCTTGGTGGGTTGGATCAAGGAAAACCCCAAGGCTTTTTACTCTTATGTGAGAAATAAAAGAATGACCAGGGTGAGGTTAGGGCCGGTCGAGGACAGTAGTGGGAACGTGCGCATGGAGTCAGAAGAGATAGGAGAGGTGTTGAATGAATACTTTGTTTCAGTGTTCACCAAGGAGAGGGGCTATGTTTTTGAGGATGAGAGTGTGATACAGGTGGGTAGGCTGGAGAAGGTAGATGTTCTGAGGGAAGATGTATTTGCAATTTTGAAAAACCTGAGTGTCGCCACGTCCCCTGGGCCAGATGGGATATATCCTAGGATTCTTTGGGAGGCAAGGAATGAGATTGCAGAGCCTTTGGCATTGATCTTTGGGTCCTCACTGTCCACGGGGATAGTGCCAGAGGACTGGAGAGTGATGAATGTTGTTCCTCTGTTCAAGAAAGGGAATAGGAATGACCCTGGTAATTATAGGCCGGTTAGTCTTACTTCGGTGGTCGGTAAGTTAATGGAAAAGGTCCTGAGGGATAAGATTAATGACCATTTGGAAAGATACACCTTAATCCGGGATAGTCAACATGGATTCGTGAAGGGTAAGTCTTGCCTCACAAATTTGATTGAATTCTTTGAGGAGGTAACTAAGTGTGTGAAGGTAGAGCAGTTGATGTTGTATACATGGATTTCAGTAAAGCTCATGAAGAAAGTAAGGAGGTGTGGGATAGAGGGAAATTTGGCCAATTGGATAAGTAACTGGCTATCACATAGAAGACAGAGGGTGGTGGTGGATGGAAAATTTTCAGATTGGAGACCAGTTACCAGCGGTGTACCACACGGATCAGTGCTGGGTCCTCTGCTATTTGTGATTTTTATAAATGACTTGGAGGAGGGGGCTGAAGGGTGGGTCAGTAAATTTGCTGATTACACCAAGATTGGTGGAGTAGTGGATGAGGTGGAGGGCTGTTGGAGGCGGGAAAGAGACATTGATAGGATGCAGAGCTGGGCCGAAAAATGGCAGATGGAGTTTAGCCCTGATAAGTGTGAGGTGATTCATTTTGGTGGACAAATTTGAATGCGGATTACAGGGTCAACGGCAGGGTCCTGAGGAATGTGGAGGAACAGAGAGATCTTGGGGTTCATGTCCACAGATCTCTGAAGGTTGCCACTCAAGTGGATAGAACCGTGAAGAATGCCTTTGGTGTGTTCGCATTTATTAACAGGGGGCTTGAGTTTAAGAGCTGTGGGGTTATGCTGCAACTGTACAGGACCCTGGTGAGACCACATTTGGAGTATTGTGTGCAGTTCTGGTCACCTCACTATAGGAGGGATGTGGAAGCATTGGAAAGGGTGCAAAGGAGATTTACCAGGATGCTGCCTGGTTTGGCGGGTAGGTCTTATGAGGAAAGGTTGAGGGAGCTAGGGCTTCTCTCATTGGAGCGGAGGAGGATGAGAGGCGACTTAATAGAGGTTTATAAGATGATGAGGAGAATAGATAGAGTGGACGTTCAGAAACTATTTCCTCGGGTGTAGCTGATGTAGCTGTTACAAGGGGGCATAACTATAATGGGTGGGAGATATAGAAGGGATGTCCGAGGTAGGTTTGTTACTCAGAGAGTGGTTAGGGTGTGGAATGGACTGCCTGTTGTGATAGTGGAGTCGGACACTTTAGGAACTTTCAAGCGGTTATTGGATAGGCACATGGAGCACACCAGAATGGCAGGGAGTGGGATAGCTGATCTTGGTTTCGGAGGAAGCTCGGCACAACATCGAGGGCCAAAGGGCCTGTTCTGTGCTGTACTGTTGAATGTTACTGAATTGTGAACATTAAACATTTTCTCATTTGGTGAGTTTTCTGGCATGTTGGGTGTTAGGGATGACCCTTCCGTAATATTCTATTCACAGTACACTCCTCCAATGTAGCGATTAGGACCACTGCACGGGGGAGGGCGGGCATTTTATGCCATTTCGTCCTCAAACATGCTTTCCTTTGACTGCAAAACTTAAAAAGATTGTCCTTCAAGCACATTAAAAGGAACGCCCTCCTAAAATCCATTCACCCCAAAACGGCTGGCATCGGATGTTAATGCTGTTACTGTACTTCTATAGAGTACACTGGGATAAAGCGATACTAATGTGCGCGAGAGCACGAGAATGACAGCAGCAGGCACACTTTTGAATGTTTAAATGGTGTGATGGATGCATCGCTCACGTTTCTGTGCAGTTGCTGAAGCGTGACCAAACCCCTGCGCTAAACCCAACCTCCCCGTCCCCCTCCCCAATGGCAATGAAATCATTGGCGTGTTGGGGCTGCTCCTTGCTGTCTGTAGTGGGGCGCGTGCTTTCCCTTTGACGGTGTGCAGACCCCCCAGCCAGCTCTCACTCCTCAGACTGTGCACAGCATCGACCTTATTGCGCACCAGTGAGGTTAGAGAGAGAGAGAGCCGGGGACACCAGCGAGCCATTCCACAACGTCCAGTGACTGGGAACCGCCAAGATGCGTCTGGTGAGTGATTTTATTTCCCTATCCTCACCTTTCCTTTATCTCAGCGTCTATATATATATATTTTGTTTAATTTTGTTCTGATATGGGTGTTTTTTTTCTCCCTCCCCCGGTGAGTTTAGGATTCCGGATTTTGCAGCCACGGTAACCGCTTGTTTAACTCGGTGTGGGTGGGTGGGCGAGCGGCCACGCTCCCGTGTGCAGCCTCTCGGGCAGAGCAGTCCGGGTGTGCGCGGGCGGCAGCTCTGTCTGTCCACAGGGCGTGTCTCTCGGTCCTGGGAGATGTCTCTCCCACGCGCACACACACACACACACACACCTCTTGAGTTTTGCTTTGCCCTGTTCCTTCTTCAGATGTACTTGGTGGCAACGTTGATCTGCTTGTGTGTGTGGGGTGGGTCTCTCACCAACTCTGTCTGTGAGGTGAATCTGAATAATTAGAACTGTGCGTTCCAGTTTTATTTCAGAACTGAAGCTTCACAGCTCGAACTGTGGCACATCCAGCCGGCTTCTCGCTTCCTAACGTGTGGCGAACATCCCAGACATTGACCCAGGCGTCCCCCTCCACTCTGTGTGCCCAAGATCAGCGACTGGGCTATAGTGCTAACATTTCCAGGCTGTACGCGGGGAATAGAAAACCCGCCTTCTTCTAGCATTCGTGAGGATCAAACTATCTCTTCGATAATAATAACAGGCAAATTTGGCTAAAAGACTGCGCCCACCCGGAAATCTAAGCGACTAAGAGAGGGGCAGCAACGCCGAAGTTATATACTTGAGCCAGTCTGATCGAGTCTGGTTGACAGGAATTATGTTTTAAATCAGCAACAGCCTCCCCTCACCCTCCCACCTCAGCTCTTGAAACATCCTGTGGAGTTTGTGTGGGTATCTCCTATCTATCCCGTCCAGAGTAGAGAGGACAAAGCCAAGGCTTGGGGATCTCTGAGATTGCACTAGGCTGTATTGGTGGTGCTTTAGCCAGCAACCCGGCACCGGACACTATTCAGCATCCCCACTGCTTATCCAGCCAGGAACAACGTGCCCACTGGGCAGTGTGTGGAGATGACACACACATACTGCTATTAGGAGCAGGAGCAGGCCACTCGACCCTCAGAACCTGCTTCGCCATTCAATAAGATCACTGTTGGTCTGACTGTAACCTTCTGTCAAGAATCCCAGAGAGCTCAACATTCAGCATTGTCGTCTTGAGGACATCGTAACTCCAAAGAAATTCCACCCATCCAATACTGCCTGCCTGATGAGGACAGTCGTTAGCCATTGCACAAATTACTACCGTGAGTTTGATTATTAGCTAGCCAGAAAACTGCTACGAGGAGCACACCATAAGTGATATGGTGAATAGTTCATTATCCCCAGCGTCTAGATACACAGTATTTTCAGGCAGTTATCCTGTGGAATTTTATCAGCATTTGCTTGTCTCTCTGTTACCCAATTCTGGTAGGTACCAAACAACGGATGGATGGTTGAGGTCTGTTATTCGCTCGCAAGGTAATGCTTCCAGCAGTTGGTTCAATTCTCAATGTCTTAATAAGTTACATCTGCCTTCAATGTGGTGGTCAATCAGTGTCTGTAACACCTGCAACTTGCTAGTCACTTTGATGTTTTAGACATCCCGAGTGCAGTGTCGCACACTATGGGCGCTCAAGCGAAACAAGGCTGGTGAATAGCGGGAGAGGCCAAAAAAGAGAACTGCGCCAGGCGCCGAACAGTTTGGAATGCAACCTTCCCGCTCACTTAGGCAAAATCGGGATCTCACCATTTAAGCCCCATTTCCATACAATTAATGCGAGCAAACCCATATCCAAAGGCCTCCTGTCATTCAGTGGCTTGCCCAGCAAGTGGGCACACTGGTGCCGATCAGTACTCCTTTTGAAAAATGGGAACCTGGCGGAAGGGCTTCTATCAGCAGCTGAGGAGGTGAGTAGCCATCTTTGCTCACAGGCAAAGAGCCGGGGGTTCTGGGCTTTCCGCCCCAGTGCTCGGTGGGAGGTTGGGACCTCCCACAGGGATGGGCTGCCATGTGAGGGTGGGGGTTGTGCTGCTGGGGCGCAATCGCTCACAGCACCACCATACCAACCCCTGGATTGTGTATATCCATTTCTGGGGCAACCCTTGTCCCAACCCGTCTGCCTCACTGACCACCCATAACCCCCACTGACTGCCGAGGCCTCTCTCTGGCTGTGTGGCGGAAGGTTATTGCTTATAGGGAATTGACAATCGTGGTTAAGTGAGCACTTCACAGAACCCTAGTGGACTCTCATGGGTGGGCATGTCCACAGCTGGAGGGTGGGTGGGTGCCTCGGGGAGGTCAGCCCGCATTGCGGAAGAAAGTGTCACAGACATCATACTGGTTGTGCGCAAAGGTGTTTATTGTGTTTGACAATTTCCCACCCTCCCGATGGTGCTGTCTCCTCCCCCACCCGCGCCCCCAGCCCCCTCCCCCACTGCCCTCAGTGATCCTCGATTTGCTTTGCCCTCCTAGCTCTACCGCTACATCCAGGTGTGTCCCCAGGATGCACATCAGAGGTGGAGGCAGCCAACTGCTTGCCTCGTCTCATGGCCTTTGATGCCCCTAATGGGCATCCTCTGGGGGCTCTGAGGCCGGAGGGCCCCGCCTCACTTGTCGGCGACCCATGCACAGCCCTGTCCCGTGTGCTGACTCCGAGATGCGGCCTAATCAGAGGGGTGGAAGTTGGGGGAGCTGGTGGCCGCCGTCGCCACTCCATGGGATGGATCTGGATTGGCACCTGGAGCCCCCTCCTCCCACTTGGTGCCCATAGGGCCCTGGGGTTCACCTTGGGACGGAGGGGCAGCTGGTTCTCGCATCATCTCACTCTGCCAGCCCTGGCTGTTCCCCATAGTTTCTCCATCGTGTTGTTGCCCTCGGCGATGCTCCTCAGTGACCGGACATGTTCTGCAGCGCCTTGGCCGTGCCCGACTGAGTGGGACATGTCCCGCAGAACCTCATCAAAGTCAGCCTGGTACTCGGTCATGTCCCCCAGCAAGGCGGACATTCTGTCGAGACCCTCAGCCTTGGCTGTCACCGACTACACGACGCCATGAACACCTTCACTAATGCTGCTGACGTCGTGCACCAGGCTCTCCACTGTGGCCGCCACCCTAGCAGTGTTGGTCTCGGTGCCTTGCATTGAAGGCAACATCTCCTGTGCCTGTAGACTCTGGGACTCCTCCAATCGGCTGTGGACCTACGTGCTAGAGTGATGCTCACATCTCCTTCTGAATGTCCTAGGTGCTCCCTAACATCTCCATCAGCTACGGGTAACCCTTTTCCACAGGCTCAGCATCAGGCTGGGACCCAGTTGGGTCCTGGGATCCAGCAGCCCTCTGACTGCTGTCTCATCTGCGGGTTCCTGCCTACTCGTGATGTACATCACTGTATAGTGCTCACCAGAATGTGTCCCAGAAGACTGACTGCTAACATTTCCCACAGAGGTGAGTGTATCTGTGCTGGTGGAGGGTGGGGATGACAGCTGTGAAGCGATTATCATGGTCGCTTCCTTGGAGCTATTCTCTGAGGTAGTCTCCTGAGAGACAGGGGAGGATGCCCTGGGATGGGTCCGGACCGTTGGCTGGAGTATCTGCGGGAGAATGGACATGTGGTCAATATGAGGGATGGGTTCTCCGGGTGTTGCCCGGTGGTTCCTCACCTGTGCGGCATCCGCCAGTCTCCGTGTTGGTGACCGTTCTGTCCTCGACCACACTGATCACCTCCAGGGCCCGCTCCTCGAAGGAGGTCAGGATTCTTCTGTCCAGCATACCACCACCAGTCTGGGCCTCACCCAGCGATTGTGGGAGAGCTCTTCCTGAGAAGACACAGAGAGAGCATCATTAACCACACACATGGTTCACAGTGGAGGGGGCATGAAGAAGGGGTTGGGAGAGTAAAGGGGGAGGGGGTGGAGGATGCATTGGAGAGTTTTTTTTTAATTTGGAGTACCCAATTATTTTTTTTCCAATTAAGGGGCAATTTAGCATGACCAATCCAGCTAACCTCCACATCTTTGGGTTGTGGGGGTGAAACGCATGCAGACATGGGGAGAATGTGCAAGCTCCACACAGACAGTGACCCAGGACCAGGATTTGAACCCGCGTCCTCAGCGCCGCATCCCCAGTGCTAACCACTGCGCTGCATGCCGCCCTATTGTTGAAGGGGTTGAAGGGGGAGGGGCAGATGCTCCCGTGAGGATGGAAAGGTCTCACGGTGGGGGGGGGGGGGGGGGGGGAGCTATGGGGCGGGATTCTCCCCTACTCGGCGGAGCAGGCCCTACTGGCGACGAAGAGTGGCGTGAACCATTCCGGCTGGAATCCTCTGCACCTTCAGGGGCTAGGGCGGTGCCGGCGGGGTTGGCGCTGTGCCAGCCGGCGAGGGAGGGCTTGGCGCATGCCAACCGGCGTCGAAGGGCCTCCGCCGGCCGGCGCGAGTTGGCGTATGCGCGGCAGCGCCAGCGTGTGCTGGAGTCAACCCAGCGCATGCGCAGAGGGATTCTTCTCCGTTCCGGCTGCTGTCAACCTCCTCCATGGCAGCGCGGAGGGAAAGAGTGCCCCCATGGCACAGGCCCGCCCGCGGATCGGTGGGCCCCGATCGCGGGCCAGGCCACTGTGGGGGTCACCCCCCGGGGCCAGATCCCCGCGCGCCCCCCCCGAGGCCTCTGCAGGCCGCCCGTAGAGCCAGGTCCCGCCGGCACGGACTTGGTTTGATTTACACCTGCGAGACCGGCCGTAAACGGGTGGCCGCTCAGCCCATCGCGGGCCGAAATATCGCTGGGGGGCGCTGCAAGAAGCTGCCGACCGGCGCTGCGCGATTCCCGCTCCCGCCAAAACCCTGGCACTGGAGAATTCGGCAGCGGGCGGCGGGGCGTGTTTCACGCCGCCCCCCCCGGCGAATCTCCGACCCAGCGGGGGTCAGAGAATCCCGTCCATGGTGTGTACTCACTCATGCTGCCCGGTTTAGGTCATTGACCTTCTTCCTGCACTGGAGGCCAGTCCTCCTGATCACACGCCAGAATCTCACCGCCGCCACCTCATCTCAGGCAGCACCGGCTGCCTTATGGCTAACCCTCCTGGACTCTCGGGGGAACAGGACATCCCTCATGGCCTCCACTGCGTCAGTCTTGGGGACACACACAATTCATTGTTCCTTTAGTTCTAGGTGGTAATTAGAATGCACAAATCCCCTCCACCAATGATTTTTATGATATAATATTATAATACAATAACTTTATTGACACAAGTAGGCTTACATTATCACTGCAATGAAGTTACTGTGAAAAGCCCCTAGTCGCCACATTCCGGCGCCTGTTCGGGTACACAGAGGCAGAATTCAGAATGTCCAATTCACCTAACAGCACGTCTTTCGGGACTTGTGGTAGGAAACCGGAGCACCCGGAGGAAATCCACGCAGACACGAGAACGTGCAGACTCCGCAGACAGTGACCCAAGCCGGGAATCGACCCTGGCGCTGTGAAGCAACTGTGCTAACCACTGTGCTACCGTGCTGATAATTGTTAGATAATTTGGCAAAGCTTAACCTGTTACAGGTTTGGATGGTGTGGTTGTTTACTTTGTTAGTTCACTTCCAGGAAGTAAAATATGAAGTTAATCTTGCCCTGTGATGGTTGCTCATTGTTGGCTTTGCCAAATTATCTAACAATTATCAGCAAACATGAATGTTTGAACAGTCCCAACTCTGTGCGCTTAATACCTGCACAAACTGTTCAGAATGTCATCCAAACTGGCAATGCCACTTTGCCCTTCGTAATTTGTGGCATAAACCAAGGGTGAAAATCCGAGTTTAAAATAGCAGCAAAGCAATGGGACTTCCACCAGTTTCTAAACTAGGGATTTGCCTGGGTTAGAATAATGATGTGTTATCTCTTTTGGATGTGCTGGTGGGTAATTTATCATATGTGATACCAGCATGAGCTGGCTGCGAGCGAAGAATTATCTGGCTTGTTCAACAGAAACTGTACAGGCATGTATGTGATGGTTAATACGGAGTGTGTGTGTCTTTAGAAACAGTGATTCTCCAGAAAACCGGAGCTCCAGATGCCTGCTGACAGTATAACTTGACCATTGAAACACACTGTGGCTGGGTATTGTTTTATAAAGTCCAGTAACGTGGTTGGTATAGGAATTGAAGTTCCCTCTGCTGCAGTCAAATGTGATGTTTGAGGAGTGGATAAAGGCATATTATCGAGTATCGTAAAGAATGTTTTACTCTAGCTGAGCAGTGCTGCACAAGAGCTAGAAGTGCTTAATGCTACTCCTGGAGGTCGAATTGACAAAGGTTCTCATTGCTAGAACCAATATTATCAACTACATGACACAGTTGGTTAATGCGCAATCTTTTCATCTGGATTTTAATTCTTTCAGGCTAATGGGATAAGTACAGCAAAAATCAATCACCAAAGATTAGTATTTTAATTTGATCAAAATTGATGGCATATTTTAAAAAATAAATTTAGAGTACCCAAATCATTTTTTCCAATTAAGGGGCAATTTAGGTGGCCAATCCACCTACCCTGCACATCTTTGGGTTGGGGGGCAAAACCCACGCAAACACGGGGTTTATGGTATATTTTAAGAGAAAATAAATTGTTTGCATTCTGATGTAACTTAGTTTCACTGGACTGAAATTCAGTTTGGTATAACTTTATACAAAAATGCCAAAACACCATCCTGTTTATAAAATAACTTTTACCCTTGCCTTCTGGTTAGTGTCATTTTGGAAATACTTTTTTTTAGAGTGAGATAACTTGAACAAATAATGAGGAATGTGATAGAAGTAGACAGGCAGCTTTTGCAGCTTCATTTTATTTGCATTCTAATTGTGCCAAATGAGTCCTATAATTTAAACTGTTGCACCTCACATTTTGCCATCATTGCCATTCCTCTGATTTGCCATTTCTCAATGCTGTATCTCTATATTTACCTATTTGAATAATGCTCCTGTTACGTCCCTTAATATCTTTCAAATTGTTTTTGTTTGCAGCTCTGAATGTTGCCTTCCGTATTTTATTCTACTTGTTATTTTACAGCCATGTAAAAAAACATGAAAATCCTCCTCTCTCATTCATCTGCCATCCATGATTCCTGAATTAAGGAGGAGATATGTTTCCAGGTTTTTGCCAGGACTTAGTGCAGTTGTAAGCACGGCTTCCTCATACCGCCAGGGACCCGGGCTCAATTCCGACCTTGGGTGACTGTGTGGAGCTTGCACATTCTCCCCATGTCTGCATATGTTTCTTTCGGGTGCTCCGGTTTCTTCCCAAAGTCCAAAGATGTGCAGGTTAGGTGGATTGACCATGCTAAATTGCCCCTTAGTGTCCAAAGGTTAGGTGGGGTTGCAAGGTTATGGGGATCAGGCAAGGCAGTGGATCTAGGTAGAGTGGTCTTTCAGAGGGTCGTGCAGACCCGATGGGCTGAATGGCCTCCTTCTGCACTGTAGGGTTGCTATGATTTTATGCTATTGATCGGGCAGCTAAAGGGTATATCAAAATGGCCTGAAATAGTTCACAATATTTGTCTTGGAAGAAGCATACATTCTTTGCTCTGATAACATGTCAGAAATCTTTGCAACAGTCCTGATTCCAAATAACTAGTGGCATAGTCCATGGCAGAATGAACTTGCTGCGATTTCCTGTTCCTGTCTAATGAGCTTGTAACATTTCACGTTTTGAAAGACAAGAGCTTGACCATTATTCTAGTTCTCCTTTTTGTGGATTTTTTAGGATTTTAATAATGGTGAAAGTCATAAATATTTAACTTCTTGTAATTTTAAAACACACTGTCTTGTTCCAAGAAAAATTGCTTCAGGAAATTTTTTTTTCTACAAATTTGCTTCCCATAAACGTGCAATTAAACCATATTAATTTCAATTGTTAGGTTATAACTGGCAAGCCTTTCTTCTGGGGTCACATTCATTGAAATAGTTTATTAGTATCAACGTTTTGCAGCACTTTTATCAAACATCCCATTTACCATTTCTTCTATTGATCTGAATTTAATAATCCCTTGGCTTTCACGTAGTATCTTAACCCTGAAGGAGGACATCCAGTATTAAATGACTGCATGATGTACAGTCTATTTTTGTGTGGACAGGCAGGAAGGCAGTTGGCCAAAAACTAACCAGGTGTTAAATTAGCTTGTTTACAGGAGCCTGATAGGAATGATTTTGATTTTGATCTGATTTCAGAACAGCCACATAAGGTGCATATCTTTGCTACCCAGCAGAAGAGTGAACAACATTGCACTCTGTATTTACACCTTACTTTAAATGCAGAGCAGCTACAAATCAGCCACACATCAAGCAAGCAACTGATAAGCAAATGGGCAAAAGACCAAGCAGTTTAAGAGATAACAATTGAATGAATATTTTTGAGTCGGTCTTGTATGTGTTTATATGAGATAAACTGTTTGCAAAATGCTTTTTGTACATTGATCTATGAATGCATTTTCAAGTTTGTATGTATGATAGAAGTAGATAAGTTTTCACAATTGGTAGGATGTACATGGGGCACACCATTTTTTTGGGGGAAAGCTTTGGTAATTCTCATAATAGTAAGTGATATTGAGAGTTGAATGCATTTTCAGCAAAGCACACAATTTAGCTGAGTAAAAATGTAGGTCAGTAGTAAGTTTCCTCAAGTACATGAACTGCTAACGATCTCTAACACTTAACCAAGAATTGTATTTCTTCACAGGCTTACATTGCTGCCAATATTTTTAGGTTAATGTCGAAGGGGTTCTTAATTAAATTTGTTTTGTTAAGTATGTTCTGATAGTAGGGCAGCATGGTGGCACAGTGGTTAGCAATGCTGCCTCAAGGCGCCGAAGACCTAGGTTCGATCCCGGCTCTGGGTCACTGTCCGTGTGGAGTTTGCACATTCTCCCGTGTTCGCGTGGGTTTCGCCCCCACAACCCAAAAGATGTGCAGGGTAGGTGGATTGGCCACTCTAAGTTGCCCCTTAATTGGAAAAAATGAATTGGTATGTTCTCATAGAGTTCCACGACCGAATACTAGAGTCGTACTGTGTTTCTCCTAGTTTCTAGAATCAGTGAGACAAGGTCAACTATAAACCATCAAACTCAAAGGTTGAGTTTTATATGCATTTTATGAAACAGTAAAGTTTATAGAGAATTTCAATGAAATTCTTAATTTTCCTCATAGCATATAAATTTGTAATGGACAATACATTATCCCTGTGAGAGGGCTAAATTCACTTTGTTGCCTAGCTCGTTTGTGCTATCCTTGAGAAGGTTCTTGCCACCATTCCTGATTTCAAACTGGAACAGATGTCAAAATATGGTTGGTGAATTCCCTCAGCCGTCTGTTACTAGGGATTGACCTGCCAATCAAGCCTTCTAGCTTGACTGAAAAACTCTTACGTGGTGCCTGTAAGACATATTCAGCTAAGTTCCTGAGCTGTGCTCCTGTGAGCAGAAGCCATTTTAACATAATACCTGTTCCCTAAGGCATGTAATGATGGAAATAGTTGTCTCTGATTGCTGCGGCATGTGAAGAATACCGGGCGGGAATCTCTTAGCCCGGGGCTGGGCCGGAGAACTGGTGCGAATTACGCCACACACACCGATTCAGGGATGTGGAATCGGCGCTATTGGTGCCGGCGCGGCGCAGATCGGGGGCCGTGTATCGATTCTCGGCCCGGGATGGGCCGAGCGGCTGTAGCAAAAAACCCGAGTCCCGCCAGCGCCACGTATGATCTTACCCGGCGGGATCTCGGCGCGGAAGGGTCCGGGGCGGCCTGTAGGGGGGGGGTGGGGAGTCCGTCCCCAGGCAGGGCCTGTGCTGTGGCCTGGCCTGTGAGCGGGGCCCACCGATCGGCGGGCCGACCTCTTGCGCTGGGGGCCTCCTTTTTTCCACGCCGGCCCGTTTAGCCCTACGCATGTTGGGTTGGGGCTGGCGCGGAGAAGGGAGCCACTGCCCATGCACGTGTTGGTGCTGGTCCCATTGCGCATGCGCGCGTTGACGCCGGTCCCACTGCGCATGCGTGTGTTGGCGCCGGTGCCACTGCGCATGCGCGGACCCTGTAGCGCCCAGTTGACGCCGGGATCAGCAGCTGGAGCGGCGTGGGTCGCTCCAATGCCGTGCTGGCCCCCTGTAGGGGCCAGAATTGCTGATCCTGAGGGCATGTTGACGCCGTCGAGAAACGCGACGGCGTTTACGACGGCGTCAACACTTAGCCTCAGGATCAGAGAATCCCGCCCACCATCTCTCCAACTTACTTCATACCTGATCCAACATTCCGAAACTCGCTACATTTGTGTATATTCAAGCCCCTTCTGGCCTGAAACTATTGTAACAACATCTCAATAAAAAGCTTCCAACTAAATGTTTGAACATTCTGAAAAATGAAAAGATGCACTTTTTGGGGGATGGGTTGACTCAGGAGACATTCATCGATGATTCCAGATTAAAGCTGCAGAATTGATTCATAAAATACAACTGAAAGATTCTTGTGGTGATCAGTTATCCACTGCCGATATAAAGTTTAAAAATAACAGGATATTTCATATACTTGTCATGTAAATGTGAGGAACTGCTTATAATTATACTCCAAATACTTTCAGAAAATTTTTGATGAAGAACAACAGGTGGAAATAAAAATAATAGGGCAGATTAAAAATCTTCAGTTCCTAGAGCACTCCTGTGCTGGGTGGCACATATTACAGGCACTGATGCCAGCTCAATGACTGTTACAGCCCTGGAGACGTGCTATATAATTTGGGCAGATATAGCATTGTGCAGTTAGAGATGCTGTGAGCCTGCACATCTGTCATATGTGAGGCGCATAAGAATCTTGATAAAACACTAATGAAGGCGAAGCATCATAATGCATTTGTAGAGCCAGTACTGCAGATGCTCAGTATTCCATCCCTCGTGTTGTCATCTTCGTTCTTTAAAAGTGCTGCTTTGGGGATTTTATTTGCAGCAGTTTGTTGGCAATAATTTTGCTTCTTCCTTGCTGTGTTGCTGTTTTGGGGGAAAATGTCTTCAAGATGTACCCCGTCTACAATCTCTGTCGCTTCCCCAAGAACGTATGCAGATCATCATAAAGGTGTAGGTATCCCACTGGATACCTCATCATATTTGCGGGCTCTGAGGGAAGAGAAAAGGATGAAAGGAAGCATGTGGAAACAGATGTGTTTGCATTTTTGGAGATCAAATAATGCCTGCTTTCATGGCATCGTCCAAGAGCTGCTTGCAAAGACCCTGATTCCTCAAGGCATTTTGAACATTCTGCTTTCTTTTGGGCACCTGGAGGAACAGATGATGAATATATTTCAGAATGTTAGTGCAAAGGTACTCTTTCAAACACTGCTTTATCTGTAAAATAATTACAGTGAATCATGTTGGCTTTCAGCACCGAGTGTACAACGTCAGAATAGAATTACCAAATAAAAGCTCATTATCCAGTATAACATTTGTAAGCAACTGTTTCTCAATCTAGAAATGTAATATTTGCTTTGGTATCAGACGATTTTCCCACATATCGGGCGAAAATCTCCGTTTGGGAGACTGTGGGTGTGATTCTCCATTCTGCGACGCACGGAATAGGTTCCCTAATGTGACAGAGAATTGGGCGCCGGGGGAAAATCGGGATTGCCGCGAGCGCTCCGACACCCCGCCAGCGACATGAATGAGGTCCACGATGCACATCGGCAGGGGGGGGGAAGTAAATAAATGTCTTTAGTGCCCCGGTGCTTCGGCCTCCCACGGTTCTCCAGTCTTCGTGGTTGGGAATCATGTGTGTGCAAGTCACTTGTGGTTTTTACCAGTATGGCCCTGATGTGGTGGACCTTGCAGTGGGCAAAGGGGGGGTGGGCAACATTTGCCGCTTGACCACTGCAGGTCCACCACGCCAGGGCCACACTGGTAGAGACCATCTGGGGCTCTCTTTCCCCCCCCCCCCCCCCCCAAACAATGCACTGCCTGTCCACTCATCCTCGAATCCCCTCCACAGATCCCCCACACATAAAACTCCCTGCCCCCTCACTCCCCCAGAAAAGGGACCCCTGTCTGAAAGCAGGAGAGCAGTACAGACAGGGCAGTGGGAAGCATTAGAGCTGTAATACTTACCTTCACATGTGCAGCTCCGCATATCCATTCCTTGAAGGCGAGCAGCTGTACCTGCATCTGGTTCCCACAGATCCATTAGCTGCAAGCCATTCATAGCTTTCAAGTAGCTTACAAGGGGCAGCATGGTAGCATTGTGGATAGCACAATTGCTTCACATCTCCAGGGTCCCAGGTTCGATTCTGGCTTGGGTCACTGTCTGTGCGGAGTCTGAACATCCGCCCCGTGTGTGCATATGTTTCCTCCGGGTGCTCCGGTTTCCTCCCACAGTCCCAAAGATGTGCAGGTTAGGTGGATTGGCCATGATAAATTGCCCTTAGTGTCCAAAATTTCCCTTAGTGTTGGGTGGGGTTACTGGGTTATGGGGATAGGGTGGCGGTGTTGACCTTGGGTAGGGTGCTCTTTCTAAGCCACAATTTTTTAAACATTGACCACATCAAAGAGATGAAAGTGCATTCCAAGCACCATATGATTTCACTGCACTTACCTTTCTTTGATGGGGGTCAATGGTTACAAACATTGGGTTTCACCACTTCGGCCACTGAATTGTGAAGGGTCCCGGTATTACAGGCATCCTGTGGGGGCGGGGTGGGTCAGGTCACCCCTGTAGTTGTGGGTGAGTGGGCACCCAGGCAATCTGGGGGGGTGAGGGGCTGCTGTGCGTGGGAGCGAGGGGAGGGTCGTAGTCGATTTGCGGGATCGTAAAACTGGTGCAATTCAGCTCCTGCTGGAGAGCATAGGGCGGAAATCTTCGATTGGTTTGCTACATTCTCCTGTCGAATCTAAATTGCACCTGATTTGCGCTCCTGGTGATTCCCAATCCTTAGCCATGCAAATTTATGCGGTGAAGATTTTGAGGGATTCCCGAGGAGACCCTGCTGTCGGGCTGCCATTTTTAGCGGGTGGCCCGATAGCGAGGTCCTGCGGCTGGCTAGCCCACTGCCCCAGCCCAATTTAGCCTCTACCCCCAGATTTTCCATGTCTCTCACATCCCCCCTCCCCCCCCCCAAGTACAGGGCAGGAGGGGTGTGACCCGACCTACCCCTAAATAAAGAGACTCACTATAGACCCCTAAATAAGGAGACCCCAGCGGCCCCCTAAATAAGGAGACCCCCTTGAGACCGTCTAAATAAGGAGACACCCCCACAGAGGCCCCTGAAATAGAGATGCGGCAGAAGAGAGATCCACGGAAGAAGAGAGACCCCTGTCAGGAGGAACCCCCCACCCACCCCCACCCCCCAGAAGATAGACCTTTGTCTGGAAGCTAGAGAGCAGTCTGGACAGGCAGTGAAAAAAAGTATTGCTTTAACACTCACCTGGGCAATACATCTGCTGGCTTAGACACAGGAAGCACCACCTGTCAATTCCTGGAAAGAGAAAACCAATCAGCTGTTTTTAAACCCTCTCAGATCTTTGAGCTGCAAGACATTCATTTATTTCTATTTGATAATGTTTTACTAGGCTCTGGTTGACAGCTTCCACCCCCCCCCCCCTAAGCTGTCACAGGG
This sequence comes from Scyliorhinus torazame, assembly GCF_047496885.1. Lineage (NCBI taxonomy): Eukaryota > Metazoa > Chordata > Chondrichthyes > Carcharhiniformes > Scyliorhinidae > Scyliorhinus > Scyliorhinus torazame. The sequence goes on along the minus strand of NC_092720.1, from coordinate 92,910,101 downwards.
CAGCACGGTAGCAGAAGTGGATAGCACTGTGGCTTCACAGCGCCAGTGTCTCAGGTTTGATTCCCCGCTGGGTCACTGTCTGTGTGGAGTCTGCACGTTCTCCCCGTGTCTGCGTGGGTTTCCTCCGGGTGCTCCGGTTTCCTCCCACAGTCCAAAGACGTGCAGGTTAGGTGGACTGGCTATGATAAATTGCCCTTAGTGACCAAAAAGGTGAGGAGGGGTTATTGGGTTACGGGGATAGGGTGGAAGTGAGGGCTTGGGTGGATCGTGCAGACTCGATGGGCCGAATGGCCTCCTTCTCCACTCTATGTTCTATGTCAGCATTGCTCCATTCATCTCATTTCATGGTTGAGTAACTCTGATGTGTTCACACCACAATGTTTATAAACCTCAAAAATAGAGTTAAGTGCTATCAATTTCTAGCTGACCACTTCAAAATCCCTCAAGCGTGAAGGGAGGTGATTGGAAAGCAATTAATTCTGTTTGAAGTGATCCAGGACCTGTCAATCAAAGCTTGATTATTATAAACATTGTGGTCACAGCACACAATGCCAGTGGTTAGTTACTCAATCATGGAATGGAAAAATGCTGACAGCTAGGGGTATGTGGAAGCTGTCAGTCACAGCCTAGTAAAATCAATATCACAGAAATTAATGAATCATTTGCAGATCAAAGGCCTGAGGGGGTTTAAACCCAGCTGACCGTTTTTTTCTTTCCAGGAATTGACAGGTGCGGCTTCCTCTGCTTGAGCCATCAGGTGTATGCCCAGGTGAATGTGAAAGCATCAAGTGTCCCTTTAAGAAAGGTTTTTGTCTTCTCACATGGCTTCAGTGATGTCATTGTGTGGGTGGGGCCGGGCTGTGGCTGTGTGAGGTCTTTGGTTTCCCTTTCAGTTTTTTGGCTGCTGTGGACTCGGGCAGGGAAAAGAAGTGTTTTGGCCTGTCTCTCTCGAATTTCATTTTTGTAAAATTTAAAGTACCCAATTCATTTTTTCCAATTAAGGGGCAATTTAGCGTGGCCAATCAACCTATCCTGCACATCTTTGGGTTATGGGGGCGAAACCCAGGCAGACACGGGGAGGATGTGCAAACTCCACATGGGCAGTGACCAGAGCTGGGATCGAACCTGGGAACTCTGCGCCATGAGACAGCAGAGCTAACCACTGTGCCACCGTGCTGCCCTTTTATTTTCATTTTAATTATCTGTTCCAGAAGTAAAAAGGTTGTGACTACCTGCTTTGGTAACTTAAAAGATATATTCAGGGAAAGCCAGTCTCATTCAAGTGAGAATACAGTGTGCTGGGCCATGCCCTTGAATAGGGGTTTTTGATTTATGGGATTTTGTTTTTGAATTGGAACAGTTAAAGGGGAATTCATTGAGTGTTATACATAGATTACTGTGGCTGTGTGGTGTCGTTAATGTTTGTAATTGATAAAAATTCTTACTGTGGAGACTTCCAGTGGCGGTGTGAGTAGTCGCACATTTGGTGGCTCCCGCTCATGGCGGTGTTTTCGGACCTTTTCCCCGGTGAATGTGAGGAGGCAATGCAGGAGAGTTAGTAGAAGAAATTGAGCCACTGGTGTATGGAGCTGAAGGCCAGAAGCGGTCGCAAAAGAGGGGAACAGACTGCAAAAGTTGGTGTGGTGTCTGCGACGCACATGGCGATGGCGGAGGGTCAGGGAGCGGCCCTGCTGGCTCAGTGGTCAACAGAGCAGCTGCTGGGCTTCCTGAAAGGGAAGTTCACCCAGCAACGCAAGGAAAATCTGGAGGACCTGGTTCAGGTGGTGGACTCAATTAAGGCGGTGATCGACCGCATGGAGACGAGGTTGGAGGCCCAGCGATATAGAAGACGAAGACCTGGAGAATCGGTCATGCAGGCAGAATATAAGGATTGTGGGCCTGCCGGAGGAGATGAGGGAGCCGACTCTGGCATGTATGTGGGGAGGATGCTGGAGAAACTGCTGGGTGAGGGAGCATTCGCACGTCCTCTGGAGGTTAATTGAGCGCATAGGGCACTAATGAGGAAGCCCCATGGGAATGAGCCGGGTGGTGGGTTTGCACCATTTCCTGGACAAGGAGCGGATGATGAGGTGGGCCAGGCAGAGAGAGAGACCGTTTCAGAGACAGCCTGCAGATCCTTCTGTCTTTGTCAGACTCTTGCTTAACTTGACGACTTGGCAAAACTGCTGCTCAACTTAACTCCCAGCAGACTGCCAAGCGTATATCAAACTGCAAAACTACAGACAGACTTGGCTCCTCCCATTCGTTACATCATCATCATCCCACTCAAAATCCCTGACCTGCTTACCGAAATATAAATACAATGTCTCAAATTATTTATTCTCCAGGGAATTTCTAGCAATCATAATATCTCTTTGTAAACAAGTACGTGTTTGGAATGAATGATTAATGCACTTTAATGGCATCTCAATTGCATCTTTTGCAGACTCCCCGTCCGCCTGTATGTTAAACCAGGATTTTAAAATATTACTGCAAAGGATATATATACCGTAACCTAAGCTTTTAATAACATTACTGCAACAGATATATATAATACAATCTATATTCAATTTCCTACATTCGTCACAAGATTAATCTATTCGTGCTATGCTGTGTTTAATTTGTTTCTATTTTATTGTAACATTCTTTATCCATAACTTGATCCATTAAGGAATATTTATTTGAGTCAGCGAACTAATTCTATCTGGAAATGGTGACATTCCACGAGTCTCTCGAAATAGTAGAACCACAATTATTGATGTTTAACCTTTGGAATAAAACCTTTGCTTGATTGAAACACTGGCATCTTTTTCTCTGAAGTGCTTTGGAATGTTTTGCTTTGTGCTATTAATTTAGATCTATGCCTTTAGAAAATAAATGGAAATCATTGTACACCATTTAGTACTGTAATTGGCATGCTTATATAAACAGCTCTTTATTTGTTACAGATTTGAAATAAATGTATGTTTGCTTGCTTGGAAAAGTTTGCAATTATCAGACACCTGGGGCGAAATTCTCCGTTATAGGCGGAAAGTCCGCCGATTGGCGCAAAAAACGGCGCAAATCCCACTTGCGTCACGTCATAAAAATGGGACGATAGTCTCCGGCCCGAAATGGGCTAGCAGCGACGTAACGGGATCCGCGCTTGCGCAGTGGTTCACGCCGTGCAGCGTCATACGCGCTGCACGGCGTGACGGCTCATAAGGCCGCGCAGCTCCCCCCCACCCGACCGGAACACCCGACCGCAACACCCGACTGGATGGCTGGCCGTCGCTCAGCCCCGAGGTTCGAGTCACGCGATGTGGAGGCGCTCCTGGACGCGGTGGAGCAGAGGAGGGACGCCCTGTATCCCGGGCACGGCCGCAGAGTTGCCCCACGCCACAGCCGGCGTCTGTGGAGGGAAGTGGCAGAGGCCGTCACCGCTGTGGCCCTGACACCACGGACAGGCACCCAGTGCCACAAGAAGGTGAACGAACTCGTCAGAGCAGGCAGGGTGAGCCTCCCCCATATCCCCCCTCCCCATATCCCCCCTCCCCCATATCCCCCCTCCCCATATCCCCATATCCCCCCTCCCCCATATCCCCCCTCCCCCATATCCCCCCTCCCCCATATCCCCCCTCCCCCATATCCCCCCTCCCCATATCCCCCATATCCCCCCTCCCCCATATCCCCCCTCCCCCATATCCCCGCCTCCCCCATATCCCTGCCTCCCCCATATCCCCCCCTCCCCCATATTCCCCCCTCCCCATATCCCCCTCCCCCAAATCCCCCCTCCCCCAAATCCCCCCTCCCCCATATCCCCCCTCCCCCATATCCCCCCTCCCCCATATCCCCCCTCCCCCATATCCCCCCTCCCCCATATCCCCCTCCCCCATATTCCCCCCTCCCCCATATCACCCCCTCCCCCATATCCCCCCTCCCCCATATCCCTCCCCCATATCCCCCCTCCCCCATTTCCCCCATCTCCCCCATATCCCCCCTCCCCCATGTCCCCCCTCATCCCCCCTCCCCCATATCCCCCCTCCCCCATATCCCCCCTCCCCCATATCCCCCTCTCCCCCATATCCCCCCCTCCCCCATATCCCCCCTCCCCCATATCCCCCCACCCCCATATCCCCCCCTCCCCCATATCCCCCCTCCCCCATATCCCCCATATCCCCCCTCCCCCATATCCCCCCTCCCCCATATCCCCCCTCCCCATATCCTCCATATCCCCAAGTGAATCCAGCCCTAACCTTAACCTCTGCAATGCACGCGCAACCGATGGCGTGCATTCATATACCTGCCTAACACTGTTGCCTTTTACCCCTGCCACCACCCCCACCCCCCCCCCCCACAGGAGAAGCGCGCACACAACAATAGGGAGCATGTGAGGACTGGAGGAGGGCCCGCTGATGAGAGGCCACTGACCGTACACGAGGAAAGGGCCCTGGAACTGGCTGGCGGACCTGAGGACCGGGAGGTTGCTGATGCAGAGGTCGGGGGCCCACCAGCAAGTGAGCCACCGACAGCCCGTCCCCATATTCCCCCTCCCCTATATCCCCCTCCCCCGTATCACCTGATCACTGCCTGATGTCTAACCATGCATGCTTCATTGTGTATCGCAGGACCAAACGTCCAGGCACCCATCCCCGCAGAAGCACACCGCCCGCAGGATGCCCCTCGGAGACCACAGGAGACGGAAAGACCCGCACCCTCCAGCATGCGACGCCCGCAGGATGCCCCTCGGAGACCACGGGAGACGGAGAGACCCGGACCCTCCAGCATGCGACGCCCGCAGGATGCCCCTCGCACACCACGGGAGACGGAGAGACCCGGACCCTCCAGCATGCGACGCCCGCAGGATGCCCCTCGTAGACCACGGGAGACGGAGAGACCCGGACCCTCCAGCATGCGACGCCCGCAGGATGCCCCTCGGAGACCACGGGAGACGGAGAGACCCGGACCCTCCAGCATGCGACGCCCGCAGGATGCCCCTCGCACACCACGGGAGACGGAGAGACCTGGAGCAACAGGGAGACGACACCCCCGTCACGTGCGGGAGCGACCACCCAGCGATGAGGGGAGCAGCCACAGGCCCCCGTCACATCCGAGCCAGGACACCACTACCCAGGACACCACTACCCAGGACACCACTACCCAGGACACCACTACCCAGGACACCCCTACCCGGGACAGCACTACCCAGGACACCCCTACCCAGGACAGCACTACCCAGGACACCCCTACCCGGGAAAACGAAATACCGGACAGTGACTCAGAGTGGATGGGTGGAGACGAACCCCCACCCCAAAGTGCCATGGAGTCAGAGTGGGACGAAGAGCACGACACAACGCCACTGCTGTCACCAACACCCTCCACCATCGCAGAAACACTCACCACGGTTGGGCACTTTAGTGATGAGGCGTCTGGTACACTCACTGGTGCGCACAACACAGCCGTCCCGGTACAGCAGGTGGAGGTAGGAGCAGCAGAGGGACCGGGCGGTCGGAGGGCAGCCCAGGCCAAGCGAACATCTGCCGCCCAGATGGATCCCGGGTTCCTGCAGTTACCACACCCACACATAGATCCGATGCAACCACCGACCCGGAGACGAGCGAAGAGGGTGACGGGCGGCTTGCGGCGGCTGCGGTCGCAGGTGGAGGAGTCCACCCGCGTCCAGGAGCTGGGAGTGGTCCCGGTCATGCGTGCCATCCAGGCTGACACCGCACGGGTGGCGTCCGCGGTGGAGGCAATGGCCATAGCCCAGTCTCAGCAGGCCATGGCCCAGTCTCAGCAGGCCATGGCCCAGTCTCAGCAGGCCATCGCTGAGGGCATCGGCGCCAGTGGCCATGTGCGAGCCGGCGTCGCACTGTCACAGACAGGGTTGGCCAACACCCTGGGCTCCATGGCTGCAAACCTGCAGACCCCTGTCGATACCAGCACGGGCCTCCAGGACTGGCAGCGCCAGATGTCGGGGGGGCGTCGGATGGCCAGTCCGTTCGCATCCCCCACCCATGTAGAGGCCTGGGGGCCATTGGGCACCCCGAGGGAGGAGGAGGTGGTGTGGTCCGTCCCGGCTCCCTCTGTAGGGGAGGTCCCGGTACACCGCGACACCTCGGACTCCCCCCCTTCCGTCCCAGGTGCATCGGGTGGGCAACGGGCAGGACAGGCTGGCAGCTCGCCATCCCAGTCGCCCGGGCCGCAGCCTGGCCCATCTAGGCCAGGACGCCCCAGGAAACGGCCGCCAAAGGGATCCAGTGTCAGAGGGCAGGAATCACAGGAGTCCACCTCCAGTTCTGCTGTACCGTCTGGGGAATCACGTAGACGTAGTCAAAGGGCCCGTAAGGCCAAACAATTAGACACTGAGTAAGTTGGCACGGGTGCAGGGCACAGATGAGTTTTAGGGGCTAGGGCACGTGCATGAACCCCTTTGGTTATTAAAGTCAATGTTACACCTACCGAAGCTGCCTTTGTGCTCTGTCCAAAGTGTGCGGGCGTGTCATGTACGTTGAGCGCAAGTGTGTGTGTGAGGGGTGGTCTTACCTCAGCCCCAGGTGAGTCTGCCCCCTTCCCCCTGGGCCGCCATCAACATCCCCCCGGGCAGAGGACAGGACCGTGCGCTGCAGTGTCACAGCCGCATGCAGGGATGGTCCGGGTGGATGGTGGTACTGTGGCCATGGGTCAGACATAGTCCAACGATGTAGAGCCAGGAGCTTATCGCAGGGCGGGTTGTCATCATCCTCCATGGCCTGCGATAGACACGCGTCCACCCGCAACTGGGTGAGCCCGGCCCGTTGCGCCGCCGTTGGATCGGCAATGGGGGGGGGGGGGGTGGTGTGCATGCGGGTGGGGTGGGTGGGGTTGAGGAGGGGGGTGAGGGTGCTGGGTGGGTGGATGGGTGGGGGGTGTCGGTGGTCGGCTGTTGCCATGGTGTGCGGTCTGTGGCCATACTACCCGATTCCCACGCCCATCTAGTCAGTGAAGCGGGCGGCTATCAGTCTGTCCCGTGCCCGCTGGGCCAGCCGGTAACGGTGGACAGCCACCCGCCTGTGTCTACCCCGTCTGCCCTGACCATTGCCCCCATCCCCCTCATCTGGGGAGGACTGGGCCTCTTCCTGCTGCTCCTCCACTCCGCCCTCCTCTGCCTGCGGCACATCGCCCCTCTGCTGGGCTATGTTGTGCAGGACGCAGCACACCACAATGATGCGGCCGACCCTATCTGACCGATACTGGAGGGCGCCCCCAGAGAGGTCCAGGCACCTGAAACGCATCTTCAGCACGCCAAAGCACCTCTCGATCACTCCCCTTGTCGCTACATGGGCATCATTGTAGCGGTTCTCCGCCTCATTGCGTGGCCTCCGTATAGGCGTCGTCAGCCACGATCGCAATGGGTAGCCCCTGTCGCCCAGCAACCAGCCCCTCAGCCGGGGATGGCGTCCCTCGTACATGCCGGGGATGGATGACCGCGACAACACGAATGAGTCGTGTACACTGCCTGGGTGACGGGCGCAGACGTGCAGGATCATCATGCGGTGGTCGCAGACCACCTGTACGTTCATCGAATAGGTCCCCTTCCTATTAGTGAACACGGCCCTGTTATCTGCAGGTGGCCGCACGGCGACGTGCATCCCATCGATCGCGCCCTGGACCATGGGGAACCCGGCCACGGCAGAGAAGCCCACGGCCCGGGCATCTTGGCTGGCCCGGCCCACGGGGAAGCGGATGTAGCGGTGCGCCATGGCATAAAGGGCATCTGTCACTGCCCGGATGCACCGGTGCACCGATGTCTGCGAAATGCCGGACAGGTCCCCACTCGGTGCCTGGAATGACCCCGTTGCATAAAAGTTCAGGGCCACCGTAACCTTGACGGACACGGGGAGAGGGTGTCCCCCGCCAGTGCCACGCGGTGACAGGTGTGCCAGCAGGTGGCAGATGTGTGCCACGGTTTCCCGGCTCATCCGGAGTCTCCTCCTGCATTCCCGGTCCGTGAGGTCCTGGTATGACTGCCGGGGCCGGTACACAGGGGGCGCCCTCGGGTGCCTCCGTTGCCGTGGGGCCGCGACGTCCTCCTCCCCCTCCTCGTCCTGTCGGTCAGGTGCCCCTCTGCGGCAGCCTGCGCCGCCTCTCTGGCACGCTCCTCCTCCTCCTCCTCCTCATCCAGGGCAACATAGACATGAGCGGCTGCCACCACGGCGGCCAACATCGCTGGATGATCTGAAAACATGACGGCCTGGTGGGGGGGGGGGGGAGGGAAACGACGACATGTCATCATTGCCCATATCCCCTCCTCCCCCCAGCCAGGTGGCATGGACCGCATGGGTCCAACTGTTGGAGGCTGGCACCTGGCCAGGTGGACAAACTCATTTGCCCTCCCATCACCCTCCTCGGCACGGACCCCCTCCCCAACCTCCACCCCAGCACGGACCCCCCCCAACCCCCAACCTCCACCCCAGCACGGACCCCCTCCCCAACCTCCACCCCGGCACGGAACCCCTCCCCAACCTCCACCCCAGCACGGACCCCCCCCAACCCCCAACCTCCACCCCAGCACGGACCCCCCCCCAACCCCCAACCTCCACCCCGGCACGGACCCCCCCAACCCCCAACCTCCACCCCGGCACGGACCCCCTCCCCAACCTCCACCCCAGCACGGACCCCCTCCCCAACCTCCACCCCAGCACGGACCCCCCCAACCCCCAACCTCCACCCCAGCACGGACCCCCCCCAACCCCCAACCTCCACCCCGGCACGGACCCCCCCCAACCCCCAACCTCCACCCTGGCACGGACCCCCTCCCCAACCTCCACCCCAGCACGGACCCCCTCCCCAACCTCCACCCCAGCACGGAACCCTTCCCAACCCCCAACCTCCACCACGGCACGGACCCCCTCCCCAACCTCCACCCCAGCATGGACCCCCTCCCCAACCTCCACCCCAGCATGGACCCCCCAACCCCCAACCTCCACCCCAGCACGGACCCCCCCCAACCCCAACCTCCACCCCAGCACGGACCCCCCCCAACTCCCAACCTCCACCCTGGCACGGACCCCCCCCAACCTCCACCCCGGCACGGACCCCCTCCCCAACCTCCACCCCAGCACGGACCCCCTCCCCAACCTCCACCCCAGCACGGACCCCCCCCAACCCCCAACCTCCACCCCGGCACGGACCCCCTCCCCAACCTCCACCCCTGCACGGACCCCCTCCCCAACCTCCACCCCAGCACGGACCCCCCCCAACCCCCAACCTCCACCCCAGCACGGACCCCCTCCCCAACCTCCACCCCAGCACGGACCCCCCCCCAACCCCCAACCTCCACCCCAGCACGGACCCCCCCCCAACCTCCACCCCGGCACGGACCCCCTCCCCAACCTCCACCCCAGCACGGACCCCCTCCCCAACCTCCACCCCAGCACGGACCCCCCCCAACCCCCAACCTCCACCCCAGCACGGACCCCCTCCCCAACCTCCACCCCAGCACGGACCCCCCCCAACCCCCAACCTCCACCCCGGCACGGACCCCCTCCCCAACCTCCACCCCTGCACGGACCCCCTCCCCAACCTCCACCCCAGCACGGACCCCCCCCAACCCCCAACCTCCACCCCAGCACGGACCCCCTCCCCAACCTCCACCCCAGCACGGACCCCCCCCAACCCCCAACCTCCACCCCAGCACGGACCCCCCCCCAACCTCCACCCTGGCACGGACCCCCTCCCCAACCTCCACCCCAGCACGGACCCCCTCCCCAACCTCCACCCCAGCACGGACCCCCCCCAACCCCCAACCTCCACCCCAGCACGGACCCCCTCCCCAACCTCCATCCCGGCACGGACCCCCTCCCCAACCTCCACCCCAGCACGGACCCCCCCCAACCCCCAACCTCCACCCCGGCACGGACCCCCTCACGGCACTCCCCCGGAGTCCAGCCTACTCTAACCACCCCCCCCCCCCCCCCCGCCGCACACACACACACACAAGCCGAGACACACCTCTCCTCACGCAATCAGTCTGCGGCCACGCCATTTCCTGCCCAGAGCCAACCCCCCAGGCCGTCACTCACCTCCTCGCTGGTCGGCGTGAGCCTGGAGCACCGGGTCACGCTGATGAAAAGGAGGTTTGACTTCGGCCCATCCGGGAGGGAGAATATCGGCAGGCCGAAAATCGGCTGCCTTGCGCAGACCCGTGACATTCTCCGCGGCAGCGGCGCCATTAACGCCCCGCCGACTTTTCTCCCTTCGGAGACTTCGGCGGGGGCGGGATTCACGGCGGCCAACGGCCATTCTCCGACCCGGCGGGGGGTCGGAGAATGACGCCCCTGGAGAGGTATCGAAAGCCATTTTGAAATATTTCGAGAATGTCACCTCTGCTTTAAGGGCTGTAAAGTAACAAAAGGCTTTCAAAGTAATGAGCTATGCAAGAGCTCAGCAGGTTTTTAAAATGTCTGTGAAATCCGAAAGTAGAGTTACAGTTATTTCTTCTTCTGTGACATTGTTTTCGTATACACTGTATACAATGTGACAGTTTGGTATGATTTTATACATTCTGGTCATGTTTGCTGGCATATTGTCAATGTCTTTCCCTTGCACTTCTGAAGTTACTGCTGTATGTTTCAGAAATAAATGAAGGCCCTAATTTAGGCTGAGGGTCGGATGCATCAGGAGGCCTTTAAAAATGGCCGTGGGGGGGGGGGGGGGGGGGGGGGGGGGGGACACCCAATTTTACGATTCCTGCCTCCATTCCCGTTTCCAGCAATTTTTTGCCAATGTGGGATAAGGTTGTGTGCAGCCCTCCCGCATGCAGCAGTTTCACCCTTGTTGGCTCCATTATGGTGGTGAACAGTCCAAACCCCCCATACATTTTGTGGAGTCTGGCCCTTCCCGTAACAGTTTATGATTTATGGCGTCTCAGAGAATTCATGAATAATGGAGGAGTCCCAGTCTCAAGTGGGGAACCAAAAATGCTGTAATCTGTTCCTGAAATGCATTGATTGACAGGCCATCTGATGTAGCTTAGAAAAAGCGGGGCCATCTGTTCTTGCAATTTCAATAGGTTTTATTGTCTATGAACTGCAATTGTTTGTTATGACAGACAAGCCTATTATAAATGCTTGACTGAGTTTCTGGAGCTACAGAATCACTTATCACACCAGGGGCTGTGTGTAGTGACCTTTACATGGGCATGTACAGAAGGGGCTGATGGGAAATGGAAAGACCACTAGGGGGCAGCACTGGTGGATATAAAGGGGGAAGCAAGCAGCCCTCAAGCCTCTTTGGCTGATTAGACTGTGAGGAGAACAAAGGCAGAGATTTAGCTCAGGGCTGCTAGTGTGGTCAGGCCTAGTTGTAGTGTATAGAAAAATTGTAACCTTTCTACTAGTACAGTTCTTAAAGTAAGAGCTCACGCAGTTGTGTTACTCAATAACATTGTTCTGTAAAACTTCTGGACGACTTCGAGCCTTCTTCCAAAAGCCTTTGCTGCAACTGAATTGAGTAGCACACGCTACCTGCCATACAGGCAACAAAACATGTTACCAGGTTGGTTTTAATCGAACAGTACTAGATAGATTAGGTTAGAGATCAGAAAGAACCAAAATAAGCAGAAAAGGTAATGGGCCGGCCACTTGACTGTGGAAGACTTAGCAGCATTTGGATTCCAGACAATCAACAGAAGCGTTGGACCACACGCCACTTCCAGAGCTGCTAAAAACTACCGGTAATTTAAATAGTAACTGGGAAAATGTATAAACAGCAGCTTCAAATGTACATGGCAGCTACTGCCTTAAATGCAGCCCCCGATGGGAAAAAGATTGGGATATTACTGTCAATGGTCGGCCTGCAAGCTGTAGACATTTATAACTCTTTTACATATGGTGACAATGAAGATAAAAATAGTTTTAAAGTGATAATTGCAAAATTTGATGAATACTGAATCACAGTCAAATGAAATCATAGAACGCTTTAACCTGCGTAAAATATTCCAACAAAATGGGGCGACTATCTCTAATTTTGTCACAGATCTCCGATTGCTAGCACAAGGTTATAACTATGCTGATGTAACAGACTCCATCATCAGGGATCAATTAATCTATGGTCTCTCAGATGAAAATTTAAGGGAATCATTAATGCAGCAAAATGATTTAACTTTAAAAACTACCATAGCAAAATGCTTACAGCAAGAACAGAAAAAACAGCAGTACCTAGAGTTTCTAGAGAAAAAAAAACGCAGAGAAAATCCTCCACGAGTGGAAGACGTTAAAATGGTGACCTCTCCTCACAGGCATTCTTTTCTGGCCGCCGGCACCCATTCCAGCATGTCTGCGCATGCGCACAGTCAACAGAGACGCGATCCGGCAAGATCCCGGTATGCGCATGCGCATGAAGCTGCGCATGCGCAGTATGCAAAGTTCTGAACCCAGCCAGAAGAGTGAGTCGCGCATACGCGATCACTGCCGACGCGTGACGTCACAAACGTCATGACGTGTTACCATTGTGGCAACGCCCACTTAAAAGGGAAATGTCCTGCACTAGGGAAAATATGTCTAAAGTGCTCCAAAATTAATAATTTTGCCTCCCAGTGTCAGTCCACAGCAAAATATTACTCTCTAATGCAAAGACATGGAAACTTCAAGGTTCGCACAGTAGATGCAATGGACACTCCGACACTCCAAGAAAATTTTTCCGACCACAAAGATTTCCATTCCTGGGAGAACACTTACGGTGTTGGAATCATAAATGCCACGGAAGAACTGCATGAGCTGACCACACAGCCTCAATACGTGGATACCATTGACTCCACAAGCGAATGGAGTGCCATGGTGCAAGTGAACAACTCCCCAATTTCTTGAATGTTTTAAAAAAAATTAATTTTCTTTCAGTATGATGTGTGTTTGAATGAGAACTCCATTAGAGTGTTCGAAGTTTAATTTTTTTAAATGTCCATTTCAATGTCATGGCTCCTGATGTCACCTCCCTTACACATTTGTGTGCGGCTGACTAGGAAGTGCCGCACAGGTCACCAGTGCTGCCCTGAACAGAGCTGCCTGCATAGAGGCTCAGCATGGCGCTAACTTTAAGAGCTACCGGCAGTGGAGTCCTCTATTCCATGTGGTGCCAGCTCTTGCAGGACCTGCACCGCGGTGGTCCACCATTCCCTGAGGAAAGACACCATTTTCTCCAGCACTGAAGCTCCGACATCTGCAAGTAGCATGTCCGACGTCAGAAGACCCTTTGCTGGTAATGTCTATTACGAGGCTCCCACCATCAGTGGTGCTGCTCCCGGAACCCTAGGGGCCCAGCACCCCCCCCCCCCCCCCTGCAGGTCGCTGTGAAGTGTTGATGTCTCTGCTGCTGCTCGATCGCTATGAGTAGAATAACCATTTCAACTGGCTCCATGATTCCTTGGAATCATGTACTGAAAAGAAGAGAACACCAGAGTGAGCGTTGAGAATTCCTGACAATGCCCTGACCCTCAGCCCTCCATGCCTCTTGTGCATCCATCTATGCACTTCCCCATTACTTAATGCCGCTCCACTAAGTCTCACAGCCTCTCCTCTCTCTATAGCCACTTCCCCACAGTTGTCCCTCTAAACTCCAGTAGTGTGATACGTGCGGACCCTCAAGAGTCACAGTGGCACCTTGCCCCCGCACTATTACACCACCCCTCCAACACTCCAACCCTGGTGTTGGGTGAAAGGACGGTTCAGTGGATGCACAGGACCAACGTCTGCATCCTCACGGGTGCTCTCAAAGACGTCTCCTGTCATGACTTTGATAGACTTCACCATTACGCTTTGCACTGGGTACACTTCAGTGTTTGCATGAACATTGGAGTTAAAAGCTTGGTGCTAACCCTTAAAAAGGGTTAAGAACTTGGCTCCAATCAATGGCACTGATGTTTTGTTCTGAAGATTTCATTGGCACAATTGACTAGTGAAGGAAAGGTGAGATAGCTTATCAGGAAAATTACTGCCTCTTGTGATAGACGAGACACAGTTGACTAGAGTGAAACACTAATTCCTGACAGTCAAACTTTCCTGACAAGTGGATTCGAACTTCCATGCAGCTTAACGCCTTCGTCCTCATGTTGTCGCCTGAGTGTGGGGTTCAATTCACACTGCAGTTGTCCTCCCCCCAGTGAGAAGGTCGTCTTGCCTCATGACACAAGGATACAACCCATCCCCAAGTCCCCCACTCTGCCCTTACAGGCTGGCCTCGCATAGAATTTCACCCCAGTAACTCGCAGTGTGCCACTAGTGCTGACCTTCTGTATTGACCCTCTCCCACAATCTTTGCAACTAAAGAAGGGCACTCCCTCAGCAGTGATTTCGGCACATGCCCAGCAAGACGGACACTGGGAGCGATGCCTGCATGCCAGTCTTCAGATCCCATTAAAGCAAGGGACACTCTAACATGAAGAGAAGGTAAGGCCTGTGAGCTATCCCTCCCCCTGAGATTGAGGGCCCAGAGTTGACGTTATTCGGGTCTCCCGCATCATAGATTATCATAGAATTTACAGTGCAGAAGGAGGCCATTCGGCCCATCGAGTCTGCACCGGCTCCTGGAAAGAGCACCCTACGCAAGGCCAACACCTCCACCCTATCCCCACAACCCAGTAACCCCACCCAACACTAAGGGCAATTTTGGACGGGCAATTTATCATGGCCAATGCACCTAACCTGCACATCTTTGGACTGTGGGAGGAAACCGGAGCACCCGGAGGAAACCCACGCACACACTGGGAGGACGTGCCGCCTCCGCACAGACAGTGACCCAAGCCGGAATCGAAATGGGACCCTGGAGCTGTGAAGCAATTGTGCTATCCACAATGCTACCGTGCTGCCCCTTTCTGGGGCAACCTGATCATTTTACACCTTGGAGGGTAATGGCTGAGATCCCCCTCGGAGGTGAGGACGCCAGGTTCACGTTTATACAAACCTGTTGTAAATGGCGCTGGTGTGCTGAATATTCAATGAGGGAGGAATGTCTGGAGTGAATCTCGCTAATGACTTGCTAATTTATTAAAATATGGTTCCTGGGTTCCTGTGGCGTGTTCTCCATTACTCTGGGGTAACACCGGGAATCACGATCTCGCCGGAGAGCATTGTGGTTTCCGATTCTCTCTGGATTTTTCGCCTGCATTGCCATTCTCATTGACGACGGACTCAAAATTCCCCCCTGCCCCATCCCAGTCCCCGTCTTTGGAGTGGGATTTGCACCCATAACATTCTGACTTGGAGGCAGAAGTGGTACCTGCTGAACCACAGCCGACAGTAAATAAGTTGCCATGTTTCTTTGTCTGGAGGTTGTGAATATTGAGTTGATGTTTCATATGCATAAATGTACAGATGACCAAATCTGGAATTGATTGTACTATGGATTACTGTGTCCTTATGGTGCTGCTGGGATGTGGGATAATTGTGTATTTAGTAATAGAGTAGCTTTTGAATGGCTCCTCTTGTGCAGGTTCCCATTTTTTGATGGCGTTGAAATGCCTTCATTCATGGCATGGTTAGTTGTGGATTATTCTGGTGTGGCTAAGTGGTGCAACATGGGTTTTATTATCGTACATACTGTGATAAATGCTGAACACAGTATGATTTTATACCCTCTTTCTGAGTGCTTTTAAGAGACGGCCTTCAAGGATGACTAATAATTGCTATTTTTTTATGAAAGACTTGACGGTTGTCAATGCTGTCAGAATAGGTGGTCTGGAACCTGAGCAGCATCAGTGGGGTTGGACATGACAGGCAGCCCATTCTCCTGCAGTTGTTTCCGATGCACTGTGCTTGATGTTGTGTTCACCACCTCTAGACGAGCAATTTGTTTCATTGTGGCCATGCTTCCTAATTTGATTCCTCTACTTTGCATAATGGAGTCCCCGCAGACAAACCTTTTGGCTGAAATCAAATTTTTTGAAAATGATTGGCAGACTTTCTCTAGCTTTGCTCACAGTAAGATGCAGGATATGCTGTTTCATGACATGAGTGCTGTGCCATGGAATTAATGCATGCTTACCTCGTGATGGCTTTCTCTTAATAAACTGAAAAGGATCGCATTTTGCTGCTAACAACAGAAAATGCGGTTAGCTCCCTTTAATGTAGCAGCACGTACCAAGATGCTTCACAGGAGCGTTATCAGACACTAAATTGATACCGAGGCACGCACGACAATATTGGTGACCAATGTGTTCACTTTGGCCTGTCCCTTTAAAACCACAAAGTCCAACTGGAGCAGAACAGAATCCTAAGAAGATTTACAAATTGAAATGAAATGAAAATGAAAATCGCTTACTGTCACAAGTAGGCTTCAAATGAAGTTACTGTGAAAAGCCCCTAGTCGTCACATTCCGGCGTCTGTTCGGGAAGGGTGGTACCGTGCTGCTGGCCTGCCTTGGTCTGCTTTAAAAGCCAGCGATTTAGCCCTGTGCTAAACCAGCCCCTGGTTTGCAAAATGGATTGATAATCGTGTTGGGCAGATGCCATATTTTGTATTATTTACTTCTTGCAGCCAAGTGACTGTATCAAGAGAGTATCTGCATCTAACCAATCCTAGCCTTAACCTGGAAAAGGATTTCTTATGGGCAATTGTCTTAAGTAGGCCAGCCATGAGGCTCATGATTAGTTAATGTGGATCCTCAAAAACGAGTCTCCATATTAAACCAAACAAAAACTGATTGTAAACTTCCTCCTATGTTCCAATGGAATACTTTTGAAATTGGTACTTAGGAACATCTGAAATGTCAGCAGATGTAAGAGCTCTTTCTTGGAGTTGACAAAATATTCAACTATTTCATAGGGATAAGTACATGAGAGAAGATTTAGACAAATCATTGAAAGCATGGATGTGGTTAAATTCACCTTTAAGACAGAGCTGCGAGATTCTCTGTCAGCGTGATCCTCCTGACGATGTGGGATGGTCACAGTGGGAAACACTATTGGTCAGCTGCCGGAATGGAGGATCCTGTGTCGGCGGGGGGGAGTGCACCCTGCCGGAAAATGGGGCTGGCAGGATGGAAAATCCCGGCCTAGGTGTTGGTCAAGGAAGATTAACTCTACACGTGATCTGCTTGTCTCAGCCTTTTCCTAGCAAATCAATAACCTTCCTTCTTTAAGAACTCTGAATATGGGGGTGCTTTTAACTGCTGAGCTGTATTATTCTGGGCATTTGATGTCATAATTTGGTACATTTTGAAGGTGAATAGTATTGAAAGTTTGAAATATATGTGTTCACAGATAACTGGTTCGACTTTCAACTCTTGATTTGTACAACATACGTGTTCGGAAGGCAATAATGGTTTCCATATGTTGTGTTTTGCTTCAAGTCCACAGGACGAAGTTCCAAAATTGAATGTTTGAGGGTTAGTTCATTGAAGGCTCATTGGATGAGACTGAATATGAACAAAGGTAATTGTCCTTGTTTCTCAGTAAATTAATCAAAGAAATTGCATTTTGATTGGACATCAGCCATTTTGACTTTCACCTACGTGATCCATCCAGTGAATAGGGACATTTCTAATGGGCGCTGAACTGATGTATTTTATATATTATTGGATTGCACTGTTTTGACTTGAGTTTAAAGAATATTGACTCCCAGTTTTAAACGTACTGACTGGGCTGGAACGGGTTGAAAGCACAGTTAAATTTGTGAAATACGATTTATTGTACATTTCCACCAGAAATCCACCAACCACCATTTGAACTGCAGTACTGAAATACTGCAGTTAGTGGGTTGACTGACCCTCCCAGCTTTTCCATTTACTAATTCTCCTGTTGGCCTGTCAGTAAACTCGCTGGGTCCTTAGCAGTCACCGCATGGTCATCCCAACGATAGCAAGTTTGGATATTTGTATGCAAGTCTGAGCTTGGGTAATTAAATAAATATTGCTCACAGATGTAATGGGTGGAATCCACAAGTCCCAAAAGACGTGCTTTTAGATGAATTGGACATTCTGAATTCTCCTTTAGTGTACCCAACAGGCGCCATAGTGTGGCGACTAGGGGATTTTCACAGTAATTTCATTGCAGTGTTAATGCAAGCCTACTTGTGACACAAATGAAGATTATTATTATTATTTTACACCGGTGCGATTTTACAGTCCCGCCAAAGGCAATGGACTTTTGAACGGCTCGCCACATTTTACGACCTCACCAAGCAGTGATGTGGTCACCTCGCTTTGTCAACAGAGAAACTGTTCTTTGACTCTGTGGTTATAAGGAAATCCGTGAACTTGCTTTCCAATGCAGTGATGGACAGGAAACCTATGAGTGAGCCATATGAGTGGCACTCTTGTCATCTCAGTGGGCCGCAAGATTAAATTGGGCCTATTCACAAACCGTGACCCCGTGAATAAGGTTGAATACATTTCATACACGCTGAATATTTCATAATGAGTTAAAGAAAATGCTTAAATGTACATCCATTTAATAGAACGATCAATTTCAAATGGTTAAAACAAAAGATGTATATATGTTTTGATTGGATGCACCTCACTTCAAGTGAGGACATTTTCAAGGGGGAAAATCTACGTGGACGGAAATCAGTGGAATCTGGCAAATAGTGCATATGGGCAATGGTCAACAAAATGTCTCGTAGGCCGCACTCCGAACTCAGATGAGCCGCATGTAGTACCTGGGACGCAGGTTGCACACCACTGTTCTAATACATTAGCATATTCTTCCACACCGCGGACCAAATCAATCACCTTTGTGGTGACAGCACTGATTTTTACACAATATCAATTTCATTACTAGGCATTGAGCTCCATTTTAATGCAGCATAATTATTCTTGACAAAATGCTAAGCTTCCTTTAAACCCCGGAAAAGGAATTTCTGAACACGCTTCAGCCCATTTTCATTCATCATAACCCTTTTCCCTCTCTCCCTCGGATTGTACAAATGAAGATTAAAATTAAGAAAAAGTAGATGAGTAAAACTCGTATAAGTATTTCCCTCAGTATGGAACCGTTAGATCACCCTGCCATCTGTTCAGATCACTCAGATTGCACACCATCGTAAACAAGACGGAAAGGTCAAGCATGTATTTTTTGTACAAAATATTATTTAATTTGTATTGCCATACTCCAAACTGAACAAGGTATTTCCTAATTGTACAGCCTTTGAAAAATGTTTTGTCTGCCATGAAAATCTGTTATTATGGAGATGTGTGTTTGCAATTATCTCTTTACTGCAGTGACTAATATTGAATTCGGTAATATTCAGCCCCATATTTCCCACTCTCACTTTCGTAAGGCATCAGGCAGAGTAAGGGCTAGATCCAGAGGGATGTCATTACAGCAACGGATGGGACATCAGCACTGCCTGTCTGGCAGCCACGTTAGAGAGCACCCGGAGAAAGCCTATGCAGACACGTGGAGAACGTGCAAACTCCACACAAACAGTCGCCCAAGGCTGGAATTGAACCCAGGTCCCTGGCGCTGTGAGGCAGTAGTGCTAACCACTGTGCCACCTTGCCAGCCTTATACCTTACACTTATGTCCTGACTGCAAGCATGGTGCCTTGAATGCCATGACCAGAAGATGGAGGCCTGGAGGGCCCAGGCTGCCTTTGTGCAGCAGAGGTAGCCATTTATCCTTGGACCCTGCCTCCTTTCTGACTTGCCTCTCTCAGGATCGGATGCCAATTACGATCATATGCACTGCAACACCCAATGTAATGGATTATTGCCTGAACGCGCACTATTAGTAAAAGAGCCATGCTTGTTCATTGTGCCGCAGACCCTTGAGTCCAGTAGTTGGCTGAACTATGCTCTGCATAGTTTGTGCAGGACAAGGTGCCCCTTTTCCAATTGTTGTGTAGTCTGGAATACTTATTTCCCAAGCTTGGTCACCTTGTTATCATATCTCCGTAATGGCAATGAGATTGAAGCCATTTATCTCTTTGTGCCACGTATTCAGCCATCTTTTTTCAAATGCTCCACAATTTCTAATATTGTGATTCCAGTGTTATTTTTTTACCACGACTCCATGCATAGACTTTATTTTCTGATACATTATTAACATTAAGCTCTCTGTCACTTCCTAACCCACTCAGCTTGTCATTGCCCTTACTCTATTTCACTCCACCATTGTTGCCTGACCTGCTGAGTATGTCCAACATTTATTTCAGATTTCCAGCATCCACGGTAGTTTGCCTTTCTGTTCTCCTGAATCTGGCCTCCTGTGCATTCGCTTCTCTTCGTTCCCTACCCCGACAAGAGAACCATTTGTCCACTTATTCTGGAATTTCTCTCTGAACCTCTTTATGGCACAGTATAGCAACGCCAGGGACACAGGTTCGATTCCGAGCTTGGGTCACTATCTGTGTGGAGTCTGCATGTTCTCCCCGTGTCTGCGTGGGTTTCCTCCCACAAGTCCCAAAAGACGTGCTTGTTAGGTGAATTGGACATTCTGAATTCTACCTCAGTGTACCTGAACAGGCGCCGTGGTGTGATAGATAGATAGGTTCTTGATTATGAAATTAAATTAAATGAAAATGAAAATCGCTTATTGTCACGAGTAGGCTTCAATGAAGTTACTGTGAAAAGCCCTTAGTCGCCACATTCCGGCGCCTGTTCGGGGGAGGCTGGTACGGGGAGGCTTAATAAGGGAATCAGGGGTTATGGGGAGAAGGCAGGAGAATGGGGATGAGAAAAATATCAGCCGTGATTGAATGGCGGAGCAGATTCGATGAGCAGTATCGTGTTAGGTACACTGGTCTAACACTGGCTTCAGCTGGATGCAGCTTAGATCAGAAAGATACTCCAGACCTTGAAGTTAGTTCAATCAGGTTTATTGAACTAATGGCACAGTTAGCACAGTTCTCTGTGAGTTCGACTCTGCTAACTTAAGAGTGGTTACTCTGACTGAACCAGACTAGCTCTTAGCCACGTGGTGGAGGTGTGAGATTGTAACAACACCCTTGACTGACTCTCTAGATGTTCATCAGTGGAAAGAGGCGGAGTGTGAGTGCCTCGTGTCTTTTATAGTCAGATCCACCCCTGAGTGTCCTGCCTGCTTATTGGCCAAGTCATGTTCTCTGTGTCCATTAGCTGCTTGTCTGTATATCATTATGCGTGTGTCTGCATATCATGACAGGCAGAGTCGCCTAATTCTGTGTCTTATGGTCTTATGGACTAGGAGGTTTTCATAGTAACTTTTTATGACACTAATGAAGATTATTATTATTAATATTAATAACTCCTCCAACTCTCCTTCATCAAAAATAAACCTCCTTTAAAGCTCATCTCCAACAAGGCTCTTGTTAACACAACCTCACCTCTGCTTTTCTGGCTTTGGTGATTTTTTTTCCCCTCTGCCTATCTGCAAAAGATTTGCAATTTACATCCATGTCACTGTATATATGCAGGCAGTGGTTGTTGTGTGAAAGTTTGGACTTTGGACGAATGAGTTGGAAATGTCAGCACTATCAGGGTAAAAGATGCTGGTGAACTCACTTATCCCTGCTGTGTTTTCTCACAGAAGATGTGCCTGGACACAAAGAATATAGCTATTTGATTCATCGGATTAGCCATTTCCATGATTACTTTTTCCAAGTTCACCCTAATGTGCTGGTGAAAGAAATTAGTCTAAAACTAGAAGGGTAACTTGACCTAAAATGGTTCTGGTGAGAATATATTTGGCTTCCCATGCACTAAGAACTAAAAGTGCCATTCGCCATGATTGTCTGACTGTTCAACAAGCTCTGATATTCCTTAGACTGTGAACCATAAATGACAATGATGAACTCTTCAATGACTAATCTCTATTGCATTTGGTTGTAAATAATCTTCTTCCCAATGACTTTTACACTTTGTGCCTGGTTTTGAAATATTGCTCAATAGCTTTACAATCTGCCTAAAACTAATGCAGCTATTTAACTGAAATAAATTTATGTCCATATTGACCATTAGTTAAATAATGGCTATTAGTTGCACCTACTTGGGAAAATGTTTAATGTGGTCCTTCGTACACCTCTATGCAATTTAAATGTAATTATTATCAGTGAGTATTACACAATGCTGTAATAGCTAGCCATAGTATTGAAATGAATCGCACCATGATCAAATGGAATTTATAATGATTGAGTTCCAGTGTCTGAAATACATAATTGGACTACAACTGTCCAATGTGCATAATAGGGTTTTTACTGTTCAGAGGCAAAAAAATGGCAGATCGGTCTTGTACATTATCTGCAGTTAGGCCATTAAAACCACATTTTCATCTCAAATAAAGTAGAAATTATGCTTATTCACTGTATTTATACTGAACATTCAACTAATTGCAGTATTACAGCAATAGATTTTCCAGCATATTTGATAGAGCTTCTAAGTAACCAAAATTAGAATTGCTTGCTGTTGTCGCAACAGCTAACTGAAGTCTGAGCTAATGACACTGCAAATTTGAGTAGTACAGCATATTAATTTCAGACTGCATGGCGCCCGAAGGATAGTGTGTATGTTATTTTGGTGCGATTTGGACATAATATCTGCTTTAAAAAAATTGTACTGCATTATCCTCAAGATGACCAAGGTGGACATTGCTTTTATTTGTTCCTGGGACGTGGGTGTCGCAGGCTGTGCCAGCACATTGCCCATCCCTAATTGCCCTTGAGGGGGCAGTTGCCCTTGAGGGGGAAGTTTAATGTGATATCACAGTGTCGTTATTTGTTTACTTAGAGAACAATTACCGCCGGCGCTTGGGAGGGAGGGTGCACACAGTGCCCAACCTAGAGCCTGGGCTGCTTATTTTTTTGTTGTCCACACTGAACAGCCAGAGGTTCAGACCTGAAAAGGCGGCTTGAAAAAACCCAGATCCATCAGGCTGAGAGGTCAATTTCTTTTTTAAAGCAGTGCTGGACTTGACATCCTGGAGTCAAGATCTGTCTATTGACAGTGATCTCCGTTAGAAGTTAGAATGATGCCTAGAATAAACATACATTTAGTAGTCAGTGCTCCGTTGTTTGTACTACCTTGGAGATATCTACATTTCTCAGTCTGCTCTTTAAACCTATCCATCTAAACGGAAAGGTTTGCCTTTGTTCAAAGACCAAGTTCAACTAATCCTAATTATATATTTTTTACTTGTAGAAGGTGAATAAATAAAATCTCAAAAAGGCACAATGGAGGATAATTTACTTGGTGATTTGTGTGCAAATAACCGTACATCCATTTGGAAGGAATATGCATGTCATTTCATTGGAAATAATACAACAATCCTCTCCAGTTTCCCTCCTAGTGAATTGAGAGTTTGCCAACATTTTCTGAAAGGAAAAAGAGCTTCCTGTGCAATGCAGATGTGAGGAAGTGACCAGCATTGATTCATTTTCACCACCTTCTGTTACACAATATGCTGATTTTTGACTTAAATATTATCTAGCGTGCTATTTTTGGTGCAACATTTTAGTTTGTAACATCGTAGCAACTCATGCGAGCGCTTTCCTGACAGTAAGTCAAAGTCGTATGCACACATGCGTGTCTATATATTTTCTACCCACACTAAGTGCTTTTGTCTGATTTGAAAGTCAGTTTGGGACTTTGCATGTGAAAACATATCTGTGATTCATGATGCCTGATGTTTATGCTGTAACATTCTTACTAGCATGTGCAAAGTGCATGACCACCTAGCTAGGCAAGTATAACCACATTTATTTATTCATCATTAAGAGTGGTCAGGGCTGAAAATTAAAATAAAGTTGAATTAAACATGAGTTTTCAGAACAAAAGGGAATGACAGCTACTGATACAATAGAGGTGAAGCACCGAGAATTTTTCATGTACATTGTTCTTTGGAGAGGAGACAAAAATCTAGTTTGCGTGAGGATTGTTAATGCTCGTGTTTCTTGGTTCTGCAGCCACCATTCAAGTAAAAATAATCTGCCAATATCTACAATATCTACACATCTTATTCTTTTAAAAACCAAGGTACTTTTCCATTTTGACCTTATGCAACAAAATTGATTTTTGTTTAAGTTGTGATGTGCCATCAATGAAGACAAAACGAGTAGTGAACGTAACTGAGGCTTTAATAAACTAAACAGAAAGCCTGCTGGCCTCTGATCCTGAATTTGGTCAGAGGCGCAGACCAGCCACCTTTATACCGGGCCTGAGGGGAGGCGGAGCCATCGGGCAGTGGTTTACCACATTACATGTAATACAGTAGCAATTTACCATACTACACATATTATATACCACAGTGGTTTAGCACATTCACCCCCTGTTTAAAAAAAAGAGTCCAGCGGGGGTGAAGTGGACTTAAAGATCAAGTCTGTCGGGGGCCTTGACCTTCCGCCGTGATCGCCTCAGTCCCGGCTGTGGTTGGGCACCGGTGTCCAGACCTGCGCGTCCGGGAGAGTGTTGTCCTCTTGAGTCGGTGGAGGTGGGGGGCGGTGTATGGGTGGGGGTGGTGGTGATCGTCACCGGTGGGCCTGCGGGTGCCAGTTCTTGAAGTAGCTGGGTAGTGGTGGAACATAGAACATAGAACATTACAGCGCAGTACAGGCCCTTCGGCCCTCAATGTTGCGCCGACCTGTGAAACCACTCTTATCGTCCATATGTCTATCCAATGACCATTTGAGTGCCCTTAGTGTTGGCGAGTCCACTACTGTTGCAGGCAGGGCATTCCACGCTCTTACTACTCTCTGAGTAAAGAACCTACCTCTTACATCTGTCTTATATCTATCTCCCCTCAATTTAAAGCTATGTCCCCTGGTGCTAGACATCACCATCCGAGGAAAAAGGCTCTCACTGTCCACCCTATCTAATCCTCTGACCATATTGTATGCCTCAATTAAGTCACCTCTTAACCTTCTTCTCTCTAACGAAAACAGCCTCAAGTCCCTAAGCCTTTCCTCATAAGATCTTCCCTCCATACCAGGCAACATTCTGGTAAATCTCCTCTGCACCATTTCCAATGCTTCCACTTCCTTCCTATAATGCGGTGACCAGAATTGCATGCAATACTCCAAATGCGGCCGCACCAGAGTTTTGTACAGCTGCAACATGACCTCATGGCTCCTAAACTCAATCCCTCTACCAATAAAAGCTAACACACCGTACGCCTTCTTAACAACCCTCTCAACCTGAGTGGCAACTTTCAGGGATCTATGTACATGGACACCGAGATTTCTCTGCTCATCCACACTGCCAAGAATCTTACCATTAGCCCAGTACTCTGTCTTCCTGTTATTCCTTCCAAAATGAGTCACCTCACACTTTTCTGCATTAAACTCCATTTGCCACCTTTCAGCCCAGCACTGAAGCTTATCTATGTCCCTCTGTAACTTGTAACATCCTTCCGCACTGTCCACAACTCCACCGACTTTAGTGTTATCTGCAAATTTACTCACCCATCCTTCTACGCCCTCCTCCAGGTCATTTATAAAAATGACAAACAGCAGTGGCCCCAAAACAGATCCTTGTGGTACACCACTGGTAACTGGACTGCAGTCTGAACATTTCCCATCAACCACCACCCTTTGTCTTCTTCCAGCTAGCCAGTTTCTGATCCAAACTGCTAAATCACCCTGAATCCCATGTTCCGTATTTTCTGCAGTAGCCTACCGTGGGGAACCTTATCAAACGCTTTACTGAAATCCATATACACCACATCAACTGCTTTACCCTCACCCACCTGTTTGGTCACCTTCTCAAAGAACTCAATAAGGGAAACAGTGTAGGGTCGGGGGTGGTGGAGATGGTCGCTGGGGAACCTGCAGGTGCCAAATCCCGGAGGGAGACTGCCGCCCATCATGATGTGCCACGTAGGCATATTGCGGATTGGCATGGAGCAGCAGGACCTTCTCGACGAGGGGATCTGATTTATGACTCCTCGCATGCTTCCAGAGGAGGACGGGCCCTGGGACTGTCAGCCAGGACGGGAGCGAGACACCGAAGGTGGACTTCCTGGGGAAGGCAAACATAATGTTCATGAGGGGTCTCATTGGTGGCAGTGCACAGGAGCGACCGGATGGAGTGGAGCGCATCGGAGAGGACCTCCTGCCAGCGGGAGACTTCTAGACCGTAGGGCCAGGAGGGTGGCCTTCCAGACCGTCGCGTTCTCCCTCTCCACCTGTCCGTTGCCCCGGGGGTTGTAGCTGGTCGTCCTGCTGGAGGCGATGCCCTTGCTAAGCAGGAACTGACGCAACTCGGCGCTCATGAAGGAGGAACCCCGATCGCTATGGATGTAAGTGGGGAACCCGAACAAGGTGAAAAGACTGTGCAAGGCCTTGGTGACGGTCGCGGAGGTCATGTCAGGGCATGGAATGGCAAGGGGAATCTTGAGTATTCGTCAACAATGTTGAGGAAATATACGTTACGGTCAGTGGGGGGGGAGGGGCCCTTTGAAGTCGATGCTGAGGCACTCAAAGGGGCGGGAGGCCTTTACCAGGTGCGCCCTGTCTGGCCGATAGAAGTGCGGTTTGCGCTCCGCGCAGACCTGGCAATCCCTGGTCACGGTCCTGACCTCCTCGATGGAGTAAGGCAGGTTGCGAGCCTTGATAAAGTGGAAACAAAATGGGTGACCCCCGGGTGACAGAGGTCATTGTGGAGGGCCCGAAGTTGGTCTACTTGTGTGCTGGCACCTGTACCACAGGATAGGGCATCTGGGGGCTCATTGAGCTTCTCAGGTCGATACAAGATATCGTAGTTGTAGGCGGAGAGCTCAATCCTCCACCTCAGAATCCTGTCGTTCTTGATTTTGCCCCGCTGTGTATTGTTAAACATGAAGGCAACCGACCGTTGGTCAGTGAGGAGAGTGAATCGCCTGCCGACCAGGTAATGCCTCCAATGTCGCTCAGCTTCTACAATGGCTTGGGCTTCCTTTTCGATGGAGGAGTGTCGAATTTCAG
Source organism: Scyliorhinus torazame (assembly GCF_047496885.1). Classification (NCBI taxonomy): domain Eukaryota; kingdom Metazoa; phylum Chordata; class Chondrichthyes; order Carcharhiniformes; family Scyliorhinidae; genus Scyliorhinus; species Scyliorhinus torazame. The sequence goes on along the minus strand of NC_092720.1, from coordinate 92,883,278 downwards.
AGGCATGGAGGGTACGGGAGAAGAAAGCCACGGGCCTGCCCGCCTGGTTGAGGGTAGCGGCCAGAGCAAAGTCCGACGCATCGCCCTCCACCTGGAACGGAATGGACTCGTCCACAGCGTGCATCGCGGCTTTGGCAATATCTGCCTTGATGCGGTTGAAGGCCAGGCGGGCCTCAGTCGTCTGGGGAAAAATGGTGGATTTAATAAGTTGGCGGGCATTGGCCGCATAATTGGGGACCCACTGGGCATAGTAAGAGAAGAACCCCAGGCATCTCTTCAGGGCTTTGGGGCAGTGGGGAAGGGGGAGCTCCAGGAGGGGGCGCATGCGGTCGGGGTCGGGCCCGAGGACTCCGTTTTCCACAATGTAGCCAAGGATGGCTAGGCGGGCTGTGCGGAAAACGCATTTTTCCTTATTGTAGGTGAGGTTCAGGAGTTTAGCAGTGTGGAGGAAGTGCCGGAGGTTTTCGTCATGGTCCTGCTGGTCATGGCCGCAGATGGTGACATCTAAGTACGGGAACGTGGCCCGCAGCCCGTACTGGTCAAACATTTGGTCCATTTCTCGTTGGAAGACCGAGACCCCATTGGTGACGCCGAAGGGAACCCTGAGGAAGTGGTCGAGGTGGCCATCTGCCTCGAAGGCAGTGCATTGGCAGTCCTCCGGGCGGATAGGGAGCTGGTGGTACGCAGACTTCAAGTCAGCTGTGGAGAAGACTCGATACTGCGCAATCTGGTTGACCATGTCAGATATGCGGGGGAGGGGGTACGTATCGAGCTGCGTGTACTGGTTGATGGTCTGACTGTAGTCGATGACCAGCCGGTGCTTCTCTCCAGTCTTGACGACCACCACTTGGCCTCTCAAGGGGCTGGTACTAGCCTCAATGACCCCCTCTCGTAGGAGTCGCTGGACCTCCGATCTGATGAAGGCCCTGTCCCAGGCACTGTATCGTCTGCTCCTAGTAGCGACGGGCTTACAGTCCGGGGTGAGGTTAGTGAAGAGCGAGGGTGGGGCGACCTTAAGGGTCGCAAGGCTACAGACGGTGAGGGGGGGCAGGTGTCCACCGAACTTTAAAGAATGGCTTTGGAGGTGGCACTGGAAGTCGAGCCCCAGTAATAGGGCAGCGCAGAGATGGGGAAGGATGTAGAGCTTAAAGTTAGTGTACTCTATGCCTTGTACGGTAAGTGTCGCTACACAGTACCCCTGGATTTCTACTGAATGTGATCCGGAAGCCAGGGAGATTTTCTGGGTCGCGGGTAAAATTGGGAGGGAGCAACGCCTTACCGTATCTGGGTGTGTGAAGCTGTCTGTGCTCCCGGAGTCGAAAAGGCAAGCCGTCTCATGCCCGTTGATCCGGACGGTCATCGTAGATTTTGTGAGGTGATGAGGCAGGGACTGGTCGCGCGTGATGGAGGCGAGCTTTGGAAGGTGATGGGTAGGCCGGTCGGAGGTGGCGGTGGCCAGCGTACGACCGCATGAGCAGGGCTCCTGGGAGGCTGTGGAGTGGTCCCAAGATGGTGGCTCCCATGGGTCGTGCGTGACGGGTGGCATCGGAGAGGGGGTCCCCATGGGTCGCCAGTGGCTGGCAGAATACAAGATGGTGTCAAAGATGGAAGCCCCCATGGGTCGCGCGTGGTGGGTGGAGTACAAGATGACGTCAAAGATGGCGGCCCGAGTACAAGATGGCGTCAAAGATGGCGGCCCCCATGGGCCGCGGGTGGAGTACAAGATGACGTCCCCCATGGGCCGCGTGTGGTGGGTGGAGTACAAGATGGTGTCAAAGATGGCGGCCCCCATGGGTCGTGCGTGGTGGGTGGAGTACAAGATGGCGGCCCACATGAGTCGTGTGTGGTGGATGGAGTACAAGATGACGTCAAAGATGGTGGCCCCCATGGGTTGCGCGTGGCAGTTGGAGTACAAGATGGTGTCAAAGATGGCGGCCCCCAAGGGTCGCGTGTGGTGGGTGGAGTACAAGATGCGTCAAAGATGGCGGCCCTCATGGGTCGCGTGTGGCGGGCGGAGTACAAGATGGTGTCAAAGATGGCGGCCCCCATGGGTCGCACGTGGTGGGCGGAGTACAAGATGGCGGCCCCCATGGGTTGCGCGGGGCGGGCAGAGTACAAGATGGCATCAAAGATGGCGGCCTGAGTACAAGCTGGTGTCAAGGATGGCAGCCCCCATGGGTTGCGCATGGCGTGGCGGGCGGAGTACAAGATGACGTCAAAGATGACGTCCCCCATGGGTCACGCGTGGTGGGTGGAGTACAAGATGGCATCAAAGATGGCGGCCCTCATTGGTCGCGCGTGGTGGGCGAAGTATAAGATGGAATCAATGATGGTGGCCCCCATGGGTCGCACGTGGCGGGCGGTGAACAAGATGGCGTTAAAGATGGCGTTCCGTGTACAAGATGGCGTCAAAGATGGCGGCCCCCATGGGTCGCACGTGGCGGGCTGTGAACAAGTTGGCGTTAAAGATGGCGTTCCGTGTACAAGATGGCGTCAAAGATGGTGGCCCCCATGGGTTGCGCGTGGCGGGCGGAGTACAAGATGGTGTCAAAGATGGCGGCACCCATGGGTCGCATGTGGTGAGTGGAGTACAAGATGCGTCAAAGATGGCGGCCCGAGTACAAGATGGCGGCCCCCATGGGTTGCGCGGGGTGGGCAGAGTACAAGATGGCATCAAAGGTGGCGGCCTGAGTACAAGATGCCGTCAAAGATCCGCTCCCGATAGCTCCGGGGAAATATTCAGGGAGTCCGGTAATAATAGCTTCATTGAAAATCTGGAGGCAGTTTCGCCAACACTTCGGGTTGGGTTTAGGGTCAAGGGAAATGCCGATTCGGGGGAACCACAGATTTGAGCCAGGGAGGTGGGATGGAAGTTTTCGGAAATGGGAAGAGAAGGGAATTAAGACGCTAAAAGATTTGTTTCCTCGGGGTCGGTTTGCAGGATTGAGGGAGCTGGAAGTAAAGTATGGGCTAGAGCAGGGAGAAGTGTTTAGGTACATGCAGGTTCGGGATTTTGCCAGGAAGGAGATACAGAGCTTCCCAGAGGAACCGGCCTCCATATTGCTGGAGGAAGTGTTGACGACAAGGGGACTAGAGATGTTGCAGTGGGGTCGGTTGCCTGTGGGTCCAGCTCTAGGCGATCAGGCTTGAGCGATTAATTCATCTTAGAAGTTTCGTTTATTAAATTGACATGCCATCAATGAACACAAAACGAGTAGTGAATGTAACTGAGGCTTTAATAAACCGAACAGAAAGCCTCCTGGCCTCTGATCCCGAACTGGGTCAGAGGCGGAGACCCAGCCACCTTTATACCGAGCCTGAGGGGAGGCGGAGCCATCGGGCAGTGGTTTACCACATTACATATAATACAGTAGCCGTTTACCACAATACACATATTATACACTACAGTGGTTTTCCACAAGTTGGTCTTCTGGCTCTTCATAATTTTGGAGCTTAATGGCAGAATCAACAGGCAGAAAATGTGGGAGCGGGTGTGAGCAACGGTTTTCTACCTGCTGACGGATTTTCGTGTCTTAGCGTCCGCTCCTCGCCGCATTAACTATACACGCATGGGAAACACACTGGATTGATGGCCTCTGATTCACTCGCCCGTCCATCAGCTCACCGCTTCCTCATTTCGGACAGCCTTCTCAATGTCGGCAGCCCAGAACTGCTCCACTGAAGACACAACCTTGAACGCCAAGAAGACGGCAGCTGCAAAATTCAGTGACACCTCACTAGTTTACCTGCTGGATGCAGCCGAGACCTTCCATGATGTGCTTTACTCTTGCTCTGGTCACATTGAGGTGACCAGTACCACTTGGGAAGTAGTGACGGTGATGGCCAGTGCCAGGGTGGTACAGAATAGGTCAGCCACCCAGTGCAAGAAGGGGCTGAATTATCTCATCTATGTCACCAGGTGAAGCCTTGTCATATTGAAGGCATACAATGAGGATTGTGCGACAGCCCCTGTCACCTGCAGTGTGCCATTGTGACTAGGATGTTGGAGAGTTGCTTGAATAGGTGGTAGCACTTTCTGACATCTGATGTCAGGACACCCTCCTCCATTTAGCACCTCATCTCAGCAAGGACACATGCTCCCGAGGCATGGATAATGTGAGGCTGATCAGTAACTATTCACTCTCATATTGAAGTGGATGGTTGAAATGAGAGGAATAGTAATGTTGGTGTTCATGCTGGCCCACAATGGAGGGCTCTTGTCCCATCGGGTACGGACTACAACTTGTCATCTTCCTGGTGGAATCTGGTGGCAATGAGAGCCTTGTGCACATGCCTGGCACATGGTAAGGCCTCTTCAACGGCAGCCTCAGCTTCCCAGAACACTTCACCCGTATCCGCTTTGAGGTCTTCTACATTGGAGGAGACATGTACCTCATCTATCTTGTCATCTGATAAGTCCTCCCCTCTTTGCAATGCCAGGTTGTGTGGCGTGCAGCAAGCCACAATAATCCATGAGATCTTTTGGGGAGTGTACTGGAGTGCTCCACCAGATCTGTCCAGGTATTGGAATTGCATCTTTAGGATCTCTATGTCAAGCACCACTAATGCTTGGGTAGCATGAGCCTCGTTATACCTTCTCTCTATAGGGGTCTGAGGCCGCGTCCTCTGCGGGCATCCTTTGTTAACAAGAAGCCAGCCCTGGACTGAAGATATCTGTGCTTTGTGATCTGCTCTAGATGTATGAGTCATGGATGCTTCTTGGGAATCTAGCGCAAACCTACACAACTTTCTTGATCGCAGACCAGGTGTACATTGAGTGAGTGGTAGCCTTTCTGGTTTATGTCTTGGCATAACTATTGCCTGGGTGATTTTCTAACCACGAGTGTTGTTGATGGCACTCTGGATCTGTGGGAATCCAGGAATCTCCGCAAAGCCCAGGCTGTGGTGTACTGACTCGCTTGAGCTATGTTCAAGTTGACATAATTCTGGGCCTTGGCAAAAAGGGCATCTGTGACCTTATGAATACATTTGTATGTGGATGCTTGAGAGGTCCTGCAGAGGTCCCCAGTGGAACCCTGGAATGTCCCACTGGTGTAGGGGTTCAGTGCGGCCATTACCCTCACAGCCAACGGCAATGGATTCCTTCCCAGTCTGTATGGTGCCGATTCCTGGAGAATGTGGCAAATGTGAGTTACTGAATCCTGGGACTTATGAAACGGTTGGTGACACTGGTTCTCGCACATTTGCAGGTAAGACATGCAAGTTCTGCAGACCCTAGGTCTTGTGAGTCACCTATGCATGAAGTCCCTGTAAGCCTCATCCGCTTCATCTGAAGGCCCTGCTGGCCCTTGGCCTTGAGAGTTTTGCTCCTTTTTTTGCAAGCCCAGCATGCCATCTCAATTTTCTCCTCCTCCTCTGCTACCTGGAAGCGATTATGTAAGCAACGATAAATCCAGGCTCCACCGTCCTGATGGTCTCCTCTCTGCAGTATCAATGAGAAACAGAAAAGAGTCAGCATTAATCTTTCTGTCGATGACTCAGCAGTGAATGTTGGTTCAAGGGCTTGTTCCCATGTCAGAAAGTACTCACCCCTGAAATTATGGTTAGTGCATGGTGTGTATGAAGATCTCCGCCACCTCCCCCGCCCCGCAACATGACCGATTGTTATAACATTGCTTTGGCCAGGAGCTTGGATGTGCTGCTTTCAGCTCCAGCTCCGAGATCATTATTCATTGCACTCCAAGACGATACACTTTGGAATAAACACAAGGGTAAATGTTTAGTCAGGAAATGAGACTATTTGAGGCGGGAGGAATCTGAAGCGTCTCCTCAGTGAACCGTCCAATGCCAGTTCTCCAACAAGCATCTGGAACTTGTCGATTTGCCCAGTTTCTCGGGGTCTTTTTTTTTTACTCTGGGGAATTTCCATGCTGTGAAAAAGGAGATCATTTAGTGCAACTCTGTGCGATTAGTTTCTCATTAATGTGCATCATTGCTTCACTTTTCTGATTCCCTGCACTGTCACTGAAAGGCTCTCCACATGCCTCAGCCGTGCCTCTCTCCTCATTTGGGTTCTGTTCAGTTGGGTACCCTTTTTAATGTCTCTTCCTCCCCCCCCCTGCACATACCTGCCCTCCAATCTGCCCCCAAAGCCCTCTGTGAGCCCCTGATAATTTTGAAATGAATATGCCTATGCCCCCTTTAGACCTCACGCTTCCCCATCTTGAGTCCACTTGCACAGTCAAACATAAAACACCGCCCCACTCACATACCCTCACAATGCCTTTTCCCCATCTGTAGGCTACAGATGCCCCCTCGACTGAGCGTGCAGCCCATTATGATTCCAGAAACCTCCTGGGCTCATGTGCCTGATAAGACCACATCCTGCGCTCAACATGCTGGACATGATTGATACTGGCTTGACATGCCCTTACCCTCCCTGGACTGGGACAACGACAGTCTTTGCGAACTCAACAATGTAAACTGAAATGCTCCTTCACTCAGCGCTTTCATTCTGGCCCCAATTGGCTTCTGTTAATCTGTCTTCCCATCCTGTGCTGAGGATGCTAACACCCTGTACCCTCCTCCCCTAGTTATGTGTCAGAACCTTGTACACCCCCCCCACCCCCCAATTCTGTAGCCCTTTCTCCTGCCTGATGCCACTTGTAACGCCCCCCCCCCCCCCCCCCCCCTCCTCCAGTACAGGCCTAGCCCATTATTAAAAAGCACTCCTGCCTTCCTCCTGGTTTGATAGGTAGAGGATTGATTGTGACACCCTCCTGAAAGTGTTGAAGCCTGGTGCTGATTTATGTGAGCAGCGCGTGATGCAAGGTAAGCAAACTAAAGTGCAGGTCATCAGGTGCACGTCGCTTATGTACCAGTGTGAAACACGTAGTTCTAATTGCACGCCAAATGTTCTGATGATCCAGCGAGGAGTCCTTATAATGAGATGCAAATATATTGAAATATCGTTCCCAACCTGCCAGTTGGAGCGCTCAATCGTGACCTGGTTTTATGACAACCTAAAACCAATTTTCTTTTGCCTTCTCACAATATTTCCGTTACTGCCCACCATGATTCCCACCATGAATGGAAGCTGAAAACTCCCACCATCCTTGTTACTCCTCTGAAATCCTGGTGCATCAATTTCTTTCCAAAAGTTCAGTGCCAGGATGGCTCATAGTACTTTAAATGAGTAAACATATTGTTGAAATAAATTGTTTGCCGACATAGACAAAAGCCATTGTTATTTATTGTGTTCAATATTTGGTACTAGCAACAGAATTACAGTTGCTGGATACTTTCTGCAGTTTTATTCATTAATTTCACAAAGTCTTTTCCTCCTTTGGGCAACTATTCATCATGTGTTCATTTTTCAACCATTGATCAAAAAACTATCTAACTCAGCCTTCAATATATTCAATGAATCGGCCTTCAGTGCTTTCTGGGGAAGAGACCCTCAGAGAAAAGAATTCTCCTGACTCTTGCTCCACAGAGAACAGTGGAGACTACCGGTCACTGAACATATTGAAGGCTTGAGTTCGTAGATTTGTGATTCGCAAGGGAGCCCAGAGTTATGGGGGGCAGACAAAACGGGTGTTAATGCCAGAATCTGATCAGCCATGATCTTATTGAACGGCTGAGCAGGCTTGGATGGTCTCCTCCTGCTCCTATATCTTGTGTGTTACTTTACATTAGAAAGTGGTGACTTTTATTTTTGTTCAATTTAAGAATAGAGTTTATAGAGAAATCAAATTCATATAGCAATAAAATAAATGTTGGTTATCCTGGTATTTGAATTAAACAGCTTGAATAAACCAGAAACTGTTGTGTGCTTAAAATGGTAATCGATCATGCAAATTATAGATTTCAAATTAAGTGGACAATTTCTGTAAATTGCATTTATCTTGGAAACAATTAATTTCAGTGATTTCTTTTTTTAAGTTCATAACTATCTCAAATGCGTTATTATCTACTATATTATTTGTAATCCCTAGCCCAGTAGTTAGCCTGATTCCTGGTCTAGTTCTAATAATGCTGCTAAAATGTCATTGAGCGAACACGACAAGGCATTGTGTTTGATCCAGGGTTTGTCCTTTTGGATTTACAAAATTTCAAATATTATAGATAGAAACCAGGAAATGACAGACTCATCTTCCGATTAGGTCTTTTACAGTCTTCTGCACTCAACATTGAGCTCAACAACTTCAGACTGTGAACCTTCTCCTCCACCTTGACCCTTTTCTTTAAAATCCAAGAATCCTTTTGCCCAATGGTCCCTCTTCCCCCTGCCCACACATACACACCCCCACACCCCCACACCAACACCCCAAACCCCACAGAGCCATCTGTCACTTGTTCTTAAGTCACATTCCACCATCTTGCCTTTATGCCACTATAATATCTTCTTTAGTTCGGAACACTGCCAGCAACACTTCATTTGTCTTGTGCCCAAAATATCTTTTTCCAATCTCTCCTAACTCATATCTATCCCAGGACTTCGACTTGCTCCAATTGCTCCAGCCCCTCTTAAACAGTATCAAATCCATCACGTTTCCTTCTTTTAGCTCTAAAGAAGAGTCATACGGACTCAAAATACTAACTCTGTTTTTTTCTCCGTAGATGCTGCCAAACCCGCTGGGTTTGTCCACCATTGTCTGTTTTTATTTCAGACTTTCAGCATCTGCAGTATTTTGCTTTTAAATTATAGACCTGTTAGTCTAACGTCTGCAATGGGGAAGCTATTGGAATCTATCGTTCGGACAGAGTAACTGATCACTTGATCACAAAAGCCTATTAGCAAGCACCAACATGGATTTGTAAAGGATCGGTCATGACTAACAATTCCAGTGGAATTATTTGAGGAAGTAACTAAAGTAGTAGACAGGGCAATGTCTGTGGTGGCAGTTCCTAAGGATTTATAGAAAGCATTCAGTCTTCAGCTCTCTGCCTGAAGGCATGTCCAACCTATAGCACCATGACCTCTAGATAGTGCGAGGAGGTAGCTCACAAATCCACCTCAGCCAGAATGGGAATTGAACCCCGTGCTGTTGATACTAATCTGATCTACCTCGGCCATCCAGCCAACTGAGCCAACCGGCCCCCTCAATGAGTCAGAGTATCTGTGGCTTGTTGTCATCTGGAGTTGAATGGTGATGGTAGAGGCTCCAATTCTTTTCCATCATATGATTGCCTAGGAATCTCTCCTACGTTTACCATGTGCCATTGGCATGTGCTGGAAAGAGTTACAAGTTGATACTCATTTGGCCCCTTTATGAACGTACCTTCCTTGGTCATCAAAATCTGGAGTGGGGCTTGAACCTGGCACTTCTTGCTGAAGTGCACCACGAACTGAACCAGAAAACCTCCTCACAAAAGCATTAAATAAGGTTCCACTGAGACATTGTGACCTAAAATCAAAACTCATGGAATTGAAGACATTGATCTGGTTGGATTGGTGATGGAGAATATGGATCAAGGTTTATACTCAAACTGGAAGACGTGACTTGTGTTATGACACCCTGGGCTAGTGTGTGATGAATTCTGGCCCCAGTTGACCCAGAGTCTCAGCAAAAATGAAATTAATGTTATTTTAAAATACCTGAGGACCTTGGCTGAGGCCAATAAACTGCAGTCACCGGGTTTGTAACTTCAACACAAGTAACCTTTTATTATTAACAGTAATTATAATTAAACTGACAGAAAATTGTAACTGACTATCTAATACCCCTTTCCCAACCCCTCCCTTTCTAACTACCCCCACTTTCGACACACACAAACAAACCAGAGGGAAAAGGATGGTTGAGACGTAAAGCAAATGTAACAAAATAGAAGGATAAAGATCTTTAATTCTGATGGATGTCTTCCAGACAGTTTCTTTCTCATGGTTAGGCCTTCAGTTGGGTACTTTCTTTTCCTTCAGTTTGTAATGATGTTCACTATAGACTCACGGAGACAGTTCTGCATCCCATCCCAAATTCTTGACCTCCCTCAGTAGATTCATCTGAGAAGCATCGATGCCAACTAAAAAGCATAACCGAGGACAAATTGGAGAAACATTTGATGCTTTGTTTTGTACAGATACAGATCTAATCTAATTATTTCAACTGGGGATAAATGTAAACTTAATTTATCTGATTAAGGGAAAGAGGTTTTATCTTCTTGATGTAGCTTTTTCCACATTCTCATTTTAAGAACGTTCCTTTAAAAACAAAACCTCTTTATCCCAATTCATTGCCTTACCAATTACAAGATCTAATTTATTTTGAAGTTGTCCAGTGATGCAACTTGTGGACTTCTCCATCTCCAGCTGGGAAAATATGTGAGAAGCAGATCATAATCTGTCTGAGAAAGTGTGCAAGATAATTGTGAATGTATTTGGGAGATAATGTGAGAGGATTATTTGTGTGCGTGTATATAGCAATTTGCTAACGTATTGTGAGAGTAAAAATCATTGTGAGGGTAAAAAACATAAGAAAAGATTGGGCTTCTGAGGGAGAATGCAAGAGTGTTACATATATGTAAAATAAACAGTCGGAGATTTGAGTGTGGATGACAGCATAAAGGAGAAGGTGGTAAGTATGGATGAAAGTATGAAAGAGCATTGTGAGTGAGAATATTGTGTGTGCAGTTTTCATACCTATCGCTTGCAGATGCCAAAGATTATATAATCTTTTACATGGTAAATTCTGGGTGCATAACTTTAATAGAATGGGAGGCCCTCACAATTCTGAGTTATTACTGTCTAGGCAGATATTTAAAAATAATTTCTGAATACAGTGTAACCTTAATGAGACAAATTCAAAGTCGGGGTCGCGACCCGCGGGTGGGTCGCGGGCGGGCGCTGGGAGGATGACAATTTCATCAACCATTCCTGCTGGCAGAATAGCAAAAGCTGTAGAACAGGCATTTTCAAAGTGGGGGTCGCGACCCGCGGGCGGGTGTTGGGAGGGTCATGGGGCCGTCCGTTGCGGCCGTCCCGATCAGGCAAATTCTTACGCTACAGCCACAGCAGCCAGCTTTGAAAATGACGGCTGCGAGCATATTAAAAATGCAGGCGCACTGCACAGAACCACACGAGAAGCACCGCCTCCTCTTGACATCAGTGCGCTGACGCAGGAGAAGATTTTTTAAAAATTCATAGTAATCTTCCTGCAGAGAGCATTAAAGGTATGTCGGCCGGCATGGGTCTCGAAGGTCGGCCGGCGTGGGTCCTGAAGGTTGGCCAGTTGGTAAAAATGTGTCCCCGGAAAACAAGTTTGAAAATCACTGTTGTAGAACAATGCCCGTGATTAGCTCAAGTTCTGCAATGATCGATCAGGGTTAGCTGAATTTCAGTTCGGCACTATCAAGAAGAATAATGTCAAAACCCCACTCAAAAAAGGTTTTTCTGTGGCGCAAGCAAGCAAGTATCTTTTGCCAGGGGTTGACTAGTGAGTGTCAAGTGGTACCCATACCCATTCAGATTACTCTATGAAGCAACGTGAAAAGCTTGTTAGTATGTTGAAAACTGTGAGAAAGTTAGAAGTGTCACAGAGAAGGGGATGACCAAATGGAAAATCATGGGATGAAATGGAAAGCGCCGTTGCAAAAGAGTGGGAGATTCTGCCTTCAGGTTTGGCCACCATCCTGGAAGCCAAGGGGAACATCTTTGAACAGATCAACAAATGGACATCCTCTCCAGCTGGGAACAGCTGCCTATCCCAATATTGAAGAAGCTCTGCTAACATAGCTCAAGGTACACGAGCAGAGAATGTACCCATCTCCCTCCCAATCCCGCAGGAAAGGGGAATTGCCATGGTGAAGAAACTGGAACACACGGTGTTCACCTACAGTGATGGATGGTTGGATCAATTCATGGGGCGGGATTCTCTGATCCCCCGCCGGTCCGAGGAATCGGCGGGGGGGCGCCGTGAATCCCGCTCCAACACTTGCTGCCGAATTCTCCGGCGCCGGTTTTTTGGTGGGGGCGGGGATCATATTGCTTCGGTCGGGGGCCGTTGGCAGAGGACCCCCTGGCGATTCTCCGGGCCCCGATGGGCCGAGCAGCCAACCGTTTCCGGCAGTCCCGCCAGCGTGAAATACACAAGGTCCATACCGGCGGGACCTGGCTCTGAGGGCGGCCTGCGGAGTCCTCGGGGGGGGGGGGGGGGGAATCTGGCCCCGGGGGGCCTCCCACGGTGGCCTGGCCTGCGATTGGGGCCCACCAATCTGCGGACGGGCCTGTGCCATGGGTGCACTCTTGCCCTCAGCGTCAGCCTCTGTAAAGCTCCGCCATGGCTGGCGCGGAGAAGAAACCCCCTGCGCATGCGCAGGGATCACACCAGCGGTTCTGCGCATGCGCCAGAACACGCCAACCACTCCAGCGCCAGCTTAGCCCCCGGAAGTGCGGCGGATTCCGCAACTTCCGGGCGGACCGACGCCGGAGTGGTTCACACCACTCTTTGGCGCCGGTACGGCCCACCCACCGGTTGGGGGTGAATTCCGGCCAAGGTGAGACACAACATTGTCATCTGTTCAGTAAGTGGCGGAGGTGCTGCTGTTACAATCGCATGGACAGATCATTGGCTCCAAAATGGTCTCATCAACATAAAAGTATGCGAAGAGACATGTTTCATGTGGATTGAACTGGATTGTTTCACCATCTTCTGCCAGTCCACTGTTTGATGTTTAATGGAGATATGTACAATGGTGGAAAGTGGAGCAAGGAATGCGCCACTGTTATGGTCACCACCAACATGGATGACAATGAAAAGCTGCCACTTCTTGTGATAGGTAAATTCAGAGGCTACGGTGATTCATGAACGTCACTATTCACAGCATGAGGCAAATAAAACCACCTAGATGCTCACCAACATTTTGACGTATGGGCCAGGAAAGTGGACAAAATGTATCAATGAGAAAAAGGAAAGATTGCCATCATCATCAAGAACTATTCTGCACATTCTGACATTCCCGGCCTGAAGAATGTCAAACTGATCTTGCCTCCGAACACCACAGTCAATGGATCAGGGGATGATTAGGACCTCGAAAGCCCACCATCAATGGCAGCTGATCTCTCAACTTACCAAGACCATCGATAAGAAGCAGGACTAAAATCCCACTGTACTAGAGGCCATGTTGATGTTGAGAAATATGTGGGAGAAGGTGAGGGAAGCCACAATTGTAAAATGTTTCCACCACGCTGGGTTCAAACACGTTATGGCTGCACAAGATGCTGAGAACAAGGAAGAGCAGGGTGATGAGAACCAACCCGATGATGAGGCACTTTCCACCATTCTGCAGGAGGACCATATGGCAATTCCAACAGAGACAACTATGCACAGAGGTAGATGATGCTGTACGATACCTGATACCCAATGGAATTGGCAGATGTGCCACAGAAGATGCAGTAAATTCTCAGTGAGGAGTGCCCACCCACTCACCCACCTATTTCCTCCGCTGATGGTGTAAGAGGCCGTAGAAATGCTCTTGGACTATGAATTGCAATACAAAAACATTGAAAGCACTTTAGACTGCATTGACGACCGTGGATCGTATCACACATGTCCGAAAACTGCAGACTAAGTAGGAAAACCTGCAGAGTTTTTCCTGTGCTAAATCCCGGCCTTTTTCAAGGGCAACCCATGTGAACAAATAGGACACTTTCTTTCACACTCTTCTCTAAAGAATTATTTGTGTGGAAAATTGGGCCTCCTCAGCTCAAATTTGAATGTGGCCACCTTGGGATTTGAGTCATCAAGAATTCCCCTGCCTTTTGTTGGCCAAACTGACTTGGTTGTTCTGAGATTTTCCAGGTAACTTTGAACAGGTGTTGAAGGATTTCAGAAGGGGCAGTAGAAGAACTGGGGAAGTGGGAGGGGGATATATGTTTTGCATAACTAATAGGAGAGCAAATGAATGGAAATGAACTGCAAAAAACAATATATGCAAGAAGATGGAATAAGATTGCGAATTATGAAATAGAGAATGAATGGGGGAGTGAGAAATGTCATGAAGAAAGACGTAAGAACGTAAGAAATAGGAGCAGGAGTGGCCAACTGGCTCCTTGAGCCTGCTCAGCCATTCAATAATATCATGGCTGATCCTTTTGTGGACTCAGCTCCACTTACCCACCCGCTCACCATACCCTTTAATTCCTTTACTGTTCAAAAATCTATCTATATTTGCCTTAAAAATATTCAACGAGGTAGCCTCAACTGCTTCACTGGGCAGAAAATTCCACAGATTTGCAACTCTTTGGGTGAAGAAGTTCTTTCTCAACTCAATCCTAAATCTGCTCCCCCTTATTTTGAGGCTATGCCCTCTAGTTCTTTTTAAAATATGTTTATTCAAAATTTCAACAATTTTCAACCAAACACTCCAGAAAGAAAGAAAGAAAAACAAAATTGTACATAGGAAACCAAACCCCATTTAACCAAAAAATACAAAAGTGGGGAAGATGCCCCCTTTTAACCCGCTTGACCCGGGTGTTCACAACTTTGGACATAGCCCTCGCAAAGCCCCTCCAGCGCCGCGCATGTCCAGAACATATGGGCGTGATCTGCTGGACTCCCCGAACATCTCACACATCTGTCCTCCACCCCTAAAAACCTACTCATCCTCGCCCCTGTCATATGCTCCCTATGTACTACTTTGAACTGTATTAGACTGAGCCTAGCGCATGAGGAGGAGGAATTGATCCTGCCAGGGCATCAGCCCACAGACCCTCATCCAGCTCCTCCCCGAGCTCCGCCTCCCACTTGCCCTTCAACTCCTCCACCGAGGCCTCCTCCGCTTCCTGCAGCTCCTGATAAATCGCCGAGACCTTGCCTTCGCCAACCCATACACTCGAAATCACCCTGTCCTGAATCCCTCGTGCTGGAATTAGTGGAAATTCCCTCACCTGCTGTCTCACAAACACCCTCACTTGCATATATCTAAAAGCGTTTCCGGGAGGCAACCCAAATTTCTCCTCCAATGCTCCCAGGCTAGCAAAAGTCCCATCTATAAACAGGTCCCCCGTCCTTTTAATTCCTGCCCGATGCCAACTTAGGAACCCCCCATTCATCCTGCCCGGCACAAACCTATGATTATCCCGTACCGGGGACCAAATTGAGGCCCCCACCTCACCCCTATGTCGCCTCCACTGCCCCCAGATCTTCAATGTCGCCGCCACCACCGGGTTTGTGGTGTACCTCATCGGCGGTAGCGGCAACGGTGCCGTCACCAGCACCCTCAAGCTAGTACCCACACAAGACGCCACCTCTAGCCTCTTCCATGCCGCCCCTCCCCCTCCATTACCCATTTACGGATCATCACCACATTAGCTGCCCAACAATAGCCACCCACATTCGGCAGCACCAGCCCGCCCCTGTCCCGGCTGCGCTCCAGAAACACCCTCTTCACCCTCGGGGTCTTGCTCACCCATGCAAACCCCATAATACTCCTTGCTCACCCGCTTGAAAAAAGCCTTGGGGATTAGGATGGGCAGGCACTGGAACACAAACAAGAACCTCAGGAGGACCATCATCTTGACCAACTGCACCCTACCCGCCACATCCCATCTCCTAAAGTCTTCCTCCATCTGGTCCACCAACCGTGTCAAATTAAGCTTATACAGGTTAAAACTAACCTGTCTCACGACGGTCTAAACCCAGCTCACGTTCCCCCGGTACAATCTGAAATATTCTGATCTCCGCCGGTTCGTAGACACGCTCGCCACCGGGGCCCTGTATAACAACCTGACCCACCCTATGAACCCCTCCCCGAACCCAAACCTGCTAAGCACTTCCCATAGGTACTCCCACTCCACCCGATCAAAGGCTTTCTCCGCGACCATAGCCACCACCTTCATTCCCTTCCCACCGAGGGCATCATAATCACGTTCAGGAGCCTCCGCACATTCACATTTAACTGCCTGCCCTTCACGAACCCCGTCTGGTCCTCATGTATCACTCCCGGGACACAATCCTCAATCCTCGTAGCGAGGACCTTCGCTAGCAACTTGGCATCTACGTTAAGGAGCGAGATCGGCCTATACGAACCGCACTGCAGTGGTTCCTTGTCCCGCTTGAGAATCAGCGAGGTCAGTGCCCGAGACATTGTCGGGGGCAGAGTCCCTTCCTCCCTCGCCTCATTGTAGGTTCTCAACAGCAACGGGCCCAACAGATCACATACTTCCTATAAAATTCAACTGGGAACCCATCCGGTCCCGGGGCCTTGCCCGCCTGCATGCTCCCCAATCCCTTAACCAGCTCCTCCAGCCCCATCAGTGCCCCCAGGCCAGCCACCTGCTCTTCCTCCACCCTCGGGAACCTCAATTGATCTAAGAACCACCGCATCCCCTCTCCCCCCTCCGGGGGCTCTGACTTGTACAGGTCCCCATAGAAATCCCTAAATACCTCATTTATTTTAACCACACTACACACCGTATTCCCCCCCATCCCTGATTCCTCCAATCTCCCTCGCCACCTCCCTCTTACGTAGCTGATGCACCAGCATCCGACTCGCCCTCTCCCCAGACTCATACACTGCCCCCTGCATTTTCCTCCACTGAGCCTCTGCCTTCCCCGTGGTCAATAAATCAAATTCCGTTTGGAGGTTCCGTCGCTCCCTCAGCAGGCCCTCTTCGGGGGCCTCTGCATAGCTCCTGTCCACCCGCACTATCTCCATCACCAACCTCTCCCTCTCCCTCCTCGCTCACTTCTCCCGGTGAGCCCTAATTGAAATTAGCTCTCCCCTAACCACCGCCTTCAGAGCCTCCCAAACCACACCCACCTGCACCTCCCCATTATCATTGGCCTCTATGTATGTCTGAATGCACCCCTGGACCCGCCCACAAACCTCACATCCAGGCGCCACAGCGGGCGCTGGTCCCTCTCCTCCCCCAACCCCAACTCCACCCAGTGCGGGGCGTGGTCCGAAATCGCTATAGCCGAATATTCCGTTCCCTCTACTCTTGGGATCACTGCCCTACTCATCACAAAGAAGTCTATCCGTGAATAGGCCTTATGTACATGGGAGAAAAAAGAGAACTCTCTGGCCCCCGGCCTGGCAAACCTCCACGGATTCACTCCCCCCAGCTGGTCCATAAAACCCCTCAGCACCTTGGCCGCAGCTGGCCTCCTACCCGTCCTTGACCTGGATCGGCCCAATGCTGGGTCCAGTACCGTATTAAAGTCCCCCCCCCCCCCATTATCAAGCTCCCCGCTTCTAGATCCGGGATCCGACTCAACATGCGCTTCATAAACCCTGCGTCATCCCAATTCGGGACATACACATTCACCAGTACCACCCTGGTCCCCTGCAACCTACCGCTCACCATCGCGTATTGACCCCCATTATCCGCCACAATATTCAGTACCTCGAACGACACCCACTTCCCCACCAGTATTGCAACCCCTCTGTTTTTCGCATCCAGCCCTGAATGAAAGACCTGCCCTACCCATCTCTTCCTCAGCCTGATCTGATCTGCCACCTTCAAGTGCGTCTCCTGAAGCATAACAACATCCCCTAAGAAAGGGGATGGCTACTCGCCCCCACCCCGCCGACTAGCCATCCCCTTTCTTAGGCCAGCCACGTGCCCACGCCTCCCGCACACTCCAGTCGCCCAGGCGGCGAAACCCCGCCCCGACTCTCCCTTTTACCTCCAGCTCCCCTTCGGTCAGTACAGCAGCAACCCAGTTCCCCCCTCCCCCCCCCCCTCCAGCTAGACCACCGTCTAGCCCCCTTGCTCCCCCCATTGCACTCCCGTAAGTCAGCTGACTCCTGCTGACCCCGGCCGCTCCCGCCTTTGCCAACGGCCTCCCGTGTGGAATCCCCATCCCATCCCCCCCTTCAGGCCGATGTAAGCACCCCTCCAGCACTGCCCCTCCCCTCAGGCCCTGTCCCCCCCTTCCTCAGCACGGGTAAAAGCCCGCGTTTTCCACCTGGGCTGGCCCCACCCCCTATGACGCAACATCCTACAACCTCACCCCAGTTCCCCATGACCCAGGGCCTCCTGCCCCCCCCTCCCCCCTTCGCACACGGGGACCGGCCCCTGCAAAACAGTACTGATGCCCACAGACCCACAAAACCCACGTATCACATCCACTCACCCCTTCCCACTCCCCAACTTTCCCACACAACGACGAAAAAACAAACCCAACCACACATCAAACCCTTAGTTTGAGTCCAACTTCTCGTTTTGTATAAAGGTCCATGCCTCATCTGGCATATCAAAATAATGGTGGCAATCTTGAAAAGTGACCCACAGTCGCGCTGGCTGCAACAGCCCGAACTTCACCCCCTTTCGGTGGAGCACCGCCTTGGCCCGGTTGAATCAAGCCCTCTTCTTAGCCAGCTCTGCACTCCAGTCTTGATAAATACGGACCTCTGTATTCTCCCACCTGCTGCTCCATTCCTTCTTCGCCCATCTCAGGACGCACTCCCTGTCCATGAAGCGGTGAGCCCTTGGCGGCTCATTGGCTTTAGGCCTCCTTGCCAGGACTCTGCGAGCCCCATCCAGCTCCCTTCACGCGCTCATTAACGTGTCCAGCATTGTGGCTACATATGCCCCCATGTTGGACCCCTCCACCCCTTCAGGGAGACGCAGAATCCAAAGATTCCTCCTCCTCGACCTATTCTCCAGGTCCTCGAACATTTCCTGCCACTTCTTGTGCAGCGCCTCGTGCACCTCCACTTTCACCGCCAGACCCAGAATCTCATCCTCGTTTTCAGAGGCTTTCTGCCGCACCTCTCGGATCGCCGCCCCTTGGGCCTTCTGGGTCTCCACCAGCTTTTCTATCGATGCCTTCATTGGGGCCAGCATTTCTGCTTTCAGCTCCGCAAAGCAGCTTTTCAGGAACTCCTGCTGCTCCTGCGACCATTGCGCCCACGCTGCCTGGTCTCCACCCGCCGCCATCTTACTTTTCCGCACCCACTCTCCTCTCTGCTCCAAAACCACTTTTTATAATCGCTCCACTCTTGGTCCACTCCATACAATGCTGGGGGAACCTTGCTGCTGCTTTCCAATACCGGGAATCCCGACCAAGTGCCGCTGGGGCTCCTCAAAAGGGCCCAAAAGCCCGTTCTTAGCGGGAGCTGCCGAACGTGCGACCTACCCAGGCATAGCCGCAACCGGAAGTCATAGAATTTACAGTGCAGAAAGAGGTAATTTGGCCCATCGAGTCTGCACCGGCTCTTGGAAAGAGCACCCCACCCAAGCCCACACTCCCACCTCATCCCATCCCCATGACCCAGTAACCCCACCCAACACTAAGAGCAATTTTGGACATGAAGGACAATTTAGCATGGCCAATCCACCTAACCTGCACATCTTTGGACTGTGGGAGGAAACTGGAGCACCCGGTGGAAACCCACGCACACAAGGGGAGAACGTGCAGACTCCGCACAGACAGTGACCCAGTGGGGAATCGAACCTGGGAGCCTGGAGCTGTGAAGCAATTGTGCTAACCACTGTGCTACCGTGCTGCCCTTACCGTCATGCCCTCTAGTTCTAGTTTCAACCGCCAGTGGAAGTGATCTCTCTGCTTCTATCTTAACTATTCCCTTGATAATGTTCTCTGTTTCTATCAGATTCTCCCCTCATTCTTCTAAAATCCAATGAGTATAGTCCCAGTCTATTCAGTCTCTCCTCATAAGCTAATCCTCCAACTGCGGAATCAACCTAGTGAATCTCCTCTGCCAGTGCCAGTACATCCTTTCTCAAGTAAGGAGACCAAAACTGTACACAGTACTCCAAGTGTGGCCTCACCAGCACCCTCTACAGCTGCAACATAACCTCCATGTTTTTAAACTCCACCCTCTAGCAATGAAGGACAAAATTCCATTTGCCTTCCTAATTACCTGCTGCACCTGCAAACCAAGTTTTTGTGATTCATGCCCAAGGACACCCAGGTCCCTCTCCACAGCAGCATGCTGCAATTTTTACCATTTAAATAATAGTCTGTTTTGCTGTTTTTCCTGCCAAAATAGATGACCTCACATTTACCACCATCGTACTCCATCTGCCAGACCCTTGCCCACTCACCTTAACTATCTATATTCCCCTGCAGACTTTCAGTGTTCTCTGCACACTTTACTCTACCACTCATCTTGGTGTCATCTGCGAACTTTGACACATTACACTTGGTCCCCAACTCCAAATCGTCTATGTAAATTGTAAACAATTGCAGTCCCAAACGTGGGGCGGTATTCTCCGCAATCGGCGCGATGTCCGCCGACCGGCACCAAAAACGGCGCGAATCAGTCCGGCATCGCGCCGCCCCAAAGGTGCGTAATTCTTCACATCTTGAGGGGCCGAGCCCTCACCTTGAGGGGCTAGGCCCGCGCCGGAGTGATTTCCGCCCCGCTGGCTGGCGGGAAAGGCCTTTGGCGCCCCGCCAGCTGGCGCGGAAATGACTTTGCCGTGCGACGCATGCGCGGGAGCGTCCGCGGGCGCTCACGGCATCCCCGCACATGCGCAGTGGATGGGGTCTCTTCCGCCTCCGCCATAGTGAAGACCATGGCGAAGGCGGAAGGAAAAGAGTGCCCCCACGGCACAGGCCCGCCCGCGGATCGGTGGGCCCCGATCGCGGGCCAGGCCACCGGGGGGGCACCCCCCGGGGCCAGATCGCCCCGCGCCCCCCCCAGGACCCCGGAGCCCGCCCGCGCCGCCTTGTCCCGCCATTCGAAAGGTGGTTCAATCCATGCCGGCTGGCGTAGTCTGACAGCGGCGGGACTTGAGCCCATCGCGGACCGGAGAATCGCCCGGGGTGGGCCCGCCGACTGCCGCGATTTCCGGCGCGGCGCGATTCCCGCCCCCGGCGAATCCGGTGGCGGGGAATTCGGGATACCATGGGGGCGGGATTCACGCCGACCCCCGGCGATTCTCCGACCCGGTGGGGGTCGGAGAATCGCGCCCTTGATCCCTGAGGCACACCACTAGCCATTGATTTCCAATCAGAAAAAAACCCATTTATCCCCACTCTTTGCTTTCTGTTGGTTGACCAATCCTCTATCCATGCTTAAACATTACCTGTTAACCGTGCACCTTTATCTTATGCTGCAGCCTTTTGTGCGGCACCTTATCAAATCCCTTCTGGAAATCCAGATACACCACATCCACCGGTTCCCCATTACCCACATAATGTCCTCAAAGAATTCCAACAAATTAGTTAAACATGGCTTGCCTTTCATGAACCGATGCAACGTCTGCCCAATGGGATAATTTCTATCCAGATGTGTCTCTATTTCTTCCTTGATAGATTCAAGCATTTTCCCCACTACAGAAGTTAAGCTAACCGGCCTATAGTTACCCGCTGCTTCTCTACCTCCCTTTTTAAACAGTGGAGTCACCATTTGCTGTTTTCCAATCTGCTGGAACCGTCCTGGAGTGCAGCGAATTTTGGTAAATTACCACGAGCGCATTTGCTATTTCCCCCACCATCTCTTTTAGTACCCTGGGATGCATTCCATCAGGGCCAGGAGACCTGTCTACCTTTAGCCCCATTAGCCTAAACAAAACTACCTCCTTAGTGATAATGATCGTTTTTAGGTCCTCATCTGCTATAGCCTCCTTGCCGTCAATTATTGGCATGTTATTTGTGTCTTCCACTCTGAAGACCGACACAAAATACCTGTTCAATGTCTTGGGCTTTCCCATTATTAAATCCTCCTTCTCATCCTCTAAAGGTCCAATGTTTACCTTAGCCACTCTTTTTCATTTTATATATTTGTAGAATATCTGTTTTTATATTCTGGGCTAGTTTACTCTCATAATCTATCTTACTTTTCTTTATAGCTTTTTTTCATGGCTTTCTGTTGAACTTTAAAGATTTCCCAATATTCTAGTTTCCCAATAATCTTTGCCACTATGTATGCATTTTCTTTGTATTTGATACCCTCCTTTATTTCCTTTGATATCCATGGCTGATTATCCCTTTTCCTATAGTCCTTCCTTTACACTGGTATATACTTTTGCTGTGCACTGTGAATAATCACTTTAAAAGTCCTCCATTGTTTCTCAATTATCCCAGCAAAAAGTCTTCACTCCCAATCTACCCGAGGCAACTCCTCCCTCATCTCATTGTACTCTCCTTTGTTTAAGCCCAAGACACGGGCACTGTTATTTACCTTCTCGCCCTCCATCTGTATTTTAAATTCAACCATACTGTGATCGCTCCTCCCAAGAGGATTCCTAACTATGAGATCATTAATTATTCTGGGTGGAGAGTTAGAAATGGAACAAGATAATGAAGAATAGAAATAGAATATTTGGATACTAAATTCAACATGACAGTGTAAATGAGAGTTTAGTTCTGTTTCGTGTTACTTTTGGCAATTGCCCCACACATTTCTAAATATGACCAAACTGGGGATGAAGGAGAAGAGTAGCAGATAAAAATGATGGAAATATGAGAGGAAGAAAACTGGAGTGGAGGAAATAGCAAGCACAATTTTTCCCAGCTCTTAATGTCAGTAAATTCTATCTGCAATTTTTTAATTTTGTTTTTTATATCTTCTTGGATTATACCACTTATAAGAATCTTACAGTAATGAAAATATTAAAAGCTACTTTCTGATTAAATGATTTACAATGGATGGTTATAATTTGTCCCCGAGGGGAGCCATTAAATTTAGTACTGGATTTTTAAGTTAATCGGGTTAGAGGGGAAAGCTCCTTATTTTTGAAGAAAATCCTTACTTTAGGAAGGTTGTTAAAATGGCCCTGGTTGGAAGGAGCCAGTTGGTCATAACTCTCCCACACTTCATGTCGGCATTCACCCAACACAAAATAACCCCCTCAGCCCACATTAACAGATGTATTATACTCCCCTCCTCATTAAATACAATAAAATGGTAAATGTAATCACCAAACGCATTCCGTTACGTTGCTACAAGACTCACTTCATATGAGCAAATATTGTGGAACTGAGGATATTTGGATGGACAAGTTGAAATAATAAAATCCATGTTCTACCTATTTTAATTATGCTTAATAAGACCCTGACCTCCGAAGCTTTGAATATAATTATTTCAGAACTCGTCTTCCAGATTATGTTTCAGGTAATACCTGTGCTTTGATGAAAACACTGTATTTTCTGGCGTCTCTACAATATAATTCCCACGTACACAGTGGAATGTCAGATTTGGAATAAAGTTCAGTCGAACGTCCATAAGGAAAACAGCTGATGTTCCGTGGGGGAGTGGAAAGGTCACCACAGGGTCACCAAGGAAAATGGAGGCTGGAGCACCAGGGGAGGCCGCATTGCTTACGGCTGAAGAAATAACTAAGGTGATGGCTGCAGAATTCGAAAGGCAGTTTACAAAATACATGGAGACAATGAGGAAGGAGATGAGAGAGGTTTTGAGTGTGCTGGTGGAGGAGGCGATTTCCCAGGTGACGAAGGCGGTGTGGTGGAGTTGCGAGAGCAAGGGGAGGCGCTGAAGGAAGTGGAGGAGACGTTATTGCAGCGCGGTGATCAACTTGCCTCGATGGGGAAGGAGATGCGGAAGGTGATGGACATTAACAAGGATCTGCGAGGAAAAATGGAAGATCTGGAAAACAGATCCAGGTGACAGAATTTGAGGATTGTGGGGCTGACCGAAGGAGTTGAAGGACCGAGGCCGACTGAGTATTTTGCCACGATGCTGGCGAAACTATTGGGGGAGGGGGAGGATCCCTCCTGATATGAACTGGATTGGGCTCATCGGTCGTGGAGGCCTGTACCAAAGGCGGTTGAGCCGCCAAGGGTAGTGACTCTGTGCTTCCGTAGGTACAGGGTGAAGGAGAAGGTCCTGAGCTGGGCCAAGCAGAAGCGGGTGGTGCAGTGGGCTGGAGCTGGTATACGTGTATACCAGGACTTTGCGGTAGAGCTGGCGAGGTGGCGGGCTGCCTTCAACCGGGACACTGTACATTAGCAAGGTGCAGTGCGGCATTGTATATCCAGCGAAGCTGAGGGTGACTTACAAGCTCAGGGACTTTTATTTTGGAACGGCGGAAGCAGCGGAGGAGTTTGCGAAGGCAGAAGGACTGTGGCAGAACTGAAAAATTGAGAAATGGCCATGTGCCGATGTAACCTCATGACTGTATTTTCTTTTTTGTTTCACTGCATGCGGGTGTATGGGCTAAAGGAGTCAATGTTGTATATATTTGGACAAGGGAAGTGAGGGGACTTTCACTCAAAATGAGGGCTCTTTGGGGTGTAGGTGGATATGTGGGGTTTGTGTGCTAAAAGGGGATTTCTGGGCTTTCCTAGGGCTAGGCAAGGGAGAAAGGGACCCGGGTGGGGGCCTCCACGCTGGCCGGTTTACGCCAGCCAGTGAACGGGAGTGAGGTGGGAGGGGCTGCGGCCATCGGAGCCTGACAGAACAGGGTCCGAGTGGTCTAGCCGGGGTGGAAAGTTGGGGGGAAGGAACCGAGGTTGGGGGGAGGAGTTTTACAAGAGGCAGTGGACGGGAGGAGTTGGAGACTGGGGTGGGGGGGGGGTACAACTCTTGGGTATCATGTACGGTACTCTTTCAGAGGTTGGAGGGCGTTGAGTGTGAGGGGTGGAGGGGGAGTGGACTCTATAGGTCAATGGTGACCATGGGCGGTCCCGGACTCCTTTTTCTTTTTCTCATTTGTTTTTTTGTTGCCACCATGGGAGGGTTTGTTTTATTAGATGCATATATTGACAGGTGGGCCGTTGTTTGGGTTGGTGGGAGGATGGAATCGTTGGTATTGTTAAGGGGATTGATTTTGTATTTCTTACCGTTTACTGTTTTTGGGTGGGGTGTAAATTTTGAAGGAAAATGTGAAAATGGAGAATGAAAACATTTTTAAAAAAGGAATAAAGTTCCGTCGTATGCAAGATCACAGATCAGACAGCTCAAGATGATAGATGGGGCTGCTCGCCTGCTTAGTGAAAACATATAATTATGTGATATTTAAATGTGGTCAGTTCATTGTTGTGGACATACATCCTTGATGTACACTCTATATACACTGTTCAATTTTATAGTTTTGGGGGTTTGCTTTTCAAAGCAAGGACAGTGTTTTTGATTTTAATGCAGCAGTCATTGGGTGGCTATATTCAAACACACAAGGATGATTGAATACTGAGCAGGGTGCAAAATTGCTCTTGGCAAATCGATCTGGGGAAGTAACCCGCCCCCCCCCCCCCCCCCCCCGCCCCGCCCCGCCAGCAGCAGCAGGAGGCTGTTGGTTAGTTTAGTGGCCACACTTCATGTAAACATCATCAGTCCACTTCCTATTCAGATGATGCTGAGTGGCTGCCCTCAGTTCCGAATAAATGGCAAGGAGGGGTTTTGAGAGGTTCTCCCAGGAGAGGAGGGGGTTTGGGGTGCGTGTTTTTCCTCATTTGACCAGAGGTGGCGCTCTTGCTCCCCTGGCTGCACAGCGGAACATTTCTGATTGAGCTTTTTGGTTTTTCTTGCTCTGTGACAGCGACTCGCCTATCTTCACCTCGTGGGAAACCTACAGTGGCTTCCCTGCTGAATCTCGGGTTAAAGAGCATTTAGGGTCCTGCTGACATAATAGAGTCCTTTAGGCAGGTGCCACAGCTGTTTTCAGAACCTCACAGGTTAAGAAGCAGGTGGCGTGAGAAGGGCAAGTTCCAAGCAGGTTAACTAACCTTTTGCTTTTTTAATTGATTTTATTGATTCCTTTATTCATGCTGAGTGTGTTGGGTTGAAGTGGACTGTGCTGCATCAACATTTAAAAATAGATACATAGTTGTTTGAAGGAAAGACACATGGAAACCGGTCTAGCACGTGCAATTATGATTGCTGCTTGTGTGGAGGATAAACTCCAACTCTGACTGGTTGGACCAAATAGCCTGTTTCCATTTTGTAATTTTAAATGTGATGAAGCACATGCAATAATTAACCTTTAACTTCTGAAGCAGCTAATGAGCTACTTAATTAATATAATCAAGATTGCCAAGACCCTGTTTGACTAATCAGATTTAATTACAGTTTTTGATGAAGGAACAGAGAAGGTTAAAATGGGGAATGCGGTGGATGTTTTTAATTTATTCGTTCACAGGATGTGGGTATCATTGGTTAGGCCAACATTTATTGCCCATCCCGAATTGCCCTTGAGCAGGTGGTGGTGAACTGTCTTCTTGAACCGCTGCAGACCATGTGTTGCAGGAACTGTCGCAGTGCTGTTCGGAAGGAAGATCCAGGGTTTTGATCAACCCACAGTGAAGGAATAGTGACATAGTTCCAAGTCAGGATGGTGAGTGAATTGAAGAACCTGCCGGCGATGGTGTTTCCCTGCATCTGCTGCCCTTATCCTTTTAGGTGGTAGAGGTCATCTTTGAAGGTGCTGTCGAAGGAGCCTTGGTGAGTTACTGCGGTGTACCTTGTAGATGGTACACGCTGCTGCTACTGTGTCTAGGTGGTGGGGGGAGTGAATGTTAGAAGGTGGTGGGCAGGGTACCGATAATGTGGGCTGCTTTGACCTGGATGATATTCAGCTTCTTGTGCGGCACCGCGGCCAGCACTGCTAGGGTGGCAACTGCAGTGGAGAGCTTGGTGCATGACGTCGACAGCATGAGTGGAGGGGTCCATGGCGTGGCTCAGCCGATGATGGCCATGGCTGACGACCTTGACAGCGTGTCCCAGTCGCTGGGGTATGAGGCGCTGCAGAGCATGTACTAGTCTCAGGTGGGCATTGCCGAGGCCCTCCAGAGCGCGCCCCGGTCGCTAGAGGAGGTCTCGCAGTCTCATGTGGGAATAGCCACGGTGTTGCAGGACCTATCCCAATCCCAGGTGGACATAGCCGAGGCACTGCAGAGCATGTCCCAGTCGCAGGTGGGTATTGGCGGGACGCTCCAGAGCATGTCCCAGTCGCTGAGGAGCATCGTCAAGTGTGTCAACACTGTGCTGCAGACGTTCGTGAGCCACCAGGCCTGGCAGAGCTAGATGATGCAGGGGCAGCCAGGGCTCAATCCAGCTACCCCTTCATCCCGAGATGAACCTCCAGGCTCTATGGGCACCAATCGGGATGAGGAGGCGGTGGGTGCCAACCCGGAGCCACCCAAAGGAGTGGTGACGGCGACCACCCATTCCCCCGAGACCCACCCCACTGACAGTGGTGCGTCTCGGAGTCAGCATCTGGAACAGGGTGGCATGGTGGGGCATGTGCCGCCGTCAAGCATGCAAGGGCCCTCCGGCCCCAGAGGTTGCCCGCCAGGGACATCGATGACCATGGGACGCGGTAGGCAGCAGGTGCCTCCACTTCTGACGTACATCCTGAGGACACACCGAGACACGGAGGTGGAGCACAGAAGGATCATTGAGAGGGCACTGGGGAATGTCCGACATCCCAGGATGTAGCTGTCCTGCACAGTCTCTGGGAAGCATGCACACACATGCATGATCTTCATGTGGTGGTTGCACAAGAGCTGGACGTTCAGAGAGGGGAACCCCTTCCTGTTGATGTAGGGCACTTTTAGATGGCCCAGTGAGCGCAAGGTGACATGTGTGCCACCTATTATCCTGTGGACCTGGGGCATCCCGGCGATGGTGGAGAACCCTGCTGCCCAGGCATCTTGTTACGCTTGGTCCATGTTAAAGTTTATATAGTCCGCTGCCTGAGAAAACAGGGCATCTGTGACTTCACAGATGCACTTGTGGGCTGTAGCTTGTAAGATGCCACACAAGGCCCCGCTCAAGGCCTGGAATGACCCTGAGGTGTAGATGTTAAGGGCTGCGATGACCTTGATGTTGATTGCCAACGTGAGCAGCTATCCTCCATCTCCATGTGGTGCCAATTCTGCGAGGACATGGCACAGGTGCTGCACCGTCCCCTTCTTGAGGCGGAGCCTCAAGACCAGCGACACCTGTATACCTTGCGCTGTCATGGGCCTCCCCCTCTGGGTCCCTCCTGGCCTGTTGGGCAGTCGGGTCCACAGGGACCCTGTACAGGGGCCACCGCTTCGAGCCTCTGTCAATGCTGCTACCGCCATCTTCTTCCACGTCTGGCCACCTGGCTGCACCACTAGGGCCACCCCTGTGGGGTCCAATATATTGGCCACACTGATTAGTATCTGTAAGGAACTGGGAGAGGGTGTGAGACCTAAAGCAAGTGGTGTCTCCCACCCCGGACCCTCCAGTGCCCCCAATGATCTTTGCCCCCCCACCATTCCGACATGCCCTGTATATGCACCCCCGGCTGCAGTGGGGGCCCTTGTTCATTGGACCCCAGATCCTGTACCCAGACACACACCCGTAACATTACCTGGACTGGGCACTGGTCCTCTCCCCTGTGCACACATCCACCCTCTGGTCACTGAAATATCCCCGTGCTGGGGCCCAGCCCCTTGGTGTTCGCCTGTTGGCTGCTGCATCCTTGGTTTTGCCTCCTGCAATGTTCAAGTAGTGTCCAGGCATCACTGTCTGATTGGGATGCTAGGCAATAACCCACACATGCAACACAGCATGTCTAATCACGAGGATCCACTTGGGAGGTGTGAAGTGCTCACTTAACTATGATTGCCAATATCCAATTAGCAATAATCTTCAGCCACACAGACAGAGGTATCCGTGGTCAGTGGATTATGGGTGGTCAGTGGGGAAGGTGGGCTGGAGCTGGGGTTGTCCCCAGGCCACACAGTCCAGGGGTTTGTATGGCAGACTCGCGGGCGCTGAGAGATCCATCTCTGCACCCACCCACCCTCCTCCAGCCCAGGCCATGGGTGGCCTTACCCCCTCTGCTCCGCAGTCCACTCCCCCAAAACCGATGTTGGCACACCCTGACTGAGGCTGGCCCTCTGGTGGCTCCCCCACCCCCCTCTGAGCACTGGGCAGCAACCCCAAGCCCACAGGCTCTTTGTCTGTGAGCGAAGATTGCGACTCACCTCCTCAGGTTCCCAAAGCAGCCCTTCTGCGAACTTCACGTTTTTAAAAGGGCATACTAATTGGCACCCACATGATCACTTGCTGGGGGGCGGGGTGGGAGAGGGGGGTGGGGGTTAGATAGGAGGTTGCTGCCTTTAGTTGTTTGGAGATTGGACTTACGTGGTGATTAAGTTGTTTTCCTTAACTGATTCTTTGTTTTCTCGGCAAGCTATGGCGGGGTCCTGATTTCGCCAATGGGAGCGGGCTGGTTCGATCGCAAAAAGATCGGCGTGCAGAGTGGTTCTCGATTTTAGCCTCTCCTGTGATTTAACGGTCTTATTGTGCTCTCGCCTAAGTGAAACGTGGCCATTAAATCATACCCTTAGTCTCCCAAACAGAGAATCCACCTTACTCCAGCTCAATTCCACTTTGTCTTTATGTTGTCCTGTTGCTGTTACTTGAAACTCCATTAAATAAGTAGAGCCTGGCAGCAGAGGGGTTGCTTCATTATTATTGGGCGGCGAATGTGGACAAGGTGCAGCGTTGGGAAGGAGAAGGAATAGAGTGGGTTAGGATGGAGGAGGAATCTTGTAAGGGGTCTAGTTTGAGGGCTATGGTGATGGCAGTGTTGCCAATGGATCCGAGTAGATATTCAAGGAGCCCGGTTGTGCAGTCCACGGTAAAGATATGGAATCAGTTAAGGAGGCATTTTAGGGTGGAAGGGATGTCGGTGCTAACGCCGCTGTGCGGGAATCATGGGTTTGAGCCGGGGGGGATGGATAGTGTATACGGGAGGTGGAGGGAAGTTTAGCTGGTCAAGATGAGGGATTTGTGTTTGGAGGAAGGGTTCGCCAGTCTGGAGGAGCTAAGGGAGAGGGTGGAGCTGCCGAAGGGGAGTGAGTTCAAGTATTTGCAGGTTAGGGACTTTGCGGGAAAGTTCTGGAGGAGGTTCTTTAGGTTGCCGGGATACACCCTGCTGGAGCGACTGCTGCTTCCGGAGGTGGACGGGGAGGGAAGAATTGGGGATATATACAAGTGACTGGTGGAGCAGGGAGGTGAGCAGGTGGTGACGATCAAGGAGAAATGGGAAGCGGAGTTGGGAGGGGCGATTAATTGGGGGGTATGGAGTGAGGCACTGTGTAGGATAAATGGGACCTCCTCTTGTGCAAGGATGAGCCAAATACAGTTTAAGGTGGTGCACAGGGTGCATATGACTCGGGCGAGAATGAGTGGGTTCCTTCAGCGGGTAGTAGGTGAGTGTGAGAGGTGTGGGCGGGAGCCAGCGAATCATGCGCACATGTCTTGGGGTTGTGCAAAATTGGAGAGATTCTGGGCGGGAATACAAAGAACAAAGACCAAAGAAAAGTACAGCACAGGAACAGGCCCTTCGGCCCTCCAAGCCTGTGTCGTCCATGCTGCCTGACTAAACTACAATCTTCTACACTTCCTGGGTCCGTATCCCTCTATTCTCATTCTATTCATGTATTTGTCAAGATGCCCCTTAAATATCACTATCGTCCCTGCTTCCACCACCACCTCCGGCAGCGAGTTCCAGGCACCCACTACCCTCTGTGTAAAAAAACTTGCCTCGTACATCTACTCTAAACCTTGCCCCTCTCACCTTAAACCTATTCCCCCTAGTAATTGACCCCTCTACCCTGGGGAAAAACCTCTGACTATCCACTATGCCCCTCATAATTTTGTAGACCTCTATCAGGTCGCCCCTCAACCTCCGTCATTCCAGTGAGAACAAAGCGAGTTTATTCAACCGCTCCTCATAGCTAATGCCCTCCATACCAGGCAGCATCCTGGTAAATCTCTTCTGCACCCTCTCTAAAGCCTCCACATCCTTCTGGTAGTGTGGCGACCAGAATTGAACACTATTCTCCAAGTGTGGCCTAACTAAGGTTCTATACAGCTGCAACATGACTTGCCAATTCTTATACTCAATGCCCCGGCCAATGAAGGCAAGCATGCAGTATTCCTTCTTGACCACCTTCTCCACCTGTGTTGCCCCTTTCAGTGACCTGTGGACCTGTACACCTAGATCTCTCTGACTTTCAATACTCTTGAGGGTTCTACCATTCACTGTATATTACCTACCTGCATTAGACCTTCCAAAATGCATTACCTCACATTTGTCCGGATTAAACTCCATCAGCCATCTCTCCGCCCAAGTCGCCGAACAATCTAAATCCTGCTGAATCCTCTGACAGTCCTCATCGCTATCCGCAATTCCACCAATTTCTGTGTCATCTGCAAACTTACTAATCAGACCAGTTACATTTTCCTCCAAATCATTTTTTATACTACGAACAGCAAAGGTCCCAGCACTGATCCCTGCGGAACACCACTAGTCACAGCCCTCCAATTAGAAAAGCCCGCTTCCTTTGCTACTCTCTGCCTTCTATGACATAGCCAGTTCTGTATCCACCTTGCCAGCTCACCCCTGATCCCGTGTGACTTCACCTTTTGTACCAGTCGACCATGAGGGACCTTGTCAAAGACCTTACTGAAGTCCATATAGACAACATCCACTGCCCTACCTGCATCAATCATCTTTGTGACCTCTTCGAAAAACTCTATCAAGTTAGTGAGACACGACCTCCCCTTCACAAAACCATGCTGCCTCTCACTAATGTGTCCATTTGCTTCAAATGGGAGTAGATCCTGTCTCGAAGAATTCTCTCCAGTAATTTCCCTACCACTGATGTAAGGCTCACCGGCCTGTAGTTCCCTGGATTATCCTTGCTACCCTTCTTAAACAAAGGAACAACATTGGCTATTCTCCAGTCCTTCGGGACATCACCTGAAGACAGTGAGAATCCAAAGATTTCTGTCAAGGCCTCAGCAGTTTCCTCTCTAGCCTCCTTCAGTATTCTGGGGTAGATCCCATCCGGCCCTGGGGCCTTATCTACCGTAATAATTTTCAAGACGCCCAACACCTCGTCTTTTTGGATCTCAATGTGACCCAGGCTATCTACACACCCTTCTCCAGACTCAACATCCACTAATTCCTTCTCTTTGGTGAATACTGATGCAAAGTATTAATTTAGCACCTCGCCCATTTCCTCTGGCTCCACACATAGATTCCCTTGCCTATCCTTCAGTGGGCCAACCCTTTCCCTGGCTACCCTCTTGCTTTTTATGTACGTGTTCGCGGTCTTAGCCAGGATAGTAGAGGACGAGGTGGACCCGGACCCTTTGGTGGCAATATTTGGGGTTTCAGAGAAGCCAGAGTTCATGGAGAAGAGGAAGGCTGATATTGTGGCATTTGCCTCTCTGATTGCACGGCGGTGGGTTCTACTAGAATGGCAAGCAGCATCTCCACCGGGGGTAGCAGCTTGGTTGAGTGACCTGTACGACTTCCTGTGGTTGGAGAAGATAAAGCATGAGATAAGGGGCTCTGCAGGGGCGTTTGAGAAAAGGTGGGGGATGTTTGTGAACGTGTTTGAGGAGCTGGGTATGTTGGGGGGGGGGGGGGTGAAAAAGAGAAACCATCTGTACAGACTGTATAGTTGATTGCTGGGAAGCATGTTTCCCAGGGTGTTTCTTGTAACCTGTTTTGATACATGTTTGTAATAAACTACATCAGAAATAAATAAGTAGAGCCTGGTTAATCTCTGTGCGCCTCTGAGTGATCCTATAAACCCACTTCTTTCTAACCGACTGTAACTTATTATACTTTACCTGTTCCCTTTACTTCATGACTGACAGGCATATATTCAGCCACCCAAGTCTCATGTTCTGGAATTATCTTCCTAAATTCCTCTGCTTCTCCCCCTCCCTCTCCTATTTTCAAGACGTTCCTTAAACATCGCAACCACCCACCCTTTTGTAAGCTTGAGTAAGCTTTTGGCCACCTCTTTTTCCTCTTTGGCTTGAGTGTTCATTTAATTCCCTCTTTTTTTACTGTATGAAGTGTCTTAGAACATCTTGCTACCGTAAAGGTGTTACCTTAAGGGTGTTATGTAAATAATAAAAGTATTTGTGTAAAAGAAAATATGAACAGTAGACTGACTATTCAGTCCTGTCAACCTGTTCACTATTCAATAAACTCCATTTATCCATCTTAATTTTCCTTGATGACCGCACCGAACTAAAATCTATTGATCTGGGCTTTGAAATTTTCCATTGACTCGCTATTTGGATGAGTGTTCCAGATTTTTTCAGCTCTGCGTGATCAAATGTTTTTGCACCGATTTCACTCCTGCATGGCCAAGCTCTAATTTTAAGAATAATGTTTTTCTTTAGATTCCCTGAGTAAATACTCTTATCAAAGCTCTCAGCTCAGTGAGATAACCCATCAACCTTCTGAATACAAAGGAATGCAAATTTATGCAATCTGTTCCTGTTGTACAATCCTATAAACCCTAGTGGTTTTCTGGTTATTCTGTGCTATCCCCAGGATGAATATATCCTTCCTGCCCTCAGATGGTGTCAGTACAATTGAAATTATAGCTTACTTGCCCTTTATATTAAAGTTTCCCAAATCTCGCCCCATGACCATTGTCCTCATTCTGTGCAGCAGCAAACCATCTCGGCTTTACAACATCTGTAACTGTTGTGCTCGTACTTTCAGAACTCTTTCCTAAACAGAGGTTTATCCTTTTTCAGAATGGACATCAGTGCTGTTTAATGTATGTATACATTTCAATTATTAAATATTAAGCATTTATTGACAAGCCCAAAACATTATTGCCCTTAATTAAGTTTTGCATTTTAGCAATTGTCAGAAATGGACTAAACATAGATGAATTGTCTGCTTGTGCTTTCTCTAAAAAATAGCAACAATTTTTAACTTTGCTTTGCTAAACTGAGCAGAGGTTAGAAAATCCTGCCCAAATGATTCTCGGTTACAAACTGCTGGCTTCTTGTCGATCTGTGGCACAAATATTCTTTCTTTTGGAAACCGTCTTTATCATTGCAATATCAGTGCTTCTCATATTTGAAAGAAAATTCACTCATATGACACCGCTTAGAGAAAAAATATATGAAAAAGCTGGCTGAAAATGCGATAGTCAGATGATGTACTTGAAAAAAACAGAAGAATTTAATATTACATTTAATAACATACTTAATTATAAGTTGGGTGTATATGTAGGTATATGAGGTACATGACATAAGAGCTGTGGGACTCTGAGATCAAAGTGAAGTGAAATAGATTCAGAACCCATGATGAATACAGCATACGAAAAGGAACAGCAATTGCTACAAAGATTGAGGAAATTAGTATCTTGTGCAAAGAAACTTTAGGCTTCTGGAAGGATGAATCAATTTGAAGAATAGTTTTCAGAACAATGCCAGATAAGCGAACACAAAATTAGATTTTTATTTGCTGCAAAATACTACCTACTACCATGGTGCAAGAAATTCAATCTGCCATCTCTTTCACGCTACTGGAAAGTCACTGGGGACTGATAGTCCAGCTAGTAAATTGTATTGCTCATTTTCTAATCAGTTGTCTTGAGCCTTCTGAGAACCATATTTTGTAATGGTTTGGAATTCCATTCTCCTCCTTTTGTAAATCAATTATGTTACTGACATGACAAAAAAAAAAGAGGTCAGTAATGCATCTCTCTTTTCTCTTTTCTACCAGAAGGAAAATCTAATTGGCCCCCATTCAAAGGGGTGGGTTCGAGGGAAGGGTAGCTTCAAGCAACCTCTCAAATTTTGAGGCCCTTTATTTCCAGCGTTGATAGATTGACCTCACCCTGGAGAACTGTGCCGTCCCCATATGGATCTTTCGGCGAAATGCCTGGTCAGACCAGATGTAACTGTATCAATCGTACGCTGCATCTTGACTGAGCCATGGAGTGGGATATCTCGGTCTGAGGGAACCCCAATGCATTACTTCGAAGGAAAGGTCACAAAGTGAAACATTATCTCTTTTTCTCTCTGCCCAGATGCTGGGACTCCTATTGAGTATTTTCAGTGTTTTCTGTTTTTATTTCAGAGTTCCAGCATCCACAGTGTGGTGCTTTGTATTTGATGTGTCTTTATCCTTTTTCCAGTCCAGCCTAGCCATATTTATACAAGGGAAACTTTTTGTCTTATCTGAAGGGCCTCTTTGTTCCCACCAGCTGCCCACCTGGTTTTGGAGAATTTTCGCCCAGTTAGCCTACCATCGGTATTTGACAAAATATTTGAATCTATTATTAGGGACGTGGTAACAGGACACTTAGAAAATCATAATATGATTAAATGGAATCCACACAGAACCATGAATGAAAATTGTGTTTGACCAATCTGTTTGAGGTTTTTGAGGATTGCTAGTGAAATGCATGAGTGGGAACTATTGAAATAGTGTCTGTTGGTGACTTTACTATTAAATAAATTCACTCTCCTTCATAAAAACCCATGTCTATATTTAGATTATTTAAAGTACTTAATCCACCATGAAAACAAACCTTTCCTTCACATATTTAATCATTATGAAAACAAACATTTGTATTCATAGCCTCATATCAAGAACTTTATAACCTTTGGCAGTCAAACTGTGAATTTACACACCTAACACTTGATAATGATAAGTTGCGGAATTGGTCATGCAGCTCTCCTCCTTAAGCTTAGGTCAAAAGCTAATGAAATTGCAAACACTAAAATAATTGCAAGCAACTGAAAGAACAGACTTTACAGGTATACTTTACAGTGGGATTATCTGCCTGCCCCCCTTCCCTTCCCACCCCCCACCACCCCTCCCACCATGCAACGGTTCCCTCATAGCGGCAGTGGCAGACATTGGCCGCTGGCGGAACTTTCTGGTCCCACCAAAGCTTTTGCACGGCTGTCCGCTCTGCTGCCAGGGAACCCATCATGGAAAGTTGACTTTGACGGGACCATAAGATCTTGTCGGCAGGAAGGGCTGGAAAGTCTCACCCATTGACTTCAGAGTCAATCAAAAGTTGCTGCAGCTTCATCCCTATTCTTTGTTTTTCTCAGCCTGGGAAATTGCAATCTTGAAACTGTCTTTAGCAGTAAGATTTTCTTTTGCCACAAACTCTCCCTCTAGCCCAAGCTAGGCAGCTCTTCCATCCTCATTTAACTTCCTATTAATGTGGAGCGAGATTCTCTGACCTTCCCCTGGTGTGTTTCTCTGTGGTGGGAGGCCAGCGGTGGGATCCTTTGGTCCCGCCTTGTCAATTGGATTTTTCATAAAATTCACCCCACACCGCCGGGAAGACCGTGAGGGGGTGCGCCGTTGGTGGGACGGAAGATCTTGCCGGTGGTATTTTTAGCCTGAGTGCGAGCGTTCACCTGTTTTACTGCATGGCAAAGCGTAGACACTTATTTGACCGCTAGCTGTGTCCTCTCTCCCAGGTCCAGGCACACACAAAATCCCCAGCTGCGATTCTCCGAGCCCACGCCGGCTTGGAGAATCGCCAGCAGCCGTGCGTGTGCGATCGATGCGGAACCGGTTGGGAGCCATTGAAAGAGGCCCCCGCGACGATTCACCGCGGTCGACCGGCCGAGTTACCGCCGGCATGATTCTAACATGGTTCCACCTGGCGCGAGCTCGGACCCGTGGCAGTGATGGACATCCTGGTGGGGAGGCGGGGGGCTCAGACTCCGGGGGAGGGAGGGGGGGGCCTCCAAGTCGGCTAGGCCCGCGATCGTGGGCCTCCAATCGGCAGGAGCATGTGGTCCTGGGGGGCCTACCTTCTTCCGCGCCATCCCGCTGTATGGCTCCGCCATGTTGCGTGGGCCGGGCGTGGAAACGGCCACCGCGGACCCGCGGACGGCAGTACAGGGCCGTGTATTGGCACTGGCGCTGCGTGGAGTACTCCGGCGTCATGCTGGCCCCCTGTGGGCCACCGAATCGCTGGTCCAGGAGGCCCATTGATACCCACGTGAAACACTCCGGTGTTTACGCCGCGTCAACACTTAGCCGCCGTATTGCAGAATCCCGGCCCCTGGGCAGGATTCTCCGCCGGCGTGATTCTCCGTTTTGCCGGCGCCCCACAATGGGAAACCCCATTGACCGGCCGGCGTAACGGAGAATCCCGCCGGCTGGTCAGGGCAAAAATGTGGCGGGGCAGAGAATCCAGCCCCCTGTCTCTAATATTCTAGGAAAGCCGATAACCTAGTCTTTACAATAACTTATTTGCATCCTTCTCCTTGGCAACATGCATCATATGGGCTTTTATGAGCCCAATTCTTTTTCATCTTGCAACTAAATGAACAACTTAAAGCACTGCTGTTTACAACCCAATATTTTCAACGCTTTTCTAGGAGTTTGGAGACTCCCAATCTCCACTGAATCCACAGACTGCTGCCATTGACTCCAAGCGTAAATACCTTGCATCTTCTTCCCAGTTTAACCATAAAAGCGATTCTTTGATAATCAAATCATCCAGACTCTGCTGTTTGGCAGACTTCAGAATAGGTCACATGATCCCTTTGTTTTACCTTAAATTTCAAGACACTGTCCCAATACATAACGCCTGTAAAAACCTCATAATTGTAACACACCACATGATATCAGCGCACACTGATCAGCCCCATGACGAATGCACAGCAACTGCAGCATTACCCTACTTGGATAATCATTACAGTCCGATAGTTGAGGAAGTGACACCAAGTCTGCATTTGCCTACCTCAGCAGCAATGGGTGCAGGAAAAGCACAACCACCATGTGCAAAAGTTTTTACTCTTGTTTCATCCACCTGCAGAACCTGCAGGTTATTTGCTAACAAAACAGACATATTGAAGCTTTTCGCCTTGCACTCGTCTGGGCAATTTGCAAGAATACCAATATAAGGGAAAAACAACCATTTATACTGTATGAGAAGATTGATATGGTTTTACGATTAGACAACATGTGCTAAATAACAGTCAGTACATGAAGAATTATGCTGACAATCAATTTAAGATTGTCAGTCGAGCTTGCTGTGTGGCACATTTACATTTACTGGATACTACATAAAACAGCGCCCTGTTTTTGCAGATAGAAAGAACCTGTACACCAATTCTCCCTGTTTCAGCTAAACAAAAAAAGTGATAGCCATTCGCTGACTCATTCCTCAGGGCAAAGCCTTGACCAATCGTGGTCAAATTGCCTTGTTTAAATTTCAAACAATGCTTGGCAGTTAACTGTCAGTCATGTGGTGCATTCTCTATGGCAACGCCTCTATCAATTTGATCCACGATCAATCACGACTGAAGCGAGATTGTAGTCCAATTGAAGGCTTTAATGAACAAGTAGTTACCCCAGCAGCTCCGGTATGATACCCCTAAAAGAGCCTACCACATTCACCCCCTGTTTAAAAAAGAGTCCGGCGGGGGTGGTGGCTTTGCTTTTACAGTAGTAGAGGTTATAGCGGTACCCTTCGGTGCCTTTACATGTAATACACATATTTACAGTCAATTATTTACAAGTTCATTTTACAATGAAACTATCAGCTGGTCGGGGGCCCTGGTCATCCTGTGCGATCGTCGCAGTCCCGGCGGTGATGCTGGCGTCGGCTCGGGCATCCGTGGCTCTGGGAATGTGTCGTCTTCAGCTTCATCACATCCGGATGGGGCCAGTAGGAGGACGGATCCTCCTGGGAAGGGGGCTGCGGTGGTGTGCGCCGGTGACAAAATGGTTGGGGTTGGTGGGGGGTGGGGGGGATGGGGGGGGGATCCAACGGGGGCCAGATCCCGGAGGGAAACCGTGTCTTGTCGGCCGTCGGGGTGCGCCACATAGGTGTACTGGGGGTTAGCATGGAGGAGATGTACCCTCTCGACCAGTGGGTCCGACTTGTGGGCCCGTACGTGTTTGCGGAGTAGGACAGGTCCGGGGGCTGCCAGCCATGTTGGGAGCGAGGTCCCCAAGGAGGACTTCCTAGGGAAGGCGAGGAGACGTTCATGAGGTGTTTCGTTGGTAGTAGTGATCGGATGGAGGGAAGTGCATCGGGGAGGACCTCCTGCCATCGGGACACTGGGAGATTCTTGGACCATGGGCCAGTAGGACGGCCTTCCAGACCGTCCGGTCTCCCTCTCTACCTGCCCGTTTCCCCGGGGGTTGTAACTGGTCGTTCTGCTGGAGGCAATGCCCTTGTTGAGCAGGAATTGACGCAGCTCGTCACTCATGAAGGAGGACCTCCTATCGCTATGGAGGTAGGCGGGGAAACTGAACAGGGTAAAGATGCTGTGGAGGGCTTTAATGACGGTGGCAGCCGTCATGTCAGAACAGAGGATGGTGAAAGAGAACCGGGAGTACTCATCAATCATGTTTAAGAAATACGTGTTGCGGTTGGTGGAGGGAAGGGCCCCTTTGAAATCCACGCTGAGGCGTTCAAAGGGGAGGGAAGCCTTCATCAGGTGCGCTTTCTCTGGCCTGTAGAAGTGCGGCTTACACTCCGCGCAGATTTGGCAGTTTCTGGTTACGGCCCTGACCTCCTCGATGGACTAGGGCAGATTGCGGGTTTTAACAAAGTGGAAGAACCGGGTGGCAGAGGTTGTCGTGGAGGGTCCGGAGTAGGCCTACTTGTACACTGGCACAAGTGCCGCAGGACAGGGCATCAGGAGGCTCGTTGAGCTTCCCGGGATGATACAAGATCTCGTAATAATAGGTGGAGAGCTCGATCCCCCACCATAAAATCTTATCATTCTTAATTTCGCCCTAGTGTGCATTGTCAAACATGAAGGCTACCGACAGTTGGTCAGTGAGGAGAGTGAATCTCCTGCCGGTCAGGTAATGACTCCAATGCCGCACAGCTTCGACGATGGCTTGGACCTCCTTCTTGATAGAGGAATGGTGGATTTCTGAGGCGTGGAGGATGTGTGAAAAGAAGGCCACGGGTCTGCCCGCCTGATTGAGGGTGGCAGCCAGAGCTACGTCTGATGAGTCGCTCTCGACCTGGAAGGGGGGGGACTCATCGATTGCGTGCATCGTCGCCCTGGTGATGTCTGCTTTGATTCGACTGAAAGCCTGGCGGGCCTCTGCCGATAGGGGAAAAACCGTGGACTGGATTAGTGGGCAGGCCTTGTCCGCATAATTGGGGACCCACTGGGCGTAATAAGAAAAGATGCCCAGGCAACGTTTTAGGGCCTTGGGGCAATGGGGGAGGGGAAAGTCCATGAGGAGGCGCATGCGTTCGGGATCTGGGCCTATGACTCCATCATGCACTACGTAGCCGAGGATGGCTAGGCGATTGGTGCTAAACAAGCATTTGTCCTTGTTATAGGTTAAGTTAAGGATTTTTGCGGTATGGAGGAATTTACGGAGGTTGGTGTCGTGGTCCTGCTGGTCGTAGCCGCAGATGGTGACATTGTCGAGGTACGGGAAGGTGGCCCGCAGACCGTTCCGGTCAACCATTCGGTCCATCTCCCGTTGGAAGACCGAGACCCCATTTGTGACACCAAAGGGAACCCTTAGAAAATGGTAGAGCCGCCCATCTGCTTCGAATGCAGTGTACCTGCGGTCGTCCGGGCGAATGGGGAGCTGGTGGTAGGCTGATTTAAGGTCTACTGTGGAGAAAACCTTGTATTGCGCTGTCTGGTTGACCATTTTAGATATGCGGGGGAGAGGGTACGCGTCGAGCTGCATATACCTGTTGATGGTCTGACTGTAGTCTATGACCATCTTATGTTTCTCCCCGTCTTGAGCTTGAGCTCTCCAGGGGCTGTTGCTGGCCTCGATAATGCCTTCCTTTAGTAACCGTTGGACTTCCGACCTAATAAAGGTCCGGTCCTGGGCACTGTACCGTCTGCTCCTGGTGGCGACGGGTTTGCAATCGGGGGTAAGGTTTGCAAACAGGGAAGGCGGGTCGACCTTGAGGGTCGCGAGGCTGCAGACAGTAAGGGGGGGTATGGGTTCAGTCCCAGGAGTGTGGCAGCGCAGAGATGGGGGAGGACGTGGAGTCGGAAGTTATTGAACTCCACGCCCTGGACCGTGAGGTTGGCTATGCAGTACCCCCGGATCTCCACAGAGTGGGGCCCAGAGGCCAGGGAGATCTTTTGTTTAATCGGGTGTACAGCGAGGGAGCAGTGTCTTACTGTATTGGGATGGATGAAGCTCTCCGTGCTCCCAGAGTCGATCAAGCAGGATGTCTTGTGCTCGTTGATGAGTACCGACGTCGTAGCAGTTGAAAGCGATCGGGGCTGAGACTGGTCCAGTGTCACTGAGGCAAGTTGTGGCAGAAGCTGAGAAATCTCGTCGGGCGATACACGGCCACCCGAGTCGGGGTCCTGAGACGTCATCCAAGATGGCTGCCCCCATGCATCGCACATGGCCGGCTGGGAAATCTCATCAGACGATACATGGCCAGCTGAGTCGGGGTCCTGAGACGTCATCCAAGATGGCTGCCCCCATGAATCGCACATGGCCTGTGAGGAGAGGAATGGCAGCGGGCCCGGTTCGCCTGTGGAGACAGCGGCGGCCGACTGGGCCTGGCATACTGCCACGAGTTGCCCCTTCTTCCCGCAGCCCTTGCACATTGCGGATCGGGCCGGGCAGCGTTTCCGGGAGTGTTTGTTTTGCCCGCAAAAATAGCATCCCCCCCCCCCCCCCCCCCCCCCCCCCCCACCCCCGGGGTTTCCTGGCTGCCGCACTGCATAAGCTTGTGGGGAATTTAGGGGTGCTTGGAATCGGCCGCGGGTGGGGTCCACCCTGTCCATGCGGGTACCGCGCGGTTGGGAATGAAGGCCTGGGTGTTGCGGGAGGCTACATCTAGGGAGTGCGCAAGTTTCCGTGCCTCTTTAAGCCCTAGCGTGACATTTTCCAGCAGTCGCTGGTGGATTTAAGAGCACAGCATGCCCGCAACAAAAGCATCCCGTATTAAGAGTTCGGTGTGGTCATTGTAGCGCACAATGACTTACGCGAGATGAGAAGCGATGAAGTCTATCTAGGCTTTATTTTTTTTTTAAGAATATTTTATTGAAAATTTTTGGTCAACCATCACAGTACATTGTGTATCCTTTACACAATAATATAACAGTATAAATAACAATGACCTGTTTTATAAACAAAGAATAAATAATATATAACAAAAACGAAAACTAAAACTAAATGGCAACTGCCTTGTCTCAGATAAACACTCTCCAAAAATATGGTTTAACAATCCAATATACAATTATTTATAGCAACGACCTATACATATTATACATATATATTAATAACCCTGAGACTCCTTCTGGTTCCACCCCCCCCCCCCCTCCCCCCTGGGCTGCTGCTGCTGCCTTCTTCTTTTCCATTCCCTCTATCCTTCTGTGAGGTATTCGACGAACGGTTGCCACCTCCTGGTGGACCCTTGAGCCGATCCCCTTAGGACGAACTTAATCCGTTCCAGCTTTATAAACCCTGCCATGTCATTTATCCAGGTCTCCACCCCCGGGGGCTTGGCTTCCTTCCACATCAACAGTATCCTGCGCCGGGCTACTAGGGACGCAAAGGCCAAAACATCGGCCTCTCTCGCCTCCTGCACTCCCGGCTCTTGTGCAACCCCAAATATAGCCAACCCCCAGCTTGGTTCGACCTGGACCCCCACTACTTTCGAAAGCACCTTTGTCACCCCCACCCAGAACCCCTGTAGTGCCGGACATGACCAGAACATGTGGGTGTGATTCGCTGGGCTTCTCGAGCATCTCGCACACCTATCCTCTACCCCCAAAAATTTACTGAGCCGTGCTCCAGTCATATGTGCCCTGTGTAACACCTTAAATTGAATCAGGCTTAGCCTGGCACACGAGGTCGATGAATTTACCCTACTTAGGGCATCCGCCCACAGCCCCTCCTCAATCTCCTCCCCCAGCTCTTCTTCCCATTTCCCTTTCAGCTCATCTACCATAATCTCCCCCTCGTCCGTCATTTCCCTATATATATCTGACACCTTACCGTCCCCCACCCATGTCTTTGAGATTACTCTGTCCTGCACCT
Organism: Scyliorhinus torazame; assembly: GCF_047496885.1. Lineage (NCBI taxonomy): Eukaryota > Metazoa > Chordata > Chondrichthyes > Carcharhiniformes > Scyliorhinidae > Scyliorhinus > Scyliorhinus torazame. The sequence continues at coordinate 92,840,644 of NC_092720.1, read as the reverse complement.
CATGCGTCGGGAGCTGCGGGAATTCCCTCACCTGCTGCCTCGCAAAAGCCCTCAGTTGCATATACCGGAATGCATTCCCTTGGGGCAACCCATATTTCTCGGTTAGCGCTCCCAGACTTGCGAACTTCCCATCCACAAACTGATCTTTCAGTTGCGTTACTCCTGCTCTTTGCCATATTCCAAATCCCCCATCCATTCTCCCCGGGGCAAACCTATGGTTGTTTCTTATCGGGGACCCCACCAAGGCTCCCGTCTTTCCCCTATGCCGTCTCCACTGTCCCCAAATTTTCAAAGTCGCCACCACCACCGGGCTTGTGGTGTATTTCTTCGGTGAGAACGGCAATGGGGCCGTCACCATAGCTTGTAGGCTAGTCCCCCTACAGGACGCCCTCTCCAATCTCTTCCACGCCGCTCCCTCCTCTTCCCCCATCCACTTACTCACCATTGAGATATTGGCGGCCCAGTAGTACTCACTTAGGCTCGGTAGTGCCAACCCCCCCCTATCCCTACTACACTGTAAGAATCCCTTCCTCACTCTCGGGGTCTTCCCGGCCCACACAAAACTCATGATACTCTTTTCGATCCTTTTGAAAAAAGCCTTCGTGATCACCACCGGGAGGCACTGAAACACAAAGAGGAATCTCGGGAGGACTACCATTTTAACTGCCTGCACCCTCCCTGCCAGTGACAGGGATACCATGTCCCATCTCTTGAAGTCCTCCTCCATTTGTTCCACCAATCGCGTTAAATTTAACCTATGCAATGTACCCCAATTCTTGGCTATCTGGATCCCCAAGTAACGAAAGTCCCTTGTTACCTTCCTCAGCGGAAAGTCCTCTATTTCTCTGCTCTGCTCCCCTGGATGCACCACAAACAACTCACTTTTCCCCGTGTTCAGTTTATATCCTGAGAATTCTCCAAACTCCCGAAGTGTCCGCATTATCTCTGGCATCCCCTCCGCCGGGTCCGCTACATATAACAACAAATCATCCGCATACAGAGATACCCGGTGTTCTTCTCCTCCTCTAAGTACTCCCCTCCACTTCTTGGCACCCCTCAATGCTATTGCCAGGGGCTCAATCGCCAGTGCAAACAGTAATGGGGACAGAGGGCATCCCTGCCTTGTCCCTCTATGGAGCCGAAAGTATGCAGATCCCCGTCCATTCGTGACCACACTCGCCACTGGGGCCCTATACAACAGCTGCACCCATCCAACATACTCATCTCCAAAACCAAATCTCCTCAGCACCTCCCACAAATAATCCCACTCCACTCTATCAAATGCTTTCTCGGCATCCATCGCCACCACTATCTCTGCTTCCCCCTCTGGTGGGGGCATCATCATTACCCCTAGGAGCCTCCGTATATTCGTATTCAGCTGTCTCCCCTTCACAAACCCAGTTTGGTCCTCATGGACCACCCTCGGGACACAATCCTCTATCCTCATTGCCATTACCCTGGCCAGAATCTTAGCGTCTACATTTAGGAGGGAAATAGGTCTATAGGACCCGCATTGCAGCGGGTCCTTTTCCTTCTTTAGGAGAAGCGATATCGTTGCCTCAGACAAAGTCGGGGGCAGCTGTCCCCTTTCCTTTGCCTCATTAAAGGTCCTCATCAGTAGCGGGGCGAGCAAGTCCACATATTTCCTGTAAAATTCAACTGGGAATCCATCCGGTCCCGGAGCCTTCCCCGCCTGCATGCTCCTAATTCCTTTCACTACTTCCTCTATTTCAATCTGTGCTCCCAGTCCCACCCTTTCCTGCTCTTCCACCTTGGGAAATTCCAGCCGGTCCAGAAAGCCCATCATTCTCTCCCTCCCATCCGGGGGTTGAGCTTCGTATAATTTTTTATAAAATGCCTTGTACACTCCATTCACTCTCTCCGCTCCCCGCTCCATCTCTCCTTCCTCCTCCCTCACTCCCCCTATTTCCCTCGCTGCTCCCCTTTTCCTCAATTGGTGGACCAGCAACCTGCTCGCCTTCTCCCCATATTCGTACTGTACACCCTGTGCCTTCCTCCACTGTGCCTCTGCAGTACCCGTTGTCAGCAAGTCAAATTCTACGTGTAGCCTTTGCCTTTCCCTGTACAGTCCCTCCTCGGGTGCCTCCGCATATTGCCTGTCCACCCTCAGAAGTTCTTGCAGCAACCGCTCCCGTTCCCTACTCTCCTGCTTTCCTTTATGTGCCCTTATTGATATCAGCTCCCCTCTAACCACTGCCTTCAGCGCCTCCCAGACCACTCCCACCTGGACCTCCCCATTGTCATTGAGTTCCAAGTACTTTTCAATGCACCCCCTCACCCTTAGACACACCCCCTCATCTGCCATTAGTCCCATGTCCATTCTCCAGGGTGGGCGCCCTTCTGTTTCCTCCCCTATCTCTAAGTCCACCCAATGTGGAGCGTGATCCGAAATGGCTATAGCCGTATACTCCGTTCCCCTCACCTTCGGGATCAGCGCCCTTCCCAAAACAAAAAAGTCTATTCGCGAATAGACTTTGTGGACATAGGAGAAAAACGAAAACTCCTTACTCCTCGGTCTGCTAAATCTCCACGGGTCTACTCCTCCCATCTGCTCCATAAAATCTTTAAGCACCTTGGCTGCTGCCGGCCTCCTTCCAGTCCTGGACCTCGACCTGTCCAGCCCTGGTTCCAACACCGTATTGAAATCTCCCCCCATTACCAACTTTCCCACCTCTAGGTCCGGGATGCGTCCTAGCATACGCCTCATAAAATTGGCATCATCCCAGTTCGGGGCATATACGTTTACCAAAACCACCGTCTCCCCCTGTAGTTTGCCACTCACCATCACGTATCTGCCCCCGCTATCCGCCACTATAGTCTTTGCCTCAAACATTACCCGCTTCCCCACTAATATAGCCACCCCCCTGTTTTTCGCATCTAGCCTCGAATGCAACACCTGCCCCACCCAACCTTTGCGTAGTCTCACCTGGTCTATCAGTTTCAAGTGCGTTTCCTGTAACATAACCACGTCTGCCTTAAGTTTCTTAAGGTGTGCGAGTACCCGTGCCCTCTTTATCGGCCCGTTCAGCCCTCTCACGTTCCACATGATCAGCCGGGTTGGGGGGCTTTTTACCCCCCCCCTTGTCGATTAGCCATCCCCTTTTTCCAGCTCCTCACCCGGTTCCCACGCAGCTGTGTCCCCCCCAGGCGGTGCCCCCCCGCCCATTCCACCCCATACCAGCTCCCCCCTCTCTGCAGCAGCAGCAGCCCAATAATTCCCCCTCCCACCCCCCCCGCTAGATCCCCCACTAGCGTAGTTACACCCCCCATGTTGCTCCCAGAAGTCAGCAAACTCTGGCCGACCTCGGCTTCCCCCGTGACCTCGGCTCGCACCGTGCGATGCCCCCTCCTTCCTGCTTCCCTATTCCCACCATGATTATCATAGCGCGGGAACCGAGCCCGCGCTTCCCCCTTGGCCCCGCCCCCAATGGCCAACGCCCCATCTCTTCCACCTCCTTTCCTCCCCCCACCACCTCCTGTGGAAGAGAGAAAAGTTACCACATCGCAGTATCTAGGCTTTATTAAGCGAGACTTGTCCCCAGCAGCTCAGCAACAGAATGAGGCTGCGGGGAGAAGCTCGAGCTCTTATACTCCGCCTTCAGGGCGGAGCCAGAAGTCGGCAGATCCAACCAGGACCCGGGACCTGTCAGCCAATAGCCTCTCGGCTTCACAGGTACCACATTACCCCTAATACATACCACCACAGTCATTGGCTGAGACTTGTGGACAGTTACAGTTTCTACCTAACACTAGCAATGCGCGGTAAAAATCGTCCAGTGATTCCCCTGGGATATGCTGTCTGGTAGCTAAAAGATGCCGAGCGTACACCTGATTCAGTGTGGACGTAGTGCTCTTTTAACAAAGTCATTGCATCCTCGAAACCGTCCGTGTCTTCGATAAGTGTGTAGATTTCTGGACTCACCTTGAGTGGAGGACTTGCATTTTCTGTTCCTCCGTGGGGTAGTCGTGATGTACCCGTTGAAACATGCCAGCCAATGTTTAAAAGTTGCTTCTGCATTTGCCGCGTGGGGGTTGATTTGTAGACACTCTGGCTTGATGCGGATAGCAGCCATTCTTCAATCTTGTTCATTAAATTGATGCACGATCAATCACTACTGAAGCGAGATTGTAGTCCAATTGAAAGCTTTAATGAACAAGTAGTCACCCCAGCAGCTCCGGTACAGAATGACTGCTGTGGGTGAAACACACACTCTTAAGCTCCGCCTGCTGGGCAGAACCAGCAGGCAGGTTCAACCACTCGTACTACAGTATAAGGTACATCCCACCTAGGTACCGCGATACCCCTAATATAGCCTACCGCACAATTAGAGCGTACTTACCATCCAATCAGTACTTCTTTCTCATACAGTATAAGTTGTTGTTATCCCCTTATATCAGCATTGTTGGAAAATGCCATGATGAGTACAAGATTAAATGCTTCTACATGTCACTTTGTTCAGCAATACTCAAGTTCACTTCAGCCAAACAACTATTCGTCGGTTAATATTGGAATTGGTGGGAACGGTCCCAGTTCCAGCAGGATAAGTAAGCTCAATTTTACCTAGCCACTGGCCTGGTTCCCGCAAAGCAGATAGGGTTAATGTTGATCCCCCAATTTCTAAAGAGTGCCTGGGCAGCATCAAGATTATTGGCACCAGAAGCCAGCCTTGCTTGTGTTCGCTGTATTCACTGCTGTTAAACCTTTACAGGTGACCCGTTGGTATCAGAGTAACACCATTGGTTGGTGTGCAGTGTCACATGTTATGCAATGATGTAATTGGAGCATTTTGTGGAGTTCACATTGTACCCTGTTTGAGCAACATCTTGTAAATAAACCTCTTGCAGTATGTTATGCGAACTCGATGTGTGCCACCTCTGAATCTTCCTCTTTATGGCTACAACAAAAGAGAAACTGGCAACTAGATCTGAGCTATAAACCAAAAATGGGAGAAAAAACTATCAATGACTATTTTGTCAGCCAGAAGAAGGAAGCATCTACAAAGATCCTGGCCCATACACCATCGGGAGTGAAGTCGGAGAAATAGCATTGACTTCCAAGGCAAAATCATCATTGTGGCAAGTAAAAACAACTCTCAATTAAATATTTGGACACCGTACAGTTTGTAGCAGAGCATCAGCGAATCTTACGGTTGATCGCAATTGCCGTTAATGCAAGTAAAAGGGTTTCAAAAAGAAAAAACAAGCTGTCGAATAGCAGTGAGTCACTGGGGGCTTACCTCAAATGGAGGATCAATGTTTTCACTACACTTACCGTTGTAGTGCGTAGAGCTGCGGAGACCACGCACGAGGCACTGAAACAGGCCGTGGGAACGCGAACCTACAGGTCTGTGACTCTGCAAAGTACTCCCCGACAATCGATAACGAAGCACAGATGCATGCGAATCTTCTCCCCATTGCAAATGAGATGTTTAGCCTCTGTCAAATGAAGGATTATTGTATGAAACCGTTGGTGCTCCAATGCATGATTTGTTGTAGTTCTTTCAAGGAGCAGATGACAATTTACATTGGATTCATGCCTTGTTTGAAAGAAGAATATGCATGATTACAAAGGAGTTAAGCACTTCTGTGATGCCACAGAACAATATTCAATATTTGCTGCCAGTCAATGACCATCCTGTGCTTCTTCCCGGACTTTACAACTACCACTTGGGCTCTCCAGGGGCTGTTGCTGGCCTCGATGATGCCTTCCTTCAGCAGCCGTTGGACTTCCGACCTAATGAAGGTCCTGTCCTGGATACTGTACCGTCTGCTCCTGGTAGCGACTGGTTTGCAATCCGGGGTGAGGTTCGCAAACAGGGAAGGCAGGTCGACCTTAAGGGTCATGAGGCTGCAGACGGTGAGGGGGGGTATGGGTCCGCCGAATGTAAAAGTCAGGCTCTGGAGGTGGCACTGGAATCCAGGCACAGGAGTGTGGCAGCGCAGAGGTGGGGGAGGATGTAGAGCCGGAAGTTGTTAAACTCTACGCCCTGGATAGTGAGGTTCGCAATGTAGTACCCCTGGATTTCCACAGAATGGGATCCGGAGGCCAGGGAGACTTTCTGCTTAACGGGGTGTACCGTGAAGGAGCAGCGCCTTACCGTAGTGGGGTGAACAAAGCTCTCCGTGCTCCCGGAGTCAAAAAGGCAGGACGTCTTGTGCACGTTGAGTTCCACCGTCATCGTCGCGGTCGTGAGGTTCCGTGGCCGAGACTGGTTCAGAGTAATGGAGGCGAGATGTGGCAGATGCTGGGAGGCCGGGTCCCGGGTTGGACAGCGGTGAAGGAGGTCTCAACAGGCGATAAACGGCCAGTCGGGTCGGGGTCCTGCAGCCCCGACACTCACTTTAAATATGCTGGTTCATCCAATTTTTTGAATTGCAGCCAATGGACATCCAGGTTTGACTCTGTGCACATCTTCCATATGTTTTGAACCTCTTCAAATGAATGATAAAAGGTAACTTTGCAAACTTCACCAAGGTTAGATATGCTCAACACTACTGTAGTACAAGTGTGTCCTGGCAAGAGCTCTCTCTCTGTTTTACAGTCTCAGCCTGAGGTTTTAAAGTCAAGAGTTTCAACACAATCAAAATTATTCTCATGACTATTTTGTCAATGAGATGTAATGTACCAATTTCAACTGTGTTAAGCAGAATGGCTATTAATTTGTTAACCATGACAGCTGCAGAAACAGCTCAGCAATGAATTATGGAAGATGCACTGAACATTTTATGAGGAAATATGTTCTAACAATTGTTTTTTAATCTGCAGTCGAAATGACTGCTACTTTATTTCAAGTGTCGCTATTGAGAACATTCAGGTACTCTTTTGAATTTCATGCCAGGAGACAGTTGACCAGGCTTGACCTAGCAACGCTTGTTGCTGTTTCAGGATGTGAAGTGTGAAGTGTTATATTCCCTGGCAGTGTAAATGGAATGGAAATGTCACCTAGTGCAGCGTAGGGCATCTTCCAAAACTGGTTTATTAAATTGGGATGGCAGAACTGTGGTAACTATTATTGCTGCTTATTTGAAGCATTGCTGTAAATCTGTGGAAAGAATGTTCTGATATTTATAATGGTTACCCCATGATCTACTAAAGCAGAGTGTCAATCATTTGAGAATTGAGACTAAATAGCCATTGATAAGGTTGTACCAGCACAATACAAAGCAGTCTTTTTGAATACAACCTATTGTATAAAATCGCACAAAACCTATTGCAGATAATGTGAACATTTAATTTCAGAAACTTCATGCTTTCGGGGTAGCTACTGTAAATCATTTGTAATGTTTTTTGGTATAGCTGGTGTGGCATGGCAAATGGATTTTGAGACAGACAGGCATCAGGTGCTTCATCTTGGTTGGGGAGATAAGGAAGTCTTGGAAAATAAGTGTCTAAATGGAGTAGAGGTGAAAAGGGATCTAGGGCACCTACGTGATCTGCTTTGAACTCAACCCAGCTTACTTGGAGCCTTGTGTTGCGGATTTCCCTCCCAGCAAGCAGCCATGCTGTGTCAATCAAGCTTGCTACAGGTAGGAATTAAGTGTACAGGAAAAACATGTAAAGATATCCTGCAGTTTAAAAAAAAAAGGAAGGATTTTCAGGAAACTTACTAATACCTTAGCTGATCTTTCCACCTGTAGGGATATCCAAAACTCAGGGCCACAAATCTAAGCTGGTCATTACAATAACTAGAACACGTAATTCTGGAAAAACGGCTAAAGTTGCAGATGGTGAAAATCTGGAACTCGTTACCACATGGAATGGTTGAGGCAAAGAGCATTGATGAATTTAAGGAGAAGCTAGACAAATATATAGGAGTAAAGAATAGAAGGATTTGTTGATGGGGTGAGATGACGTAATGTGCGAGGACACTCATCTGGAGCGTTAACATGCTGGGTCAAATAAGCCGTTTCTGTTCTGTAAAATTCGATGCATTCCCTAGACTAGTGCACTAGGGGGGAGCATTTGCAGGCAATTAATGTCTTCAGACATGCGAGTTAGCATTTACCAGCAAGAATCTTGGTAGGATTTAACTGCTTCTGCTGTGCAAAGGTTTCCTTAAAACTATCTGTCAGCCATAACTCAGACACTCGCACTTCAAAAGGTTTTGGGTTCAAGTCCCACCCTAGGACTCCTAGGTTGATACTCTGTGCAATAATGAGGATGTTTTACATTGTCGGAGGTGACACATTTCGAGTGAGACAGTAAACCAAGGCACTGTCTGCCCCCTCAGGTATGTCATAATATATACCAGTATATCATGGTGCAGACACACACACACGCTGATGGACATGCAGTGGGACCAATCAGCATACATAAAACCGCAGCCAATCACAGGCCACCGCAGTGAGAGCACACGCACTATAAAGACAGGGGACGGGAGAGTTCCCGCTCTTTCTAGTATCAGCCAGCTCGGAGCACAGAGCTCACAGCCTGCAACATAGACATTCACCATGTGCTGAGTGCATCACCTGGTTAGGACTAGGCAAGGGTCAACAGTTAAAGCTGGTATTGCATTTACCCACAGTTCAAGTATGTGAATATAGTTAACCTTATAATAAAATAGAGTTGCACCACTTCCAGTGTTGGTGACCTGTTTTTGATCCAGAACACCCAACACATCATGATACCAGGATTGGTTGCATACTAGCACTTCTGAGGCCCACCTGCAACTCGTCAGCATGCTGGCATCCTGAAGTATGGAGAACATCAACCTGCCGCCGCTCCGCATCGCCGGCACCTCAGCGTACAGTGACAACCAGCAACGATACCCAGGGAAGATGTTCAAGATCCGGGTTCCGCAGCAGCTCCAGTGCCACGGCGATCTCCGCGAAGACTGGCGGACATTCCGTCACACGTTTGAAATCTTCCTGCTGGCAGCCGAACTAGAAGACCTGACCGATCCTGAAAAGACAGAGCTTTTCCTCACCATCGCCGGTAAGTTCTCCAAGGGGCAAAATAGGAGCGACATCCAGGCCGTCTTGGACAAATTCGACAAATACTGTGAGGAAAACACACTCCAACCAGCAAGAAAAGGTAAGAGAAGTGCCAGTACTCACCTCGAGGCCGAAATCCCGGAACACAGAACAATTTTGCTCGGCGGCCATCTTTGTAAAGGGTATGCACAATCACGAAAATGGCAATCAGAAAAGGAACCGCGATCTGCGCATGTGCAAACGCCTCCTACGTGCTACGTCACACACGTCGTGACGTCAGAGGCCCTGGACCACGCCCATTTAAAGGGGAAACGTCCCAAATCAAAGAAAAAATCTTTTAAAGCTGTAAAACAACCTTCACCTGGAATGACAGCACAATGCCTCAAATTGAACCAGGAAATGAAATAAACCTCCGAAGAACCCTGCAACAAGCAGTTACCTACCCCCAAACCGAGTCCGACTTCCCGCAGACCAGTGACACTGAGGACCCGAGGAAGCCTTTTCCAGTCGCTATTATAACAAAGAACAAGCTGTCCCCGAATCAAAGCCACCAGCCGCTGTCGGTGCACAGCATTGATCCAGATGACGAGTGGTGTGCCACCCTGACGGTCAACCGATCCCAGATACGATTCCGCCTGGACACTGGTGCTTCCGCTAATCTCCTAGCATGGTCAGCCTTTCGAACCCTTGGGGTTAAACCAACCATTCTTCCGTCGACCTGCCAACTAGTGGACTACAATGGCAACGTCATTCCTGCTACCGGTTCATGCCAACTTGAAGTGACGCACAACTCGCGAAAAGCCATCCTTCCCTTCGAGATCGTGGGCTCCTCGAAGGACTCTGTGCTAGGCGCACAGGCGTGCAAACTCCTAAAACTCGTTCAACGAGTACACTCTCTCTCTCCAGAGGACACATCTGCCTTCCAGGATGCGGACTTCAGGGCGCAACTCAATGCCATCATCGACCAGCACCGCAATGTTTTCGAAGGCATGGGCATGCTTCCATACACTTACAAAATCCTGCTCAAACAAGACCTGCGGTTCATGAACCTCGCAGAGTCCCAGCACCCCTCAAGGACCGCCTCAAGCAGCAGCTGCAGGACCTCCAGGACCAAGGAGTGCTCTCCAAAGTGACTGAACCAACCGACTGGGTCAGTTCCATGGTGTGCGTAAAGAAGCCCTCCGGCGAGCTCCGGATCTGCATTGACCCAAAGGATCTGAATCGCAACATAATGAGGGAGCATTACCCTGTCCCCAAGCGCGAGGAGATCACGTGAGAGATGACTCGGGCCAACATCTTCACCAAACTTGACGCCTCGAAAGGATTCTGGCAAATTCAACCAGACAGGTCCAGCAGAAAGCTGTGTACCTTTAATACCCCGTTTGGCAGATACTGCTACAACAGGATGCCGTTTGGGATTATATCAGCATCAGAAGTATTCCACCGGATCATGGAGCAAATGATGGAGGGCATTGAGGGTGTGCGCGTCTATGTTGACGACATCATCATTTGGACTGATATGCAGGAGCATATCAGTCGCCTCCAGCACGTTTTCAAACGAATACGGGACCAAGGCCTTCGCCTCAACAGAGCCAAATGTTCCTTCGGCCAAACGGAACTCAAGTTCCTAGGGGACCACATCTCCCGGTTGGGTGTGCGGCCGGATGCGGACAAGATGGCAGCCATCACGGCCATCCAGAAGCCAGCGGGTAAGAAGGCGGTCCTCCGATTTTTGGGCATGGTCAACTTCCTGGGGAAGTTCATCCCCAACCTCGCCTCCCATACCACAGCTCTCCGGAACCTGGTCAGGAAGACGACAGACTTCCAATGGCTTCCCGCCCACGAGTGCGAATGGGAGGAGCTTAAGACCAAGCTTACCACGGCCCCGGTATTGGCATTTTTTGACCCCACGAAGGAAACAAAAATTTCAATGGATGCCAGCCAATCCGGCATTGGGGCGGTGCTCCTGCAACGCGATGAGGCCTCATCATGGGCCCCGTTGCATATGCGTCACGCGCCATGACCCCCATGGAACAGCGCTACACGCAGATAGAAAAGGAGTGCCTGGGCCTGTTGACTGGGGTCGACAAATTTCATGATAACGTGTACGGCCTCCCCCAATTCACTGTCGAGACCGACTATCGCCCGCTGATCAACATTATACAAAAAGACCTGAATGCTATGACCCCTCGCCTCTAGCGCATTCTGCTTAAACTCCGGCGGTACGATTTCCAGCTCCTATACACCCCGGGCAAGGACCTGATCATAGCCGACGCTCTGTCCAGGGCAGTCAACACCCCGTGTGACCCAGAGGGGTTTGTCTGCCAGGTTGACGCCCATGTGGCCTCACGGCCTCTAATCTGCCGGCCATGGATGAACGCCTTATCCATGCCAATGCCTGCAGTTCTACAATATCAGAGATGATCTGGCAGTAGTCGATGGTGTCCTCCTGAAGCTGGACCACATCGTGATCCCGCACAGCATGCGCCAGCTTGTTTTGGAACAGCTACACGAGGGCCATCTTGGCGTGGAGAAGTGCCGACGGAGGTCCCAAGAGGCTGTGTACTGGCCCGGCATCAATGAGGACATCGCCAACACAGTGCTCAACTGCCCCACCTATCAGCGGTTACAGCCGGCCCAACCACGTGAGACCCTACAGCCCCATGAGTTGGTCACGTCCCTTTGGTCTAAGGTAGGCGTTGACCTGTTCCATGCGCTCGGCAGGGACTATGTTCTGATTGTAGACTATTTTTCGAACTACCCGGAGGTCGTACGCCTGCACGACATCACATCATCGGCGGTCATCTGTGCCTGCAAGGAGACCTTTGCTCATCATGGCATCCCACTCACTGTGATGTCGGACAATGGCCCCTGCTTCGCGAGCCAGGAATGGTCCAACTTTGCCAGCAGGTACAACTTTGTGCTTGTGACATCCAGTCCCCTGCACCCCCAATCCAATGGCAAAGCGGTAAAGGGCGTCCACATCGTCAAACGGCTCCTCTGCAAGGCTGCCGATGCAGGATCCGACTTCTACCTCACCTTGCTGGCCTATCGTTCGGGCACACTCTCCATGGGCCTGTCGCCAGCCCAGCTGCTCATGGGTCGCACCCTCAGGACCACGGTGCCGTCCATTCACGTCCCAGACCTCGACAACGTTCTGGTCCTTCAGCGGATGCAACAGTCTCGTGCACAACACAAGGCGGCGCATGACGCTCGGGCGACTGATCTCCCTGCTCTGGCACCGGATGACAACGTCTGCATCCATCTTCCGGAGGGTGGCTGGTCTGCAACTGCTGTGGTTCTTCGGCAGGTGTCTCCCCGCTCGTTCCTGGTTCATCTGCCAGATGGTTCCATTTACCGCCGCAATCGGCGTGCCCTTCGTCTCGTTCCACGCTCGCTACGTGATCCTCCACCGGTGCCACGCTCTCCTGTTGTCCCCAACCTGGACTATGTGGAGATTCCGAATACTCTGCATCCTTCTCACTCTGCCATGGCCCAGCCCGTTCCTGAGCTGGTGGCTCCTGACCCATCCTTGAGGCGATCAACCAGAATTCGTCACCCACCTCAGAGACTTGACTTATGGGTTTTTCGATGTTGGACTCTTTGATCTGTTCTGTTATCCTGTTTCATCGTTCCAGTAGTTTGTATATAATCATTTCGTTGTTGGTGTGACACCCTATTTCTCGGCACCAGGCACTTTCCTGTGTAAATAGGTTAGCCTCATGTACATAGTCATGTAAATAACACGCACACACATAGTCAGGTACATTCACTACATGATATTTATTGTCATGCAGGCACATATTCTTTATATAAAAGGGGGGATGTCATAATATACACCAGTATATCATGGTGCAGACACACACACACACACACACTGATGGACATGCAGTGGGACCGATCAGCATACACAACACCGCAGCCAATCACCAGTGAGAGCACACGCACTATAAAGACAGGGGACGGGAAAGTTCCCGCTCTTTCTAGTAGCAGCCAGCTCGGAGCACAGAGCTCACAGCCTGTAACACAGACAATCACTATGTGCTGAGTGCATCACCTGGTTAGGACTAGGCAAGGGTCAACAGTTAAAGCTGGTATTGCATTTACCCACAGTTCAATGTTAATATAGTTAACCTTATAATACAATAGAGTTGCACCACTGTTGGTAGTGTTGGTGACCTGTTTGTGATCCAGAACACCCAACACATCAAGGTAGATGTAAAACATCCCGTGGTCCTACCCTATTTTTGATGAAGAGCAAGGGTGCTATCGCCAGTATTCTGGCCAACATTTAAACCTCAGTCAGTATCACAAAAACAGATTATCTGGTTGCTGGGAGCTTGCTGTTCGTAAGTAGGCTGACAAATGTTCTGCATTATCTGCAGTGACTACAATTCAAAAGTACTTCATTGGCTATAATGCACTTTGGGAAATCCTGAAGTTGTAAAAGGCACCATATTAGTGCAAGTCTTATTTTCTTTTTTAAAAATTTAGAGTACCCAATTCATTTTTTCCAATTAAGGGGCAATTTAGCATGTTCAATCCGCCTACCTTGCACATCTTTGTGTTGTGGGGGCGAAACCCATGCAAACATGGGGAGAAAGTGCAAACTCCACACGGACAGTGACCCAGAGCCGGGATTGAACCTGTGACCTCAGTGCCGTTAGACTGCAGTGCTGCCACTGCGCCACCGTGCTGCCTGGCAAGTCTTATTTTCAGGTCAAAGCTATTCAATGCATGTGCTGTTATGTACATGCAAATCCAAATTAGCCGTCTCTTGATGGCAAAAATCAGTAGCTATGTTTAATGCAGATATATCCGGTGAAGTAGCAGATATATAGTGAACCAATGTTGCTTCCCTTTCTCCCATGCTACACAGTTTGTTCTGTGCTATCAAATTAAATGGTAGAATGGTCTACTTTTATCCTTCTGTTTTCTGACTGGTGGGTTCCTTCTCTTTGAAATACAATGAACATGTGTTCAGCATGAGAACATGAGAAATTGTTCATCCAACCTGAAAAATTCCTGTCAATTTCTAATGCATCGTTGTTTTTTGTGATAAAATATTAAGTGAAGCAGGTCTTGTGTTAATTGTGCTGTGAATAGAATAGATTGTTAATGGGGCAGGCAGCATGGTGCTGCTGTGGTTCGCACTGCTGCCTCATGGCACCAAGGACCCGGGTTCGATCCCAACCCCGGATCACTGTCTGTGTGGCGTTTGTACATTCTCCAGGTGTCAGCATAGGTCTCACCCTCACAACCCAAAGATGTGCAGCGTAGGTGGATGGCCACGCTAATTTGCTTAGTAATTGGGGGGAAAAAAGAATTGGGTATTCTAAATTTATTTTTCAAAAGATTGTTAATCTTTAATTGTAACAATGAAACAATGTTGTTTTTTCAGATGTTAACTTGGAAACAGCATGAAATCAGCACACAATCCTATCCTTCCCTCTTCCCCTCTTCCTCCTTCCATTCCATTTCTCTTCTTTTTCTCTTTCTAATCATTTCTCTTTCTCATCATTCTTTTTTGCGCTCTCTCTCTCCCCCTTTTCCTCTTATTCTCAGCATTTTCTTCGCTCTTTCATTCCTCTCCTTCCACATTTTGCCTTTTATTACTCTATTCTGCAAAAACCAACTTCCCTTTCCTTTTTTTTAATGATGTGGAGATGTTGGCGTTGGACTGGGGTGTGAGCACACTAACAAGTCTTACAATACCAGGTTAAAGTCCAACAGGTATGTTTCGAATCACTAGCTTCCAGAGCACAGTTCTGAAACACAGTTCCAGAGCACAGTTCCGGAGCAGTGCTCTGAAAGCTAGTGATTCGAAACAAACCTGTTGGAATTTAACCTGGGGTTGTAAGACTTCTTACTGTCCTTTTTTTAAAAGTTTGAACATTTTACTTATCTAGTATCTTCAGCCTTCTAGTTCTCAGAAAACATTTGTATGACGTGACATTCATAGGGGCTGGTTTAGCACAGTGGGCTGAACAGCTGGCTTGTAATGCAGAACAATGTCAGCAGTGCGGGTTCAATTCCTGTACCGGCCTCCCCGAACATGCGCCGGAATGTGGCAACTAGGGGCTTTTCACTTCATTGAAGCCTACTTGTGACAATAAGTGATTATTATTATTATTACATTTGTTTGAAAACTCAGCCCCTAATCACCTGAAGACTACTTTCAGAGGTTGTTTCTGTTACCGTCTGGCCTGTAAAATTGAAGGCTGATACAGACAGGTCATGGATGTGGCCAGGTTCATTTTTGACATGGGTTTCAAAATGTAGTTTGAATGTTGCTTCTAGATGCGTTGCCTTACCACCAGTAATGCAAACAAGGTCAAACAAACAAAAACTGTCTATTGCGTTCAGTGTGATTACAACTCTTCCTTTATTGACATTTTTACGGTACCAGTATTTAAGAGCAGTACTGAGAGGGTGCTGCACCATCAGATGTGCTGTCTTTCAAATGAGACATCAGACTCTACCTGCCCTTTCATGTGAACACAAAACATCATTCAGTGCTATTTGAAGAAGAGCAGTAGAATTCTTCCCAGTGACCTGGCCACATTTATCCCTCAATTATTACCTAATTATTATCGTATTGATGCTTGTGGGACCTTCCTTTGTGAAAATTAGCACATTGCAACAATGACTACACTTCAAAACCGCATCCTTGATTTTAATTCTGCAACCATTTGTGACCATACCTTCAGTTGCGCCCTAAATTCTGGAATTCCTTTCCAAAACCTTTTGCCCTCTCTCCCCCTCGCTTTCCTCATTTAAGACGGTCCTATGCCTTTGACCTTTTTGTCATCTGCCCTGTGTGCAGTTTGCACTTTCTCCCTGTGTCTGCGTGGGTTTCCTCCGGGTTCTCCGGTTTCCTCCCACAGTCCAAAGATGTGCAGGTTACGTGGTATTGACCATGCTGAATTGCCCCTTAGCATCATAAGAGGTTAGGCCGGGTTGCGGGATACAGTGGAGGCGTGGGCTTGAGTGGGGTGCTCTTTACGGTGGGGCCGATGTGGACTCGATGGGCCGAATTGCCTCCTTCTGCACTGTAGATTCTATGATCTGAAGCAGGGTAGAAAAAAGGAGATCTTCATCGATGGCCTTGAAATAATTATTTGCGAGTGTTTCTTTATATAGTCTTAATGCAGAGTTAGAGATAAGAATATTTGCAATCAATCCAGTGATCTTTTGGGGGAGGGGGAAGGAGGCAATGTGGCTACCAGTCATGCTGATACTATGGCTACTATTTGGGATCAGACCTATCAGCAACCAACTCTGAAACCTTGACAAAGTGACTTATTCCCATCTTTCTTTGATCAGCGGGTTTTAAAATGATTTGGTAGCACAATGAACAGCTGGAAAATCGAGTTTCTAAGCACTAATTTTTTGCTAGCATCAGCAGATTTAGCAAGTCTTCTACCATTATGCCAGTATTTGAATTTACTCAAGATTTGTGCAGTAATGTTCACTGGGGCAGTTCCTTCTGCCTTCACCCACCCCGCCACCCACCCTCCCTGCATAAGACATAGGCCCAAATCTTCCAGTCCACAAATCATCCAGTATGAAAAATGCGTGTGACCCAAGTGCTTTATAGCAGCATTATATTGAGTGCATATGTCACTACACATTGCAGCACAGTAGCAATGGGAAGCCTGCATTCAGTCTTGTGTGAGTTTTCATTGCTTGTCAAGTTTCATAAGGACAATGCGAAAAGCATTGCTGAGTACCTTGTTGAAACAGGGCTTGCCAATGTGTTTTTGAAAGTAGATTGAACAGTTACCAGAATGTTGTGTATTCTTCCTGAATGCTGCATTATCGAGCTTATAGTGAAGTGCGATTAAGATAGCTTGTAAGTCAGTATTTTTAAATTATTCAATGTGTGAACTGACTGTGACAATCTTCTGTCAGTCGATTAAATTTATTCCTTTTCTGCTGCCAGGTTCAGAGCACTCTGAGACAGTATTAACCTGTTAAATAACTTCTAACTATGCTGATCTAGGGGGGATTCTTGACCAGAGAGTGTGCCTGTGCTCAGCCACTCTTCTCTCTAGCACTTAATGCTCCGGGATAAGATCTATTCTGGTATTATTCTGCTTCTGTGTTCAGGAAAAGCTGTTCTGGTGCCTGTGCATTGGAATCATATTGTTGACCCCTTGAATGTACTCAGGCAGTCAGCTTGTCAGTCTGACTCCTGGGTTATGTCACTACTTTATAAATGCATATAACACCAATGTGAAAATGACATTGTCACTACCCTCAATATCACAGGGTTGGGAATTGAAATAATTGTGGGCGTACAAAATTAAATTGGAAATAATTATGTTTCTATATGTACTACCTATAGATTGAGCAATAATACTGTGGCAGATGAATTATTGGAGTGTGTATGAGATGGGTTTTTTTTTTGGACCAGTATGTTGACGAACCAACTAGGGAACATACTAGCTGAGATTTGGTATTATGGAATGAGAAGGAGTCAATTAATAATCCTTCTCTGCGGGGTCCTTTAGGGAACAGTGACCATAACATGCCAGAATTTCTTTTTAGGATGCAAAGAGAAGAAGTTCAATCTGAAACTAGGGTCCTAAATCTAAACAAAGGAAACTACAAAGGTATGAGGCACGAGTTGGCAAAGATAGATTGCGGAATTTCATTAAAAGGTATGACGGTGTATAGGCAATGACAATTTAAGCAATGAATGTATACATTGCAACAGTTTTATGTTCTTTACTGGCGGAAAAACACAAGAAAGGCAAACCAACCATGGTTAACAAAAGAAATTAAGGATAGTATTCAATCCAAAGAGGGATCATATAAATTTGCTAGAAAAAGTAGCAAGCCTGAGAATTGGGAACAGTTCAGAATTCAGCAAAGGAGGGCCAAGAGATTGATTATGAGAGAAAGAGTAGAGTATGAGAGTAAACTTGTAACATAGAAGTGGACTACAAAAGCTTATATATATGTGAAAAGAAAAAGAAACAGAAGAATTTATAAAAGAGAACAAGGAAATGGCAGAGCAATTTAACCACTATTTTAGTGCTATCTTCTTGGCAGAAGCCACAAAGCACTTTCCAGAAATTAGGGAACCAAGGGTCCAGTGAGAAAAAAGAATTGAGGGAGATTAGTATTACTGAAAAGATAGTGGCGGAAGAATTAATGGGACTGAAAGCTGATAAATCCCCAGGCCGCATGATGTACATCCAGGGATGGTGGCCATGGAAATAGTGGATGTGTTGGATGCCATCTTCCAAAATGTTGTCAATTCTGGAACCGTCCCGACAGATTGGAGGGTGAGAAATGTAACCCTGCTATTTTAAAAATGAGGGAGGGAGAAAACCGGGTATTATGGACCGGTTAGCCTAACATCAGTAGTAGGGAAAATGCTAGAGTCTATTCTCAAGGATGTGATAACTTGACACTTGACAAAGCCAATATCGATTTATGAAAAAGAAACCTACTGTTTTTTTTGAGGAAGTAATTAGAATAGATAAGGGAAAACCAGTGGATGTGGTATATTTGGATTTTCAGAAATGAAGTCCCACATAAGAGGTTAGTGTGCAAAGTGGGATTGGGGGTAATATATAGCCATGGATTGAAAACTGGTTAGCAGGCAGGAAACAGATTAGGGATAAATGGGTCTTTTTCAAAGTGGCAGGCGGTGACTAATGGAGTTCTGCAGAGATCAGTGCTTGGGTCCCAGCTATTCACAATATACATGAATTATTTTGATGAGGTGAAATATAATGGCTGGGATTTTCCGCTCCATTTTTTGTCGGGCGGGTTTAGCGTCAGGAGTGGAAAATATGGCCTGAAGTATGTATGTATTCTATGTATGTAAGTGGCAAATTACGTTTTTACGCCAATGTAAATACATGATGTGGACGTTTTCTCCCCCTGTCAATGACGGGGCGCCTTTCCCAACATTCAACATCAGGAACATCATTTGAATGCACCAACATATAATTATAAGGCCCCTACACCTGAATCAACACCCCTCCCATCAGAAAATTCATCCACATCGACGTGAATGATGACTGGTCTCCCGAGACATGCAGCTGACAAGCAGACCTCTCAGGGGAGCTCAGATAAGTTCAGCACTATTGGGAGAAGGTAATGCCTGAGCACTATCAGGGGAAGTGCCAGGGGACATTGCCTGGGCAGTGTTGGCGAGTCCTAGGGTGAACTTCTCTGTACTCTTTGCATTGGGGCGGCCTTTAAAAATGGCACCCCAATCCTTGGCTACGTTGCTGGAGGGACTGACGAATTAGAAGCTGCCCTGCCAGCGATGTGTCGCAGGACCCGCCACTTGAAGCTTTTTCACAAAGAACAATATAGCACAGGAACAGGCCGTTTGGCCCTCGAAGCCTGTACTGGTCATGATACCACCAAAGGCTGGGACTATATGGCAGACAAAACGGCCATTTCTTTTGGCGGCTTTAATGCCGATTTTCCCGCCCACTATTAGCTAGCTATTTTGCTGATTTCCAGGAAAATCGTGCCCAATATTTCCAAGTTTGTTGATGACACAAACTTGGTGGGAATGTGACAAGTGAGGAGGCTGTCAAGAAGCTTCAAGGTTACTTAGACAAGTTGAATGAGTGGGAAAATATGTGACAGATGCAGTATTACTTGGATAAACGAGAAGTTATCCACTTCAGCAGAAAAAACTGGAAACAGTATATTATTTAAATGCGATAGATTGGGAAATGTTGACGTACGAAGGGATCATGGTGACCTTGTATACCAGTCACTGAAAGCAAACATGCAGATATAGCAACCAGTTAAGATGGCAAATGGTATGCTGGCCTTCATTGCAAGAGGACTTGAGTACAGGAGCAAGGATTTCTTACTGCAGCTGTAAAGGGCCTTGGTAAGGCCACACCTAGAGTATTGTGTGCAGTTTTGGTCTCCTTACCTGAGTAAGTGTTTACTCGCCATGGAGGGAGTACAGCAAAGATTCACCAGGCTGATTCCTGTGATTGCTGTATGAGGAGTGATTGGGTCGAGTAGGTCTGTATTCAGTGAAATTTAGAAGAATGAGAGGGGATCTAATAGAAATGTATAAAATCCAGACATGATTGGACAGACTGGGTGCAGGGATATTGTTTCCTGTGGCTCAGGAGTCTAGATCAAGGGATCACAGTCTCCGGATACGGGTAGGCCATTTCAGACTGAGATGAGGAGGAACTTCTTCACTGGTGAACCTGTGGAATTCTCCGCCACAGAAGGCTGTGGAGGCCAAGTCACTGAATACATTTAAGAAGTAATTAGATTTCTAGATTCTAGACGTGTCAAGGGGTATGGGGAGAGCATATCTCCATATGAGGGTTGAGATGAAACAAAGAATAAAGCACAGTACAGCGCAGGAACAGGCCCTTCGGCCCTCCAGGCCTGTGCCGATCATGATGCCTAATACCTGCTGCACTTCCGGGGTCCATATCCCTCATATTCTCAACCTATACCTCTTAAATGTCGCTATCTTATCTGCATCCACCACGTTCCCCAACAGCACCCCCTACCCTCTGTGTAAAAGTTTTGCCTCACACATCTCCTCTAAACTTTCCCCGTCGCACCTTAAACCTATGCCCCGAATTAATTGACTTTTCTACCCTGGGAAAAAGTGGCTTGACTATCCACTCTGTCCATGCCACTCATAATTTTGTAAACTTCTATCAGGTCACCCTTCAACCTCCAGCATTCCAGTGAAACCTCTCCTCTCCTCATAGCTAATAACCTCCAGACCAGGCAACATCCTGGTAAACCTCTTTAGCACCCTCTCCAAAGCCTCCACATCCTTCTGGTAGTGTGGTGCCCAGAATTGTACGCAGTATTCTAAATGTGGCTGAACTAAGTTTCTGTGCAGCTGCAGCATGACTTGCCAATTTTTATACTCATGTCCCGACTGATGAAGGCAAGCATGCCGTATGCTACCTTATCGGCCTGCGTTGTCACTTTCAGTGCTCTGTGGAACAGTACGCCCAGAACACTCTGCCTGTCAATACTCCTGTGGGTTCTGCCGTTTAATGTGTAATTCCCACTGGTATTAGACCTTCAAAAGTACATTACCTCACATTTGTCCGGATTAAACTCCATCTGCCATTTCTCCGCCCAAGTCTCCAACCGATCTATAACCTGCTATATCCTCTTGACAATTGTCTTCACTCCACAATTCCACCAATCATTGTGTTGTCTGCAAACTTGCTACTCAGGCCAGCTCCTCATAATAGTCTGAAGCTTTTTCCCAGGGTCAGTTGGAGGGCTAGCCATGATCATATTAAATGGCAGATCAGGCTCAAAGGGTTGAATTACCGACTCCTCCTATTTTCTATCTTTCTATGTTTGAGACAAAAGAACAATTTAAGATTCGGTTATGTGAAAGTTATTTGTCATGTTTTGCATTGGATGTTTGGGATTTCAAAGAGAGCGGCACTATTGGCATATGTACAACCCTGATATAAATCAAACAAAAAGAAAAAATCTATTTATGGAACCTCTCCCAACTTCAGAATTGCCCACTGTCCTTCACAACCACTGTCCTTCATAACAAATGAAATATTTTTGACTTGTAGTCAAGCTTGTGATGCACTTCATGGAAGACTGCAATGCAGACAGCAGTTCATCCATGATTTCAAAGATCCAGAAAGTTGAATCCAGCTTGTGTATTTTGCAAAGGTGCAAATAATTCATATGGATCGCTTTGCTGACGTAATAATATATTGGCAAAGCGGCCTGGTGAGTGCTACAACAGATGCAGGAACTGTGCTGGACCTCTTGCCAGCAGGATCAAGTAATGAGCTGCTAGCAGTACTTGCGGTGGGTTTCTCCATTGGTTGATACCAGAACTGGGAAATGTGATTCGGTGGAGAATCGGTTCCGACACAGAAATCGCAGTGGGTGCCGGATTTCACAACAAATCGCAATTCTCCATTGCCTCGATAACAGCGTCAATGCGTTCCAGGACACATGTAAAGTAAACACCGTTGGCATATCATTAGCGGGCCTGACCCGGTCTTCTCCGGGGCCACCGCAATGCTCCGCCTCCACTGGGACAAATTCTCGATGGCGAGGGTCGCTTGTGCTTTCAAAAATCGTGAAACAGGCGCCGTAGCTGATGAGGGAGAAGGGGGTGGGTTAGGAAAAGTGTCCAACTTTGTCATAGTTTGCTGACAGTTGTGCTTCTGGTCAGGGGGGGCTTCTACCAGGGCCAGGAGTAATAGCAGGGGGAGGCCAGGAGGTGGCCTGTGGGGTTGGAGTGGACGGAAATAGAGTACCATTGCGGCGGCCTACAAGGCAGCCATGCAGCTGCACATGCCACTGACTGCCCACTGTGAATTTAGGGCCACAGGTCGTATGTGCGTACCCCCAGGGCACCCCTCTAGGTGCCCTCTGGCCCCAGCCAACCCATCAGTGGGATGGGCGCGATCCAATGCAACCAGTGCCATCTTGTTGGCTGGGATGAGTGTGTGTGGGGAGTGTAATGCGTATATGCGGCTGCAGCTTGTCAACCTCCCGAGTGTCAATCACGGAGCTGACGAATCTCGCACCGTTTGTCATTGAATGAAATGAAATGAAATGAACTTATTGTCACAAGTAGGCTTCAAATGAAGTTACTGTGAAAAGCCCCTAGTCGCCACATTCCAGCGCCTGTTCGGGGATCGATTGTGTTCCATGTGGCGCTGCTGCTAGCCCCTGCATGGTCGCTGAATCGGTCCAGGTGTGGTGCCAATTCTGCTGTCGTGGAAGTCCACGAATCCTGCTCCGGCGTCAACACTTAGTCTCAGGATCAGAGAATCCCACCGATGGTCTTTCCCTCCCACATACTGTAATTCACCCACTTTTAATTTCACCATCTACACTCAATGGGTGAATAGCTTTGTCCGTGCTTGTTAGCAGGATAATTCAAGCAGCACTTTGTGAGGTGTAGGCCTGCGCAGGAACATTAGAATGTGGCTGGCATTTCTTCTTCCATTCCTGAGAAGGACATTATTGTGAGGATCATTATTGTCAACCCTGTCTTGGCTATGTGATCTCAACTAATTTTTGTGAAGTGTGAGATGGTGTGGAATGGCTCACTTCAAGATTTAGAAAGAATATTTAAATGCCTACCATTACCTGAATTTGTATGTGTACATCTCCAGTTGCCTTGATAGTCTTTATTTAATATGCATTGCTAGCGTTGTAATCTTGTAGAGATTAATAACGTTCAAAAAAAGATTCAAAATTCTAGTAGTTACGAGCTGAAAGAATTATACAACAAGATTTTACACTTTAAAACTTATACTGTAACAAATGACTAAAAGAACTGTTGACTGAACTGTTTATATTCATTTTGTTGGAAATTTGTAATTTAAGCCAGGGTTTGCCAGGGTTTTTTGAACTGCGGGTCATGACCTGCAGGTGGGTTGCGGGCAGGTGTCGGAAGGGTCATGGAACGATTTGTCACAGTGTTCCCGATCGATGGGGAAGCGCCCAACAGCCGCGATCGGCTTTTAAATTGAGAATGCCAGCCACAACCGGCTTTTAAACAGAACAATTAAGGCTTCCGGCCAGAAGTGGCAGCAGAGAGCAAGTCACAGGCCAAGCACATAGACAGGGCACATGATGCCAGTGTGTTCATACTTTTAGTCTGAAATTACAGAAGAGAGACTACTCCATTTTCTAGCTGTCACCAAGAAAGGCCTGCCCAAAATGACATTTAGGGCACGATTCAGCGGCCTCGTCATGCCCGACTTAGTGTTGGGACGAGGCCGTTGAATCTGGCAAGAGGCCTCTCAAGATTTGCGACGCTCCAAATGTCTTGCGAGATTCAACAGAATCCACCAGGTTACCCTGGTGGCACTGACAGGGTGTCAGGGCACTGCCTGGATGCCAGGTTGGCACTGCCAAGGATTGGGCCCAGGTTGCCTTACCAGGTAGAGGGATGGTGAGGGTGGGGGGGTTCCCGGGGCCACTATAGACCCCGAACCTACTGCCACTAGATACTTTGCACCTTCTGTTCAGTAAAACTATCTGTGCCTTTTTTTTGATCTCTACCCTCTTTATTTACCCTAAATATAAAGCTACAGTCCTAAAATATAATCTTACAAACGCCATTATTGTAACACTGGCATTTCAATTTCCGTGGCTTTCAGTAGCATCAAGTACCACAATACAATTACTGTTTAAATGCAAAATGAAAAATATCTTCATGTTACTGTTGAATATTCAACCCTATAGCCAAACAATGGAAGATTAATTATGTTCCCCTCAGAGATTGTTTACTTTATCATCCTGCAAAATGCATTTTGACCAGCTTATTAATGCTTACCATGCCAAATAGCTTGCCTTCATCTCATCAGATCCAGTACATTACTACACTGTGCTCCTTCTACATATTTACAATGCTTTATAGAAGGTGTGTGGGGGGACACAATCTGCATTAATTTACATTCGACCACTTGACATTTTGAAGTGCTGCAGATTCCATAGCATTTAGGAAATGAGCAGCTGTGTAAAGTGAAAGGATACACTGGTTATTTTCAGTTATCTCTGGGGACGTGACCAGCCACCACTCTGCTTTCTCATGCATGAATTATGTCTCTACAGTAATTGCTCCTCCTGCTGATGTACTGCTCCGTCAGTAAAAATGGGAGTGTAAATTGACTGGATGTCACCTGCCAGGTACTCTGTCGTCTTCCCCAATATATTTGACCTTCTTGCAATGAGGTCTGAAGCAGTGTCTTGGAAGTGGTAGCTTGATCGATTTTTGTCTTGTTTCTATGGTTACTCTCTGCAGTGAGAAGCTTTAGGATGAAACAGAGACAAAACCATTTAAGCTATATTCATACTGCAGGTGCCAA
Source organism: Scyliorhinus torazame (assembly GCF_047496885.1). NCBI lineage: Eukaryota > Metazoa > Chordata > Chondrichthyes > Carcharhiniformes > Scyliorhinidae > Scyliorhinus > Scyliorhinus torazame. Next base: position 92,815,844 of record NC_092720.1, on the reverse strand, counting down.
ATAATTAATGACCTTTATTTTTCGCAATGTTTTTCTTCATGAGAAATGTTTATAATGAAACAGTATGTTGTTAACATTTGTGCCTTATTTTGTTCCCCCTAAAATTATCTTAAAAACGCTGCCAACTAAGACCAGGTCAGATTAGCCATTTTGCAATATCTGTTCGTCCATGTCATTAAACAGGCAAAAGCAAATCTATGTCATTTATAGAAATAGTGTTATCTTTTTTGTATTTCACAGGATGAGGGCATTTCAGTCAACATTTATCACCGATCCTTAACTGCCCTTGAGAAGGTGGTGGTGAGCTGCCGCCTTGACAAACAAATGGCTTGCTAGGTCTTTCAGAGGGCAGTTAAAAGTCAGCCATGTTGCTTGGGGGTTTGAAGTCACATATAGGCCAAACCAGTTGGGCCATGCAATTGGCAAAGTGTTTCAAGATTGAACATTCTTCCACAGCTGAGAAGTTCAATATTAGTTCCAGTGCCATACTTTGGAGTCTGGCTTCTGAAGCAATTATGCTCACTCAAGCAACACTAATCGCTGAGAGTGCCAATGATCACTCCTGCAGTGTTAACCCCTCGTATGCAGACTTCTAAATCAACTGAGGGTTATGGGACTGCAGAACAGTTGGACGATTGGGCAAGTTTGAGGATCCTCTGGCTACCAATAGGCATGGATCACTCATTGAGGGTGGCACTCCTAACACGCAGCATTATGGTTATATAAGCATTGAATATTAACACTCATGGTCCAAGCAAACTGTTCACCCTGGGAATGGAGGTTAGGCTAATACCAGAGTTTGAGCACAGGATGCAGTTGAGTGGCTGAAGCTGTCAGCACTGTGTTAAGGGATGTGGGTGGGGTTTTGATCTGTCAATCAAACTGAACAGGTGACCAGGACTCTCCGAGTTTTCTATCCCAGGCAAAGTGCCTCTGTGTCAGGGGCACTTTAAATACAGCACCCAAATTACTGAAGGCCCGAGATCACGGTGGGGTGGGCAATTCCGAGGCCGATCAGCAAGCGATCCAGCGTGAGTCCCGTGCCTCTGAATTTAAAAAAAATAAAGTGCTGCACAATGCAGCAGAAAAAGCCACTGTTAGTAGGACAAACCTGCTTTCCCGGCCAAAATCGAGCAATATAACTGTTATGCTGTCACGGACGTTAATGTACTCCACAGTATATTCTTAGAATTTGCAGAAAAGCTTTACGCGATTGGTTCCAGGATGAGCATCATGTGGAAAGATTAGTAAAAAACAAGATTGAAAGGAGATTTGATTTAGTATCATGGAATCCCTACAGTGCAGAAGGAGGCCATTCACACCATCGAGTCTGCACTGACCCTCCTAGAGAACACCCTTCCTGAGCCCACTCCCCTGCCCTATCCCTGTCACCTCATAACCCCACCTGACCCTAGATAGAGGTGTTGAAAATCGTGGCAGTCCAGACAGAAAGAAGCCCTTCCCATTGGCAGGAGGGTTGAGAGCCAGAGGATATCAATGTACGGTGAATGGCATAAGAACCAACAGCGACATGAGGAAAGACTCTTTTACGCAGCAAATGGTTAGGACCTGGAAAGCACTGCCTGAGAGGATGATTGAGGAAGCTTCAATAATGGCTTTTGTTGCCAATCGCCACCAGAGTCACCAATAATGTTGCCAGTTTAAGGGAATACTATCCCACGAGCGTCGCCAATAATGTTGCAAGTTAATAATGATGCTTTTTAGAGTTGCCAGGTATCAACTGATACCACCACAAGGCTTTACCGGATATCGATCAAAGGACCACTCAACCAGTTAGTCAGTTCAAGTTCAAAGATGGTTTATTTACACACGAGGATTACGTCGACTTGCAACAGAAAACACTACAAGTTAAACTACACCTAACAACTACAATAACCTGTACTTAGTTTCAGGGCAACCGGCTCTATGCAGATGGTCAAGACCTTTGTCCGGATCTTGCGTGGCTGGGTGGAAGAAGTGGCTCTGTTTCTGCTGAGCTCATCCGTCTGGTAGCAATCATTGGTCTTGAACTTGTCTGTCTGGTCGTTATGCTGCACTTGGGTTGGCATAGGCTGGATCCAAGAGAGGCCGAGCACGTGGCTGTGTCTCTTCATATCCCTCTGGGATTTCACACTCTTTGGGGCAGTCCTTAACTTGGACCCAATAATTCATCAGGCTTCGATCACTGCCTTTGATTTTGGCCAATAAAGGGGCGGGTGCCTTGATGGCTGGGCGTGTCCTTAGCGGTCATTGACCTTGGCTGTTTGGGCTCCCTGAGTAAAAGGAGTGGCGTCGATTTGTCTGTATCTGTATCGGTTACCTGAGTACAGTTCTTCTGTTCTGGGGAAATGGACCATTAGAATACAAATGAGCGGGGTTTTCGATCACGTCTAGCTACCTGGGTTGCAAATACACACACAAGCTCTGAGTGTCTCAGTCCTGGGTTGGCCATAATTCCCATGGTCCTTTGCAGGTGGCCATCTGAGATGGCTACATCCCGTCCTCTTGATCCTGAATGCGAAGCATGGTGGATCACACTGTTGATTGCTTATCCATCCCTGGTGTACCGGTTACCCTTGGTCAAGGACAGGTTCTGCACTACTCTGTCCTACATTTTTGGAGCATTTACCTAACATTTTTATTAACACGTCATACATTCATAATTTCTAACGGGTCACTATAAAACATTTCACTATTCTGCACAATTGAATATCTAACTAACACTATCTAAGCTACTCTCATGCTGCTGGCAAATATCAAAAAAGAATTTATGTACAATACAAGATTTCAAAACAGCAGCATCACATTTCTACTTAATCCATCAAAGTTAGAGAGGTATACGGTCTTTATTTTTATCAGCGATTACAGTGTTTGTTGAGTTGGGTGAATTTCAAAGAAGGGGGCTTGGGAGGCTCTTTTTCGCCATTTGCGGAGTCTAAGTGTCTGGATGACACTGCAGATTATTGCAATGACCAGCAGGTGTATGAAAGGGGGTACCATTTGGCAATGTTTTCGCACCAAGTGGGGGTTTCAGTGTCTATCTCTATGTGTGGTGTGTTGTCCGGGCTAGGGGTGTCATATTGTGTGGTGGTGTTTGGGGCTGGTGTGGTGTGGGGTACAGAGGCTTGTAACGCGCGCAGTTGTAGGAGTCCAGCGATAATCACAATGCAGGTCATCAGTCTTTGCTTCACCGTGTCTTCTTCCGTGTTTCGTGTGATCCTGGGGGTGCAAGCATAATATCTGTTATTATCTTTGGTTAATATCTCGTTTTACTTGTCTTTCTCTCCTTAATCCAATTTTCCCATTATGATCGTCACCATGTGTGACTCCCTCATTTTTCTTTTTTGGAAATAACGTTTTGAGAGACAAGAAATACCAATTTTTAAAGTACAGAGATTCTTGCAGCTTGTGGTCGATGCGGGGAGTGGGCGGACAATTTCTCCGACCAGTCTTTTCTTTACTTGCAACCAGTGGTGGTTCAGGCTCATCTTAACCAGCTGAATTTTAGGGCAGCCAGTTTTATAAAGTTTCTTCATCCCAGGGTAGTTTGCGTGTAGCAGCATATGTGGCAACCAAGTGTGTCATATGTGTAAGTAGCAGGTGGGGAACGACCAGAGGGTCGCGGAAGGTAAAGGGATGAGTGTACAGACTGTGGGAAAGAGCATTCTTTAAACCACAATAAAAGAGCGGATAAGGGAAAACTAAGACTTGCCAAAGACAGTGAAAAGTGTAAAGAACCATTCCAGAGTACTCAAAGTGACGGGAACATGAAGTGCGTGTGGGCCGTGGCAGGGCAAGAATGGGTGGAATTCCTGGGTAGGGCGGTGATCAGTGTCGTTGCTCCACTTCCCGAGCTTAACTGACCGGATGCATTTGGAGTCCTCGGGTAGGGCGGGGATTAGTGCCGTTATTCCCTACCTGGGTGACCTAAAGGAGCGGAAAGAATTTGTAACACGTGAGATTCAACAATTGTTCCTTTAACAACCATTGGTCAGTAAATGGCGTCGGAAGAGTAACTATGACTGTATCAAGAAATTGGTTTTCAGGCTGACATTAATTAAAACCATGTACCAAGAAGAAAGAAAAAAGGAAAATAAAAAGACGGGCAGGCTCCATCAGAAAGTAGGACACCGTAATTCTTATGCGCCGTCTTTTTCTCCTCATCTGGACATCTCAGGGTTCTGTATCAAAAAGCGTTGTAAAAGGATTACCATAACCAGAGTCAGAATCTGAATCATCACCATCTCCCGGTTGCCAGACCTGTGTCTGCGTTTTTGTGCCATGGCCACGTGGGCCGTCGTGGAATCCGAATCGTCATGTCTAACCAGTCTACAAGAATTGTCGCGGTGCCATAAAGGGGTTCATTTGTCATGAGGCATAGGGGCGGTGGCAGTGAAGGACAAGTTACTGTTGTCGGGAGGTGGCGGAGGCTCTGGCTCTGGCAGGGGGTATAGGGGGCCAAACATATCTTGGTCATGGTACCAGGGGCTGAAGTGACAGGGGCCGGGGAGGTTGTACCAGTGATCAGTGATGGTGGTCAATTCGGGGAGGCTGGCGCTGTCGTCGGAGTCAAGCTCAAGGTGGAAGGTCATCCCTGTGGGCGGAGACAAGGCCGGGTCTGTGGGCGTGGACGTGCTGTCAGGGCTGGGGGAGGGTTGGACTAGGTTGTCGATGGGCAGGGCGGAATCGTCTGCTATTGCTAGGGAGATGTGGTAGGAGTGGCTACATTATGTTCCATAGACTTTGAGCTGGTTGATGTGGAACCAACCAGTTTTACCATTGGGGTACATTATCTTGTACACAGAGGGGCTTACTTTGTCCGAACTGGAGTAGGGTCCTGCAAATTTGGGGGAGAGGAAAGAACTGGGATTGTAAAGGGAAACCATTACTTGCTGACCGACTGTGTACTCTATGGGGTGGGCGGTTTTGTCAAAGCAGGCTTTACTCTGCTTCCTTCTAGCGCCTAGTCGGACAACTGCAGCAAGCTGTGCTGCTTTAATATTGTCTGTGACTTGTTGGACTGCTTTTTCATGGGTGAGGGTGGTGACTGTGGGGCTTGCCAAATCGAGACCTAATAAATATTAAATTCCTTTCATGGGCCGTCCGGTCATGAGAGTGTGGGGGGTGAAATCTGTGGAACTGGTAACGGTGTTCCGAATAAACATAAGTGCAAATGGTAGAACTGTGTCCCATGTGGTATTATTCTGTTGCACCACCTTTCTAATGGTCGTTTTTAAAGTGCGATTAATTCTCTCAACAAAGCCGCTGGATTGGGGGTGATACGCAATGTGAAATTTTTGTTTGTTTCCAAAAATCGTTAGGACATTTTGCATGACTCTGCCGGTGAAATGGGAACTTTGATCTGACTCAATGCTGCGGGGGAGACCCCAGCGTATAAATATCTGTTGGGTCAAAATCTTAGCTGTGGCCTTTGCAGTGTTTGTCCGTGAGGGAAATGCTTCTACCCATTTTGTAACGGTGTCGATTACCACTAATACGTATTTGAAACCATTTCTGCAAGGGGGGAGGGGGCCAATGTAGTCGAGTTGCAAATTTGTCCAAGGGCCATTAACAGGTCGGGTGTGTCTCAATTGTCCCTTCTTGGAGTACCTTTCAGGATTGTTCTGTGCACAGATTAAACAATTCTCAACATAATGTGTTACATCGGATTTTAAATCGGGCCACCAGCACAAAGGTCTTAAATGGGCAATGGTATTGTCTATCCCCTGATGTCCGTGTCCGTCATGAAACTGGTAAATTATCTGGTTTCTGTCCTGGGTGGGGACCACATAAATTAAATTTTTCAAAACTATACCCTCCTGTACCGTCAGTGAGTCCTTGCATTTGTCATAGGGGGCTGGGACGTTACCGTCTAAAACTTGTTTGAGAGTGTCGTCTGCCTTTTGGGCCTGGGATAGATCCTCGATGTTGGTCTGAGAAACCTGGACTGCTTGGATCGGTTCACTTTCGGGGGGTTGCCAAAAGTGTCCGTGGCGTGACCCTGACTTGGCTAAGGCGTCTGCCTTTACATTACCGGGTGGGGAGGAACGATGATGGCTTCTCACTTTAATAATACTGTACGTGCGGTCTTTAACTGTCCTAAGAATGTGTTTCAACAATGGCGCTGAGAGTAAGAGTTTACCATCAGCGGTTACGAATCCTCGAGATTCCCACAGGGGCAGGAATTCTGTCAAGGTATTGTACACATATAAACAGTCCAAATATATGTCTGCGGGGGTTGGAAAGGAATTAGAGTGCTGCACCACATATGCTATGGCTGCTAGTTCTGCTGCTTGTGATCCTAGGTGGCTGGGCAATTTTAAAGAGATTTCTTCCAATGCGCATCCCTGTGCGTCTTCTACATAAATTCCACAGCCAGTTATTCTCTTTCCATTTTCTATCGTGGAGGAACCGTCTACATAAACCTTTAAAGCGTTGTCTATGGTGTGTGGATTCTGTGTTTTACTGCCTGCTCGTGTGTGCAGTGACTTCGGAATAAAGTTTCCTGTGTGGTGTTGGGCTGCTATGATCTGGCACCCATGTGGGGTCCCTGCATACTGAAGGTTATCTGCTAGAAATATGTGGGTCTTTGTACGTTTGACTGTAATGTCCCTTCCTGTAACAACAGTGTCCAGCGAGCTGCTCTGATCTGGCTAACTGAACTGTCCTTTAACCTACCATCTAACAGTAGCTGCGTTGGGGTGTGCTCGGTTAAAATCGTTACTGGGTTAAGGCCTGTGATGTATGCAAAATACTGTACTGCCCAAAAGACTGCAAGCAAGTGCTGTTCGCAGGCTGTAAATTCTTGCTCTATGGGATCCAAACTTTGTGAGGCATAGGCTACGGGTTCTAAGCGGTCATGTCTTTCCTGTAGAAGTACTGCTGATAGGGTTCGGTCGGTGGTTGCTACTTCTATAGCATAGAGAGAGTGTGGGTCTGGAACTTGCAAGCGGCGGCTGTGCCTAGGACGCGTTTTAATTAATCGATGGCGTCTGTGTGCTGAGGAAGCCATTCCCATGGGGCATTCTTTTTAAGGAGCTCTGACAGTGGAGCTGCTTTTGTGGCAAAACCATCTATATGGTTCCTACAATATCCAACTAATCCTAAGAATGATCGGAGTGCAATGATATTGTGGGGCAGGGGCAATTTAACTATTGACTCAATTCGCTTCTGTTCGATCTCTCTCTTGCCGTGGGTGATAATGGTGCCTAAATAAAGGACCTTTTCTTTTCAGATCTGGGCTTTTTTGGGGGTTGACCTTGCATACAATGGATTGCAAAAGACCGAGTAATTCTGAAAGAAGCTTTACATGCTCTACCTTTGTGTCCATCTGTAGGAGTAAGTCGTCCACATACTGTATAAGGCATTCGGGGTGGAAAATTTGGAAAGTCCGTTGGCCAATTGTTGGAGGAAAATGGAGCGGGAGTTGTGGAATCCTTGCGGGAGGCATGTCCACGTATACTGCTGCCCTTGAAATGTGAACGTGAACTTATATTGACAGGTCTTGTCTAGCGGGATGGACCAAAAGCCATTGCTGATGTCCAGCACTGTGAAGTACTTTGCTTGTACTCCCTGCTTGAGCATGGTCTTGGGACTCGTGGCAACGGTGGGGGCTGCTAAAGGCGTGACCTTGTTAATTTCTCGGTAGTCAATTGTCAGTCGCCAAGAACCATCGGGTTTTTTCACGGGCCAAATTGGGGCTACCGGCCAAATTACTCCTTGATCTAATAAGCTATTAATGACTTTTGAAATCTCACCCTTGGCTTGCTGTGGGAAACCGTATTGCTTTTGTGGCTTAGGATCGGGACCTGAACTTGTGACCATTCCTGGGATCTTCCCACACTCGTGTCTGTGTTGGGCGAAGGAAGCTTTATGTTTTCTGAGGACCTCTCTAATGCCTGGTCTGTACTAATTGTTTGCGGATCAAACCAATAGTCTCCTACTGAGCAAATCCTATGTTCATAGTCCCCTACTGTGAGCGTAGCGGGGGCTCTCACTGTTTTGGCCATTTTCCATACACATCTATTCACGAGGTCAAAGGAAAGGTTGGGGGAGCTCATAAAATCGATTCCTAGAATGTGCTCGGCTGTTTGGGGCAAGCCTACTAAGACAACGGGGTGTCTGGTGATTATGGTTCCTATCTGAATATCTACGGGGGCTGTGATGTATCCCTGCTGTACGTGTCCGGTAAATCCACTGAGGGTGATGGTGTCTGTGGTGGGCCATTTGTAATGCTGGAACATTGTGGAGGAGTTTAAAGTGGTGCGGGACCCTCCTGTGTCCCAAAGAAATTCTACTGGATGTCCCCGGACTGTGCCTGTGACTACTGGTCTGCCTGATTTGGCCCAGAGTGTGTCGCAGACCCAAGTTGGAGAGTCCGAACACTGTCAATCTATGGTGTTGATTGCTTAATTACCTGAACGGGCGCTAACGCTATGTATGGACCTAACATTGTTCCTAGGTGGGGGGTTTGGTTGTTGGTGTTGGTGCTAGTTCGGGGGGTTTTGTCGGCATTCGCGGGCGTAATGTCCCATGTGTCTACAATTATAGCAACCTCGTGGTGCCTGTGCTCTGGGGTGCTGTCCTTCATGTCTACCCTCATTTATCCATGCTGAGTCCTGGTTAGTCCTGACTGGGTGCATATTTGCTTCTATCTGTTTCTGATCTGCCTTCCTGTGTAAGGATTGCTCCCAAGCTCTGGAGAGTCTCTTTAATACCCACACTTCATTTGTGTGTGGTCTGCGGGGTCGTAATTCGCACAAGCCTTTTGGCCTGCTTCTGTGGCCCGCGAGACTAAAGTGCGGGCCCATTTAGTGGTGTCGTCCTCATTTAAGTGTGCGCGGTTCAAATCCCCAAATACTGTGTTAAAATGGATCCAAAGGCGATCTGCAAATGCGGTCAGATGCTCTCCCTTCTTTTGCCTACAGCAGTTTAAACGTTCTACTGGGTCTCCCTTGTTGTACCCGATCGCATCTAAAATGGCCATTTTCATCTCCTACATTCTGGGGTTCTGGCAAAGCTGAACTGATGTACTGGTCAAGGCTCATTACTATAAGTTTAACTTCCTCCCTATTGTCTAGACGTACATAACCTTTTGCTGGCGTACTCTCTCAAAGAAATTATGCGGGTCTGCGGTGGGTTTGAATGGATCAATTTTAGCGCAGGTATCTCTCAATTGGGTGATGGATAATGGGGTGGTGTAAACGCAATCAGGCTCTTCCTGATCCGATGACTTGCGCTGTGTGGTGACCGGATTCATGGGGGGGGGGGGGTGCTGCCTGTGCAGGTGGTGCGGGTGCTTTCCTTTTCGGGGCATGGGGGGCTCTATTGTGATTTTCTGTGTCCTCCATATGTCTCTGGGCAGTTTCATTTAGTTCTTGCCAATTGGGGGCACCTTCCTCATCTAAATTTTGTCCAAAAGTATACCTAAATCCATTTTGCACTGAAAGCAGTGACCGCAACTTCTCTATTTGTTGTCTACATGTCGCGTGGTCTACTGTGCTCTGTCTTTGTTCTGTAGTGGAGCTATGGAGCGTCGTAAAGCTGCCTTTAAATCCGCGCATTGACTCGTTAACTGTGATACCTGCTGTTCTGTCTCTTCTCTTACCAAGACTGCACGTTGTGTATCTTGGTAGGCTTTATCGTACTGGGTCTGAAAGCTGCTAAGGTGAACTAAACAAGATTGGTGTGCCCGTTTGACATCAGCCATCTCTTTATCTTTAGCTGCCAACTGATCCCAGAGTTGCTCAATAATCTTTTCGCTTTCACTATTGTTTCCCTCATTCTTCTCTTCTTTCTCAACTAACTGCCTGTGGAGCGTCCTCATGACCTCCTCTGTGCCTCGCAACTGAGCCAAACAGGACACTATTGCCATCGGTTTTTGCTGCATTTTTCTTATGCATCCCAGTTAGGTTGTCCCACCAGGTTTGTCCTATGCTTCCTGGACCTGCTTCTTCATTTGAACAAAAATCGGACCAAAGGGGCCATCCTTTCCCCTTTAAATACTTCCTCAACTCTTCTCCCCATATGGGGCACTGCTGTGCTCTGTTGGTCGCTGCGACCTCGGGTTCCGGTGGGTTCATTAAACGTTCCATCGCTTTTGTGGCCATTGCTTCTAATATCTCTTTTCCTACCGTTAATCTCTGTTTCCTATCGTTAATTTGCGACAGGGGGATTTACATAGAATTTACAGTGCAGAAGGAGGCTATTCGGCCCATCGAGTCTGCACCGGCTCTTGGAAAGAGCACCCTACCCAAGGTCCACACCTCCACCCTAGCCCCATAACCCAGTAACCCCACCCAACACTAAGGGCAATTTTGAACACTAAGGGCAATTTAGCATGGTCAATCCACCTAAGCTGCACATCTTTGGACTGTGGGAGGAAACCGGAGCACCCGGAGGAAACCCACGCACACACAGGGAGAACGTGCAGACTCCGCACAGACAGTGACCCAAGCCGGGAATCAAACCTGGGACCCTGGAGCTGTGAAGCAATTGTGCTAACCACCATGCTACCGTGCTGCCCTAAGGCGGCGATTTGAACTGCGGGTATAGCCTAAGCTATTTTCCGGTTCACAATTCCCTCGATAGTTTTGACACAATCTAACGGGTTTACCTTATATCCCTGTCAGTACGCATGCAGGTTAGAACATTGATTTGGTTGATATGGGCTTGCACTTGTGGTACTTTCTCTTTCACGCAATTGGATTTCAAAGTTTATGGGTTCTCTCGGAGTGACAAAATCACTTCTAATTCGAGTCCCGTCAGATGTCGCCAATAATGTTGCCAATCGCCACCAGAGTCACCAATAATGTTGCCAGTTTAAGGGAATACTATCCCACAAGCGTCACCAATAATGTTGCCAGTTAATAATGATGCTCTTTAGAGTTGCCAGGTATCAACTGATACCACCACAAGGCTTTACCGGATATCGATCAAAGGACCACTCAACCAGTTAGTCAGTTCAAGTTCAAAGATGGTTTATTTACACACAAGGATTACTTCAACATGCAACACAAAACACTACAAGTTAAACTGCACCTAACAACTACAATAACCTATACTTAATTTCAGGGCAATCGGCTCTATGCAGATAGACAAGGATTTTGTCCGGATCTTGCGTAGCTGGGTGGACGAAATGGTTCTGTTTCTGCTGAGCTCACCCGTCTGGTAGCGATCGTTGGTCTTGAACTTGTCTGTCTGGTCGTTATGCTGCACTTGGGTTGGCACAGGCCGGATCCAAGAGAGACCGAGCACATGGCTGTGTCTCTTCTTATCTCTCTGGGATTTCACACTCTTTGGGGCAGTCCTTAACTTGGACCCAATAATTCGACAAGCTTCGATCACTGCCTTCGATTTTGGCCAATAAAGGGGCGGATGCCTTGATGGCTGGGCGTGTCCTTAGCGGTCATTGACCTTGGCTGTTTGGGCTCCCTGAGTAAAGGGAGTGGCGCTAATTAGTCTGTATCCATATCGGTTACCTGAGTACAGTTATTTTGTTCTGGGGAAATGGATCATTAGAATGCAAATGAGCGGGGGTTTCGATCACGTCTAGCTATCTGGGTTGCAAATACAAACACAAGCTCTGAGTTTGTCTGAGTCCTGGATTGGTCATAATTCCCATGGTCCTTTGCAGGTGGCCATCTGAGATGGCTACACTTTCAAAAGAGAATTAGGTAAGTATCTAAAGTGAAAACAATTTGCAGGGATACAGGGCAACAAAAGGAAGCTGGACTAGCTGAGTTGCTCTTGCAGGTAGCTGGTATGGAGGAGATTAACTGAATGTCCTCCCCTTGTGTTCTAGCCATTCTCTGATTCTGTGTAACCCTGAAATAGTCATTTTTTTTCTTCATGGAAGGCATGATATAATAATGGAAACTTGTGCTAGTATAGTAATTAGTACTTAATATTTGACTCATAGCTAACACTGTATCCGTGTAATGTGGCACCTATACCCTGTGAAACAGAAGGAAATGAGGGTTGTTTTCCATTTATACTGATCCGTTATTGGCAAAGCTTCCTGCACGAGTTCTCTGTGGTGTTGTACTGTACCAGATTTGAAAAGCCTTCAAAAAGCTTGGCAACGCAACCTATTAAGGTCTTGTCACATTTATTTGACCAAAAATTGTCTTTCTTCCTTGCTCCTATGGACTGGCCACAGCCCAGTCCATACATTGACGCACGATTACTTCCATTCATTTTGATCCACCTGCATTTTGTTGCTGAGTGGTTCTCTTTTGCAAATGGCATTACTCTTCCCTTCAGGGCTTCCTTCACCTCCAGCATGTGATCACGGCAATGAGGCCATTTTGGGCCCTATCCATTTCTTGGTTAAATCTGAAGTAGTTCTATAAGCTCAGCCAGCAGCTGCTGATACTGAAAATCCTTCTGCCACAAACCTCAAAAGCTTTTTCATTGTACAATACGCAGCCATGTTTGTCACAATTATGTACTATTCCGCTCAGTGGAGCACCTGAGAAATGAAAGGGGTAAGAAATTGGCATAGTACCAGCAGAGTCAGCACTCCAACTCATTTTCCCTCCATTCACTGCTAATACAGAACCTCATTTTGGGTGTTTATGCAGACGATCATCCAGTTCAGGATTTCTCGGAGGTGCTGGAACATGAACGGGGAAAAAGATCCCTGGGTGGTATTTGCTAAGGAGAAGAGCATGACTGAGATGGAGTCATGAAAGGCCGATCTCCCAAACAAATAAAAATGATTGCAGATATTTATAACTGTGCACAGGTATTAATGGGGCACTTTGCTTATATTTTGCAAAATTGTTTAATATTTTATGTTAAAATGCCATTTTAAAATCTATATCCTAGGGTTTTTGCACAACTGTTCAAAATCCTCGCAAAATTAATTATTTGATCAGTTTTGTGGTAGTTAGTGCTTTGTTAGCGGTGGACTGATAATAATTGAGATTTTCCATTGGTAATGTGATGGCTATTTGTTCTTGTTTGGTAGCTTGCGTCGTTGGTGCTTTTTGATCGATTAAAACTTTGCCAATGAGCTTGTTTGAAAGACTAACTTAACAGATGCTAGTGTGAACTTACATTTTTATTACTGAACAGGAAACAAACCAATAGAAAAAAGAACCTCACAGTTTGTAAAATCAGCTGGCACTGCATTACTGAGTCAGGTAATAATTATTTCATCCAATCATGTTTATGAGGTATGGTACGTTTGCAACATATGAACAGGAATAGGGCAGTTACCCCCCCATGAGCATGTTTTCAACATTAAATTAGATCATGGCTGCCCTGAAGCCAAACTCCATATACCTATCTTTGCTCCATGTTTCTTAATAACTTTAGTTAACAGAAAACATCTATTAATCTAAGATTCAAAATTAATAATTGATTTTGTGTTATGATCTCTGTAGAGACTGATAATTTCAAAAAAAGAATTGTGCTTTTAGTTGACAACTGAAAGAATGACATGACAAGATTTCACATTTTAAAACTTTGGGCGCGATCTGCCAATTGCGTCCTGCCGGAACCGTGGCACAACGGGATTCCCGATGGCTGTTATGCCTCGCAAAATCTGGTTAGATTTCACAATGGGCGGGACCCAGTCTCGCACGCTAAGTGAGCTTAAGAACCCACTTAGCCGTGCTCGTGCCGGATATAATGGACAAACGTTAATTGGACCACTTAACGAGGCCCCACAGGCTTCATGCCGCAGATGATGGCCCCGCCGGCTGATTCATTGGGACCGTGCCTACTAGCTCCCCACTAACAAGGGGGAGCAGCAATTAAACAGTCCCACAGAGCAAACCCCTCACAGGTTGTAAACATGCCGACGAGTAGGCCAGCCCCACGATTCGGGGTGCCGACCTGGCCAGATTGTTGGATGTGGTCAAGATCAGAGGCGATGCCCTATCCCCCGAGGGACTCGGAGGGTCAGCCACAGGTCAGCCAGTACCACCTGGGAGGAAGTGGCAGCAGCTGTCAGCTTGAGGAGTGTCACCAGGAGGACCTGCACCCAGTGCCGTAAGATGGTCAATGATTTCCACCAAGAGTATGGCACCGGCCCCTTGGCACCGCCCCTGCCAAACCTTCTCTGCTCCTCCCCTGCCCCTCATCTCCCCCACAAGCATGTGTCTGGCACTGCCCCCATCCAACACAGTACCATGCCCCGGCCGCACCCATGTCCTGCAGTGCTGCCCAGGCCGGCTACCCCGCCCCCTTGCAATGAAAAATGAACGATTCCCCCTCTGAGACCACGCAGGAGAAATTGACCAACAACAGATGGGAAAGGACCCAGACGGGCGGCGGGGTGCCAGACATCAGAGTCCTCACCCCCTAGGAGTAATGAGCCCTGTAGGTCATGGGGTGGCCGAAAACAAATCTATTACCAACTTAGAGATTGGTGTATAGCACAGGGAAGAGGATTTATCATGCCCCACCCACTGACCACATGCCCATTCTCCCCCAGGATCTCCATCCGATGGTGCCGGCCCACGTAATGATTGTAATGAAGTACTTTGATAGTTTGGTCATGAGGCACATCAACTCCATACTCCCAGAATGCCTAGATGCACTGCAATTCGCTACAGCCACAACCTGTCCACAGCAGATAACATAACGACCCCCCTTATCCGCCACAATACCCACCGCCTCAAACGCCACCCGCTTACTCAACAAGATTGCGACCCCCCCTGATCTTCGCATCCAGCCCTGAGTGAAAAACCTGTCCCACCCATCCCTTCCTCAGCCTGGTTTGATCCACGATCTTCAGGTGTGTTTCCTGTAGCATGGTTATGTCTGCCTTCAGCTCCTTTAAGTGCAAAAACACCCGGGCCATCTTGACTGTCCCATTCAGGCCTCTCGCGTTCCACGTGATCAGCCGGATCGGGGGGCGGGGGGGGGGGGGGGGGTCTACCCCCTTCCCCCACCAACCAGCCATCTCCTTTTTTAGGCCAGCCACATGCCCGCGCCTCCCGCACCCTCCAGCCCCCCAGGCAGAGGCTCCCCACCCCGACTCTCCCTCTTACCATCAATTCCCCCTTAGTCAGCACAGCAGCAACTAGTCGTCCCCCCAAACCCCCCCTCCCCCGGCCAAGCAACTGCTTAACCCCCCTGCCCCCCCCATTGCACTCCCGTAAGTCAGCTGACTCATGCTGACCCCAGCCACTCCCGTCTCTACCTCCAATCCCCCTGTGGATTCCCCATCCAAATCTCCAGCCCCCCCCCCCACCTAAGTGGGGTAATGCGAACATCGAGCACAGTACCGTCCCCCGCTTCAGGTACCGCCCCCACCATTTCGCGGGAAAAACCGTGCTTCCTGCCTGGGCTGACCCAACCCTCTGTGACGCAGCTCCTCTCAACTGCGACCTCACCCAAATCCCCGACACAAGAAAGACACAAGAAAACGCGGAGAAAACCCCACCCAAACTCCGCCCCATCCCCCTCACCAACAACCCCCATAACATACTGCAATCCATTAACTCGAGTCCAACTTCTCATTCTTGATGAAAGTCCACGCCTCATCCGGCGTTTCAAAATAATGGTGTCGGTCCTGGTATGTGACCCACAGCCTCGCCGGCTGTAGCAGCCCGAACTTCACCCCCTTCCCGTGGAGGACTGCCTTGGCCCGATTGAATCCTGCACGCTTCTTGGCCAGCTCTGCACTCCAGTTCTGATAAATCCGGATCTCGGTGTTCTCCCACCTGCTGCTCCGCTCCTTCTTCACCCATCGCAGGACACACTCCCTGTCGGTGAAGCAGTGGAACCTTACCACCATAGCCCTCGACGACTCATTCGCCCTCGGCCTCCTTGCCTGGACTCTGTGCACCCCATCCAGCTCCAGG
The DNA here is from genome assembly GCF_047496885.1 of Scyliorhinus torazame. NCBI lineage: Eukaryota > Metazoa > Chordata > Chondrichthyes > Carcharhiniformes > Scyliorhinidae > Scyliorhinus > Scyliorhinus torazame. The sequence goes on along the minus strand of NC_092720.1, from coordinate 92,800,023 downwards.
GGCCTCGGGAAGGCCCCCGTGCCCATCAGCGTACTCAGCATCGTGGTCACATACACCCTAGTATCCGACCCCTCCACGCCTTCAGGGAGACTCAGAATCCGCAGGTTCTGCCTCCTCGACCTATTCTCCAGGTCCTCCAGCTTCTCCTGCCATTTTATGTGCAGCGCCTCGTGCGCTTCCATCTGACCGCCAGGCCTGGAATCTCGTCCTCATTATCAGAGGCCTTCCGCTGCACCTCCTTGATCGCCGTCCCTTGCATCGTCTGGGTCTCCACCAGCCTTTCAATCAACGCCTTCATAGGGGCCAACATCTCCGCCTTCAAGTCAGCAAAGCAGCTTCTTAAAAACTCCTGCTGCTCCCGGGCTGCCTGATCCCCGCCCGCCGCCATCTTGTTTTTTCACGCCCGTTCTCCTCTCTTCTCTAAAGCCACTTTTTTGACCGCTCCACTCCTGGTCCACTCCATACAGCGCTGGGGGACCCTCACTGCTTCCTTCCCACACCGGGAATAGTCGTCCAAATGCTGCTGGAGCTCCTTAAAAGGGCCCAAAAGTCCATTATTGGCAGAAGCTGCCGACTGTGCGACCTACCTAGGCATAGCTGCAACCGGTAGTCTTCGCAACTTTTATGTTTCATATTTCAGTTTGTACGATTAGTTTACAGGTTTCATAACCACACATAGGAAACAAATGAAGATATTTACCGAGATTTACAAATTAATGTTTTCATTATCATTGGCAATAACTTATTTTGTGTTAGAAAATTGACCAGTATTTTATCAAGGAATGCAAATTTATTTAAACATTGCAGCTATCCAATTATCATACATCCTCTGTTGCACTGACACCACCATAAAATCTGAATGCTACACCACTTGATTATTTCTAATACAATTTAAAGTATTTTGCGTATGGAACCCACCTATAAGACAGTTGAATGTTGGACGATGTTGCATCCCGGTTGGGAATCTGTGACCATACTACAGCCCATGACGTGAGCTGTTTTGAAATGGGCTTTGGACAGAAATCTGCTGAAAGGGAATATTTTCCTGGACAGCCTCCTGCCTGTTTGGCAATCCATAAGCAGGCATGTGACTGAAATGCGAGATGAGCTGTTGTTTTTCAAAGATTTGCATGATAACCAGTTGTGAGCAATGTCTGATCATGGAATGGACATCTAGGACCTTGAGTATTGACAGATTTCTTTGAAATCTGCTAATCTTTGAAGAGAGTCCTTTTTCAAAGAATCGGCACAGCTGCCAAAGTAATTCAGTTGGTCAAGTAGCAGAGCAGGCTACAAGTGTGAGACAGGCAACCGACTCTTGTTCAAGGAGGGTTTCGTTTTTCTTATTAAGTAAAGGACTCGGTGAAGTGGGTTGCTATGCATGTGATCTATCAGATTTTAATAGCACACAGCTGACGTTGAGCTCAATGTGACTGTGACTTTCATATATTGAGGTGTTCATTGGACATGATCCCCTTCGGAAGTTCCCGGATAAGGGTTTGCTTGGCAATTGCCCAGAAGTGCAAGCTTCCCATGGACAATTACCCTGCACTGGGAACCATTCGAAAAAGCGATTTAAATCGCAAACCTTAGATGGTTCCGACTGGGTTACACCTTCTGGATAACTAGGTAAGAGCTCACAGTGTTAGGGGTGGTATATCAGCATAGATCGTGATTGGCTAACTAACAGGAAGTGGAGAGATGGAATAAATTAGTAACTTTCAGGTTGGCAAACTGTAACTAGTGGAGTGCCACAAGGATCAGTGCTGGGTCTTAACTACTTGAGATCTATATTAATGACTTGGATGAAGGAACTGACTATATTGTAACCACATTTGCTGACAATATCAAGATAAATCGGAACCAAAGTTGTGAGGAGGTTACAAAGAATTTGCAATGGAATATAGATAGACTAAGTAAATAGGCAAAAAATTGGCAGATCGAGTATTAGGTGAAAAAATGTAAGGTTGTCCACTTTAGCAGGAAGGACAGAAGAGCAGAATATTATTTAAATGGCGGGATATTCTGCAAAATGCTGCAGTACGGAGGGATCAGGGATTTAAAAAAATTGTTTATGGGATGTGGGTATCGCTGGCTCGGCCACAATTTATTGCCCATACCTAATCGCCCTTGAGAAGGTGGCGGTGAACCACCTTCTTGAACAACTGCAGTTCATGCGGTGAAGGAAGGGAATTCCAGGATTTTGATCCAGTGATAGTGAAGAAATGGTGATATTGTTCCAAATGTGCCTTGGGAAGGAGGTTGCAGGTGGTGGGGTTCCCATGCATCTGCTGCTCTTGTCCTTCTAGGTGGTAGAGGTCATGGGTTTGGAAGGTGCTGTCGAAGGATCCTTGGTAAGTTGCTGCAGTGCATCTGGCAGATGACATACACTCCTGCTACTGTGTGTCAGTGGCGGAGTGAGTGAATCTTTAAGATGGTGGATAGGGTCTTTGAATATATTCAAGGCTGAGTTAGTGAAAGTTTTGATTGAAAAGGCAGTTAAGGGTTATTGTGGGTTCATGTACGAGGATACAGGAAAGTGAATTAAAGGCCAGAATCAGATCAGCCTTGATCTTATCAAATGGCAGAGCAGGCGAGATGGACCGAATGGCCTAATTCTTATGACCTTTCCTTTTACAAATTGTGTATTAAAAAAACTTTAGGGTTTTGTTGTGTTAGCTGCTAATCTATTCTCATACTTGCTTTTTGCCCCACATATTTCCTTTGTTTAAATCTCCTCTGTACTTTCTAGATTCAGCTTGCTTCTCCATGTATTGTAAATCTTTTGTTCCCTCTTTTGAAGCAGCTACCATGTCAGCTCATTTCCGATCCAGCAGGGCTTCTGGATTATTGATTAACTTCACAGAAATGACCATTAACATCCCACAAATTGTGCTACTTGTGAAATCCATTCAACTTACTCGGAGTTCAAATCGGGCTCCTTGCCCTTTACTGCCATGGGATATGAGTGAAGATTTGTTTGTATTTTCATCTGATTGATTTCCAAATTCATCTCCATTGTATTGCTGGCTGAAGTCTGTCTCCCACCTTCAAACCGGAAAGGAAATAGTTGCCGCGCATTCTTTAATGATTTTTCAGCTAATTGCTTTTGGTGATCCAAATTAAAATCCTTATCAAGTAGCATGACTCTAACTGAAATCAAGAAGCTTCCGAATTTAAAAAGAAATTCTCAAATCAAATTCTTTCCTCCTTTTATTAAATGTGGTATCAGATGTTATTGAAATTGCGAATTAATATTCTCGTATAACATGACTACAAACTGCAGATTAAAGTTATTGTGTGAACTGATTAATATGTTTTCTTTGGGTGTAAACCGAATTTGCAATTTTACTTAAGTGGAACTTGCATTATATTGCTTATATTAATTTGAGAATTTGTCAACATCAAAATAAAATCCTTGTGCATGTGAATAATTGGAATATAAGGATTGAATTAAAACCAGCCCAAGGATGCTTACTGTTTCTTCCTGAACTCTGACTGTATTTGTCCAATATTAAGTGGATCCAAGTTTATCATTTGCCAGTTTTACATTTGCTGGACGGGACTTTAAGATATCGGAAATTCCAGCTGTTTCTGTTGCAATTTTGATCAAAAGGAAAAGCTGTATTCAAGATCAACAAATGCAAACTACACGGCTGCCTCTTGTACAAATGAAACACATGTGGCCTGTAACCAGGGCAGTGAAACTGGGGCAGGGCACCCCAAAGATCTGCTGGTGAATCCGCCCCCCAGATTTGCATGGCAATTGTCTGGGAAGATCAAACTTCCGATGGACAATTGTCCTTCACTGAGAACTATCCGACAATGTGATTTTACATCACCAAATCCAGATGGTTCCGGCTGTCTTACATCAGTAGTTACCCAGAAAAAATTAGAATAATTAAAGCCACGTCTAGCTTCTGGTATCTACAGCAATGATTCACCACCACCAGCGCCTCTCCCCACACTCCCTCCCAACTGCATTCTCCTCCCCACAACCACACTCCCACTATCCCCAACAGCACCCCCACCCAACTGACTGCCCTCTGCACCTCCTGACTTCACTCCCTGACTGCACCCCTGATGGCCCCCCCCAACCGCCTGCCTAGCCTGCCCACCTGCCTGAATGCCCTCCTCAACCTCCCACTATCCCCCCACCCACACAACTGACTGCCTTCGCCACACCCGAATCCCCCCTCTCGCTGTCCGCCCCTCCCTCTTATCACCTAAGCATTGCCTCCATTGACCACCCTGCCCCAATCCTAGCCGCTTTGTGGCAGTTTGTGTCATTAAAAAAGGATAGGGAAGGAGGCATGTCCTGCTTATGCAGTCATGAATAGAAGTCTGTGGGAACCCACTGCGCCACACAGATCTTGCCTGGCCTGAGTTGGAAGGTTAGTTGAGATAAGAACGGCTGGATATCCAGGGAAGGAACTACTAAAGGAGTGGCTATCTGACTGAGAAAGACTTGTCAATGGAGCAGCAGCACAGAACAAAAGAGCTCCTAGGTGATGTGTTGGGTGCTCTGAGGTACAGACGAACCAACATGATTGTGATTGGTACAATGCAGTTTTATTCCAACTAACTATTTACACATCTGACTTGGTACTCAGCACGTTGTGACTGTGTGAGTGTCTTGCTAATGAGGTCCTGGCCCTGTGCTGTCTCCAGATGGACTGGGCAGGAGGTGTCGTGTTTCTTGTCTTATACTGTGTCTGCTCTTGTCTGTGATTGGCTGTCGTGTTATGTGTGCTAATTGGTCTGTTGGTCTGTCTATCATTATGTATGTGTTATGATGTATGTTTGAATATCATGACATCCCCCTTTTTTACAAGATTATGTGCCTACGTGGTTATAAATATAAATTTGTCCTGAGTGCAGCTAAAGGTGTGTGTGCGTAATATTTACATCATGTACATGGGGCTTAACTATATACAAGGAGGGATGTCAGGTGTGACATGCTAACGAGGTTGTACCATAACAAAAGAAGAACAACGTTGAAATTTGGACCGATCAAACGAGGCCTGGAACGATAAAACAGTGACATGTTACAAAACAGTAGTTGCTAAAGTTTGACGTGTGAACAGTCTCATAAGTCCAGTCTAGTAGGTGGGTGACGAATTCGGGTTGACCGCCTCAAGGGTGGGTCGAGAACCACCGGCTGAGGTGCGAGCCTGGCCACAGGCGGCGACAGAAGGGTCATGGTATATGGCAGCTCCACGAAGTCGCTATCAGGAACCAGTGGAGGACACGGCGTCCGTGTAGGGTCCCGTTGCGAGCGTGGAAGTAGGCGACGGGCTCGGCGATTGCGCCTACGCATGGATCCATCCGGCATGCGTACCAGGAACGAGCGGGGAGCTGCGCGTCGGAGAACTTCGGCAGGTGCTGACCAGCCACCGTCTGGTAGGTGGATGCGGACGTTGTCTCCAGGGGCCAGGGAGGGAAGATCAGTTGCCCGTATGTCGTACGATCTCTTCTGGTGATCGCGCTGCAGTTGCATCCTATGCAGTACCGGAGCATGGTCTATTGTTGGTGCCAGGATGGAAGGCACAGTGGTTCTGAGGGCACGACCCATCAGCAGCTGTGCTGGTGAGAGACCAGTGGCTAGTGGGGCCGAGCGATAGGCCAGCAGGGCGAGGTAGAAGTCCGACCCGGCAGCAGCAGCCTTGCAGAGGAGTCGCTTGGCAATGTGAACGCCCTTCTCCGCCTTTCCATTGGACTGGGGATGCAGAGGGCTGGACGTCACGTGTGTGAAGCCATACGAAGCAGCAAAGGACGACCATTCCTGGCTGGCAAAACAGGGCCCATTGTCCGACATGACAGTCATCGGAATGCCGTGGCGAGCAAAAGTGTCTTTGCAGGCTCTGATGACAGCAGACGACGTCAAATCGTGCAGGCGTATGACTTCTGGGTAGTTTGAGAAGCAGTCAACTATGATGACATAGTCCATGCCGAGCGCGTGAAATAGGTCGACACCCACCTTCGCCGAGGGGAACGTCACCAGCTCACGGGGCAGAAGCGTCTCAGGAGGTTGCGCCGGCTGAAACCTTTGGCAGGTTGTACAGTTGAGCACCATGTTGGCAATATCGTCACTGATGCCCGGCCAGTATACCACCTCTCGGGCCCTCCATCTGCACTTCTCGACCCCTAAGTGGCCTTCGTGTAGTTGATCGAGAACCAGCTGGCGCATGCTGTGCGGAATTACAATCCGGTCCAGCTTCAGAAGGACACCATCAATGATGGCTAGGTCGTCTCGTACATTGTAGAACTGGGGGCACTGCCCTTTGAGTCATCCTACCGTCATGTGGCGCATCACTCGCTGCAGAAGGAGGTCGGCCGCAGTCTCTCGGCGGATACGGGCCAGACTGGAGTCGTCAGCCGGCAGATTTGCTGCTGTCAAAGCCACCTGTGCCTCAACCTGACATACAAACCCCTCCGCATCTGGCGGCGTGCTCACTGCTCTGGATAGGGCATCCGCCACGATGAGGTCCTTCCCTGGAGTGTAGACCAGTTGGAAGTCGTACCTCCTGAGTTTAAGTAGGATGCGCTGGAGGCGAGGGGTCATCTCGTTCAGGTCCTTGTTTACTATGCTGACCAGGGGGCGGTGGTCAGTTTCGACCGTGAACCGTGGAAGACCATAGACGTAATTGTGGAACTTGTCTAAACCGGTTAGCAAGCCCAGGCATTCTTTTTCGATTTGCGCGTAGCGCTGCTCTGTGGGGGTCATGGCCCGCGATGCATAGGCCACTGGGGCCCATGATGCCGTGTCATCCTTCTGCAGGAGCACTGCTCCAATGCCGGATTGGCTGGCATCAGTTGAGATTTTGGTGGCACGAGACGTGTCAAAAAACGCCAACACTGGTGCCGTAGTGAGTTTGCGTTTGAGCGCCTCCCATTCCAGCTGGTGCGTGTGTTGCCACTGGAACTCTGTGGATTTTCTGACTAGGTGGCGCAGAGTCGTCGTGTGGGAGGCAAGGTTGGGAATGAACTTCCTCAGGAAGTTGACCATGCCAAGGACGCGTAGGACAGCCTTCTTGTCGGCCGGCTGCGGCATGGCTGTGATGGCGCTCACCTTGTCTGCATCCGGACGGACCCCTGACCGGGAGATATGGTCCCCCAGGAACTTCAACTCGGTCTGGCCAAAGGAGCACTTGGCTCGGTTGAGGCGCAGGCCGTTTTCCCGTATGCGGGCAAAAACGCGTTGGAGACGATGTATGTGTTCCTGCGGTGTGGTGGACCAGATGATGACATCGTCCACATATACGTGCACCCATTCGATGCCTTCCATCATCTGCTCCATGATTCTATGGAAGACCTTGGATGCCGAGATGATGCCAAATGGCATCCGGTTGTAGCAGAATCTGCCGAAAGGGGTGTTGAAGGTACATAGCTTTTGGCTGGACGGGTCCAGTTGGATCTGCCAAAATCCTTTAGAAGCATCCAGTTTCGTGAATATCTTCGCCTGGGCCATTTCACTAGTGATCTCCTCCCGTTTGGGTATGGGATAATGTTCCCTCATAATATTATTATTGAGGTCTTTGGGGTCTATACAGATGCAGAGCTCGCCAGAGAGCTTCTTGACACACACCATGGAGCTGACCCATGGCTTGGGCTCCGTGACCCTGGATAGGACCGCTTGGTCCTGGAGATCCTGCAGCTGCTGCTTGAGGCGGTCTTTAAGTGGCGCAGGAACCCTGCGAGGTGCGTGAACGACCGGGATGGCGTCCGGTTTGAGGCGAATTCGGTAGGTGTATGGCAGTGTTCCCATGCCTTCGAATGCCTCCTGGTTGTGGGCGAGGAGCGATTGGAGCTGTGCGTAGAACTCTGCATCCGGGAAGTCAGACGTGCCGTCTGGAGAGAGAGAGAGAATTTGTTGCACAAGGTGGAGAGCCTTACATGCCCGTGCGCCCAGCAGGGAGTCCTTCGATGAGCCAACTATCTTGAACGAGAGTGTGGCCGTGTGTGTTTTGTGTGTCACCTGGAGCTGGCAGGATCCCATGGCCGGGATAACGTTCCCGTTGTAGTCGACCATCTTGCACCGGGATGGCTGGATTGGTGGTCTGACCTTCATGGCATAGAAGGCTGACCATACTATGAGGTTGGCAGAGGCGCCAGTGTCCAGGCGGAAAGTGATCGGCGATCGGTTTACCATTAGGGTGGCACTCCATTCATCGCCCGGATTGATGGTGTGGACCCGGTTCGCATCAATGACCTCAACCCGGAAGGCGTCTTGGTCATCTGTGTCGTCGGTTTGGATGTCGTGATGTGGAGGCTGAATGGTCCGCACGTTCCTGCGAGGTTGTCGGAGATGTGGAAGATCAACAGGTTGAGCCGCTCGACAGTAGGCAGCGTAGTGGCCCATCTTGCCACAGCGTAGGCATTGTCGGGTTTTTGCAGGACATTGCCCTTTTAAATGTGCAGTTCCACAGTTGCCGCATGTCATGACGTCATGGCGTTCGTTACGCCACTGCGCATGCGCAGTTCGGTCTTGCGTCGGGCGCGCCTGCGCAGCACGTCCCTCAGTGTTGCCGTAGGTTTTGGCGCGCACAAACGCGGGAGGCCTCAAAAAGCGCGCGAAACGGCCGCCCTCGTCCGGGCCGTGGGCCAGGAGAAACCCGTTTGCCTGGATGCATTCGGCCTCGTGGGCGGCCTGGCTTGCCGATTCGATCGCGTGAGACCCCCTCCATGCTGATTCGGTTGCCTGAAATTGGGCATAGCGGCTGGTCGCATTTTCATGCAGGACACAGGCTTCAACTGCGGATGCTAAGGTCAGGCCTTTAATTTTTAGAAGCTGCTGGCGTAGGCCACTGGAGGCAACGGCAAAAACGATCTGGTCCTGGATCATGGACTCTGAGGTGGTGTCGTAACCGCAGGACTGCGCGAGTATGCGGAGGTGCGTCAGGAAGGACTGAAAGAGCTCATCCTTACCTTGCAGGCGCTGCTGAAAGACATACCTCTCAAAGCTTTCATTGACCTCAACGTTGAAGTGCTTGTCGAGCTTGAAGAGGACCGTGTCATACTTAGATTTGTTCTCACCTTCCGCGAACACCAAGGAGTTGTATACATCGATGGTGTGCTGACCTGCGGTAGTGAGGAGCATGGCAATCTTTGTTTCGTCCGAGGCGCCCTGTTTTTCATTGGCTTGCATGAACAGTTCGAATCGCTGCTTGAAGAGCTCCCAATTTGTGCCCAGGTTCCCAGCGACTTGCAACGGCTGCAGTTTGTTGTGGGTGTCCATGGCTCAGGATGGCAGATTTGCCGGTAGGTATCGATTCACTCCTGGTACCATGAGGTGTTGGGTGCTCTGAGGTACAGACGAACCAACACGGTTGCGATTGGTACAACGCAGTTTTATTCCAACTAACTATTTACATATCTGACTTGGCACAGCACGTTGTGACTGTGTGAGTGTCTTGCTAATGAGGTCCTGGCCCTGTTCTGTCTCCAGAAGGACTGGCCAGGAGGTGTCGTGTTTCTTGTCTTATACTGTGTCTGCTCTTGTCTGTGATTGGCTGTCGTGTTATGTCTGCTAATTGGTCTGTTGGTCTGTCTATCATTATGTATGTGTTATGATGTATGTTTGAATATCATGACACTAGGTTCTCATGTGTGGTGCTGGAGACCTTAGTCCTGGCGGTTGAAAGAGCACATTTACACAGAGCGCAAGGAGGCCCTCAAGGCATATGGTGCAAAGCAAATGGAAGCACATGGCCATGGACATCAGTTCCTCGTGTCCCAGACCCATCACTCACCCATCAGAAATCATCTTCTTTGGCAATCACTCGCCAATGAGTATGAGAAGGTGGGATCGGTCAATGGATTCTAGATCACTGGTACTCCTTTCTCAGGCTCTTTTTCCAGGCCTCCTCATGCAATTGGGTAACCTCGAAGAATTATGCTTTTCAATCAGGAGGTTCCTCCAAGTAGATCTCTTCTGAGCAAGGGCCTCCCAGGCATTGACGTCTATGTTGCATTTCTTGGGGTAAGCCTTCAGGGTGTCTTTGAAGAACTTACTTTGTCGTCCTCTTGTTCGGGAGCCACCTTTGAACGGGGAGAAGAAGATTTGCTTTGGCAGTTGGGACTCTGACATGCTAAGCACATGGCCAGCCCAGCGGAGTTGGTTTCGGATGATCATGCTCTCAATGCTAGTGCTCCTGGCTCCTTCAGGGACGCTGATGTTAGTATGTGTCCTACCAGCTGACGTGAAGAATCTGTCTTGGACAATGTTGATGGTACCTCCCCAGGGCCTTGAGATGCTGCCTGTATGTAGTTCAAGTTCCTGAGCTGTATAGAGAAGAATTGGGAGGAAAACTGCCTTGTACATGAGAATTTTGGTATCAGCACGAATGTCGCAGTTGTTAAAGACTCTCGTCCTTATGCGTCCCGAAGATGCCCTTGCAGATTGGATACAACGTTGGATCTCTGCATCTATGTCAGCCTGAGGTGAAAGGTGGCTCCCAAGTTAAGGGAAATGTTCCATGTTTTGTAAGGTTTCTCCATTAATTTTGATGGAGGGAGAGACTGGATCTTGCCTTGGGGTGGGTTGAAAAAGGACTTGAGTCTTCTTGAGGTTGAGAGCAACTTTTCGGTATGCTTCCACGAAGGTGTCAAGCATAGCTTGGAGGTTCTCTTCCGAGAGAGTGGAGATTTCGACATCATCTGCATACTGTTACACAAACAATGTCAGTGCAGTTTTCTTCTTTGATTTCAACCGGTTGATGGTGAAGGGTTTTCTGCCCATCATGTAGATGATATCCACTCCACTGGGAAGCTTGTTCTTGACAAGGTGAAAGATGGCGGTGATGAAATTAGAGAAAATGGTTGAGGCGGTAACACATCCCTGCTTGCTCTAGTCTCAACCTCCAAGGTTTCTGTCTTATTTCTGTCGCTGAGGATTGTCGCTGATATCTTGTCGTGGAGAAGTCGGAGAATGTTGATGAATGTCTCTGGACAGATGGCCTTCGACAGAATCTTCCATAGCTCTACACGACTGACTGAGTCAAAAGCCTGGGTCAGATTGATGAGGGCCATGTAGGGTGGTTGATGTTGCTCCTGACATTTCTCTTGAAGCTGCCACTCAGTGAAAGTCATGTCCGCTGTACCACAGTTTGGTCGGACATCACACTGGCTTTCTGGAAGGATTTCTTCAGAGGCTGGGAGAAGGTGGCTAGCAAGGACTCAGGCAGTGATCTTTCCAGTGATGGACAGTAGGGCGATTCCTCAGTAGTTCCCACCCAGAATTCTCCTGTCTTGAAGACGATGGTAATGATGGCATCCCTGAGGTCGGCAGGAAGTTCAATGTTCCTGGTGGTGATGAATGCACTTCCTCAGTCAGAGCCAGCCCTACATCACAGAGCTGAGGGAATTGCATTCATCACCTCCAGGAACATTGAAAATGACATTATGTTCCTGCCGTACTCTTCTCCTCAAATCCCACTTCAAGCTCATTTTGCTCTTCACATGAAATTGAAGCTGCAGATGGTATGATCACTGTTTTCCACCTCATGGCAAACCTACCCTTCTAAGGTTTTGCTTTCAGACACTTGGATTCAGACATTTAGGATAATCCAAAGATGTGCAGGTTGGGTGGATTGGCCTTGATAAATTGCCCCTCAGTGTCCAAAAGATTAGGTGGGTTACTTGGTTATGGGGATAGGGTAGGGACATAGACCTAGGTAGGGTGCTATTTCCCAGGTTTGGTGCAGACTCGATGAGCTGAATGGCCTCCATCTGAAATGTAGAGATTCTATGATTTGTTTCCCTGCTCAGCTAGTACAGCCTCATCATGAATGGTACATCAGACCACTGATGAAGAAACACTGCCAATTGATATGTCACTCCAGCCATCCACTCATAGACTGGCACTTTGTGTATCTTTGAGGGTATTATAGTGTTGGAATCAGCACATGGTGAGACACTGACCGCCAGTGGCTGCAGCCAGTCCAGACAGAAAGGATAGCATGTGTTCCAGCTCATCAGAAGACAACGTTGTAGATAGACCAACTGCAGAGGTTTTCAATGGGACATTCAATGGCATTATCATCACTGAATCCCTCACTATCATCACCCTGAGGGTTACCATTGACCAGAAACTGAACTGCACTAGCCGTATAAATACTGTGGCTACCAGAGCAGGTCAAAGGCTAGAAATTCTGTGTTGAGTAACTCACCTCCTGATTCATCAAAGCCTATCCACCAGGCACAAGTCAGAAGTGAGATGGAATATCCCCATTTGCCTGGATGTGTTGAACTCCAACAACACTCGAGGAACTCAACACCATCCATGACAAAGCAGCTCTTTTGATTGGCACCCCTTTCACAAACATTTAATCCCGCCACCAACGACGAACGGTGGCAGTAGTGTGTACCATCTACAAGATGCATTGCAGGAACTCATCAAGGTTCCTCAGGCAGCACCTTCCAAACCCACAACCATCTAGAATGATAAGAGCAGCAAGTACCTGGAAAAGCCACCACCTGGAATTTCACCTCCAAATCACTCTCCATCCTGACTTGGAAATATATCGCTGGTCCTTCACTGTTGCTGAGTCAAAATCCCGAATCTCCCTCCCTAACAGTACTGTGGGTGTGCCTATACCTCAGGGACTGCAGCGGTTCAAGAAGACAGCCTACCACCACCTTCTCTGCCGAATCCCTGTTCACAGATAGCCTTTGGATAGGACTGTTGGATGCCTCCTCCCTTCCTTCACCTCTTCCTCTTCTTCCTCTTGAGGTGTCTTCTGAAGGCCTGTTGCAAAGGCTGCACCCTCATGATAGTAAGGTTGTGACATTCACAAGAGACCACCATGAACTTGGAGTCACCCTTGGTGAATACCTGAGAACTCTTCCCCGAGTGGCCCAGCTAGCCGAAGGTTGTTTCAGGATGCTGATGGTCTGCTACATGATGTTCCTGGTGGCAGAAAGATTCTCCTTGTAGCAGCACTGCCCGTGTGTGGTGGAGGGGAGTCATGAGCCAGGTGTAGAGCAAATCTCCCTTGTCTTCTGGAGATCTTCTGTGCATTAGAACATAGAAGCCCTCGATGTTGTGCCGAGCATTGTCCGAAACCAAGATCAAGCTGTCTCACTCCCTGTCATTGTTGCACAACAACTGCACATTCATGGAGTGGTAGCGCTGGAGGCTGCAGTACATTTCTTTGTTGATACGTGGGCCATGGAGACCCATTTGCATGCAGTGGATGGTATCCTGGGCTTTTGGAAATCCCATGAGCCTGGCAATACCATATGCTTGCTTCTCCTACCTTTCACTTGTAAGAAAGGAGACACCGGAATCCCCTCTCCGACTGCACGCGGCTCTGTCACTCCCTAAAGCTGCAATGCACGGCAAACTGTAAAAAGTAGACAATGTGATTTGTTGCTGCTTGAAAGGTATTGGTGGCACAGAAATTGGCTCCCATAATTATGATCACAACCGCTGTCAGTGTCCTGCTGTGAGGCTGCAGGATGGGACACAGTTCAATTACTACCGTACGTGTGGATGCATTCAGAGTTTCGGGCTCCTGTCGCTCCAATCTGCGGTGATCGAGCTCAATGTTGCAGCCATCTTACAGGACCCAATATTGATTGATTTGCAGGCTGATATTGGCCTTGGGCGATACTGCAAGGTGTTAATAGAAAAAGAAAATCAGGAGGCATGCAAAAATGGAACAGTTGGCTCACTTCTGAAAATATGCCCTCTGAACTATCAATTTCAGGCATTTGCATATGTGCAATGCCTCGGAAGGTCATTTGTTTATGAAGCAACCAATTAAGTATGAATAAATGGAAAAGAACCAGAAGTAATTAAAATACCAGATACAAATGAATAACCATTAGCTGTAACCAGTAATAGTAACTAGCAAGACTGTCACTATTTGATATTCATCTCTGGCACTGGATCTCCACCAGTTATTATCTCTGCGACTGGTGCCTCAATGCAATTTGTTTTAAAATATTTTCTACAGCTTGAAACATGCAGTCCGATTTTTTATGCTTGTGGAATTTATTGGTCTTCTATTTTCTCGTAAAGTATTTAAATTAATAATCTAGCCATTCTTCGAAATGAATTTTAATTACACAGTGAGTGTCACCTATTTATAATTCATATCTTTTCTCCTTAGTGTCTCTTTTTGGATAAAACAACCCCAGAGAAAACTGGGGGTCTTTTACAAGTCACAATTTAATAAAGAGTAATGAAGACTAGAGAGTATTTTTTCTTGGCGGGTTCTGAATTATTAAATTGGTGAACTAAATAGCATTTGTACAAGCTGAATAGGAATTATCCCTCTCATTCTTTGTCTTCTCGGTCTTTTTATTTGATTTTAGTTTCTTAGATGTACATCTACTCAAGGCCATTGCCTACAACCAAAAGAATCTATTAGCAATGCATCAAACATTTAGCTAATGTATTCTGTTTGAGATGTGCACTTTAGAAGTTTGTCTGTCTAACTGAGCATATTATAAGTCAAAATCCATCAATTAGAAAAGGCCAACAAAATGATTTGGACATGTTGACTCTAAAAGAGGAGAAGTCAGCTTGGAAATGACAAAGAGGAATCGCCTTACTATTTACTTTGTGTCTGGCAAAACTTATACTTGCGACATACTAACAATTAATCATTAAATGAAGAACTGAGGCATCTTGTTTTTCCACAGGGAGCTTTTAAGGTATCACTATTCAAATTACAATGGGTGCCGATAGAAAAAGAGAAAATGTTGTAAGTTATATTATGAAAAGAAGTCAGTGCAGTTCGGTTCTTGCTGGCTCAGTGCTTGAACTTGAGGGCTTGTTGGCCCAGCATTGCGAATAGAGCAGCCACTCTCAATACCAAAGAAGTGATGGACAGGTGAATACTAAAGCAATTTTCAAGACCGGAATAATGAGAGGCTGTGAGTCTGAGATGTGCACTTTAGAAGTTTTCCTGTCTGAGTGAGCCTATTATAAGTCAAAATCTGTTAACTAGGCAAAGACCAACAAAAATATTTGGTGATGTTGACTCTAAAAGATGAGAAGTCAGCTTGGGAAGGACAAAGAGTGAAGCTTCTTACTATTTACTTTCAGTCATGCGCATGTAGGTGAATCTGGAAAGCTAGCAGCAGGAGGCATCAGCTCCAGTGCTCCAAGCTCTATCGCAACTCTTAACTCAGAATGTCTGAGTGCTCCCCAACCTATCCTCCCCAATACTCAAAGGAACACTTCCTCAGACATTCTGGTTCCTGGTCTCGAGACCACCCTGATGGTTCAGATATTTGCATTCCACCCCCCACCCCACCCCACCCCACCCCAACCTCCACTGTTTCCAGGACCCTCACCCCAAATGATGCCAAGTTCCATGTCCCAAACTCCAACCTTTGCAAGCACTCCTGGACATCAGCCTTGTTCCAACTACTCTTGGGTCATAGGTCCTCCTGCTCAGTTCTTTCCATGTAGCAAACCTAGATCGGACGTCTCATGATTACCGTCTCTTCAATCTTTCCTAGCCTGCACCTGATCATTGTACTCTGCCTGAAACCTTCTTTTTCTGATCATGGTCTCTGGATTAAAATAGGTGAAAGAGTGAGTAAAAGAACATGTGATTATTACTTAAATTGTGTGATGTGTAGAGGAGTGGGGTGACATGGAGAAATAGAAGGTTGAAAAGAAAGGTTTCAGAGACAAAGAAATAAACACAAAGGGTAACGCACGGCACATCTGCTTCACCGTGCCAGGGACCTGGGTTCAACTCAGGCCTTGTGTGACTCTGTGTGGAGTTTGCGCTTTCTCCCCGAGTCTGTATGAGTTTCCTCCCACAGTCCAAAGATGTGCAGGTTAGGTGGAGTGGCCATGGTAAATTTAGCCAACAAGCCCTCAAGTTCAGGCACTGAGCCAGCAAGAACCAAACTGTACTGACTTATTTTCGTAATATAACATACAACATTTTCTCTTTTTCTATTGGCACCCATTGTAATTTGAATAGTGATACCTAAAAAGCACCCTTCAGAAAAACAAGATGCCTCGGTTCTTCATTTAATGATTAATTGTCAGTTTGTCGCAATTATAAATTTTGCCAGACAGAAAGTAAATAGTAAGGAGTTTCCTCTTTGTCATTTCCAAGCTGACTTCTCCTCTTCTAGAGTCAACATATCCAAATATTTTGTTGGCCTTTTCTAATTGATAGATTTTGACTTATAATATGCTCAGTTAGACAGACAAACTTCTAAAGTGCACATCTCAAACAGAATACATTAGCTAAATATTTGATGCATTGCTAATAGATTCTTTTGGTTGTAGGCAATGACCTTGAGTACATCTAAGAAACTAAAATCAAATAAAATGACCGAGAAGACAAAGAATGAGAGGGATAATTCCTATTCAGCTTGTACAAATGCTATTTAGTTCACCAATTTAATAATTCAGAGCCCGCCAAGAAAAAATACTCTCTAGTCTTCATTACTCTTTATAAAGTTGTGACTTGTAAAAGACCCCCAGTTTTCTCTGGGGTTGTTTTATCTACAAAGAGACACTAAGGAGAAAATATATGAATTATAAATAGGTGACACTCACTGTGTAATTAAAATTCATTTCGAAGAATGGCTAGATTATTAATTTAAAGGTTTTACGAGAAAATAGAAGACCAATAAATTCCACAAGCATAAAAAATCAGACTGCATGTTTCAAGCTGTAGAAAATATTTTAAAACAAATTGCATTGAGGCACCGGTCGCAGTGATAATAACTGGTGGAGATCCAGTGCCAGAGATGAATATCAAATAGTGACAGTCTTGCTAGTTACTATTACTGGTTACAGCTAATGGTTATTCATTTGTATCTGGTATTTTAATTACTTCTGGTTCTTTTCCATTTATTCATACTTAATTGGTTGCTTCATAAACAAATGACCTTCCGAGGCATTGCACATATGCAAATGCCTGAAATTGATGGATCAGAGGGCATATTTTCAGAAGTGAGCCAACTGTTCCATTTTTGCATGCCTCCTGATTTTCTTTTTCTATTAACACCTTGCAGTATCGCCCAAGGCCAATATCAGCCTGCAAATCAATCAATATTGGGTCCTGTAAGATGGCTGCAACATTGAGCTCGATCACCGCAGATTAGAGCGACAGGAGCCCGAAACTCTGAATGCATCCACACGTACGGTAGTAATTGAACTGTGTCCCATCCTGCAGCCTCACAGCAGGACACTGACAGCGGTTGTGATCATAATTATGGGAGCCAATTTCTGTGCCACCAATTCCTTTCAAGCAGCAACAAATCACATTTTCTACTTTTTACAGTTTGCCGTGCATTGCAACTTTAGGGAGTGAGAGAGCCCTGTGCAGTCGGAGAGGGGATTCCGGTGTCTCCTTTCTTACAAGTGAAAGGTAGGAGAAGCAAGCATATGTGTTACACAGTCAATTCACTGTGAGACCGTGAGAACGAGTGAATACTAGGCTTTGTTATCCATGAACTCGCCTGCCAGTATTTGTTGTACAAATGAGTGCCACCCATAGGTGGCTCCGCCCTCACCGGGGTTCCAGTACAGTACCTGGAAGTAGACCTTATTATCATTTCCAGGTCATAGGCCACAGCACTATACAGACAGTTTATACCTGGGTGAATACATTCACCCCCTGTTAAAAAAATCAAGTCCAGCGGGGGTGGTGTGGGGTCATCAAATGTTCAGTCTGTTTGGAGGCCGGATCGTTCTTTTGGACCTCCTCAGCTCTGGCAATGCGGCGGGCACGGTTGTTGCAGGTGGTGACTCCGGGGACGTGTTGTCTGGGGCTTGAGCTTCAGTCCGGCGTGTCGGAGACGATTGAGGGATGGGGGTAGGCAGGGGGTGGCCGCACTGCAGGCGCGGGGCAATACAGGAGACCTAGGGGGGTGTCAGGGGCGCTGGGGGTGGCGGTAGGCTGCGAGGGGGGGTGCGTTGGCAAGGGGAACCAGCTGGTGCCTGGTCCCGTAGGCATCTTGGCTGGACTCTCAGGACCCCGACTCGGGTGACCAAACACTGCCCAAGGAAAACATCCAAATTCTGCCACGACTTGCCTCGATGACCCTGGACCAGTCTCGGCCCCGAACACTCTCGACAGCGACGACGACCGTGCTCATCAACGGGCATAAAACATCCTGACTGATCGACTCCGGGAGCACAGAGTGCTTCATACACCCCAATACGGTAAGGCGCTGTTCTCTTCCCATCCACCCAGTCAACCAAAAAATCTCCCTGGCCTCTGGAGGTCTCACTTGGTTGAGATCAAAGAGTTCTGCATAGCGAACCTCACGGTCCAGGGAAGGGAGTTTAAAAATTATCGGCTCTACGTCCTTCCTCACCTCTGCACTGCCACATTCATAGGGTTAGACTTCCAATGTAACCTCCAGAGCTTAACTTTTAAATTCGGCGGCCCTATACCCTCCCTCACTGTCTGCAGCCTCACGACCCTCAAAGTCGATCTGCCTTCCCTGTTTGCGAACCTCACCCGGATTGCAAACCCGTCGCCACCAGGAGCAGTGCCCAGGACCGGACCTTCATTAGGTCGGAAGTCCAGCAGTTACTGAAGGAAGGTATTATTGAGGCTAGCAACAGTCCCTGTAGAGCTCAAGTAGTGGTTGTAAAGACCGGGGAGAAGCATAGGATGGTCATCGATTGCAGTCAGACCATCAACAGGTATACGCAGCTTGATGCGTACCCTCTGCCCCGCATATCTAATCTGGTCAATCAGATTGCACAATACAAGGTCTTTTCCACGGTGGATCTAAAATCCGCCTACCACCAGCTCCCCATCCGCCCCAGCGACTGCAAATACACTGCATTCAAAGTAGATGGGCGGCTCTACCACTCCCTAAGGGTTCCCTTCGGTGTCACAAATGGAGTCTCGGTCTTCCAATGGGAGATGGACCGAATGGTTGACCGGTACAGTTTGCGGGCCACGTTTCCGTACCTCGATAATGTCACCATCTGCGGCCACGACAAGCAGGACCATAACACCAACCTCCGAAGATTCCTCCATACCGCAAGAATCCTGAATCTAACATATAACAAGGATAAATGAGTGTTCAGCACCGACCGTCTAGACATCCTCAGCTACGTCGTGCATGATGGAGTTATAGGCCCAGATCCCGAACGCATGCGCCCCCTCATGGAGTTCCCCCTCCCCCACTGCTCCAAGGCCCTGAAAAGCTGCCTGGGATTTTTTTCGTATTATGCCCAGTGGGTCCCCAACTATGCGGACAAGGCCCGCCCACTAATTCAATCCACGGTTTTTCCCCTGTCGGCAGAGGCCCGCCAGGCCTTCAGCCGCATCAAAGCGGACATCGCAAAGGCCACGATGCACGCAATCGACAAATTCCTCCCCTTCCAAGTCAAGAGCGACAAGTCTGACGTAGCTCTGGCGGCCACCCCCAACCAAGCGGGCAGACCTGTGGCCTTCTTCTCACGCACCCTCCATGCTTTAGAAATTCGCCATTCCTCAGCTGAAAAGGAGGCCCAGGCCATAGTAGAAGCTGGAGGCCAGAGAAAGCGCACCTGATAAAGGCTCCCCGTCCCTTTGAACGTCTCAGTATGGACTTCAAAGGGCCCCTCCACTCCACCGACCGCAACACGTACTTCCTGAACGTGATTGATGAGTACTCCCGGTTCCCATTCGCCATCCCCTGCCCCGACATGACCGCAGCCACCGTCATAAAAGCCCTCCACAGTAACTTCACGCTGTTTGGTTTCCCCGCCTACATACACAGCGATAGGGGGTCCTCCTTCATGAGCGACGAACTGCGTCAATTCCTGCTCAGGAAGGGCATTGCCTCGAGCAGGACGACCAGTTACAACCCCCGGGGAAAGGGGCAGGTGGAGAGGGAGAACGGAACGGTCTGGAAGACCGTCCTACTGGCCATACGGCCCAGGAATCTCCCAGTTTCCCGCTGGCAGGAGGCCCTCCCGGATGCTCTCCACTTCATCCGATCACTGCTGTGTACCACGACCAACCAAACCCCTCATGAACGTCTCCTTGTCTTCCCAAGGAAGTCCTCCTCCGGGACCTCGCTCCCAACCTGGCTGGCAGCTCCTGGACCCATCCTGCTCCGCAAACACGTGTGGGCGCACAAGTCGGACCCATTGGTCGAGAGGGTCCACCTCCTGCACGCTAACTCTCAATACGCCTACGTGGCGTACCCGACGGTCGACGGAATACGGTCTCCCTACGGGACCTGGCGCCCGCTGGATCCCCACCCACACCTCAACTACCGACCCCATCCTCCCTCCCACTGGCGCACCCCACAGCTGTCCCCTTCCCAGGTGGATCGGTCCTTCCACTGGTCCCATCTAGGGGTAATGAAGCTGCTGAAGAAGCCGAAGCCATGCTCCCAGAGCCACGGATGCTCGAGCCAGCGCCTGCATATCCGCCGAAGCTACGACGATCTCAGAGGACGATCAGGGCCCCCGATCAACTAATTGCTTCACTCTGACTGTAAATAATTACTGTAAATAGTTGCGACATGTAACGAGGCAAAACACTGTGCTAATGTATACCGGGTACCACCATAACCTACACCTCTACCACGGTATAACGTGAGACCACCACCCCCGCCGGACTCTTTTTTTAACAGGGGGTGAATGTGGTAGTCGGTAAAAGGGGTATTACGGTACCCTGAATAATGCTGTAAGACCATTGGTGTGGGAGGTACCTGAGACAGCAATATCATTGGTGAAGCCTGCCTGCTGGATCCACCCAGTAAGGCGGAGTATAAGAGCCTGTGTCTCCCCATCAGCTGCATTCTGTACCTGCGTTGCTGGGGGAAACACCTAGTGAAATCAAGCCTTCAATTGTCTCCAATCTCGTCTCAGGAGTTATTGATCGAGCATCAGAAGTTCCATGAGAGGGCGCATGCGGTCGGGGTCGGGCCCTAGGACTCCGTTCTCCACAACGTAACCGAGGATGGCTAGCCGGGAAGTGTGGAAAACGCACTTCTCTTTGTTATATGTGAGGTTGAGGGATTGGGCGGCCTGGAGGAACCTCTGAAGTTTGGCGTCGTGGTCCTGCTGATCGTGGACACAGATGGTAACATTGTCCAAGTACGGGTATGTAGCCCGCAACCTGTACTGGTCCACCATTCGGTCCATCATTGCCTGAAAAACCGAGACCCCGTTAGTGACGCCGAAAGAGACCCTGAGGAAGTGGAAGAGTCGGCCAGCTGCTTTGAAGGCAGTGTAGTGGTGCTCTCCCGGGCGGATTGGGAGCTGGTGGTAGGCCGACTTCAGATCGACCGTTGAGAATACCCGGTACTGTGCGATCTCGTTGACCATCTCCGCTATGCTGGGGAGGGAGTACGCATTCAGTTGCGTGAACCGGTTAATGGTCTGGCTGTAGTCCACAACCATCCGATTATTTTCCCCGGTCTGGACGACCACCACTTGTGCTCTCCATGTTGCTCCAAGTTGCTGGCCTCGTTGATCCCTTCCCTCAACAGTCGCAGGACCTCCGACTTGATAAAAATCATGTCTTGGGAACTGTACTGCCTGCTCCTGGTGGCAACGGGCTTACAGTCGGGAGTGAGGTTCGCAAAGAGGGAGGTGGGGGGGACCTTGAGGGTCGCGAGGCTGCATACCGTGAGGAGGGGTAAGGGTCCGCCGAACTGTAGGGTCAGGCTTCGGTGACTGCATTTGAAGTCTAATCCAAGCAGTAGGGGGGCGCAGAGGTGAGGGAGGACGTACAGCCTAAATCGAGCATACTCGGTGCCCTGCATCGCGAGGTTAGCGATACAGTAACCCCGGATCTGAACCAAGACCAAGGAGAGCCAATGGATGTTATCTATCTTGACTTCCAAAAGGCCTTTGATAAGGTGCCTCACGGGAGACTGCTGAGTAAAATAAGGGCCCATGGTATTCGAGGCAAGGTACTAACATGGATTGACGATTGGCTGTCAGGCAGAAGACAGAGAGTTGGGATAAAAGGTTCTTTTTCGGAATGGCAACCGGTGACGAGTGGTGATCTAGTGATGGGAGACAAGGAAATAGCTGAGGAACTAAATAAGTACTTTGCGTCAGTCTTCACAGTAGAAGACATGAGTAATATCCCAACAATTCAGGAGAGTCAGGGGGCAGAGTTGAATATGGTAGCCATCACAAAAGAGACAGTGCTAGAGAAACTAAGAGGTCTAAAAATTGATAAATCTCCAGGCCCAGATGGGCTACATCCTAGAGTTCTAAAGGAGATAGCTGAAGAAATAGTGGAGGCGTTAGTTATGATCTTTCAAAAGTCACTGGAGTCAGGGAAAGTCCCAGAGGATTGGAAAATCGCTGTTGTAACCCCCCTGTTCAAGAAGGGAACAAGGAAAAAGATGGAAAATTATAGGCCAATTAGCCTAACCTCGGTTGTTGGCAAGATTCTAGAATCCATTGTTAAGGATGAGATTTCTAAATTCTTGGAAGTGCAGGGTCGGATTAGGACAAGTCAGCATGGATTTAGTAAGGGGAGGTCGTGCCTGACAAACCTGTTAGAGTTCTTTGAAGAGATAACAAATAGGTTAGACCAAGGAGAGCCAATGGACGTTATCTATCTTGACTTCTAAAAGGCGTTTAATAAGGTGTCTCACGGGAGACTGCTGAGTAAAATAAGGGCCCATGGTATTCGAGGCAAGGTACTAACATGGATTGACGATTGGCTGTCAGGCAGAAGGCAGAGAGTTGGGATCAAAGGTTCTTTTTCGGAATGGCAACTGGTGACGAGTGGTGTCCCGCAGGGTTCAGTGTTGGGGCCACAACTGTTCTCTTTATATATTAACGATCTAGATGACGGGACTGGGGGCATTCTGGCTAAGCTTGCCGATGATACAAAGATAGGTGGAGGGGCAGGTAGTATGGAGGAGGTGGGGAGGCTGCAGAAAGATTTAGACAGTTTAGGAGAGTGGTCCAAGAAATGGCTGATGAAATTCAACGTGGGCAAGTGCGAGGTCTTGCACTTTGGAAAAAAGAATAGAGGCATGGACTATTTTCTAAACGGTGACAAAATTCATAATGCTGAAGTGCAAAGGGACTTGGGAGTCCTCGTCCAGGATTCTCTAAAGCTAAACTTGCAGGTTGAGTCCGTAATTAAGAAAGCAAATGCAATGTTGTCATTTATCTCAAGAGGCTTGGAATATAAAAGCAGGGATGTACTTCTGAAGCTTTATAAAGCATTAGTTAGGCCCCATTTAGAATACTGTGAGCAATTTTGGGCCCCACACCTCAGGAAGGACATACTGGCACTGGAGCGGGTCCAGTGGAGATTCACACGGATGATCCCAGGAATGGTAGGGCTAACATACGATGAACGTCTGAGGATCCCGAGATTATATTCATTGGAGTTTAGGAGGTTGAGGGGAGATCTAATAGAAACTTACAAGATAATGAATGGCTTAGATAGGGTGGACATAGGGAAGTTGTTTCCATTAGCAGGGGAGACTAGGACCCGGGGGCACAGCCTTAGAATAAAAGGGAGTCACTTTAGAACAGAGATGAGGAGAAATTTCTTCAGCCAGAGAGTGGTGGGTCTGTGGAGTTCATTGCCACAGAGGGCGGTGGAGTCCGGGACGTTGAGTGTCTTTAAGACAGAAGTTGATAAATTCTTGAATTCTCGAGGAATTAAGGGCTATGGAGAGAGAGCGGGTAAATGGAGTTGAAATCAGCCATGATTGAATGGTGGAGTGGACTCGATGGGCCGAATGGCCTTACTTCTGCTCCTATGTCTTATGGTCTTATGGTCTTATGAACCAAATGGGATCCGGAGGCAAGGGAGATTGTTTGGGATGCGGGGTAGATGTGAAGGGAGCAGCGCATTACCATGTCAGGGTGAACAAAGCTCTCCGTGCTCCCTGATTCGAAAAGACAGGGGGTCTCGTGCCCGTCGACCCGGACGACCATCATGGAATTTTTCAGGTGCTTTAGCTGCTTTGGTCGAAGGTGACTGCGCCAAAATGGCGGCCCCCATGAGTCGCACGTGTCGGGCTGGGTCGAAGATGGCGACCAAGATGGCCGCCCCCATCGGTCGCACGTGTTGGCCGGTGCCGGAGCTGGTGGCCAAGATGGCGGCCCCCACGAGTCGCACGAGACTGATGCCGTGTCTGAAAGGGGCGTTCCCGGCTGGCACGCAGCCACATTGCGGGGTCTGCGGGCCTGTGAGTCCATGGGTCGGGCCTGGTGAGTTTTCGACTTCTGGACTTTAGGTCAGCCCAGACAGACTCTGGCGAAGTGTCCCTTTTTTCCACGTCGCTATGCGGGCTGGACAACGCTGCCGGGGGTGTTGACCCTGGCCGCAGGAGTAGAACTGCGGTTCCCCGGTCTGGACGGGCAGCCGCGCGGCACAGTCCTGTGACGTAGTCGGGACCGATGGGGCCGCAACAATGGTGTCCACGAGGGGTTCGCCAGTTCTGCGGGGAACGCACTGAGGCTCTGGTAGGCCACTGCTAACGAGGTGGCTAGTTTTATCGTTTCCCGCAGATCAGTGGTCCCGTTTTCCAGCAGGCGCTGCCTGATGTAGTTCGATCGGACCCCAACCACATAGGTGTCCCGGATCTGTAGGTTCATGTGCTCCTCCGCCGTCACATCCCGATAGCTGCAGTTCCTTGCGAGTAGGGTTAGATTTTCCAGGTACTCGTCCAGAGATTCCCCGGCGCGTTGACGGCGAGTAGTGAGGAGGAGTCGGGCGAACACCTCGTTTGCAGGCTTCACGAAATGCACCTTGAGGGTCGCGACCGCCGCCTCAAATGTGGCAGCTTTCTCTATCATCACGGAGATTCAATGGCTCACCCGAGCGTGGAGAAGTCGCAGCTTGAGTGTTTCAGAGGGAGGCGTTGTGGAGGAGTCGAGGTAGGCCTCGAAACAGGAAAACCAGTGTTCGAAGATCTCCTTGGCCTCTGTCGCACGCGCGTCGAGTTCGAGCTTATCTGGCTTTAGAGCAGCTTCCATGGTGCTGTCGATGGATAATAAATTGTTATACCATCAATTCATTGTGAGACCATGAGAACGAATGAATACTAGGCTTTTTTATCCATGAACTCGCCTGCCAGTATCTGTTGTACAAATGAGTGCCACCCACAGGTGGCCGGTCTATATATCCCCCGGCCACCGGGGTTCCAGTACAGTACCTGGAAGTAGACCGTATTATCATTTCCAGGTCATAGGTTACAGCACTATAAAGACAGTTCATACTTAGGTGAATACATTCACCACAACATGGTATTGCCAGGCTCATGGGATTTCCAAAAGCCCAGGATACCATCCACTGCATGCAAATGGGTCTCCATGGCCCACGTATCAACAAAGAAATGTACTGCAGCCTCCAGCGCTACCACTCCATGAATGTGCAGTTGTTGTGCAACAATGACAGGGAGTGAGACAGCTTGATCTTGGTTTCGGACAATGCTCGGCACAACATCGAGGGCTTCTATGTTCTAATGCACAGAAGATCTCCAGAAGACAAGGGAGATTTGCTCTACAACTGGCTCATGACTCCCCTCCACCACACACGGGCAGTGCTGCTACAAGGAGAATCTTTCTGCCACCAGGAACATCATGTAGCAGACCATCAGCATCCTGAAACAACCTTCGGCTAGCTGGGCCACTCGGGGAAGAGTTCTCAGGTATTCACCAAGGGTGACTCCAAGTTCATGGTGGTCTCTTGTGAATGTCACAACCTTACTGTCATGAGGGTGCAGCCTTTGCAACAGGCCTTCAGAGGACACCTCAAGAGGAAGCAGAGGAAGAGGTGAAGGAAGGGAGGAGGCATCCAACAGTCCTATCCAAAGGCTATCTGTGAACAGGGATTCGGCAGAGAAGGTGGTGGTAGGCTGTCTTCTTGAACCGCTGCAGTCCCTGAGGTATAGGCACACCCACAGTACTGTTAGGGAGGGAGATTCGCGATTTTGACTCAGCAACAGTGAAGGACCAGCGATATATTTCCAAGTCAGGATGGAGAGTGACTTGGAGGTGAAATTCCAGGTGGTGGCTTTTCCAGGTACTTGCTGCTCTTATCATTCTAAATGGTTGTGGGTTTGGAAGGTGCTGCCTGTGGAACCTTGATGAGTTCCTGCAATGCATCTTGTAGATGGTACACACTACTGCCACCGTTCGTCGTTAGTGGAGGGATTAAATGTTTGTGAAAGGGGTGCCAATCAAACGGGCTGCTTTGTCATGGATGGTGTTGAGTTTCTTGAGTGTTGTTGGAGTTCAACACATCCAGGCAAATGGGGATATTCCATCTCACTTCTGACTTGTGCCTGGTGGATAGGCTTTGATGAATCAGGAGGTGAGTTACTCACACAGAATTTCTAGCCTTTGACCTACTCTGGTAGCCACAGTATTTATACGGCTAGTGCAGTTCAGTTTCTGGTCAATGGTAACCCTCAGGGTGATGATAGTGAGGGATTCAGTGATGATAATGCCATTGAATGTCCCATTGAAAACCTCTGCAGTTGGTCTATCTACAACGTTGTCTTCTGATGAGCTGGAACACATGCTATCCTTTCTCTCTGGACTGGCTGCAGCCACTGGCGGTCAGTGTCTCACCATGTGCTGATTCCAACACTATAATACCCTCAAAGATACACAAAGTGCCAGTCGATGAGTGGATGGCTGGAGTGACATATCAATTGGCAGTGTTTCTTCATCAGTGGTCTGATGTACCATTTATGATGAGGCTGTACTAGCTGAGAAGGGAAACAAATCATAGAATCTCTACATTTCAGAAGGAGGCCATTCAGCCCATCGAGTCTGCACCGACCCTTGGAAAGAGCACCCTACCTCGGCCTATGACCCTACCCTATCCCCATAACCAAGTAACCGCATCTAATCTTTTGGACACTGAGGAGCAATTTATCAAGGCCAGTCCACCCAACCTGCACATCTTTGGATTATCCTAAGTGTCTGAATCCTAAGTGTCTGGAAGCAAAACCTTCGAAGGGTAGGTTTGCCATGAGGTGGAAAACAGTGATCATACCATCTGCAGCTTCAATTTCATGTGAAGAGCAAAATGAGCTTGAAGTGGGATTGGTGTCTAGAAGGTTAAGTGAGGTTATGGTGATGGGCCCAGGAGGGGTGCTCTTTCAGAGTGCTGATGCAAACTCGATGTGCCAAATTGCATCCTTCTGCACTGTAGGGATTCTGAGTCAATGAGCAATCAGCTCGAGTTTGCCACACCGCTCCACACAGCACCGGGACTTCTGAGGGACCACCCTACACATGTTCCAGGCCCGGGGCATCGGCAGCACATATACCGACCAGGATACGACCATCTGGAGACCAGAAGGTGTGGGCCATAGAGGCAAATATTTGAAAAAGCATGAAGTGAAAGTATAAAGGAAGAGAAAACAAAATGCATTAAAGCCAGGGACTCTCAAAAAGAATAGGAAGGAATGAGAGAGTTAATTGCCATAGAGAAGTTAACGTATTTCTAGTTTTGAGCATTTCCAATATTCAGCACAAGTAAATTATGGAAGACCTGCGCATAACTTTTCTGATACCAGAAATACACGATGCAAAGCAACAACATTTCTTCAAGGTAGGAAATTAATAAGTCGGACCTCAAAGGTAATAGTTACTGAATTACTCCTGGTGACATGCACTAGTGAGTGCAGAAATATGATAATACAGATGAATACATAGATGGAGATATGGGGCGCTATTTAACGGTTTTGTTGCACCCAACCTGGTGTTGAGATGAAGCTGTTAAATCCCACGAGAGGCCTCTCATGAGACTTGCGACACTGTCTCGCGAAATCCAACAGAACCTTGCGAGATTTTGTGATCAAGATCTTGCCCACGCTGGGCGTGTCCCAGATCAGCATATTTAAATGAGCCAGACAGCTCATGTAAATATACATTCGCAGGATTCTCCTGGCATCAGGATTCAACGGCCGCGCTTGGGAGACCTTGCCAAGGTGCCATTTAAGACTGGTCACCACAAACATGGACCAGGTGTAAAAGCACCTGGGAGCGGTCTCACAGGCCATTGGACAACCCCCCCCCCCCCCCCGCCCCGATGGTCAGTGACAGAGTGACAGGACAGGATGTCACCCTGGCATTCCCCTGTGCACCTTGGCACTGCCAGCCATGCACCCTGCCAGGGTGCCCTGGTGCCAGTTGCAAATACCATAGATCGGATGCTGCTGGCTGGTAGAAGAGGGGTTGAGGGGAGGTTCCTGGGTGCCTCCCCAAGGTTGGGGGCAGGGAGGGGGGATTCAAAAATGAGGGTGGCTGGGGGGAGGGAAAGGTTTGTGGCAGCCATTGAAAATAGCGCCCCGATCTACGAGAAGCCTTTCTGGCTCACCAGCAGGAAATGCCTTTAAGAACAGCCTTGGCGGAGAGTAACTCCACCGACCAAAAAAGCAGCAAATGCTGTTCAATTGAGCCCAAAACCGGACAGAGGGCGCAATCTTCCCAAAAGGGACCAAAGTTCCCGAATGAGTGCGTTCAGCCGCGTGTTTCCCAGCACTCTCAGTGCCGAGAAACACATGGCTATTTAACGTAACTCGCTTTGAATAAGGGGCCTAAATGGAGAATGCAAAGCCGAGACTGCACAGCCCTGTTTTTTAAATGAGGAGCACTGCTCGCTGGAACTCCCTTTTGTCGCGAGGGATCGGGACACCTTTTTGAAATGCCGTCAAGTGTCCGAGGACCACAGAAATCCCCGACACCCCCTAGCCCAATCGCAACTTGGGAGGGTGCCCCAGCCATCACAAATTGCCCCCCCTAAAAACAAGTCCCTCATCCCTTTCACCCCCTCCTCCTCCCATTGTTTATACTTGTCATCCAGCATTGCCAACTCAAACACAGTGTGCGGGATTCTCCGAAATGGAGGCAGAGTGTTTGCGCCGTAGTGAACGCCGTCGAGGTTCACGACGGCGCGAAACAGCCCCTACCCCGACCGATTCAGGGCCCGATAATGGGCTAGGAGTGGCGCCGCGTCATTTACGCGCGCCAGGCCTTGGCGCCGTGTAAAGGCGACGCCGCATACATGACGCGGCCGGCGCCGCATAACTGGCGTCACCCGCGCATGCACGGGTTGGCCGGCGCTGACCTGCGCTTGTGTGGTTGCCATCCTCTCCGGGTCCGCCCCTCAAGAAGATGTCTGACGGATCTTGCGGGGCTGCGGTAAAAAGGAGGTCCTCCTTCAGAGAGGCCAGCCCAACGATCGGTGGGCACCAATCGCGGGCCAGACCCCATTTGAGGCCCCCCCCCCGGTGCAGGATTATCCCCCCCCCCCTGCAGCCCCCCCCCTCTCCCCTCCCCAGCATTCCCGCGCTGTTCCCGCCGGCAGCGACCAGGTGTGGACGGCGCTGGGGGGAACCCGACATTTTGGGCAGGCCGCTCGGCCCATCCGGCACTGAGAATCGCGGGGGTACCGGTGAATTGCCATCCTGTCCATACGCGGCGCCATGGCCTGGCGCACGTAAATGACGCGGCGCCGCTCCTAGTCCATTATCGGGCCCTGAGAACGCCGGCGCGAACACTCTGCCTCCATTTCGGAGAATCCCGCCCATGGTTCGCACAGATCGGCGCCAACTTCAATACTGCCCCCAATTTAAAGCGTTGTCGAAACTGTCTCCATATCTTCCAAGTGGAGACCACCTCCAGGTTCACTGAATATTTCCCCGGAGAGAACGGCAGCGAGGCCATCACTAACTCCCTTAACCCCTACACGACCCCATCCGCACCCAGACAGCCTCCAGGACCCCACATCACCCCAGCACCTTCTCCGCATTCACCGGCCAATAAAAATATATCGAGCTCAGCAACGCCACGCCCCCTGACTGCCGGTACCTCTGAACGACCATCTTCTGCATCCTAGCCACTTTACTCTCCCAAATAAGAGACAAAATCAATTTCTCCACCTGCCCCTAAAAAAGGATTTTGGCAGCAAAAACATCAAACGCTGGAACAGAAAAATAAACTGCGGCAAAACATTCATTTTCACCGACTGTATTCTGCTTGCCAAAGACAGCGGGAGACTATTCCACCTCTAAGTCTGCCGTAGCATCCAGCTATCCAACAGCTTTCTGCCGTTTTTTGGCCTTGAAGAGATTCTCTCCGAGGCCGCACTAAGCTCACCGCAGGAAAAGCTTCTTGCAGTGCCCAGGTGCCAGAGCAGTACCAGATTGCCACTCCCCCCTGCCCCTGAATACCTGGTAAGAAGTCTTACAACACCAGATTAAAGTCCAACAGGTTTGTTTCGATGTTACTAGCTTTCAGAGCGCTGTTCCTTCCTCAGCTGAATGAAGAGGTATTTTCCAGAAACATATCTATAGACAGATTCAAAGATGCCAGACAATGCTTAGAATACGAGCATTAGCAGGTGATTAAATCTTTACAGATCCAGAGATGGGGTAACCCCAGGTTAAAGAGGTGTAAATTGTACCAAGCCAGGACAGTTGGTAGGATTTTGCAGGCCAGATGGTGGGGGATGAATGTAATGCAACATGAATCCCAGGTCCCGGTTGAGGCCGCACTAATGTGTGCGGAACTTGGCTAGAAGCTTCTGCTCGCCGATTCTGCGTTGTCGCGCGTCCTGAAGGCCGCCTTGGAGAATGCTTACCCGGAGATCAGAGGCTGAATGCCCTTGACTGCTGAAGTGTTCCCAGACTGGAAGGGAACATTCCTGCCTGGTGATTGTCGCGCGATGTCCGTTCATTCGTTGTCGCAGCGTCTGCATGGTCTCGCCAATGTACCACGCTTCGGGACATCCTTTCCTGCAGCGTATGAGGTAGACAACGTTGGCTGAGTCGCACGAGTATGTACCGCGTACCTGGTGGGTGGTGTTCTCACGTGTAAAGATGGTACCATGTCGATGATCTGGCACGTCTTGCAGAGATTGCCATGGCAGGTTTGTGTGGTGTCGTGGTCACTGTTCTGAAGGCTGGGTAGTTTGATGCAAACAATGGTTTGTTTGAGGTTGCGCGGTTGTTTGAAGGCAAGTAGTGGGGGTGTGGGGATGACCTTGGCAAGATGTTCATCTTCATCGATGACGTGTTGAAGGCTGTGAAGAAGATGTCGTAGTTTCTCTGCGCCGGGAACGTACTGGCCGACGAAGGGTATTCTGTCGGTTGTGTCCCATGTTTGTCTTCTGAGGAGGTCGGTGAGGTTTTTTGCTGTGGCGCGTTGGAACTGTCGATCGATGAGTCGAGTGCCATATCCCGTTCGTACGAGGGCATCTTTCAACGTCTGTAGATGTCTGTTATGCTCCTACTTGTCTGAGCAGATCCTGTGTATACGGAGAGCTTGTCCATAGGGGATGGCTTCTTTAATGTGTTTAGGGTGGAAGCTGGAGAAGTGGAGCATCGTGAGGTTATCCGTGGGTTTGCGGTAAAGCAAAGTGCTGAGGTGACCGTCCTTGGTGGAGACGAGTGTGTCCAAGAATGCAACTGATTTTGGAGAGTAGTCCTTGGTGAGTCTGATGGTTGGATGGAACTTATTGATGTCATCGTGTAGTCGTTTCAGTGATTCTTCGCCGTGGGTCCAAAGGAAAAAAAATGTCATCGATGTATCTGGTGTATAATGTTGGTTGAAGGTCCTGTGCGGTGAGTAGGTCTTGTTCAAACTTGTGCATGAAGATGTTGGCGTATTGGGATGCGAATTTGGTCCCCATGGCTGTTCCGTGCGTCTGGATGAAGAACTTGTTGTCGAAGGTGAAGACGTTATGATCCAGAATGAAGCGGATGAGTTGCAGAATTGCGTCTAGAGATTGGCAGTTGTCGGTGTTGAGTACTGAGGCTGTTGCAGCAAT
This sequence comes from Scyliorhinus torazame, assembly GCF_047496885.1. Taxonomy (NCBI): domain Eukaryota; kingdom Metazoa; phylum Chordata; class Chondrichthyes; order Carcharhiniformes; family Scyliorhinidae; genus Scyliorhinus; species Scyliorhinus torazame. The sequence continues at coordinate 92,768,299 of NC_092720.1, read as the reverse complement.
GCCGTCATCATGGGGGATGCTGGTATTGAGTGCCGAGACGTCCATCTCCACATCCTGAATACCCGGGCATCTCCAATGTCCTGGCAGACCGACCCCCAGGTGCTGTTATGCCTGATCCACATTTGTGGAGCTTTGACAAAGGGTCATTTGGACTCGAAACGTTAGCTCTTTTCTCTCCCAACAGATGCTGCCAGACCTGCTGAGATTTTCCAGAATTTTCTCTTTTGTATATTATATATATATTGCATTAACAATATATTAACATTGCATTTCTGGTGACAATGTAATGTTTCTGACAATTTTTGAGGGCTCATTCTGATACACGCTTCTCAAGATCAGGCCAGTGGCTTATCCCTGTTCTGATGGCACATTTGGTCTTGGGCATCTTCTTCAAGAGCAGATTCTTTCTTCCATTCTCGCACCTGCTTTTCACGAATGCCAAATACCCTCACTGCAGCACAGTTATTTGATGGGTTTGCAAATGTTATGACTTTTTGCTTGAAATCAGCCCCGTACTTCAATCTTTTTACAGGAGAACCTATTTCTGTTCATTGGTTGCCAAGTGTGGTCTGCTCAGTGTAGGCGAGTCTTAAACTCCCATAGATTCTCTTGGCAACATGGCCCACATCGCCTGCATGATACCATGCACTGACAGCAAGCATAACCGCAAAAATGTATTGGTGAGCTGAAAAATTGAGGCTGATTCCCAACGTGAGTATCATAGATTATCATAGAATTTACAGTGCAGAAGGAGGCCATTCGGCCCATCGGGTCTGCCCCGGTTCTTGGAAAGAGCACCCTACACAATGTCAACACCTCCACTCTATCCCCATAACCCTGTAACCCAGCCCAACACTAAGAGCAATTTTGGACACTAAGGGCAATTTATCATGGCCAATCTACCTAACTTGCACATCTTTGGACTGTGGAAGGAAACCGGAGCACCCGGAGGAAACCCACGCACACACGGTGAGGATGTGCAGACTCCGCACAGACAGTGACCCAAGCCGGAATCGAACCTGGGACCCTGGAGCTATGAAGCAATTGTGTTATCCACAATGCTACCGTGCTGCCCGTATAGGTCTCAACAAGTATTTATTCGCTGAAAAATGAGTGTTCAACTTGTATGTCGAGTCTAGATTTAAATATGAATTTTGGCATCAAAAATTGGGGTTGTCTTCTATGGTGGGTTGACTTACATGTTGAAATCTATGGTCATTATGGAAAAGAAAAAAGATAACTCAGGAGCAAAAGTTCCAAAAGAGCAATTTTACTAAGCTGAAATATAAGTGATGTGTTGTGTACTCTGGGATAAAACAGGCTGCAACTGGATGCAGCTTTAACCAAAAAATACTCCAGACCTTGAAGTTAGTTCAATTTGATTTACTGAACCAGTAGTACAGTTAGCACAGTTCTCTAGTTCGACTCTTTGCTAACCTAAATGTGGTTACTCTGTCTGACTGAACCAGACTAGCTCTCAGCCACGTGCTGGAGGTGTGATACTGTACATACACCCTGACTCACTCTTGTTGCTAACTTTTGGTTGGTTCTTAATTTGGCTCTATTTAATCACGTTTGCTCAAGAGTCGCCAGATATCTTTCGACACCGCCACAAGGTTCAGAACCGAATACTGATCAATGACTCGATACACCAGTTAGTAAGTTCAAAAGCAATGCTCATTTATTTACACACAGTCAAATCTACTCATGCATAAACTCTACAAAGCTAAACTACCACTATTACTAAGGCCTATATTTAGCTTCGGGCGCCCACTCAGTCAGAGGAACAATGGCCATTGTTCGGTTCTGAGGCTGCTGGGTTGAGCTGTTTACAGGGTAGCAACTAGGAGCGTCTATCTCGTAGCGTGCGTTGACTTGGAACTTATTTGGTCTGCTGTAGCTGCTAGGCTGGTCTCTCCGTTCGCTGAGAGCCATAGCCAAAGGAGAGCGTTCTCCCTTGGGGGATACCTTTTATACTTAAAAGGGCGTTGCGCTCTTTTGGGCGGGCCTTGAACTTGGCCTCAACTAATTGGGTCTTTCCCAATCATCGGTATCGATTTTCCTCCAATAGAGGGGTGGTTGCCTGATCGCTGGGCGTGTCCTGGTGACTGTCAGTCAGCTTTGTCTTAGCTTCTTCTGGCGCCGGGGAGTCTGTCCTAACATTGTGTATCTAAATGTTTCCCTTTTGTCCCCGGAGATGGCTCATTAGTATGTAAATTGTTTGGTAGTTTCTGTCCTGTCTGAGCGTTTAAGGTTCTAATCAACAGACAGAGCTTGCACCTGCTTGTTTCTTCGCATTGTCCAATTTCCCCTGCAGTCTTTGCTAGTGTTCATTTTGTAATTGGGATGTGGCCATCCCAGATGGCTACACCCTGTAGATGTTCATCAATGGAAAGAGGCGAAGTGTGAGTGCCTCGTGCCTTTTATAGTGAGATACCACCCCTGAGTGCCCTGCCTGCCCATTGGTCCTGTCCTGTTCTCTGTGTTCATTAGCTGCCTGTCTGTGCCTGTCTGTACATCATTATCTGCATATCATGACGTCTCCCCTTTTTAAAAATGTTTTGTTGGCATATGGGAACGTACTTACATGTGGTGGCATATATTAACATATTTACAAGCGGTGGCATATGTGAACATATTTACATGTGAAGACAGCTGTCTAATGTGAGAAAACAGAACATAGCAAACTAAACAAATGTTCATAAGTCCAGTCTCTGGGGCCTGCGTCTGATCCTTGTCGACCGCTGGAGAGGTGGTGGTGGGGACAACGGCGCCTTGACAGGCGGGATGGAAGCCAGACTGATGGTCTCGTAGTTCGAGGTATCAGGTGGTGGCAAAACAACGGACGGAAACGGAGAAGAAAGCGGTTGCGGGCAGGCAACTTTGCGCAGTGCCCGTCTGTTTAATCGCATAACAGAACCATCAGCCATACGTACAACATACGAGCGGGCGTAGCCTGTCGAACAACGACAGCTGGAGCAGACCAGCCACCATCCGGTATCTTGATCCTGACAGTGTCTGCTGGGGATAACATGGGCAAATCGGTGGCATGAGCATCATAGCCCTGCTTTTGCTGGTTTCGGAGCTGCTGCAACTTCTGCAGCACCGGGAGGTGATCCAGGTTGGGCAAGTGTATGACTAGAGGTGTCGTCCGCTGGTCCCTGTTCATTAGGAGTTGAGCCGGCGACATGCCAGTGGACAGCAAGCAGCCCTGTACGCAAGCAGCACGAGGTGGATGTCAGAAGCAGAATCCGCGGCCTTGCAGATGAGCTGTTTCACAATGTGCACCCCTTTTTCAACCTTCCCATTGGACTGCGGATAGTGTGGGCTGGAAGTGACATGTTTGAAATGGTATGACTTGGCAAACATAGACCACTCGTGGCTGTTGAAGCACGGGCCATTGTCACTCATGACAGTGAGTGGGATACCATGCCTGGAGAACGTTTCCTTACAGGTCTTGATGACGGTCCGAGATGTGAGGTCTGAGAGCTTCACGACTTCAGGGTAATTGGAGAAATAGTCAATAATCAACACGTAGTCACGACCATTCGCACGAAAGAGGTCGATGCCAACCTTGGACAATGGGGAGGTCTCGATTTCATGCTGCTGGAGCCTCTCCTTGCTCTGCGCTGGCTGGAAGCGTTGACAGGTCGCATAGTTGAGGACCATGTTTATGATGTCCTGGCTAATAACGGGCCAGTAGTCAGCCTGCCTGGCTCTGCGTCTGCACTTCGCGACGCCCAGATGTCCCTCATGGATTTGGTGGCGCACCAAGCTCTGGAGACTGAGTGGAATGACAATCCAGTCCAGCTTGAGGAGGATACCATCAATCACCGTCAGGTCGTCTTTTACATTGTAAAATTGAGTGCACTGCCCTTTCTGCCAGCCATTGGCGAGGTGGTGCATGACACGCTGCAAGAAGGGGTCTTTGGCTGTCTCCTTGCGGATACAAACCACCTTCTCATCAGAAGCCGGGAGGGTGCGAGCACACAGCTGCACCTGTGATTCAATCTGCCTGATGATTTCCAGCGGTTCACTAGGGAATGTGATAGAGCAGGACAATGCATCAGCGATGATGAGCTCCTTGCCAGGCGTGTACACTAAGTTAAAGTCGTACCTTCTGAGTTGGACGGGAATGCGCTGCAACCGAGGCGTCATGTCATTCAGGTCCTTGTGGCTAATGTGGACCAGAGGCCTATGATCCGTCTCGACAGTGAATGTCGGCAGGCCGTAGACATAGTCGTGAAACATGAGAATGCCAGTGAGAAGGCATTCCTTCTCGATTTACGCATACCTTGTTTCGGTGGGCATCATGGCCCTCGATGCGTAGGCTACCGGTGCCCAGGATGAAGTGTCATCGCGTTGAAGCAGCACCGCACCGATACCATCCTGGCTCGCATATTTTGAGATCTTCGTCTCCCTGTCTGGGACGAAAAATGCCAAGACGAGTGCAGTGGTGAGCTTGGCTTTCAGCTCCAACCACTCTGCCTGGTGTGCTGCCTTCCACTCAAAGGCAGTGGACTTTTGCACCAGGTTTCGTAGGGCCGTGGTGTATGAGGCCAGGTTTGGGATGAACTTGCCCAGAAAATTGACCATGCCCAGGAAGCGCAATATGGCCTTCTTGTCTTCAGGGACCTTCATGGCTTTGATGGCCTTGACCTTGTCTGTGCCTGGGCGCACACCTTGCTGAGAGATCTGGTCATCTAGGAACTTGAGTGTCGACATGCCAAAGCAACATTTGGACCTGTTCAGCTTCAGGCCATTGGCATGGACATGGAGGAATATCTGCTGGAGACGGGAAACATGCTCTTCAGAGGTCATGGACCATATGATGATGTTGTCCATGTACACACGAACCCCTTCAATGACCTCCATCACCTGCTCCATGATGCGATGGAAGATCTCCGATGCCAAGACAATGCCAAACGGCGTTCGATTATAGCAGTATCTGCCGAACGGTGTGTTGAAGGTGCAGAGCCTTCTACTGGACTCATCCAGCTGAATTTGCCAAAATCCATGTGACGCATCTAACTTGGTGAAAAAACATGCGTGTGCCATCTCACTGGTGAGTTCCCGATGTGGTAGTGTTCACGCATTATATTCTTATTGAGATCCTTGGGATCAATGCAGATGCGCAGGTCTCCCGAAGGCTTTCTACACATACCATCGAGCTGACCCAGTCAGTCGGTTCAGTTACCTTGGAAATGATGCCCTGTTGCTGAAGGTCCTTGAGCTGTGCCTTCAGGCACTCCCTCAGCGGAGCCGGGACCCAGAGTGGTGCGTGGACCACTGGCTTGGCATCAGGTCAGAGCAGAATCTTGTATCGATACGGCAGCGTGCCCATCCTGTCGAACACATCCGGATACTGAGCGAGGGTGTTGTCAATGCTTGCCTGAAGATCCACATTGGAGGATGTCGTTGTGTAAACCCACTGCACGAGGTTCAGCTGCTTGCAGGCATGCACGCCAAGTAGGGATGCCCTGTCTGGCTTGACAATTTCAAAACGTAAGCGTTGGGAGACGAGTAGATGGCAGGATCCCAGTGCCGTGATGGTATTCCCGTTGTAGTCCAGGAGCCTGCAGGCTGCTGGAAGGACCTTGGGGGGCTTCTTGATGCGTTTGAAATCTGCCTGTAAGAGGAGATTGGCAGAAGCACCTGTGTCCAGCTTAAACTGGATGGAGCAGTGGTTGACCTGCATCACCGCACGCCATTCGTCTGCAGAATCCACAGCGAGGATGGATTGAATTTGTGATGGGTTGGATGTGGCATATTCACATTTGGTAATGATGCCCACAAGTAGGCGGAGTGCAGGTATTCGTCCTCTGGATCCGTTGTGCTGCCAGGTTCAGAATCCTGTAATCGTTGTTGCACACTCCGAACACGCCATTGTTGGAATTGGGAGAGCTGGCCCCTGACTGGTGGTGCAGACCTGCACAAGGCTGCATAGTATCCAGGCTTTCCACAGTTTAAACATCGCCTGCCTCTTGCAGGGCAGTGTTTCTTTAAGTGGGCGTTGCCACAGTTCGAGCACGTCATGACGTTGGCATTCTGACGCTCCATGCGTCGTCACACATGCGCAGTGCGGGTGTTGGCCGCTTTGTTATCCCGTTTGCATCGTGCATGCGGGGGTCCCGGTAAAAGCGCGCAAAATGGCCGCTTTCATCAATGCCGGGAGATGGCCTGCACACTCTCTGCCTCGTGGGAGGCAAGTTTCTCATTTTCAGCCGATTTGTACTCGGCATAGCGATTTTCAGCGTGCTCATGCACTGTGCATGTTTCAATCACGACTGGCAGGGTCACATGCTTGATTTTCAGTAGCTGCTCTCTCAGAGGATCAGAGTGAACTCCAAAAACGATTTGGTCTCTGATCATGGAGTCAGCAATATCACCAAAGTTGCAGGACAGCGCTAGCAGGCGGAGATTAGTTAAGAAGGAGTTGAAAGATTCATCTTTACCTTGTAGACGCTGTTTGAATATGTAACACTCGAAGATTTCATTGGTGTCCCCTTCACAGTGACTGTCAAACCTGTCCAGGATGGTCTGAAACTTTGTCTTGTCCTGGCCTTCGGTGAAGTGAAAAGAGTTGAAGAGTTTGATGGCTAGATCACCCGCTGTTGAGAGGAGAAGCACGCTCTTCCTTGCATCAGACGCATCCACGAGGTCTGAAGCTTCAATGTACAGCAGAAACTTTTGCTTGAATGTCCGCCAGTTGGCACTGAGGTTGCCGGAGGTACTGAGCTGGTGAGGAGCCTGAATCTTCTCCATGGTGCCGGGATACATTCGCTGGTCGTCATGGAACGGACTGAGGTAAACCACCTAGATTAAGCAGTCTCCTGGTAGCATGATGTGTTATGTACTCTGGGATAACACAGGCTGCAACTGGATGCAGCTTTAACCAAAAGATACTCCAGACCTTGAAGTTAGTTCAATCTGATTTATTGAACCAGTAGCACAGTTAGCACAGTTCTCTATGAGTTTGACTCTCTGCTAACCTAAATGTGGTTACTCTGTCTGACTGAACCAGACTAGCTCTTAGCCACGTGCTGGAGGTGTGATACTGTACGTACACCCTGACTCACTCTGTAGATGTTCATCAGTGGAAAGAGGCGGACTGTGAGTGCCTTGTGCCTTTTATAGTGAGATACCACCCCTGAGTGTCCTGCTTGCTCATTGGTCATGTCCTGTTCTCTGTGTTAATTAGCTGCCTGTCTGTATATCATTATCTGCATGTCTGCATATCATGACAATAAGTGGAATGGAAAATGATACTTGAAGATAAATCACTGTCATGCCAGTGGTGAAGCACTCACAGAGAAGATGCTGAGGGTTCAGAAGAAAAATCTTCTCTCAAAGAAAAATGGGACTCCAAAATGTAGATTCCCCCGATATCATGGAGCATATAGGGTAGGATAAGGTGAAAAGGGGCAACTACTGTCAAACGCCGAGAGCTCAACATTGTGGAAAGCTCAGGGGCAAGACTAAAATGAAAAATTAGGAAAGCAAAGGATGGGCATGATAAAATATTGGCAAGTAAAAACGAGGAAAGATGTCTTATGAATACATAAAGAACAAGGAGATAACTAAGGAAAGAATAGGGCCGATTTGAGACTGAAAAGATGACCTGAGTATGGGGGCAGAACACATGACCATGGTTCTTAATACATACTTTGAATTTGTCTTCACAAAAGAGGATGATGCAAACACTGTAGTTAGGCAGGAGGAGTGTGAAATATTGAATAGGAAAAACATGGAGAGGAAATATCAAGGGGTTTAGCATCTTTGAAAGTGGATAACTACTATGCGCAGACAAAATATATCACAGGCTGTTAAGAGAAGAAAGGGAGGAAATTGTTGAATCCCTGACCATCATTACTTAATCCTCTCTGGCTACAGATGCAGTGCTGGAGTCTGGCGGATTGCTAACATCATCACGTTGTTTAAAAAGGGCGAAAGGGATGGATTGAACAATTATAGACCAGTCAGTCTAATCTCGGTGGCGGACAAATTGTTTGGAAAACACCCTATGGGGCAGTGTTAATCATCATTTAGAAATGCACAGATTAATTGGGAATGGTTAGCCGGTATTTATTGTAGTCTTTGTGGATTTTAGCAAGGTTTTACACGGAAGACGAGTCAAAAAGGTAAATGCCCCATAGGATCTAAGTGAAAATGCAATTGGATCTAAATTTGGCTCAGTGGTAGAGAGCAAAGGATAATGGTCTATGAATGTTCTTCAAAAAAAAATATATACATATGATTTAGACTTAAATATCAGAGGCATGATTGTAAGTTTGAGGACGAAACAAGAAATGGCTGTGTCGTTAATAGTGTGGTTCAAAGCTGTAAAAGGAGTTAAGATATCAACGGACGGTTCAGGTGGGCAGCAAAGTGGCAAATGGAATTTATTCGAGAGAAGAGTGAGATAACATATATGTGGGGAAGGCAAGCAAAGTAAGAGAATTCACAATCATGGTGGAGGTACAGATGGACCTTGGAATGCATGTGCACAGATCCCTGAAGATAACAGGACAGGTCGCTAAGGTGGTTAAAAAGACAGACTGGATGTGTATTTTGTTTGCAAAGGAATATAATACCTTGGGCCCACTAAGTATGTGCACCCAACCGGCGCAAAATTCAGTCATATGTTGCAGAAAGGATGTGTTCGCACTAGAGAAACTACAGGGAAGAGTTAGAAGCTTGTTGCCTGGACAGGAGAATATTGGCTCATTGGAAAGTTTGGATAGATTAGGATTGTATTCTTTGGAACAGAGCTTTATTTGAGTTGTATAAAATTATAAGGAGGCTACAAAATAGAGCGGACAAATAGGGAAGAGTGGCCTTGCCTCAAGAAGAGGAGGAGGATTGCTGATCAGCCCCTTTACCACTGATTGTGCACAGTGCCTGGGTGTCTCCTGGAAAATTGCCCATATATGTCCTGTCCAACAAAAGCAGGACAATCCAATCTGGCCAATTGCCACCACATCAATCTACTATCGATCATCAGCAAAGCAATGCAAGAAGTTGTTTGGGTTCTGACCTCAGTACAACCTTGGGTCAGACATGGACAATAGAGCTGAACTCAAGAGATGAGCTGAGAATGCCTGTCCTTGACATCAAGGCTGTGTTTGACCAAGTGTGATATCAAGGAACCCTAGTAAAATTGAAGTCAGTGGGAATAGAGGAAAATTCTCTGCTGGTTGGAGCCATACCTAGCACAAGGGAAGATGGGTGTGGTTGTTGGGGGCCAAGCACCTGAACCCCAGGACATCACTGCAAGAGTCCTGAGGATGATGCCAATGGCCCAAGCCTCTTCATCAATGACCTTTCCTCTCATAACAAAGTCCGAAGTGCAGATGTTCACTGATGATTGCACAATGTTCATTACCTTTGGCTACTCTTCAGATATTGAAGCTGATATGTGGCAAGAATTGGATAACATTCAGGCCTGAGTTGATAAGTGGCAAATAACATTCATGCCACACAGGTGCTCGGCAATGCCCATCTCCAATAAAAGAGAATTCAACCATCTCCTCTTGATATTCAGTGGCAGTGTCATATTTGAATCCCCCACTTTCAACATCCTGAGGTTACTATTGACCAGAAACTGAACTAGACTAGCCATATAAATATTGTGACTACAGGAGCAGGTCAGAGGCTGCGAATTCTGTGGTTCGTCACTCGTCTCCTGTTACCACCACCCCCCTCCCCCCCCCCCCTCCCCCCAAGGTCTGTGCAACAATAACAAAGCATAATCAGTAGTGTAATCCACTTGTCTGAATGAGTGCAGTTCCAAAAACATAAGAAGCTTGACACCATCCAGAACAAAACAGCTGCCTGAGTGGCACCCCATCCACCACTTTAAGCTTTCATTTCCTTCACCACCAATACACAATTGCAACATTGTGTACCATGTACAAGATGAACTGCAGCAACTCACCAAGTCATTCCTTCATCGGCACCACCCATGACCTCTGTCACCTAGGCAAAGACAATTGATGCATTGGAACGCCACCACCTGCAAGTTTCCCACTGAGTCGTACACCATTTTGACGAGGAACTGTATCGCTGTTCCTTCACTATTGCCAATTCAAAATCCTGGAACTCCCATCCTAAGACTGTGGGTGTACCTGCACCAGATGGACTGCAGCAGTTCAGGAAGGCGGCCCACCACCAGCTTTTCAAGGGTAATTAGGGATGGACAAAAATGGTGGCCTAGCCAGCGAGGACCAGATCCTAAGAAAAAACGTTTTAAAAATCTGCCTCCAGTGTGTCCAAAATGATGCTTGAACCTCTCACTCCTGTTAACTCTGCAAAACACTTGATAGATTCATCATTTGCACGTACTGACAGGTATAATCCATGTGTAATCATTGGGGCTGTAACCTATAACTTTTGAACCTCAATCTAATGATAGCCACTGACTCGTCTGACACATGAAAAATTGCTGCTTGGTTGAATCATAGAATCCCTATAGTGCAGAATGAGGCCATTCGGCCCATCGAGTCTGTAATGACCCTCCAAAAGAGCACTCTACCTAGGTGTACTTTCCTGCCCCATCCCTGTAACCCCACACATTAATCATGGCCAATCCACCTGACCTGCATTTCTTTGGTTGAGAAATTAGACAATATTCCAGAAAGAACCAGCCTGTAACTGGAAGTATTTTCAGATTCCATTCTTTTCATTGTGTTGAACGTGTGACTGAAGTCACATTAACCACCCACGAAATTCTACCTCAACATCATTGTTGCAATATGTTTTCATGCTCGTCAATTCTTCAGCTAAAATGTCTCCACTTTCACCTGCCTGATTGTGCTGTTCTTTCATATAAACAATGACAATTTCACTATATTTTGGGACCATGGGATTGAATTACCACAGAGGGTTTGTCATCATTTTGGACGTTGAAAAAAACCAAAACAACTAGTGCAATGTATAGTGGCATTTGCTGCAATTTTAATTATGGAAGGAAGGTTCCAGAATCTCATGAGCAATAGAGGTTGCAACATGGGGGAAATGTGCTGAACAAACCATTGCAGCAGTTTTATCTCAAAAATAAAAAGGGGCATAAATTTCTTGTCATGCATGACGATAAGACAAGGGAGCCAGACACTTCCAGCGATAGAATCTTCATCAGACATGGAAGATCGAAGGTAAAGTTCCAGGGTTGCTGCAAGAACTGGTAAATAATAAAAACATCAAACCAATGCCTTGAAAATCTGAGATAATAGATCCATCTATTATTCACAGCTTTAACTGCAATATGCTATAATAATTTTTAAAAATGGTTTGTCCACACCTCCAATATGTCTTTTTGTCTTGATCGTCATATTATTGAGATGTGACACACCAGATTATCACACCTGTATGAATTTTTGGAAGATTCACATAACATTCACCGGAACTTTACACTTTGGCAGTGGCATGAAACAGATAATAATCGATTGTCTGCCAATTATGCACTGTTTTGATCTCCCTTTCCATTGCTTCAGTCGTCTGCTCAGAAAAGAGAGGATAGCGTGTGAGAAGCTGTACTCACAGGCTTATACTAATGAAACAGTGCTGCTCAAAAGTTATGATATTGAATGTGGAGGATAAAGGAAAACAAGTAATGTACTTTTGAGAAATGATTTGTGGCAATAGGAGGAGGGTTCCAGTTTAACTGTATGGTTTCTCTTCAGCCACTGTTGCGTTCTGTGTTCTTGTCTAACAATGAATCTACAGAACTGACATATCACCTGACTTATATCAGATGCCACCTGCTGGTGGGAGGTCCCCCCTGCTGAATACATGGCCACCTGCTGGTGGGAGGTCACCCTGCTGAATACATGGCCACCTGCTGATGGGAGATCACCCTGCTGAGTACATGGCCACCTGCTGGTGGGAAGTCCCCCTGCTGAATACATGGCCACCTGCTGGTGAGAGGTCACCCTGCTGAATACATGGCCACCTGCCGGTGGGAGGTCACCCTGCTGAGTACATATAATATTATCTGCAGGCATATCACCGCAGTCACGATGGGCTGGAGCACTTGTAGAATTGGAGGAGAGAGGGCTTCTGCTTTATCAGTCGGTCAGGAGCAGGCAAGGTGGAGTTCTTCAGTGGCTTTTACAGGTGCTGATAGTTTCTCTTTTTTTTGGCTGGTGCTGGGAAAACCAACATCTAGACTGACGAGAATTGCCTTACAAAGGTGATGGCCAGCTGTTTGTCTTGAACTGCTGTAGTCTGTGTGCTGTGTTGTCTCCTTGTGCTTTTTCTGCAAATAAAAAGAACATGTCCACTGTAGCCATCTGGGATGGCCACTTACAATAAGAAACAATAAGCAAAGCATAAAGGGAAATGTGGGCAATGTAAGATTCAGGCAGGCTCAGAGCCTGAATGTATATTTGTATATTTGTGAGCAAAGAATCCAGACGGCATCGAAACCCCCAATCGATTAGCATTTTGATGGCCCATCTCCGTCAGACAAAGGACTGATACTTGAGTAACCGATACAATCCCAGACATTTTGGCGCCACGCCCTTTACTCAGGAAGCAACAACAGCAGGGTCAATGACCGCTTAGGACACGCTCGGTCATCAAGGCACCCGCCCCTTTATTGGCTCAGATCGAATACAGTGATCAAGAACTACCCAATTAATGAGGTCCAAACCGAAGGACCGCCCAAAAGAGCGCAAAACTCCCCAAGGATAAAGAGAGAGACCGCCATGTGTTCAATCTCTCTTTGAACTGGCGCTCCGGCAACGTCCACCTCCAAGTGCAGCACCACCAGAAGCAAAATTGAAGTTCAATGCCCGCTACCAGACAGATGAGCCCAGCTGAGCAAGAGTTACTTCTCCAGACCCAGTAGGTCCAGATTTGAACAAAGGCCACTATTCCTCTGACCTAAGCCGGGTGCCTGAAGTTAAGTACAGGTTGTCATAGTTGATGGGGCAGCATGGTAGCATTGTGGATAGCACAATTGCTTCACAGCTCCAGGGTCCCAGGTTCAATTCCGGCTTGGGTCACTGTCTGTGCGGAGTCTGCACATCCTCCCCGTGTGTGCGTGGGTTTCCTCCGGGTGCTCCGGTTTCCTCCCACAGTCCAAAGATGTGCAGGTTAGGTGGATTGGCCTTGCTAAATTGCCCTTAGTGTCCAAAATTGCCCTTAGTGTTGGGTGGGGTTACTGGGTTATGGGGATAGGGTGGAGGTGTTGACCTTGGGTAGGGTGCTCTTTCCACGAGCCGGTGCAGACTCGATGGGCCGAATGGCCTCCTTCTGCACTGTAAATTCTATGATAGGTATAGTTTAACTAGTAGTGTTTATGTTGCATGATTAATCGTGTGTGTAAATAAAGTACCATTGATCTTGAACTAACTAACTGGTATTTGGTTCTTTGATCGATATCCGGTTGAACCTTGTGGTGGTATCATTTGTTACCTGACGATTCTGAGCAATTTAATATCGATATCTAAAGAAAGAAGAGCAACTTTATTGATTGCCATATTTATAGCAGGTAAAAAAAGGCAACACCACACACTGCGCCTTTTCAACTAAGCAAAAATTGGGGCACAGCCATTCCCTGGTACATTCCCCATGGCAATGCCTTGACCAGTCAGAGTTGACTTGTCTGGTTTGAATTTAAACAGAAGCTTGGCAGTTAACTGCATTATCCATAGCCCTGACCAATTGAGTCTGTTTGTCAACCTTCTTCTCATGCAGTATAAACTGTGATTGTATTTGGTATTCTTGATAATCTGCCCTGACGAGTGCAAAGTGAAAAGCTTCAAGAACACATCTCTTTTTTCAGCAATACAACAACTTATGTTTATACGGCACCTTTAACATGTAAAATTTCCAACGGCTTTCACAGGAGTGTTACAAAACAAAATTTAACACCAAAGCTGGAACTCTCCGCCATTCAGGTTGGTCGGATTCTCTGGTCCCACTGCAGTGAATGGGGTTTTGGCTGAGTCCCAAATTCTGAGTTCTCGCTGGCAGCGGTGGCGGGCGAACCCAGACCGGAGAACCTGGCCCAAGTGACATAAGATAACAGGGCAAATGGCCAAAAGCTTGGTCAGAAATTTTAAGGAGCATCTTGGTGAGCTAGAGCTGGGTGTCTTCAGCGTACTTGTGAAAAACTAATGCTGTCTTTTCAGATGGACGATTGCACCGAGGGGCAACATGTGGATGACAAATAATAGGGGAGTAAGGAGCGGTCCTTGGGGCTCATCAGAGTTAATGGTGTGGAGTGGGAAGATAAGCCATTGCATGTGATATTCTGACTGTGGCTGGATAGAAAAGAATGGAACAAAGCAAGTTCCCTTCCCCCCAGCTGGACGACAGTGGAGAGGCATTGGAGGAGGATGGTGTGGTTAACCATGTCAAAGGCTACAACCAGGTCGAAGACAGATAGTTTATCTTTGTCACAGTCGCAAAGCATATCATTAATGACTGGTAGAATTGTTCGGTTACCTTGGGAATTGCAGAAACCTGACTGGAGAGATTCAAGTATGGGGATTTAGGAAATACGAGCATGGATTTGGGTGGCGCAACATATTCTAGGATGTTAGAACGGAAGAGGAGGTTGGAGATGGGTGCTAGTTTGTAAAGGCAGGTGTCAAATGTTTTTATGCGAAAAGGTGATGATGGCAGATTTGAAGCAGAGAGACAGCACATTAGGATGATCTTGATGCTAAAAAGGCCCATGAATTCCTCATACTTATTGTTAGAGGTTAGGGTGGAGGAGACAAAGGTTTAAAGAAGGCAGTTTACAGTAGAGAGAAGTCAGATTTAGAGTGGGGTGGCATCTTTGCACTCAAAGATGTTCTTGGAATAATGAGCAGTTTCAACAGACAAGAGCAGGACCTGATTGCGCTTTCTGATCTAGAATGATCTTGTGGTGAAAAATCTGCCATTTGCTTTGAAGTTGGTGACTCTTGAACCAAGGGGGCAGAGATGAGGGCCTGTCCCTCAAACGATCATTTCAAGATTGAAACTCCCTGAATGACATCTCAGGAAGCATCATTCCTTAATCCAGGTATACCCCTGATGATGCACCTAATTATATTAGAGGTAATTTATGTGCCGAGCCATTTGATATCTATTTGCATGTAATGTAAATTGCTGTGCCATCTTCACTCTTCGAGAAAAACTATAGAGGAAGCTTCTGAAGAGTTGTATTCAGGTTCTAAATAGAAGAAAAGAATTTGTGTGTGTATTTGCAATGCATTGCATCCCTTATTTGTGAGCAGGAAATATCCTGTATATATCTACAGAACTATAGTAAGACTTCTAAATTATGTAACCAGACCATGTTTGAGTATTCTATTCAGACTTGGCTACTGTAGTATAAGGGTCTGGCACATTTAGGGCGAACATGGAACTGACCACAGTACCGCCCACACAGTAATGTAAGAGAACACATTACCCGTGCCTAGAGATCAGTCTATATCAGGGTTTCTCAAACTGGGAGTCGCGACCCGTGGGTGGGTCAGGGGCGGGTGTCGGGAGAGTTGTGGAGCAATTGGTCGCGGTGTTCCTGATCGCATGAGAAGTGTCCAAGACCCACGACCGGCCTTTAAATGTGAACGCTGGAGTCTTCCCGCCAGAAGCGGCAGCAGAGAGCAGATCATGCGCCCGGCACACACTAACACCCTGTATGTCCGTGCTTTGGCACAAAATCATGAAGGAGAGATTCCTCCATTTTTAGCTACCAGCAAGCAAGCAACAGGACTGTAAAGAGCTGACGATGGGTCATTTTGTAATTAGGAAGAGAGGGCCAGAGACACAAACAGGCCAGGATCTCTCAATTGAATCTGCTGGAAAGAACTGCCCAGGAAAGTTCACGACAGGACAAAGCAGTGCTGTGAGCTGTATACAGAGCTCCAGGGCCCCTGGTGTACTTTACATTAAGAAAAAACAAATCAGGAACCTAGCAGTATGAAGATAATTTCTGGAGGTATGGCTTTGTTCATTGTGCCAATGCAAATCAGGATGTAAAGCCAATTTATGTTATATGCAGGCAAGTACCAGCAATTAAGAGTTGGATGCTAAATATATCTTACCTTGCAGACATCTTTTCAACTCTAAATTAATTGAACCTCGAATTGCAAGGGAAGGATGATTGCTTTTGGCACTGTGAAGAAATCGATGCTATCCAAAAGTAATTGAAAGTTTGGCTAGTGTGAGTACAAAGCCAAAACCACTACATGTTCCCCACGCTGCTATGACGCATCAAAGAAAACACTGTTAGTAAGGGAACTGTTATTCGACTGGCAAAACTTATTCAGTCACATTTGACTGCGCTGATCAACAGCTTTTGCTGCTACTTTCCAGAGAAGTTTCAGATTTTGAAAGAGAATAGTTGGATGAAAATTCCTTTGGGGTTTGAGACCCCAGAGTCAATTATTTAACTTACAGCTGACTCCAAATGAAGAGACTGAACTTCTGCGCCTCACCTGTGTCAACACATTAAAAACACACCACAAGTCCATCAGGCTGTCAGGATTGTGGAGTAGTCTCTCCGAGGAGTATCTCGTGCTGAGTAAAACAAGACATTTGTTGTTATTGCCCTTTGCAATGAATTTCCATCCTCATAAAGTTGAAGACAGCACAAAATAACCAACTTGATTCTGCACCTGATATCATTGCCCTCTCCTCCTGTGAACCTGATTGGAGTGAGACCATGAGGACCAAGCTGGCTCATCTGTCACACTAAAGGTAAGCACAAATGGTGTGTTGTGAGGGTTGGCCGGCGTGGGTCGTGACGGTCGGCCGGCATGGGTCCTGAAGGTCGGCCAGTGGGTTAAAATGGGTCCCAGGATAAAAGGTTTGAAAGACACTGGGCCATATTTTGAATAGAGCTGTATGTACAAGCAAGATCCTAGCTTGAACCCTTTACTGTATTTATGTACACAGTTCTTACAGCTAATAAATATATCCAGTTAATCTATTTAAGACTATGAGGAGTTCATTGAGACCTACCAAATAGTACCTGTACTAACAGCCAGGAGGACCACTGGGAAACCATCATTGATCTGGGGAGTATAGGCTTCACAGATAGATGGGCGGAGACCAGCCGCCTGGGGCTAGTTATGTACTGATATAAAAGCTGGTCCAAAGCAGGGCCTAGACAGACTAGTCCTCCCAGCAAGGACTGTACTGGGGGTGAGATGCTGCTTTACGCAGAACTTTGTATGTGGTTAAAATAATTTAATGTTCAATTTTCGCCTGCTTCCTCAATTTACTAAACTGGCGAAGAGGATTAAAAGAAACAGCGGACTCTCTCGTAGAACTGCCTGAATGCCAGAAGTTGCTGTTTGGGATGTAACATCGGAACGATTTAAGATGCAGTTATTTGGAAAATTGGAAGCGTTCGACACAAGCCTGGAAGATTGGAACTAATATGCCGAGCTCATGAGGTATTTTTTCAGGCAAATGGGAGTTTGGGGGAAGACCGTCAGAAGAGGGCATGGAACGGCCCATTGCATTCAGTCAGATAGGGAAATAAGGTTTGACAGTAATTTTTGGAATAAAGAAATTTCATCAGTACATTTATGGGTGAGATTTTGTCATTATAACCGATCACAGGCCACTGCTCAACCTTTTCAGGGAGGATAATCATTGTCAAGCTAACCAAGCCATATCCTACCTCTAGTTATTAAATGAAGAATGCAGTCTGGAATGATGGTGATATAGCAAAAGTGCCCTGGGACAGTATCCTTTGTGGCCATATATTAACATTACACATGCTACTGATTTAACAAGCATGGCATTGCCGTGTTGGGTGTTCGGCTATACAGACAAACCAACACGGTTGCAGATGGTACGACTCTGTTTTATTACTATCAATAACAACATCTGTAAACTTATGACTGTGGTTCGTTCTTTACCCTTTAACCTGTGGACCCAGCCCTTACACCATGTGCTGAGTGCCTCTCTAAGATAGTGTATGTCTGAGTGGCTTGCTGTGAGCTCTGTGCCCTGAGCTGTCTCCTGCTGGAATGAGCGGGAACTCTGGTGTTCCCCGTTTTATAGTGCGTGTGCTCTTGCTTGTGATTGGTTGTGATGTTGCGTGTGTGTTGAGTGGTCTGTTGATCTATCAATCAGTGTGTATGTGTGTTTGCACCATGATGTTTATCTGAATATCATGACATCCCCCCTTTTTTTACAAGAATATGTGCCTATGTGGTAATAAATATAGATGTGTACTGAGTGCAGCTGAATGTGTGCGTGCAATATCTACAACATGTACATGAGGCTAAACTATATACATAGGAAGGTGTCAGGTGCAACATAGCAACGAGGTTGTACCATAAACAAAACAAGTGTAATCATCAAACATCAAAAACAAACTCCTGTAACGACAAAAAGAGAAACATATTAACATTGTGGCATAACTGTCGAAGGCAGTCGTCTGGGAGGCTCTAAAGGCGGTGGTGAGAGGTGAGGTAATTTTGTTTAAGGCTAGAGTGGATAAGGAGGAGAGGTTGGAGCGGCAGAGGGTAATAGATGAGATGTTGGAGGTAGATAGGAGGTATGCAGAGGATGGGGACCCAGCAAAGCTGGAAAAGAGGAAGGAACTACCGGCGAGTTTAGACCGACTGTCCACCAGGAAGGCGGTGCGCCAACTGAGACGAGCAAGGGGTACAGTTTATGAACATGGAGATATGTTAGCAGGTCAGCTCCGGAGGGAGGCAGCGGCAAGGGAAATTCTTCAGGTGAAGGATAGGGCAGGGAAGTTGGCGGTGGTCCCAGTGCTGATTAACAAGGTTTTTGAGGCGTTTTATGAGAGGTTGTACAAGTCAGAGCCACTCGGAGGAGACTGTGAGATGCAGGAATTTCTCGATGGGCTGGAGTACCCAAGGCTAGGGGAGGGGGACAGGGCTACATTAGAAGGAGCAATAGTGGAGCAGGAGATAAAGGATGCGATTGGGAGGATGCAGTCGGGGAAGGTGGCATGGTCGGATGGGTTTCCGGTGGAATATTATAACAAATTTAATGATAGGTTGGCACCCCTGATGGTGGGGATGTTTGAGGAGGCGACAGGGAAGGGGGTGTTGCCGCAAACCTTGGGGCAGGCATCGATTTCCCTGTTACTAAAAAAAGATAAGGATCCGACGGAGTGTGGGTCGTATCGGCCCATATCACTTCTGAATGTGGACGTAAAAGTGTTGGCGAAGGTACTGGCGGGTAGGCGGGAGGAGTGCCTTCCGAAGGTAATAGGGGAGGATCAGACAGGGTTCGTGAAAGGGAGGCCGCTGTTTTCGAACATTAGGAGGGTTTTGAACGTTGTTATGGCACCGGCGGAAAGAAAGGAAACAGAGGTAGTTGTGGCATTGGACGCCGAGAAGACGTTTGATCGGGTAGAATGGGGGTACCTTATGGCAGTGCTGGAGCGGTTTGGGATTGGACCAAGGTTTGTGAACTGGGTAAAGCTATTATATAAGGAACCGAAGGCGAGTGTCCGCACAAATAATATCAGTTCGAGATATTTCTCTCTCCACCGTGGGACGAGACAGGGATGTCCTATGTCCCCCCTGCTGTTTGCACTTGCGATTGAGCCGCTGGCCATCGCATTGAGAAGTTCGGGAGCATGGAAAGGAATAGTGCGGGGGGGGACAGAGCATAGGGTGTCCTTATATGCCGACGACTTGCTGCTGTATGTGTCGGAGCCGAGTGCGTCGATAGGAGGAATATTGGAGCTACTGCGGGTATTTGGGTCTTTCTCGGGGTACAAGTTGAACCTGGACAAGAGTGAGTATTTTGTGGTGACTCGGGGCAGGGGTGGGGGGGCTGCCATTCCGTAGAGCAGGGACTCATTTTAGGTGTCTGGGGGTGCAGGTTGCCCGGGAGTGGGGGAGGCTTCGCAGGTACAACATCACTAGTTTGGTGGGGAGAGTGAAAGCCGATCTGGCAAGGTGGGACGGCCTTCCTCTGTCACTGGCAGGTCAGGTACAGGCGGTTAAAATGAATGTGTTGCCGCGATTCCTGTTTATTTTTCAATGCCTACCGATTTTCCTGCCAAAGTCTTTTTTCAGGGAGATTGAGGGAAGGATTACCTCATTCATATGGGGAGGGAAGGTGGCCAGAGTGAGAAAGGTGCTGCTACAGAGGGGAAGGCAGGCAGGGGGTTTGGGTCTCCCGAACTTGTGTACTACTACTGGGCGGTGAATGTGGAGAAAGTGCGGAGCTGGGTCAGAGGGGTGGATTCTCAGTGGGTCAGAATGGAGGAGAGTTTGTGCAGGGGGTCGGGGTTGAAGGCACTTGCAACAGCGCCGCTCCCGATAGCTCCAGGGAAATATTCAGGGAGTCTGGTAATAATAGCTTCATTGAAAATCTGGAGGCAGTTTCGCCAACACTTCGGGTTGGGTTTAGGGTCAAGGGAAATGCCGATTCGGGGGGACCACAGATTTGAGCCAGGGAGGTGGGATGGAAGTTTTCGGAAATGGGAAGAGAAGGGGATTCAGACGCTAAAAGATTTGTTTCTTCGGGGTCGGTTTGCAGGATCGAGGGAGCTGGAAGCGAAGTATGGGCTGGAGCAGGGAGAAGTGTTTAGGTACATGCAGGTTTGGGATTTTGCCAGGAAGGAGATACAGAGCTTCCCAGAGGAACCGGCCTCCACATTGCTGGAGGAGGTGTTGACGACAAGGGGACTGGAGAAGGGGGCAGTGTCAGCGGTGTACGGAGCTATTCTGGAAGAGGATAAGGCACCACTGGAAGGGATCAAAGCAAAGTGGGAGAAAGAGCTGGGAGAGGTTATAGAGGAGGGGGTCTGGTGTGAGGTGCTCTGGAGAGTGAATGCCTCCACCTCATGTGCGAGGTTGGGGCTGATACAGCTGAAGGTGGTATACAGAGCACACCTCACGAGGGCGAGGATGAGCCGATTTTTTGAAGGAGTAGAGGATGTCTGTGAGCGTTGCGGGGGGGGGGGTGCGAATCACGTTCATATGTTTTGGTCCTGTCCAAAGCTAGGGGAGTACTGGAAGGAGGTGTTTAGGGTAATTTCCAAGGTGGTGCGTGTGAAACTGGACCCGGGTCCCCAGGAGGCCATATTTGGGGTGTCGGACCAGCCAGGGTTGGAAACGGGAGCGGAGGCAGATATCATAGCCTTCGCCTCGTTGATCGCCCGAAGGCGGATCCTGCTGGGATGGAGAGCAGCCTCTCCACCCAGTGCCCTGGCGTGGCGGGGGGACCTGTTGGAATACTTGACCCTTGAGAAGGTTAAGTTCGAACTGAGGGGAAGCTCGGAGGGGTTCTACAAGTCATGGGCACTATTTATTATGCACTTTCAAGAACTGGATAACATCGAACATTAGTTGGGGTGGGGGTGTGGGTCGGGGGGAGGGTGGCTGTGTAGATTAAGGGTGACTATGGGTAATCCCTGATTCCTTTTTGTCATTTGTTTATGTAAACATGTGGGCTGAGGTTTGGGGGTTGGTGGGCGGATGGGATCGTTGTTATTATGGGGACTGACATATCTTGCTGATTAATGTTTATTGTTGATGGGTGTAAATGTGGGAGAAAATGTGAAAAAGGAGGAGAATAACATTTAAAAAAAATAAAAAATTGTGGCATAACACTTTAGTGAGTCCAATGTTCACACAGGCTCACAAGTCCAGCCTAGTAGGTGGGCGACGAATTCGGGTTGACCGCCTCAAGGGTGGGTCAGGATCCACTGGCTGAGGAATGGACCTGGCCACAGGCGATGGAGGAATAGGCATGGTGACAGGAAGCTCCACGAAGTCGACATCAGGAACAACAGGAGGGCGTGGCACCGGTGCATGATCACGTAGCGAGCGCGGAAGCAGCCGAAGGGCCCAGCGATTACGCCGGCGAATGGAGCCATCAGGCATGCGAACCAGGAACGAGCGGGGAGCCATGCGTCGGAGAACTTCGGCAGTTGCCGACCAGCCACCCTCTGGTAGGTGGATGCAGAAGTTGTCTCCAGGCGCCAAGGCAGGAAGATCAGTTGCCCGAGTGTCATGTGCCACCTTCTGCTGAGCACGCTGCTGTCACATCCTTTGCAGTACTGGAGCATGGTTGGGTGTAGGAACAAGAATGGATGGCACAGTAGTCCTGAGGGCGTGACCCATCAACAGCTGGGCTGGTGAGAGGCCAGTGGATAGTGGGGCCAAGCGATAGGCCAGCAGGGCTAAGCAGAAATCCGATCCGGCATCAGCAGCCTTGCAGAGGAGCCGCTGGACGATATGGACGCCCTTTTCCGGCTTCCCATTTGACGGGATGCAGAAGGCTGGACGTCACGTGTGTGAAGCCGTATGAAGCAGCAAAAGAAGACCATTCCTGGGTGGCAAAACAGGGCCCATTGTCCGACATGACAGTAAGCGGAATGCCATGGCGAGCGAAGGTTTCTTTGCATGCCCTGATGACAGCGGACGATGTCAAATCATGCAGGCGTATGACCTCTGGATAATTCGAAAAGTAATCTATGATGATGACGTAGTCCCTGCCAAGCGCAAGAAAAAGGTCCACACCCACCTTCACCCAGGGGGACGTTACCAACTCACTCATGGGGCTGAAGTGTCTCAGGGGGTTGCGCCGGCTGAAACCTTTGGCAGGTGGGGCAGTTGAGCACCATGTTGGCAATGTCGTCACTGATGCCCGGCCAGTATACAGCTTCTCAGGCCCTCCGTCTGCACTTCTCAACCCCGATGTGGCCTTCGTGTAATTGTTCGCGGACCAGCCTGTGCATGCTGTGTGGGATCACAATCCGGTCCAGCTTTAGGAGGACACCGTCAATGACGGCCAAGTCGTCCCGGACATTGTAGAATTGCGGGCACTGTCCTTTGAGCCACCCTCCCGTCATGTGGCGCATCACATGTTGTAGAAGGGGGTCAGCTGCAGTCTCCCGGCGAATACGGGCCAGACTTGAATCATTAGCTGGCAGATTGGCCGATGTGAAGGCCACATGCGCTTCGACCTGACACACAAACCCCTCCGAATAGGGCGGTGTGCTCACTGCTCTGGACAGGGCATCCGCGATGATGAGGTCCTTTCCCGGGGTGTAGACCAGTTGGAAGTCGTACCTCCGGAGCTTGAGCAGAATGCGCTGGAGGCGAGGGGTCATCTCATTCAGGTCCTTTTGTATGATGCTGACCTGGGGGCGATGGTCGGTTTCCACGGTGAACTGAAGGAGCCCATATACGTAGTCGTGGAACTTATCTATGCCGGTTAACAAACCCAGGCACTCCTTCTCGATCTGCGCATAGCGCTGTTCTGTGGGGGTCATGGCCCGCGAGGCATAGGCAACCGGGGCCCATGATGCAGTGTCGTCCCGTTGCAGGAGTACCGCCCCAATGCCGGACTGGCTGGCATCAGTCGAGATCTTCGTATCTCGAGAGGTGTCGAAGAACGCCAATACCTGGGCTGTGGTGAGCTTAATCTTGAGCTCCTCCCATTCCTTCTGGTGTGCGGGCAGCCACTGGAACTCCGTGGTCTCTTCACTAGGTGGCGAAGAGCCGTTGTGTGGGAGGCAAGGTTGGGAATGAACTTCCCTAGGAAGTTGACCATCCCGAGAAAGCGTAGCACTGCCTTCTTGTCTGCCGGCTACGGCATGGCTGTAATGGCGCTCACTTTGTCTGCATCCAGACGCACTCCTGACCGGGATATGTGGTCCCCCAGAAACTTTAGCTCAGTTTGGCCAAAAAAAAACTTGGCTCGGTTGAGGCACAGGCCGTGTTCTCATATCCGAGCAAAGACACGCTGGAAACGACTGATGTGCTCCTGTGGTGTGGTAGACCAGATGATGACGTCATCAACATAGACGCGCACCCCTTCGATGCCCTCCATCATCTGTTCCATGATTCTATGAAATACCTCGGATGCCGAGATGATGCCAAACGGCATTCTGTTGTAACAGTACCTGCCAAAGGGAGTGTTGAAGGTGCACAGCTTCCTGCTGGACTGATCCAGTTGAATCTCCAAAAACCCTTTGAGGCATCAAGCTTTGTAAAAATTTTAGCCTGGGCCATTTCGCTCGTGATCTCTTCCCGTTTGGGTATGGGATAGTGTTCCCTCATGATGATGTTGTTCAGGTCTTTCGTGTCGATGCAGAGCCTGTGTTCGCCGGAGGGCTTTTTAACCATGGAGCTGACCCATGGCGTGGGTTCCGTGACCCGGGAAAGCACTCCTTGGTCCTGGAGATCCTGCAGCTGTTGCTTGAGGCGGTCCTTGAGTGGTGCTGGGACTCTACGAGGTGCGTGAATGACCGGGGTGGTGTCCGGTTTGAGCCGTATTCTGTAAGTGTAGGGCAGTGTGCCCATGCCCTCGAAAGCATCCTGGTTGTGGGCGAGGAGCGAGTGGAGCTGTGCCCTAAAGTCTGCATCCGGGAAGTCGAACGTGCCTTCTGGAGACAGAGTGTGTACCTGCTGAACGAGGTGGAGAACCTTGCACGCCTGTGCGCCTAGATGATCCAACTATCTCAAAGGACAGTGTGGCTCTGTATGCATTGTGTGTGACCTCAAGCTGGCAGGATCCCAAGGCCGGGATAACATTTCCGCTGTAATCGACCATCTGACAGCGGGATGGCCGAATCGGTGGTCTGACCTTCAAGGCGTAGAAGGCTGACCATGCAATAAGGTTGGCGGAGGCACCAGTGTCTAAACGGAATGTGATTGGTGATCGGTTGACCGTTAGGGTGGCACACCATTCATCACCCGGATTAACGCTGTCCACTGGCATCGGCTGGGGACATCTGGTTCCTGTCAATGACCGCGACGCGGAAGGCTTCCCGGTCGTCGGTGTCACCGGTCTGTACATCGTCAGGGTATGACTCGGTGTATGGAGGCTGAATGGCCCGCACGTCCCTGCGAGGCTGGCGGAATTGGGGAGCATTGGCAGGTTGAGCTGCTCGACAGCAGGCAGCATAGTGGCCCATCTTGCCACAGCGGAGGCATTGTCGATTCTTTGCTGGACATTGCCGCTTTAAATGTGCGGATCCACAGTTGCCGCACGTCGTGACGTCATGGCGTTCGTTGCGCCATCGCGCATGCGCAGTTCAGTCCTGCGTAGAGCGCGCCTGCGCATCGTGTCCCTCTGCATCAACGTCTCTTTTAGTGCGTACAAGCGCGGGAGGCCGCGGAAAGTGCGTGAAATGGCCGCCCTCGTCCGGGCCGCGGGCCGGGAGGAACTCAATCGACTGGACCCGCTCGGCCTCGTAGGACCCCTGCCGTGCCGATTCAGCCGCCTGGAATTGGGAGTACCGGCTGGTCGCGTTTTCATGGAGGAGGCAGGCTTCTATGGTGGTGGCTAAGGTGAGGCTCTTAATTTTGAGGAGCTGCTGGCGTAGGGTGCCCGAGGTGACCCCAAAAACTATCTGGTCCCGAATCATGGAATCGGAGGTGGCCTCATAACCGCAGGACTGCGCGAGGATATGGAGGTGTGTCAAGAAAGATTGAAAAGGCTCATCCTTACCCTGCAGGCGCTGCTGGAAGAGGTACCTCTCGAAGCTCTCGTTCACCTCGACACTGAAGTGCTGCTCGAGTTTAAGAAGGACCGTCTTATACTTCGTCTTGTCCTCACCGTCCGCGAACACCAGGGAGTTGTAGATGTGGATGGCGTGTTGCCCTGCCGTGGAGAGGAGGAGGGCGATTTTTCTGGTGTCCGAAGCATTCTCCCTTTCTGTGGCTTCCAGGAAGAACTGGAAGCGCTGTTTAAACAGCTTCCAGTTGACGCCGAGGTTTCCAGCGATTTGGAGCGGCTGCGGCGGGCTGATGGTGTCCATGGCACAGGATGGCGGGTTCCTGAAGATGTGTAGGTAGGTCTCACAGTTGCTGGGTTCCAAACCTGGTACTATGTCGTGTTGGGTGTTCCGCTATACAGACAAACCAACATGGTTGCAGATGGTACAGCTCTGTTTTATTACTATCAATAACAACATCTGTAAACTTATGACTGTGGTTCATTCTTTACCCTTTAACCTGTGGACCCAGCCCTAACACTATCTTAGAGAGGCGCTCAGCACATGGTGTATGTCTGAGTGGCACGCTGTGAGCTCTGTGCCCTGAGCTGTCTCCTGCTGGAATGAGCGGGAACTGTGGTGTTCCCCGTTTTATAGTGTGTGTGCTCTCACTGGTGATTGGCTGTGATGTTGCGTGTGTGTTGATTGGTCCGTTGATCTGTCCATCAGTGTGTGTGTGTTTGCACCATGATGTTTATCTGAATATCATGACAGGCATGAGGCCATGTCGAGTACTGCATTGAGTAACGTAGCCCCTTTAATCCCCTTCCCCTTTATAAAAATAACCCCTCCCTTAAACTATTTCCATTTGATCCAGCTCATTAGAAGGTTTTAGGTTAGATGGGCAGCATGGTTGGTGCAGGTTTGAAGGGCTGGAGGGCCTGTTCCTGGGCTGTACTTTTCTTTGTTCTTTGATTAATGAATCTCACCGATCGCATCAACTCAGATCCAGCATTGGTGGCTCCTGCTCCCGGCATACAAATATTCCTTCCAGCAGGAATACAAATTTCCAACGCCGATGCCCTCCACCGTCTGCCGTTGGCCGTGAGCACCCCATCCCCACCAGTGGTGGACGAGGTAATTGCGACATCTTGCCTGTGATGGCTGCTCAGGTACGTGCTTGGACACAGCGAAGCTTCGTCTCACATGCTGTTGAGTGGTGGGAAGAAGGAGGCCCTTCCATTTCACCCAGTGATTTGCTGAGCTCAATATAGAAGATGCCATTATATTGTGGAGAGCTCAGGTGGTCATCCCCCCCACAGGGGCTGGAAGACCAGCTACAGGACCTTCACAGTGGCCATCCAGGTGTATCTGAGTGTGGGTTTGCAGTTATGTCTTGTGGCCTGGCATTGATGGGGACATCAAGCGAGTCGTGCGGAGCTGCCCGATGTGCCAGGGACACCAGAAACTCTTGCAGTTGGCCTCACTGCATCCGTGGGAATGGCCGGGACGTCCATGGTCATGAGCGCCTACACGAAGATGTTGTGATCATGGATGCTCACTCAAAGTGGCTGGAGGTGTGCAAGATGGCCTCCACAATGTCTAGGACCATGATAAAGAAGCTCTTCAGCACCCAAGGGATTCTTGCGGTTCTGGGGACGGATAATGGGATGCCGCTCACCAGTGAGGAATTCACCGATTTTATGAAGGGCAACGGCATTCGACATGTTTGGACCACTCGATACCATCCCTCCTCCAATGATTTAAAGGAATGGGTGGTCCACACCTTCAAGGGGAGCTTGAAGAAGCAATCCACGGTATTTATGGACACACGGCCGGCGTGGTTCCTTTTTAATTATCGTACGACTGCCAATGTGACAATGGGAATCGCCCCTTCGGAGCTCTTGATGGGCCACAGACTCAGAACCTGGCTGAGTCTAATGTTTTCGAGTCTCAGAAATGACACCAGAACTTGAGGGCACCAGGGCGAACATTTCACTCTGGGGATGCTGTGTATGCCCACTATTTTGGGATGGAGTGTTGTCTTCCAGGTGTTGTACTGGAACGAACGGGTCCAGTGTCTTATAAGTTCCATATTGAGGGAAGGTCCACTGCAAACATCTGGGCCACTTTATGAAGCGGGAACCCGTACGTCCATTGGCGGCTGAAGGGGAAACTTCAGACTTTGGGTGTGGAGGGGTGTCATAACCCCCACGAAGATCCCTGGGAAACCATCATTGATCTTTCCGTGGGACTCGTGGAGTACAAGCTTCCGAGATAAGGGTTGAGGCCACCCTCCGGGGCTCGTTATGTACTGATATAAAAGCTGACCCAAAGCATAGACTTGATAGATTCGTCCTCCCATCAAGGACTGTACTGGGAGTGAGATGCTGCTTTACACACAACTTTGTACAGAGTTAAAATAAAAGTTGCAGTAAAGCGCAACACGACAGATGTCGGGTGGCAAGGAGATGAGTTATGACTAGCTAAGAGTGAAGCTTATATTTAAGGAAGTATATGGTTATGGGAAAGCCTGTTGAAGTGTAAAAAATAAAAATCATATAATTTAGATAAGGTTGTGTTCAAGTAGACCAATCAGGTAGGAATAACAGTAAAAGACATAAATATGTATCAGTGAAAAGCCAATTTCACAGCACAATTAATTTCAAAATACCAAATAGCCTTTTTTTGTATTCATGTGTAAAATGTTACCTTTTGAATCTTGAGATCATGACATTCATTAAATATATAATCAGTTGGTACTCGTTTTGTAACTCTGGCTTCAGAGTGAATTTAGCTTAAATGTGACCATTCGCTGCACTTTCTTTGTCCACTCATCAGTGCTGGGAAATTGCAGGTGACGTGATCATGAAATTGAAAAAAAAGTGAAAGGATATTATTTATTCCAAAGCTTCAATTATTTTGTGGTCAGTAAGGCCCTCAGCTACACATAATAACATAAAAATAGAAAATACTGGATAAACTCAGTAGGTCTGACAGCATCTGTGAGAGAGAGTTCACATTTTGAGTCCATGTTACATTGAGATATGAATCCACAGGCATTTTGGCAAATCTGCATTTTAGAGAGAAAGGGCTGGTCTCACTTTAATATGCAGTTTGCCGAGGCGTTGGGATGTAACCCTTTGCTTCGAGACCTTGGACGAGCACCATTCAATACTGGTCTCCACAAACGGGGACCAGACAGAATGGCACTCATGGGGTGTCCCAGGGAATCGGAGGCCTCCAGGTGCATGCCCTTTGGCAGGGTGATACCCTGGCACTGCTGATGCCACCAGGAAACTGCCAGCCTGGCACCCTGGCAGTGCCACCTGGGTGCCAGCCTGCCACTGCCAAGGTGTCCAGCAGGCACTGCTAGCTGGCAGGGGGACTATCAAGGTGCCAAGCTGGTATTGTTCCAGTGGTGACGATTGGGCTAGTGGTGCCCTGCGCGGGTGTTGGGACAGGCGTGGGACGGGGGGGGGGGGAGGGGGGGGGGGCGCAGGGATCCCCTCTTAGTGTGTCGGTGGCTGGGTTGGTGGCTCCAGAGATCAGAAGCCATTTTTAAATGGAGTCCCGATCTCTCGCTACAATGAGGAGTTCCGGCGAGCGGAGCTCCTCAGTGCAGAAAATGGGGTTACGTGAGGCCTTTGCTGCGCATTCTCCACTGAGAACTATCTAACCCGAGTGACGTTTAGTAGCATTGTGTTTCTCGGTGCTGCGAGAGCCGGGAAAGATGCGGCTAAACGCGCTCATTCTGTGACTTTGTTCCCATTTAGTTAAATCGCGCCCGTTAACTGTACTCTCTCCACAGATGCTGCCAGACCTGCTGAGTTTTTCCAGCATTTCTTGTTTTTATTTCGGATTTCCAGCACCCTCAGTATTTTGCTTTTACCTCGGCTCCATATGACTTGCCATAGCTGCTGTAGTGGAACATCAGTACCTTCATCTCTTTCAGTTGATAAGTTGCGATTGATTAATTTGTTTTATTCCCACTATCAAATTTAGACTGTATTGTGCAACCTCATCAAATGAACAATGCTATGCATTTGATACTTTAGTTGGGGCTGTTAATGTTTATTAAAACAGAGCTGTTTATCCAGTATTCATGAAGTAAGGAACATTTGGCTCTAACGGTCCATGTGTTCTTGAAGTAAAACTATTTTTAAATATGTTCATATAAATAACAAATAACCTCATCAGCAAACCAGAGCAGTCAAACATATCATGAAATATTGGTTTATACTAATTTATTTTTTTCTCCACTCTACATAATGCTTTGGCAGAAGGCCATTGAAAAGTGTGTCCATATGCTATTCACATTGTGATAACAACGAGTGGTTTTATGATTTGGCTTTCATGAAACCTTAAAAACAAATATTTTTGATTTCCCTTTTTCATTTCTTTTTGCCATGCTCCGTGATCTTTTGTTCCATTTCATTGCTTCTGACCTTCCTGTCACTGACCTTTCCTTGCCCTCTTTATCACTGGCTGCTTAAAATCCGTTGGCCTCTACCTTCTTTTAGTTTTTATGATGGGACATTGTCCTGAAACATTAACACTGTTCCTCTGTCCACAGATGCTGCCTGACTTGCTGAGCATTTGCAACATTTCGAGTTCAAAAAATGATACTTTCTTAAAGCATAGCTGCAGATTTGACCTTGCCCTGTAATTACTGCGCCCACTATGGTTTGACGTACAATTCCTATTTGTCTGGCATCCATTTATAAGCTTCTTTGCGGATTAAGCGTCCAACTGTTTTTCTCAACTTTGGTATTGTATCCAAAAATACCTTAAGGGATTTAATTTTCTCATATGCTATTTTGAGTGCACTGGTGAATGCATTCATGTTAAATTACTGTATTTACTATTTTAACATATTTTAGCTGTTAACAATGGCATTAAAATAGCATCGATACATCTTTCAAGCAAATGCTCCGACCAGCGCACAAAACATAGAAAGTAGAAGATTAAATATTTTAAGCATGTTCAGTTGTGTGGTGAATGAAATTTCTGGAATTTGATTGGCTATTTCCTGAAGTTTTTCAGGCATTGTGGATTAGAAATAAAGATGGTGGAAACAAAATATGAACCTGCCTCACAGTGCCAGGGACCCGGATTCAATTCCGGCCTTGGGTAACAGTCTGTGTGGAGTTTGCACTTTCTCCCCATGTGTGTGTGGGTTTCCTCCGAGTACTCCGGTTTCCTCCCACAAGTCCAAAGGTGTGCAGGTTAGGTGGACTGAATATGCTAAAATTGCCCCTTCGTGTCCAGGGATGTGGTTAGGTTAAGGGATTCTTCGGGTCATGCAGGGAAGTGGTCCTGGGTGGAGTGCTCTTTTAGAGGGTCGGAGCAGACTTGGTTGGCCAAATGGCTTCCTTATGCACTGTAGGGATTCTATGAAGTTATTCCTTGTTTTTGAAAACTCACTATTATTCTTAGAATTCTCCCTATACTAAAAAGGGCCGACATTCTAAATGACGATCAGGGATTCTCACTCCCCGACTCCGATGCAAGCTTCAGTGGGTGCTATTCAGGTCAAACTATATTTTCAAGTTATCCCCCGGTATAACCCATACCTTCACTGAAGATTTCATCTACTTACCACTTAGTAGCATCGATCCTGGGTCCCACATTGCTAAGTAAGTAAAGTAGACTTTGGAATAACCACTGTTTCAGGTTAAAACTTTTCAGTTATTTTATTATTATATATTTTTTTTCTCTTTTTAAAAGATGCAATCACTGTCTTTACAGAAAAGTAAAAAGATCTTGCTTCTGGATCCTTCTGGTTGGTTGAAGGGACCTTCAGGCCCAACTTGACAATCAATCTTCTTTAAAGTCTGGCCTTCTTTGGATGTATTCGCTGATGAGCTCAGTTGCTGTGTCCTATCTTTCCCATGTACAGAGCTATGAGAGCTGGCTCTGCTGGCT
Source organism: Scyliorhinus torazame (assembly GCF_047496885.1). NCBI lineage: Eukaryota > Metazoa > Chordata > Chondrichthyes > Carcharhiniformes > Scyliorhinidae > Scyliorhinus > Scyliorhinus torazame. Next base: position 92,736,972 of record NC_092720.1, on the reverse strand, counting down.
GACTCTGAGCTGACTCTGGTTCCTCTTTAAATTCTAGTCTTCCTTAGATGTATCGGCTATTTTAGCTCGGCTGCTTTGCCCTGTCTCTTTCCCATGACCGAGCTGACTGTAATTTGTCTCTGCTTCTCCTCTCTCTCTCTCTCTCTCTCTCTTTGAGTTCTCGTTCTGGTTCTCGGTTTATATTCGCTTTTTAACAGTTAAGTTTTTATGACATTATTGTAAAGTAACATTTTTTCACTTTGATTGTAAAAAGTATCTGATCTAAACCTTCTAATCCAACTAAGTGTACATTTTGACATGACTTCATCTCATAGATCTGATTACATTGTGTCCTTTGCGATGTTCAAAATGCTTTGACTTCAAGAGGTGTTACTTTTAATTCCTGTCATTTCTATAGTTGTATTTTCCAATTGTGTCCTCAGCTCATAATTTTGACTTTGATTTTGGCTTTGTATTAAGTTTCTCTTAGACTGATAGTCTCCAGTTTTCTTTAATTTACCTGGTATTAGCAAATTTTCACACTTAGAATTATCACCAAATTCAACTGAACCTCATCCATTCTTTTCCAGATCCTTACTAAGTTAGTTACTTTCAATGAAGGTGCGAGCCATTGTCTTTGGCTTCATTCAAAATCCTGTTTGTCTTGTTTGCTAAGCCTGCTTGACCAAGGATATCTGCATTTTACAATCCTTCCCTGGCAGCTGCTGTTAACCCTTTGTGGGATCTTTCCCTGTATCCTCTCATGTTTCTCTCAGACCAGATATTGCCAGACTTCCATGTTTCAAATGACACATCTTTCCATATTATCAATTACATCCTGGAGTAAACTTTACAAAGGTAGGAATATACGGATAATATTTCAGTGTTGCTGGAATGGTGATGTATCTTCAGATTGATCTGGACTTCTGTTCACCTCATATATATCCGATCTGAGAGAATTTTCCAGGGTCAGTCAGAGAATCATAATGCCATTTGCATCCCCAGTGAATCGGTGACTGGGGAAACTTGTAGTGTTTCATTGAAGTGTAATGCAGCTGGCAGTAAATGATATGACTTGTCATTAAAAAGAAAGAACAAACAAAGAGTGGCATTTTATCTCTGGCATCAGTGAGGATAGGAAGTTGTTGCAGCTTTCACCACCAGGTTGAAGCATGTTGGCAGTTGTGGGAAGGCATAGAAGGTCCTTGGATCAAGTCAAAACCTTCCCTTTGCAAGGCCAGGAGGAGCATGAGAACTCCTCTGGAACCCCACACTGAAAGTCATGGGGCTGGATTCTCCGATTTGAAGAATATGTGCTGATGCCAGCGTGGGAACAGTGGCGTTTAACGCCCGAAAAAACGGAGCAAAAGCTGCACCAATCCTCCGTCTGGTGGGGGGTTAGCAGGCACGCAGTGTAAAGCCCCCGGCTTTAGCTGCGGATATGGGCGGAGAATTGCTGGGTCCATGGCCGCACATGCGCATGGTGGCGGCCTGCGGCGGCCGTGCACTGACCCAGTCTGCCAAATAATGCCTCCCTTTGGCCAGGCTTGCCACCTCGGACAACCCCCCACCAGTGCCCCCAGCCCCCCCCAAAGCCCCTCCACCAGAACCCCCCCCCTACTCCCAGATTGTGATGGTGCTGGATACAGTCTGCAGCCGCCATGCCGGTTTCAGGAAAAAAAATAGAATACGTGTTCCACACCGTCAGGAACTCAGGCCATCGAGGGCGGAGAATTGGGGGAGGGCCTCAGGAGATGCCCTGAGGCCGTCCATATGCAGTGCGCCGTACTCTGCAAGTACGTCATTTTGGAGGGGCAAGAGCATTGGTAAAACGGCACCGCTCTCGATATCGGTGCAACAGGGATTCTCCGGCTGATTGCCAAACGCGATTTTGGCATCGGAGTCCAGACAATCCCGCCCATGGTCTTCTTCGGCCTCGGATCTCCTCTTGAAAACCCTTAAAGGTGATGCAGATTGACCATGTAATTTGTTTTACTGATCTCCTGCAACAGTGAAATTTAGTAGCTAGTTTCCTGAAGAACCGTCCTGTTCTAGGTAACAAATCTATGTATAAAAGGAGCTAATATGGTTGCCAACTGTGACTAAATGTATTCCTGGAGGTTTTGTCACATGACTTGCTTTATACTTATTGCCATTAGTTTGCCAATACATCCATCCTTGTGACGCACTGTCTTCCCAGCCAATTGGAAAGCAAAGAGATTCATTATCTGATTAGATGATGCTTGACTGTCAGCCGAACTGCCTTTATTTTCCACATTTTCAATATTTTTAGATTAGGCCAAGGGAAATGTTCAAAGAAAATGACAAAAAAGAACAATCATTTTTAATGACCCGATGATCTTTCTCTGGGATTGCACACAGCAGTGTCCTGGAGACTGATCTTCAATTACTGGGCACGCCAGTCCAATCCTGGAGGTTGGCAACCTTAGTCTAAGGATGCACCTGTTACACCTCAGATCTCACACTTCAGGCATCACACTTCAATCGTCACATTTCAAAATGTCAAAGTGTTTATTTTCTCAAAACCTGTCACGCCACTTTTTCTGACCTTGATAACTTTGCCCTTTTCTGAGGCTAGCAGCTGGGGACTGGCAGGCTTCTGCCAATCTACATAAACTTTCTTTGGCAATTAGCCTCTGATTAACCTCCTGAGAATTTGCCTCTTTACATTACTTCCCCATAGGGTACATACATGAGCAGTCAGAAGGATCAAGGCTAATACTGCTCCATCGTGGCAACTTTTTGTTTTATTCGTTCATGAGATGTGGATGTCGCTGGCTAGACCAGCATTTATTTCCCATCCCTAATTGTTCTTGAGAGGGTGGTGGTGTGCTGCTGTCTTGAACCACGGCAGTCCACATGGTGTGGGTACACCCACAGTGCTGTTAGGAAAGGAGTTCCAACATTTTGACACAGTGACAGTGAAGGAATGACGACATTGTTCCTAGTCAGAAGGGTGTGTGGCTCTGAGGGAAACTTGAAGGTGGTAGTGTTCCCATACATCTGCTGCCCTTGGCCTTCTAGGTGGTAGAGTTCATGATTTTGGAAGGTGCTGTTGAAGGAGCCTTGGTGAGTTGCTGCAGTTTATCTTCTAGATGGTACACATTGCTGCCCATGTGCGTCAGTGGTGAAGGGGGAGAATGTTTAAGGTGGTGGATGGGGCGTAAATTAAGGGGGCTGCTTTGTCCTATTAAACACCGTGGGAAATAGTCAGATTATATAAAACATTGGGTTCAATTCATACATACCTGCTGATTCTTGACTGTGCTCAGAGTTGATTTAACGACAAAGGTTATTGAGAACCAAGCCCTCATCTAGCTCCATTATATTTTGTGATCTGCATTCTCTTACAAAGCCACAATACAGGTTATATTTATCCAGATAATAACGAAGGCACACTTTAGTGGAGGCTCATTTTAAGTTTCCCTGAAACTCCCAAATTGGCTAAAGAACAGTATTGTACCTATCCAATATAGAAGCTGATGTTTATGTTTCCCCAAGGTACAAGAAAATCACATTTGTCTGTATGGAAAGCTCCTGAAAGTTGGATCAAAATTGATCCATGCTGCACAGCAGCAGAAAGGCTTCGTGTTCAGATACTCACTTTTAATTCCTGCTTAAGCCAGTTTTGAAGTCTCCAAGCCCTTGGATTTCTTTTAATACGTGACTTTAAAATGTGAACTGTTGGAACTGTAGGTAACAGGTACTTATAGATTTTGACATAGATTTTAAAAAACCCTTGTCTTTTAAAGACAGTAAAATTATTTCATTTAACAATCTGACTGGAGGTTCTGCTGCACCTCATGAATAGATTATATGTGGTAATTTATTTTCAGAAGTTGCTTCTCAGTCTGAAGTGGTTATAAACACATGCATGTTAAATAGTGGTAGCTTATAAATTGCCCTTCTTCAAACTAGCAGTTTCTATCAGTTACAATTGTAGAAATGTGGCTAATTAAAGTCAAGTTATGAGAGTTGAGAGGAAAATTAAGCAAACACATGAAGAAACCCATGAAGGAGGGGAACAGGAAAATTGAATCAGAGTAGATGACTCAGACTTTGGACCAATTGATCTCTTATACCAAAATTTAAATGATACTACAAAAGCAATGAGTAACTTCTGCATCCAATTTCAGTCGATGGTTTAATTTGTACATTTCTTATACACTTGCTAATTAATTTGTCAGACCAGTTTGCTTAATTCAAAGCATTTTGAGCTTGTTGGTAAGCCGCATTCTATTATTTCAGTCAGCGGAGCAGGCATTAGCGAATCTACAAATATTATAAAAGATTGAGCTTGCCCGTAAGTGCATCCAATTCGGGTTAAAATGTTCGAGAGGGAATTGAAAGCGTAAATATGTTTTAAAATCCTTCACAATATTGCAGGCATGTAACAAGTTGCTACCTATCCTGGACAATACCAGTGACTTATGCTTAAACAATGGAAACACTTCAGAGTTGCATAACACCATTGCAAGAGAGAAGACTGAGGAGGGGCTAGTGATTTTTGGATAGAGTATTTTTGGCACTGTGGGCTGGTGGAAAACCAAATTGAAGGGATTTAAATTGGGAGAGGTAGTTACAGAGTTGAGTGATTATGCCATGTTCAAAGATTCGAGAGAAGGCCTCCGGTGACTGGGATGTGCTGACCAACACAGGGTGTGGCTCTCCTCCTGGTAACTTGAAACTGGTTGGGGCTGGTTTAGCACAGGGCGAAACAGCTGGCTTTTAAAGCAGACCAAGGCAGGCCAGCAGCGCGGTTCAATTCCCGTACCAGCCTCCCCGAACAGGCGCCGGAATGTGGCGACTAGGGGCTTTTCACAGTAACTTCATTTGAAGCCTACTTGTGACAATAAGCGATTTTCATTTCATTTTTTTCATTTTCAAACTAGGGATTTTTAACCCAAAATAGCCTGCCAAACCCAGGAGAACCCCCCCCCCCCCAACCTTCCTCCAATACCTCCACCACGACGAATGAAACATGCCAGGCAACAACAACTCGAGGAGCCAAAGAGATAGCAGAGACAGTAAAAGCCTGGAGATAAAGACTGCGGCGATGGCGAACACACAAGGAGACAAGATCCGGCCACACCCGAGCCGGATGGACCGGCAGAACATACTACATCCCGATGAAAGAATGGAGGGAATTCCTTACATAGGAACTCCAAGAGCTCAAGGACGGAATCAAACATGAGGTGATGGCAACGATGAAATTGGCGATAGCGGAGGGGCTGGTCACCTTGCAAGCAGCTCTGGAAAAGATTGAGCAGCGTCTAGAGACGCAGAGAGCTGGAGAAGGCCGGGACCGAACAGAGCGATTGGATTGCCTCACTGGAAACAGAGATGGCAAGGTGGTGGCGACGCAAGTTGGGCACTAAGGGGGAAGGTTGAGGACCAAGAAAATGGATCACGCCGCCAGAACCTCCACGTTGTGGGACTACCTGAGGGCACCGAGGGCAGGAACCCCACAGAGAGCAGAGGGGAGACACACCCAGAGGTAAAGCCGAGAGATTGGGGGGAGGTGTAATAGGCTGGCTATAACGGATCGCACATTGTGACAAGCAAAGCAAAGGCAGCGCAAAACTACTTTAGAGCCCCCAAACAAAGGGAGATCCCAGAGTTCAGGGACATATCCACATGGTGTACACAATGATGGCGGCCATCCTGGATGGCCCCTGGGCAAAGGGAAACCCCGGAGCTTAGGAGCACAGCCACATGGTGAGTACAGTGACATGGCCATCTTGGGTGGCCTCCTAACAAAGGGAAACACCGGAATACAGGAGTGCATCCATATGGCTGATCTCACAGGAGGAGGTGGGAAAAAAAATCCCCATCAGAATAGTCACCTGGAACGTCAGGAGACTTAACGGCACAGTGAAAAGATCCAGAGTCTTCACCCACTTGAAAAGTCTGAAAGCCGACATATTCTTCCTCCAAGGGATTTACCTGAGGGAGAAGGACCGACTGTGGATAGGAAAGAGCTGGGTGGGACATTCATGCTACGGGTCGAGGACTAGGGGTGGGCCATACTGCTAAAAAGGCAGACAGCGTCGAGGATGGTTACGGACCAAGGGAAACAGTACGTCATGGTTAGTGGAGTCCTGGAAGGGGCACCAGTGGTCCTTTAAAACGTGTACGCTCCCAACTGGGACAACGTGGAATTCATGAAAAAATCCATGATAGAAATCCCTGACATAGAAACACACCGACTCATCATAGGAGGAGGTTTAACTGCGTACAGGACCCGTGGACAGACAGATCTAACCCCAAATTGGGGATAAAGTCAGACATGGAAATGGGCATGTTAATGGAAAGATGATGGCGATGGACCCATGGAGGTTCACACACCCAGGGGAGAAGGAGTTCTCCTTCTTCTCCTTGACAGGGTATATATTAGGATCAACGTCTTTATAGTGGGGTAAGCGGTGCTTCCAGGGGTAGGAGGAGCGGAGTAATCCACGATGATTAATCTCCAACCATGCACGACACTACGTGGATGTGAGGCTGGAAGTGGGCCGGGCACAACGCCCCATCATGGCGGTTGGACGTGGCCCTCCTGGCCGACAAGGCATTCTGCAAACAGATAGCACAGGCCATTGACGGATATGTTACCAACAACCAGAATGGGGAGGTCTCACTCTCTATGTTCTGGGAGTTGCTGAAGGCAGTGATAAGGGGGAAATTATTGCGTATAAGGCGCGCAAAGATAGGAAGGAGTAAGAGTTGGTCGACTCCATACTGGAGGTGGATCAGCGCTGCTCCTCGGCCCGATCATAGAGCTACTGGCGGAGAGGAAGAAACTACAAATAGACTTTGACCTGCTTTCCACTGCGATAACAGTGCACCAACTCCACTAGATACGGGGAACCTATTACAAACATGGAGACAAAGCCAGCCTCCTGCTGGCCCACCAGCTGAGAAAGCAGGAAACTACGAGGGAAATAGGCCAGGTTAGAGATAGCAGCAGTAGGCTAGTAGCCACGGCTGGAGGGTCAACGAGGCATTCGCGACCTTTTACCAGGGGTTGTACATCTCCCAGTCCCCTGAGGTGGAGACTGGGATGAAACAGTTCCGGGAGATGTTCGTAGACTCTCTAGATGGGGCACCCTACCACCAACACTGGCACAAGCCTCAATATCACTGATACCCAAAAAGGTACAAAACCTGACTGAATAAAGTTCCGACAGGCCCATCTCACTGCTCAATGCAGACATAACGATCCTGGTAAAGGCGCTGGCAAAGCGGCTGAAGAGCTGCGTGCCAGAAGTAGTTGCGGAAGACCAAATGGGCTTTTTCAAGGGCAGGAAGCTGACAGCGAACATCAAGTGCTTGCTGAACGTGATAACGACCTCGTCCGGAGAGAAAACACCCAAAGTGATCATCTCCCTGGACGCAGAAAAGGCCTTCAACATAGAGGTACTGGACCGGTTTGGATTCGGACCAGGATTCACCTCCTGGGTGAACTACTGTACAGCGATCTCATGATGAGCTTACAGACAAATACCACCAGCTTTGAATACTTCCAGCTGCACAGAGGCTCAAGACTGGGATGCCTACTGTCCATGCTGCTGTTTGCTTTGGCAATTGAGCCACTGGCGATCACCCTCAGAATGGCAAAGGGGTGGAGAGGTATCCAAAAGTGAGACAGAGAGCATAGAGCTTACGGGAATGATGTGCTCCTCTACATTTTGAACCCCTGGGCCACCATGGAAGGGATAATGGGCCACCTGGCAGGGAGAGTGCAGATGATCAAAACGATCAAAATGAATGCAGCCCAGGTTCCTCTTCCTGTTAAGATCCTTCCTGATCTACATGCCCAAGGCCTTTTTCAACACGGTCGACAAACTAATCATGGCATTTGAGGGGGGGGGGGAGAAAAAAAACCCCGAGGATACAAAAGAAGGTCCTCCAAAGGAAAAGAAACACGGGAGACCTGGCCCTCCCAAACGTACAGTTCTACCACTGAGTGAGGGGATGGGTGAAGGAACCAGGGGCAAAATGTGTGAAGGTGGAGGAGAGTTCCTGCCCATCCCTCCCGGCCAAACACTTTAGAAGCCCAGTGATCCTAGCCACGATCCGGACGTGGTACCAAATGAGGCATCTCTTCGGCCTAACCAAAATGTCCACCATGACCCCCAGCTGCAACGACCACATGTTTACAGCCACAATAATAGACGGCATCTGCAAAAGGTGCAGGCAAGGCGAGAGAACACTGACAGTTAGGGATATGTACACGGATGACAGACTAGTGATCCTGGGGGAACTCATGGAGAGGTTCCAGTTGCCAAAAGGAAGCAAGTTAAGACACATATATGTCAAAACTTTCTCCGTAAGGAAACAACAACATATTCCCAGATAGCAGGACATTTGTTAGTCAAAGAGATGCTGGACTCAGGCACCTTGGAAAGGGAAACTGCAGGGATCTGTATAGGTAACTGTTGGAGGAGGTACGCTTCCCCTCAATGAGACAAGGGGAAAAAATGGAGAAGGAACTAAGCACAGAAATAGGGGTTGGACTCTGGATCGAAGAACTGCACAGGGCAAACGTCACCTCCACATGCGCAGGGCTTGGCCTAACGCAGCTAAAGTTAAATCACCCAACCAGAACCCTTTGCTACTTTCTGGAGGTGGAGGGCAAATATGAATGGTGCCAGGGCAGCTCGCTGAATCAGACGCACATGTTCTGGGCCTGCCCCAGTATCCTGGTTACTGGATGACCTTTTTTTGAGGCAATGTCCAGGGTTGTGGGAATGAAGGTGGAGCCATGCCCAAAGGTGGCGTTCTTCGGGATCTCAGATCAGCCAGAGCTCTTCATGGGGAGGGGCCCGACATCCTCGCCTTTGCCTCCCTGATCGCTCGCTGGAGAATCCTGCTCGCTGGCAATCAGCAGGCGGCAGACTGGCTGTCCGACTTGGTAGAATTTCTCAAACTGGAGAAAATAAAATTTGTCACCTGAGGGTCAGAAGTGGGCCTCCACAGGATGTGGAAGCCGTTCACCAACTTGTTCCGAGATCTGTTCGTAGCCAGCAACCAGTGGAGTAAGGGGGTGGGGGTGAGACACAAGTGAGTCACGGGACAAAAATGAAAAGAAAAGAGGGGAGAGTGAAGTGGGGAGGAAGCCACGCAAGGAAAGCGAGATGGACAAGGGACCAAAACTGTAGATCGACATCTGTAAATACTCGCCCGGGCCAAACTAGGAATTGCAATTAATATATGCTGACCACTGGAGGGAAAGCAATTATATGCAAACACCTGTACTGAATTCTGCCTGCCTTTTATCTCCTTTTATTTCTTTCTCATTTTTTCCCCTCCTTTAGGCACGGTTATGTAAAGTATAGCATAGGAGTTGTGAAATCTAAAATGTGAAAACCCAATAAAAACACTTTTTGGAAAAAAGATTGTAGAGAGGACCAGAAATCTGGAAACGGGCTGATAAGTGGTGAAGACAGTGGTGGGAGAGGTGCAAAGGGATTGGAAATTAGGATAATTGAATTGAGGATTATTTTTTTAAGGTGCGGTTTAAGGAGGCCAAGTTTTGCTGAATGTTGGGGAAGGTGGAGACAAAACTAAAACATTCTGGAGCTGTCTGGTATGGGAGCCTGCCCGTTGTGTGAAATCAAAATAAATCTGGGTGCAGTTTGCAAGCTGCGAAGGTGTGAAGATTGGGACCGGGATTCTCCGAAATCCCTGCTAAGTGTTGATGGCGGCGTAAACACCGGAGTGTTTCACGCCGGCGTCAACTGGCCTTTTGGCCCAGCGATTCTACGGCCTTCAGTGGGCCACCACGGCGCCGGAGTGCTCCATGCGCTGCCCCCCCCCCCACCACCACCAGGACGGCCACCACGGCCGCGGGTCCGAGCTCCCGCAGAGTGGTACCAAGTTGGAACCATGCCCTTGGAACTCGGCGGGAATTCGGCCGGTCGACCGCTGAGAATCGCCTCGGGGGCCTCTTTCAACGGCCCCCGACCGGTGCCGCGTTGACTGCGCGGGCACAACTGCCGCTGATACTCCGGTCGCCGGAGAATTGCGTCCCGCCATCAGAGCGGCGTGGCGGGAACTTCCCGCGTCACTGGCCATTCTCCGACCCGGCGCAGGCTCGGAGAATCCCGGCCTGCGTTTTTCTGATCCTGGACAAAAATCTGGTTAATAGTCTACATCATTGTCTACGACCCTTGCCCTTTTCCCCCACAATCTATTTGGTCTGAATTCCCAGTACTAGCTATCTGGTCCACACCTCCACCCAGCCAGTCTTGGTTTCCCCTCAAGTGATCCTGCTCCTTGTGCTTGCATCTTTGTGTTTGCTTTTCACCACATGATTTCCTGGGGCCCAAAAGAATTTGCCATTATCATTCCTGTTCCAATAGATCATCCAGGCATCCCTTTAGCTTTTCTGATGCTTTTCAGATTACAGACTGAATTGGCAGAGACTGGTGTTTCAAAACATTATTAATTTCACACAGCATGGCCGGAAGTCGTACATATTTCAAGCCAGGAGGTTATACAGCCTGGTAGGAGGTCATACAGCCTGGTAGGAGGTTATACAGCCTGGCAGGAGGTTATACAGCCTGGTAGGAGGTTATACAGCCTGGCAGGAGGTTATACAGCCTGGTAGGAGGTTATACAGCCTGGTAGGAGGTTATACAGCCTGGTAGGAGGTTATACAGCCTGGCAGGAGGTCATACAGCCTGGCAGGAGGTTATACAGCCTGGTAGGAGGGTATACAGCCTGGCAGGAGGTTATACAGCCTGGTAGGAGTTTATACAGCCTGGCAGGAAGTCATACAACCTGCCACGAAGGCATGCAACTTGGCAGGAAATCATACAGCCTTCTAGGAGGTCACACAGCCTGACAGGAAGTCACTCAGCCTGACAGGAAATCGTATAGCCTGACAGGAGGTGATAAACAGCCTGACAGGAAGCCGTACAGCCTGGCAAGAGGTCATTCAGCCTTTCATACCTGTACAAACCCCATTGAAAGAACGACCCAATTAGTTCCGATTCCTGCCCTTTTCCCCATAACCTGGCAACATTTTTCCTTTTCAAGCATTCAGCCAAGACCATTTTGAAAATGATTGTAGAAACTGCTTTCACCAAACTTTCCGGCAGTTCGTTCCAGATCATCTCTGTAATAAAACTCTTCCCTAATCTTGAATTTAGTTTTTTTCATTCGCCTCAAATCTCTATCCTCTGGTTATTGACTCTCCTGCTGATGGAAACAGATTCTCCTTATTAATTCTATCAAAACCCTTTAGGTCTGCTGGATCCCAGGACCCAACTGGGTCCCAGCCTGATGTTGAGCCTCTGGAAGAGGTATTTCCGGAGCTGCTGGAGATGATAGGGAGCGGTCAGGACATTCAGAGGGAGATGTCAGCGTCACTCCAGCAGATCCATGGCTAATTCAAGGAGTCCCAGAGGCTACGGGCGCAGGAGATGTCGCCGGCAATGTGTGGCACCGAGGCCAACACTGCGGTTGCCACACTAGCAATGTTGGCCTCGGTGTTATGGGCTAGGGTTCAGAGAACCCCAAAGTGTATCAGGGAGTTCACCTTACCCACAACTTTTAATAGATTGTGGTATGGGGAGCACAGGGCCCACTCTACAAGTGTGGTACTTCAGAAATGGACAAGTATTTTTTAAAGCAGCAAATCAATGTTTATTTCATGAACTCAAGTTAACCTTTCTAAAACTAACAGTGAACATCTTAGCAACCATTAAATCAAATACACCCCCCAAAGACTGCAAAACTAAGTCATCTGTAAGCTGTCCGTTTAATACCCAGAAGATTGAACAAACCTTTAAACAGAAGCACATCAGGTTAAAGTCACGACTGTTAATAGTTTTAAATCACCAGGATTGATTTACAGTCTTTAGATTACAGAGAGAGATTCATACACCTTCTGGCTGTGACTGCAGCTATCCAGCTCTGAAAACGAAACCAAAACACACCCTGCAGCCTGCTCAAAAACGAAAGTGAAAAGCTGACAGACAGCCCAGCTCCATCCCCTCTCTGACATCACTGCAGTAATATGAGCAGCCAAACAAAAAAACAACACACGCAAACAGGTATAATAATATAGTCCATTTTTTTTTTCGTTCTTCTTCTTCCAACTGAAATCCTTCATGATTGACAGTCTCTTTGAACAAGAAGGTCTCTGCATGATCCGTCCATTTCTCTACGCCTCGGCATTTCTCTTTAAAGTCAGATACTTGAGTACAATCTGATCACAGAGTCCCTTGTAATTCTCCAACACATGCGTATTGGTTATCACAGCTTTTAGGCCATCAAATGCCTGTTGAAACTCTGCTGTCCATTGAAATTTTCGACGTTTCTTCAGCAAGTCCCTCAGTGGAGCAACCACGCTACAAAACTTTTGCACAAATGTTCGATCAAATCCACTCATGCCAAGAAATCGCATTTCCCTTCGTCTTGAGGGTATCGAAAACTCCTAAAGGAAAGTGACTTGGGCTTTTCCAAATTCACTTTTGGCTAAGTTTAGCACCAAACCCGCCTCCTGAAGTCGATCGAATAACTCCATCAGATGTTTTAAATGTTCTGTCCATGTCTGGCTGAAAATTATCAGATCGTCGATGTATACCGCACAATTGGGTAATCCTGAAACAACTTTGTTAGTTAACCGTGGAAATGTGGCTGGGGCATTTTTCATGCCAAATGGCATAACTTTGAATTGGTATATATCATCTGGAGTCACAAAAGCTGAAATCTCCTTCGCTCTTTTGGATAAAGGTACTTGCCAGTAAGCTTTAAGTAAATCCAGTTTGGAAATAAAAGCTGATTGTCCCACTTTCTCAATGCAATCCTCCAAACATGGGATAGGATATGTCATAATATACACCAGTATATCATGGTGCAGACACACACTGATGGACACACAGTGGGACCAATCAACATACACAACACCGCAGCCAATCACCAGTGCGAGCACACGCACTATAAAGACAGGGGGCATCAGAGTTCCCGCTCATTCGAGTAGCAGCTAGCTAGGAGCACAGAGCTCACAGCCTGCAACACAGACATTCACCATGTGCTGAGTGCATCAACTGGTTAGGACAAGGCAAAGGTTTTTAGTTAAAGCTAGTATCGTATTTACCCACAGTTCAAGTATGTTTAAATAGTTAACCTTTTAATAAAATAGTGTTGCACTACTTCAAGTGTTGGTGACCTGTATGTGATCCAGAACACCCAACACATCATGATACTAGGCGTGGTTGCATACTAGCACTTCTTAGACCTACCTGCAAGTGATCTGCTTTCCACCAACATTCCGTCATCCTGCAACATGGACTACATCAGCCCGCCGCCGCCGCTCCGCATCGCCGGCAACCTCGGGGCCAACTGGAAGATTTTCAAACAGCGCTTCCAGCTCTTCCTCGAAGCCATGGACAGGGAGGGCGCCTCGGACACCAGAAAGATTGCTCTTCTCCTCTCCACGGCCGGGGACCATGCCATCCACATTTTCAACTCTCTCACCTTTGCAGATGACGAAAACAAGACGAAGTTCAAGACAGTTCTCCTCAAATTTGACACTCACTGCAGCGCAGAAGTGAATGAAAGTTTCGAACGCTACGTGTTCCAGCAGCGTTTGCAGGGTAAGGACGAACCTTTCCAATCCTTTGTAACGCACCTCCGCGTCCTTGCGTAATCTTGCAGCTATGGGCCCATCTCCGACTCCATGATACGCGACCAGATCGTTTTCGGTGTTCAGTCGGACCCCCTACGTCAGCAGCTCCTCAAAGTAAAGCAACTCACCCTAGCGACTGCCATCGAGTCCTGTGTCCCACGTGAAAATGCCACCAGTCGGTACTCCCATATACAAGCGGCTGAAACGGCACGGCAAGGTCCCCACGAGGCGGAACGGGTCGAAGTGATTGAGCACCTCCAGGGCCTCAGCCTGGATGAGGGCGGCCTTTTCGCGGACTCCCGCGCTTGTACGCACCAAACGAGGGGACGGCGACGTGGAGGAACGTAATGCGCAGGCGCGCACCACGCATGACCGCACCGCGCATGCGCAGTGGCGCAGCGAACGTGCTGACGTCACGACGTGTGGCAACTGCGGGTCCGCCCATTTAAAGCGGCAATGCCCCACAAAATCTTGACAATGCCTACGATGTGGAAGACTTGGCCACTATGCTGCCTGCTGTCGAGCAGCTCAGCCTTCCAATTCATATCGCTTCAGCCAGCCTCGCAGGAATGTTCGGGCAATTCAACCCACGGTCACCGAGTCCGATTCCAACCTCCCACACAGCAGTGACACCGAGGACCCGAAGGCACCTTTTCGAGTCGGTGTCGTAACGAAAAACAGGCTGTCCCCGAAGCAAAGACACCAGCCGCTGTCGGTATACAGCATCGATCCAGACGCTTAGTGGTGTGCTACGCCCTCCTGTTGTCCCTGACCTAGTCTATGCGGAGATTCCGGTTACTCTGCATCCTCCTCACTCTTGACGCAGTCCAGCCCGCTCCTCAGCCGGTGGCTCCTGATCCACCCTTGAGGCGGTCAACCAGAATTCGCCGCCTACCTCAGAGACTTAATTTGTGAACTTTGTGCACTAATGGACTCTCTGGTCTGTTCTGTTCTTCCGTTTAATCGTTCAAGTGGTTTGTATATAGTGTTCATCTCATTATTTGTGTGACACACTGTTTTTTCTGCACCAGGCACCTTCCCATGTAAATAGCTTAGTTTTATGTACATAGTCCTGTAAATATTTCGCACACACGTAGTCAGGAACATTCACCACACACTATTTATTGTCACGCAGGCACATTTTTTAATATAAAAAGGGGGATGTCATAATATACACCAGTATATCATGGTGCAGACACACACTGATGGACACACAGTGGGACCAATCAACATACACAACACCGCAGCCAATCACCAGTGAGAGCACACGCACTATAAAGACAGGGGCATCAGAATTCCCGCTCATTTGAGTAGCAGCTAGCTAGGAGCACAGAGCTCACAGCCTGCAACACAGACATTCACCATGTGCTGAGTGCATCAACTGGTTAGGACAAGGCAAAGGTCGTTAGTTAAAGCTAGTATCATATTTACCCACAGTTCAAATATGTTTAAATAGTTAACCTTTTAATAAAATAGTGTTGCACTACTTCAAGTGTTGGTGACCTGTATGTGATCCAGAACAACCAACACATCAGGATAAGAGTCCGCTCTTGTAACTGCATTAACCTTTCTATCGTCCATACACAACCGTTGGGTACCGTCTGGATTCGGTACCATTACTATAGGTGAGCTCCATTGGCTGTAACCCACTTCAATTATGCCATTTTTAAGCATACTCTCAATCTCTTTGTTAACCTGTGCCAATTTTAAAGGGTTAAGTCTATATGGATGTTGTTTGATAGGAACAGCATTTCCCACATCTACATCATGTGTAGCCATTTTAGTACTTCCCAATTTATCTCCACAAACTTGCCCTCGTGATATCAATAAGTCTTTCAGGTCAGTTTGTTTTTCCTCTGGAAGGTAACTCAACAATTTATCCCAATTTTTAAGAACATCCTCATTTTCCAATTTAATTTGAGGTATGCCAAATTCACAGTCATCTGGATTTGGTTCGTCACTTTGAGTTAGAATCATTAAAATCTCCTCTTTCTCTCCTTCCCTTTCAACGTACCTTTTCAGCATATTCACAAGACACACTCTGTGAGTCTTCCTTCTATCTGGTGTTTTTACCACATAATTCACCTCACTTAATTTCCTTTCAATCTGATAAGGTCCACAAAACCTTGCTTTTAAAGGTTCACCTACCACTGGTAACAATACTAAAACTTTATCTCCACTGGCAAAACTACAAACTTTGGATTTCTTGTCCGCTACCCGTTATCACATGTTGTGCACCTTTTAAATGCTGTCTAGCCAATTCACATGCTCTATTTAATCGTTCCCTAAAATTTGACACGTAATCCAATAATGTAATTTCCGATTTCTCACTCACCAATATTTTCTTAATCAATTTAAGTGGTCCTCTTACCTCATGACCAAAAATTAGTTCAAAAGGACTAAATTTGGTTGACTCATTAGGTGCATACCTAATTGCAAACAATAGGAATGGAATTCCTTTATCCCAATCCCCTGGATAATCGTGAAAAAAAGCCCTCAACATTGTCTTTCATGTCTGATGCCACCTTTCTAACGCTCCCTGCGATTCGGGATGGTACGTAGTTGATTTAAATTGTTTTATTCCAAAGCTATCCATAACTTTTTTGAATAACTTTGAGGTAAAATTTGATCCTTGATCCGATTGTATTTCTGTGGGTAGTCCATATCTAGTAAAGAATTTAAGTAACTCCTCCACAATCGTTTAGCTGTAATATTGCATACTGGAATGGCCTCTGGAAACCTAGTAGACACATCCATTATCGTCAAAAGATATTGATTCCCACTTTTTGTTTTAGGAAGCGGTCCTACGCAATCGATCAGGACCCTTGTAAAAGGTTCCTCAAATGTTGGAATGGGTATTAAGGATGCTGGTTTTATCACTGCATGAGGTTTACCTGTCACTTGACATGTGTGACATGATTGACAAAATTTATGCAGTCCAGGCCAATAAAAATGTTTCTGGATTCTAGCTTGAGTTTTCCTTATTCCCAAATGACCTCCCACTGGTACCTCATGTGCAACACGCAACACCTCCTTTCTATACCCTACCGGCAATCCTACTTGATGAACTTCTGCCCACTTTTCATCCGCCTGCATATGTACAGGTCTCCATTTTCTCATCAAGGCATGACTTTTACGGTCATAACACTCTGGTATACATTCAGATTCCCCGTCCGTGTATGCTTTCTGATACATCCATGTTATTTCTACATCTTTCTGCTGTAATTCCGCCAATTTTCCTGAACTAAAAATATCCGCCTCATCCTCCACCTGTTGTTCTTTTTCAACCATCTGAGCAAAAATCATTTCTGATAATTGCACTTCAACTTCATCTTCACTCTCTGATTTCTCCTCTTGTCTTAACCTGTGACATTGCGACCTTGTTACTACACAATCCGGAAAAATCCCAGGATATTCGTCCTTCAACACTTCAGTTGTCTGATTTTCCACTGGCTTATCAAACACAGTAGGCATCACTCCCACCTGCGATCCAGCTACATCATTACCTAAGATAAACTGTATTCCTGGACAAGATAGTTTCTCTATTACTCCGACCACCACTTCACCACTCTTCACTGGACTTTCCAACCTTACCTTACATAATGGAACATTTCTGGCAACATTCTTCTCAAACTACATAACTCCTCATCTCTTACCATTAAAGATTGACTAGCTCCCGTATCTCTTAAAATTGTGACTTCTTTACCTGCTCCTCCTGATACACACGAGTAAACTTTACCCACACAAGTAAATTCTTTAAAGAGATCTGGCACCTTCTTATCAATCACCTCTTGATCAGGGTGTACAATCTTTTGCATCTCCTTCGCTTCACTTGGGCTTTCCTTTACCACTTTAACAAACCCCACTGTCTTAACCTGTTTTACCACATCATCCTTCCCAGTGCTTTTCTTCAACCACCAACACTGTGACTTTACATGGCCTAGTTTATTACAGTGAAAACATTTGAAAGTTTTCATTCATTTTCCACCCTCCTGGATTTCTTTTTTTTTTTTCAACAAACAATTTTATTGAGGTATATTAGGCATATAGAAAAAGTGACATGATACAGTACAAAAAAAAAAGTCAAGACACAAATTACAAATGAAATATAGTGCAAACCATGGCTCTGTTCACGCACAGACCTGCCTCACTATCCCCCTACTCTACGCCACTCTACCCTAGCCCCCCCCCCCCCCCCCCCCCGCCCCCTGCTGACACTTACTCCTCTGTGAAGAAGTCAATAAATGGCTGCCACCTTCAGGCGAACCTCTCAAGGCGAACTTGACATTCTCTAGGCCAAGAAAGCTCGCCATGTCTGATAGCCATACCTCCGCCCTCGGGGGCTTTTGAGTCCCTCCATGCTAACAGTATTCGTTGCCGGGCTACCAGGGAAGCAAAGGCCAGAACGTCGGCCTCTCTCTCTTCCTGGACTCCTGGGTCCTCCGAAACCCCAAAGATTGCCAGCTCCAGGCTCATTACCACCCCAGTTTTCAATACCCGGGACATGGCATCTGTGAATCCCTGCCAATACCCCCTGAGTTTAGGGCACGACCAGAACATGTGTACATAGTTAGCCGGCCCTCCGGTGCATCTAGCACATTTGTCCTCCAGCCCGAAGAATCTGCTCATCCGGGCCACCGTCATGTGGGCCCGGCGCACCACCTTAAACTGGATCAGGCTGAGCCTGGTGCATGTTGTGGTCGTGTTTACTCTGCTCAGGGCTTCTGCCCAAATACCGTCCTCCAGCTCCTCCCCCCTCCCGAGCTCCTCCTCCCACTTAAGTATCAGGTCCTCGGTCT
Organism: Scyliorhinus torazame; assembly: GCF_047496885.1. Lineage (NCBI taxonomy): Eukaryota > Metazoa > Chordata > Chondrichthyes > Carcharhiniformes > Scyliorhinidae > Scyliorhinus > Scyliorhinus torazame. The sequence continues at coordinate 92,718,534 of NC_092720.1, read as the reverse complement.
GCGTATCCTCAGCTCCCATTAGTTCCTTGTAGACCTCTCCGCTAGAAACTACCCTGTCCTGCCTCCCCTTCGGCGGGAGACGTGGGAAGGACAGCACCAGTCTGCGTACAAAATCCCTCACCTGCAAGTATCTAAAGTCGTTCCCTCTCGCCAGCCCAAACTTCTCCTCCAGCGCCCTCATGCTCAGAAAGCTCTCTTCCAGGAACAGATCCCCAATCCTCACAATCCCCGCCCTCCTCCACAGTCGATACCCCCCGTCCATGTTCCCCGGGGCAAATCGGTGGTTGCCGCAGATTGGTGTCCACACCAATGCACTTACCTCCCCTACCTGCCTCCTCCACTGGCCCCAGATCCGAAGAGCCGTCACCACTGTCGGGCTGGTGGAGTACCGTGCCGGCGGAAGCGGCAGAGGTGCCTTGACCAGGGCTGCTAAGCTAGTGCCCCTGCACGAAGCAGCCTCCATCCGCTCCCAAACCGACCCCGCACCCACCACCCATTTCCTTATCGTCGCTCTGTTGGCCGCCCAGTAATAGTTGCTGAAGTTCGGCAACGCCAGCCCCCCTTCTCCTCTGTTCCTTTCAAGCATCACCCTCTTCACCCGCGGGGACTTCCCTGCCCATACAAATCCCAGAATAATTTTATTCAGCCTCTTAAAGAAGGTCCGCGGGATAAAGATGGGGAGACATGAAAAACAAATAAGAACCGCGGGAGAATCGTCATCTTAACAGTCTTCACCCTCCCCACCAATGACAGTGGGAGCGCATCCCACCCCCGCACCTCCTCCCTCACTTGTTCCACCAGTCGGGACAGGTTGAGCTTATGCAACCTGCCCCAGTCCCATGCCACCTGGATCCCCAAATATCGGAAACTCGCCCCCACTAGCCTGAACGGCAACCCCTTCAGCCTACTCTCCTGCCCCCTCGGCTGAATTACAAACAAGTCGCTCTTATCCATGTTCAGTTTGTATTCAGAGAACCGGCCAAATTCCCTCAGGGTAGACCATAAGACATAGGAGCGGGAGTAAGGCCATTCGGCCCATCGAGTCCACTCCACCATTCAATCATGGCTGATTTCAACTCCATTTACCCGCTCTCTCTCCATAGCCCTTAATTCCTCGAGAAATCAAGAATTTATCAACTTCTGTCTTAAAGACACTCAACGTCCCGGCCTCCACCACCCTCTGTGGCAATGAATTCCACAGACCCACCACTCTCTGGCTGAAGAAAGTTCTCCTCACCTCTGTTCTAAAGTGACTCCCTTTTATTCTAAGGCTGTGCCCCCGGGTCCTAGTCTCCCCTGCTAATGGAAACAACTTCCCTACGTCCACCCTATCTAAGCCATTCATTATCTTGTAAGTTTCTATTAGATCTCCCCTCAACCTCCTAAACTCCAATGAATATAATCCCAGGATCCTCAGACGTTCATCGTATGTTAGGCCTACCATTCCTGGGATCATCCGTGTGAATCTCCACTGGACCCGCTCCAGTGCCAGTATGTCCTTCCTGAGGTGTGGGGCCCAAAATTGCTCACAGTATTCTAAATGGGGCCTAACTAATGCTTTATAAAGCTTCAGAAGTACATCCCTGCTTTTATATTCCAAGCCTCTTGAGATAAATGACAACATTGCATTTGCTTTCTTAATTACGGACTCAACCTGCAAGTTTACCTTTAGGGAATCCTGGACTAGGACTCCCAAGTCCCTTTGCACTTCAGCATTATGAATTTTGTCACCGTTTAGAAAATAGTCCATGCCTCTATTCTTTTTTCCAAAGTGCAAGACCTCGCACTTGCCCACGTTGAATTTCATCAGCCATTTCTTGGACCACTCTCCTAAACTGTCTAAATCTTTCTGCAGCCTCCCCACCTCCTCCATACTACCTGCCCCTCCACCTACCTTTGTATCATCGGCAAACTTAGCTAGAATGCCCCCAGTCCCGTCATCTAGATCGTTAATATATAAAGAGAACAACTGTGGCCCCAACACCGAACCCTGCGGGACACCACTCGTCACCGGTTGCCATTCCAAAAAATAACCTTTTATCCCAACTCTCTGCCTTCTGCCTGACAGCCAATCGTCAATCCATGTTAGTACCTTGCCTTGAATACCATGGGCCCTTATTTTACTCAGCAGTCTCCCGCGAGGCACCTTATCAAACGCCTTTTAGAAGTCAAGATAGATAACGTCCATTGGCTCTCCTTGGTCTAACCTATTTGTTATCTCTTCAAAGAACTCTAACAGGTTTGTCAGGCACGACCTCCCCTTACTAAATCCATGCTGACTTGTCCTAATCTGACCCTGCACTTCCAAGAATTTAGAAATCTCATCCTTAACAATGGATTCTAGAATCTTGCCAACAACCGAGGTTAGGCTAATTGGCCTATAATTTTCCATCTTTTTCCTTGTTCCCTTCTTGAACAGTGGGGGTTACAACAGCGATTTTCCAATCCTCTGGGACTTTTCCTGACTCCAGTGACTTTTGAAAGATCATAACTAACGCCCCCACTATTTCTTCAGCTATCTCCTTTAGAACTCTAGGATGTAGCCCATCTGGGCCTGGAGATTTATCAATTTTTAGACCTCTTAGTTTCTCTGGCACTTTCTCCTTTGTGATGGCTACCATATTCAACTCTGCCCCCTGACTCTCCTGAATTGTTGGGATATTACTCATGTCTTCTACTGTGAAGACTGACGCAAAGTACTTATTTAGTTCCTCAGCTATTTCCTTGTCTCCCATCACTAGATTACCAGCGTCATTTTGGAGTGGCCCAATGTCTACTTTTGCCTCCCGTTTGTTTTTATTGTATTTAAAGAAACTTTTACTATCATTCCTAATGTTACTGGCTAGCCTACCTTCATATTTGATCCTCTCTTTCCTTATTTCTCTCTTTGTTATCCTCTGTTTGTTTTTGTAGCCTTCCCAATCTTCTGACTTCCCACTACTCTTTGCCACATTATAGGCTTTCTCTTTTGCTTTGATGCATTCCCTAACTTCCTTTGTCAGCCATGGCTGCCTAATCCCCCCTCGGATAACCTTTCTTTGCTTTGGGATGAACCTCTGTACTGTGTCCTCAATTACTCCCAGAAACTCCTGCCATTGCCGTTCTACTGTCTTTCCCACTAGGCTCTGCTCCCTGTTGATTTTTGTCAGTTCCTCCCTCATGCCCCTGTAGTTACCTTTATTGAACTGTAACACCTTTACATCTGATTCTACCTTCTTTCTTTGAAATTGGAGATTGAATTCTACCATATTATGGTAGATTATGGCCATAATACCTTCCTGTAGCCTCCCCTCCTGGCCACCTCAGCGCTCAAATCTTGGTACACACGCAGGGTGGTATTGTCCCAAATACAGCTTTGTGTGCTCTTTGCCCATTGCAGCACCCGTTCGTTGTCCAGGTACCCGTGAAAGCGTACCACCATTGCTCGTGGGGGACTCCCTCGTCGCGGCTGCCTCAACTGCACTCTGTGTGCCCTGTCCACCACCGGTGGGCACGGGAACACCTCGTTCCCCAGCAACCTCTGAATCATACCCTCCACATATGAGGCAGCGTCCAGCCCCTCTGCCCCCTCTGGGAGGCCCACGATTCTCACGTTCTGCCGGCGAGATCTGTTGTCCAGGTCGTCCAGCCTTTCCAGAAGCACTTTTTGCTGGTCCCTCAGCCTCTGAATTTCCACATCCGCCACTGTTTGAACGTCAGCCTGCTCCTCCACTGACTTCTCCAACTGCTGGAGCTTCTCAGCCTGATCATCCAGCCTTTTTCCCATCCGATCAATCGACTTCTGAAGCGGCTCCAAGTTGTCACGCTTCAAAGCCAAAAAGCCCTCCTGCATAGTTTGCAGCAGCTGCTCCATTGTGGGCTGGGCTGTCGGCTCCTTGCTCTGAACACCAGCCATGCTGGTCTCTCTCATAGCCTCCACTGTGCCCTTACTCGACCACTTCTTCTACTCTTTACGGTCCCTCCGGCTTCTTAGGTCCATACAATTCTGTATGGGTCTTGTGCCTGAGTATTATTGCTTTCCAGTTCCGCGCTCAAAAGCGCAAAAAGGTCAGGGGAAAAGGTCCAAATGTCCGACCGAAACAGGAGCCACCAAATATGTGACCTACTCCCTCATAGCTGCCACCGGAAGTCCTCGGATTTCTTTTTTTAATCTGAGGTACACTCTCCTTATTATCTCCCATCAGATCACCTTTACCTTTACCACTTGAGTATTTCTCATGTCCCCAGTTTCTATCCCTCACAGGCTGAAACTGATGTCTGAGACAAAGCTTTGATTTATGAACTAATTCGTAATCATCTGCCATTTCTGCTGCTAATCTTGCAGTTTTAACCTTCTGCTCTTCCACATGAGTTCTCACTACATCAGGAATTGAATTTTTAAACTCCTCCAAAAGTATAATTTCTCTGCGAGCTTCATACGTTTGGTCTATTTTTAAAGCCCTTATCCACCTATCAAAATTACTCTGTTTGTTCCTTTCAAACTCCATGTATATTTGACCAAATTCTTTCCTTAAATTTCTAAACCTTTGTCTGTAGGCTTCAGGCACTAGTTCATATGCAGCCAAGATGGATTTTTCCGCCTCCTCATATGTCCCAGATACCTCCTCTGATAGTGATGCAAACACTTCACTAGCCCTACCTATTTGCTTTGTTTGAATCAATAATACCCACTTGTGGCAATTTCATTTGTTTAGCCACCTTCTCAAATGAAATGAAAAAGGCTTCTGCCTCCTTCTCGTCAAACCGTGGCAATGCTTGGACATATTTAAATAGATCCCCACCAAGCCTTCGACTTTGACGCACTTTCTCACTATCCTCATCACTATCATCCAGCTGTACATTTCCCTTTATGTCTGCCAATTTTAACTGACTGTCATGTTTCATGGCCATTTTCTGAAGTTCAAACTCTCTCTATTTATCTTTTTCCCTGATCTGTATCTCCCTTTCTCTTTCTTTTTGTTCTGCTAGGGCTATTTTTTTCTCCTTTCTTCTCTCTCTTTATCTTCCCTTTCATATTCAATCTGCATTAATTCTTTCTCATGTTCCATTTGTTTAATTTGCAATTTTGCCATTTCCAATGAGTCAAACTGTATCTCAGGCAACTTTAAATGCTTAGCCACTGCCATAATTACCTCATCTTTCCGCATTTTGTCAGGTAATGTTAACTGCAATGTTTTTGCCAAATATAACAGTCTGCTTTTAGTCTCTGTCCTCCAGGTACTGCGTGTGACCGTCTCCACCCCCAAAAACATCAGAGCCTCTGAAAGAGCCATTGTCCACAACACACTCCCTACTGACTAGAATACCACACCTGAAAAGTAACCACAATATGCTCACCCCTCACTGTCTTTAAGTTCACTAAGCCAATCCAATAGATAGACTTTTATCCCGGATGAGCCCCCAATTGTTATGGGCCAGGATTTCGAGAACCCCAAAGTGTATCATGGAGTTCACGTGACCCACAACTTTTAATAGATTTTGGTATGGGGAGTACAGCGCCCACTCTACAAGGGTGGTACTTCAGAAATGGACAAGTAGTTTTTAAAGCAGCAATACAATGTTTATTCTATGAACTCAAGTTAACCTTTCTAAAACAAACAGTGAACATCTTAACAAGAAGTAAATCAAATACACCCCCCAAAGAATACAACACTAAGTAATCTGTAAGCTGTCCTTTTAACACCCAGAAGACTTAACAAATCTTTAAACAGAAGTACATCAGGTTAATGTCACTACTGCGAGCAGTTATTAGTTTTAAATCACCAGGATCGATTTACAGCCTTTAGATTACAGAGAGAGATTCATACACCTTCTGGCTGTGACTGCAGCTATCAAGCTCTGAAAACGACGCCAAAGCACAACCTGCAGCCTGCTCAAAAACAAAAGTAAAAAGCTGACAGACAGCCCAGCTTCACCCACACTCTGACATCACTGCAGTAATATGAGCAGCCAAACATTTCTTCAAGCGACATTCTCATGTCACTCGGTGCCATGCATGGAGGGCCTCCCTGGTGACAGATCCCCCCCCCGCCCCCCACCAGGGCGGCCGCGGACTGGGTCCGCAGCCACCAGTCTGAGCTCGCGCCGGGTGGAATCATGAGTGAATCATGGCGACGGGAACCCGGCCAGTTGTCGGTGGAGAATTGCATGGGTCCTCTTTCAATGGCCCCCGACCGGCGCCATGTGGACCGCTGGCGTGCAGCTGGCAGCGATTTTCCGCCAGTCGCGGTGCCCAATCGCGGGTTTGACACCCCATTATCTGCCCCCGCGCCGAGTGCGATTTCGGCACGGAGAATCCCGCCCCAGATCTTCAGGGTGCTAGGCTGGGTGAATACTTGTGTCTGCAAAGCCTGTCAATGCAGGAGTGTGATGATGACTCACAGTGAGGAAATCTCTAAAGCTCTTCAGCGTTTGTTTATGTCTGACTCCTGACTGTCTGCTGCCAGCACACTGACTTCCTGGCTCATGTGTGCATGAGGTCCACTTTGTCCAGTAGCACTGGAGGGGGATTAGGGGCGAGGGTCTAGAATTCAATGATTAATGACAGTCCTTTCGAGATATATGTTACTCTCAGTTTGAGTGGGCCTAACCGTTACCCTTACATTGAGCGTCTGTCGGAAAAGCTGCATCCAGATGCGGTGAACACCTATCCCAATGGGAGGAGGGTCAAAGAAAGTGAGGCCTTAAGGTCGGGAACAACCAGAGGTTTTCAAAAGGTGACAACTGCAATTGTGATATTTCATTATGACCCCCAACTATCTGAACCTGTGTCCTCTACGTCCCATACAACTCCCCACTCTTGCAAACCCTTCAGCTACGTCTCGGGATTCACATCAGAAGTGGAGGCGGCCTGCTGCCTCCATGCGCTGTTGCCTGAGATGCACTTGGCAGGAATCTCCTGGGGGATCGGAACCTGGAGGGTCTCAGTCTACTTTCTGCTTCCACAGAGTGGCATCACTCTGTTCTGCCTGCTGCCCCTGAGATGCACCAATATCAGGAAGGGGGGAATCAGAAGGCTGATCACTCCCAGGCTCTCCTGGGTGGAAGGCCATGGGAGTTACTCCAGCGCTTCCCTCTCCTCCTGAGTGCTCGTGTGCACTTCACAGGACAGTGCATTACCTGGAGTGAGCTTCAGAAGCCCCAACATCATCTGGCACTGCCAGTCCTGGAGGCCTGCCAGTGTTGAACCTCTCAGCCATGGTCCTCTGGCCTCCCCATGGCATGTTTCGTGGCAGCAGGAGGTGGCCCGCCATTGGCTGGCAGCAGGCTGTCAATGAGATTTTACTTTGAATCAACCCCACATTGCCGGGAATCCCACAGTGGGCATGCGCCTTCGGCGGGAACAGAAGATACCACCGGCGTGAAAAGCCGGACGATCTCGTTGTTTGTCATTTTTTGGAAAAATTCCACCCCGATGTGTCTAACCTATAATTTGTTTCAATCACTATGCTAATCAAACATTTACCTATCAGCTGTAAATGATCACTGTACTTGCACAAAACCACTCCATTACCACACTTTCCCGGCTTTTCATGGCCTGAAAGCTCATCCATTTTTATGTAAACTGATTTTGTGAAATTACGGCTGGCTATCTTATTGCAATTGAATTGGCGACTGAGTGATTAAATGGTCGGCACTCTCATGATCGGTTGTATCCCAGTAGTTGGTAGATATTCTCACCCCCAGCAAATCAGTTGCCCATTTGTCAGGGTTCAATTAATTCTATGCAATAAATTTAATCAACGAAGATCTAAAGTGAATTGTGCTGATGCGAGGTAATGCCAGCGTATGCAGGCCTGCGATTCAACCACAGATTATCTGGGTTTTAAAAGGAAACAAGAATAAAATTCATGATCTATAGAAGTTGAACATGCAGATTAGATTTGTATTTTGTTATATGCAGGTCAGTGTTATATGTAAGGTGTGACCTCACCAAAGAAATGCATTGATGGTGTGAATTTGCTGTATTTACACAGTGGATACTGACTTCTAAAATTGAGATTAAACTCCCATTTAACAGTCAGAGCACATATTGTTTGAAGTTGCATTTGGGTTTTCCTTCAGCACAGTAAACTCGAGAATGCATCCAAACACCTAGGGATTAGAACATGCCTTGCAGTTTCCTGTCTAGCTACTTCAGGGCCTTTGAGTCTTCTGTATTTGTTCCTAAAATGTCAGATTGAAATACATTTTAAAAGGTCATTGCCTGGCTCTGCTTGGCTCTGAATTAAGTACTCAATTCATTTTATATAATACCTATTCTGCATTAATATTGTGAGAGCCATACGGAAGTTGTGTTGTTTTCCACTGATAAATAATGCACGTTGAGCAATAGGGTCCAGCTAATGCATATCCAGTGAAGTCCAGTGTGTTACTGAACCATGTGTTCCAAGATGAATGTAGATTGCCATTCTATTTGATCAGGAGTTGATCTTTTGACCCAAGATGCTCTGTCGCAAAGACCACCTAATTTTACTTGTGTAATATCTACCCTTGCAGATACTCTCATCCATGCTTTTGGAATAGTCAGACTTAACTATTCCAATACTTTCTTGGCTGGCCTCCCATCTTATACCTTACAGAAACTTGAGCTGATCTGAAACTGCTGCTTCTTTCAAGTCCTGTTTTACCTTCATTCCTGTGCTTGCTGACATACATTGGCTCTCAATCCACAAAATATCTCCTTTTCAAATTTCTCATCCCTCCCTATCTCTGTTCAAATCCCTCCATGGCCTCACCCCTCCCTATTGTGTAAAGCACTCCAGCTTTGCGTTCCTATGAGAACTCTGTGACTTTCTAACTTTGGCCTCTTTTGCTTTATTCCTTCACCCTTCTCTTGTGACCATGCCTTCAACTATCTAAGTCCATAAGCTTTGGGATCCCCCCCCCCCCCTATATCTCTTAATATCATCTCCTAAAGACCCCACTTAAAAACGGTCTCTCTGACCAAGCTTTTGGTTGCCTGTCTGATTATCTCCTTTGGCTTGGTGCCAGTCTTTGGCTGGCTACATTCCTGGCAAGTGTCTTGGGACATTTTTCTGCATTAAAGGTGCTGTATAAATGTTAGTTGTCTAATCTCCACTTTGATCTTATCTCAGACAGCAAGATTGGTAAAATTGGCCTTTTCGTCTGAGGACACAGAGAATAGGAGCAGGACACGAGGCAGTTGCACCATTCAATTAGGTGCTTCTGTCAAAAATCAGGCCCACAGTCAACTCGATACAAACGTAGCCCAAATGCACAGCACTTGTCCCTCTTGCCTTTGAAAGATGTACAGGGCAAAACATCCCTTGTTCAGGGATCATTTTCTGACACTTTGGGTGATCATTATGCCTTGCTGAAATACAATCATATGTGTTGTCTCTTGAAATGAAAATGAAATGAATGAAAATTGCTTATTGTCACAAGTAGGCTTCAAATGAAGTTACTGTGAAAAGCCCCTAGTCGCCACATTCCAGCACCTGTTCGGGGAGGCTGTTACGGGAATCGAACCGTGCTGCTGGCCTGCCTTGGTCTGCTTTCAAAGCCAGCGATTTAGCCATGTGCTAAACAGCCCCTAGACAAGTGTGTCTTGATGAAAAGTGTCATCAGAGAACTGTGGTGAACTGTGGCCTAACTCCATTTGCCTGTGGATCTTTGGTCAGTAAAGACCTCTCAAGCTCAGATGTAAAATTAACAATTTACCGAGTGAGGATTGCAACTTGTAGAACGGAGTTCCAACCTTCTACCACCATTTCAATGTTGAACTGCTTCCTAATTTTACTCGTGAAAGATCTGGGGCGGGATTCTCCGATATCGGCGCGATGTCCGCGGACCAGCGCCAAAAACGGCGCGAATCAGTCCGACATCGCGCCGCCCCAAAGGTGCGGAAGTCTCCGCATCTTGAGGGGCCGAGCCCTCACCTTGAGGGGCTAGGCCCGAGCCAGACTGATTTCTGGCCCGCCAGTTGGCGGTGTGGTGTTGGGTGTTCTAACACACAGAAGAGCCAACACAGTTGCATATGGTACAACGCTTGTTTATTTAAACTCACTATTTACAACTTGGTCTTTGCACTCTGCACGTGGGGGGCTCCCTGCTTGTGGTGTTTCAACAGCTCTTTCATGCTTCCTTCTCCCCAGACCTACTGACCTCCAGGTGTCGTGCTCGTGCTTTTTATGTGGTTGGTGTTCTTGTCTGTGATTGGTTGTGGTGTTGTGTACTCTGATTTGCCTGTTAGTGTGTCCATCATGATGTGTGTGTTTGAATATCATGACATCCCCCCTTTTTACAAAGATATGTGCCTACGTGGTAATAAATATGATCGTGACGTGAGTGCATCTAAGAGTGTGTGTGTGTCGTGTGCAGCATGTGTCTATGACGGAACTATGTACATGGGGCGATGTCGAGTGCGTCACATGAATCCAGTTGTACCATAACATAACAGAAATGCGAACGAGAGAAGAAGAAAAAAAATTTTGAACAGTTGTCCAGTCAGACGACATCTGGAACGATAAACAACAACAGGTTATCATGTAAAATTGTCCAACTTATTAAACATATGAACTGTATTATAAGTCCATTCTAATGGGTTTGCGACGAATTCGGGTTGACCGCCTTAAGGGTGGATCAAGAACCACCGGCTGCTGTGCAGGCATGGCCATGGGTGGCGATGGAAAGGGCGTGATGTGCGGCAGCTCCACAAAGTCATCCTCGGAAGCCTGTTGAGGATCTGGCGTGTTGTGTGGCTGTGAACGTGGAAGTCGGCGAAGGGCGCGCCGATTGCGGCGACGCACGGAACCATCCGGCATGCGAACCAGGAACGAGCGGGGAGCCACTTGTCGGAGGACTTCGGCCGGTGCTGACCAGCCACCATACGGTTGATGGACGCGTACTTTGTCTCCGGAGGACAGGGGAGGCAGGTCCGTCGCTCGTGTGTCGTACCGACCTTTCTGGCGATCACGCTGCAGTTGCATGTCCCGAAGAACCGCCTCATGGTCTGTTGTCGGTGCCAGGACGGAAGGTACCGTCGTCCTGAGGGAGCGACCCATTAGTAGCTGCGCTGGCGAGAGGCCCGTGGATAACGGGGCCGATCGATAGGCCAGCAAGGCAAGGTTAAAGTCCGATCCGGCATCAGCCGCCTTGCACAGGAGCCGCTTTGCGATGTGGACACCCTTTTCAGCCTTCCCGTTCGATTGTGGATGCAGAGGGCTGGATGTCACATGAGTGAAACCATATGCTGCGGCAAAGGACGACCATTCACGGCTGGCAAAACAAGGTCCATTGTCTGACATGACAGTCCTTGGAATGCCATGGCGAGCAAACGTTTCCTTGCAGGCCCCAATGACTGCGGACGACGTCAGATCATGGAGAGGCATGACTTCCGGGTAGTTTGAGAAGTAGTCTATAATAACAATGTAATCTCTGCCGAGCGCGTGAAATAGGTCAACACCCACCTTCGCCCAGGGGGACGTCACCATCTCGTGTGGTAGAAGTGTTTCCGGAGGTTGCGCCGGCTGAAACCTCTGACAGGTTGTGCAGTTGAGCACCATGTTGGCTATGTCTTCATTAATACCCGGCCAATATACCGCCGCCCGGGCCCTTCGTCTGCATTTTTCGACACCCAAGTGGCCTTCGTGTAGTTGACGAAGAATCATCTGGCGCACACTGTGTGGAATGACGATCCTATGCGATTTCATAAGGACCCCGTCTATATTGGTGAGATCATCTCGCACATTGTAAAACTGGGGGCACTGCCCTTTTAGCCACCCTTCCGTCATGTGGCGCATCACTCGCTGCAGCAGAGGGTCAGTCGCCGTCTCTGCGCGTATGTGGGCCAGACAAGGATCATCAGCTGGCATATTTGCTGCTGTCAGAGTCACGTGTGCCTCAATTTGACGCACGAACCCCTCCGCATCTGGTGGTGTGCTCACTGCTCGGGAAAGAGTGTCCGCCACTATGAGTTCCTTCCCCGGAGTGTAGATCAGTTCAAAATCGTACCTCCTGAGTTTGAGTAAGATGCGCTGGAGGCGAGGAGTCATGTCGTTCAGGTCTTTGTTAATGATGTTGACCAGGGGGCGGTGGTCAGTTTCGACCGTGAATCGTGGCAGGCCATACACATAGTCGTGGAACTTGTCCAGTCCAGTTAACAAGCCCAGGCATTCTTTTTCGATTTGCGCGTAGCGCTGTTCGGTAGGGGTCATGGCTCGTGAGGCATACGCAACCGGGGCCCATGATGACGTGCTGTCTTTTTGCAGGAGTACCGCTCCAATACCAGATTGGCTGGCGTCTGTTGAGATCTTTGTAGGGCGAGTCGCGTCAAAGAAGGCCAGCACTGGTGCCGTGACCAGTTTGTGCTTGAGCTCCTCCCATTCCTGCTGATGCGACTGGTGCCAGTTGAATTCCGTCGATTTTTTTACGAGATGGCGCATGTTTGTTGTATGAGAAGCCAGGTTGGGAATGAACTTCCCAAGGAAGTTGACCATGCCCAGGAATCTTAAGACAGCCTTCTTGTCAGCCGGTCGTGGCATGGCTGTGATGGCGCTAACCTTGTCTGCATCGGGACGGACCCCGGACCTTGAGATGTGGTCCCCGAGGAATTTCAGCTCCGTCTGGCCGAAAGCACACTTCGCACGGTTGAGACGCAGGCCATTTTGCCGTATGCGGGTGAAGACACGTCGAAGACGATGCATGTGTTCCTGCGGAGTGGTGGACCAAATGATGATATCGTCCACATATACACGTACCCCTTCGATGCCTTCCATCATCTGCTCCATAATGCGGTGGAATACTTCAGATGCCGAAATGATGCCGAATGGCATCCGGTTGTAGCAGAATCTGCCAAAAGGGGTGTTGAATGTGCATAGTCTTCGGCTGGCCGGGTCCAGTTGGATCTGCCAGAATCCTTTGGACGCATCCAATTTAGTGAATATGTTGGCTCGCGCCATCTCGCTGGTGAGGTCTTCTCGTTTCGGGATGGGATAGTGTTCCCGCATGATGTTGTTGTTCAGATCTTTTGGATCTATACATATACGGAGCTCGCCAGAGGGCTTCTTTACACAGACCATGGAGCTGACCCATGGCGTGGGCTCCGTGACCTTGGATAGGACCCCTTGGTCCTGAAGAATCTGCAGTTGTGCCTTGAGGCGGTCTTTGAGAGGCGCAGGAACCCTGCGAGGTGCGTGAACGACAGGGATGGCGTCCGGTCTGAGTCGAATCTTGTACGTGTGTGGCAATGTCCCCATGCCTTCAAAAACCTCCTGGTTGTGAGCGAGGAGGGAATGGAGATTCGCGTGGAACTCAGCATCCGGGAAGTCGGATATCTCATCTGGAGAGAGAGACATGATGCGCTGTACCAGGTGAAGGACCTTACACGCTTGTGCGCCCAGTAACGAGTCCTTTGATGAGCCCACAACTTCGAAGGGGAGTGTGGCCGTGTACCTCTTGTGAGTCACCTGTAGCTGGCAAGATCCTACGGACGGGATAACGTTCCCGTTATAGTCAACCATCTTAAGCCGGGATGGTGTGATGAGTGGTTTGACCTTCATGGCCTGGACTGCAGAGTAAGCAATCAGGTTGGCGGATGCGCCGGTGTCCAGACGGAAGGCGACGCGCGATCGGTTGACCGTCAGGGTGGCACACCACTCATCGTCTGGATTGATGGCATTGACCTTGTTGACATCAATGACGGCAACTCTGAAGTCATCCTGGTCATCTGCATCACTTAACTGGAAGTCTTGATGCGTGGGCTGGACGGTCCTGACTCGTGTGCGAGGTTGTCGAGGATGCGCCGGATCCATGGGTTGAGCCGCACGACAGCGGGCTGCGTAGTGGCCTATCATGGCACATCTGTTGCACTGTTGGTATTTTGCAGGACATTGCCCTTTTAAGTGTAGACCTCCACACTTGCTGCACGTCATGACGTCACGGCGTTCGTTGCGCCACTGCGCATGCGCAGTGCGATCTTGCGGTGGGCGCGCCTGCGCAGTGCGTCCCTCGTTGTGGCCGTTATTCTTGGCGCGCACCTGCGCGGGAGACCGCGAAAAGCGCGGGAAGCGGCCGCTGTCGTCCGGGCCGTGGGGCGGGAAGAAATCGACGGCCTGGATGCGTTCAACGTCGTGGGCGGCCTGGCTTGCCGATTCGACGGCTGGGGACCCCCTCCGTGCCAACTCGGACGCCTGAAATCGGGCAAAACGGCAGGCAGCATTCTCATGGAGGACACAGGCTTCCACAGCAGACGCTAAGGTGAGGCTCTTTATTTTAAGAAGCTGCTGGCGTAGGCCACTGGAGGCAACGCCAAAAACAATCTGGTCCCTGATCATGGACTCTGTGGTGGTGCCGTAACCGCAGGACTGCGCCAGAATCCGGAGGTGCGTCAAAAAGGGTTGAAAAAGCTCCTCCTTACCTTGCAGGCGTTGCTGAAAGATGTATCTTTCGAAAGTTTCGTTTACTTCAGTTTGAAAGTGCTGGTCCATTTTGAGGATGACCGTGTCATATTTGGCCTGGTTTTCGCCTTCCTCGAACACCAGTGAATTAAAGACATCATTTGGGTGGGGGCCTGCGTAGAAGAGGAGCATTGCAATCTTCGAATCATCCGAGACATTCTGTTTTTCGGTGGCACGGATGTACAGGTCAAATCGCTGCCTGTAGAGCTTCCAGTTGGTGCCTAGGTTCCCCGTGACTTGCATCGGCTGCGGTTTGCCGGTGTGGTCCATGTCCAGAATGGCAGGTTGGTAGGCAGGTATCGATCCACTCCTGTACCATGTGGTGTTGGGTGTTCTAACACACAGAAGAGCCAACACAGTTGCATATGGTACAACGCTTGTTTATTTAAACTCACTATTTACAACTTGGTCTTTGCACTCTGCACGTGGGGGGCTCCCTGCTTGTGGTGTTTCAACAGCTCTTTCATGCTTCCTTCTCCCCAGACCTACTGACCTCCAGGTGTCGTGCTCGTGCTTTTTATGTGGTTGGTGTTCTTGTCTGTGATTGGTTGTGGTGTTGTGTACTCTGATTTGCCTGTTAGTGTGTCCATCATGATGTGTGTGTTTGAATATCATGACAGGCGGGAAAGGCCTTTGGTGCCCCGCCAGCCGGCGCAAAACTGACTTTGCCGGGCGGCGCATGCATGGGAGCGTCAGCAGCCGCTTACGGCATCCCCGCACATACGCAGTGGAGGGGGTCTCTTCCGCCTCCGCCATGGTGGAGACCATGGCGAAGGCGGAAGGAAAAGAGTGCCCCCAAGGCACAGGCCCGCCCGCGGATAGATGGGCCCCGATCGTGGGCCAGGCTGCCGTGGGGGCACCCCCCGGGGCTAGATCGCCCCGCGCCCCCCCCCCCCCCAGGACCCCGGAACCCGCCCGCACCGCCGTGTCCCGCCGTCCCAAAGGTGGTTCAATCCACGCCGGCTGGCGAGGGTTGATAGCGGTGGGACTTCGGCCCATCGCGGGCCGGAGAATCGCTGGGGGGGGCGCCAACCGGCACTGCGCGATTCCCACCCCCGCCGAATATCCGGTGCCGGAGAATTCGGCAACCGGCCGGGGCGGGATTCACGCCAGCACCCGGCGATTCTCCGACCCAGCGGGGGGTTGGAGAATCCCGCCCCTGACTCTGACTTTTAGACAATGTGCTTTAGTTCTAGATCTACAAGCAGTGGAAGCATTTTCTCTATCATTTCAAGTTCCCCTTAATAATTTAAAAGCACCCTGAAGACTTGGTTTTCATAGAGACTTGGGCATGGAGGGGTCATGAGGCTTTCTTGGGGAGATGGAGCAGTTGTAGAGCTCTCAGACAACATGATGATGCTATTGCGCAAAGTGGGAAACATCCCTTCAAAAGCTTGACCAAGGCACCTCTTAATCTTCCAAATTCCAGGGAATTTAGATATCTCCTTGGAGTCCAGGAATCATTTGGGTAAATTTCTGCTGTACTCCCACTACGGCCAATACATCTTAAACTTTGGTAGATTCACTTTTCTGTCCACAATTTTAATTATTTCGTGTCTACAATTTTGATTTTTGTTTTTGCTCAACACCTTAGGAGGTCAGTAAATCTTCTATTTCTTAACCCAAACGTTTTCTTCATTAGAAAGGTCATATTGAAGGCTGCTCTGTAGAATATTGACATCCGGTATGTCCTACCATTGGTCACTTTCAGCATCAAAACAAAAAAATCTCTGATGACACTTTTCATCAAGACACACTTGTCAAGAGACGGCACATATGCTTGTATTTCAGCAAGGCATAATGATCACCCAAAGTGTCAGAAAATGATCCCTGAACAAGGGATGCTTTGCCTTGTGCATCTTTCAAAGGCACGAGGGACAAGTGCTGTGCATTTGGGCTACGTTTGTATCGAGTTGACTGTGGGCCTGATTCTTGACAGAAGCACAGATTGAAACAATTGCTGCGCCACCCTTTGTGACGACGAATAAGATCAGAGGGTCAACCCAGCAAGGCTTTATTTAAATGTTTCAGTCATAAATGCCGATGAATATTCCAAAATACATTTGCCGTTGCACTGACCTTTAAGTTATTGATTTCTTTACTATGCACAACACACACCCTCAGGGTTGTTGCTCACATTTTTATTTGTCTGTGAAGCCTACTTCTGGCGAAACAGAAACCCTAAGAGGCAGGTGGCTGAGGGGCAGGAAATTAAATGGAGACTTGGAGTGAGACTGGTGGCATCAAAGAAGATGCACCATTATTCAATGTCAGGGTGACAAGTAAAACTTCTGGCAAAATAAGTGAATCTCTGATTAAATGCCCGGCGGATTAAATGGACCAAATTTTAGGTGTTTTTATTTTTAGTCCAGTGTAAAGAAAATTCACAGATTTTTTCAGCTGCTTCATTTGCTTTTGAATTTTAATGCAGCTCTAGTTTTCCGCGGTAAAATGAATTATTTTTGTGTTGGGTGGCTGCCCTGGGCTGGAATAATTATAGCCAGCATCACAGTTTCAATCATATGTCTGGTGCGATGAACTGTTGCTTCAGAACTTTAATTTGCTACAAAATGGCTTATCCTCACAAGTGTCTCCGGTAAAGTAGCCAGAAACTTTTCTAAAGAAAGATGGAAAATTCTGACGATATAAAAATGGATCATTCAGCTGGTTTCAAAGGGATCGATGCGAGTGATTACACTACTTTCATAAAGTACTTGAGCAATCTATCTATTTAAGATTTTGCGGTCTGAAACACTGCAGCATGTTACATGTCTATGAACTGGTGGACATGGAAGTGCCTTTTGTTCCGTTAATTCCATTCCGCACAGACTGCTGATATTGCCATGGTGCGTTTTATGCAAATCCTGACAATTTCCCCCTCCTGATGACAGAATCCTGCAAAAGGAAAAAAAGCAACTTGGTCAATTTAGAGGGAAAAGGCAGGCTGGAATTTTTCTGTGATTCCTGAAAAATATCTTGAGAACCAGTGAGCGAGAGACACACCCCCTATTACCCTAAATATCTGTTGCAAAATATTTGGTTGTTTTTATTTGTTTGGTTTTGCTTCATATCATGAAAACAGTTTATTTTTAACCAGGAATGAATTAAGTAACAGATTGCCTCCACCAATTGCAATAAGCCCAGGTCAGTTTGCTCATTTCACAGGGACTGCCCGAGAGAATTTCTTTTCTCTGAAGGTCATGAGCCTTTGGAATTCTCCTCCTCAAAATGTGGGGTTGACGTTGCAATCAGATCAACCTGACCTTATTGAATGGCGGACCAGACTCAAGGGGCCAAGTGGCCTACTGCCGCTCCAAATTCGTATGTTTGTAAATCTTTGAGGCTTCATGTATCAATGGAGCTGCTGAGAGGAATTTCTTCAGCCAGAGGGGTGGTGAATCTGTGAAACACTTTGCCGCAGAAGGCTGTGGAGGCCAAATTACTGAGTGGCTTTGAGACAGAGATAGATAGGTTTTTGATCAATAAGGGGATCAGGGGTTATGGGGAGAAGGCAGGAGAATGGGCATGAGAAAATATCAGCCAAGATTGAATGGCGGAGCAGACCCGATGGGCTGAGTGGCCTAATTCTGCTCCTATATCTTATTGTCTTATTGGGTGGAATTCGCCAGCCTCTAACGGGTCGGTTTTCCCATAGTGGATGTGGTTCACCACCAGTTGCCAGCGGGATCTTCCAGTCCCACCAAAGTTGGTGGCAATTTAAATTCCTTCCCATGCTGCCGTTGGGGAATCGGTTCTCCCTTCATGACCTTCACCGTTCAGTGTCCGAAGTGGTGAAACCCCAATGTTTGGTAACATTGACCACATCAAAGAAAGGTAAGTGCAGTGAAATCACAGGTTTGAGTGATTGAATGCACTTTGCGCTTGGAATGCAATTAACCTCTCTTTGAATGTGGCCCATGTTTGCAAACATTGGAGTTTCACCATTGGGCCATTTAAGCAGGAAGGGAGATGAATGAATCAAAGCTGCAGATGGTTTGTAGAAGCTGTCAATCACAGACCACTAGGAGAAAGCTATGAATGGCTTGCAGCTAATGCATCTGTGGGAACCAGATGCAGATCACAGTTGCTGTCCCTCGAGGAATGGACATGTGGGGATGCAAGATAAGTGTTACAGCTATAATACCTTTCACTGTCCCTGGCTGGACTGCTCTCTAGCTTCCAGACATGGGTCTCTGGGGGGGGTCCTTTGATGGGGAAGGGTATGTGGGGGCCCTTGGTGGGGACTCTCCCTATTACAGGGTTCCCCATTACGATACCTGTGCGGTTCCCCTATTGCAGGGGTCCCTGTAGGGGGTCTCCCTATTACAGGGGACCATATGGAGAGTCCGCCTATTACAGGGATCCATGTGGGGTGTCTCCCTATGATAGGGTCCCTGTAAGGGCTCTCCCTATTACAGGGGACCATATAGGGAGTCCACCTATTACAGGGATCCATGTGGGATGTTTCCCTATTACAGGGTCCATATGTGGGGGTCTCCCTATTTCAGGGGTTCCTTTGGGGAGGAGGGGTGCCCTATCACAGGCATCCCTGTGGGTGTGTGTACAGGGGATTCTGGTAGAGCAGGTGCGGGCAGGCAGAGAGACCCCTGTCTGGAAGCTAGAGAACAGTCCAGACAGAGGCAGTGAAAGAAATCACTGCTTTGAAACTCACCTTTGCAATACACCTGCTGACTCAAGCAGAGGAAGCAGCACTTGTCAATTCCTGCATTTTTCCATTCATCTCCCTGCATGCTTGAGTGGCTTTGAAGTAGTCAGCTGTGCAACTAACAGAAAGTACTTAACTTTCTTTGATGTGGTCCAGGTTCTGTCAATCAAAGCTTGATGCTTATAAACATTGTGATTAGTTTCACAGCTGACTACTTCCAAGTCACTGTTCTGGGGGGGTTCCCCGGGTTCCCCAGATAATTGCCTCTCATCGGGGGTCTCTGGTGGGGTCTCTTGGTCCACCAAACCAGGGTCATGCTGGTAGGGACCACCTGTGATCCACACCCACGTGATTCCCAGCAGCGGGAACCGGAGAATCATGGGAGGCCGAATCATAGGATGCTGGGCTGGCTAGATAGATGCAAATGGGTCATTAAGATGAGTCAAAGCTTGATGTTTATAAACAATGTGATTAGTTTTACAGCTGACTACTTCAAAGCCATTCTTTTGGAGGGTTTACAGACAAGGCACTCTCTTTTAGGCAGGGTTTCTTTAATTAGCGGGTCTTTGGCAGGGGTCTCTTTTATTAGGGGGTCTCTGGTGGGGGTCTCTTTAATTAGGGAGTCTCTTGCGGGTTCTCTTTAATTAGGATGTCTCCTTAATTAGGGTTGGATCTCCTTAATTAGGGGCTCACTGGGAAGTTCTCTTTAATTCAGGGGTCTCTGCGGGGACCTCTTCAATTAGGGGTCTCTGGGGGGGTTCCTCTTTAACTCTTTAATTAGGGAATCTTTAGTGGGAGGGTAATGGGGGGTGGGGGAGGGATCTGGTGGGGGTGCAGTGGGCAGGTCTTGCATTGTGGGGTGGAAGGTGGCCCTCTGATTGACTTTGGGAGCAGTTCCCATAAAGATGTATCCACTTGGTCCACCACCAGATACACCACGTCAGGACCATGCTTGTCACATCCTGGTGCAATCATTTGGTACATTACAGTACCCCATGGAGTGATGGGACATACATTTACTCCTGTGTTTCCCATGACCATGTTTCTGATTTCAGGTAGCATATCAAAGGTGAAGGACCTGGTACAGGCCAGGTGGTTTACTGTAGTGATGTATGGGCTGCTTCAATATTGATGTTGGGAAAGTAGGAAACATCGCATGAACATGGAGTGGTGTTAGAAAAAGTTCAATGTCTTGACCAGAACCAGAAAAGTAAGACAGAATTTCCTCAAAACCTATGTGCAAGTATAAAAAGTTGGAACAAGGATACCAGTGGCTGCCATAACCCATGGTCACCATGGTCTCTGCAGCCTCTGTCCTGTCTATCCAGTGGGGTCTACTGTCGGTGTACTCATTGGGTGAACTGTTTGTTATCCCAACAGCAGGGTGGCACCTGTTTGTGCAGTGGACAGGGTCACTGTGTGCCACCATCGCCCCCATGCTTAGAGGCTTCTGTGTGGGCAGGTCGTACAGATGGGAGTGAGGCAGGGAAGTGTGTGTCTGCTGGGAGTGTAGCTGCAGTGTGATGTGGGTCCTGGGTGTGTCACACAGGTTGTGACAGGCTGGTCAGAAGCAGGGTGGATGGGAGCAGAAGTGCAGTGGACAGGCAGGGCTTGGAGACAGCTGGTGGTCTTGTGGAGTGGGCGAGCTGATAGTGTAACTGGTGAGGCCTCTTCCCTAAGAGAGGCAGTGTGTCAGGGAGGGTGCCAAAAGCCACAGTGCACGTGTCCTTTGTTTGGGGTGTGCTCTGCTATCCCTCTGCTTCCCCTGCAGTGGGGCAGCGCATCTGCTGAGAGCACTAACGAGTGGCAGCACCTGATGGGCCGCTGATTGAGCTTTGCCATGCCCACCCTGCTGATGGGCCAGCTGGGGTCTGCGGGTTACCAGAGGGGTGGCCTGGTTGAGCTCCCAAATGAACAGAGGCTCTGTAAAGATTTACAGGGCATAGTGAGCAGTTAGCAGGGTTAACAGCCAGGGCCCTGTACCTTATACTAAATGAGTGTGTTTACTGCAGCAATGGCAGCCTCAGCCAGGCCACCCCGATCTCGAGGGGGGCACCCCGAATCCACGGAGCTGTCACCAAGTTGCTCCACGTTATTCCCCCTGGACTTGGCTGCCATCGCCTCAGCAAGCGCGACAATTGTTAACAGTTTTAAAAACTATGTTTACCTCTCTCTCTTCCTCAGCAGCCACGGCGCCCAGTCCCCGCTTGTAAATACCTGTAGGAAACTGCGCCGTGTGACTTGCACCTAAGGGAGGTGGAGAATCGCGGAGGCCTGGAGCATACTCAGTGCAACACGCTAATGACATGTAAACAAATGTAAATGCCAGCTTTGTATTGCTCGTTATCACCACCAGCGAGGGCCCGGAGCATGGCGTTCGATTCACGGGGCAGCACGGTAGCACAATTGTGGATAGCACAATTGCTTCACAGCTCCAGGGTCCCAGGTTTGATTCCGGCTTGGGTTTCTGTCTGTGCGGAGTCTGCACATCCTCCCCGTGTGTGCGTGGGTTTCCTCCGGGTGCTCCGGTTTCCTCCCACAGTTCAAAGATGTGCAGGTTAGGTGGATTGGCCATGATAAATTGCCCTTAGTGTCCAAAATTACCCTTAGTGTTTGGTTGGGTTACTGGGTTATGGGGATAGGGTGGAGGTGTTGACCTTGGGTAGGGTGCTCTTTCCAAGAGCCGGTGCAGACTCGATGGACCGAATGGTCTCCTTTTGCACTGTAAATTCTATGATAATCTATGATTCGCCACCGAGTTTGAACCTCGATTTTTGGCCGGGCGCCCGATTCTCCGCCCGATCGCGATTCACGGGCGTCATTCTCTGCCGGCGGGAGTCTCCGTTTTGCCGGCGCCCGGGGGTTTCCCGACGGCGTGGGGCTTCCCCACAATGGGAAACCCCATTGACCGGCCGGTGTTACGGAGACTCCCGCCAGCCGGTCGGGGCAGAAATGTGGCGGGGCGGGTAGGAGAATTTCGCCCCACGTTTCCGGCATTGAGGGGCGGAGAATTTAGCCCATTGATAATATGGAAGAAGAAATTTCATCTATTTGAGCGATGTAGTGTTCTTTGCATATGTTTATGATCATGCCACAAAAGGCTAAGAAGAATTATTTCCCCAGCTTTTCCCCACCCCTCCAATCAATCAATCTGTTTAATGACTTGTGTCCTACTATGCAGATCTGGGGTTTTATGCTGCATGATTTGTAAAACTACCTTAAAACAATTAGTCTTAGCAGTAAACTCCTCTGGTTTAATTTAATTTAATTTAATGTGCATTGAGCTGTGTGAAATGACGGTAATAGTCGTGATATCGTGCTGTATTTTTACATTCCTTGTTCCCTCAAGACAAATTACTTTGTGCTGTAGTGCAATGCCACAAAAGGTGTTGGCATTGTAAGGTAACCATGAAGCAGGATGCTCTGTGAGCTAGACCCCCTAAAGCAAATTAACTTGTGAAACAGAGACTGGAGATTTAGAATTGAACATTTGGGGTAATCTTAACTTATCCTTTGATTACCAACTCCACTCTTTCATTGACCCCTGATCTTTTCCCATTCTGGCTCCAACCTCAGTGCACACCCTGCTCACCCAAGACAGGGCGATTCAGAAGGTAGAGAAGTCACTGTTTGAACAAGAGGAGCATCAAACAGCGGTGGAGCTGGAGGTGTGGATGCTTCGGGAGCAGCAGAAAAGGCTCCTGGAGAAGGTGGGGGACCTTGAGAACCGCTCCCGCCTGCAGAACTTAAGAATTGTCGGGTTCCCGGAGAGGGGGCTGAGGGAGCGGACACTGGGGCATACGTGGCGGGTATGTTCAAAAAGCTGCTGGGGGAGGAATCATTCCCCTGACCGTTGGAGGTGGACAGGGCGTACCGGGCGCTTGCTAGGAAGCCGCGAGCGGGGGACCCTCCGAGGGCAGTCGTGGTGAGATTCCATAGGTTCCTGGACAAGGAATGCATTCTTCGGTGGGCCAAGTACACGCCGAGTTGTAAGTGGGACAACAGCATCCTGCGGGTGGACCAGGACCTGAGCGTGGAGGTGGCGAGGGAGAGGGCAGGCTTCAACCAAGTCAAGGCTATTTTCTTTAAGAAGCAGGTGAAGTTCGGTCTGCTGTATGCGGCTCGTCTGTGGGTCACGCATGAGGACCAGCATCACTATTTTGAGTCGCACGATGAGGCACTGGACTTTGTGAAAAGGACTGGTGGGAGTCTGAGAACTTTCGGACTTAGAGACAACTTGTTGGCCTATATTGGGCCCCTTTTTTCTGTTTTTCCTGGGTTTTTTTTTTTCTTTTCTCCCCCTTGGTTTTTTGGGTTTTGTTTTCCTGTTTTTAAATTGGTTATGCCTTCTCTTATTGTTTTGTGTCTGTTTTTGGAGCTCTGTTCAGGGAAAAGGAGGGGGAGAGGGAAGTCGATCTTTCATTTTTGGGTCCTTTTTCTCGGTAGATGTTGGCAATGTCCCTTTTGTGGGGTTTTTTGTGTTTTTATTGATGTGCACTTTTGTGGGATGGAGACGTGCCTGTCTGAGTTTCGGTGGATGGTGCTTTTGTTTTTGTGTTTTCTTGCTGTTGGGTGTTTGTTTGGGGATTGTTAGATGAGGGAATGTGTTTGTATGGGTGGGTAAGTGATAAGTGACCCACAGTCGCGCAGGCTGCAGCATGCCGACCTGACTCTTTTTTTATGCAGCACCGCCTTGGCTCGGTTGAAGCCAGCTCTCCTCTTTGCCACCTCCGCGCTCCAATCCTGGTATACTCGGATCACCGCGTTCTCCCATCTACTGCTCCGCACCTTCTTGGCCCATCTCAGCACACTTTCTTTGTCCGCAAAGCGATGGAACCTTGCCACTATCGCCCT
Source organism: Scyliorhinus torazame (assembly GCF_047496885.1). Lineage (NCBI taxonomy): Eukaryota > Metazoa > Chordata > Chondrichthyes > Carcharhiniformes > Scyliorhinidae > Scyliorhinus > Scyliorhinus torazame. The sequence goes on along the minus strand of NC_092720.1, from coordinate 92,694,594 downwards.
TGACGGCTCATCAGCCTTGGGTCTCCTCGCCAGGACCCGGTGAGCCATATTAACTGGGTTAGGTTGCTGTACCAGGCCCCGGTTACAAGTGTATGGACAAACAGGACGACTTCGGACAATTTCAGACTGCACTGGGGGCCGAGACAGGGATGCCCCCTCTCCCCACTGCTGTTTGCGCTGGCCATAGAGCCGCTGGCAATTGCTCTGAGGGCCTCAAAGGGCTGGAAGGAGTTGGTCTGGGGGGTGGGTGGAGCACAGCGTCTCGCTATATGCGGATGACCTACTGCTGTATGTCTCAGACCCAATGGAGGGAATGGAAGAAATTATGGGAATTTTAGGGGAATTCAGCCGGTTTTTGGGCTATGAGCTCAATATGGGGAAGAGCGAGATGTTCGTGGTCTAGGTGAGAGGTCAGGAGAGGCGACTGGGGGAACTGCCGTTCAGAGTGGTAGGGGACAGTTTCAGGTACCTGGGTATCCAAGTGGCGCGGGAATGGGACCGGCTACATAAATTGAACTTGGTCCAGTTGGTGGATCAGATGAAGGAGGATTTCCAGAGATGGGATGCGCTCCCGTTGTCTCTGGCGGGCAGAGTTCAATCGGTAAAAATTACGGTCCTCCCGAGATTCCTATCCATTTTCCAATGCCTCCCCATCTTCGTCCTTTTTTAAGCGGATCAATAAGATTATTGTGGGCTTTGTGTGGGGTGGCAAATCCCCGCGAATGAAGAGGGCAATGCTTGAGTGGAGTCGGGGGGATGGAGGGCTGGCGCTGTCGAATTTCAGCAATTATTACTGGGCGGCTAACCTAGCCATGGTGAGGAGATAGCTGGTGGGGAGGGAGCTGGCGTGGGTGTGCATGGAGGTGGCTTCTTATAAGGGCACAATCTGGGGGCGTTGGTAGCAGCGCCTCTGCCATTCCTGCCGGCGCGGTACTCCACCAGTCCAGTGGTGGCGGCGGCCCTGAGAGTCTGGCGGCAGTGGAGGAGACATGTGGGAGCAGAGGGGACATCGGTGTGGTCCCCAATCTGTGATAACCATTGGTTTGCCCCGGGGAGGATGACCGGGGGTTCCAAATTTGACGGAGAGCGGGGATTGAGAGGATGGAAGACTTGTTTATAGAAGGAAGCTTCCCGAGTATGAGGGCACTGGAGGAGAAGTTTGCTTTGGCGGGGGGAATGCATTTTGATATTTACAGGTGTGGGACTTTCTGCGGAGGCAGGTGTCAACCTTCCCACTCCTGCCGCTCAGGGGGATTCAGGATAGGGTGGCCTCTAGAGGATGGATAGGAGAGGGGAGCGTCTTGGACATATATAAAGAGCTTATAGGTTCGGAGGCAGACCGACGAGCTGAAGCAAAAGTGGGAGGGTGAGCTGGGAGGAGAGATAGAGGAGGGCCTCTGGGCGGATGCGTTGGGTAGAGTCAACGCGACCGCAACACGTGCCAGGCTCAACCTGATCCAATTTAAGGTCATTCACCGGGCTCACATGACAGTGGCCCGGATGAGCAGATTCTTTGGGGTGGAGGATAGGTGTGCGAAGTGTGCGGGGGGGCCATCGAACCATGTCCATATGTTCTGGGCATGTCCAAAACTGAGGGGATTTTGACAGGGATTTGCCGACGCCATGTCCACAGTATTAAGTATGAGGGTGGCAATGAGTCCAGAGGTGGCGCTCTTTGGGGTGTCGCAGGAGCCGGGAACCCAGGAGGAGAAAGAGGCAGATGTTCTGGCCTTTGCTTCCCTGGTAGCCCGGAGGCGCATATTACTAGCATGGAGGGGCTCAAAGCCCCCGAAATCGGAGACCTGGCTTTCGGACATGGCTAGCTTCCTCTGCCTGGAGAAAATGAAGAGGCTCTCTGTTAGGGTTCGCCCGGAGGTGGCAACCATCGTTGACTTCCTCGCAGATAACTAATCGTCAGCAGAGGGCGGGGGGCGGGGTTAGGTTAGCATAGATAAGGGGGGTAAACAATGGTAGGACCTGTGGGAGTAGGAGGCGGTATTTACACTATGTTAATATTTTTCTTGTTATGTACATTGTTGATTTTGTTGCTGTTACAATGCCAAAGAAATACTTCAATAAAATGTTTATTAAAAAAAAAGCTGCGTGAAGCTCCCCAGGTCCCTGCTGGCCCCCTGCGGTAGGTGAATAGCCGTTTATTTGTTGCCAGGGTTTTTACGCCGGCGTGGGGACATAGCCCCATTTTTGGAGAATCCAGCCCCTGAACTTTCACCACACCAACCACTTGTGTTCCTTAATTTCACTTCTGAAAGGTCTGACTCGAGTTTTAGGGCTATGCCCCGAGTCCTTGAATCCCCAACCATCAGAAATAGTTTCACTGTACCTATCCTATCTTGAAAAGCTTAATCAAGGGAGAGGCCTTCTGGCTATTCACATGGCAGAAGCTTCCGGTCCCGCTGTTGATGCACCATCGCCTTGGATTTCTCAGTGGTGTGGGGTGGATTCAATGGGAAATCCCATTGGCAGTGGTTGGACCCGAAGATCCTGCCTCCCACCACTGAGAAAGATGCCGTGGGGATGCCAAAGAATCTCACCCCAAATGATCTGTTAACCTTCTAAATTCCAGGGAATATAACACTTGTTTGTCTAATCATTCATTGCCACTCTGTGTTAAAGCCCACCTGCATCTATTGCCAAAACCTTCAATTGGTGTCTCTTGATCCTTGCTTGAAGAGAACAATATTTTTTGATCTACCTTATCTAAACCTATCATAAATTTGTGCCTCTCTATCAAATCTCCCGTCAAAGCCTTCTCCAAGCGAACAGCAGCTTCTCCAATTTAACCTTGAGCCAAAATCCTTCATCCCACAAACTAATTGGTAAATCTCCTCCACATCTGCCATCTTTCCTAAAGTATGGTGACCAGAAATACACACAGTGCTATAGTTGTGGAGACAGGTTCAGGGTAACATCCTTGCTTCCACCTTGAAGAATTCACTTCATGTGCATCATACACACACTTCTTTTTTGAAGAGGATGTATTGCAGTTGCAGATGGAGAGAGATGCGAAGAACTGGCAAATGGAGTGTGATGTGGGAAAATGTGAAGTTATTTGCTTTGGCAGGAAGAATTATTTAAACAGAGAATGACTGCAGAATTCCAAAGTGCCAAAGGGTCTAGATGGTCCAGCGCATGATTCAGAAAAAGCTAGTAGCTGGTACAGCACGTAATGTAGAAGGCTAAAAGAATGCTATCCTTCATTGTGAGAGTATTTGAACACAAAATTGAACACTGTATAAGATAAAGACGCATGGCATTAAGGGGAAAGCCACACCTGGAGTATTGTGTTCAGTTTTGGTCTCCTTACTTGAGAAAGGACGTACTGGAACTGGAGGGTGTGCAGAGGAGATTCACTAGGTTAATCCCAGAGCTGAAGGGGTTGGATTACGAGGAGAGGTTGAGTAGACTGGGACTGTACTCGTTGGAATTCAGAAGGATGAGGGGGGGATCTTATAGAAACAGATAAAATTATGAAGGGAATAGATAGGATAGATGCGGGCAGGTTGTTTCCACTGGCGGGTGAAAGCAGAACTAGGGGGCATAGCCTCAAAATAAGGGGAAGTAGATTTAGGACTGAGTTCAGGAGGAACCTCTTCACCTAAAGGGTTGTGAATCTATGGAATTCCTTGCCCAGTGAAGCAGTAGAGGCTCCTTCATTAAATGTTTATAAGATAATGATAGTTTTTTGAAGAATAAAGGGATTAAGGGTTATGGTGTTTGGGCCGGAAAGTGGAGCTGAGTCCACAAAAGATCAGCCTTGATCTCATTGAATGGTGGAGCAGGCTCGAGGGGCCAGATGGCCTACTCCTGCTCCTAGGTCTTATGTTCTTAAAAGTAAGGATGTCAAACTTCAATTATACAGAGCATTGGCGAGGCCACATCACAAATCAAATGTGCAGTTTTAGTCTCCTTACTTAAGGAAGGATGTAAATACATTGGAGGCAGTTCAGGAGAGGTTTAGTAGATTGATATCTGGATAGAGGATATGCCACTGATATTAAACTGACTGGCCTGCAGTTACTAGGACTGTACTTCCACCCTTTGTTGAATTATTGGATCACATTTCCTACTCTCCCTTTCCCGCCTTTAGCTGTGTGTCTCCTCACTCCTCTCTCTCTCTTGAGCTTGCTCACCCTGACTCCCGCTATCTTCTCTTCGTCGCTTTTAGCTGTGGGTCTCTGGCACTCCTCCCTCTCTTGAGCTTGCTCACCCTGACTCTCACTGTCTTCCCTTCACTGCTTTTAGCTGTGGGTCTCTGGCACTGCTCTCTCAGGCTCACTTCCTCAGACTCTTTTTTATCTTGGTTTCCTTTCCTTTGTGACATCTGCACCTGGTCTACAGAGAAACACATGAATTGGGAGCAGGAGTAGGCTCTCCCTTCAGCATGAAAATGGTCAGCAATCTGATCCTTTCCCAAGGCTAGAGAGATTTTCACATATTGCAACTCTTCATTTTCTTTACCCACAACCCTTTAAATGTTACATACAACTATAGAAAAGTTAAAGCACAGAGGCGACCATTTGCCCCATCTTGACTGTACCAGCCCGAGGACATCCAGGTGTCCTTTCTAATCACACCTTCCTGCAATCGGCCCACAGCCGTGTAGCTTAGAGCGCTTCAGGTGCTGATCCAGGTACTTTTTAAAAGAGTTTATGATCTCTGCCTCCACCACCAATTCGGACAGCGAATTCCAGACATCTGCAACCCTCTGCATAAAAAGGTTCTTCCTCATGCCTCCTCTACACCTCCTGCCACTTATCTTGAATCTATGTCTCCTGGTTCTAGAATTTTTTGCCAGGGGAAATAATTTTATCCTCTCCACTCTGCTTCTTCCTCTCATAATTTTGTACACCGCAATCAAGTTACCCCTCAGCCCTCTTTGTTCCAAAGAAAATCACCCCAACCTATCCAATCTCTCCTCATAGCTACACTTTTCTAGCCCTGGCAACATTCTTGTGAACCTCCTCTGCACTCTCGCCAGAGCAATTGCGCCCTTCCTGTAATGTAACGACCAGGGGCGGGATTCTCCCCAAACCGACGTTGCGGGCCACTCCGGTGCCGAGGGGTGGCGTGAACCACTCCGGCGTCAGGCCGCCTCAAAGGTGCGGAATCCTCCACACCTTCAGGGGCTAGGCCGACGATGGAGTGGTTTGCGTCGCGCCGGTCGGCGCGGTAGGGGTCACGGCAATTGCCGCCGAAGGGACTCCACTGGCCGGCGCGAGTTGCCGCATTCGTGGGAGCGCCAGTGTGTGCTGGAGTCAGCGCATGCGCAGGGGGGGTTCATCTCCACGCCAGTTATCACGGATTGTTACAGCGGCTGGCGCGGAGGAATAGAGTGCCCCCACGGCACAGGCCCGTCCGTGGATCGGTGGGCCACGATCGCAGGCCAGGGCACCATGGGGGCACCCTCCGGGGCCAGATCACCCTACGCCCCCCCGAAGACCCTGGAGCCCTCAGAGCCAGGTCCCGCCGGTAAGTACCTGTTGTAATTTACGCCGCCGAAAACGGGCGGCCACTCGGCCCATCGCGGGCCGGAGAATCGCTGGGGGGGGGGCGCTGCCAACGGCACCCGACCGGCGCGGCACAATTCCCGCCCCCGGCGCCGGAGAATTCGGCAGCCAGCGGGGGCGGGATTCACGCCGCCCCCCCGGCGATTCTCCGACCCGGCGGGGGGGGTCGGAGAATCCCGCCCCAGAACTCTACAACATACCTGCAATTTTTCTGTGTCACTAATATGCTCTCTGCACCTATCCAAATCTTTACCTAAACCTATCATATTATTAAAAATGAGCTGACTATAGAAAGTTGCAGGCAACCATGTATTCTAAACCATTCCAGTACCAATCTGCACTTGCATTGGAAGACCTAGCCTGATTATTCCTTACATTTATACACACAATTAGGAATGGGGGAAATGTCATAATTCAGTCCTGAAGTTTAAAATGCAATTTTAACCTATTGATTTAGATTTCTGGCTTGAATTTCTGTCTTGATTATTTACCGATTTCAATTGCCCAACCTACACTTTTCAGAATAGTTGTTAGCTCCTTTCCCGATCCTCTTGTTGGACTGGCCAAGATGCAGGCAGCATTTCAAAACAGATTACACATCTTTATTCAGAATTTTGCAAAAAGCTACAATATTTCAGAAATAAACTGTACGCTGTAAGGTAGCATCAAAATGTTTCCATGTGTTTAATTATTTATGTGACTGTGTTCATTGAGACGTATGGAAACAAATTCCCATTAAATTAGTATTTTACTAATTATGAGTTTGATATATTTTCAAAGTTATGATAACGTGAAGAAAAGCACTCGTGTTTTGTAATTTAATAGAGAAATAATAGTTCCAGCTTGTGCCAATGAATAATCAAAATGATTTAAATCTCTCACCAGTACTCCTTGTGGTGCAATTGAAAGAATTGTGCTTAGGAAAGGGAGAAAACAGAAATAAATTTTAATGGCTAATTTACTGACCTATTTATGACCTGAGATTACTTAGTTAAACATTAGGCCTATGAATATTGAATGAATTATATTGATTTTGAATTCATATGGGAATTAAACACTACATAACGTGACAGTGGGGCACAACGTTTATTATAGCAGTTAGTTCATACTGGGAAAGTCTATTTTATGAGTGTATTCGGTGCAATATTTTTACTTGGCAGTCTTTGTTTTTCTAACTGTTAATTTTGGCTCAGCGTCAAATATAAATTGCTGAGGACTGTGTTATCGGCAGGGGGGAGAAGTGGGATCATTCCCACTTTCCCCACCTTTCGACTAACGGCAACGTGACGCATTTTCTGAGGAGTGTTTGGAGGGCTGTGACGATCACAAACAGGCTCAAACCAGCTTTCTGGCAAGTTTAAATCAAAAGAAAGGATAAATGTTTACTTCTCACAACACAGGATGGAGGCAAAAACACTCATTTGCACAGAAGACAGATGCACATGGGGCTGCATTTTACGTGCCCCCACTGGGCATGTTTTTGATGGTGGGTCACATAAATTAGGTTGGGTGCTAACTCCACCAGCTTCCCGTCCACTCCCCGAGATTAACCCCCATAATATGGAGGTAGGCACGCACTAAAATCGACAGCCAGCCGGCCATATTCACATTAATAATCAAGGGTCAATTAGGCTTGTTACTAAGCCATAAAATGGTTGGCGTGGGCAGCCCGATGGCCTCCCAATGCATTTAAAAAAAAATTACCCAAAGGGCAGGAAGGAAGGGTGGGTTCTTTCATTGGGGTTGTACTTTCCGTATCGAGGGAACAGCCCTCCGCCCTGCCCTTTCTTCCTACCCATCTGCTACCATAAACCATCCACGCAACCCATCCTTCTCCTCCCCAACCTGCCCAAACCCTCTGTGCCCAAGACTCCAAACATTTTTGGCTTACATGGGGCACCTTTAGCTTCAATGTTTCAGTCCTGGTGGTGCCCAATAACGTGCTCTTGATGCTGCTGGGACTGATAGAGCTGTGATTGGCTGGCAGCTCTTGAGGGTAGGTCTTCCTCCATCGTGAGGGCGGAAAGTTCAACTCTGCTCCTGTTCAGCCCACATGCAATGCATTTTGGCTGCAGGGTGGGCTGGCATAGAGTGGGTCGGCTCCACAACAATCTTCTCCTGATGGGCTGGTTGGGTTTGGCGGACGGTGGGAGGGGGGGGAGGGAGGGGGTGGTCAGCCATATTCTATTACCATTGGTTCGCAAATTTGGTCCAGACATTTTCACAAGATTCTTATTCATGTAATGACGATATAGCTACAGGTAGTAACACACATTTAGACACAGCGAAAGATAATCCTCTCTCTGCACAAACTATACAACTATAGAACAATGCTTCATTATGTCTCCTTTTGCCAGAGTGCGAGATTCAGCAGTTCTTGTTTGATGGAGCAAATCATAATTGGACAACGGCACTGGAGTGAAAAGAATGGAATTGGCCTGGTTGGGTTTCCTTTCTCCAGCCGCGTGTGCCTGTTGAATGAAATTGAAACTGATAGTGGAAACATAATGGACAGCAGAATGTGTAAATCTGACTGGGTGAGACTGCATGAGGATTGCAGAAACTATGAAGCAATGGGGCAGAATTTTTTCGGAGGCACATTCAGGAGGTCGTGCCCGAAATTACAGTCACTGTGCACCAATTTTGCTGATGTCAATTTATACCTGCATGTCCTGGCTATGTCATTAAACATATCCGGGGATGTAAATATTGTCATAAAAGGCAGAAATCATGCAAGTAATCATGAGAAGTATGGAAGTCAAACCATGGGTGCGATCTACCTGCCACGTTAATCCCGAAAGGCAGCGTGGGCGTTAGATGCCGGGAGATCCCTCTTCCAAGAGCTACCCATCTCACCATGCCTCGCAAGCTCCAATGCGATCTTGCCAGACATCGCGATGTGAATCCCGCCCATTGAGGGCAGACCACTTATTAGCAAATCTACATATTCGAGTGAGACAGCTCATCTCCCTGTAATATGCGCTCCCACGATCTACCCAAGACATTGGGATCTAATCTCTTCGCCTTGGTGACTTCAGACGAGTGACGTTCAGTGCTGACCTCCATTAACGGGGACCAGATGGAGCAGCACTCGTGGGAGTCTCCGAAGCACCCGGGTACTTGCCCTTTGGGCAGGGTGGCGCCCGGCGCAAAGCCCGATTTGGGCCTTTCCCTCGATGCACCCGGTGCACCAAGATCTGCTCTCGATGCAAAGCAGTTGAAAAATCGAGCCCAATGTTACCGAGCAAGAAACCAAAAATGCATGTGTCTCAGTAAGGATATAGCTTTAAAATTACATGAAAACACCTCCAGCATCTAGAATTCTGGGTGTAATTTTCCACCTGCTTTGCACCATTTTCAGGAGGTCCGAACATATGTGCAATGTCAGACTGCTATGGACGCACTGATCCATAGAAACCTGTTTCTCACACTGCATTATAATTGCATTATAATGATACGCTCCCCACCCCACGCACTCTCCTAAATTTACATGTATGGCTCTTTTGCCTGAAGGTGGAGGGATTATAGTGAATTTAGATCACAGGGATCAAAAGAGAGGCCGAAAAGATGAAATAAATTGAGGCTGAACTGAATTACATGCAGAATATGCTTGTGCTTGAATTTCCTTGATCTTTTATCCAGTTATTTGCACCACTACATATGATCTGGGTGAAAATATACAGGAATTCCACCTCAGTATATTCTTCCAGTGATTACATATATGAAAAACAAAAAATAATAAGCCACTGCTCATGCTTGTAACTAGATTCTGCCGACTTCTGTGTATTTGGGGCTGTGGAGCCTGCTCGGGAGGCTGTATTTTTCTACTATTAGATATCAGGCACTAGTCAAATGTGGCTGACCGTATTATTGACCTGTTGTAAACTGGAAGGTAATTTTATTAGTTTTGTGGCCTTTCTGTTTGCTCCCAATGTAATCACCGTGTTAATGTTCAAAGTAATTTGCTGATGCCACCATTGTATTAATGGTTTATTGACCCCTACAGTGATTTGGGAGGGTAGCTCTACTGCCGCACTTAAATCACTGCACATTAAATCTTAATGTGCAATGTCAAGTCAAGGCTGTTGCTTAATATATCCAAGAAAATAAAATACAATAAATAGCTATGCGGAGCCCTAAACCAGTGGTGTATGCTTGCAGATTTCACGGTGACTGTTCTGACCTCGACCGGGTCACTCTATACAGTATAAATTGCCACTATATAGACATAATAATTGGAATATGTTACTAAACACGCAACCTTGAGGTGATTTTTTTCCCCCCAAATGTGGTGGGGAAAAAAAGGGCATTTTATTTACTTTGCCACATTGCTTTCACAAAATAATGTAAAATTGATAATTGAAAGTTGCCATAGTCCCAGATGACCATGGGCTGCTCGCTCCTTTTTTGAGAGAGAGCTGACTCTAACCTGAGGACCACCACATCTCAGGCGAGGGGCATGTTTGAAAAGGTAGAGGGCCTTCAATGATAACCTTAGCTGGTACGGGAATTGAACCCGTGCTGTTGGTGTCGTTCTGCATTATGAATCAGCCATCCCGCCAACTGAGCTAACCGACCCCGAATTCCTCATTTATAATTACGTCCATTACAAAAGACCAAACCAAAGAAAGCATTACCGTTGCCGTTTGGGAGAATATGTTGGTAAATTCATTGGCCAGGATTCTTCCTTCTGGGGACTATGTCCCCACGCCGGCTGGAAAACCGGCGCCAATCACTCCGGCGTCAACAGCCCCCGAAAATGTGGAATTCTCCAGCCGGCGCCGAAGGGCCAGCGGAGTTCGCTCATGCGCGGAACGGCCGGCGTGATCTTGCATGCGCGGGGGGTTCTCTTCTCCGCGCCGGTCACTGGGCAATATGGCGGAGTCCTCCAGGGGCCCTGCGCAGAAGAAAGAAGTGCCCCCACAGAACAAGCCTGTCCGCAGATCGGTGGGCCCCGATCACGGGCCATGCCACCGTGGGGGCCCCTCCGGGGTCGGATCCCCCCGCGCCTCCCCTGAGGTCCGCCCCCGCATACTCACCTGCCAGGTCCCGCCGGTGCGTGAGTTGAGTGATTCATCCCTGCGGGACTGGCCAAAACTGGACGGCTGCTCAGCCCATCGGGGCCCGGAGAATCGCGGGGGGGGGCTGCTGTCAACGGCGGAATCCCGCCGCCACCCGAAAACGTCGCCGGAGAATACGGCAGCTGGCGTCAGGGCGGGATTCGCACCTCCCCCAGGGGATTCTCCGACCCGGCGGGGGGTCCAAGATTCCTGCCCCTAGTTCTGTGCTGCCGGAGGGAACCTGCACACCCAGGTTTTGCTGAATTGGTGATGGACAGTTCTTGGAGCTTCCTTCTATAGGAAGAACCGGGGGCGAAATTCTCCGGAAACGGCGCGATGTCCACCGACTGGCGTCCAAAACGGCGCAAATCAGACGGGCATCGCGCCTCCCCAAAAGTGCGGAATGCTCCGCATCTTTGGGGGCCGAGCCCCAACCTTAAGGGGCTAGGTCGGCGCCGGACGAATTTCCGCCCCGCCAGCTGGCGGAAAAGGCCTTTGGTGCCCCGCCAGCTGGCGGGGAAATGACATCTCCGGGCGGCGCATGCGCGGGAGCGTTAGCGGCCGCTGTCAGTTTCCCGCGCATGCGCAGTGGAGGGAGTCTCTTCTGCCTCCGCCATGGTGGAGACTGTGGCGGAGGCGGAAGGGAAAGAGTGCCCCCACGGCACAAGCCCGCCCGCGGATCGGTGGGCCCCGGTCGCGGGCCAGGCCACCGTGGGGGCACCCCCTGGGGCCAGATCGCCCCGCACCCCCCCCAGGACCCTGGAGCCCACCCGCGCCGCCTTGTCCCGCCGGTAAGGTAGGTGGTTTAATTTACGCCGACGGGACAGGCATTTTAGCGGCGGGACTTCGGCCCATCCGGGCCGGAGAATAGCGCGGGGGGGCCCGCCAACCGCCGCAACGCGATTCCCGCCCCCGCCGAATATCCGGTGCCTGAGACTTCGGCAACTGGCAGGGGCGGGATTCACGCCAGCCCCCGGCGATTCTCCGACCCGGCGGGGGGTCGGAGAATCTCGCCCCTGATTAGTGAATGTAACCCATGCTTTAAACAAATCTAAATTAAGCTAAAAGAATTGTGCTTTTATTTCTGAAGGTTGACGATCCCTCAATATAATGCAATCAAATTTTACTTCATATATTTAAATTCCTCTCCTTACCAGTGATGGCACCATCAGTTGGATAGTTAATATTTAACTGCTCTCACAGAGGTATCTGATTTAAGTGTACTGTTTATAAATTCTGTTTTAAATGTTGTGTAGATCAAACACTCGATGAGAAAGGGTTTTTTTTTGTTGCAGTTTTGCATTTTGGTCCAAATAGAATCTGCTATTTCTTTGCTTGCCCTCAAAACCTACTTAAGACACTGTGATGCCTACTTCCCATGCAAATACAAGTCTGTGGCTTCCTGCCTGTTGGACACCTCTCCCTTATAAAGTGTTCTCTCAACCATCCATTTTTGGGAGAAATATGGATAAAATTATATGGTATTAGGAAAACCTAATTCAAAAGTTATGGAAAATAAATCTTGCATTAGGGATTTAAATATTTTATGACCAAACTCCATCTCTTGGTGTGTGTTGCTTTTATTATAAATAATCTCTGACAAATAGACATCGACCAAAAATGCTTCCTGTTTCTTATTGGGCTCGATTCAACCAAATGGGAACCAAGTCCCATAGCAAGCACATTTAACCACGTGTCCCGCCGCTTGCAGTGCCGAGAAACAGATGACTATTCAACGCGACTCGTGTTGTATAAAGGGCATCAATGGAGAACGCCTCACATAGCCCTATTTTGTACAGAGGGGTTACAGCGAGCGGCTAGTGTCCCAATCTCCATGGCCCCCAAAGTGATCTCCAACCCCCCCAGCGCATTATGGCAGGGTCCCCTACCCCCCCAACACCCTCACACACACAAAATGCCAACCTTGACAGTGCCCATTCCAGCTGGTAATGCCACCTGGGCATCTTGACAGTGCCAGGCTAGCACCCGGTAGCACTGCCAGTGTGCCCTTACCAGTGTGCCTAGGTGGCAACAGCAGTGCCAGAGTATCACCTGCCCAAAGGGCATGCAGCTGGGAGCTTTCGATCCCCTGGAGACCCCCACGAGTGCCATTTTGTCTAGTCCCCGTTTGTTGGGCGAGTACCAAATAGTGCTTGCCTGAGGTCTCCTTGGCAAAGAGGATGAATTCCAAAGCCTCAGGTATTTTGGGAATCTGAACATTGAAGTGAAATATGCAGATTTGCCAAAAAGTTATCCCGCCCACAATGCACTGCAGCGAGCTACTTTTCTGGTGCAGTGTGGCCATTGGATTGCACCCATTACCTTTCTTGTTGAGAGTTCCCTGCAGTTTCTATTTTTATTTCAGTTTCCCAGCAGCTACAATATTTTGCCCTTAAATTTCTGGATGCGATTCAGCAAATAGAAGTTTAAGTCCACTTTTGGGTGTGTTTGGTGGACTGTTTCTCAGTGGCTATAGCGCTGAGAATCACCCTGCTATTCAACAGCACTTTGCTTTTTTGGGTCTCAGGGAATATCTCTACGCCGAGGCCGCACATAGAGAGATCAGCAGCCTGAGCTTTCTACCCACCCTTTCAACCACCACTGCCTGTACCTGTCACTGAATCGAGCCCTCTATTTTGATTATCTAGCTTAATTTGAAGATTAGTTGCAAAATTGCAGCATTAAAACTTTAAAAGAGAATATTTAAACCAGACGACTAAGACAATGTGTGGCATAAAAGCAATCTAGAATGGAAGCGTGTGAGATTATCCATTTTGGACCAAAAGAGCAGAGTACTTTCTAAATGGAAAGACCTTAGGTACAGTGGACGTCCACAGATACTTAGGCATTCAGATGCATGGGTCCTTAAAATGCTATGAACAAGTGCAGATAATAATCAAAAAGGCTAATGGAATTAATCCTCTTTTTATCCAGAGGATTAGAGTATAAAGTCGCAGAGATACAAAACTGCAGCTATACAAAACTGTGGTTTGACCCCAGTTGGAGTACTGTGAGCAGTTCTGGGCACCACACCTCAGGATGGATATTTTGCCTTTGGAGGAAGTGCAACATAGGTTTATAAAAATGATACCTGGACTTCAGGGTTTCAGTTACGAGGAGAGATTACAGAATTTAGGTCTGTTTTTGCTAGAAATTTGAAGGTTAAGAAGTGATCTGATCAAAGTATTCAAGATATTAACAGGGAACGACCGGTAGATAAAGAGAAACTATTTCCGCTGGTTGGAGATTCTAAAACTAGGGGGCATAGTCTAAAAATTAAGTTCAGACCATTCAAGAGGTATGTGGAAGTACTTTTTCACTCAAAGGGTGGTAGGGGTTTGGAACTCTCTCCCACAGACAAGCTAGAACAGTTGTTATTTTTAAATCTGAGATGGATAGATTTTTGTTAAGCAAAGATATTAAGGGATATGGACCAAAGGCAGGTACATGGAGTTAGGACACAGATCAGCCATGATCTCAGCAAATGGCGTGACAGGCTTGTGAGGCTGAATGGCCTACTCCTATTCTTGTGTAATTGGTGTAGTCACCAATTTTGTGGAAACCAAAGGGAAATTGTTGAACAATGCATGATCGCGGCTTGTTTAAAAGTTAAATGAACCTTTCCCTTTCCAGTAATATAACGCGGGATTTTTGGCTCCAGAGACTAATAGCGGTGGCGGATGGGAAAAGTGGTACATTTCCTGCCAGCTGGAATGGCGGGTTGCCGCACCAGGTCATCTGTTTTCAGCTCATTAAATATGACAGTGCCCAGTACACACCATGCTGGGAATGAGTGATACAGCACATTCTGGCCCTCGTGTGCCCTTCCCCTGGACTAGCCTGTGCTTTCAGGCCCTGAATAATTCTACCTCCCACCCCCATCATGTGTCCGACTGCACCCTTTTCCATATTCCCTGTCCTTTCCAATCTAGCTCCTAGCCCCTTCCTCCTAGACCACCGCCCCACAAGTCAAGCATTTGCACTCCAGCCCCCCCCCCCCCCCCCCCACCCTCCGGCCTTATTGTTGGTCTAGAATGGAGAGCCTTGGCTCTGAACCAATCTTGAGCTCCCACTGCCCTTGCCTGAGCAGCCTGTTGCATTGTCTGAATAGCCACGAGCGCAGCACAATTTCAAGGTCGGTGAACGTACCTTGAGGTCATGAGTGAAGTGCAGGTTGCCAGGTGCATGTCATTTCAATCTACGGGAGGCTACCGTTAGCGAGGTCGCGGGTTTCTTGATCGCCGCGAGGTCAAGCGTACCCCCTTCTAAGAGGCACTGGCGGATGTACGCCGACCCTAAGCCCGTAACGAAAGCGTCCCTGATTAGGAGTTCGGAATGTTCAACGGCCGAAACTGCCTGGCAATCGCAGTTCCTCGCCAGCCAGAAATCTTCCAATGACTCACCGGGGAGTTGTTGCCGCGTGGACAGGAGATGCCTGGCATAGAGCTTGTTGATCGGCCATGCGTAGTTCTCTTTCAGAAGCGCCATGGCCTCAGTGTAGTTGGGCGCGTCCCTGATAAGAGGAAAAATATTGGAGCTCAACCGTGTGTACAGGATCTGTAGTTTCTGTGCCTCTGAGGGTGGTTCTGTTGCTGATCCGATGTAGGCTTCAAAGCAAGCTAGCCAGTGGTCGAAGGCCGACGTGGCGCCGTCTGCTTGAGGGTGCAGCTGCAGGACATCTGGCTTGATGCGAAGGTCCATCGCTGTAAAATCTCTGCGTAATAAATTGATGCACTATCAATTACGATGAGACGAGAGTAGAGAGTAATCGAGGCTTTATTACGCAGAGATATGTTGCCTCCTACAGCTGCTGCTGAAATGGCTGCAGCTTGGTGAGCACACTCATTTATACTCCGCGTACTGGGCGGAGCCAGCAGGCAGGGATCTACCCCCGTACGTGTAGTACAGGAGCCTTACCGTATTACATCTCGTATGTGTACTATATACAAACTGTGGTGACAACCACAATCACACCGCTCTAATTGGCTGCCTGCATGGTCATTTGATCTGGAGTGGGGCCTTGATTTTGGTGAGCTGGCTTTTTAATGAGTATGCTTGACATTTAACTGTATGCAAATGTGGGCAGCATGCTGGCACAGTGGTTAGCACTGCTGCCTCACGGCGTCGAGGACTCGGGTCCAATCCCGGCCCCACATCACTGTCCGTGTGGAGTATGCACATTCTCCCCGTGTCTGCGTGGGTCTCACCCCCACAACCCAAAGATGTGCAGGGTAGGTAGATTGGCCATGCTAAATTGCCCCTTAATTAGAAGAAAATAATTGGCTACTCTAAATTTATTTTCAAAGAATGTATGCAAATGAATTTCCTGGCATTGCATAGCGGCCTACATGACCAGCCGTTAAAGTCGGTAGTGGGAAATCACAATCTGTTTTCACACAGACGGGAAACTGGAGCGGGATTCTCCGATCCCCTGCCGGGTTGGAGAATCCCCGGGGGACGGCGCGAATCCCGCCCCGATGCCGGCTGCCGTATTCTCCGGCGCCGGTTTTCGGGCGGGGGCGAGGTTCACGCCATGCCGGTCAGAGGTCGTTGGCAGCAGCCCCCCCGGCAATCCTCCGGGCCCCGATGGGCCGAGCGGCCGTCCGTTTTTGGCCAGTCCCGCCGGTGTGAGTTAGACATGGTCCCACACGACGGGACCAGGCAGGTATGTCGGCTGGGGCGGGCCTCGGGGGAGGCGCGGTGGGATCCGACCCGGGGGGGGGGGGGGTGGGGGGCGGCCACGGTGGCCTGGCCCGCGATCGGACTCCTTCCTCCCGCGCCGGCCTCTGTAGAGTTCTGCCATGGCCGGCGCGGTGAGGACAACCACCTGTGCATGCGCCAGAATACGCCGGCCGGTTTGCACATGCGCGGGATCATACCAGCCCTTTGCCGCATACGTGGACTCGTGCAGTCCCATCGACGCCGGCTAGCACAGCGCCAACCCCTCCGGCGTCCACCAAGCCCCCGAACATGCAGAGAATTCCGCACTTGCGGAGGCTGTTGACGCCGGAGTGGTTGGCGCGGTTTTCACGTCGGCTTGAGGACTTAGTCCCGCGAAAGGAGAATCCCGCCCCTGATCTTTGGCTTACTGAGAAATTTTTCTGTCCCACTCACCATGACGTCAACACCCCGCCACCGTACCCCTGCTCTTGCTGCACCCATTGAATGCTGAGATTACTCTACATTTTCTGCTTTTGAAATTCAATTCTAGTCTGATAAATGTAGGGCGTGATTTTCCCACCACGTTGCGCCCAGCCACAAGGGCCCCAAATCAGACTCTGCACCGGGCGCCCTTGGTGACTTGCACAATGTTCCCGTCCGGCATGATCTGGATCACACCCTTGCTGGGCATGCTCCAGATAATGATATTTAAATAGGCTCATTTAAATATCTGAACAGCTAATTCGTCCGGAGCCTGGGGGTCAACAGCGACGCATGCCAGGCCTCAACCTGGCCGTTTAGCACTTGTTTTCACAATTGCGAACCAGGTGTGATGGCATCTCGGAGGGTCTTGCAGGCCATTAGAGCCCCCAGGTGGTCAGGGACTAGGCAGGGAGCACACTCGCACTCCCCCGGCACCTGGGCACCTTAAAACAGCCAGCCTGGCACCCTGGCAATACCACCCAGGCACACTGTTAGGGTGCCTGGTTGGCAGTGCCAGGGAAACTGCCAGAGTGCTTGGCTGGCATTCCCAAGGTGCCCAGGTGTCAGGATGGCACTGCCTAGGGTCAGGGTCTGGGGAACTATGCCCATGAAAGGAAGTGTGGGGGTTTTGAGGGGGCCAAAGAAAGATTTGAGCATGAAGGGAGGAAGGTGGTTCCTGAAAGCTAGAGAGTCCTGAAAGGGGGTGGTGTATAGATTGGGGCTGCCATTCAAAATGGCGTCCGGATCTGTGAGGAGCCAGTCCTGCTGGTGAGCTCAGTTCCCCAATGCAGGAAATCCTCCTAAGTTTGGCCTCGACGGGGTGACAATCCCTGAGGCCCAAGAAAACAGCTGAGTGGCATTGAATAGCGGTGTCAATCTCGGCACCACAGCCACTGTGAAACCACTTTTCAAACGTCAAAGCCCCACAAGCATATAATAACGTCAAAATAATCTGGGATGTTGGTTGAGGGAGATATATTAGTTGGAACACTGGGGAGATCTCCACTGCTGTTCCAAGTGTATTAACGTTCTTGGGCAGTGCTGCTTCTCAATGAGGTACACGTTTTTTTTATTGTCTCCATGTCGATAGTCTGCAACCAATTATATTCTGAAGCAATCTGAAAGAGAAATTAATCCTTTAAATATGACAGAAGAACCCAGATTAGTAATTTTGGCAGATGGCTGTAAATTTATAGGGCTGCACTCTCAAATTGGTTGCGCTAACGGGCACAGCACTTCCGAACAAATGAATGCTCCAAAATGGAAAAATGCTGATAATGTATCTTTCAAGGCAAAAGTGAAGTAGCAATTTAATGAATAATTACTGGAAACAGCGGGAAAAATGTGATGTGAATAAAGTCGCTTTCTTGTTCAGTATGTATGAAAATTCTTTTCTCCGTGGAGGATCAGAAAGAAATTTTACATTGGAAATATAAATAAATCAAATCAGCTGAAATTTATTTCATCTGCTACAAGCCAGACATTTCTTCTTCAGAACAATAATATGGTACTAAATAATATAAGTACGTACATTTCTCATTGAACTACTTACTCTTTTTAACAGAATTGGGGGTATATTGCACTCCCAAGTAAAGTGAAAATAAAATTATTTTATTAAATGTCATTGATTTGTCATGACAATTTTCTGAAAGCTTTTTTTCCTTTAACTTCACACACAATGAAAGGTTTGCCGATTTACTTTTATCACCTTGAATTCCCTACTAGAAGCAATCAGGCATACCATGTTCAACAATACTCTCTCCTGTGGAACTGACAGCCTAGGACATATGCCGGATGACATGTTTTGACATTGATGTTATCACATCAGATCATTTTTTTTCCAAAAATCTATTTTGCTGCAACTGCACAATGGAGTGTTTGGGAGGCATACAGAGTGTATGGAAACAGCTTACAGATCGGAATACAGCAACATACATGTCAGCCCATAAACTAGATTTTTTTTTAGGAAAGCAATAATTATAATGTGGCCATTACAGATAGAGGGGCTTAAGTAGCTCAGAAAGGCTTGGTAAAATCCAGTGAAGAATAGAGGAGGTTAAAGGATAGAATAATTGGTGAAGTAAGAATTCTAGGCTGAGGAAGGAAAAAAACGTTTCAAACTGAGAAGCCCATCCAAAGAAAGGCAGATCTTTATGTGCAATAAAAAGAGAAAATGCCGGAAAGTCGTGCAACAGAGTTAATGGGCGCGGTTCAGCGGACATGAATGGCACGTTTAGCCAAGTATTTCTCACCGAGAAACATTTTCTTGGGCTCGGGGAAATTCTCTCCACCAAGGCCACACCTAGATTTGCTGCCGGTGAGCTGAGGCTCCTCAGATCGAGGCGTCGTTTTGTCTGGCTACCCCAATCTCTTCCCCACCTGTTCCAACCTTCGCACTTTCAGACTCACCTATCTTTGACCCACAACCTTGGAGAGGTCTCTGGGTCCCTCCCCCTTGGGCCCGATCCCTGGCAGTGCCAACCTGGCACTTGGACACCCTGGCACTGCAATCTTGGCACCCTGGCAGTACCCCGGCCCCCTGGCAGTGTGCCACCTGGGCACGCAGGGTGTCCAGAGTGGCACTGTCAGGTTGCCCAGGTGGTACTGCCAGGCTGGCAGTGCCAAGGCGTATGGGTGATGGGTAGCCCCCGCCTCCCCCCAAGTGTCATTGCACCTGGTCTATGTTTGTGTGGACCATTACTAAATGGCCCCCTGGCAAGGTCCCCCAGGCACGGCCATTGAGTCATGGGCACCTGGTGAATCCAGCAAAATTCTGGATCACGCCCAGTGAGGTCGAGATCCAAATCGCAATGCGAGTTTCCGATGAATCTAGTGACAGGTTTTGAGCGATGGAAACCTCACGAGAGGCCTCTCGTGAGGTACAATGACCTAGTCCTGACACCAAGTCGGGCGCGGCAAGTCCGCTGAATCATGCCCAATGTTTCCGGTCGCTGTCATCTTGTCAGAGCTAGAAGTAGTTGGTAATCCAACAGTTTATAAGCAACTACAAGGCAGGGAATGGGTGTGTGGGGTGGGAGGTGGAGGGGGTGGTGGGGGGAGGCCAAGTGGTTGGCGTGTGCAAAGATGGAGGGTGGACTGAGTAAAAGAAAGAATTGTGATAATGTTGAGTTTAGGACTAATTAAATAACGAAAGGAAAGATAGTGCAAGGGACAAATAAAGAAACAAAAGATGTGTCTTGAGGAGCTATAAATAACAGCTGCATAACCATTACCAGCAACTGTTATGATCTGAAATTATTAAAATCTGTGTTGTAAACTGCCTAATTGATAGGTAAAGTACTGTTCCAGTGAATCTTACTGAAAGCTCGAGGAATAGATCAAGGACAGCGGTCAGGACGGTGTTTGAGAATTAAAACGACCAGAGACTGGAAGACCAGGGATATGCTTGCACAGAGAACGGATATGTTCTGACAAATGGTCACCAGATCTGCCTTTAATCTACCCAGTGTAGTGAAGACCACACCATGAACAGTAAATTGAAATAAGTACAAGTAAATAGCTATTTTGCTTGGCAGGAATATTTGGGACCTCTGAACAGTGGGTGGGGATGAAGTAAAAGAGGAGCTGTTCCATCTCTTGGGCTGGATTCTCCAAAAATGGGGCTATGTCCCCACGCCGGCGTATAAATACTGGTGTTTTACTCCTCAGTTTCCTGAAAAATATAAAAGTCGATTCACTTACCTTCAGGGGGCTGGCAGGGACCTGGAGTGCTTCACTCAGCTTTAGCTGCAGATGCGGGCCCCCGCACTTTTGGTTCCAAGTCCGCGCATGCGCATGGGCCGAGCGCCATGGCGGACTCGGACTGTGGACCGACAGGACAATGTAGGCCCCCCGATCAGCCACGCGCCGCTGCATCGGACCACCCTGATCGCTGCCCCGGCTGCCCATAAGGCCCTCCCCGGTGCTCGATCTCCCCCGCCCCTCACCAGGGCGGCCACGGACTGAGTCCAGACCGGCCATACTTGATTAGAACCACGCTGTCAGGAACTCGGCCTGCTAAGAGCGGAGTATCGCTGGAAGGGCCTCTGGCAATGGCCAACCAGCTGCGCGGCATAAATCGTGGACGAGCGATTCTCCGGGCCCCGGAGAATCGCCAGAGTGGGCCAGGACCGATTCGGTCGGGAACTTCGATTCTCCGCCCCCACGCCAAACGTGAATTTGGCGTGGAGCTGCGGAGAATCCAGCCCCTTGTGTTTGCACGGGAAGTGTTATTGGAAGGGGAGCAGGTGCTGGGGTGATGCAAGAATAAGCTATGGTGGTACAGAGAAAACTATCCCTGAGGTGAGGAGAGGGGTAGTGGCATCGGCTGAAGGGGGTGAAAATAGCAGAAGTAGAAATTGGATGTTGATGTGAACAGTGCTAATTGTATTTGTCACTTGTAGTAAGAGTTAAGATAGGAGAAATTAGAGCTTCCTTTCACCCACAGATTACTCATGACATGTATGATCGATTTACCCAGACCAGACCGACAAACTGGGTGAGAATGGATACTGTAACATCCGAGAGATTGAGAATTACAACTGACAACAGTTTTATTGCAAATCCAACTGCTTTTCTTAGCGAAAAGCTTAAAACTTAGAGTTAGTTACAAGGCACCATTAAAAAGCAGACAGTAACCCCCCGTGAGTAGTCAGTTTAGGTTTACTGAAGGTCGAATTGGATCTGATCTGTGCAGCGAGACAGTGCGACATATTTGCCAGATCATGGCGCACCTGGCACCGCAGGGGTCTGGGGAGGACACCCTCTCCCAGTGGCAGTCAAGGTGACGGTCACCTGAACTTTTACGTGACGGGGTCCTTCTAGTCACCGAGTGGGGACCTGTCCGGAATCTCACAGACCTCTGTGCACAGGTTCATCTGCGCCGTCACGGAGGCCCTAAATGCCCAGGCAGCATAATACATCCACTTCAATGTGAACCGAGCTCACTAGGATGCCCAAACAGCCTCGCGTCCAAGGGGTGATTACCAGGATTCATGTCCCCCTATGACAACCTGCAGATGACAGGCTGCTGTACACAAACTGAAAGGGGCACCACTCAATGAATGTGCAGCTGATATGTGACCATCAGCTGCGTATCATACACGTATGCGCCCGATACCCGGGCAGTGTACACGATGCCTTCACCCTGGCACACTCGACGATTCCTGACATGTTCGAGACGCCCCTCCGGCTGGGGGCTGGCTCCTGGGTGACGGGGGTTATCCACTGCGGTCATGGCTGATGACACCAATCCGAAGGCCACAGACCAATGCAAAGACCTGCTACAATGACCCCCATACAGCGACCAGTGATGCACCATCAATTGCACAAAGACTAAAGTTGGGTACAACTGTGACTTTATTACAGTCAGATGCGAGGCCTCCTGTTGCAGCTGGCGAAATGGCAGGGCACTGGAGGTCATGCATATTTATACAGTTCTCCCTGGGCGGAGCCAGCCGGCAGGAGCTACCGGCGAACCTGTAGTGTAGGTCCTACCTTACATTTCCTATTACAGTGGATCACCACAACCAGGGGCATGATAGATTGGTGCTTCGCCCTCCTGAAGGTGCGGTTCAGGTTCCTGGACCACTCTGGAGGGGCCCTCAAGTATGGCGCAGAGAGGGTTGTCCGCATCGTGGCGACTTGCTGCGTCCGCGACAACACCGCGCAGCAGAGGGCTGACATGCTGGAGTAGGAGGATGAATGGCAGGCCTCGTTGAAGAGGAGGATGTGGGAGAGGGAAAGGATGGGTAGGACATGGTGCCCAGGCAGGCACCTAAGCTGCAGACATCTGCGCCAACGCGTAAGCGACGCTCTGATCGCCTCCAGCTTCACCGACTAGCAGGGTGGGAAACTGGCCAAGGACACGCGCGGACACTACAAAACCACATCCCACCCGACACCCCCCCCCCCCCCCCCCCCCCCCACCAAATCCATTGTGAAACTTGCGTATCTGACACCTTTTCTCATTGGAATTGGTTGTGTTCCATGTGGCGCCGGTGCTTGACCCTTAACAGATCTGAATCGGTCAAGGTGCAGCGCCACAGATTCTGCGCCAGTGACAACACTTTGATCCCGATTCTCCCACAAAATGTCAAAATTAATTTGCGGCCAATTTTTTCAGGGAGTTTCGCACCAGCTCCGCCGCCAAGTTCCCTATCGCTATTCAATGACACTTGGTCACTTTTTTGTACTCTAGGGAGTTTCTCACTAGTTTAGCCCACATTTGGGGCTGGATTCTTCCACCGCACCCACCGCAAGAACGCCACAGGTGAACCGCGGACAATGGAGAAGTCCATTGACCCCGGGCGGAATTCTCTGGTCGTCGGGCGGACGTAGCCGGAGAATCCCGTCCTAAGAATCTTTTTTAGCAGTGGGGAGTTGGACGCTGAGATCAGGGGTGAAATTCTCCGGAAACGGCGCGATGTCTGCTGACTGGCACCCAAAACGGCGCAAATCAGACGGGCATCGCGCCGCCCCAAAGGTGCGGAATGCTCCGCATCTTTGGGGGCCGAGCCCCAACATTGAGGGGCTAGGTCGGCGCCGGACGAGTTTCCGCCCCGCCAGCTGGCGGAAAAGCCTTTGGTGCCCCGCCAGCTGGCGCGGAAATGACATCTCCGGGCGGCGCATGCGCAGGAGCGTCAGTGGCCGCTGACGGCATTCCCGCGCATGCACAGTAGAGGGAGTCCCTTCCGCCTCCGCCATGGTGGAGACCGTGGCAGAGGCGGAAGGGAAAGAGTGCCCCCATGGCACAGGCCCGCCCGCGGATCGCTGGGCCCTGATCGCGGGCGAGGCCACCGTGGGGGCACCCCCCGGGGCCAGATCGGCCCGCGCCCCCCCCCAGGACCCCGGAGCCTGCCCACGCCGCCTTGTCCCGCCGCTAAGGTAGGTGGTTTAATTTACGCCGGCGGGACAGGCATTTTAGCGGCGGGACTTCGGCCCATCTGGGCCGGAGAATCGAGCGGGGGCGGGGGCCCGCCAACCGACACGGCGTGATACCCGCCACCGCCGAATATCCGGTGGTGGAGACTTTGGCAAACAGCGGGGGCGGGATTCACGCCAGCCCCTGGCGATTCTCCGACCCGGCGGGGGGTCGGAGAATCTCACCCCAGGCCACTATTTTGAAAGGGTTCCTCGATCTCTAAGTGAGCATGTGGGCCCCCCAGACAACCCACACATGGGCAATGTCACCCCCCCCCCCCCCCCACATACATGGACACTGGACACTACCCCATGCCCCCCAAGTGAGGTCCCCCTCTTCAGGCCCCCCCCCCCAAGCATCTTTACAGCATCCCCTTCCTTCTTGGACCCCCACCCATCACCCAACCAGCCTCCCGGTGGCCCCTGCAACCTGCCCTGCACTCCCCCACCATTCAAACTCCCCTGCACCTCATTTCATGGGCATGGCCCCCCTTGCCCTCTGACCCTGGCACTCAGGCACCCTTGCACTGGCACCCAGGCAATGCTCCTGCTGGCTTGGCAATGCCATTTGGGCCCCTTCGCAGTGCCAGGGGAGTAGCAGCACAAGGTGCCAGCTGGGCAGTGCCAAGGTGCCTGTGTTCCAGGGGGAGGACCAGGGTTAGGGCATTCTCTGGCTGCGTTGCGGTCAAGTGAGAATCCAATGCAGCCGGAAATTCGCGCCCTTTGTCTCAGAAATCCCGCCCCATGGGTTTACAAGAATTATGTATGTATGTCATTTAGTTGAAACACACAAAAGACATTAAGAATTAAGTCTGTAAACAAACCTCTTGAAAAAAATTGAAAAATGAAATGAAAATTGCTTATTTTCACAAGTAGGCTTCAAATGAAGTTACTGTGAAAAGCCCCTAGTCACCACATTCCGGCGCCTGTTCGGGGAGGCTGGTATGGGAATTGAACCGTGCTGCTGGCCTGCCGTGGTCTGCTTTCAAAGCCAGCTATTTAGCCCTGTGCTATACCAGCCCCTAATCAGCATGGCTGCTATTGCTCAAAAGATTTCTTTCCTCCAGCAATTTGTTTAAATTGTATTATTTTAACAATGGAAACTGGTGTTTCACTAAGTTCTGTATGACTGGATGACCTTTACTACTTTGCTCAGTTTGAGACCAACTGTTTATTTGATCAGTCTCTTATAAAATTGGTGTTCTTTCTCTGTGGTGCTTGTAATTGCATGATTTTCCCTCCACTTGAATAGATTTCTGGAATGGTGTGAAAGAATTGATTTGTGTTCACCCAGGGTTTTCAGTCCGATGCCAGAATGCTGAAGTGAGCTGACTATTTATTACGAGCAGTCTCTTGTATAATATTGAAATAACAATTTCTGATCCATTTAAAGGTTAAAAAGCATTATTTCCTAACAATGTCAGTGCTTCAAGTCGAGTAAATGAATTGTGTACAATGTTCTCGTCCAAAATTGTTGACACATTCCTTCCTGTTTCCCTCAGCTTAAATTAAAATGCTATAAATTCTTACAGCACTTAGTAACTTTCATCAAACAACCACAGTGTAAATGAACAATCATATTTTAAAAGGACCAGGTAGTAGTGATTGATTGATGATAGAAAGCGTATGTGCCAGGAGTAGGAGATTTTCCTGGAACAATATATAGCATACACTGTAGGTAAATAGAATAATGAGACCTCTGATTTTCATCTCCCTTCTGCCCATTTTTCAGCCTGAGATGCAGTACTGAGATGAAAGTAACTAACAACATACTGACTGAATGACCAAACTCTGTGCCCAGTGCAATTTTGAGTCAGCTTAATTTAGTTCAATTTGGAAAGAGTGGGAATCTCATGCATCTGTTCAGATTGATTCTTGGACAGGTCGAGTATCCTTTATCTGAAACAATTGAGGCTGATTGCATTTAGCACGTATTACTCTTGTAATGTCGGGCCTGAACTTCGATCAGAGTGGCAATCAGCGTCTATTGTGTTCACAGAGGAGTCCATATGAGAGGCTAAAAGACACTGAGCGGGATTCTCCGTCGGCCGACACTGGAATTGGGCGGAGAACCGGTTTTGACAACGAAATTGTGGCGGGCGCCGGGTTCATACCAATATCATAATTCTCTGTCGACTCGACAGTGGTGTCAATGTGTTCCAGAACCCACGTACAGTAAACACCGTTGGCATATATTTTATTTTATTCATTCATGGGATGTGTGCTTAGCAGCCTTTGCCTGCATTTATTACCCATCCCTAATTGCCCTTGAGGGGCAGTTAAGAGTCAACCACATTGCTGTGGGTCTGGAGTCACATATGGGCCAGACCAGGTAAGGACATTAGTGAACCAGATGGGTTTTTACGACAATTGATAATGGTTTCATGAGTGTCAATCGTGAACCTGGCGAATCCCACACCCTTTCTCATTGGAATCAGCTGTGTTCCACGTGGCGCTGGTGCGAGCCCCTTGACAGTCGCTGAATCGGTCCGGCGCTGGTTTTGCTGTCATGGAAGCCCACGAATCCTGCCCCGGCATCAACACTTAGTCTCAGGAATGCAGGATCCCGCCGACTGTGAAGAAGAATCTATTTACACGTTGTACACAGATCCCTGTCAGGACTTCTCTGCTTGGCTCCCACTTGTGCCAAGCTTTTATGCACAGTGTCCATGGCTCCTCAATAGGGAAGCTCATGCTCAAAGAGACTCACGGGGAGACTCATTGGTCTGACCCCGTAAGTCTCGTGTGGGTTATAAATCCCTTCACCCACCCCCCCAAGTCCGAAGACTCCTCTGATGAGGGTGGAGTAGGATGGTGCTTCCTTCTTTTTGCCTGTGGCTGCACTTCATGCGCATGTGGAGCTGGATCAGGCGGTATATGTCTAGATGGCGAGCGCCATTTTTTCACTGATTGTCATGGTTGGAAAACCTCTGGTGAGTCTTTGCTGATCTGTTCACTGTCAGAAACTTCCGATGTCTGGGTCTCCATGTCGAAGTCAGAATCCTCAACCTCTTTCATTTCTGCATTGGATCTCCCTTTGGCCTAGGCCCTCATAGCTGCTGGTGTTGGGGCTGTCTGCGCCGAAGCTGGCACCGCTGGATTAGTTTTGCATATTGCTGGTCTCCTGGTGCCTCTTCATTTCTCGGTGCTGCACCAGAACCTGGTACAATATCGGTGCTGTTTGACAAACACCCCTGCTTGGCACCCACTTGGCATAGTCACCGACGTTCCGAATGTAGGCTGCGTCATCCGGTACAAACTGGCTGGTCTGTTTACACTTGTCTGGGCAACGCCCTTGTTGCTCTTGACTGCGGAGTATTTTCCAACCAATATCTGGAAAAGCGAGGCCGAGGTGGGTTCGAAGTCTGTCAGTGGTTCTGCCGGTGCTATGCCACTTGCAGCATGTGGAGTCGTTCAATAACAAAATAAGAATTTGGCAAGGCATATCTAGGGAGCCCGAGTTCTGCTTTTTCAATCCTCTCTTGAACGTTTGCACTGCTCTTTCAGCAAGCCCATTTGAAGCTGGGTGATACGGGGCTGTGCAGATGCATCTCACCCCGTTAGTTTTCATGAAACCTCCAAACTTCTTGCTAATAAATAGCATTCCATTGCCGGTGACTAACACCTCTGGGATGCTATGCGTGCTAAACGAGAGGCACAGTCTCTATATAGTGGCCCTCAAAACTGTGGGATACATCCTGTGGACCTCTCGCCACTTTGAATGTACATCAATTATGAACAGGAACATGGAGCCTTAAAAGGGATCGGCAAAGTAGGCATGAAGCTGTACCCAAGGCTGTCCCGGCCACTCCCAGGAACGAAGAGATGCGGCAGGCGGATGTTTCTTCAGTTCCTGGTACACACTACATTGTTGGACCGGTCGCTGTATCTCCACGTCCAGGCGCATCCACCAGACATAGCTGCAGGCGAGCATTTTCATTTTGGACACTCCTGGGTGTCTGCTATGAAGATCCCTAAGTTTGCGGAGCTGACGCCAGAGGAGGATGCCGTCTTCTCCACTGCTTTTTTGGTGGTGAAATCTTTCAATCCACTGGGTAATTTATGATGCTGGCCTCCATACAGTATTATATGGTGGGGAGTGGGGGTGTCTGATGGGGCCTTTGGTTGGGGTCTCTAAAGGGGGATCTGATGGCTCTCCATGGTGGCGGGGTGTGGTGGGAGTCTCAGGTAGGGTTCGGTGGGTCACCCTCCTGCGTGCATTCTGTGGGTGTACAATGCGTACCACCCAGGCTAACACCTGGGGCATTCTGTGCAGGCGCTGACCGAGGTCCAGGATAGGGTTGCCGCCTCACAGGCAGCCATGTGCCAGAGACCTGGATATTGCAACGGCGCTTCTGTGCGTGACCCAGTCACGGCAGGCCATGGCTGGGAACGTCTGTGCCCAGGCGCTGGCTGACATGGCGCAAACACAGAGGGAGGTGGCCAAGTCCCAGATGGAGTTGATGCAGTTACTGGCTGATGTGACACAAACCCAGAAGGCAGTGGCATAGTTACAGTGTGATGTGGCGCAGTCCCAGACGGCAATGGTCCACTCCCTGAGCTTCAATGGCGTGAACTTGCGGATCGTAGTTCAGATGAAAGCGGGCCACCAGGATTGGCAGCGCTGCCGGTACACACGTGTCCTTGTGCGGCGCCTCCTTGGTGTGGTGATATGCATCACTGTAAGTACACAAGGGGTTAATGTAAATACACGTAGACTAGCTAGATACTAGAGGGAGCACCAGAGACATGACACACAGACATTCAACCAATAGGTCAGTAAGATAGGACACGACCAATGGGCATTCACGATACACACAGAGGTGACACTACCACAGGAGGGCATTACACCAAGCCATATATAAGGACACAGCACACATGATCTTCCTCTTTCCAATGGAGACACTCAGTGAGTACAGACACAGGGTTGATTGAACATCACACCCACCACGTGGATTGTAGCAGACTGGCTCGTCAGTCTGAGTAGCTATAGAAGGATTAACAGTAGAGTCGAATCCAAGTAGGAGAATTGTTAATAGTTTAATAAACGTGTTGAAGCTATCTCCAAGTCTGAACCTTCCTTTGTCAGAGTGCACGTCAAAGAAGCAGCTTATGCTACGTCAAGAGCATAACAAAACATGGTACTCAAGAGTGGCTGTTAAATCCATATAGTTCAATTCAGCAAACAGTGACAACCAGCAACAGCAGCCAGGCAAGGTGATGTTCAAGATTCCAGTTCCACAGGAGCTCAGGTACCAAGGCAATCTCAGTGAAAACTGGCGTTGGTTCCGGCAGAGATTTGAGATCTACCTGGTAGCGTCCAACCTAGATGGCGTGGCGGATGCAGAAAAAATAAAGCTTCTACTTACCATCGCGGGTCCAGAGCAGCTGAAATCTTCCAGACCTTCAAATACTCAAAGGGGCAAAACAAAAGCGACTTCCAGGCAGTCCTGGACAAATTCCAAAAATTCTGCGAGGAACATACAGAATAAAACAGTAAACGAGGTGCCGAAACTCACCACGTGGTAGGCTTGCAGCAACAAACGGCAGTTTTGAATTGCAGTCATCTTGGAAAAGGTGCTGCACATGCGCAGTTGCGCGAAGAGCACACAGAACGGGAAGGTCCATTTGCGCATGCACTATGCACTACGTCACATGCGTCGTGATGTCAGAGGCCCCCGGACCACGCCCACTTAAAGGGGCAATGTCCCAAAACACGGGGAAAAAAATTTTAAGCCGTCAAACCCGATTCTTTCACCTGGTACGACAGCACAATGCCTGAAATTCGACCAGCAGCTGAAAGTAACCTCCGCAGAACCCTGCAACAAGCATTTAGCACCGCCCAAAGAGATGATACAGTCCTTGAAGACTATGACTCAGACCTTGAATTCTTCTTTGGACATCGCGAGCCGAATGCCAGCTCCGACACAAAACGTGATGATGTGGTCTTGGAAGACAACAACTCAGACGAAGATTTCACCTTGGGAGGTGGCTACCCCCAAATCTAAACCGCAACTAGACGTGTTGTACATTGACGACCCCGACGATGAGTTCTTCGGATTGGGGAATCTTCAGCCCAGCAGTTATGACATCCCGGCTCGTGAGTGCAGGATTATGCTGCGGCCTGACGCCAAGAGACAGAGAGCGGTACAAGCCTACAGAGAGCAGCCTGCTGCCACACAGAGTGGCCCACGCACCGCGAAGGATCCCGACTCCACACAGAGAGTGGTCCACGCACCACAAAGGGTCCCATCCTCCACACACAAAGCGATGAAAGACGCCACAGCGAGACCAATGCACGATTCCACACAGGGAACGCTGCAAGACTCCACAGAGGGAGTGACACAAGCCTCCACACCGAGCTCTTGGACAGCCTCCACGATAGAAGCAACGCAGCACGGTAGCGTTGTGGCTAGCACAATCACTTCACAGCTCCAGGGTCCCAGGTTCGATTCCAGCTTGGGTCACTGTCTGTGCGGAGTCTGCACATCCTCCCCGTGTGTGCGTGGGTTTCCTCCAGGTGCTACGGTTTCCTCCCACAGTCCAAAGATATGCAGATTAGGTGGATTGGTCATGATCAATTGCCCTTAGTGTCCAAAATTGCCCTTAGTGTTGGGTGGGGTTACTGGTATATGGAGATAGGGTGGAGGTGTTGACCTTGGGTAGGGTGCTCTTTCCAAGAGCCGGTGCAGACTCGATGGGCCGAATGGCCTCCTTCTGCACCGTAAATTCTATGATAATTCTATGAAAGACTCCAGAGCGCAGTCCTTGCATGAACAAGACCATGAGGGTCTAGCAGACGATGCAAGTCTGCCATGCTCAAGTGCACAGCAAGAAGACTATGACAGTCTACCACGCTCCGGTGAACAGCAAGTGAATATGCTCACGTGAACAACAAAGCGACTATGACAGTCCACCCAGATTATTTGAGCCACCAGAAGAAGACACTGACGGTCTACCCAGCTCAAGTGAATGACAAGAAGACACTGAGGCTCTCCCCACTGTATGTGAGACAAGTGATGACGGCATCCCACTTCCCATACCAGATGTGCAACGTGACAGACCTCAGCTAGAATGTACTGAGGCACTCGACAATCACAGTGAGACTACTGGTGACTCCAGTGATATCATGTTACTTCAAACCTCATTCGCTCGTGCCTCTCCACAAGCAAATGCATTCCTGAATGTTTTGACTCCGGACGGGGAGCATCACGGAACTTCAGAAGATTCAAGTGACCCTGAAATGACTCCGGACGGAGAGCATCAAGAAACCTCAGCTGACTCAAGTGAACCTGAAATTACTCCGGACGGAGAACATCAAGAAATCTCAGCTGGCTCAAGGGAACCTGCAATAATTCCGGATGGGGAGCGTCAAGACACCAAAGCTGATTCCGGTGAGACAGACCAGACTCCAGATGGGGAGCATCGACAAGCCAAAACTGACTCAGCTGAAACAGACCAGACTCCAGACGAGGAACATCGAGAAACCAAAGCTGATTCAAGTAAGCCGGACATGACTCCAGACGGGGAGCGCCGCAAACTCAGTGACGGCACACTCAAGGAAACAGCAGATGCCACAAAGGACGCTGACACGAGTAACTGTGTGAAGGACTCGTATAATCTACAGAGTGTGGTCGTTGAGCGCAGCAAACACGGCAACAAAACCAACCACAACAACAACATCAAAGACAATAGCAAGAAGCGTACCAAAGGCAACAACGTTGACAACAAGCACGACAGAAACAACACCAATGGAACTACGACTGGTACGACATGGTACAAGGGCAGCACGGTAGCATTGTGGATAGCACAATTGCTTCACAGCTCCAGGGTCCCAGGTTCGATTCCGGCTTGGGTCACTGTCTGTGCGGAGTCTGCACATCCTCCCCGTGTGTGCGTGGGTTTCCTCTGGGTGCTCCGGTTTCCTCCCACAGTCCAAAGATGTGCAGGTTAGGTGGAGTGGCCATGATAAATTGCCCTGAGTGTCCAAAATTGCCCTTAGTGTCGGGTGGGGTTACTGGGTTATGGGGATAGGGGGGAGGTGTTGCCCTTGGGTAGGGTGCTCTTTCCAAGAGCCGGTGCAGACTCGATGGGCCGAATGGCCTCCTTCTGCACTGTAAATTCTATGATAATCTATGAAACTCTGCAAATGCGGGACACTGTTACTGCTTAGCTCAGAACAATGACATGCCATGGCAGGACGATGCATCTTGCTGCACTACCAACAGGCAACCTGACTTTCAGGACAGATGCCATCAAAAATTACCACCACAAACATCGAAAGAAAGAAAGAGTCCACCTCAGACAACAAAGTGATTTGACCACTTCTTGGTTCTTTAAGCATATGGACACTGACGGTATTCACAGGGACATGCCACCATCAACATCACCACCTCACCAACAAGACAAGAAAGCCACTCAACCATATTAATTAATGAACTTTGGACTCCTGCATATGATTTTGACTTATTGTTTAATGATCACTGTTATCATAACTTGTACAGAGCATCACTTATTTTCCTGTTTTGTTCAATTTTCTTTAACACTGTACAGAAAATATGCAACACGAAATAAAGGTGGATGTGGTGATATGCATCACTGGAAGTGCACAAGGGGTTAATGTAAATACACGTAGACTAGCTAGACATTAGAGGGAGCACCAGAGACATGACACACAGACATTCAACCAATAGGTCAGTAAGATAGGACACAACCAATGGACATTCACGATACACACAGAGGTGACACTACCACAGGAGGGCATTACACCAAACATATATAAGGATACAGCACACATGATCTTCCTCTTTCCAGTGGAGACACTCAGTGAGTACAGACACAAGGTTGATTGAACATCAGACTCACCATGTGGATTGTAGCAGACTGGTTCGTCAGTCTGAGTAGATATAGAAGGATTAACAGTAGAGTCGAATCCAAGTAGGAGAATTGTTAATCGTTTAATAAACGTGTTAAAGCTATCTCCAAGTCTGAACCTTCCTTTGTCAGAGTGCACATCAAAGAAGCAGCTTATGCTATGTCAAGAGCATAACAAAACACTTGGCACCTCCTCCTCGGCCTGCTTGGCTGCTCGCTCTCCATCCTGGGCAGCTGCCACATGTTCCTCTGCAACATGCTTCGCTGCTGCACGCTCCTCCTCCTCGAGCAGGTCCAGCTTGTTCAACCGCAGGGCATTCCCCAGGGCTGCGGCGACTAACAAGAAGGCCACCATTGCCAGTTGAATTCCAATACCTATTGTCTGCAAGGGATGAAAGGCCTGCATGTTAGCATGGTGCGTACCCTCGGGCCCAACCAGGTCCACTGGGCAACATGATGGCCCCGGTTGGCACCGTGGGCTCTGCCCCCATGTGTGTTCACCCTCATTGCTGCACGGTCCCTGGCCAGCATTGTTGTGGCCTCCGGCTCTGGCACCCGTCCCTGGTGCCAGGGATGCTGTCGGCTGGCACTGCCCTTGCCAGCGGCGCTCTGCGGCCCCCTAGGGGCTACTGTAGATGTTGCACTGGGTGGGCAGCTGGCGAGTGCGGGGATTGAGCCGAAGGGTGTGGTGTGGCGGTTGTCACTCTGCAGAACCAGGGGCCACCTGTGCCTGGACACTGCCCCAGTCCCGTAGGGGCCACCCCAGCCACAGCAGTGCCACCCCCCCACCCAAGCCAGCCCGACCAGTGTCCAGCCCGGCAGCCCATGATTGATCCTCTCCGTGTCCTACATCCTGTCTCTCCCTCAGCAGCCATGACGCTGGTTTCACGATTTTTTAAAGCGTAAGTGCACCACGCCACCAAGAACTTGGCTCGTCGGAGGAGGAGAATCACGGAGGCCCTGGCGAATGCCAGTTTGGGCCCACTAATGATATGCATACGGTGTTTACTGTACTTGCGTTCCGGTACGCATTAATGCCGGTGTCGAGGTGACGGAGAATAGTTTTGGCTCGGAACCGATTCTCCACCCAATCGTGTTTTGCGATTTCTGATTTGGCCAATGGAGAATCCCACCCATAGTCTCTCGAATGGTGAATGCAGCCCACGGACCTTTGGTGCGATTAACCGGTGCCATTGGAGTCAATGCACTTTTGACTGGCTCAACGCATCCACTGCAGCGGCGGTACCCACCGCAACAGGGTTGGAAAATCCCAGCCTTTGCTTTTACTGAGGTGGAGGAGCATATAAGGAGTTATGCTTTTACAAGGAGCCTATCAGAGACCTGTGCTGATTCCTACAGGACCCAGAGCTCATTACCTTCTGTGGACAAAATAACCACAATTCTCAACGTTTTTGTCTCTGGCTTCTTCTAGATCGCAACAGTGATATCATTAACACCAGACAGTCTGCAGTTCATGCTTCAATTAAGGAAGTTGATGCTGTGCTTGGTAGCTAGAAAAAACAAGTTCATTGCATTCCCTTATAAACAATTGAATAAACAGGTTAGGGCTCTATATGGTTTATACATATTACATACAGTCTTCTCCCAAGTCCGGGCATCAGTAACTCCTCGGACATTGTAATGAGGACCTCCGCAGAATGGCCCTGTCTTGCTGAACCACAAACTGTGTTTACTGTGTAATAACCGCCGCCTTCATTTACTTTTCAGGCCGCTATCCTGATTCCTTTATGAAACCCATTTTTGGCCTGATGCCCAATTCACTGGGCCATTGGAATTTCTCCAATGACGGTGGCCCTGGGGAATTGAGGCCATTGCATTCCGCCTTTTGTCCCCGTAAATGCTGCACATACCCTAATCTATTTCCAGAGGGAGCAATGTGTTGTTGCCTGGGAAGATCTCCTTTTCTTGTCACATGTTCTGTATTTTGTGTGTATTTTCATTTGTAGCTCCTTCTAAAAGTGACGTGCTGACACTTGCCATGCAGAACCTGCTCAGTTAATTGCAGTTTGAACATGTTCAAGCTGCAGCCAGTCTTCTCCCGAATAGCGTGCAGGAAACAGGGATGATTGTACACAGCATTTGCTGAATAAAATAAATCCTGTAGTGTCCTTAGTTTGATACTGTTGAGGATTTGACCTCAGCAGAATTCATTGAATAGATTGCAGCCTCACAACAACTACTCATATTTTATTCTATATAAAAAGATAAACTTTCCATCTCCAAAACCACCAATATAGAAACTGGTGGCCATTTAGAAGGCATGGAGACCTATAATCCAGTACTTGGAATGAGTAGTTAAACCTCGGGGAAAATAAGCAAATAATTCATAGTCTTTTTACAGCGTCATTCAGCTGTTTAATTCTCAATGGAGATGCAGTGTGATTTGTGGTTTTCAGAGTGCTAAGAATATTTTTTTTAAGCCTTTACTTTTTAAAGTTGCTGTGGCAGTATTTTCATGAACTGAACTTTCATGC
Organism: Scyliorhinus torazame; assembly: GCF_047496885.1. Taxonomy (NCBI): domain Eukaryota; kingdom Metazoa; phylum Chordata; class Chondrichthyes; order Carcharhiniformes; family Scyliorhinidae; genus Scyliorhinus; species Scyliorhinus torazame. The sequence continues at coordinate 92,659,572 of NC_092720.1, read as the reverse complement.
ATTTCTGCAGCCTCTTCTGATTGATGGCCCAAAACAATTCAGGCAGTCTTTTTCCTTCAAATGGTACTTTTAAATGCAGCATTAGATCCGATTAGATTCAAGACAAAATGGCAAAGCTTTAAAGCACTTTCAAATGTATTGGTACCAATACAAACTCATCAAACATTGTGGTTTAATTATTGGAATGTTATTGACTCCTATGCTCCTCTTCTACCTAAACTACAATGCTCATTGAATGATGGAAAAAAGAAGAAATAATTGCCTTCAAAAAGCATCTTATGATGCTCATGAAAAACATCTCTGATCACTTTGCAATATGGATTACCGCTTGCTCAGCACACTAGAGGAACTTTCTTCCCTCCTCCATAGAGACTGATGGGATCTTTAAACAGAGCAGAGAGATGGAGCTTTGGTTCAAATTTTCATCAACGGGATACCTCAAAAAAGAGTTCTGCATTCTCAGCTTTGTACAGGAATGCCAGTAATTATGTCCTCACGTCGTGGATGAAATTTGAACTTTAATCCACATAAAAGCTGTTTAAGGTTAGACATGAATGGCTACATGAGTAATGATGTCACTAGCTCAATTCTTGCGCTAGTCAATGATGTGTTGGGTAGGCTGGGTCAATGTGGACTGCACTTGATGCAGTGTAGCGAGAGACAGACCTCCAACACTTGATAAGATGCAACACGATTTTATTTAACATCTAAACTATTATACATGTTCAAATGTGGGTTGACACCATGCTGACTTGACTGGAGACCTGATACTAGCCTACCCAGACTTACTAGCTACCACATGGTGTTTACACTGGCCAGCTCACTAACTCTGTCTGTCCCAGAGGCTGGGTCCCAAGAGAGCGGGAAAACTGGTGCCCTCTGGGTTTATAGTGGTCGTGTCCTGTCTGGTGATTGGCTGCTCTGTTCTGTGTGCTTACTGGTCATCCTGTGTGTCACTCACTGCCTGTCTGCACTCCATTGTATACATAGATGTATATTATGACATCTCCCCCCCCTTTTTTTTTTGTATTGTGTGTGTTGAGATAATAATTATTAAGGTGCATGTGCGTGTGGATGTGTATATGTGCGTGACTATATACAGAATGTGCTAAAATGACCTTATGTATACAGGAAGGTGTCGCTAGTGCAGATATAGGGCAGATGAAACGATAAAAAACGATATTTACAGAGGTCAAAACAATAAGGTAACACAGTTGTACAAAAGTTCAGTCTATAAGTTTAGTCTCTGCGGCGGGTGACGAATTCTGGTTGACCGCCACAAGGGTGGATCAGGGGCCACCTGCACTTGGATAGGCGGGACCGCCGCCAATGCGGTGGTCGCAGAGGTCGGCAGGATTGCTGGTAGATCGGTGGCCTCGTGGTAGAGCACGTCCGGAGGAAGCATTGTGTGAGGCGGGACATCATGGTTATGTGGCAGGCGTGGAACTCTGCGCAGCGCCCGTCTGTTGCGTTGTAGGAAGGAGCCATCAGCCATGTGGGTGAGGAACGATCTCGGGGCCACTTGCTTGACCACCACAGCTGTGACAGACCAGCTGCCGTTATATAACTGCACACGAACACGATTAGTTGGGATCAGCTCGGGGAGATCCGTGGCATGAGCGTCGTATGCTGATTTCTGTTGGGCCCGAGACTGCTGCATCTTTTGTATGACCATGAGGTGGTCAAGCTCTGGAACATGGATGGCTGGAACCGTGGTTCGCAGAGTGCGGTTCATCAGCATCTGCGCGGCAGACAACCCAGTGGACAGCCGGATGCTCTGTATGCCAGCATCGCCAGGTTGAAGTCGGAGCCTGAGTCTGCAGCCTTGCATAGTAATCTCTTGACGATATGGACCCCTTTTTCGGCCTTCCCATTTGAGTGCGAGTATTGGGGGCTGGAGGTTATGTGACGAAAGTTGTATAGGCGGGCAAACTCAGACCATTCCTGGCTGTAAAAACAGGGACCGTTGTCACTCATCACCATGAGCGGTATCCCATGCCTAGCAAACGTTTCTTTGCATGCTTTAATCACCGCCTTCGACGTGAGGTCAGACAGTTTCACCACTTCTGGGTAATTGGAGAAGTCGTCGGCCAGGTAAACATAGTCACGCCCCTTGGCGTGGAAATGTTCGACACCGACTTTGGACCATGGGTAGGTCACTATCTCATGGTGCTGCAGAGTTTCTTTGGGTTGAGCTGGCTGAAATTTCTGACATGTTGGTCAGTTGAAGATCGTGTTGGCAACGTCTTGGCTGATGCCCGGCCAATAGACTGACTCTCGAGCTCTGCGTCGACATTTCTCGACCCCTAGGTGACCCTCATGGAGTTGGCCGAGCACCATAGCTCGCATGCTCTGCGGAATCACAATCCTATCAAGCTTCATGAGGATGCCGTCCATCACCGTCAGGTCGTCCTTGACATTGTAAAACTGGGGACACTGTCCCTTCTGCCAGCCATTCGTGAGGTGCTGCATCACACGCTGTAGCAGAGGATCCTTGGCCATTTCCTCACAAATTTGGATGACCCTCTCATCAGTGGCCGGAAGGTCGGAGGCACACAATTGCACCTGTGCATCGATTTGGCAGACAAAGTCAGTTTGTTCACATGGTGTGGTGATAGACCTGGAAAGGACATCTGCAACAATGAGTTCTTTGCCTGGCGTGTAGACAAGTTCAAAGTCATAGCGGCGTAACTTGAGAAGGATTTGTTGTAACTGAGGCGTTATGTCATTCAAATCCTTCTCGATTATGTGGACTAGTGGCCTGTGGTCTGTCTCAACTGTGAATTTTGGAAGGCCATACACATAGTCGTGAAATTTGTCGATTCCCGTTAGGAGGCCCAGGCATTCCTTCTCAATCTGAGCGTACCGTTGCTCAGTGGGCATCATGGTTCTGGAGGCATACGCAACTGAGGCCCATGAGGAGGAGTCATCCCATTGGAGGAACACCGCCCCAATACCATCCTGGCTCACGTCAGTGGATATTTTGGCCTCTTTGGTAGGGTCGAAGAATGCTAGAACCGGGGCTGTGGTGAGTTTTGCCCTCAGCTCACGCCATTCGTTCTCATGAACGGGCAGCCACTGGAATTCAGTCGACCTTTTGAAGAGATGGCGGAGGGCTGTGGTGTGTGCCGCCATGTTGGGAATGAACTTCCCGAGGAAGTTGACCATCCCTAGAAAGCGGAGGACAGCCTTCTTGTCCTCTGGGGTCTTCATGGCATTTTTCGCCGAGACCTTGTCAGCATCTGGCCGCACGCCTTGCTGCGAGATGTGGTAACCAAGGAATTTGATTTCTGATTGACCGAACGAGCACTTGGCTCTGTTGAGTCGGAGGCCATGCTCATGGATTCTGTGGAATACCTGCTTGAGGCGATCGGTGTGTTCTTGAGGAGTTGTGGACCAGATTATGACATTGTTAACATACACGCGCACCCCCTCGATGCCCTCCATCATTTGTTCCATGATGCGGTGAAATACCTCTGAGGCAGAGATGATGCCAAAAGGCATCCGGTTGTAGCAGTAGCGACCGAACGGGGTATTGAATGTGCACAGCTTGTGACTGGATGCACCCAGCTATATTTGTCAGAACCCCTTGGAGGCGTCCAGCTTCGAAAAGAGTTTGGCATGAGCCATCTCGCTGGTCAACTCTTCTCGTTTTGGTATCGAGTAATGTTCCCTCATGATGTTGCGGTTTAAATCCTTGGGGTCGATGCAGACTCGAAGCTCCCCTGACGGCTTCTTGACGCAGAACATGGAGCTGACCCAGTCTGTGGGCTCTGTGACCTTTGATATGACGCCCTGGTCCTGGAGGTCCTGTAACTGCTGCTTGAGGCGATCCTTGAGGGGTGCCGGCACCCGACGTGGTGCATGGATCACAGGGGTGGCGTTTGGTTTGAGCAGGATTTTGTATCGGTATGGGAGATACCCATTCCGTCGAACAGGCTGTGGTACTGCGTGATGATGTCATCAATTTCAGCCTGGAAGTTCTCATCAGGTGAGGCCGTCGCCTGTGAGGGTGACAAGTTCAGGAGTTTGCAGGCCCGAGCACCGAGCAGGGATGCTCTGTCAGGTCCCACGATCTCAAATCGCAGTGTCGCTTTAAATGACTTATTGGAAACTCCGAGTTGACATGAGCCACTGGCAGCTGTGGCATTGCCATTGTAGTCAAGGAGCTGGCAGGCCGGTGGAAGAATGCTTGGTCTGACGCGGATGGTGTCGGGATTGGATTTGGAGATGAGGTTCGCCAATGCGCCGGTGTCCAGTTTGAACCGGATGCGAGCCTTGTTGACTGTCAGGACAGCACACCACTCATCGTCAGGATCCACGCTGAGGATCGGGAGGTGCTTCGCTGTCTTGGAGAAAGGCAGCGCATGCTTCGTAATGATGCCCACCCGGTATGGAGATTTGAGGCACGCAACATCAGGATCTGTTGGGCTGTCGGGGTCAGAGTCTGGCATGGCCTGCTGTATTGAACGGACGCTTCTGCGCCGCGGCTGGGATAGCTGAAGGCTGGGCAGTGGAGCAGATCTGCAAAGGGCTGCTTAGTGGCCAAACTTGCCACACTGTAGACACCGTCGTGATTTTGCTGGACATTGACGCTTTAAATGGGCGGAGCCACAATTTGGACACGTCATGACGCCAACCGTGCTCCATCGCACATGCGCAGTGCGGTCAAACGACGTACGCACCTGCGCAGTCTGGTCGTCGGTCTCGCTGTCCCATCGCCATGCGCAGTGCGGTCGTGGCGCGCATGCACAGGGGCCCGGGAAAAATGCGCTGAATGGCCACTCTCGTCGATACTTAGGCCCTGCATTTGTGCGATGGCCTGCACCCTTTCCGCCTAGTGGGAGGTTAGCTTTGCCGTTTCTGCGGCCCTGATGTGGGAGTACCGATTGTTAGCATGTCCGTGGAGAACGCACTTTTCGATGGCGATGGTGAGGGTGAGCTGCTTGACTTTCAGGAGCTGCTGGCGAAGGGAATCGGAGTGGACCCCGAAAATGATCTGATCCCGGATCATGGAATCTGTGGTCGAGTCATAGTTACATGACTGCGCGAGGATGCGGAGGTGGGTCAGAAAGGATTGAAAAGTTCATCCTTACCCTGAGGTCTCTGCTGGAAAACGTACCGTTCGAAGCTCTCATTCACCTCAATGTCGCAGTGGCTGTCAAACTTCAGTAGGACTGTTTTAAATTTTGTCTTGTCTTCGCCTTCATCGAATGTAAGGGAGTTGTAGATGTGGATGGCGTGGTCCCTGGCTGTGGAGAGGAATAGTGCGATCTTCCTGGCATCCGATGCGGCCTTGACGTCGGTGGCTTCTAGATAGAGTTGGAACTTTTGTTTGAAGATCTTCCAATTTGCACCGAGGTTGCCGGCGATGCGGAGCTGCGGAGGAGGGCGGACGTTTTCCATGTCACCGGATGGCTGTTCGATGGTCAACGCTGATTCACTCAAGGTAGGTCCATCAATTTTCAGCGTCACTCACTGGTACCATGATGTGTTGGGTAGGCTAGGTCGATGTGGACTGCACTTGATGCAGTGTAGCGAGAGACAGACCTCCAACACTTGATAAGATGCAACATGATTTTATTTAACATCTATATTATTTTACATGTTCAACTGTAGGTTGACACTATGCTGACTTGACTGGAGACCTGATACTAGCTTAACCAGACTTACTAGCTACCATATGTGTTAGCATGGCCAGCTCACTAACTCTGACTGTCCCAGAGGCTGGGTCCCGAGAGCTGGGGAAACTGGTGCCCTCTGGCTTTATAGTGGTCGTATCCTGTCTGGTGATTGGCTGCTCTGTTCTGTGTGCTTACTGGTCATCCTGTGTGTCAATCACTGCCTGTCTGCACTCCATTATATACATAGATGTATATTATGACAGTCAGTACCTTCAGGCTAACGAGATGGAAATTGGAAATCAAACTAAAACATTTTAATATAAGTGAAAGCAAATATTGGGAATTTGAAATCAGAACAGATGATCTAGGACAGTGTTTTTCAAACTTTTCCCCCCGGAACCCTGTTTTACCATCCAGTGGACCTGCGGGACCCACGCTGGCCTACGTTCGCGACCCATGCCGGACGACTTTAGCGACCCACGTCGCCAACCTTCACGGCACACCATTATTGCTTACCTTTAATGCGGCAGGTGAGCCTGCTTGGTCCTCATGATCTCACTTGCTTTGTGATTCAATGTTACATTTCTGCGAAGGACTTCAGCTGACGATTTAAGTTCACAAATCAAGAGTTTTGTCCTTTGAATATTTGAGGGTTTTAAACTTTCATTTGCCAGTATATCCCTGCATGTAACACACATGGGCTTTGCACCCTGATTTGCATTGGCACAATTAAAGCTATACCGCAAGAAATCATCTTTCTACTGCTTTGTTCCCGATTTCAGTTTCTTCTTAATTGTTTGTTCACCAGAAGCCCTGGAGCTCGGGATACAGCTCACACAAGCACTGCTTTGTCCTGCCGTGGACTCTGCTGGTAAGCTCTCTCCAGCAGATTCAATTATGAGATCCTTGTCTGTTGTGTCCCTGGCCCTCTTTTCCTTATTACAAAATAATCCATCTTCAGTTCTGCACACAATCCTGTCGCTTGCTTGCTGGCAGCTACAAAATGGAGGAATCTCTCCCCCATAATTTCATGCCCAAACTACGGGTGTATAGTGCCGAGCACATGACTTTCTCTCTGCCGGTGCCTCTGGCGGAAACTCTCCAGCGTTCATATTTAAATGCCGCTCGCATCCGGCATTCTTATTTTTACTTTGAAACTTCATTTCCAATACCTGATATTTCCAAGTTTATAACTTTTTATGACTGAAAATTAAAAGAATTTCAGTTGAACATGAACTTCCTTACATTTGCACACAAACTTTGTTTTAAATATATTCCCATTTCTTTAGAAATTTGAACAAGTATAGAAAAAAGTACAATTTTGTTTTTACTTTACAAATTATGACTGTAGACGAGATGAAGTAAGTAGTCAAACACACACAATGTCACAATAACAAACCTGGCTTGGCTTCGTTCTCACTGAGCAGTAGCCACATCCACCCAAGTCACAGACTGCTGACTACTTCCCGATGTGGGAGTGCAAGCGGCCATGGTGCAGGCCGTTGAACAGCTTGACCACGGAGCTACAGGTCGCATACTTCTGATCGGTGGCGGGGGACAAGCCGAGCAGCGCACAAAGGATGAGCACCAGAGCGGAGCGCCAAGTTTGGGCCACCACGCCAGCATCGCGTGCCAATGCCAATAAGCCCTGTCCTCACCGCCCCCGCGCATGCGCGGTGACCAGCACACAGCCCAGCCTCATGCTGCCCCACCACCTCAAACTCCGCAACCAATCGGGGACTGGCTGCGGCCAGCATTCTTAAAAGCAGGGTTGTCTTCCAGCAATCGGGAACGCCACAACCGATTGATCCATGACCCTCCCAACACCCGCCCGCCTCCACCCGCGGGTCGTGACCCTGAGGTTGTAAAACTCCAGATCTAGGAAACGCAGGATGGGTCAGTGAATATCCAAGTGGGATACTTCAGGCTACATCCCTTCACTAGAATAAAGGTGCTGTGGTAATTTGTTCTCTCTACAGAGAGGGAAACATTTGCAGTGTTTTCAGCATTATTCAGTGCGTGCTACTCCTACCTACCACCTGGGAAAAAAATAAAAACAGAAATGCTGGACAAATTCAGCGGATCTGGCAGCATCCTTGGAGAGAGGAGGGCAGGATTCCCGATCCGAATCCGCCCGTGCCACCACTGCCAGCGAGATCAGAGAATTTGGCGCTCAGCCGAAACTCCATTCACTGCAGCGGAACTGGAGAATCCCGCTGACGTGAACGGATGGACGATTTCGGCCAAGGTTTTACATTTTGAGTCAGTGTGACTCTTCTACAGAACACTGAAAGAAGTGTTGCTCCCGAACCAACCAATGTTAAAGTCAGTTATCCCGCAGCTATAATGCACTCTGAGCGGCCTTAAGTTGGTGCGAGTGGGTGCTCCGTCCCTCAGTTGGAGGACATTCCACACTGGAGAGCTGTTGACCAATCTGATTGTCTGGCAACTCTGTAAGTTCGATCGGGTCCTGGCCTCAGTAGTGGGCATTGCTGAGACCGTAAATAGATCCCGGGGTGAAGGCAATATGGATCCCAATGAGAGGTAGGGACATTGGACAGGAAAAAATTGGAGAGGTTAGAGCTGGGGGGGGGGTTGCTGTATTTGGTAGCCAGGCAGAAAATGACAGTGAGATTTTAACATCTTGAGTGGGAGTTGTGCCACCTGTGCCACCATTGTATTTGGTAGCCATGATGTGGAGATGAAATGAAATGAAAATTAAATTAAATGAAATGAAAATCGCTTATTGTCACGAGTAGGCTTCAATGAAGTTACTGTGAAAAGCCCCTAGTTGCCACATTCCGGCACCCGTTCGGGGAGGCTGGTATGGGAATTGAACCGTGCTGCTGGCCTGCCTTGGTCTGCTTTAAAAGCCAGCGATTTAGCCCAGTGAGCTAAACCAGCCCCGGTGTTGCATTACATTCATCCCCCACCATCTGGCCTGCAAAATCCTACCAACTGTCCTGGCTTGACACAATTCACACCTCTTTAACCTGGGGTTACCCCATCTCTGGATCTGTAAAGATTTAAAAACCTGCTAATGCTTGTACTCCAAGCATTGTCTGGCATCTTTGAATCTGCCTATATATATGTTTCTGGAACATACCTCTTCATTCACCCGAGGAAGGAGCAGCGCTCCAAAAGCTAGTGACATCGAAACAAACCTGTAGGACTTTAACCTGGTGTTGTAAGACTTCTTACTGACCATTGTATTTCACATGCTTACACCTCCCCTGCCGAAAATACACCCTGCAAGGCGGGGGGGCATAAAATCCAGTCCGATAATTTAGGAACTCATTTCTTCCCAATGGTGGGGGCAGAACTCAGATTTGAAATACCTATTCCCTAATTATTGTATTTTATTGAAGGCCTGCAGCCTAAATTGCACGCAGAAAAGCTGAAGAGATTTTAAATTATGCCAGCAGTTAAAAAGGTGTTTGCTTATTTGCACACTGCTGAGATTAATAAGACCACGAAATCAAACTATAGATGTCGACATTGCAAGAAACGGAAGTGCTGTAAATAAATACATACTTGGACCAACTCCAGTTTAATTTCCTCAATTTATGAGTTTATTCCAAGTCTATTTGTCCAACAGACTGAAATGCATTTCTGAAAGCTGTGAACAGGGGCAACTGCTCTCAGCTGTTATATTTACACAATTTGTTTACATTTTCTGCCTGCATAAGGTCTGGAGTCAAAGAAAATCAAAAATGGTTTAGGTGTGCAAAAGGTGATGCAGTAGTGAATTTAGAAGCCTAAAGCTAAGTGTAATTATTCAGTTGTAGAATTAGTATGGATTTCATGCTCTGTAAGTTATGTAGATGTCCATAAAACTTATAACGCCCACACTATCGAGGAGGAGGAAGACACAAACATTTCCAAAAGCCTTTTCGGTTGCATCAATCACACTTGAATAACTTAAGCGAATTAATGCCATTATGCAGCCACAATTGTTTATCATCAAATTGGGCCTATGTTTAAGCATGCCTAAGTATTAATGGACTTCATGTGGAGTACTTTTTTCATTTCCCATTAGCATTCTTAAAAGCAGGTTTGATTATTGAACCAAAATGTCCATTTTTACTTCCCTTCTCTTTTAAATTGCTTTCATAAAATCTTATAGCACAAAAGGGGCCCATTCAGCCCATTGTGCTGACTCCTGAAAGAGTCTTGAGCGACTCTCCAACCCCGAAAATGCGACCTCTTCAAGTAAGTATCCAATAGCCTTTTGAAAGTTCCAATTGAATTTGCTTCCACCACCATTTCAAGTTGTGCCTTCTTTAATAACCCTTCCGTATTTTTATTTTCCCTCAAATTCTTTTTCTAATTACTTTAAATCTATGCCCTTTGGTTTCTGACACACTTGCCAGAAGAAACAATTTTCCCCTATTTTCTCCGACAACCCCTCATTAATTTTGCTACTTCTATCATGTCTCCTCTTAACCTTCCCTGCTGTAAGGAGAAAAATCGTAGCTTCTGCAACTGTTACGTATGTGGGTTATTGTAGTTGTGTGCAATTTTTCTTTAAGGAGCAGAGTCACGTGACATGTGTGACATCATTGGTTACTTTGTGGGTGTTTGCCCTGAGTCTTGTACCAGCCTTTGTACAGTGAAGACCTATCTAATAAACCTCTGTTAATGTTGCATTCAACCCACGTGCATGAGCAATCTATTTCTTTTGTACTATTAGTCCAAAGATACAACAGTTTACAGAAAGAAAATTGGCGATGAGGAACAGATCAGAAAACAAATTATTTTCAGAAGGAAGAAAAAAGCCGAACTTTGACAGTCAGGACTTTAATGGTCGGTGTAGAAGAGTTGAGCTGCTTCAACAGATCAATCGATCAAGCAGATTAACAGAAGGTCAGAAATCGCACCTGGCATATGAACCGGTAAGATTTCTGGGGCAAAAATTCAAAAGAAGAGCTCGCCACATGCAGAACAGTAAGACACGGATGTGGAGCGAGGCAGAGAACATAAGATTCTCACAGCTTGCGATACGCATTAAAGCGGTTACAAATTGGTAATTCAACTTTATTTAACTTGACCATTAACTTAAAGGAAATTGGGAGAGCATTCTAATACCGTTAAAAATGGCGGCAGAATTAGGCGTGATGGGCTCATTTTACGAAGACTCAAAGAACTGGAAATCATACTGAGAAATATTCCAGTATTACATTCTAGCCATTAAGATTTTGTGTAACATTAATGCTCCTGCATTCCTAAGTACAATTTGTTAAGAAGCTTGGTTCAACCTGAGAAACGCGGGGAAAAGACATATCAGGAATTGGTTAAAATATTAGAAGACCATTATGCACCCAAGCCATTAATTATTGCCGTTTATCTCACTTGGCTAGACAGCAGGTTTGTGATACAGAACAAGGCCAGAAGCGCGGGTTCAAGTCCTGTACCAGCTGGGGTTGTTCACGAAGGCCTTGCCTTCTCAACCTTGCCCCTCACCTGAGATGTGCTGATCCTCAGGTTAAATCACCACCAGTCAGCTCTCCCCGTAGCCGATGGTCATCTGAGACTATGACGACTTTACCTTTTCCTTATTGCAGAGAGGTTTTAATTTCATCAAAAAGATAAGTTAGAAGGGGAAAATATTACACAGTTCGCAACCCTGAAACGGTGTGCAGAGTTTGGGGAATTTGGCAACTCATTTGGATGACACAATTAGAGATTGTTTTGGTGCGTGGTTTGAAAAATGAGGCCATTCAGAAAAGACTATTAATGGAACAAAATTTAAGTCTGAAGACCTGCATTAGATATTACTGTTTCAACAGAGCTCGTGGCTAAGGAGGCTTCTTAGCTCAGAGCCAGCACGAGGATTCATAAACTGGCTGCCATCGAGAACAAGTCTATCCAGCAACAGGCATGTAATTGCTGAACTATTCACAGGCTGATTGATGGAGCACAGACAGTCAATGTAAACATTATGACAGAACCTACCACACAGCAAGAGCTTTCTGGAATTAATAACTTCCCCAGAGAAGAATGTTAAAATTAAGACACAGAACTCATTATAAGGAACAAACAAAACAAATTCAACCAAGAAAATTCACAACGTGGAAGAAAAGAAAAACAACCACAGTGAAGCTAAAGCTCTTCATTCTGATGAAGAACTGAAGCTGGACATATTCTCAATCCAGGGTAGTTCAAACCATTTTTGGATAGTCCCAAAACTGAATGAACAACCTATCAAAATAGAGGTCGATACAGGGGCTGCCATCTCCCTAATTTCTGAGAACATCTATGAATGGAAACTTTGTCACCTGCCTTTGAAGTCAGCAGATGGGATCTTGATTACCTATACTGAAGAGATAATGCCTCTGAGAGGTTACATCACAGTCAAGGTTGGCCTAAGTGGACAAACTGCAGAGCTACCACACCATGTGGTCCGAGGAAGTTTTCCAGTGCTCTTTGGCAGCTATTGGCTGGAAAGAATTAAACTGAACTGGAGCTTGTAAACAGCTCAGTTGATTCAAAGTCGGACTTACAGATCATATGGAAAAGTGCAGTTGTGTTTTTGAAGACACACTGGGGTCCATGAAAAGAGTACAAGTGTCCCTGAAGATTAAGGAAACTGACCAGCTGAATTGTCTCAAGGCTAGAGCAGTGCCCTATGCTATACTTCAAAAAGTCGAATATGAATACTGAAATGTGTGGAAATGGGGGGTCTTAGAACCGCTCACTACCAGTGACTGGGCAACTCCTATTGTACCTGTCATGAAGCAGGATGGGACAATTCATATTTGTAGAGATTTTAAGGCAACAATAAATCCAGTTCTATACATGGATCTATCTGCACATTTCTACGGGATCAAATACCACCAGTCAGAAAATCATGTCAATGCGGATGCATTATCACATCTGCATTTATCAGCTGGTCAAACAGTACTGGTCATGATAATATTTTTTACTGTTCACAGATTGAGAATGTTCCACTGACTGCAGATCAACCCGAAGGCAAACCAGAAATGAACCTGTGATGGGGAAGATACTGGAAATGGTATTAAAGGGGAAGATAGCAGGAAAACATCCTGAATTAAAGTCGTTCATTTCCTGGAGACTCGAATTAACAGCACAGGGTGGATGTTTGCTATGGGGGATGAGAGTAATTATTCCTCCAAATTTACGACAACAAATATTGGACAATTACATGAATAGTACCCAGGTATAGTTTGAATCAAGGAACGAGCACAGAGCTACTTTTTGTGGCCAGGAATTGATGCCCAGCTAGTGGAAAAAGCAGGACTGTGCCAGTCATGTGCACGGGTAAGGAAAGCACCACCTTTGTCCCCACTGCATCCATGGGCGTGGCCTAAAATGTTGTGGCAATATCTGCACATTGACTTTGCTGGTCCATTCGAGGGGCACATGGTTGTTGTAGATGCACATAAATTAGCCTGAGGTGGTCCTAATGAAATCAAGCACTGCAGAACAAACCATTGAGAAACTTGGTGAGATCTTTGTGAGATTCAGAAAACCAGAGAAGATCATGAGCGACAATGAGCCACAATTTACAACCCAATAGTTTGAAGATCACTTAAAGATGTGTGGAGTGTCATGTGAGAGTACCTTTAAGAAATGGGTGTTTATAAATGGATGTGTATATAAATATCTGGAGTGAGAGTACCTTTAAGAAATGGGTGTTTATTACTGCAGTGATGTCAGAGAGTGGGTGGAACTGGGCTGTCTGTCAGCTTTTTACTTTCATTTTTGAGCAGGCTGCAGGGTGTGTTTTAGTTTCGTTTTCAGAGCTGGATAGCTGCAGTCACAGCCAGAAGGTGTATGAATCTCTCTCTGTAATCTAAAGACTGTAACTCGATTATGGTAATTTAAAACTAATAACAGTAGTGATTTTAACCTGATGTGCTTCTGGTAAAAGGTTTTAAGTCGTATGGATATGAAAAGGAAAGCTTAAAGGATTACTTAGTGTTGTAGTCTTTGGGGGTTGTATTTGAATTAATGGTTGCTAAGATGTTCACTGTATGTTTTAAAAAGGTTAACATGAGTTCATAGAATAAACATTGTTTTGCTTTGAAAGTTACTTTTCCATTTCTGCTGTGCCACACCTGTGGAGTGGGCCTTGGGCTCCTCATACCACAATCTATGAAAAGTTGTGGGTCAGGTGAACTCCATGCTACACTTTGGGGTTCTCTAACCCCCCCCCCCCCCCCCTCATAACAAATTGGAGACTCGAGGGAGATAAATGTCTATCTATTGGATTGGCTTAGTGAACATAAAGCCAGCAAGGGGTGAGCATATTCTGGTTGCTATTCGGGTGCGGTATTCCAGTTGAAGTAGGGAGTGTGTTGTGGACAATGGCTCTTTCAGAGGCTCTGAAGTTTTGGGGGGTGGAGACCGTCACATGCAGTACCTTATGGACAGAGACTAAAAGCAGACTGTTAGATTTGGCAAAAACATTGCAGTTAACATTGGTGACAAAATGCAAAAAGATGAGGTAATTGTGGCGGTGGCTAAGCATTTAATGTTGCCTGAGATACAGTTTGACTCATTGGAAATGGCAAAAATTCAGTTACAACTTAAACAAATGGAACATGACAAAGAATTAAAGGAGCTTGAATACGAAAGAGAGAGAGAGGAAAATGAAAGAGAGAGAGAAGAAAGGAGAAAAGAAAGAATAGCCCTCGCAGAACAAAAAGAAAGAGAAAGGGAGATACAGATCAGGGAAAAAGATAAAGAGAGAGAGTTTGAACTTCAGAAAATGGCCAAGAAACATGACAGTCAGTTAAAATTGGCAGACGTAAAGGGAAATGTACAGCTGGATGATAGTGATGAGGATAGTGAGAAAGTGCGTCAAAGTCGAAGGCTTGGTGGGAATCTATTTAAATATGTCCAAGCATTGCCAAGGTTTGACGAGAAGGAACTGGAAGCCTTTTTCATTTCATTTGAGAAGGTAGCTAAACAAATGAAATGGCCACAGGACATGTGGGTATTACTGATTCAAACAAAGCTGATAGGTAGGGCTAGTGAAGTGTTTGCATCGCTACCGGAGGAGTTATCTGGGACGTATGAGGAGGTGAAAAATTCCATCTTGGGTGCATATGAACTAGTGCCTGAAGCCTACAGACAAAGGTTTAGAAATTTAAGGAAATAATTTGGTCAAACATACAAAGGATCAAACAGAGTAATTTTGATAGGTGGATAAGGGCTTTGAAAATAGACCAAACGTATGAAGCTCTCAGAGAAATTATACTTTTGGAGGAGTTTAAAAATTCAATTCCTGATGTAATGAGAACTCATATGGAAGAACAGAGAGTTAAAACTGCGAGATTAGCAGCAGAAATGGCAGATGATTATGAATTAGTTCATAAATCAAAGCTGGGTTTCCAACATCAGTTTCAGCCTGTGAGGGATAGAAACTGGGGACATGAGAAATACTCAAGTGGTAAAAGTAAAGGTGATCTGATGGGAGATAATAAGAGGAGTGTGCCTCAGACTAAAAAAGAAATCCAGGAGGGTGGAAAATAAATGAAAACTTTCAAATGTTTTCACTGTAATAAACTAGGCCATGTAAAGTCACAGTGTTGGTAGTTGAAGAAAAGCACTGGGAAGGATGATGTGGTAAAACAGGATAAGACAGTGGGGTTTGTGAAAGTGGTAAAGCAAAGCCCAAGTGAAGCGAAGGAGGTGCAAATAATTGTACAGCCTAATCAAGGGGTGATTGATAATAAGGTGCCAGATCTCTTTAAAGAATTTCCTTGTGTGGGTAAAGTTTACTCATGTGTATCAAGAGGAGCAGGTAAAGAAGTCACAATTTTAAGAGATACGGGAGCTAGTCAATTTTTAATGGTAAGAGATCAGGAGTTATGTAGTTTGCGAAGAATGTTGCCAGAAAAGGTGGTAATATGTGGAATTCAGGGTGATAGGAGTAGTGTTCAATTATATAAGGTAAGGTTGGACAGTCCAGCGAAGAGTGGTGAAGTGGTAGTAGGAGTAATAGAGAAACTATCTTGTCCAGGAATAGTTTATCTTGCAGCTGGGAGTGATGCCTACTGTGGTTGATAAGCCAGTGGAAAATCAGTCAACTGAAGTGTTGAAGGACAAATATCCTGGGATTTTTCCGGATTGTGTAGTAACAAGGTCGCAAAGTCACAGGTTAAGACAAGAGGAAAAATCAAAGAGTTAAGTTGAAGTGCAATTATCAGAAATGATTTTTGATCAGATGGTTGAAAAAGAACAAGAACAGGTGGAGGATGTGGTGGATATTTTTAGTTCAGGAAAATTGGCGGAGTTACAACAGAAAGATGTAGAAATAACATGGATGTATCAGAAAGCATATACGGAAGAGGAATCTGAGTGTATACCACAGTGTTATTACCGTAAAAGTGATGTCTTGATGAGAAAATGGAGACCTTTACATATGCAGGTGGATGAAAAGTGGGCAGAAGTTCATCAAGTAGTATTGCCGGTAGGGTATAGAAAAAATGTGTTGCTAGTTGTACATGAGGTACCAGTGGGAGATCATTTGGGAATAAGGAAAACTCAAGCTAAAATACAAAAACATTTTTATTGGCCTGGACTACATAAAGATGTAGTTAAATTTTGTCAGTCATGTCACACGTCAAGTCATAGGGAAACCTCAAGCAGTGATAACACCAGCACCCTTAATACGCATTCCAGCATTTGAGGAACCTTTTACAAGGGTCCTATTTGATTGCGTAGGACCGCTTCCAAAAATGAAAAGTGGGAATCAATATCTTTTGACGATAATGGATGTGTCTACTAGGTTTCCAGAGGACATTCCAGTACGTAATATTACAGCTAAAAAGATTGTGGAGGAGTTACTTAAATTCTTTACTAGATATGGACTACCCACAGAAATACAATTTCACTCACTCTTCCAACTTCTTCCATCGGGCAGGAGATACAGAAGTCTGAGAACATGCACGAACAGACTCAAAAACAGCTTCTTCCCCACTGTCACCAGACTTCTAAATGACCTTCTTATGGACTGACCTCATTAACACTATACCCTGTATGCTTCACCCGATGCCGGTGCTTATGTAGTTACATTGTATATGTTGTGTTGACCTATTGCGTATTTTATTTTATTCCCTTTTCTTCTCATGTACTTAATGATCTTTTGAGCTGCTCGCAGAAAAATACTTTTCACTGTACCTCGGTACACGTGACAATAAACAAATCCAATCCAATCCAATCAAGGATCAAATTTTACCTCAAGGTTAATCAAAGAAGTTATGGATAGCTTAGGAATAAAACAATTTAAATCAACTGCGTACCATCCAGAATCGCAGGGAGCATTAGAAAGGTGGCATCAGACATTAAAGACAATGTTGAGGGCTTATTGTCAAGATTATCCAGAGGATTGGGATAAAGGAATTCCATTCGTACTGTTTGCAATTAGGGATGCACCTAATGAGTCAACCAAATTTAGTCCTTTTGAACTAATTTTTGGTCATGGGGTAAGAGGACCACTTAAATTGATTAAGGAAAAATTGGTGAGTGAGAAATCAGAAATTGCATTATTGGATTACGTGTCAAATTTTAGGGAACGATTAAACAGAGCAGGTGAATTGGCTGGACAACATTTAAAAGTTGCACAATATGTGATGAAACGGGTAGCGGAACAAGAAATCCAGAGTTCGTAGTTTTGCCATTGGAGATAAAGTTTTAGTGTTGTTGCCAGTGGTAGAACATAAGAACATAAGAACTAGGAGCATGAGTAGGCCATCTAGCCTCTCGAGCCTGCTCCGCCATTCAATGAGATCATGGCTGATCTTTTGTGGACTCAGCTCCACTTTCCGGCCCGAGCACCATAACCCTTAATCCCTTTATTCTTCAAAAACCTATCTATCTTTATCTTAAAAACATTTAATGAAGGAGCCTCTACTGCTTCACTGGGCAAGGAATTCCATAGACTCACAACCCTTTGGGTGAAGAAGTTCCTCCTAAACTCAGTCCTAAATCTACTTCCCCTTATTTTGAGGCTATGAAAAAATGAAATGAATGAAATGAAAATCGCTTATTGTCACAAGTAGGCTTCAATGAAGTTACTGTGAAAAGCCCCTAGTCGCCACATTCCAGCGCCTGTTTGGGAAGGCTGGTATGGGAATTGAACCGTGTTGCTGGCCTGCCTTGGTCGTCTTTAAAAGCCAACGATTTAGCCCAGTGTGCTGTGCCCCCTAGTACTGCTTTCACCCACCAGTGGAAACAACCTGCACGCATCTATCCTATCTATTCCCTTCATAACTTTATATGTTTCTATAAGATCCCCCCCTCATCCTTCTAAATTCCAACGAGTATAGTCCCAGTCTACTCAACCTCTCTTTATAATCCAATCCCTTCAACTCTGGGATTAACCTAGTGAATCTCCTCTGCACACCCTCCAGCGCCAGTACGTCCTTTCTCAGGTAAGGAAACCAAAACTGAACACAATACCACAGTGTGGCCCCACTAACACCTTATACATTTGCAGCATAACCGCCCTAGTCTTAAACTCCATCCTTCTAGCAATGAAGGACAAAATTTCATTCGCCTTCTTAATCACCTGTTGCACCTGTAAACCAACTTTTTGCGACTCATGCACTAGCACACCCAGGTCTCTCTGCGCAGCAGCATGTTTTAATATTTTATCATTTAAATAATAATCCCTTTTACTGTTATTCCTACCAAAATGGATAACCTCACATTTGTCAACATTGTATTCCATCTGCCAGACCCTAGCCCATTCACTTAACCTATCCAAATCCCTCTGCAGACTTCCGGTATCCTCTGCACTTTTTGCTTTACCACTCATCTTAGTGTCGGCTGCAAACCTGGACACATTGCCCTTGGTCCCCAACTCCAAATCATTTATGTAAATTGTGAACAATTATGGGCCCAACACTGATCCCTGAGGGACACCACTAGCTACTGATTGCCAACCAGAGAGACACCCATTACTCCCCGCTCTTTGCTTTCTATTAATTAACCACTCCTCTATCCATGCTACTACTTTACCCTTAATGCCATGCATCTTTATCTTATGCAGCAACCTTTTGTGTGGCATCTTGTCAAAGGCTTTCTGGAAATCCAGATATACCACATCCATTGGCTCCCTGTTATCTACCGCACTGTTAATGTCCTCAAAAAATTCCACTAAATTAGTTAGGCACGACCTGCCCTTTATGAACCCATGCTGTAGGTGAACCTTTAAAAGCTAGGTTTTGTAGACCTTATCAGATTGACAGGAAATTAAGTGAGGTGAATTATGTGGTAAGAACACCAGAAAGAAGGAAGACTCACTGAGTGTGTCCTGTGAATATGCTTAAAAGGCACTTTGAAAGGGAAGGAGAGAAAAAGGAGGAGGTTTTAATGATTCTAACTCAAACTGATGAACCAAATCCAGATGACTTGGAATTTGACATACCTCCGATTAAATTGGAAAACGAGAATGTTCTTAAAAATTGGGATAAATTGTTGAGTTACCTTCCAGAGGAAAAATGAACTGACCTGAAAGAGTTATTGATATCACATGGGCAAGTTTATAGAGACAAATTGGGAAGTACTAAAATGGCTATACATGACGTAGATGCGGGAAATGCTGTTCCAATCAAACAACATCCATACAGACTTAACCCTTTAAAATTGGCACAGGTTAACAAAGAGATTGAGAGTATGCTTAAAATTGAAGTGGGTTGCAGCCAATGGAGCTCACCCATAGTGATGGTACCTAAACCAGACGGTACCCACCGGTTGTGTGTGGACTATAGAAAGGTTAATGCAGTTACAAGAATGGACCCTTATCCTATCCCATGTTTGGAGGATTGCATTACGAAAGTGGGACAATCCGCTTAAATCCATTGGATTTACTTAAAGGTTACTGGCAGGTACCTTTATCCGAAAGGGCGAAGGAGATTTCAGCTTTTGTGACCCCAGATGGTATATACCAATTCAAAGTTATGCCATTTGGCATGAAAAACGCCCCAGCCACATTTCAACGGTTAACTAACAAAGTTGTTTCAGAATTTCCCAATTGTGCGGTATACATCGACGATCTGGTAATTTTCAGCCAGACATGGACAGAACATTTGAAACATCTGATGGAGTTACTCAGTCGACTTCAGGTGGCGGGTCTGGTGATAAACCTGGCCAAAAGTGAATTTGGAAAAGCCCAAGTCACTTTCCTTGGCCATACAGTCAGACAGGGTCGAATGGTCACACAGGATGTGAAACCAACAGTTGTTGAGGAGTTTCCGATACCCTCGAGACGAAGGGAAATAATGTGATTTCTTGGCATGAGTGGATTTGATCGGACATTTGTGCAAAGGTTTTGTAGCGTGATTGCTCCACTGATGGACTTGCTGAAGAAACGTCGAAAATTTCAATGGACAGCGGAGTTTCAACAGGCATTTGACTGCCTGAAAGCTGTCCAATGCTTATGTGTTGGAGAATTACAAGGGACTCTGTGATCAGGTTGAACTAAAGTATCTGATGTTAAATAGAAATGCCGAGGCGGAGAGAAATGGACAGATCGTGCAAGGGCCTTCTTGTTCAAAGAGACTGTCAATCAAGAAGAATTTCAGTTGGAGGAAGAAGAACGAAAAAAATGGAGTATATTATTATACCTGTTTGCGTGTGTTGTTTTTTTTTAAACAAAAAGGTATATTTATTGTGTGCATTTCTTGAAGTTGATGGTTTATCTTTTTTTCTTGAGGGGAGGTGTCATGTGAGAGTACTTTTAAGAAATGGGTGTTTATAAATGGGTGTGTATATAAATATCTGTAGTGATAGTACCTTAAAGAATTGGGTGATGTCAGAGAGTGGGCGGAGCTGGGCTGTCTGTCAGCTTTTTACTTTCATTTTTGAGCAGGCTGCAGGGTGTGTTTTAGTTTCGTTTTCAGAGCTGGATAGCTGCAGTCACAGCCAGAAGGTGTATGAATCTCTCTCTGTAATCTAAAGACTATAAATCGATTCTGGTGATTTAAAACTAATAACAGTAGTGACTTTAACCTGACGTGCTTCTGGTAAAAGGTGTTTTAAGTCATATGGATGTTAAAAGGAAAGCTTAAAGAATTACTTAGTGTTGTAGGCTTTGGGGTTGAATTTGAATTAATGGTTGCTAAGATGTTCACTGTATGTTTTAAAAAGGTTAACTTGAGTTCATAGAATAAACATTGTTTTGCTTTGAAAGTTAATTTTCTATTTCTGCTGTGCCACACCTGTGGAGTGGACCGTGTGCTCCCCATACCACAATCTATTAAAAGTTGTGGGTCAGGTGAACTTCATGCTACACTTTGAGGTTTTCTAAACCCTGGCCCATAACAGGAGTTCAACATGTAAAGTTAGCACCTTACCACCCATCCATGAATGGTATAGTCAAAAGGTTTGTCTAGTCCTTGAAGCATGCACTGAAAGATTCCAAGGACCAAGGTTCACTTCATTTGAACATGTTTTTATCACTTTACCGGAATACGACACATGCGACTACACAAAGTTCCCCAGCATTGCTGTTGATGAAAAGGAAGTTGAGCACCACCTTTAATTTACTCTTGCCAGAGAAGACAGCTGACATAATAGAGCAAAGCCAACATCCACAGATCTTGAGATGAGAAAGTAACTCAAGAAAACACTTGTTTCACCAAGGAGAACAAGTGTTAGCATGCAGTTACACCACTAGTGAGCAGTGGGTCCCTGTGACGGTATTGGCTCAGGCAGGTCCAATCTCCTACATGGCCCAAACGACAGACAAACTCGTGTGAAGCCACCATGCGGATCAATTATTGTCAACACGGGTTTCTGCTCCAATGCCAGAACTACCTCAGGAGATAGCGGTCTCTGTGCCATCTGACTGTAACTTTTAGTCTATCTACAGAAGCAGAGATTGCACCAGGAATACCTGCTACTGTATGTCTTACCTCAGAAAAATAAACTGTAATGCCTTCCAGGGTAGAGATATTTACTGGAGAATCTGAAAATACATCTATGGTCTAGAATAACAAAGTCCCGGAAGTGGGCAGGACACAGAGAGAATTAGATGCCATCCTGATCATCTATCTTATTGACTGTGCTATTACAATGTAACAATTTGATGCCAATCCTTATATATATAAATTACCATGTTAAAACAGTAGTTATTAGTTGTGTTAAACCTTATAAGTAAAGGGGGAGGGTGTTATATTTTTGGGTGATTGTAGTTGTGTGCAGTGTATCTTTAAGAACCAAGTGCGTGACATGCGTGATGTCATCGGGTACTTTGCGGACTTTTGCTCATGGTCT
This sequence comes from Scyliorhinus torazame, assembly GCF_047496885.1. NCBI lineage: Eukaryota > Metazoa > Chordata > Chondrichthyes > Carcharhiniformes > Scyliorhinidae > Scyliorhinus > Scyliorhinus torazame. Next base: position 92,637,697 of record NC_092720.1, on the reverse strand, counting down.
AGTACCAGCATTGTACAGAGAAGACCTTTCTAATAACCTCTGTTAATGTTGCTTTCAACCCATGTGTATCAGCAATCTATTTATTTTGTACGATTGGTCTAAAGATACAACACCAACCTCTTCGCATTATTGAGTCTTTTGATACTGGGTATCATCCTGGTTCACCCTTCTCTGTCCTTTCAAGGCCTTAAATCCTTCCTAAATTGTACTGCCCAGAATTATACATGACATTCAACAGAAACCTAACAAGGGATTTGTAAAGATTTGTCTTGATTTCTTTGTTTTTGTATTCGGTGTCCCTATTTACAAAGCCAAGGATCCCATCAGCTTTCAGAACGTCTTGTCAGCTTTCCCTGCCATCTTTAAATTTGTGAATGTCCGTGCTATCTGCTCGTCTTATGCCACCACCTCCTTCCTCTCCCTTCATCTAAATTATACCATTTAGATTATACTGACACTCTGTGTTCTTCTTCCTAAAATAGTTTACAGTTCACGCTTAGCTGCATTAAATTACATCTGCAATGTCTGTCCCGATTTCACCAGTCAGGCAATTATAGCATGGAGGAAGGCCATTCAGCTTGTCATATCAATGCTGGCCAAATTGACAGAGTGTCACTCCTCTGCCTTTTCATTTTAGCCCTGCAAAGTTTTCCTCTTTTGATAATGATCCTCTTGAAAGCCACAATTGAATCTGCCTCCACCGCACTCTGTCAGTGCATTCCAGATCCTAGCCACCGGCTGTGTAAATCTTCACGTCACTGTCGCTCCTTTTGTCGGTCACCTGAAATCGGTGCTCTCTTGTTCTTGATCCATCCACCAATGGGAAGTTGTGCCTCCCTTACGCAAGACTAGGTCTTTTATATAGAACAAGGAAAGCAATGGTTGCAATACAAATCTGAAACCCTGAAATTATCCATTTGACAGCAATTCCTGTTGTCCAGGACACACAAGAAGTTCTGGGGTTTCCACATGGCATAGTAATGTGCAGACAATGAGTTCCAGTTGAACCAAAGCAGCACTGTTCAAATCCATAATAAAATCAGAAAGTGCTGGAAATACAAGTCCTTAAGCGTTAACTCATTGGTCCCCACCAGAATGTTATTTTGTCAGCTCCTGTTCTATTTGGCGGATTACCTAATGTCTATTTAAAGCATTTTCTGTTTTGATTTAAATCATTTGCAATTAATGTTCCTTAAAATAGCTTAAGTATTACAGAACTTAATATTGCTGAAAAGAGAGACACATTAGGCCATAAGATATAGGAGCAGATTTAGACCATTTGGCCCATTTGGGTTTGATCTGCCATTCAACAATCATGGCTGATATGTTTCTCATCTCTATTCTGCTGAAGTTTTTTGTCCTCCACTCATCTGGACAAACACAAGAATGCCAATTTTCAGAAGATCACGACAATTTATACTACAGGAGAAAAGGGTGCTGATTGGTTGGCAATTCGACTGATTGGCTGAGGAGTTGCAATGGTGAAAGCAATGGACAAATATAGGCGCTTCATGTTTCTGGGCAATTCAAAAAAGATGCATGGCTTGAACATATTCTTTTTGTTTGCAGAGAACAGGGGCTGGATTCTCCGCAGCCCCGCGCCGAAATCACATTTGGCGCGGGGGCAGAGAATCCACTTTTACGCCAGAATCGGGCCCGGAGAATCGCTCACGCGAGATTTACGCGGCACAGCTGGGGGGCCATTGCCAGTGGCCCTCCCAGCGATGCTCCGGTCCTGACCGGCCGAATTCCCGATGGGGTGGTTCTAATCACATCTGGCTGGTCGGTACTCAGTCCGCAACCACCCTGGTGGGAGGCGGGGGGATCAAGTACCGCCTTATGGGGTCCAGGGGCGCGATCGGGCAGTATAGATGGAGCGGCGCGGAGCAGATCGTTGGGACCTTGTTTGTTGGTCCGGGTCTGCTAGCTGAGTCTGCCATCGTGTTGGGCGCGGCCACAGGAGGCCGCCGCCGTGCGCATGCGCAGACTCGGAACCGGAAGTGCGGGGGCCCGTATCCACAGCTAAAGCTGCGAAAAGCACTCCTGGGCCCTGCAGGTCGGTGAATAGCTCTTAATTTTTTTAAGAACAGTCTGGTGTGAAACACCAGCAGTTTTTATGCCAGTGTGGGGACATAGCCCCATTTTTGGAGAATCCAGCCCCAGGTCTCTGCAAATGAATGTATGTCTTTTCTAGCAAGTGTAAATGAGCCATTCAACGCGTTTGACTGATCACCTTAAATTGGTTATAGTTTAGCGATTAGTGCAGCATGTCTCTCTTTTCAGCAATTCTTTTCCTTGCTATGAAAACATTTTCTGAAATGGAATTGATCTGAATAAGTTCAATACAATATTTGAACTTGTTCAACTTGTGACTTCAAAAATAGACTTAATGGAGCAATTTCCTTCACTTGCTACTTTAGACGGAGAATACCACTGAGGAAAGTGGTGTCTGCCAGACTTGTTCATGTCCAGCCTACCATTCAGCTGCCTGTCCATTCACAGACTGAGCTGTCAGCATGCCAAGATAGGCTAGTAATTGGCTTTTAGCATTGCTGGCATGTCACAGAACATCTGTTGATGTTAGCGATATTCTCAGTCAGACTGGCAAAATTACTGATGCATTTCGGCCATCATTATTCACGGGAGATTTGTGCATATGAAGCGCCATCAATATTATGTTTATGTTTTTGGGGGAAAAAAGCATAAATCTTCTCAGCTGGAATTCTCAGCTGCTGCTAAACCTGTATTTCAGTTTACACCGTCAAAATCTAGCAGCCCAGAAATGGATAAAATTCTGGTTACGTTTTTTTGCAAGGGACTTATGAAAAGGGTTAATGGCTCTTAATATATAAATGTCATTGACAACCTAGCCCTGGTATATTCCAATCTGCTTTATCAACTGGGCAATTCTATGTTATGGAAGGATCATATAGATGGAAAATGGTGGTGAAAGGGTTAGAATTTACTCAAAGACGTCAGTGTAAACAACTTCACATTGATGCTTGTCTCTTTTTTTAATCATAGGAAGAATTGAATAGACTGGAAAATACCCTGGATCAAGTGCATGATGCAAAATATGCCATCCAAAAGTGAGTGCGTTAGTCAGTGTTTGAAACTACATCTTCCAAAATGCAAAATGTATAAAACTGGGAAGGCAGGAAAAATTATTACATTCACAAAGGATCTCCTTTCATTGTTCAGGGAATGTGCAAGTTTGGCACTGAGTCACATGGACTGGGAAAGCTTCAGGTTCAGTCGTGGATTTGAAGCTTAGTGCAGCTGGTTTGATGATCGGGCACCAAACTGAGGGAGAAAGTAGAGGAGAGCAGATGCAGCATGAAGGATAAAAGATAACAGGAAAGTAATAAAGAACACATTAGAAAGTCCAGGGAATTTGCAAAGAGCAAGATTGCCAAATCGATAGGACAGGTTTAAATTGATTGTACATAAATACTCAAGTATTCTAAATATAATTAGTTAGTTGGAGGCATCTCATGCTCTAGATAGGAAAGTAAAATCCGTATTAGGGCAGCACGGTGGCGCAGTGGTTAGCACAGCTGCCTCACGGCGCTGAGGTCCTAGGTTCGATCCCGGCTCTGGGTCACTGCCATGTGGAGTTTGCACATTCTCCCCGTGTTTGCGTGGGTTTCGCCCCCACAACCCAAAGATGTACAAAGTAGGTGGATTGGCCACACTAAATTGCCCCTTAATTGGAAAAAATGAATTGAATACTCTAAATTTATTTATTTTTAAAAATATCTGTGCCAGAACTGGGAACTAAATGTTACTGATAACAAAATGTTCAAGAGCAATCGAATAGGAAGAAAAGAAGGCAGTGTCAATCAATAACTTTGTAATGTTACCAAAGCTTTGGTTCATATGTGGGATGGTGCAGAAGTTGATCTATTCAATGTGAGAACAAAAGCACTAAAAAAGGAATTATAACTCATCTGAGAGTTAATTGTAGCCCATCAAGCCAGTACAATAAGATAGAGGAAGATACATGGGAACAAGTTTAAGAAATACATCAAAATAATAGAGCTGAAAAAGTGCATAAATTTAATTATCCAAACCATGAGGTAAGAGTAATTATTTTTAAATGTGTTCATGGGATGTGGCAATCACGGCCTGGGACAGCATTTATTGCCCATCCCTAATTGCCCTTGAACTGAGTAGCTTACTAGGCCATTTCAGAGTCAACCACGTTGCTGTGCATCTGGAGTCACATGTAGGCCAGACCAGGTGAGGATGGCAAGTTTACTTCCCTAAAGGACATTAGTGAACCAGATGGGTTTTTACAACCATCGACAATGGTCACCATTAGACTTCAAATTCCAGATTTTTATTGAATTCAAACTTCATGATCCTTGCCATTGTGGGATTCAAACCCTGGTCCCCAGAACACTGACCTGGGTCTCCAGATTACTAGTTCAGTGATAATACCACTACTCCACTACCTCCCCAAATGTAACTGATATTGGTGGACAGTGTTTCTGCAGTGGATCAAGGATGTATTTTCAGAGCAGTAGAGTTTTGGGCCAGTGAGGAAGAAGGCAGTGCTGGATTTAGTTCCAACAATTGAAGTAGCATGAGTAGGTAAGTAAGAGTAGGGGAACAACTAGGAAACAGAAAAATTTAACTAATTCAGTACAAAAATGGAAAAAATGAGTAAAGATTCTCATATAGTGACACTTGACAGAACAACTAAAATAGATTTGGGCTAGCACTGTGGCTTCACAGTGCCAGGGTCCCAGGTTCATTTCCCCGCTGGATCACTGTCTGTGTGGAGTCTGCACGTTCTCCCCGTGTCTATGTGGGTTTCCTCCGGGTGCTCCGGTTTCCACCCACAATCCAAAGACGTGCAGGTTAGGTGGATTGGCCATGATAAATTGCCCTTAGTGACCAAAAAGGTTAGATGGGGTTATTGGATTACGGGGATAGGGTGGAAGTGAGGGCATAAGTGGGTCGGTGCAGACTTGATGGGCCGAATGGCCTCCTTCTGCACTGTATGTTCTATATATAACTATGGCCTATGTCTATGTATAACGTCATTATAGTTTTATCCCACTACGGTCCATTTACATCGGAAAATGGGATGGAGAGGTGGTGATAATTAGGGCCTAAGTATTAACAGTCTATTGAGAGGAAACAACTGCCAAAGCTCCCATTTGTGATGATTGTTGTTTATTGACTATAGCTAGAAAGTGCTGGGATTGTATATCGGAAGGACACAATTGGGTTTTGTTGTGATTCCTCAAATGGTCAAGCTACCTGTCTATACTGTCAAGTGACCATTTAGTTGAAGTCCTAGAGGACTGCTAACATCTATGCATCCATATTACAATACGAATCATCATTTTGAGAACAGAAGAATTTGCTTTTGAAAAACTGCAAAGCCTGCATTGTGTCATCAAATGCAGAGAATGTAATAAGTTTCATTGTTAGAAATAAATATTTAATTTTGTTTTAGCATCCATCAACTTCCTATCGACTTTGAGAATGATGTTGAAAAATGTCAAATCAGCAGAGGGGTGCCAGAGTCAAAAGTGAAAATGTAAGTACTATGATTTACTGTGATTTAAGAGATGTACTGCAAAAATTATTATTAGGCAACCTAAATCTTTTTAATAGACAGACCTTTTTGAGCAAAAAATATATTCATTTATTTTCATTAAGCCAAATTCATTAAAAAATACATACTGGTTCTTCTTGGCAATAACATCTCTGTGGATGCTGAAATGAATGTAATTAGCTTCATTTCCATTAGCGTGTTGACATTAGATAAAAGTAATCAGAAATTCCCCATGACTGACTTTCATATGGCATGGATTAAAGGTTATGTCAATCTTTCTTCAACTACTGTGCCAAGAAACCATTGAAACATTACGCTCTAAATCCAACAACTTTCATTTGAGTTTATAGGAAATAAAATAATGCCTAAATAATTCTTCCCTTTCAAAAATTTCCCATTGATATGGGCATTCATTTATTTATATGATAGTAACCCTTTTTAATTTGGTAAGAAAAATAAGGAGGAAGTATGGAGAGAAATTATTTTGTATCTGAAGTATTTTTCATCTTCTAATCAAAACTCTCATGGGGTGTCAAATCAGAAGGCACAGAGCATCCATGCACTGGGTATCCTTGACCTGCTCCAACCTAGCTTAATTGGGAGGAAAGTGTCTCCACCCGACGTCTACCCTCCCAATTGCATGGGCCTCCCCACCAACTACACCACTCAGAGGGAGAAGGGTGCAATGATTTAAATTCCATCCAAATGTCATACACTTTCAACTTTTGATTTCAGTTCTCCAATTCTGGACCTCTACAAACTAGTACAAGGTGGTTCAGATACATCTACCAATCTTGTGAAATTCTCCTTCCAAACAATTTTGCATCTTAACTTTTCATTAAATGCATTCTTAATGTATTTTCAAATGTTTATTTTTTGCCAGCTCTTCTAACCGACTAGTTATCATTTGGTGATCATGAACTGCTTAATTTCTTTCTGTAATTCACAACAGAACTTCTTTCTATGTTAAAGATACTGAGCCAGATTTTGTAACAAACAACAATTTATCGTTGCGAGCTATTCTTTACAGCCTACACTTGCCCACAGACCTTTTGCACTGTGATTAGAGAGTGAAAACTACATGATGTCCTCTACATGAGGAACGGCAAGTGTAGCACCTCTATTCAAGAAAGGAAGGGAAAAAAAAGTTCAAACTATAGATCAGTTCGCCTAACATCTGTCATTCAGAAAATGTTGGAATCCATTATTTATGGAAGCAGTTGCAGGGCTTTTAGAAAATCATATTACAATCAGGCAGAGTAAACATGGTTTTATGAAAGGGAAATCATGTTTGACAATTTTTAAAAGTTCTTTAAGGATGTATCCAGCAAATTTTCACAGTAACTTCATTGCAGTGTTAATGTAAGCCTACTTGTGACACTAATAAAGATTATTATTATTAGGTGGATAAAGTGAAATCAGTAGATGCAATGCATATGGATTTCCAAAGATATTTGCTAAGGTACCACATAAAGGTTACTACACAGGATAAGAGGATAGCACAATAGCATAGTGGTTAGCACTACGGCTTCACAGCACCAGGGTCCCAGGTTCGATTCACGGCTTGGGTCACTGTCTGTGCGGAGTCTGCATGTTCTCCCCGTGATTGCGTGGGTTTCCTCCGGGTGCTCTGGTTTCCGCCCACAAGTCCCGAAAGACGTGCTATTAGGTAATTTGGACATTCTAAATTCTCCCTCTGTGAACCTGAACATGCGCTGGAATGTCCCAGGGAAATTTTACAGTAACATCATACAGTGTTAATGTAAGCCTACTTGTGACAATAAAGATTATTATTATTAATAGCAAATCACTGCGGATGCTGGCATCTGAAACAAAAACAGAAAGTACTGGACAATCTCAGCAGGCCTGACAAAATCTGTGGAGAGAGAAGGGAAGTAACGTTTCGAATCTGGATGACTCTTTGTTAAAGTTAGAGAGAACTGGAAATGGGGTCAGATTTATACTGTATGAAATGAAACAAAATGAAAATGAAAATCGCTTATTGTCACGAGTAGGCTTCAAATGAAGTTACTGTGAAAAGCCCCCAGTCGCCACATTCCGGCGCCTGTTCGGGGAGGCTGGTATGGGAATTGAACCCGCGCTGCTGGCCTGCCTTGGTCTGCTTTAAAAGCCAGCTAATTAGCCCTGTGCTAAACCAGCCCCAATAGTGGGGGGGCATGGAGCGGTGGGGCTGGATAGGGGCCCAGCGATAGAACATAGAACATAGAATATTACAGTGCAGTACAGGCCCTTCGGTCCTCGATGATGCGCCGACCTGTGAAACCACTCTAAAGCCCATCTACACTATTCCCTTATCGTCCATATGTATAGACGGAGATTGGTGGAGATTGACAAAGATGTCGAGGACAGAAGACAAAAGGAATATAAATGCTGGTGATTAAGGCTAAGAAGGATGTTGATAGTGGCACATAAAGAGGTTAGAATGTATGAATGGCAGAACAAAGGTGAGCAGTGTGTCAAAGGGCAAATAGGAACAGTTGCCCCAGTGGAGTGGGGGAGGGGGGACAATGGTGAGGGAGAAACAGATCAATGGAAGAAATGAAAATAAATTGATAGAAATAAGAAAGGTGGAGGAGAGAGTTCACAGTCTAAAGCTGTTGAAGTCGATGTTAAGTCCGGAAGGCTGTAATGTGCCTAATCATAGAACATAGAACATTACAGCGCAGTACAGGCCCTTCAGCCCTCGATGTTGCACCGACCTGTGAAACCACTCTAAAGCCCATCTACACTATTCCCTTATCGTCCATAATAGAACATAATCGGAAGATGAGATGCTGTTCCTCCAGTTTGTGCTAGATGTTTCTTCTTGTAGGTGAGTCCAGATCTAGGGAGCACTGTTTCAAAATTAGGGGTCACCCTTGTAGGACAGAGGTGAGGCGATTTTCTTTTCTCTCAGAAGATTGTTTGGCTTTGGAATCTATGCCTCAGAAGTCGGTGGAAGTGGGGTCATTAAATAGTTTTAAAGTGGAGGTAGATGGATTCTTGTTGGGAAGGGAATCAAGTGTTATCAGGGGTAGATGGAAATGTGGAACTCTGGACATAAAAAGATCAGCCTTGATCTTATTGAATAGCGGAGCAAGCTCAAGGGGCTGAATGGCCTGCTTCTGCTCATATTTTGTATGTTTGTAAAATGTGGGAAAATTTGGGGTTGTCCACTTTGGTAATAAGAATAGAAAAACAGAATATTATTTAAATGGAGAGAGCCTGCAGAATACAGCAATGCAGAGGGATCTGGGTGTTCTTGTACATGATTCACACAGAGTTAGCCCGCAGGTTCAGCAAGTAATTAGAAAGGCAAATGGAATGGTGGCCTTTATTGCAGAGGATTGAGAGTGTAAAATAGGAAAGGTTTGCTGCAACTGTACAGGGCATTGGTAAGGCTGAATTGAACAATTCTGTGATTCTATGAATGGAATGCAGAGCAGGTACAGGTCCTCCTCCTCCTTCAGGTACCACGCCCTAAGAGGGCATCAGCAACTATGGACCTCCAATGGATTGGTCCATGATTATGCGTGGCAAAGTACTGCAGCGGTTTGCCTTTGCTTTCTGCTATATGACTGATCAGGAAACTGTCACGCTCTCACCACCTGCCATCAGGCCTATGAATAGGATTTACAGGCTGATAATCAACCTGTTTGTTTACATTATAAACATACCTTCTGTGGCCATCAAGTCCTGAAGTGGGACTTGAACCTGGAGCTTCTATCCCAGAGGCAGGGACGCTACCATTCCACCACAAATCAAGTACAAGTACTTCAAAATAATGAATGCAGAAGTCAGTTTTCAGCAACGAGGTACACTGTACATCTGTATTTTAAAAAGAAACAGAACAGAAATCCCTTAAAGCAGGCATTTTCATGAGAATGCAAATCAGTGAATTGTTGGTTGTAAGAATTTAGGAGCATAGGAACATAGGAATTAGGGGCAGAGGTAGGCAATCAGCCCTTTGAGCCTGCTCCCCCATTCAATCATCATGGCTGATCTCTTCCTGATCTCAAATCCACCTCCTTACCTGTTCTACATATCACTTTAACTCATTCTTTTTATCAGAAATATGCCCATCTCCTTCTTGAAACCATTTATTGACTGAGATTCCACCATACTATGCGGCAGCGAGTTCCACAAATTCACCACCCACTGCAAGAAGTAGTTTCTCCTCATCTCAGTTCTACATCTACTACCTCTCAATCAATATCTGTGACCTCTCATTTTAGATTGTCCTACAAGGGGAGCGTTTACTTCATCAATCCCTTTTTGTATTTCATATACATCGATCAGATCCCCTCTTCTAAACTCCAGCGAGTATAAGCCCAAACTGGTTAATCTCTTCTGATAAGTTGACAGTGCCAACACAGCGCCAGCACAGTTATGGTGGGTCTTCGGATTGTTAAGAGTGGGTCCTACAAAAGACAAGATAATTAATTTGCTGAGCTCAGATAGAAAATTAACCTTCAAAAAGTAAATTTGAAAGGAAAACAAAATTCATGCATTTGTGTCCCTTGCAAATGTCAAATGTTATGAGCGCTTATTGTGCTAAAGTCACAATTAAAGGAGTCTTTCTAATTTCTTATATTTTTGCTGCATTTAATACATCTTTCAAAATTGTGAGGAATGGTTGGCGTGATTCAGCAGCCTTGTCGTGACTGACTTGGTGTCAGGATTGATTGATTGATTTGATTTATTGCCACATGTACTGAAGTACAGTGAAAAGTAGTTTTCTGCGGCCGAGGGACGTACATAGTAAACAAAAGAATAATCAACAGAGAACATTGACAAATGGTACATCGACAAACAGTGATTGGTTACAGTGCGGAACAAGAGGCAAAAAAGCAATACATGAGCAAGAGCAGCATAGGGCGTCGTGAATAATGTTCTTAGAGGGAACAGATCAGTCCGAGGGAGCGTTGTTGAGGAGTCCTGTAGCTGTGGGGAAGAAGCTGTTCCTATGTTTGGATGTGCGAGTCTTCAGACTTCTGTACCTTCTGCCTGATGGAAGGGTATGGAAGAAGGCAATGCCTGGGTGGGAGGGGTCTCTGATAATGCTGTCTGCCTTCCTGAGGCAGCGAGAGGTGTATACAGAATCAATGTGGGGGTGGCAAGTTTGGGCTGAGTTCACCACAGTCTGCAGTTTCTTGCGCTCTTGGACCAAGCAGTTGCCATACCAGGCTGTGATGCAGCCGGATAGGATGCTCTCTATCGCACATCTGTAGAAGTTTGTGAGAGTCGATGCAGACATGCCAAATTTCTTTAGCTTCCGTAGGAAGTAGAGACATTGTTGGGCTTTCTTGACTGTTGCATCAACATGAGGGGACAGACCGTTGGTGATGGTGACCTCCAGGAACTTAAATCTATCGACCATCTCCAATTCAGAGCAATTGATGCAGACGGGAGTGTGTGTCATGCTACGCTTCCTGAAGTCGATGATCAGTTCCTTGGTCTTTCCAACATTTAAAGAGAGGTTGTTTTCGGTGCACCATGCAACCAAGTGATTTATCTCCCTTCTGTAGTCTGATTCATTGTTGTTTGAGAAACAGCCCACCACAGTCGTATCATCAGCAAACTTATAGGTTGAGTTGGAGTTAAATCTTGCCACACAGTCATGTGTGTATAGCGAGTACAGTAGAGGACTGAGCACACATCCATGCGGGGCTCCGGTGTTGAGGACTATTGTGGAGGAGGTGTTGTTGCCTATCCTGACAGATTGCGGTCAGTTGGTGAGGAAGTTGAGGATCCAGCTGCACAGGGAGGGGTCAAGTCCAAGATTGTGGCGTTTGGTTATTAATTTTGTTGGGATAATGGTGTTGAAGGCAGAGCTGGTCAATCAACAGCAGTCTTACATAGGTGTCCTTGTTGTCGAGGTGTTCGAGTGTTGATTAGAGAGCCAGTGAGATAACATTTGCTGTGGACCGGTTGCAGTGATAGGCAAACTGCAGTGGATCAAGATCGTCTGGGAGGCAGGCAGTGATCTGCTTCATGACTAGCCGCTCGAAGCATTTCATGATAACAGAAGTTAGGGCCACCGGTTGATAGCTGTTGAGGCAGGCTACCTTGTCTTCTGTGGTACTGGTATTATGGTGGTCTTCTTGAAGGAGGTGGGGACCTCAGAGCAGAGGAGTGAGGTGGTGAAGATATCTGCGAATACACTCGCCAGCTGGTCTGCGCAGGCTTTGAGTGCTCGCCCAGGGACTCCGTCGGGGCCCGTTGCTTTCCGCGGATTCACTTTCAAGAAGGCAGCTCTCACCTCTGAGGCTGTAATAGTGGGTATGGGTGTGTCCAGGCCTGTTGGGGCGGATGACATTGATACATTGGCTGACTGCTTAAAGCAGGCATAGAACTTGTTCAGATCATTGGGTAGGGATGCTCCAGCCCCAGATATTCCGCCTGGCATTGTTTTATAGCCTGTGATCTTGTGTAGGCCCTGCCATAGTCGTCGTGGGTTGGTGTCGTTGGCCAAGACTCTAATTTGATGCGGTATTGTCTTTTTGCATCCCTGATAGCTTTCTGTACGTCGTATCTTGGATTTCTTATATAGGTCAGGGTTGTCAGACTTGAACGCCTCCGTCCAGAACTTCAGCAGGGAATGAACCTTTTGGTTGAGCCAGGGTTTTCGATTGGGGAATACCCGTATTGTCTTCTTTGGTACACAGTCCTCGACACACTTATGATGAAGTCTGTGACTGTGGTTGCGTACCCGTCCAGGTTAGCTGCTGCGGCCTTGAATATGGACCAGTCCACAGTCTCCAAGCAGTTGCGGAGGATGTCCTCAGATTCCTTGGACCAGCACTGCACGGTTCTCTTGACTGGCTCAGCATGCTTGAGTTGCTGTTTGTAAGCCGGAAGTAGGAATGCCGACTTGTGGTCGGATTTGCCAAAGTGAGGTCGGGGAATAGAGCGGTAGGCTCCTTTGATGCTTGTGTAGCAGTGGTCCAGGGTATTTGCACCTCTGGTGGAGCAGGAGATATGTTGATAGAGTTTGGGTTGAACCTTCCTGATGTTGGCCTGGTTGAAGTCTCCAGGCACGATTGTCAGGGCTTCGGGGTGATTTGTTTCTTGGTTGTTGATGGTGGAATGTAGTTCGTCAAGTGCTTTCTTCACTTCCGCCTGGAGCGGGATGTAGATTGCTGTGATGAGTACAGAGATTAATTCACGTGGGAGGTAGAAGGGGCAACACTTCACAGTTAGGTATTCTAGATCTGGGGAGCCATGGCACGCTGGGGACACCACATCTGAGCACCAAGAGGTGCTGATCAGGAGGCAAACACCCCTACCCTTCGACTTGCCTGAGGCCATCGTGCGGTCCATTCAGTGGATTGAAAAACCTTCGGTTTGGATGGCGCAGTCTGGTGTGGCTCGAGCCATGTCTCAGTGAAGCAGAGCATACAGCTGTTTCTCACTTCACTCTGGGAGGTAAGTCTAGCGTTGAGATCATCCAGCTTGTTCTCAATCGCTTGGTCGTTTGCCAGGATAACGCTGGGGAGAGGAGTCTTGAAGCCATGTAATTTAAGTTTTGCCTTCAGGCCGGTGCGTTTTCCCCTCTTCCTGGGTCGGCGGCTGCTCTTGGATGGCAGGGCTGGCTTTGCGTAAGGTAAGTGATTGCGTTCAGAGGGGTCGTGGATGATGGTGGCGGTGTCACTGGAGGGGGTTGTGCATGGGTCGGTCTGGTCTTGTGGGACGGTGAGGTTGGGTTCACCTTCCGGTCGGGTCGGGCGGGTACCTGTCGTTCCGGAGTTGGCTCGGGCATTCCCGCTTCGCTGGCGAGACCCTGTGCTCCCGTGGTCTAGTCACGCTGAGGTTGGCCTTGGCGGGGGTCTGGAAAGGTCCCATCTTTTACCTTTCCTTCCTCCAGGTGTATCAGGATGATGGACAGGCTGAACATCACGTGGTTGGGACAGGTCATGTGGTCGGTGTCTGGAGGGAACGGCCACGTGGTCGGACTCCGGTGTGGCCGTGCCACTCGCAAGATTTGCGATGCTCAATACTTCTCGCAAAATGCAACGGAATCTCGCAAGACATCGCGATCTGGATCTTGCCCTGACTGGGCACGTCCAGATCATCACATTTAAATGAGCCGTTGGACTCATTTAAATACCCAGATGCTGGATTCACACGGCGCCCGGGACCCAATGGCTGTGCCTGGGAGACCTCTGCACACACCTGGGGGATTCTCCCAGGCCATTGGAGATGCCCAGGTGGTTGGGGACAGGGCACGGTGGCACCCTGGCTCTCCCCTGGCACCCAGTAAGCTCTCAAGGCTTGGCTTAGCATTGCCAGCCTGGCACCCTGGCTGTGCCGGCCAAGCACACTGGCAGTGCCACCCTGGTACTGCCAGGGTGCCAGGCTGGCACTGCCAGGGATCAGGCAAAATGGCGCACAATCTGTGAGAAACCAGGAAATCCTTCTAATTGCAGCCTTGGCAGATAAAATCTCCCTGAGGCCAAAAAAACCCGGCAAAGTGCCATTGAATAACGGGAAACACCCTGCCAAATGCGCCCGAAACCGGACATAGAAATTTTTTGGGTGAATCACATGGAATTTACTGCTCCTCCAGTTTATTTTACCAAATTATTTCAAAATTTTAATACTCATTTTTCAAAGCTGCAAGAAGCTTAAAATCGTTAATATTGAATGAAAAGAGAGGTCGTTTATCTTTGTGAAAGAATTCATACAATTAAATATAAGTTCTGTAAAAATGCTTTCAAGTTATTTTAGAATCGAAAGCTATAAATCTTTATATAAATTACTTTCGTTTATAGTGTTCTTGCAAGAAATAGCAACAGATTTTTTTAAAGTGAAACCCTTGATGTGTGGGCTTGAGGGCTTACCAAAAACTCATCTTACAGAGAAGTTATATATATCTTAGTTAGAAAGCTTTGAGTACAAATTTTGGTTCATCTTCTTCATCCTCCACCACAACCACTCCCCACCGAAATATTTGACTGTTAATTCTTAACATATTTCAAAATGTAAATTTAAGGAGCAGGTTTTCACCGTTTCAAAACATGTCACGTATTTAATTTTACATCTCTTTCGAAAGGAAGTTTTATTAGAGAACAAGTGCACAGCTAATCATTACCACCACAAGTGGCATTACCCCTGTGACACATTATAGCTGCAAATATCTTTGTAACAAATGCGCAGCTCTGCATTTGAGTTATCGGCTGATGCAGAACATGTGTAGCGGTTCCGAATAATCATTGCCAGGTCAACACCGCTTTGCAAGCATATGCGGATGGAAGTTAATTGGTAAGTGGTTGTGGTAAAGCTTGATTCTGCTCTTTTCCCTCCAAAAACCTGAGCAGAAACCGATTGCATTAGGGAACCCGTCATCTCAACAGCAATGATTTGAAGAAAATAGCAATATGGGCACATTTGGCACAATACCTCTCGATCAACTAAGTAAGATATACTGAAATGAAAGTAATAAAATGTTGATAACTACGAGCTACATTGGAATAAATACCAGAAACCTGTGTAAATATCAAATTATACCATTGGACCTATATCTGTAGTGCAAAGATGTCCATTCTTCTGAATTACAAGACCTGTGCTTTCACATGATAAATTGCATTTGCACATTCTGTCTTTGTTTATAAATGCATATACCTTGGTCTCCAGCTACTAGAGCTATCTTTGATCAAATACTATGCTCACGTTGTTTAATGGAATGAATTTTCTGCAGCAATACATGCTAGAACCGCATGGGGCATGCCATATTAGACCAAGTAATGAACAGTACGTGAGGCACAATCAATTTGACTTAAAGACGAAAGTTGAATCCAACCTGAGGCTTTATTGGGATCATATTTGTGGCCTCCCACAGCAGCTAGCGAAATGGCTGCGAGCTGGAGAACACATATATTTATAGCCCGCCTCCTGGGCAGAGCCAGCAGGCAGGGGCCACAGGCGAACCTGTAGTGCAGGTTCTACCGTACAATCTCTAATATCAGTACAACAGTGGTTTACCACACTCACCCCCTGTTAAAATTGAGTCCGGCGGGGGTGGTGGATAACTATATACAATCATGATTTTAATATTTACAGAGCAAAACAAATGTCTCTTGGTGTCCAGTGGACCGGTCAGAGGTACAGCCGTTCCGGGGCCTTGATGGTCCTTTGAGAGCGACGAAGTGGTGACGGCGATGTTAGTGCTGACCTGATTGAGGGTGACTCCGGGAGCGTGCCAAAATCCTCTTCAATGATGGGCGTGGGCAGGGGGAGGATGGACGGTCCTGGGGGGGGGGGGGGGGGTGTTGCGAGCGGCGGGGGAGGGGAGGGTGGCGCCGGGGGCTGTGTGGGGGTGGTACCTGCTGGTGCCAGGTCCCTGAGGGAGACAGTATCCTGGCGGCCGTCGGGGAACGCCCAGTAGGCGTACTGGGGGTTTGCGTGGAGCAAGTGTACCCTCGCCACTAACGGGTCCGCCTTGTGGAGTCGCACATGTTTACGGAGAAGCACGGTTCCCGGAGCTGTGAGCCAAGTCGGGAGCAACACCCCGGATGTGGACTTCCTGGGGAAGGCAAAAAGACGTTCATGCGGTGTATTGTTAGTGGCAGTGCAGTGTAACGAGCGAATGGAATGTAGTGCATCAGGGAGGATCTCTTGGCAGCGGGCGGCCGGGAGATTTCTGGACCATAGGGCCAGCTGGACGGCCCTCCATACCGTCCCATTCTCCCTTTCTACCTGTCCGTTTCCCCGGGGGTTGTAGCTTGTCGTTCTGCTAGAGGCGATACCCCTGCTGAGCAGGAACTGACGGAGCTGATCACTCATGAATGAGGATCCCCTGTCACTGTGGATGTAGGCGGGGAAACCGAACAGAGTGAAGATCGAATTGAGGGCTTTAATGACGGTGGAAGACATCATGTCGGGGCAAGGGATGGCGAAGGGAAACCGGGAGTATTCATCGATCACACTGAGGAAATATGTGTGACGACCGGTGGAGGGGAGGGGGCCTTTGAAGTCCATGCTGAGGCGTTCAAAGGGGTGGGAGGCCATCACCAGACGCACGCGGTCCGTCGGGTAGAAGTGCGGCTTGCACTCCGCACAGACCTTCCTCGACGGAGTAGGGCAAATTTCATACCTTAATGAAGTGGTACAACCGTGTGACCCCTGGGTGACAAAGGCTGTCGTGCCGTGTCTGGAGTCGGTCTACCTGTGCGCTGGCACATGTACCTCGGGATAGGGCGTCTGGGGGCTCGTTGAGTTTGCCAGGGCGATACCTAATCTCGTAATTATAGGTGGAGAGCTCGATTCTCCACCGCAAGATTTTATCATTTTTGATCTTGCCCCGCTGTGTGTTGTTGACCATGAAGGCTACTGACCGTTGGTCAGTGAGGAGAGTGAATCTCCTGCCGGCCAGGTAATGCCTCCAATGCCGCACAGCTTCAACGATAGCTTGGGCCTCTTTTTTGACGGATGAGTGCCGAATTTCTGAGGCATGAAGGGTGCGGGAAAAGAATGCCATGGGCCTGCCTGCCTGATTGAGGGTGGCGGCGAGGGCGACGTCTGCTGCGTCACTTTCTACTTGGAAGGGCAGTGCTTCATCTACAGCGTGCATTGTGGCCTTGGCAATATCAGCTCTGATCCGGGTGAAGGCCTGGTGAGCCTCGGCTGTCAGGGGAAACTGGGTGGACTGTATGAGTGGGCGGGCCTTGTCCGCATAGTTTGGGACCCACTGCGCGTAACATGAAAAGAACCCCAGGCACCGTTTGAGGGCCTTGGGGCAGTGGGGGAGGGGGAGCTCCAGGAGGGGGCGCATGCGGTCGGGATCGGGCCCCAGAACTCTGTTCTGGACCACATAGCTGAGGATGGCTAAGCGGTTTGTGCTGAACACACACTCCTCCTTGTTGTAAGTGAGGTTGAGGAGAGTGGCGGTGTGGAGAAATTTAGCAAGGTTGGCGTCGTGGTCCTGCTGACCATGGCCGCAGATGGTGACATTGTCTAGGTACGGAAACGTGGCCCGCAAACCGTACCGGTCAACCATTCGGTGCATCTCCCTTTGGAAGACCGAGACCCCGTTAGTGACGCCGAAGAGGACCCTAAGGAAGTGATATAGATGGCTCTCTGCCTCGAAGGTGGTGTATGGACGGTCCGATTTACGGATGGGGAGCTGGTGGTCGGTGGATTTCGGTCCACCGTTGAGAAGACCCGGTACTGTGCAATCTGGTTAACCATGTCAGATATGCGTGGGAGGGGGTACGCGACGAGCTGCTTGTACCTGTTGATGGTCTGGTTGTAGTCCACGACCATTTGGTGTTTCTCCTCAGATTTAACCACTACCACTTGAGCTCTCCAGGGGCTGTTGCTGGCCTCGATGATGCCTTCCCGAAGCAACTGCTGGACTTCGGACCTGATGAAGGTCTTATCCTGGGTGCTATACCGTCTGCTCCTGGTGGCGACAGGTTTGCAATCTGGAGTTAGATTAGCAAAGAGGGAAGGTGGGTCAACCTTTAGGGTCGCGAGATCGCACACAGTAAGGGGTAGTAAGGGTCATCCGAATTTAAAGGTTAGGCTCTGGAGGTTGCACTGGAAATCGAGGCCGAGGGTAAGTGCAGCGCAGAGGTTAGGGAGAACGTAGAGGCGGAAGCCGTGGAATTCTACGCCCTGGACCGTGAGCGTGACCGTACAGTACCCTCGGATCGCGACGCAGTGGGATCCGGAGGCCAGGGAGATTTTTTGATTGGCAGGGTGTATCGTGAGGGAGCAGCGCCTTACCATATCCGGGTGTATAAAGCTCTTGGTGCTCCCGGAGTCCAGCAGGCAAGAGGTCACATGGCCGTCGACTTTCACGCTGGTGGATGCGTTGGTCAGGTTATGCGGGCGAGACTGGTCAGGTAACATGGAGGCGAGCCTTGGTTGGTCGTCGGGTAATGGGGCGGCTGTTGAGTTCCGATCTTGGAATGCTGGTGGTGTCCATGTGCTGAGGGGTAGACAAGATGGCGGCGCCCGGAGATCTTGGGGGTTACAAAATGGCATTGCCCATGGAACACACGTTGCGGGTTGCGGGGTGGAGCAAGATGGCGGTTCCCATGAAACACACGTGTTGCGCGGAGGGGAAGAATGCGGCGTCCACTGATCGCACATGGTCTGGGGGGGGGGGAGAAGATGGCGGCGTCCATTGTCCGTGACTGGGAGCGATCGCGGCCACTGAGCGGGCCTGGCACACCGCGGCGAAGTGGCCCTTCTTCCTGCAGGCTTTACAAAGGGCAGTGCGGGCCGGGCAACGTTGGCAGGGGTGCTTTTGCTGGCCGCAAAAGTAGCATCGGAGCCCCCCCAGAGTTTGCTGGCTGGCGTATAGCGCAGGCGTATTGGGTACCTGTGAGGTCCATGAAGCATAGGAGGGGTGGGCCGCGCGGCTGGGGGCGTAGGACTGGATGTTGCACAGGGCGACCGTCATGGAGAAAGCTAGCGTTTCAGTCTCTGCGAAGCTGTGCATGGCCCCTTCTAAGAGCCGCAGACGTATGATGTCTGACCCAATTCCGGTCACAAAGGCGTCCCTCAAAAGGAGGTCTGAGTGTTCCTTATCTGTAACGTCCTGGCAGTCACAGTCCCGTACTAGGGGGATTAGGGCCCTCCAGAAGTCTTCTATGGACTCACCCGGTAGTTGAGAACGAGTTGCGAGCGCGTGCCTGGTGAAGAGCGTGTTTGTCTTCTGCTCGTAATTGTCCTTGAGTCAAGTCATGGCTTTGGCGCATCCTGGAGCAGCGGGAAGACTTAGGAGCTGAGCCTGGAATATAAGATCTGGATCTTCTGAGCCTCTGGAACAGGGGTCGGCGCCGCGTTGATATACGCTTCAAAGCAAGCTACCCAGTGCTGGAAGTCCTTTCTGGCGTCGTTTGAGTGCGGATCCAGCTGCAGGCGATCTGGTTTAATACGGAGGTCCATCCTTCAAAACTGATACCAATAAATTGAGGCACAATCAATTTGACTTAAAGACGAAAGTTGAATCCAAACTGAGACTTTATTGGTATCAGATGTGTGGCCTCCCACAGTGGCTGGTGAAATGGCTGCGAGCTGGAGGACACGCATATTTATACCCCGCCTCCTGGACGGAGCCAGCAGGCAGGGGCCACAGGCGAACCTGTAGTGCAGGTTCTAGCGTACAACCTCTAGTATAAGTACAACAGTACGTGAGCTTCATATGAACATACAGTGGTTACATTATGAACAAGTTCAAAGTTATGTTTGAAAGGGAGAAATGCAAAAAAGCAAAACAGCTACTCAGCTTCTTGATTTAGATAAGGTTGACTTCAATGGAATGAGACAAAGACAGTAAACTGGACAAGTCGGTTAATGGACAGAGTGTATTCAGGATAATTTCTGAAGAATTGTATGTTCTAGTCCATTCCCTGTGACACATTATAGCTGCAAGTATCCTTGTAACAAATGCACAGCTCTGCATGTGAGCTATCTGTCCAGTTGCGGGGCCAGTTTTACCGTAGTAGAATTCCGCGAATCCTGCCCCGGCGTCAACACGGAATGCAGAATTCTGCTGCATATCTCTGTTCTTGCATCCTCTTTAAAATTGTATCATTTAATTCATAGTGCCTCTCTTCAGTTTCCTTCCAAATGCATAATTTCATTGCATTAAATTTCATCTGCCATGATACAACAGTACGCCTGTGTCCTTGTGAAGCCTGCCACCATCATTCTTACTATACATTTCCAAATTTAGTGCCACCTGCAAACCATGAAATTATTTCACCATATCGAAGTCCAGGTCATTGATAGATATCAAAATCAGTAGTGATCTTAATACCGATCCCTCAGGGATGCCATTATATATTTCCCTTCAGTCTGATAAACAGTATTTAGCACTGGCTCTTAGCCAGTTTCATATCCACACTGCCACTTCCTCGCTAATCCCATGAGCTTGTCAATTATGTGGCCTTGTGAAATTCCATATACTGAACATCAACTTATCTGCCTTCATCGACTATCTCTGTTACCTTACTGAAGAACAAAAAAGAAGCAGCTGAAAATAACTTGTACTTGCCCGACCTGTGATTATAGCTCATCTAAAATATTGGCTGGGCGATCGGGCATCTTGTGGATCCAGCAAGAATCATTGCCATATTTTCTGACCCTCGCCACGGAACCTTTCTGCCAACCAGAAAAGGTTGCATTTGAAATGAGACATAGGAGCAGAAGTAAGCCATTCGGCCCATCATGTCAGCTCTGCCATTCAATGAGATCATGACTGATATATGATCATCTTCAACTCCACTTTCCTGCCTTATCCCCATAACCCTCAAGTCCCTTACTGATGAAGCATCTGTTTATATCAGCCTTGAACATACTAATGCCCCAGCCTCTACAGCTCTATGCGGTAAAGAATTCCACATACTCACAACCCTCTGAGAGAAGAACTTCCTCCTCATTTCTGTCTTAATTTGGAGACCCCCTACACTGAGATTATGCTCTCTGGTCCTAAACTCTCCCACAAAGGTAAACAACCTCTCAGCATTACCCTGTCAAGCCCCATGAGATGGCCTATTTGTCTCAATAAGGTCACTTCTCATTTTCCTAAACTCCAGTGAGTACAGGCCCACACTACTTGACCTCTCATAGGAAAATCCCTCCATACCCGGGATCAACCTGGTGAACCTTCTCTTGATGGCCTCCAATGCCAATTTTTCTTTCCTTGGATTTGGGGACCAAAACTGTCCACAGTATTCCAGGTATGGTCTAACTAGTGCCTTACATAGTTTCAGCAAGGCTTCCCTATTTTTATACTCCATTCCCTTTGAAATAAAGGCTAACATTCCAGTTGCCTTCCCTCTTCCCTGCTGAGCTTGCATGCCAGCTTTTTGTGATTTATGCACAAGGACCACCAAATCCCTCTGTGCTACAGTTTTCTGCAGTCTTTCTCCATTTAAATAATATTCAAGCTCCTTTATTCGTCCAACCAAAGTCATAATTTCACATTTATTCCATCTGTCATGTTTTTGCCCACTCACCTAACCTGTCTATATCTCTCTGTAGGCTCTTTGTGTCATCCTCACTACTTTCCTTCCCACCTATTTTCATGCCATCTGCAAACTTGGCAATAGTGCAATCACTTCCCTCATCCAAGCCATGAATATATAGCATTATGGGCAGCACGGTAGCACAGTGGTTCGCACAGTTGCTTCATAGCTCCAGGGTCCCAGTTTTGATTCCCGGCTTGGGTCACTGTCTATACGGAGTCTGCATGTTCTCCCCGTGTCTGTGTGGGTTTCCTCCGGGTGCTCCGGTTTCCTCCCACAGTCCAAAGATGTGCAGGTTAGGTGGATTGGCCATGATAAATTGCCCTTAGTGTCTAAAAAGGTGAGGTAAGGCTACTGAGTTAAGGGGATAGGGTTAAGGTCTGGGCTTAAGTAGGGTGCTCTTTCCAAGAGCCGGTGCAGACTCAATGGGCCGAATGGCCTCCTTCTGCACTGTAAATTCTGTGATTCTATATATTGTGGATAATCATGGCCCCAGCAGAGATCCCTGTGGCATTCTACCAGTTACAGGTTGCAATCCTGAAAATGCTTTTCTTATCCCAACTCTCTGTCTCCTATCGGTTGGCCAATCCTCTTTCCATGCTAATATATACTCCCCAACACCATGAGCTGTATCTTATTAAGTAGCCTTTAGTGTGGTACCTTAGCAAAGGCTTTTCGGAAATCCAAGCATATTACATCCACTGGCCCCCCCTGCTCTTCACACCTCAAAGACCTCGAATAAATTTGTCAGGCATGATTTCCCCTTCATGAATCCATGTTGACTCTACTTGATTACATTGTGCATTTCTAAATGTTCTCCTATTACATGCTTTATTAGGGACTCTAACATTTTCCCAATGACAGAAGTTACACTAACTGGTCTATAGTTACCTGTTTTTTGTCACCCTCCTTTTTCGAATGAAGGTGTTACATTGGCAGTTTTTCCAAACCTCTCAGACTTTTCTTGAATTTAGGGATTCTTGTAAGATTACTACCAGTGCATCCACTATCTCTGTACCTTCTTCCTTTAATATCCTGAGATGCAAGCCATCAGGTCCAGGGGACTTATCGGCCTTGAGCCCCATTAGTTTCCCTACTTCTTTTCCCTTGTGATTGTTATTGTATTTATTTTCTCCCCCTGCCGCTCCTTGATTATTTATTTTTAAAGTGTTATTAGTGAAGTACCATGAAGACTGACGCAAAGTATTTGTTTAACTCCTCTACCCTTTCCTGGTTCCCCATTATTTCCCCAGTCTCACTCACTAAGGGGCACTTTGGCCTCTCTCTTCCTTTTAATATATTTTTCAAAACTCTTGCTATCTGTTTTTAAATTACTTGCTAGTTTACCCTCATAGTTTATCTTCTCCCTTTTTATTATTTTTTGGGTCATTTTTGCTGGGTTTTAAAATGTTCCCAATCCATTGCCTTATACTAGTCTTTGCCACATTATATGCTTTTTCTTTCAGCTTAATACTGTCCTTCACTTCCTTGGTTAGCGATGGTTGATTTACTCCTTCCTCACTGGGATGTATTTTATTGTGAATCATGAACTATTTTCAGAAACGTCCGCCATTGCTGATCAACCATCTTTCCTGCTAAACTCCTTTCCCAGTCCACTCCAGCCAACTCTGACCTCATTCCTTTATAATTACCCTGGTTTAAGTTCAGCACAGTTGCTTCTGATCCAAGTTTCTCACTCTCAAAATGAATGCTAAATTCTACCATGTTATGGTCACTGCTTCCTAGGGGATCTTTTTCTCTGGGATGTTTTATTAAACTTGCCTCATTACACATTACCACATCCAAAATGGCCTGACCCTGTTGTAGGAAACTGTCCCGAATACACTCATGTCTGGCATGATTTCTGCTTGATTATGTATTTCAAAATGCTCCCAATATTACATCCTCTATAGTATACTCTGACATTTTCGCAGATATTAAGCTAACTGGCCTAGAGTTATCGAGTCATAGAGGTCGACAGCATAGAAAAGACCCTTCGGCCCATCATGTTTGCGCTGGTAAAAAAACGAGCACGTAATTATACTAATCCCATTTTCCAGCTCTTATAGTTATTTGTTTTGTGTCTTCCTCCCTTCTTGAATAAGCGTGTCACATTGGCAGTTTTTCAATCCTCTGGGACATTTCCAGAATTTAAGGGTTTTTAGGAGTAGTGAATCCACTGGGCGGTATTCTCCGCCCCCCCCCCCCCCCACGCCGGGTGGGCGAATCGGTGGGGCGCCACGCGGGTCGCGCCACGCCACCCCGACACCCGCACATGATTCTCCCACCCCCCTGAAACCAGCGCCGCGAGAATCGCGCTGGGCCACTTGGAGAATCGCCGCAAACGGCGAGCGGCGAATCACCGGCCCGAATGGGCCGAGCGGCCGGCGATAAAAATGACAGTCCCGCCGGCGCCATTCACCTCTGGTCGCTGCCGGCAGGAACTCTGCGGGAACGCTGGTACCGGGGGGGCTTGGCCCGCGAACGAGGCCCACCGATCGGCGGGATGGCCTCTTCCCCCTCCCTCGGGCCTACTTCCCTGTGCAGCCGGCCCCTGAACACCGACCCCATGTTGTGTCGGGACCGGCGCGCGTAATAAGCTCCCCGCGCATGCGCAGGATGGTGCGGCCCTGCTGCGCATGCGCAGGATTGAGCTGCCCCAACTGCGCATGCGCGGGTTGGCGCAGCACCCATTTGGCGCCGCGTATGGAGGCTGGAGCGGCGTGAACCGCTTCAGCGCCGTGCTGACCCCCTGTGGGGGCCAGAATAGGTCGTGCTCGGGCCCTGTTCGCGCCGTCGTGAAACGCGACGGCATTCACGACGGCGCGAATACTTGGCCTCAATATCGGAGAATCTCGCCCATGATCTGTAGCTCCTTCCTTTAATATCCTAGGATGCAACCCATCAGATCCTATTATCCAACTGATATAATTGTGGTAGTCACCACTGTTTGTATATAGTACACATATGAGATGTACGGGGGTAGATCCCTGCCTGCTGGCTCCGCCCAGTAAGCGGAGTATAAATGTGTGTCTCACCGAGCTGCAGCCATTTTGGCAGCAGCTGTAGGAGGCAACACATCTCTGCGTAATAAAGCCTTGATTACTCTCTCCTCTCGTCCCGTTGTAATTGATAGTGCATCAATTTATTACGCAGAGATTTTACAGCGATGGACCTTCGCATCAAGCCAGATGTCCTGCAGCTGCACCCTCAAGCAGACAACGCCACGTCGGCCTTCGACCACTGGCTAGCTTGCTTTGAAGCCTACATCGGATCATAGACAGAACCACCTTCAGAGGCACAGAAACTACAGATCCTGTACACACGGTTGAGCTCCAATATTTTTCCTCTTATCCGGGACGCACCCAACTACACGGAGCCCATGGCGCTTCTGAAAGAGAACTACACACGGCCGATCAATAACTCTATGCCAGGCACCTCCTGTCCACGCGGCAACAACTCCCCTGTGAGTCATTGGAAGATTTCTGGTGTGCCCCACACGCCCTGGCGAGGGACTGCGATTGCCAGGCAGTTTCGGCCGTTGAACATTCCAAACTTCTAATCAGGGACGCTTTCGTTACGGGCATAGGGTCGGCGTACATCCGCCAGCGCCTCTTAGAAGGGGGTCCGCTCAACCTCGCGGCGATCAAGAAACTCGCGACCTCGCTAACAGTAGCCTCCCGTAATGTACAAGCGTGCGCTCCTGACCGCACGGCGACCCCATCCTGGACATCATAGACCCCACCAGCTACCGACCCCAGCCAACCCCAAGCCTGCGCCGCGCGGCAGCCAGCCAACCCCGGGAGGGCACAAGTGCTATTTCTGCGTGCAGACAAAGCACCCCTGCCAGCACTGCCTGGCGTGGAGCGCGCTCTGCAAGGCCTGTACATTTCGCTGCGGTGTGCCAGGCCCGGTCGATCGCCGCTGTAGCCAGCCACATCGTTCCTGCACCCCACCACGTGCGACCCGTGGGCGCCGGCAGTTTCGCCCCCGCAACCAGCGTGCGGCCCGTGGGCGCTGCCATCTTCCCCTCATCCGACCTTGTGTGGCCCGTGGGCGCGCCATCTTCCCCCCCATCGGACCTCGAGCGGCCGGTGGGCGCGGCCATCTTTAACGCCGTGCGCCCCATGGGCGCCGCCATCTTCGGTGCCATTTTGGCCCCCTACTCGTCAGGCACCTCATTGGGCCACTCATCGCCCGCACCCGCCGCCGACCAGCCCGGGGCCCACCAACTCCAGCCGCAGCTCGCCTCCATCACGCTCGACCAGTCCCGGCCACACAACCTCGCAACCGCGCCAATGACGGTGAAAGCCGATGGCCAGAAGACACCTTGCCTTCTCGACTCCGGGAGCACGGAGAGCTTCATCCACCCCGATACGGTAAGGCGCTGCTCCCTCGCGATACACCCCATTACCCAACGAATCTCCCTGGCCTCCGGATCCCACTCTGTGGAGATCCGGGGGTACTGCACCGCCACCCTCACCGTCCAAGGCGAAGAGTTCAGCAACTTCCGGCTCTATGTCCTCCCCAACCTCTGCGCAGCCTTGCTTGGACTTCCAGTGCAACTTCCAAAGTCTAACTCTGAAATTCGGCGGGTCCCGACCACCCCTCACCGTATGCGGCCTCACAACCCTTAAGGTCGATCCACCTTCCCTGTTTGCGAACCTCACCCCGGATTGCAAACCCGTTGCCACCAGGAGCAGATGGTACAGTGCCCAGGACAGGATCTTCATCAGGTCGGAGGTCCAGCGGCTACTGCGGGAAGGCATCATCGAGGCCAGCAACAGCCCCTGGAGAGCCCAAGTGGCAGTTGTAAAGACTGGGAAGAAACACAGGATGGTCATTGACTACAGTCAGACCATCAATCAGTACACGCAGCTCGACGCGTACCCCCTCCCACACATATCTGATATGGAAAATCAGATTGCACAGTACCGGGTCTTCTCTACAGTGGACCTGAAATCTGCCGACCACCAGCTCCCCATCCGCAAGGCAGACCGCCAATATACAGCGTCCGAAGCAGACGGCCGCCTTTACCACTTTCTTAGGGTTCCCTTCGGTGTCACTAATGGGGTCTTGGTCTTCCAACGGGAGATGGACCGAATGGTTGACTGGTACGGACCACCTTCCCGTACCTGGATAACGTCACCATCTGCGGCCACGAACACACCGTGGAATTTCTCCACACCGCCAAACTCCTGAACCTAACGTATAACAAGGAGAAGTGCGTGTTCCGCACCAACCGCTTTGCCATCCTTGGCTATTGTGGTAATACCAGGTATTGCGGTACCTGAGAGGTGGATGACCATTGGCTAGACCCAGGAGTCTACCATTGGCTGATGTACATAGCTCCGCCCTGAGAGGCGGAGTATAAGAACCGATACCAACCCAGCAGCCTTCACTTTCTGTATCGAAGCTGGTGGGGAGCAGTTCTAGCAGATTAAAGCCTATTAGTTATGACTCACCTTGTCTCGAGAGTAATTGATTGCGCATCAGCTATATTGTGCAAAATGGAGTTCTAGGGCCCGACCCCGATCACATGTGCCCCCTCATGGAATTCCCCCTCTCCCACTGCCCCAAGGCCCTCAAACGATGCCTGGGGTTCTTCTCATACTACGCCGAGTAGGTCCCTAACTATGCGGACAAGGCCCGCCTACTCATTCACTCCACAGTTTTCCACCTAACGGCCGAGGCTCACCAGGCCTTCAACCGTTTCAAGGCCGACATCGCCAAGGCCACGATGCACGCGGTCGACGAGACCCTCCCCTTTCAAGTTGAGAGCGATGAATCAGATGTCGCTCTAGCCGCCACCCTCAACTAGGCAAGCAGGCCAGTGGCATTCATTTCCCGCACCCTCCACGCCCCTGAAATTTGGCACTCCTCCATCGAAAAGGAGGCCCAAGCCATCGTTGAAGCTGTGTGGCATTGGAGGCATTACCTGTCCAGCAGGAGATTCACTCTCCTCACTGACCAACGGTCAGTTGCCTTCATGTTCAATAACACACAGCGGGGCAAGATGAAAAATGATAAAATCTTGAGGTGGAGGATCGAGCTCTCCACCTACAATTACGAGATTTTGTATCACCCCGGTAAGCTCAACGAGCCCTCCGATGCCCTATACTGAGGTACATGAACCAGCGCACATGTGGACTGACTCCGGGCCCTACACGATGGTCTCTGTCACCCAGGGGTCACCTGGTTCTTTCACTTCATAAAGGCCCGCAACCTACCCTACTCCATTGGGGATGTCAGGGTGGTCACCAGAGACTGCCAGGTCTGCGCGGAGTGCAAACCGCACTTCTACCGGCCAGACAGGGCGCACCTGGTGAAGGCCTCCTGTCCCTTTGAACACCTCAGCATGGACTTCAAAGGGCCCCTTCCCTCCTCCGACCGAAACACATACTTCCTTAACATGGTCGACGAATACTCCATATTCCCCTTCGCCATTCCATGCCCCAATATGACGTCTGCCACAGTCATCAAAGCCCGCAATAGCATCTTCACTCTGTTCGGTTTCCCTGCTTACGTCCACAGCGACCGAGGATCCTCTTTTATGAGTGATGAGCTGCGTCAATTCCTGCTCAGCAAGGGCATTGCCTCGAGCAGGACGGCCAGCTACAACCCCCGGGGAAACGGGCAGGTGGAGAGGGAGAACGGAAAGGTCTGGAAGGCCGCCCTGTTGACCCTACGGTCTAAAAATCTCCCGGTCTCCTGCTGGCAGGAGGTCCTCCCCGATGCCCTCCACTCCATCCGATCGCTACTTTGTGACTAATGCAACCCCCCATGAACGTCTCCTTGCCTTCCCTAGGAAGTCCACCTCCGGAGTTTCGCTCCCAACGTGGCTGGCAGCTCCAGGACCTGTTCTCCTCTGCAAACACATGCGGCTCCACAAAGCGGACCCGTTGGTCGAGAGGATACAGCTACTCCATGCAAACCCGCAGTGGCGTACCCCGACGGCTGCCAGGACACAGTCTCCCTCAGGGACCTGGCACCAGCTGGGTCCCCACCCCCTCACCCATCTGCCCCGGCGCCACCCATCCTCCCCCCAGTGCACCTCACCACAGCCCCCGCGCCAGGACGATCCGTCCTCCCATTGGTTCCACCCGGGGATGAAGATGAGGACTACACGCTCCCGAAGTCACCGGCGACCAAGCCAGCGCCTGCATAGGCACCGGGACTGCGGCGCTCACAAGGAAGGATCAAAGCACCCGACCGGCTGAATTTGTGAACTTTTCCAGAACTGTACACTTTAAAATGCTCACTTACATGTAAATAGTTTTCCACCCCCCCGCTGGACTCTTTTTTAACGGGGTGAATGTGGTAGTCACTACTGTTTGTATATAGTACACATATGAGATGTAATACGGTAAGGCTCCTGTACTACAGGTACGGGGGTAGATCCCTGCCTGCTGGCTCCGCCCAGTAGGCGGAGTATAAATGTGTGTGCTCACCGAGCTGCAGCCATTTCGGCAGCGGCTGTAGGAGGCTACACATCTCTGCATAATAAAGCCTCGATTACACTCGTCTCGTCGTAATTGATAGTGCATCAATAATCTAATTCAGTAAGGCCTATGGGTATATGTGTTGTGGGTTGGTGGGGAGGGTTGAGGTTAGGGAGAAGCATGGTGGGGGAGTCCAGCACCTTATTACCCTGTGTGTTTCTAAACCACACAAGAATATGCGTTTATACATTGAGCAATTGGAGGAGCTTAAATACAGAGTTAAAATGCTGAACTGAGATTGCTGGAAGCTGCCGCAGGAAGTCTGTCATTTGTCTGTTACACCAGTGAATTATTTCATGCACTCCTCAAGTGTCACCTTATCAAGTTCCCCTGTATCTCATGTGCATTTGCCTTCTTTATAAGTGTCCCATGTGGGACCTTGTCAAAGACTTTGCTGAAATCCATGTAAACTACATCAACTGCACTACCCTCATCTACAAACCTGTTCACATGCTCAAAACTTCAATCAAATTTGTTAGAAATAACCTCACTCTGACAAAGCCACGCTGGCTATTCCTGATCAAACCTGGCCTCTCCAAGTGGAGATAGATTCTCTCTTTCAGAATTTTCTCCAATAGTTCCCCTGCTACTGACGTGAGATTCACTGGTCAGTCGTTCCCTGGCTGATCTCTACAACCTTTCTTAAAACCTACTTAAAACCTTCTTAAAACCTACATAGGCGCACGTGCCCATTGTGAGCAGGATTCAGGTCACGCTGACTTTCGGGACTTGGGTAGGTCCCGCGAGACATCATGGCTGCCGGAAAGCCCGCGGGAGACCTCACCCGTCATCTACCGGCTGTGTCGCAATCCTGTTCGGGTGCGATGCGGCCGGTAGATCGCGCCCCAGGTCGTTACCAATGTTAATCTGAGTCATTTTAAAGTCCAAATAATTTATTTTCCTTGTTTTAGTGACAGCAAGCTGACTTGGTTGAAATTACATAGGTGTTTAATTCCTCAGTACAAGAGTGATACTCCCACCTTCGCAACATTACTTAAAGCTGTACATTGTTATTTATTGTGTGTAGGAGCAAACATTGGAATAAATTTCTTCAGTTTCTTTCAATACAAATTATGGTTTCATTTGACCTTTTAAAATCATAAATATATATGGAAAGTATAGATTTTTTTTTAGGATTTTATGCTTTTTGAATCAAAATTTAGTGCAATCAGATGCTGCCACCCACCGGTATCTGACCTAATATACTGATGACCAATAAGCATGTGAGATACGATTGATTTTGCCACATCCAGGTAAAGTTCTGCAATGATGGATTCTTTTGGCTGAGGTGAGAAAACAGGCACGTAACTCTCCAGCTACACAACTGCGTTTTCTCTCCAGACTTTACGACACCCTGTGTACAAAGAATCTGGAGGCATGGGTCTTCGCTGTCATGCTGGCAGGGTGGGATGCAATAGAGCCAGGAATGCCAACTCCACAAAGATTGGGCCACCATTGGGGCAACACCTCACCCCCCCCCCCCCCACAGATATGGGGACCACCCCCTCCACAAGCACCGGGGCAACCCCTCACCCACAATCACCAGGGGAAGCCCCAAAAAAATAAGGGAGCCCCACCTCCCATTGGAACCCCCGAGAGGGCCTGTCCCTGGCACTGCCCCCTTGCTGACGGTTTGAAAATTTAGTGAGGGGGGGATCATATGGCCGGGGGATGGGGACGCTGAAAATATTTCAATGAATGCAAAACAATTAAAATGAGGTTCACACCTGTTGTCGGCATGAACCCCCTAACGTTACCTGAGAGTGACAAGGAATATTGGGAAATGCGAATCACATTTCTCGATTATAGAGTCATAGAGGTCTACAGGACAGAAAATGCCCTTCAGCTCATTGTGTCTGCGCCGGTCAAAAACAACCACCTAAGTATTCGAATCCAATTTTCCAGCACTTGGCCCATTGCCTTGTATGCCTTAGCATCACAAGTGCACATCCAAATACTGAAATGTTATGACGGTCTCTGCCTCCACCACCTTTTCAACCAGTGAGTTTCCGACTTCGACACATCCCCTCTAAGCCTTAATGAATCTACGCCCCCTGGTCATTGATCTCTCCACCAAGAGGAAAGGTTTCTTCCTGTCCACTCTATCTATGCTCCTCATAATTTTATACATCTCAATCATGTCCCCCCTCAGCCTCCTCTGCTCTGAAGAAAGCAACTCCAGTCTACCCAACCTCTCTTCATAGATAAAACTCTCCAGCCAGGCAATATCCTGGTAAACCTCATCTGCACTTTCCAGTGCTGTCGCATCCCTCCTATAATGTAGATTCCAGAACTGCACACAATACTCTAGCTGTGGCCTAACCAACATTTTATACAGTTCCAGCATAACCTCCCTGGGCTCTTAAACGCTTAGCTAATAAAGGCAATTATACCATATGCTTCTCAACCACTGAATCTACCTGCCCTGCTACCTTAAGGGGCCAGTATTCATGCACACCAAGGTCCCTCTGATTCTTGGTGCTTCCCAGGGACCTGCTGTTTATCAAGTATTCCCTTGCCTTGTTTGTCTTGCCCAAGTGCATCACCTCACACTTATCCAGATTGAATTCCATTTGCTACTGATCAGCCATCTGACCAGCCCGTCTATATTCTCCTGTAATCTAAAGCTACCCTCCTCACTATTTACCACCCCAGCAATTTTCGTATCATCCACAAACTTACTAATCAACCCTCCTACATTCATGTCTAAATCATTTTTGTGAACTACAAACAGCAAGGGCCTCAACACTGATCCCTTTGGGACCCCACTGGACACAGGCTTCTATTCAGAAAAACATCCCTCGACCAACACAGTCTGCTTCCTGCCACTCAGCCAATTCTGAATCCAATTTGCCAAATTTCCTTGGATCCCATGGGCTTTTGCTATCAGTCTCCCACGTGGGACCTTATCAAGAGCCTTGCTGAAGTCCAAGTAGACTACGTCAAATGCATTGCCCTCATCTACACACCTGGTCATCTCTTCGAAAAATTAAATCGAGTTGGTCAGACATGACCTCCCCTTAACAAACGGACTGTACTTGATTAATTCCTGCTTTTCCAATTGCAGATTAGTTCTGCATCTCAGAATTACTTCCAACCATTTACCCACCACTGAGGTTAGACTGACTGGCCTGTAGTTTCCTGGTTTATCCCTTCCTCCCTTCTTAAATAACGGCACCACATTGGCTATCCTTCAGTCTTCCGGCACCTCTCCTGTGGCCAGAGAGGAATTGCAAATTATTGCCAGTGCCCCTGCTATTTTCTCCCTTGCCTCCCTTAACAACTTGGGATACATTTCATCTGGCCCTGGAAATTAGTCTACTTTTAAGCCTGCTAGACCACCCAGACCTCCTCTTCATCTCTGTTAATCTCTTTTGGTTTGATTACAATCCTTCTCCCTGATTTCTCTCGGTTCAGAAACTTGTCCCCCGCCACACTGAGGCACAGGGTGGACAAGCTGACCTCTGCCCCAACAAGACGTGCCTGCGAGCAATCAGTGAGGTGAAGGCTAAAACATTTGTCCCCGCACCTCCCTGCAGCTCCGGCCGGTCCGACACCCTGAATATGGCTTCTAGGGGACCTGGCTCCACATCCATATGTAAAACCGTCAAAATGGTGCTGAACACCATCGTCCAAAACATTTCCAGCTTGGGGCAGGACAAAACATATGTACATTATTTGCAGGGCCCCACCCACATCCCTCACAGACATCCTCCACCCTTTCAAACAGCCGGCTCATTCTAGACTTTGCAAGGCGCACTACCTTCAGCTGTATCAGCCCCAGCCTCACGCACAAAGTAGAGGCATTTACTCTCCACAGCCCCTCGCATCGCAGTTCCTCCTCCAGCACCATCCAAACTCTTCCTCCCACTTCACCATAACCCCATCCATGGACACCCCATCCTCCTCCAAAATCCTCCTATAAATCGCTGAGACAACCACCCCCTCCAAACCCCCTGCTGACAGCACCGCCTCCAGCAACGAGGACACAGATGCTATCAGGAAGTTTAGCAAGGCCTACCTCGCAGAGTCCTCCACCTGCATAAACCTGAAGCTTATGCCCTGCGTCAGCCCAAACTTCTCCCCAACTCCTCCAAACTCGCAAACCACTGTCCAGAAACAAATCCTTCATTTCCTTAATCACCCATCTTCCCATTCCCGAAACCTTGCATCCAACCCGTCCCCCCGGCAATCTGCACCCCCCACCGCCCCGACCCAACTCCCAACCCAAAATGCTGTCTAAACTGCCCCCAGATGTTCAACATGGCCACCACCATTGTACTCACCGTAAACGTCCCTGGGGCCATCCGGAACAGCGCCGTACCATCGCCCGTAACCTTGACCCGTGCAAGAGTCTGCCTCCATCCTCACCCACAAAGCCCGCCTCTCTACTCCAACCCCGAACCTTCTTTACATTTGCCTCCCAATAAATCTGGAAGGCCTAACCACCCCTGCTGCTGTCCCCTTTGCAGTATCACCTTCCCCGCCCAAATAAATGAGGAGGCCATCACTAAAAAACGACTTGGGCAAAAAGACCGGCAGGCATTGAAACAAGAACAGGAATTGCAGCAAAACATTGATCTTTTCGGCCCACCAACAAAAGAAGGAGGTTGTTCCACCTCTGCAAATTAGTCTTCACCCTCCCCACCAAGCTAGTGACGTTATTCTCCCGAAGCCCTGCCCAATCCCAGGCCACTTGCACCTCCAAAAACCTAAGATTAGACACCCCCGGGCAAATGGCAGCCCCCCAACTCCGCTCCCACTCCTGGAGGGGAGACCACAAAATATTCACTTTTCCTTGAATTCAGTTTGTACCCTGAAAACGTCCCAAATCACTGGAGCAACCCCATTATACTCCCATTGAAAAGCTTGGCTCTGAAATATACAGCACAAGGGCAGCACGGTAGCATAGTGGTTAGCACAATTGCTTCACAGCTCCAGGGTCCCAGGTTCGATTCCCGGCTTGGGTCACTGTCTGTGCGGAGTCTGCATGTTCTCCCCGTGAGTGCGTGGGTTTCCTCCGGGCGCTCCGGTTTCCTCCCACAGTCCAAAGATGTGCAGGTTAGGTGGATTGGCCATGATAAATTGCCCTTAGTGTCCAAAATTGCCCTCAGTGTTGGGTGGGGTTACTGGGTTATGGGGATCGGGTGGGGGGGGGGGGGGGGGTTGGTGAGCTTGGGTAGGGTGCTCTTTCCAAGAGCCGGTGCAGACTCGATGGGCCGAATGGCCTCCTTCTGCACTGTAAATTCTATGATTCTATGATACGTTATCTGCATATAAGGACACGCTGGGCTTGATTCTCCATTATTGGGACTATGTCCCCACGCCGGCGGCAAAACAGTGGAGTTTTACTCCTGAAAATCCTGGATTATAGGGACTCGAATTGCCAGCCCTGCAGGGGGATAGCAGGGACCCAGAGTAAATCTCGCAGATTTTGCTGCAGATACGGACCCTGCACTTCCGGTTCGGAGGCCACACATGCGCACGGCAGCAGCCTCCAGCGGCCGCACCGTGCTCCATGGCGGACTCGGACCGCGGAGGTAGACCCACAAAGGAGACACCCCGATCGGCCGCGCGCTCAACCCTCAACCCCCGCCTGAACATTCCCCGGCCGCCTAAAGGGCCCCCGCCCCCCCCCCCCCCCAGCCCGGCCTCCGATACACCCTCCCCCGACCAGGGCGGCTGCGGACTGAGCCCGCAGCAGCCAAGCGAGTACCCCGACCGGCTGGACCAGGTTAGATCCACGCCATCGAGACTTCGGCCGGTCGGGGTCGGAGGATGTCAGAGCGGGCCTCTGGCAATGGCCCCAGGAGGTGCGGTGTACTCCCCAGTGACAGCGCTTTTTGGTGCCTGGAGAATTGGCGAATCGGTGCCGGTCCCGATTCCGGAGTCAAATTGGATTCTCCGCCCCGGCGCTGGCTGCAATTTCGGGGTGCGGAGAATCCTGCCCCCTGTGTTCCAACTCCCCTCACTATCCCCTTCTCAGCTGAGAACTCTTACCGCACCGAGAGAGACATCTCAGAGACGAGCATCGATGAGATGTCAGAGTTGCCACCTGCACCAACCACCAGTGCAGACACACTCACCTTGTTGGGATTAACTTGTCAGCAGGCTTCTGGGACACTCACTGGTGAGCACCTCAGAGCTGAAGATCCACGGCAGGTGACGGAAGGAACATCCCAGGGATCCGGCATTCGGAGGGATGCTGAAGCCCTGGACTCTGCTGAGCACCAGGCTAGTGACATGTCCCTGAGACCGGACAGCCCAGAGCTACAGAATTGCAAAGGCAGAGCTGCGAACACCAGGAAGGGATGACAGCATCCCTCCTCGGACTGCAAAGTCGACTGGAGAAGTTCCATCGCCTCTTGTCTGAGGAGATGGTGTCGTCACTCCTACGCAACGAGGCCAACACTCCGAAGTTGTGTAGGAGTGACGCCACCATCTTGTTGCAGGACATGCA
Source organism: Scyliorhinus torazame (assembly GCF_047496885.1). Lineage (NCBI taxonomy): Eukaryota > Metazoa > Chordata > Chondrichthyes > Carcharhiniformes > Scyliorhinidae > Scyliorhinus > Scyliorhinus torazame. The sequence continues at coordinate 92,602,180 of NC_092720.1, read as the reverse complement.
CTCCATTCCGGAGATGTCTGCTCCATGGCTCAGTTAATGACCTCCATGGCTGAGGGCATGAGCTCCATGGTTCAGGGCTTCAAATGCATAGTGCAGGCATTAGTGGGAATCCATGAGTCTTAGTGCCAGAGGACGGCGGGGCTTCTGGATCGCTGGCTTTGAAAGCAGACCAAGGCAGGCCCGCAGCATGGTTCGATTCCTGCAACAGCCTCCCCGAACAGGCGCTGGAATGTGGCGACTTGGGGCTTTTCACAGTAACTTCATTTGAAGCCAACTTGTGACAATAAGCGATTGTCATTTTTTTCATTTCATTGAGGAGGCCAGGGCATATGGGCACCCAAAGGGATCAGGATAGGCAGGAGTGCAGCCTGTGGCCCTCCATCCAGGAGACTATGGGGGAGTCCAGCCATCTGACACCCCCTTCCCTGTGAGCGACACACTCCAGCTCCACACACTGAGGAGGGAAGAACTGAAACACCTGTACAGCCTGAAAGTAGACCCGGACCCTCAAATTCAGTGAATGCCTGCCAAGGTCATCTCATGCAACAGGGTGTGGAAATCAGCAGGCTGTCTCAAACCTGAGCTGTGGATCCTGGGGCTGCACCTAAACGTGGCAGGAGGGTGAAGAAGAATAAGAAACAATAGGCACCCAGTGGGCATGGATGAACATAGGCATTATTAGAGAAAAGAATCACCATTGTAATAGCACACCTGTATTAAAAATCTCTTCACGAATACAGATCCTCAATGATGTCATGTCATGGTGCCATGCTTCGAAAACCCCCACGCAAACATGGCACTTCATCTCCATGCCATGTTAGAATGGCAGAGTTATGGCTCTCCCATACTGACAACACAGTAAAGACATGCTGCTGCTGGCACAGAGCCCTCAGTTCCCTCCCCCCACAGCGCCGCATCCATGGAAGGTACCCCCTCCCAAACATCAACGCTCATGCCCCTCATGTCTGCCAGTATTCTCTAGTTATGAAGGTGCCAAAAGTTTAAAAGGTGTAGAAAATTTGTCCACCTCATCAGTAGGTGGAAAAATCAAAGGGAGCCTTGACCTAGGAGGCAGTAGCAACTGCCATGTGTCATTCAGCCTCTCTGGGCCGCAAGATTAAGCCCGTCATTGGCAGGTCACGTTCAACTCCCAGTCAGGCAGGAGTCAAACATTTAGCAGAATTTAAGATGAGCATTGCTCTGTCCTCACTGCAAGTCATCATCATTCTCCTGCAGCATCCAACCAATTGCCTTAGTGCCCCGCCCATGAATGAAGCCACCATCATGACCACCCTCAGGCTCCACAGTAATGAGCGGATGTCAGACCCCATGTTGAGAGAGGTCTTCAACCCCTATTCCTGGTTGTCAACAAACCGAGAGGCTATGAGGGTGCCCCTAGCCCTGTATCCCATGCGGGGCCCTGGCCATCACCTGAGGTGCTTCCTCTTCCTCTGCGGGTTGCCGCTCGCCATCTTTGATATCCTCCTCATTCAAATAGATGTGGCACTCCTCTATCTCCTCCTGGCTGCCCTCCTGCAGCTCCAGGGTGTACAGAGCACAGCAGGCCCTATGGTGTGGGACACCCCATGTGGCTGTATTGGAGGGCTCCCCCCGACCGTCCTCACACCAGAACTACATCTTGAGCAGTTCAATCGCCTGCTTGACCAATGCATACATTGTCGCATGAGCCTCATTGTAACGGGGTTCTCTTGGTGTTTGTGGCCTCCACACAGGCATTAAAAGCCACATCCTGAGTGGGTACCCTTTGTTCACAATTTACATAGATGATTTGGAGTTGGGGACCAAGGGCAATGTGTCCAAGTTTGCAGACGACACTAAGATGAGTGGTAAAGCAAAAAGTGCAGAGGATACTGGAAGTCTGCAGAGGGATTTGGATAGGTTAAGTGAATGGGCTAGGGTCTGGCAGATGGAATACAATGTTCACAAATGTGAGGTTATCCATTTTGGTAGGAATAACAGCAAAAGGGATTATTATTTAAATGATAAAATATTAAAACATGCTGCTGTGCAGAGACCGAGGTGTGCTCGTGCATGAGTCGCAAATAGTTGGTTTACAGGTGCAACAGGATTTTAAGAAGGCAAATGGAATTTTGTCCTTCATTGCTAGAGGGATGGAGTTTAAGAGTAGGGAGGTTATGCTGCAATTGTATAAGGTGTTAGTGAGGCCACACCTGGAGTATTGTGTTCAGTTTTGGTCTCCTTACCTGAGAAAGGACATACTGGCGCTGGAGGTTGTGCAGAGGAGATTCACTAGAATTATAGAATTTACAGTGCAGAAGGAGGCCATTCGGCCCATCGAGTCTGCACTGGCTCTTGGAAAGAGCACCCTACCCAAGGTCAACACCTCCACCCTATCCCCATAACCCAGTAACCCCACCCAACACTAAGGGCAATTTTGGACACTAAGGGCAATTTATCATGGCCAATCCACCTAACCTGCACATCTTTGGACTGTGGGAGGAAACCGGAGCACCCGGAGGAAACCCACGCACACACGGGGAGGATGTGCAGACTCCGCACAGACAGTGACCAAAGCCGGAATCGAACCTGGGACCCTGGAGCTGTGAAGCAATTGTGCTATCCACAATGCTACCGTGCTGCCCCTAGGTTAATTCCAGAGCTGAAGGGGTTGGATTAGGAGGAGAGGTTGAGTAGATTGGGACTGTACTCGTTGGCATTTAGAAGGATGAGGGGGGATCTTATAGAAACATATAAAATTATGAAGGGAATAGATGGGATAGATGCGGGCAGGTTGTTTCCACAGGCGAGTGAAAGCAGAACTAGGGGGCACAGCCTCAAAATAAGGGGAAGTAGATTTATGATTGAGTTTAGGAGGAACTTCTTCACCCAAAGGGTTGTGAATCTATGGAATTCCTTGCTCAGTGAAGCAGTTGAGGCTCCTTCATTAAATGTTTTTAAGATAAAGATAGATAGTTTTTTGAAGAATAAAGGGATTAAGGGTTATGGTGTTCAGGCCGGAAAGTGGAGCTGAGTCCACAAAAGATCAGCCATGATCTCATTGAATGGCGGAGCAGGCTCGAGGGGCCATATGGCCTACTCCTGCTCCTAGTTCTTATGTTCTTATGTCCCCAAGGAACTATCTGAGTAACCCTCATGGATGCTCCCTGGGAAACAGGCACACAGCAACATGATGCATATCACATGGTCACAGACGATCTAGACATTGAGGGAGTGGTTTCCCTTGCAGTTTATAAGTGGCACTCGATGCCGCCAAGGGGTGTTCAGAGCCACATGGGTGCAGTCAATGACACCCTGCACCTGGGGCATGCCTGCTCTGTGGGTAATCTCCATGGCTCTGGCTTCCTGGCTCACCTAGTTCTGGTCCAAGTCGATGTACATGTGGGCTCTCATAAATAGCGCATTTGTGATCTCCCTTATGTGTGGCTGAATGGGAGATGCCACACAGGTCATCTGTGCAGCCTGAAATGAGCCACTGGTATGGAGGTTCAGAGCCACTGTGACTATCAAGCCACAGGCGTTGGGTAGCCTCTCAGTCCATGTGGTGCCAATTCTTGCATCACCTTGAATAGGTGGTCCATCATCCCTCAGGACAGACGCAGTCTTCTCCAGCACTATACCTCTGACATCTGGAGGTAGGAAGTTCCACAGTGGAATACCCGTGGCCGGTAGTGTCTTCTCCAAGACTCCCCCATCTGCTGCCTGAAAGATCAACGTGCCCTGCCTTCCCCTTCTCTGCAGGGTCCTGGCCGCGTGCAGCATCACGTTGATGTCGCTGCTGCTGCTCAATCTCATCAAAAGCATTTGCAGCTTGACCAGCTCCATGATTCTCCCGAATCAAAAACTGAAAGGAAGAGAACAACAATTGAGCAATAAGGACTCCTGACAGTGCCCTGATCCACAGCCTTCTCGGGCTCTGGGACATCCACCCATGTGCATCCCCCTATGTGAGTGCCATTTCAATGAGCATCACTCCCTCTGTCACACAATAGCCTCTTCACCACAGTTGTCCTTCTCAACTCCGCTGAATGAAGAACCTCGACCCTTGAGAGCCTCATTGGACCACATGACTCCCCCAAGGGAAAGGAATGAGGACTATTGAGTACATTCAATGGTCCTGCATTCTGACCTCATGGGGGAACAAAACACTGCCACCCCCCATCTCCATGACAAATGAGTGACCTCGCCATTGGGGGCCGTGTCGGTGTCACCTTTTTGTTATGGAGATGGGAGCATTAGCCTTGGAGTTTAAATATTGGGGGCTAGGTTTCTAACTATTTTGATAAACACAAATAACCAAGTAAATAAAATCACTTAAACTGTGGGACAAGTTAAACTCAAACCACCTATGCAAAGAATTAACAATTGGGTGCCAATCAGTTTCATATTCATGCATTGCAAAGCTGACTAGATTGGCACAGCCTACTCGTCAAGGAAGGGTCAGGGAGCTGAAGTCAAAGAGAAAATGCTGGAAAATTTCAGCAGGTCTGGCAGCATCTGTAGGGGGAGAAAAGAGCAAACTTTTCGAGTTCAGATGACCCTGACAAAGGCATTTTGGCATTTTCTCTATGGTTTCAGATTCCAGCATCCGCAGTAATTTGCTGTTATAAGGGTCAGGGAGCTGATTAAGCAAATGCCCTTCTGGCAGGTGAGCCACACCTGATGCATGTGAAGACTGCAATTTACAGTCAACTTCATCCCTAGAGGGCACCCTCATTCCCCCTCCCCCCTCCCGCACTCATGGACTGTGAATTAAACAAGCTTTCCAACTTGAACCACCCATACACTGATTCCTGAGAGCCTGGCATCCATAACCAGTGGCCTTGGACATTGATAGAGCTTATGCTCCCTGGCTTCAAAGTGCAGCTTAAATGTGGGGGTCCATTCTGACTGCATTCATCCTCCCTGCTATGTGAGGTTCTTCATAGATACTTGGATACATAGAAGATGGGAGCAGGAGGAGGCCTTAAGGCCTTTCGAGCCTGCTCCGCCATTCATCACTACAATAGCTGATCATACAACTCAATAGCCTGATCCTGCTTTCTCCCCATAGCCATCATAAGTCTGGAAACCACCCCTTGTTAGAGTTCGTCACTCTGCCCATGCCGCCTGGCATCTCATGGGACCTCACTCAATGACCTCACAGCCCCCCCCCCCTTGTGCTGATCCTGTGTATTCATCTCCTCCCACCCACTTTCCAGCTGCAAGTCTGGAAGGGTAACCCCTCAGCGGTTATACTGCCACAAGCCCAGCAAGCTGGACACGGGACGCAATGCCCACAAACAAGCCACCAGACCCCTATAAAACTAGAGGCTCACAGCCATGAAGAGCCACGAAGGCCTGCACGTGGCCCCACCCCCTAAGATGCTGATACTGAAACCCCTCCTGGGCCCCGGGTTGAACTTATCTGGGTCCCCTACATCCTCTCCAGTGCCCCTCTGGAGTTGGCACCCTGGAGGGTGATGGCGACCTGAGCGCTCACCTTCGATATGTCCTTTGGAGGTGAGGTCAGCACATTCTCACTTTTATACAGCTGTTGTCAATCGCACCGGTGTGATGTCACGCCGGCGACCGATTAGCATTTATTTCACCAGAATTACAATAATTGCATTTAAAGTCAGTGATTTATTGGTGGGGGAGTCCTGACGGGAGGATTTGCTAATGAAATGATCATGTATTAAAATGAGGTTCCCAACCTTCCATGGCGGGATTCCCGCCATCGAGGATCCCATTTATTGATTCTCACTGTATTTTGCACCCACGCCGCTGTTCTCGCTGATGGCTAATGCAGGCTAAATAAACACTGTCCTCTGAATGTGAGGGAACATAGGTGGGGAAGCACACTAATTATATCAAAATTAATTGAAATGCGTTGAAATGATGTTCCAGCCCTCAGTACCTCACCAACAATGGGTGGGAAAATTGGAAAACGAGATCTTGCCGCTGTCGTTTCTAGTTCTTGTGAAATTTTGCACCATGCCACCATTTGTGCTCACCGATTAACACGGGCGCAAAATCATCCATATAGTTTCAGAATGTCTGTACCTGGAATGTCCCATGTGAACATCCCTCAAAATATCTCTAACATAAATAAAGATGCTCATCATACCTCTAAAACTGTACTAAAGTGTAAGGTAGGATAAACAGAGAAAGGCAGAACAGAGAAAGATTAGAGGGGATAAATCACTGACTTTAAATGCAATTAGTGTAATTCTGGTGAAATAATCAATATAAACTATACTCATTTAAATCATACTTATCCTAAAAAAGAATAAGATTGGCGCAGGTTATTGATCCATGTGCAGCAGCAGTCCCAGAGTTTCTGGTTTATTGCTTGATTGATTTATGTTTTGATGTACGCTTTTGCTTAATCCGGGTAAATTCATTCATTAAAGCTCTCACATTTACTCTTTGAGCATCTGCCACTGAACAAAATTAACTAGCACTGCCTTCAAATGAATTAATGCACTTGGCAACAAGACTATCTTCACAGATTCTACGCAATATCTGCATGCTAATAATTTATTGCTGTGGCCAATAAATTAGGCTTTGCACTGTTGGGAATTGTTTAAAGGAGGTGTTTATAGAAAGCTGTAAACAGCAGTCACTGTTTCTGATGGCACACAAGAGTTAAGTTGACAATTATTGCAGCATTCTTCAGTGGAGGTTGGGAGCAGGATGTAGAGGTAAGGTAAGGATCATAAAATGTTGAATTATTAGTGAAAAAGAATGAGATTAGATTGAACACATCGGGACTAATTTTCCTGCTTTTCAATTGCCTCCTGTGTACGTCATCCATGTATCTGACTGGTGCTCTGCTGAGCACTGCTCCATTTCTGCTGCTTGGGGCATTTCAATTATACACTCATATTTTGAGGGAGTGTGGAATCTGAGACAGTAGTAGTCCTTATTGGTCCCCATGGGAATTTTGAATCTGTGACTGTTCCTGTTGACATTAATATCCTCCTTCCCTCATCACCACCCATCAACACAACGTAACCATACTACTTCAAATAGCTTTTAACATCGGTGGCCCATTAAAAAGCTCCTTCAGTCTCCAGTTATAACCTAGGAACAATTGTCCAGCTTTTACTGACATCCTTCAAATTATGCCTTCACCCAACATTGGGTCCAAGAAATGCTGTGTCTTTTAAATAGCCCCACCTGCAGTCAGGTTGGAACCTCACAGCCCTACCCATTTGGGTCAGAGAAATGTGTATCATGAACAACAGAGGTTGGCATAACACACCACCAATTTAGTGTTAACCACTGATTTCAGTGAACCTCATAACATTAAGTGTTGCTAACTCATGATGCTGTTTAATATCTGCTTTGCCTGGAGTGGTGCAGTCATGACTGAAAATTCAATGGGTGGCAACTGATGTTAGGTACAAGTGGCAGATTTTGAGGTGGTCCTTGAAGGTGGGGAGCGAGAAAGCCAACCGAAAGGGCTTAGAGAACGAGAGTGCAACCAAAACAGCTGATGGCTCTGCAGCTCCAAGCATGATTGAAGATCAGAGGAGGCCTCAATCAGAAGGATTGTAGATTCAAACGGAAGTAGAGAACTAAACATGATTGCAGAGATTGAAAGGGGTGAGGCAATGGAGAGATTTGTAGAAGAGGTGAAGGGCATGCGGCGGGTGAAGGTTAATGAGGAAGGGATTAGAGGGAAACGGGATTCCGTGGATGCAGAGAGTGCACTGTGGTTGCCAATTTGTGGAGGGCAGTCTGGGGTATGCAGGAAAGGAGCATGCTGCAGATTTGAAAGATCTTGCAGGAGCAAACAAGAGTGCGGAGACATTAGTTTTCAGGGCAGCAGCAATGATGTTCAGGCAGTGGACAAGGAGAAATGGCTACAGAGTGTAAGTGGAACAATTTATGTGAAACCATGTGTCCATGGTTCAGTGTATCTGGAACAAATGAGAAATAGTCCTACCAGTCTGTGCGGTGTTTTAAAACAGATCGTCCCCTCTTGCTTTAACCTCCTGCCAGGCGTCTCCATTCTGTCCTTTATGACCCACCTTAAAAAAAACACATTTCTTTGACCAAGATTCTAAGGGCCCCTCCTCATCTCTACTTATAATTATTGTCAATACATTTCCTCTGGTGACATTTGAATTTATATTTTAAAAATATAGCATTCAGCGAGCATGGCGTGAGTACCTGCAGCGCCAGGAGCCCCTCCGACACAGCTGCATGGAGAAACGGAGTCCCTCACCACCTTCCGTGTCATCAGGAAAGATGAGCACTTCTATCAGCATGAACACTGTCTCTGATGGCAGCACTCCTGTAAGTGACCACCCTTTCCTTTGTTTAGCTCTGCCACCTGCTGGATATGGTCAGCAAAATGCTGAGAATCAATTAACTGAACCGAAGGTATTCGGATTGTTGCACTGATGATAATTACTTTGCATTTTAACCGAGTTATTTGTTTGGATTTGCTTGCTTCATTCTATTCTGTGTCCGGAGTTCTCAATGTTTTGCTGCCCTTGGTGTTTGTGGAATGCAATCCACTGAAGGCTGTTTGAAAAGGATTGCTTACTTCTCCCAATGCTGTAAATGATGAACATCCGTCACTGTGCTAAGAATCAGCTAAGTGTCATCAGGTACAACCTGATGTTGAAATCAACAGCGGAGCAGCTTTGTTACCATTTCTTCATGTAAGGGACATGATTTTACTGGCACAAAATGCAGGAATCAAGATCAGTCTTTCTGGAATTGTATATGGAATCTGTGAAAATGTAACGGCTAACAGTTCAGTAGTGAACTGTTAAATGTGCCACCTTTTGGGTGAGAGGTCAAACAAAGATCGTGCCTACCCTCTTGACTGGTTGTAAAAGATCTGGCTGAGTTATACCTGAGAATACTTAACATTGACTGTATACTGGAAACACAAAATGTTTCACTGCCCTGCAGCAAGGCCATAACTTTGAACAAAACAAAGTTTACACAGAAGTGAACACAAAAAGATCCTCTATAGGGTGATGGGTTTGTTTCATTTTGGGTGTTAGGCTGAGTACCAGAATATTACTTTCTTGGTCTTTTTCAATTTGGGATTTTGTGTTGTGTTATCCCAGGTGGTTTTATATGATTCAATTGCAGTATCCTGTTGCTGGTAGTCATCTTTTCTTTGGGCTTTTATTAGGCTGGGCTTTTTTTGGACAGGGCAGATGTCCCACTGCAGGAGCTGAAGAGGGGAAGGGTGGTGGTGGGGTGGGGGGGGGGGGGGGGGGGGGGGACAGCATCAGGAAAGGGGGAGGGGTGTTGGGGGCACCCTGCTTTGCCAGAGCCTGGGATCAGGCTCGACCCCAAGAGCTGTCAGCCCAATGAGAAAGCCGGCAACTCAACAGCCTCAACAACACCACCGAGAGTAGTGGCCAATACTGTGTCTGCACCCAGGGAAAGAGAGTACATTGATGGACACCCACTCTCAAAGTAAGGTAGTGTGTGGCTCCAGGGCTAGCCTGGCAGGCTATTTAATAACGGATATAAATGCATTAGAAGCAGTTCTGAAAAGGTTCACTCAGCTGATTCCTCGAATGAGGGGGTTATCCTATGAAGAAAAGTTGGACAGGTCGGGCCTGTATCCATTAGATTTTAGTAGAATGAGAGGTGGCCTCATTGAAATATATAAGATCCCGAAGGGACGTAACCGTGAATGTTTCCTCTTGTGGAGATGTGCAGACATTTTTTTTTACAGGCTTGTGAGCCTGTTGAACACTCTTCCCCGGAGAGCAGAGAAGATCATTTAATGTTTTTGAAGCTGAATTAGAAAGATTTTTGATTGACAAGGGAATCAGAGGGTGGAGAAAGGAAAGAGGAGTTGTGGCCGACAGTGAGATCAACCATGACCTTATTTAATGGCGCAGGCTCGAGGGGTAGGCAGTGCCAATGCCATGCTGGCAGGGCTTTTCATGGGTCAAACTATGCCCAGAAAAGAGGCAGCTTCCACTCTCTGAAGCCTGCTGGGAGATGTCCCAGATTTGACCGGATGGTAAAGTACCAGTGAAGGCAGGAAGAAGCCCTAATCATCTCAATTGAATTCCGGGCAGACAAGCTGCTGTGAGTTTGCCACTGCTGGGAAAATGGCATGACAGCGGGAAGGTGTTGGGCACACAATCCAATGCCTTCCAACCTCATTGTTACAGCCTTCCCACCTCGGATCCCTGCCTCCAAAGGCCTCATAAAATCCCGGCCATTGTTTCAGGGGGTTAGTGTTTAAATTTAGTCTCCTGAATTCTTGTGCAGTGAAATAAAAAACATTACAATGTTTCCGTTTCACATGAACATTAAAACTAAATTAATATTTTGTAACTAATGCCAGCTCAGGTAGAAATTAATTTCTTAACTGCGCTTTGTTAGTATTTGACAAATGTCGTCAACAGATTTCGAAACTATCATCTGCGTGCAAATAATTATTTGGTAATGCTTAGAACATCAATCTCCTCCAGCCTTAAATTTCTATCAAAGTGTAATTTTCTTACCCTGCGTTGTGGAGAATTAAAAAAAATATTTGTTCTAGATGATCCCAGCTGCTCGCCCCAAAGTGGAGTAGCCATTTATGCGATGAAATGCGATTATGGAACCTTTGTTTCCTTATGGTTGTAGTAACTCACATCTTAGGCTCACATCCACAATTAGAATTACCCTATTCTGTATCTAGTAAGATGGCCCATGTATTTTCATTTCAGTTGAGAGCATTTCAGACCCTTTTTTTCAGTAATGGAGGAGTGGAGGGGCTATCATTTATAGCGCAACTAACATATCTGACAGTATCATGTGTAAAGGCTGTTGTTAGAAACGACAGCTACGATGTTCTTACCCATTGTGAATGAAAACATTGAGCATGTGAAATTGGTGTTCACATTGACTTTGTGACTGAAGGGAAGTATGAGCCTATTTGAGTGTCAGATGGAAGAGTGAATGGACCTGGGAGCATAATCTTCCATTTACCCCCTGATCAACAGACATTGATTCAAAGTAGCAGGTGAGTCACAAGGGAAGCGTACCTTTTTTCTCATTTCATATTCTCCATAAGCATCTTAAACAATTAAAAGGTGATTCATTCTCACAGATCTTTGTGCAAGACCTAATTATGAATAGCAGCGTGATTGCCAATCTTCATCTCCAATCACAAGTGGATATTCAGCAGGAGTTACGAGCTCAGATGTATTGTCAAGACAGCCTTCCATTGCATGTCAAATAGTCCAAATCAGAAAGAAAAATTAGCACATTTGTTGCAGTGCCAAGGTAACTATTTCACATTTTCAATTTCTACCATTCATTTTCATCGAACAGAAATAAGTTTTTAATCCTATCCACATGGTTCTGCTCTCTGCATTTTTAGGGAAAATATTTAAGCCGTAATGAATATGTGGAATGATGACTATTGACTAATCATGTTTATAATGCGCTTACTCAAACCAAATTGATTACATCCCACCGGCAAATGATATTGTTGAGTTAACTTTCTTCATATCCATTGATAATTGAATAATTTCTCAGAGTATAATTCATTATATAATTAAATATCCATGTGTGTGACCCTATCAAGAAATTTTTAATGTTACTTTTGGAACGGCGGACTGTAATTTAACCTGTGGAGAGAGAAGGGAGCTAACGTTTCGAGTCTGACCGTCTCTGTCAAAGCTGGAGAGTATTGGAAATAGGGTCAGATTTATACTGTTGTGTGTGTCCGGGGGGGGGGGGGGGGGGGGGGGGAGCGGTGGGGCTGGATAGGGGGCCAGCGATAGGTGGAGATTAACAAAGGTGTTGTGGACAGAAAGGGAATGTAAATGGGGGTGATTAAGGCTAAGAAGGATGCTGATAGTGGCACAAAAAGAGATTAGAATGTGGTACTGGCAGAACAAAGATGAGCAGTGTGTCAACAGGAACAGGGAACAGGTGGTTCAAGTGGGAGGGGGGGGAGACAATGGTGAGGGGAAAACAGATCAATGGAAGAAACAAAAATAAAGTGATAGAAACACAAATGGGGTGAAGGTGGAGGAGAGAGTTCACAGTCTGACATTATTGAACTCAATGTTTTTCTTTTTATAAGTTCAGAGTGCCCAATTGTTTTTTTCCAATTAAGGGACAATTTAGCGTGGCCAATCCACCTACCTTGGCACATCTTTGAGTTGTGGGGGTGAGACCCATGCAGACACGGGGAGAATGTACATACTCCACATGGACAGTGACCATGTGCCGGGATCGAACCCAGGTCCTCGGCGCTGTGAGGCAGCAGTGCTAACCACTGTGTCACCATGCCGCCCCTTTTGAACTCATTGTCAAGTCCGTAAGACTGTGACGTGCTTAATCGGAAGATGAGGTGCTGTTCCTCCAGTTTATGCTGGGCTTCACTGGAACATGGCAGCAGGCCAAGGATGAACATGTGGACATGAGAGCAGGACGATGAGTTGAAATGGCAAGCGGCAGAATGGTTTGGGTCCTGTTTGCGGACAGACCGAAGGTGTTCTGCAAAGCGGTCACCCAATGTGCCTTTAGGCTCTCCAATGTAGAGTAGATCGCATTAGGAGCAGCAAATGCAATAGACCAGATTGAAGGAGGTGCAAGTGAAGCACTGCCTCACTTGAAAAGAGTGTTTAGGCCCTCAGATGGTGAGCAGGGAGGAAGTAAAGGGGCAGGTGTTACACCTTCTGCGATTGCATGGGAAGATGCTGTGAGAAGAGAGTGAGCTATTGGTGCTGTGGTAGGAGGGAACGGTCCCTGTGAAATGCTGACAAGGGAAATGAGGGGAAGATGTATTTGGTGGCATCAGGGTGGAGTTGGCGCAACTGGTGAAGAATTAATTTTTGAATGCGGAGGCTGGTGGGGTGAAAGATGAGGACAGGGGGGACCTTATCCTGGTTGCTGAAGGGACAGGAAGGGGTGAGAGCAAGGTGCAGGAGATGGGTGGAAACCATAGTCGGTGGAAACCAAGATTAAGGAAGAATGAAGACATATCAGCAGCACCGTTTTGGAAAGTTGCTTCATCGGTACAGATGCAATGGAGGCGACGGTACTGGGAGAATGGGATGCAGTCCTGACAGGATGTGGGGTTTGAAGAGATGTAGGCGAGGTATCTGTGGGAGTCAGAGGGTTTGGATGTGGGTAATGGATATTAGTGGACAGTCTATCTCCAGAAATTGAAATAGAAAGGTCAAGGAAGGGAAGGGAGGTGTCGCAGATGGACCATGTGAAGGTGATACAGGGGTGGAAATTGGAAGAAAAATTAATAAATATTTCCAGCACCAGATGGGAACATGAAACGGCCCCGAAACAGCCGTCGATGTGCCGAAAAAAGAGTTGTGGGACGGGGCCAGAATAGGGCTGGAACAGGGAATGTTCCATTACCCCATAAACAGACAGGCAAAACTGCGACTCATGTGGGTCCCAATAGCCACACCTTTGGTCTGGAGGAAATGAGACATAGGATCATACAGTGCAGAAGGAGGCCATTCGACCCATCGAGTGTGCACCGACCACCCTACTTAGGCCGAATCCCCCATCCTATTCCTGCAACACCACCATAAGGGGCAATTTAGCATGGCCAATCCATCTAACCTGCTCACCTTTGGACTGTGGGAGGAAATCGGAGCACCTGGAGGAAACCCAGGCAGACATGGGGAGAAAGGGCACCCGAGAATGGAATTGAACCCGGGTACCTCATGATGTGAGGCAGCAGTGCTAACCACTGTGCCGCTTTGCTGCCTCAATGTTGAAGGAGAAATTGTTCAGTAAGAGGACAAAGAGAGGATGGAGGAGAGGTGTGGGGGATGAGATTATTCAGGCCTCTGTTCGCGGAAAAAATGGAGAACCCTCAGACCACCCTGGTGGGGAATGGAAGTATAGAGTGATTGGCCATCTATGGTAAAGAGGAGGTGGTTAGGGCCAGGGAAATGAAAGTTGTTGATATGATGTAGGGCATCAGAGAAATCGTGGATGTAGGTGGGAAGGTACTGGACAAGAGGAGAGAGTATGTAATCAAGATAGGAAGATAGGAGTGGGGCAGGAACAGGTTGACAAGATGGGACAATCCTGTTTGGGGATTCTGGGGAGGAGGTAGAAGCGGGCTGTCCAGGGTTGGGAGATTATGAGGTTGGAAGCTGTGGAGGGCAGCTCTCCAGAGGAGATGAAGTTAGTGACAGTCCTGGAAACAATGGCTTGATGCTCATGGTCCGGGGGGAGGTTTTAGAAAGTTTCTGAGCATTGGCATTCAGTCTCTGCGAGGTAGTGGTCACTAGACCATAGAATTTACAGTGCAGAAGGAGGCCATTCGGCCCATTGAGTCTGCACCGGCCCTTGGAAAGAGCACCCAGCTATGACACCGAGATTGTGACCGCCGCTGGTATCATGCCAAATCGCAATTCTCCGGTGCCTCGACAGCAGCGTCAATGTGTTCCACTCCGCACATACAGTAAAACCATTGGCATATTATTGGTGGGCCTGACCCGGTATTCTCCGAGGCCTCTGAGATTCTCCGCCTCCACTGGGGGGAGTTCCCGATGGGCAGGCTCGATGGCTGCTGAGGGGAGGGGGAGGGGGTATGGAAACTGTTCAACATCGCCATAGTTTGCTGACAGTTGTGCCGCTGTCCACGGAGCTTCTGCCAGGACTGAGGGTAGTATCGGGTGGGATGGCCAGGAGGTGGACTGTGTGGTTGGGGTGGACAGGCACGGAACATTACTGCCGCAATCTGCCAGGCAGCCACGCGGCTGCGATTGCTACTGACTGCCCACTGTGAACTTAGTGCCACGGGTCATATGGGTGTTCCCAGGCCACCCCTCTAGATACCCTCTGGCCCCAACTGACCAATCAACATAATGGGCACACTCCAGCAGAGCCAGTGCCATTTTATTGGCTGGGATGAGTGTGTGTGGGGAGTGGAATGGTCATATGGGGCTGCAACTTGTCAGCCTCTCGAGTGCAAATCCTGACCCCGGCGAATACCTACACCATTTTCCATTGGAATCAATTGTGTTCCACGTGTCGCCAGTGCTAGCCCCAACTGGTCCAGGTGCGGTGCCAGTTTTGCTGCCGTAGAATTCCACTAATCCTGTCCCGGCATCAACACTTAGTCTCAGGAACAGAGAATCCGGCCGATTGATTCCAGATCTCTCCAGCTTTGATGAGACATTCAGACTCAAAACATTAGCTCCCTTCCCTCTCCACAGATGCTGACACACCTGTTGCGATTGTCCAGTATTTCCTGTTTTGTGTCAGATTCCAGCATCTGCAGTAATTTGCGTTTATCTTGTAATTTAACCTTTATGTTTCATTAACAAACTTACAATGAACTTAGTTAATTCATTCACTATCCACACCCATTATGATATGAATGATTACTTTCCTAATTTACTTGGATCACTTCAGGACTACGGCCTACTCCACAGTAAGGTTAATATGTTGATCGCGATCTAAGACTTGCCTCTGCAGTGGCTGTATGAGACAAATGGAGGAATATACAACAGACACCTAGTGAAAGATCTGTTATGGAAGACTGTACAGCAACTGATTGTTGAATTCAGACAACATCCTGTTTCCATGGTGGCCTGTCCAGACTAACTTGAACATAGCTTGTGCTGCGCTACAATTGTTTTGTAATAGATTACCTTTTAGATCCAAGGATTTGTACCACGTTCCTGCTGGGGCAGCACGGTAGCATAGTGGTTAGCACTGTGCCTTCATAGTGCCAGGGTCCCATGTTGGATTCCCTGCTGGGTCACTCTGTGCGGAGTCTGCACGTTCTCCCCGTGTCTGCGTGAATTTCTTCGGGTGCTCCGGTTTTCTCCCACAATCCAAAGACATGCAGGTTAGGTGGATTGGCCATCCTAAATTGCCTTTCGTGTACAAAAAGGACAGGAGGGGTTATTGGGTTAGGGGGATAGGGTGGAAGACAGGGCTTAAGTGGGTCGGTGCAGACTCGATGGGCCGAATGGCCTCCTGCCCTGTATGATCTATGTTCCGTATATCATAAGATAATGTTAAGAAATTGGAATGTTGAGCATTTTATTTTCTTGATTTTCTGAGATATCTTTAAAAGAGTTGATTTGCAGTCCAGGTTTTCAACCTACCCATTGAACTAGCATTAATCAAAAGTGGAGGTGGATTTGAGACCAGGAAGGGATCAGCCATGACCTGATTGAATGGCAGAGCGGGCTCGAAGGGCTGAATTACCTACTTTTGTATTCGTTCATGGGATGTGGGTGCCGCTGCCTGGGCCAGCATTTATTGCCCAACCCTTCTGCTTCTAATTCCTGTGCTTCTATTGTTCAATGAGCAGCCTGACTAAGATTAGATCATTTGAATAATTTTCCATGTCCTATGTAATTTAGGAAAATATGAACACATGAATTAGGAGAAGGAGTAGGCCACTTGGCCCCTTGAACATGCTCCACTATTTAATAAGATCCGATTGTAACTTCAACCCACATTCCTGTCTACCCCCGATAACCTTTCACTCCCTTGTTAATCAATCTAGCTCTACCTTAAAAATATTCAAAGACTGCTTCCAGTGTCTTTTGAGAATGAGCAACCCTTATTTTTAAACAGTTCTACATTCTCCGATGAGAGGAAACACCCGCTCCACATCAATCTTCTCAATACCCCTCAGGATCTTACCTTTCCTCATAATCCAATCCACCCATTCATGGTATTAGTCAGGTAAACCTTCTCTGAGCTGCTTCTAAAGCATTTACATATTTCCTTAAATAAGGAGACAAATACTGTACCCAGTACTCGAGGGTAAGGGGGGGGGGGCGCAATGGAAAGGGTGGGGAGAGGGTCTGGGAGAGGTGGGGAGAGAAGGGTGGCACAATCAGGAGAGTGGGGCAGTTGGGAACACTTATGTACATCGTTAAAATCTGTTTGACCTCGACCAATATGGCATTTTGGCATTTTCCTCCGCAATGCGGGGTGAGCAACAATCCCATGTCCCATCTCCCCAGTCATGGAGGTCCTGCTCCCCCACTCCCCCCCTCCCCCCCCCCACCCCCCCCTCCCCGCCCCCCCCCAGCACACCACGTGCAGGTGATGAGTGTGAGCGAGCACTCAGCAGGCAGGTATGGGTCAGACTATGGCATTGAATGAAGAACTCTGGCGCTGAGCTCTCTGCAGATTATCATCACCCCCTGCCCTCGACCGTGGCCCGTTGACAATGCCGACACAGTCTCATCACCCTGGAGTGATGTTACACATACCCTGGGAGGGTAGGAATTGGTGGGGGGGATGGGGGGAGGGAAGGGGGGGGGGGTTGGGGAGAGGGGAATGATGGATGATGTCACATCCTATGTGAAGTAGGCTTCGGGCTTGCCAGACCCTCACCACTGCCGCCTGTCCTCCATCCGCCGGCAGGTCCTGTTGGCACCTCCCCCCAGGTCCGGCACCTCCTCATCGTCGTCCTCTGAGATGGCAACATGTCCCTCCCGATCCACTGCTATCACGTCGCCCCGCTGCTGTGCCAGGTTGTGGAGGATTCAGCAGATGACCACGGAGTGGGCAGTCCTCTAGGGGGTGTACTGCAGTGCACCACCAGAGGCTTTCAAGGACTCAGAACCGCATTTTGAGGAGTCCAAAGCACTGCTCAATGACAGACCGGGTGGCCGCATGGCCCACGTTGTATCGGGTCTCCGCATCGGTCACCGGCCTCTGTAGTGGCATAATTAACCAAGTCCTCAGCGGGTATACCTTATCCCCCAAGAGCCAACCAGCCATCCTAAGGTGGTCCTCGAAGAGGCCGGAGATGTCCCACTGCCCCAAGATGTAGCTGTCGTGCACACTCCCTGGGAAGCATGCACACACGTGCATGGTCTTCATGTGGTGGTAGCACATAAGCTGGATGTTCAAGGAGTGGAACCCCTTCCTGTTGATGAAGGGCACTCCCAGGTGGCCCACTACGCACAAGGCGACATGAGTGTCATCTATTACCCCCTAGAACTGGGGCAGTCCGGCAATGACGGAGAATCCTGATGCCCAGGCATCTTGTTGGGCCTGGTCCAGTTTATATAGTTTACTCCCCGGGCAAACAGGTCATCTGTGACTTCACGGATTCACTTGTGGGCTGTAGCTTGTGCGATGCAACACAAGTCTCCCTCGAGCCCTGGAATGCTCCTGAGGCGTAGAGGTTCAGGGCTGCAGTGACTTGGACGGTCACCGGGAGCGGGTACCCTCTCCTCCACGTGGTGCCACCTCTGCAAGGACATGGCACAGGTGCCGCACCATCTCCTTGTTAAGGCAGAACCTCCTGAGCAACATGTGCCACTGGCCCTGCCATTAAAACTGGAATGGAAAACCTACCCAACCCACTTCTTAAGTAGCCTGGTCTGGTCCTTGACACGCAAGTCGGTTTCCTGTAAGAAAACAACATCGGAGTTTAGGTCATTGAGATGGGCAAATGCCCTGGACCGTTTTACTGGGCCATTCAGACCCCGAACATTTCAGCTAACCAAAAGAATTGGAGATCTCCCACCACCCCTCAATCCGGAGTCAGCCATTTCCAAAGAGAAATACGAAATTGCAGAGATGCAAACGCAGTATTATAGTTACCAAGTATATATTAATATATGGAAGTAAAATGTGTGCATGTTAGATTTTAATAAAGGTGTAGGAGTGGCGCAGTGGTTAACACTGCTGCCTCACAACAGCAGTGATCCAGGCTTGATTCTGGCCTTGGGTGACTTGTGGAGTTTGCATGTCTCCCCGTGTCTGCGTAGGTTTCCTCCTGGTGCTCCAGTTACCTCCCATTGTCCAAAAGATGTGCAGGTTAGGTGAATTGGTCATGATCAATGTGTGGGGGGTTATGGGGATAGGGCGGGGGAATGGTCCCAGGTATAGTGCTCTTTTGGAGGATCGGCAAAGACTCGATAGGCAGAATGGCCTACTTTTACGCTGTAGGGATTCGATGGAATTTCTTTGATAAGAGAATACAAAAAAAAATGTTTTGATGGAGATCTGAGTGTTCGTGCTTTGGGCTTTAAGATTTCGGAGGTATTCTTTAAAAAAAAACGTAATAACCTTGGGGATTAGGAAATCTCTAAGTTCTATTGCAGATGTATTTTTCTGCATATAAAGCATCTATCAATCTTTAGCTAGTTTAAAATAATCTAATTTTGGACTAGATTTGTTTGCCTCTGCTACATCCTCCTGGGCTTGTGGTACCTCAGTGGAAGCAGCAGATGGCACTCTTGTCTCTTGATAAAATAGGCATGCCCAATACCAAACTAATTCAATTGGATTAAAGGTATTTTCATTACCTGTCCTGGCTGTTTACCATTATAATCACACAGCTTGAACAATCAAGGCAGTATTAGTCAATCCTTTTCACAGTTTAATGCCAATATTCTCATCTTTCGAAAAAAAAGATCCTTCCAATTTATAAGAAGATACTAACATTTTATCATGAATCTCATATTTTAGTTTTCGATGAAAATGTCTTTCAGCCATGTGATTTTATCATTCTACAAGCAGCAATGCCAGAGACTGACCTCATAGGGCCTGGTGTTGAAGCATCAGAGCAAAATCTGCAGGCTACCACACTTAATCAAGAAAGGTGATGGACAATTGGATAACTGTGTGGGACGAGGCAACTCAATAAATGACTGAACACATGTGCCAAGAAAACATTCATCACCTGTGAGACCCCCTGATATGATCATTGTGACTTAAATTTCCACCTGTGAGTGCTACGTCTTGTTACTCCACTACTCCTCATTGACAACTGAATTGCAGGCTGACTGCTTACTTTGATGCCCTGTAGGCCTTGACGGCCTTGGCAGCGTCCTCTGGTCACTGTGTAGGCCCCGTTTGGACAGGAGAGTCCAGGGCACTCCTCAATCATCATGGTCCCTTGCTGGTCCTGGCGTACGCCATCTTCCCGCCCCTGCTGAGGCAGTGCTGAGCCTGTCTCGGCCTGGATTTCACACTGACCAGCTGTTAATTGACCAGCCAGCATGAAATTGATGTTGGGCTGATTGCTGCCGGCAGTAGTTTGCACTTCCACCTCCGGTCCTGTTGATCGTGCTCACTTGACAGCCTGAAACCTCAGGCGCATGTCACACACCATCTTGACTTGCATATGTTGCTGTTCCTTCACCATTATTGGGCTAAAAGCCTGGAATTCCTGGAATACCACCAGCTTAGGAACACAGTTACCACCACAATGACTGCAACAATTCATGGAGAAGCTTCACCGCCACGGGAAATGGAGCTGGAATAATAACTGTGAGCTTGCAAATGTTACGCATATCCTGAGGAAAATTCAACCACTTCAACTAGCATACAATCCAGCTGGTAATCGCATTCTGTGCAAATAAATACTTGACACATCCTTCTTCAATTTGTTCTTTTCAATCTTGAGCCTATACTAACTATGCCTGCTGTGCTGATGTAAGATATAATATTGGAATTATTTTCTTAGTTGTGTAGAATTTAAATATTTCTGTTGATGTGACCTCTTCTGAAGAATGGGAGGACACACGTGAAAGTGGAGCTCAGACCACAAACTGATCAGCCATGTTCTTATTGAATGATAGCACAAGGCTCAAAGGGCAGAATGGCTCACCCCCACCCCGACAGTCCTTCTTCCCATCTTCACCTTATTCTCAATCTGTGTCCCCTAGTTGAAGACCCCCCCACAAGGGGAAGCATCTTCTCAGAATCCCCCCCAATCAAGTCCCATCAGGATCTTAAGATCACATCTCATTGCGCTATAACCCAATGGATAAAGGCCCAGCCTGTTCAACCTTTCTTTGTAATATAGACCCTTTAGCGCACAAAATGATGCATCTGTTAGGGAGTTGATGAGTATAGAGAACTGATGTTACTCTGGAATCACTCTCCAAAGTTGAAAACCTATGATTCAAATACCTCAAAGTAACTCTTTTAGTGAACATGAGGAGTGATTTTAGTTGTGTTGCAAAAGGGGCAGGTGTCCATCATACCCACCCCAAGGCAGCATAAGTGATGAACCTTATTCTTGGTTGAGTCTTATCAGCAGAATATTGAGAGCGGCCAATATTCAACAAACCAGCCTGAGGCTGCAGTTTAAGTATTTTAATAAGACCCCTGTTATGGGCCAGAATTTAGAAAACTCCAAAGTATATCAGGGAGATCACCTGACCTACGAATTTTAATAGATTTTGGTTATGGGGAGCACAAGGGTCCACTCTCCAGGTGTTATGCAACAGAGACCTTAAGTATTTT
The DNA here is from genome assembly GCF_047496885.1 of Scyliorhinus torazame. Classification (NCBI taxonomy): domain Eukaryota; kingdom Metazoa; phylum Chordata; class Chondrichthyes; order Carcharhiniformes; family Scyliorhinidae; genus Scyliorhinus; species Scyliorhinus torazame. Next base: position 92,580,982 of record NC_092720.1, on the reverse strand, counting down.
TGAAACGAAACAATGTTTATTCTATGAACTCAGTTAACATTTTATAAACACACAGTAAACATCTTATCAACTACCAACACACGTAACCCCACAGATACAATACTCTACAGGTAACCCTTAATACCTTTCCTAGTAACATTCATAAGTTAAATCATTTTTTAACAAAGACAGCAGGTTTAAATTCTCTACAGAAACAAGTATTACTTTGAAATCATCAAGTGATCTGGAGACATTCTTTAGAGAGAGAGAGAGAGAGAGAGATACAGCTTCTTGTTTGAATGCAGCTCTCCAACTCAAAACGAAACCAAAAACAGAGCCACAAAGCAGCTTTTCAGCTCAAAACGAAAGTAAAAAGACAGACAGCCCGGCTCCACCAACACATTGACATCACTGCAGCTTTTTGACAAACACCCATTTCTTAAAGGTACATCCATCTGACACCCCCATCTTTTTTGGAAGGAACGCGAGTTACCCATTTCGAAGACCACCCGAAAGTTGAATCATGGAATGATACAGCACAGAAGGAGATCCTTCATTTGTTAGTGCCACCTCACGCCCACTCCGCTGCTATTCCTCCATCCCCAGCTTTTTTCTCCAACCCCTTTTTCAAGTTGGTTTGAATGTGATTCTACCACCCTTTCAGGCAATGCATTCTGTATCCCAATGACAATTGGGCCTCAGGCATGTATTGGATGGTTTTAATCTTTGTCTGCCCAAGTCCCATTTTTGAATGTAATTGGGAGGGGGAGGGGGTAAGGCAGACAGTCATCACCCCCATAGAATTTAAAAACTCAGCCTAGTTGGCTCATTTTACTCTCCAATATACAATCAAATAAGGTTAGATTGGAGAAGACAGAATGTAGATTACAGTTTTAGTTCTGAAACTTCTGTCCCTGTTGGTGATTTACTGAACTCTTTAGGGTGATTATTTATAAATCCTACACACTGCGAAACACAAATAGAAGTGCCAAAACTGCACTTAAACGTAATGCCTTTCCCCAGGTGTAACAAATTCCTGGGTCAATTTTGGAGGATCGAATAAGCAGAATTGATTTGAATGGTTTTTGTATATCAGGCGAAAACCAAATTTTGATTCATTCAAGCTCTGATAAATTTGGAGGTTTCTTATCAATGTTGTAGAATATTCCATTAGTAAATAGAAAAGCTTTTCACATGACTATTACTAATCTCCCTCCTGATCTCAGTAACATTGACAAAGGGATTTCTGTGTCATTTTCAGAGTTGTGTTCAATTGCCCTGGTATTTAAATTGAACTCCAGCGTATTCAGACCTTTTACTGATATTGTGAAAATCATGGTGCTGCATTTAATCGGGTACAGTGAGAATGACCTTCCCCAAAGAGTGAAGATATTTGTCTGGAATTGGCTGCGACAATGCGACTGGATGGAAGTTAAACTCTTGTTAACCTTGATCTTCAGTGGCAAATTCGCACCTTTATCTCCTGGGAAATTGATTAGAATGCGGCGGACTGCGCGCAACAGAGAATCATTATAGACCAAATTAAAAGCCCATGGTGATGTGGTCCTTCTCAAATCTGGAAATGTTTAAAATTGATGTTGGAGGATTGAACAGGCACAGAATCAAATGTAAAGCATCGAATTGCCTTTTCTATCCAGCCAGTTAGTTAATTCGAAGGGCCGCTTCCCAAACCCAGCTGCCACCCCATTTCCATTGAGGTTGCCCAAACAATATGGAAACAATATAGAAAACAGAGGTTTTTGTCCCTCAGTTATTCAAGCAGTTTGTACTATTTCTAATTTGTTACTTGGGTTGTAATAAGATGTAATCAATGACATTGTGATCATAAGTGGCCATGGGCAGGATGCTCCGGCCACGCCCACCGAGCGACCAGAAATTCCCGCCCGAGGTTAATGGACCTTTATATGGTCCGCGTTCCGCCCGCGGCAATCTTACGGCGTGCAGGGCGGAAGAATCCAGCTCCATGTTTACAATGCATTACTATTAACCTTCCCAATAACGTATTGAAAAATAATGAATTTGGATGATATTTAAAGGCCAGGGTTTGGCAAACCTTGTCATTGATATAGATGGCACCACGAGACACTGTCATTACTGCACCACTGAATGATAACAAAATCAGCCAATGAGGTTGACATATTTGCTTCATTTAAACAGGAAACTATGATTCCTGTGATTGCACCAAACACGTTAACCCCATCAGTGTCATTCTGCGACTGTTGAAGTAACCGTGCCACTAGCAGTGGCATTAATACAGCAAATTGAGTTTGACATGGATTTTAAAGGGGGAAGAAGCCATGATGGTTATTTGCATAGCTGTTTGTTCAAAAGGAATGGCAGAGCAGTCTAAAAGGCTGGGGGTTTACAGACCTTAGGGAGCACACTGGGAAGTATAAAATTAGGCGGACGAAGGGCTGGTGAGCCATGCCTGTCACCTTCCAGCCTCCACTGCATTTTACCATAGAATAATAGAATCAGACTTTATAGTGCAGAAGGAGGCCATTCGGCCCATCAGGCCTGCTCCGGCTCATGGAAAGAGTACCCTACTTAAAACCACACCTCCACATTATCCCCATAGCCCAGTAATCGCACCTAACCTTTTGGATACTAAGGGGAAATTTATCATGGCCAATCCACCTAACCTGCACATCTTTGGACTGTGGGAGGAAACCGGATCACACGGAGGAAACCCACGCAGACACCAGAAGAAAGTGCAAACTCCACAGTCATCCAAAGCCGGAACTGAACCCGGGTCCCTGGAGCTGTGAGGCAGTAGTACTAACCACTGTGCCACCGTCTGCCCACAGTACCAGTGGTGGGGAAGGTGACGGTCAGTCTTCCTGCACTTAGGCCAATCAAGGCCCTTTTGTGGCCAACTAAGGGCTTCCGTCGCTGCTGGTAATATATGCAGCTAAAGAGATGGTACAAGGAGGAGGGTTTCAGATTCCTGGGACATTGGGACCGGTTTTGGGGGAGGTGGGACCGGTATAAAATGGATGGGTTATACTTGGGCAGGACCCGGACTGAGATCCTAAGGTGAGTATTTACTAGAGTGGTTGGCCAGAGTTTGAACTAAAATGGCAGGGGATGGGAACTTACGCAAGGAGTCAGAGGAGGGGGATACACGGAGAAGAACAAAAGGCAGAAATGGGAAGAAGAGACGCACTTAGGCAGAAAAATCAAGGGTTAGATTCAAACAGGGCCACAATGAAAAATAATAGGAACGGGACAAGAAATGCTAAAAGGACAAGCCTTAAGGCTTTCTGCCGTAATGCAGGCAAAATTCACAATGAAATGGATAAATTAATCATGCAACTGGATGTAAAGGATATAGTCGGGTTTACAGAAACATAGCTTCAGGGTGACCAGGGATGGGACTTAAACATCCAAGCATATTCAGTAGTTAGGAGGGACAGACAAAAGTAAAAAGCAGTGGAGTTGCATTACTGGTTAAAAAGGAAATTAACGCAAGAGTGATAAAGGATATTAGTTCCCACAATGTGGAATCTGGAAGGGGAGAGATGAGAAACATCAAAGGGCAAAAAACATTGATGGGGATTTAATATAGGCCCCCAAACTGTAGCGGTGATGTTGGGAATGGTATTAAACAGGAAATTAGAGGTTTCAGGAAAGGAACATCTGTAATTATGGTTGACTTTAATCTGCATATAGATTGAGCATATCAAATTATTAACAAGACCATAGAGGAGGAATTCCTAGTGTGTATTCAGGATGGTTTGCTGGACCAATATGTTGAGGAACCAATTAGAGAACAGGCCATCCTAGACTGGGTATTGTGTAATGAGAAAGGAATAACTGGCAATCGAGTTGTGCGAGGCCCCTTGTGGATGAGCGACGGTAATATGATAAAATTCTTCATCAAGGTGGAGAGTGTTGATTCTGAGACTACGGTCCTCAACAAGATTCTATAGATTCTGGGACAGTTCCAACAGATTTGAGGATAGATAATGCAACCCCACTATTTCAAAAGGAAGTTAAAGGGAAAACAGGGAATTATAGATCAGTCAGTCTGACGTCGGTCGTAGGGAAATTAGAGTCCATTATAAAAGATTTGATAGCAGAGCACTTGGAAAACAATGGCAGAGTCAGCATGGATTCACAAAAGAGAAATAATGTTTGACAATACTACTGGAATTCTTCGAGGATGTAACTGGTTGAGTTGACGAGGGGGAGCCAGTGGATGTGGTTTATTTAGACTTTGAGAAGGTTTTTGACAAAGTTCCACAAAAGAGATTAAAACGCATGAGATTGAGGGTAGCGTATTGAGATGGATAGAAAACTGGTTGGTAGACAGGAAACAAAGAATATGGATAAATGAGTCTTTTTCCAAGTGTGGTACCACAGGGATCAGTGCTGAGACCCCAGCTATTCATAGTATGTATCAATGAATTAGATGAAGGAACCAAATGTAATGTCTCCAGATCTTAAGGTGACGCAAAGCTAGATGGGAGGCTGAGCTGTGAAAAGAATACAGAGATGTTTCAGTGTGATTTGAAAAAGTTAAGTGAGTGGGCAAATGCATGGCAGATGTAGTATTTTGTGGATAAATGTGAAGTTATCACTTTGGTAGCAAAAACCAAGAAGCCAATTATTATCTGAGTAACTGTAGATTGAGAGAGAGGAATGTGAAATGAGACCTGGATATCCTTGTACACCAGTCACTGGAAGTAAGCATGCAGGTGCAGCAGGCGGTAAAGATGGCAAATGGTAAGTTGGCTTCATAGTGAGAGGATTCAAATACAGGAGAAATTATTCAGGATCTTGGTGAGACCACACCTGGAATATTGTGTGCAATTTTGGTGGTCTTATCTGAGGAAGGATGTTCTTGCTATGGAAACAGTTCAGAGAAGGTTTACCAGATTGATTCCTGGGATGGCGGGACTGACGTTTGAGGAGAGATTGAGTCGATGTCATAACCAGCATGGGGCTTATGGGGTGACAACAATTAGACTCCCTGTAAATCTCACCGAATACAAGCTCCCCATGTTCAATTATCTCTTGAATAAAGGCGGCCTGTTTTGATACTGACGAGAGAGACCCGGCAGGGATCTTTCATGTATTGTAATTAATAGTTTATTGTAAAAAATATGTGATTTCATTTACACTACTCGGTGTGGACTCCATTGAGGTCTACAAAATCCTCACCGATGGCACGGTGGCACAGTGGTTAGCACTGTTGCCTCACTGCACCAGGGTCCGATTCTGACCTCGGGACTACTGTCTGTGTGGAATCTGAACGTTCTCTCCATATGTACATGGGTTTCGTCCGGGTGCTCCGGTTTCCTCCCACACACCAAAGATGTGCAGGTTAGGTGGATTGGCCATGCTAAATTGCCCAATAGTTAGGTGGGTTTACTGGTCTAGGAGTGGGGGATTGGGCCTAGGTAGGGTGCTCTATCGGAGCAAGGGCCGATGCAGATTCAATGGGCCAAATGTCCTCCTTCTGCACTGTAGGGATTCTATGATTTAAATGTCGGTGAGGATTATATTTGCTGGACTTCAGAAGAATGAGGGACATCTCATAGAAACCTATAAAATTCTAACAGGGCTAGACAGAGTAGATGCAAGAAGGAAGTTTCTGATAGTGGGGGTGTTCAAAACCAGGGGTCATAGTCTAAGGATACGGGGTAATCCTTTTAGGATGTGGTGAGGAGATATTTCTTCACCCGGAGAGTGGTCAGCCTGTCAAATTCACTACCACAGAAAGCAGTTGAGGCCAAAACATTGTATGTTTTCAAGAAGGAGTTAAATATAGCTCTTGGGGCTAAAGGGATCAAAGAATATGGGGGAAAAGCGGGAATAGGTTACGGAGTTGGATGGTTAGCCATGATCATAATGAATGGCGGGGTAGGCTTGAAGGGCTGAATGGCCTGCTTCTGGACTGGATTGGATTTGTTTATTGTCACATGTACTGAGGTACAGTGAAAAGTATTTTTCTACTCTTTATGTTTCTGTGTGCACTCACCAAAGGGGGAGACCACTAGGTATAGTCTGGAGCCTTCCCTACAGACGTGTCGTCTAGCAGCAAAGGTTGCACCCCGCTTAATGACCCCCTCCAGTCATCACCAAGGAACCCTCATCCCTCGCAGGACCTGCTTGGCTTTAGAGAGCTGACCCAATTTGCCTCAATTCTGGGGCCACCTGTTCCCAGCCTGCAGCAGTTCCAGCAATAACCACCACTCCCAGTCACACTGCTGGAACGGAAGAGCTGACAATCCCCCAATTGGCCGGCAGCTCTTGTGGGTGAAATTTCATCTCTTAAATGGACAGAGGTCCCAATGCAGGCAGTTAACTGAGCTTCCATGACTGACTGAAGCACCCAGTCCCCCAACCCCACTCCGACTTTCCAGCCTGTCGACCATCTCCCATAAAATCAGGGCAAAAGTTTCAGCAAATTCTGGAGTTGCATAAGTAATTGCTAAAATTATTTCTGCATGGCTTTCTGTGACTTCTGTATTATAAATATGGCACTGCGATTATGGATGCATCATTATAAAGGAACAAAAGTCCAAACTGGTGAAACTAATGTTAACTTCTTGACCAATTAGTTTCAAATAGCATTGGTGATTCACTGTTACAAAAATAATACAACCACGATTCTGCTAATTTACACATTGACATAGAGTGCAATCTGGAATCAAAGGGAGCCACAGCTTATGCTTAGCATATTACTCAGCCTATTTATGTTACTGGGAGTTTGATTTTAGTTTATAATATTTGTATTGTGGCTATCTCTCTATGTAGGATAGCATCTGATATTTTTAAGGTACCTGAATTATTTTATGTAACTGTAGATTTAAATTATGTTTCATTAAATAGTTCTATATAATTGCTGCAATTAAAAATTGCTGATGCAGTTTACAGTGTTTGCACAGACTTCCTGCTGTGTTCTGCCCTGGGGCAAATTTTAACTCAAGTTCTGCATACGAGGAGCATGATTTGGCTCATTTACACATGTCTGTGCCAGATTCTCCCGGCACCCGTGGCCTACCGGCTGTGCCTGGGAGACCTCACCAGGGCACCCTTTAGTACTGGTCCACACAAACATGGTCCAGCCGTAATGGCACCTGGGGGGTTCTCCCAGGCCATTAGAGACCCCTGGTGGTTGGACTTTGGGCAGGGTGACACCCTGGCACTCCCACTGTCACCAGTATACCTTGACACTGTCAGCCTGGCACCATGGCAGTGCCACCCAGGATGGCACTGCCATGGTGCCTGGGTGGCGCTGTCAGATTGCCAGGGGCACTGACAGGGAGACAGGCTGACAGGTGCCAGTTTGGCAGATAGTCAATACATTGATTCTAATTTTCCAAAATTCCCTGGATTTGGGAAACATAGATCAGAAAATAGAGAATGAAACTCCTTTGTTGAAAAGGGAAGAGAGACAGAAAGCAGGAAACTACAGGACAGTTAGCTTAACATCATAATGTTAGAAGCTTTTTTAAAGACGTTATAGCAAGTCACTTAGAAACGTTTAGGCTAACCAGGCAGAGTACACAATTCATTTTTTCCAATTAAGGGGCAATTTTAGCGTGGCCAATCCACCTACCCTGCACATCTTTGGGTTGTGGGGCGAAACCCACGCAGACACGGGGAGAATGTGCAAACTCCACACGGACAGTGACCCAGAGCCGGGATCGAACCTGGGACCTCAGTGCCGTGAGGCAGCAATGCTAACCACTGCGCCACCGTGCTGCCCCTAACCAGGCAGAGTCAACTTGGTTTTGTAAAAAGTTGAAATCATGAAATTATTGGAGTTCTTTGATGAAGTAAGATGAGCTATGGATAAAGGGGAACCAGGATGATTGTACTGTATTTAATTTCCCGAAGGCATTTGTTAAGATGCCACATCAAAACCTATTGTGAAAAATGATAGCTTGTTTCATGGATAAATATTGGCTTGGATTTAAGGTGACCTAGCTGACAGGAAACAGAGGCTATACATAAATGGGCCTTTTTCTGGTTGGCAGGATGCAACAGGGTTCAGTGCTGGGGCTCCAACTTTTACAATTTATCTAAATGATTTGGATGAAGGGACCAAAGGGTATGAGTCAGATTCTCCGTCAGCGTGCTCCTCCACTTTGCGGGCAGCGCACTCACACTTGCGGATTTCCTGACGGCATGGGGGTCCCCACAATGGGAAACCTCATTGGCCGGCTACCAGGACAGAGGACCCCGCTGCTGGCAGGGGTGTGCTGCACCAGAAAAAGGGTGCAGTGGGACGGTGAATCCCGCCTTTGTTTGCTAAATTGGCTGTGACACAGAAATAAGTTGTAAAGAGGACACAAAGAGGCCACAAAGGAGGTGTGAGGGGTGTGGGCTAGACGGCTGTTTTAAGTTTTATTGGGTATTTGGGGTAAAACTTCACTACAGTACCAGTGCACCAAGGCAAATCTTCCTCCCATCCCACCTCACTCGGCAGTCTCTGCACTCATTCTGGGGCTGTCGATCTGTCCATTTTCAGCCGTTACCTCCTCCCCACCCCATGCCCAGACCGAAAACCTGAGCTTCTGGGCCACTTTCCCCCGGGTCGTGTGTGCGGAGTCTGAAATTATCCAATTCTGTTATGTGTGTGGGTTCATGGCATTTGTTGCTGTGATGAATCAGTTGTCTTGTCTACCTAATCTGGTTCCATTGGCCATGAGGCTGGGATGTGAAATGAATTTTCATATGTGGGGAATGGGAGTGTGGCGGGGGGGGGAAGAGGAGAGAAGTGAAGGGTACACAAGAAATGACCAGTAATTGGAGTTCATGGAGGTCATTGGGAAAATAAAGACTGCCCCAGGATAAGCCAGAAACATGACAACTTTAAAATAGATTGGTGTGTATCACAAGCAATTTGTTCAGCAACACAGACTGAGCACGGTGAAATATTTTGTTTGGAGCTTGACTTGCCTGGAGGCAGATTGACACAAGTAAGGTGACAGCATGAACTTGGAGTCTATTAGCTCAGGGATTTTTGTATAATGAGGAAATGATTAGATGATTGTATATGAAAATGTGTGTCTAAAACTCATAGCCAATGAGAGAAGTCTGAATAATTACTACTCCAGTTGGTCAGTTATATCAAGTTTTATATAACATTAGTGCACCTCCGTTTTAAGGTGCCTACTTCATGACTACTTCTTGAAGGTATTTCTTCTGGAGTCCTTGTTCTCTCCATCTTAGTAATACAGCTTCAGTGCAAGGTGACTTCCATATTGCTGTAACAGTCAGAATGTTGCGCTGCTTGACATTCCAATATATCATGATATTTGAGTTGCTGGGAAATAGCATCAAACCTTTGATTGCAGACTTCCAAAAGCAGAATGTTTTTCCATTGTTGAATGGGGGAGCAACCTGTGTGGACGATTTTGCTCTGCCATGGTAATAATGCAAATTATTAGGATGCTTCATGCTTTTTCCCATCACACCTCGCCAAACAAACTTTGAAAGAATTTGTAGAAACAGGTAGTTAGCCATCAGTAACAAAGGGCACGATTTAATGGGAAAAAATTCAAAGTGTTATTTTGGGCACGATTGGTGGGGTGTTTCTCGATGGCCATGGTGACGAGACAGTGGCCATACTTAATGGCACTTAATGCCAGAAATGAGTCCCCGCAAGCTTCATGACATTACTGGCTGTCCTGCCATCTGATCGCCAGACTCGAGCCTCAGAGCATCTCACTGTTAACAAGAGGGAGCTGCTTTTAAGCGCTCTCTCACCACTCCCAGTCAACACTCAAGCATGACAGTGCTCAGGCGTGCTCCTTGCTTTGGGAATGCCAACCTGGCCAGGCTTCTCGGTGCCGTCTCTAACGATATGCACTCATGCACATAATGAGATACAGACAGGCAGTGACAGGCACCCAGTACAGCCAATCAACACAAAGGACAGAACACAACCAATCACCAGGCAGAACACTAGAAGGTGGTCTCCCACTATAAAACCCACGAGGCATCAAGACTCTGCCTCTTTCCACTGGTGACAACAGGAGTGACAGTCAGGGTGTATATATCAGTTAGCACCTTCTACACGTGGCTCAGAGCTAGTCTGGTCTAGTTAGTCATAGTAAGCACGCTTAGATTAGTAGAGTGTCAAACCCACAGCGAACTGTGTGCACTGCTTAACAAGTTCAATAAAGCATATTGAACCAACACCAAAGTTTGGAGTCCACTTTCAAGTACAACTGCATCCAGTTGCAGTCCGTGTTACCCCAGGGTGATTAACACGACACCGTCAATGAGAGATGGAGCATGCTGTTCCCCCTGAGGGGTCGGAGGGCCAGCAACAGGGCCACCAACACCACCTGGGAGGCAGTGGCAGCGACTGTCAGTGAGGGCAGCATGACAAGGAGGACGAAGACCAACGACCTCCACCGAGCTAGAAGGGTAAGTTACGACCTCTCTCTCCTGGCATAAGTTCTGCCTGCCAACCCTCAAAATCCCAATGCCCTTGAGCTGCATGCCTGAAAATGAAAATGGTTACTCACCTCCTCAGTTCCCCTCAGCAGCCATTGCACCAGCTTCACTTTTTAAAAAAGGAGTGCTAAATGACACCCACGTGATTTCTTGCTGGGGAGCCGGTTAATTAATTCCTGGGAGGCCGTTCTATTTGATATCAATCTCGTTAATAAGATTGAAATTAATGCAAATTTGGGATAATGATACGCTCGCCATATTTGGGCGAGGTACAGAACTCACCATTTAGATAGCAAACTGAATCACACCCAGCGTTAATCTCAATTTTGGCCTTTCCCGCTATTTAATCAGCACATCTAGATCCACGCAGGGTGCAACACTGTGATTAAATTGCACCTAAGATCTCCTGAAGTGATAGTCTTACATACCAGTTCTGCTTAACCCATGGTTAGCTCACAACCTTCTCTTTACAGTCTATTCTTTTTTGTTAATTTGAAATACTCAGGCAAGCTGTGCCCCCATGAACCTCTTCAACCATTAGAAAGCTCACTGACATCAGCATCAATAATGTGCACGATGTAGTGCTTTTAACTTAATAAAATTCCATACATGTCAGAGTCAGGTTGCTGCCAATCCAATTTTATGCTGGAGAGTCTGGTTTATTGTCTGGCAATTAAAGTATGGCGGCATCATATAAATTGGTGTAATCAGTATCTAAATGACCAGAAGAATAGGGAGAGATCAGTGCCACTTGGGTTTCATTTAGAAATCTTGCTTAGATGGACTTAGATAGGATTTCCCAACTACAATGCCAAAAGTGCATTCAATGTTAATTTCATTCATATAGATTAGGAGCTCATGGTTGCTCGGTTATACCATTGAAAACAAACTGATTGAAAGAGACAGCCTGCCAATTTATTCTATCATTTCCAGCTGATCGTTTCAAGTGGTTTTGGTCCTTCTAGGGCAGACTTGAGGTCAATTTTCTGCTGCCTCTTGTTTTCCACATGAGTTAGCTGGTTTGGCAAATGAAATTTGTAGCAAATCCAACAGCTCATCACCTCACTCAATTTTGAACAGGCCTCAAAAGAGACCGTCAACTCTGCACTCGGAAACATGTAAGAATCTAATGGAAATGTTTACATTTGGGACCATTTTGCGATTTTGGCTTGAAATGACGTGTTGAGTGGTCAGATGATGCTAACTGTATAAAATATTCTTCCTCTAAATCTGCTCCTGTCCTAACCCTGAACTACATCTGTCTCTAGTTTCTCTCCTATCTTCCCTCAGCTCATCTTGTCCATGAGACGTACCTTCAGCTCCATTTCCCCTATGCCCACTGCACTGTTGATCACCCAAATCCCTTCTGGGCCCTGTAACTGCCCCCACCCCGCCTCAGCTTATCTGCTGCTGAAACCCTTATCCATGCCATTGCTAACTGTAGACTTGACTATTTCAATGGACTCCTGGCCTAGCTTCCACATCCTACCCTTTGTAAACTTGAGGTCAATCAAAGCTCCTGCACAAGTCCTTTCTCACACCAAGTCCTATTCATTCATCTCCCCTGAGCAGGATGACCTATACTGGCCTTCTGTTTAAGATCGCCTCAATTATAAAATTCTCCTCTTTGTTTTCAAATCGCTCCATGGCCTTGCCCCTCCCTATTTCGGTTATCTTCTTCAGCCTTGCAACTCCTTGAGTCTTTTTTGCACTCCTCTAGTTCTGACTTCTTGAGCTTCCCTGAATTTAATTGGGCTATCACTGGTGGTTGTACCTTCAGCTGCCTGAGCTCAGGAATTCCCTCCCTAAACTTGTCGGCCTCCCGAGCTCTCTTTTGTCCTTGTTCAAATGCTCTTTAAAACCTGCTTCTTTGACCAAACATTTAGTCACTTGCTCTAATATCACTTTATGTCACTTGGTGTCAAATGTTGCTTTTCGTGCTCTTGTGAACACCCTGGGACATTTTATTACATTTTAAGGGTCACATAAGTACAAGTTGTTGCTGTGATATATCAGAAAGAGATCAAGTGGGGGTTTTGCTATAGTTTGTTACATTTGGGATTTTTATTTAATGTATCCCTTCGCATATTGATCCCTCCTTGACAACCGCCTTGAATAAGTCTTCTATGCACTCTAAAGCAACATTGTCTATGCGGCTTTATCTTGTTAATCTCCTGGGATCAGTGAGAATCAGTATTGGAACCAGGCAGTCTCTTAAAGAAGTGGAGGATAAAACCATTATCATCTCTTGCAAGGAAAGGAGTCTGCTCTATTTTTTATGGAACTGATCCTAAATTGTCCTGTCACCCTCACATTATCTCTATGAAAATCAAAATTTGTGGTTTTAAAAACCCAGTCACATCCAGAATTGCTTTGATAGGGCACACTCGAATTCCCAGTAGAATTAAATCAGAGGAGAGTACCTCTAGTGGAACGTATTTGAAATCCAATTATTAAATTCCTGCAAATGGGAACATAGTGCTGCTCTATTCTATTGAAAACTTGAAACTGATCTTTTAACAACATTTGTTTTTATTCAGAAAGAAAAATGTGCACATTTTTTTGTGTGCAGACACTGTATAATTTTGTTACATATTACAATATGTGGCATAATGGAGTTCTCAGACTGAAGTGAGCATTATGAAATACAGTTGTGAATACAATGAAACCAACATCCTTTTTATTGTTACGATAAATCTTGCTGTTTTTATAGATTATCATAGAATTTACAGTGCAGAAGGAGGCCATTCGGCCCATCGAGTCTGGGGCTGGGAAATCTAGCCCAGTATCTCCCAGTATCTGCATTCACAATTTGGACATTACCTCTTTGAATCTGCTCATAATTTACAGATTCTCCATGCATTCCCCCCAAATCTCACAACCCCTGTATTTATCATAGGGAGAGCTTCATTCTGGCATCCATGTGGGAAAAGGTGGAATTAATCTTCTAAGTTCTAACAATGACAATTACACTAACTTGGTGTTCATAATTGAGTATTATTAATATTCCCCAAAAAATGACACCAGTTTTGTTGAGGGGTATCCTGTAGCTGAGAAATAGGAGGGAGGGCCAAAGATCCTTGAGATTACAATGTGGTGGTGGGAACAGAAGCTATTGTGTGGGATTCTCTGGCTACAACTGGACAGGTTAATGTGCAGTCAAACAAGCACACAGCTGGATAATAAAGAAAAGGCATTGGAGGAGGATGGTGTTGCCAACTATGTCTAAGGCTGTAGTCCGCTTGAGAGGATGAGTGCCTCACAGTCGCAGTAGCAAAGGATGCAATGAGTTCATCCAGGACTAACTTCGGATATCTGACCACTTATTGTCTTCTCATTCCATGTATTGTTTCATAGGAGTGAAATACATTAATTTAATGAAGTCCAGGGAATGTCCATTTTTCTCCATAATTAGCAACCGGAAAAAGAAATTGCTTTCTCAGAAATTGTCCATTTAAAAACCCCTGGGTTACTGTAACTTTATTAGAAGCCATAGATTATGGAGCAAAAGAAGCAATGCTCCATTAAAAAGGAATTTCACTCCTTGGTGCGTACATAAAAGAAGAATTGATTGAAAAGAAAAATTAATTCTATGCTTTAATTTTCTAAAGATAGATCTTTTGGTGGAACAGAGCCCTCGAGCAACAATTTTGGGATTATTACATTCTGTATGCTTCAGAAGGAACTCTAAATGTTAGTAGAGGAGATTTTACTGAATGTTGTAATTTAGTTACTCTGCAAATACTTTCTTGTGCTGATAACAAAGAGCTGGCAAAGGGAAGATAATCTCATGTGCAAAATATTCAGGATGTTTATGACTAGTATCTACATCAGAAATCATATTGTGGACCTCTCTGACTCACAAATAATATTCAGATCATACAGCTCAAGCTATAAACTCTGAGTCTAACTCATTAAGTAGCACGTGCAGCAGATTTCATTATTCTTGATTGTTGTTTCCTCACCCATTTCCTTAAACAATGCCAGTGCTCTTGCAATTGTGAAATTGTATAAAATACTTCCACCAGGCATAGCTGATTATTTGCATGATGAATAAGAAAGTAACTAAAGGATCCCTGTCGCTTTGTGACTTTGAGGTAGCAATTAGGCCAGAGGAAGATCAAAAGGGATGTCTTTCACTTAGATAAATCTGACAATCCATTTTGGGTTGAAAAGCATGTTTACATCTACGACAAGCATATCTCTCAAGTGATGGGTGACGACCTTCCTCCTTGGTGGCTAACAATCCCAAATCGCTCTGTTTTCAAACAACAACGTAGGTGAATCTTGGTCCTAACACATTAAATGGTCTACATGGCACATTTACTCTTTGAAGGAGTAATTTAATCTGTCACCCTACTCTTGATCATCAGCAAAGAGAAGGAAAGTGTCATCGACAGTGCTATCACGCAACATTTACTCAGCAACAACCTGTTTATTGATGTTCAGTTTCGGTTTCATCAGGCCACTCGGTTCCTGAGCTCATTACCTTATTGGTCCACACATAGACAAAGAGCTGAATCCCAGAGGAGTGATGAGCCGACTGTCCTTGATTTCAAGACAGTGTTTGATAGAGCATGGCATCAAGGAGCCTTAGCAAAACTGGAAGTAAATGAAAATCAGTGGAAACCTCACCACTGGTTGGAGTCATACCCAGCACAAATGAAGATAATTGTGCTTGTTAGAAGCCAATCATCTCAGCCCAATGCATCAGGAGTGGGGATGTTTGCTGACGTTCAACACCATTCACAACTCCTCAGATGATGTAACAGTATGTGCCTGAATGCAGCAAGAGATGGACTACATTCAGGCTTTGGCTGTTAAATGGCATGTAATATTCATGCCACTTAAATACCTGGTAATGATTATTCCAACAGGAGAGAATCTGACCATCTGCCTTTGATATTCAGTGGCATTACGGTTGCTGAAGCCCCCAACATTCTGAAATTAATATTAACCAGAAACATAACTAGACTGTGACTAGAAAAGCAGGTCAGCGGCTGGGAATTCTTCATTTGAGTATCGCTGGTGAGTAACTCACCTTCTGACTCCCCTAAGCCTGTCCACCATCTACAAGGCACAAGTCAGGAATGTGATGGAATACCCTCCATTGGCCTGGATGAGTACAGTTCCAACAATACTGAAGAAGCAGGACACCATCCAGAACAAAGCAGCCCGCTTGATTAGCATCCTATCCACCACATTCAACATCTACATCTTCCAGCAATGGTGTAGAGTGGCTGCAATGTGTACCATCTCCAAGATGCACTGCAGAAACTCTCGAAGGCTTCTTCCAAACGCATATTCTCTTTCACATCGAAGGACAAGGGCAGCTGGCACATCACTCGCAGGTTTCCCTGCAAGTTGCACACTATTCTGACTGTTCCAAAGAAGAGTAATTTTGGACTTGAAATGCTAACTCTGTTTCTCTCATCAAGGATACTGCCAGACCTGCTGGGTTTTTATTGTTATTTTAACAGTGAACTAAATCGCTGTTCCTTCACATTCACTGGGTCAAAATCCTGGCACTCCCTCACCAACAACACCATTTGTATGCATACATTTAATGAACAGCGGTAGTTGAAGAAGGAGGCTCACCACCACCTTCCCAAGGGCAGTTAGGGATGGGTAATAAATGCTGACCTTGCCAGTGATCCTCACATCACAATAATTAATAACAAAACATCATCTTCAGACATTGGAGGCAGGGACAGGATGGTAGCATAGTGGTTAGCACAATTGCTTCACAGCTCCAGGGTCCCAGGTTCGATTCCCGGCTGGGTCACTGTCTGTGCGGAGTCTGACGTTCTCCCCGTGTCTGTGTGGATTTCCTCCGGGTGCTCCGGTTTCCTACCACAGTCTATAGATGTGCGGGTTAGGTGGACTGGCCACGCTAAATTGCCCTTAGTGTCCAAAAAGGTTAAGTGGGGGTTGCTGGGTTACGGGGATAGGGTAGGTACGTGGGCTTGAGTAGGGTGCTCTTTGTAAGGGCTGGTGCAGACTCGATGGGCCGAATGGCCTCCTCCTGCACTGTAAATTCTATGATTCTATGATGATTGCTAGTATATGCTTGTCATGGTTTGGGACATCTGAACCTCACCAAAGTGCCAGTTCCTCATATGTGAACCCAGACAGATTACACTATTTGGAGAAGCAATGAGATAGCACAAAATTAGAGCCAAAATTAAATGCTAATGTCTTTACTAGGTTTAGTTGGAGTTCCAGTTAACAATATAATATATCCATTAGCAATACAACACATCGCTTAGCCAAAAATACATTACATGTTAAACATACAATCCTCCGGTGGACTGGTCATTTCCCATGGGTTGTACTCTTAAGAACTTAACCAAGTTGCTTGAATCACATTCAACAATAATCTTTATTCCCTTCTTTCCAACATGGACATGGATATTCTGTTGACATGATTGTACTGACTATCAAAATTGTCCAATTGTGTCATTCTTTGTTTAAACTATGATATTAACGTCTGTGCTGATGTAAATTTCTCCTCAACTTCCTTCAGTAATTTCCCATAATTCTTAGATGCTGCAGATGTCTTTAAATCTGCAACTAGCACCTACAACCAAAACTTAATTTCTTGTTACCCATTTCAGGACCCCTAAGATAATTAAATCAGGGGCAAAATTCTCCCGAAACGGCGCGATGTCCGCTGACTGGCGCCCAAAACGGCGCCAATCAGACGGGCAACGCGCCACCCCAAAGGTGCGGAATGCTCCGCATCTTTGGGGGCCGAGCCCCAAAATTGAGGGGCTAGGCCAACGCCGGAGGAATTTCCGCCCCGCCACCTGGCGGAAACGGCCTTTGTTGCCCCGCCAGCTGGCGCGGAAATGACATGTCGGGGCGGCGCATGCGCAGGAGCGTCAGCGGCCGCTGACAGTTTCCCGCGCATGCGCAGTGGAGGGAGTCTCTTCCGCCTCCGCCATGGTGGAGACCGTGGCGGAGGTGGAAGGGAAAGAGTGCCCCCACGGCACAGGCTCGCCCGCGGATCGGTGGGCCCCGATCGCGGGCCAGGCCACCGTGGGGGCACCCCCCCCCCCCCCGGGGCCAGATCGCCCCGCGCGCCCCCCCAGGACCCCGGAGCCAGCCCGCACCGCCTTGTCCTGCCGGTAAATAGGTGCTTTAATTTACGCCGGCGGGACAGGCAATTTATCGGCGGGACTTCGGCCCATCCGGGCCGGAGAATCGACCGGGGGGGGGCCCACCAACCGGCGCGGCGCGATTTCCGCCCCCGCCAAATCTCCGGTGCCGGAGACTTCGGCAACCGGCGGGGGCGGGATTCACGGCAGCCCCCGGCGATTCTCCGACCCGGCGGGGGGTCAGAGAATGTTGCCCCAGATGTCTCACATTACTAGTTTCCCACAAGTTTTTGCATGGTGAATTAAAGGCAGTTTTTTTGTTACTAAAAAGTCCAGAAAAACGCACAACACTAAACCTCTTTGCATTTCAAAAGAACCCAAACCCTGACATCATCAATCTTTGACAACAGGGGCGTCATTCTCTGCCGGCGGGAGTCTCCGTTTTACCGGCGCCCGGGGGTTTCCCGACAGCGACTTTCAAAACATAACGTTTCACTGAAGTTATTTGATTGCATCAATGCAAAACTCAACTGTTGTTGGTTTCAGCCCATTTATGACCCTTGTGCCCCACAGCCAGATACACTAGAGCCTGAAAGTGTCGATTGTAATCACGGTTCAGTGGTTTGTTTATCCGTGGAAGAAGCAAAGAGTACTTCTCCACATTAGCAGGACTGCCGATGCCCCCCAGATTCAATAGTTTCCTCAAACCTTAATTACAAATGTCACTTAAAGTATGATTAAGTTAGTCAAGATTCTTAGTGTTAATGGCCTTTGCAAACTCGTTTTAGTACCCTTTCAACGGCAGCATAATTATATAGTGTCTTTAATATAATGAATCATCACCAGGCGTCATTCTGCATCATTCTCAGGAGCATTATAAGACACTGTGGCACATTAAGAGATGTTAGGATAGATGACCAAAAGCTTGGTCGGAGAGGTAGGTTTTAAGGAGCATCTTAAAAGAAGAAAATGAGGTAGAGTGGCAGAGAGTGTAGAAAGGGAAGTCCAGAACTTTGGGCCTAGGCAACCAAAGGCACAGCCTCAATGGTGGAGAAATCATAATTTGAAATGCACAGGAAGCTAGAATTGGAGGAGTGCAGATGTTTTGGAGGGATTACAGAGATGCGGATAAATGTAATGCTAATTTCAAAGTAGCCACTATTGTTTTCAATTACATCAAGGGTGAACTTGTTTATTTGAGTCATTAAAGCAGATCAGTTTTTTTCACAAAATGACAGAATTGTTACAGTACACAAAGAAGTCATGCAGCCCATCATGTCTGCAGCAGCTCTTCAAATGAGCAATATGGCTTAGTGTCATTCAATAAATGACCAAACAGCAATTAACTCGGTGCATTGTTCCCACTCCCATACTTGTATTGGAAGTTCAAGGTTTCTATTTGAATTTACAGTTTGACTGATTGAAATGATCTGAAAGTCATTTAGCAGATCATGCAATACTAACTCCTGAAATAGAAAAAATAGTAAGAATGCAAATGGTTGTCAATCAGAATTGTACTACTGCAGTTGTAATTTAGTGGATAACTTCCATTCAAGGGAACATGCATCATCCATTGGGAAAATGTTAAAAGGAAACTTTGATTATTATGCACATCCCATGGATTATACAAAAATTGCCCCCTTGTACAAGTGTTAACTTGCCCATTTCAGCATCAGAAAGGCTTGACAGTCTCCTGCAAAAGCACTGGAAATAAAAAAGGTTAAAGAAAATTAGTTAAGCATGTTTAACTTGAGAGCAAATGAAAAGGTATAACAGTAACTCAAAAGAACAATATAGAAAATAAGAATGTGCTGAAATATAAAGAAAGCAATTTCTGCAGCTATTATATTTAAGTATAGAAATCAAACAACTAGATTGTAGGGAGTTGTTACTGACTTGAGTACCACCATTGTCCATGTGCATTTTCATGACATACAAATGCAAATGCTACATTTTAAGAAGTAATTTTACTGCTAGATGCGTTTCAAGATTGGTAGAGAAATGTCTACACACTGTAAAGCTGAGTTGCAAATTTGCTGTGCCACTTGATGGTTTAGTTCTCTTTCAGCAAGAACATGAACCAAGCAATGCTGTGCTATTGCTTTCTGATCTTGTTTCATTGAACAAATTGAAATGGAATGAAAGCAAAATTGTCCTGATACATAGTGTTTGTATAGATTGAAAAACTATTTTACTAACTTTAGCCAAGTGAGTCCACAGTTGTGTCTCCATGGATTGTCATGGACATGTAGCGTCAGTGTGAATGAAGCACAATGAAGAGCATTTCTGCTTCATAGAAATAGTGTACGAAAGAAATAGAGAACCACCACAGAATTTGACATATGTGTGGCTGTTGCTTTGTGTTGTGTAGGCATAGTATTCCAGTGCGTGAGTGGATTGCTCATTTGGCTTGCTCTCACTCAACTATATCAACAGTTTGTAGAAGGAATCTGATTGCAATTTACCTTATTTATCTTCCAGAGATATCAACAATTGATGCTACAGGTTCAGAGATAACCAGATCATTTGCAGAGGCAAGCAATAGTAACAAACAAAAAGTACTAAGTATAGGGAGAAAAATAACAATACACCAGGGGCGGGATTCTCCGACCCCCCCCGTCGGGTCGGAGAATCGCCGGGGGCTGGCGTGAATCCCGCCCCTGCCGGTTGCCGAATTCTCCGCCACCGGATATTCGGCGGGGGTGGAAATCGCGCCACACCGATTGGCGGGCCCCCCCCCCGGCCATTCTCTGGCCCATGATGGGCCGAAATCCCGCTGCTGGAATGCCTGTCCCGCCGGCGAGAATCAAACCACCTTTCTTACCGGCGGGACAAGGCGGCGCGGGCGGGCTCCAGGGTCCTGGGTGGGGCGATCTGGCCCCGGGGGGTGCCCCCACGGTGGCCTGGCCCACGAAGGGGGCCCACCGATCCACGGGCGGGCCTGTGCCGTGGGGGCACTCTTTTCCTTCCGCCTTCGCCATGGTTTCCACTATGGCGGAGGCGGAAGAGACCCCCTCCACTGCTCATGCGCGGGGATGCTGTGAGCTGACGCTCCCGCGCATGCGCCGCCCGGCAAAGTCATTTCCGCGCCAGCTGGCGGGGCACCAAAGGCCTTTCCCGCCAGCTGGCGGGGCGGAAATCAGTCCGGCGCGGGCCTAGCCCCTAAAGGTGAGGGCTCGGCTCCTCAAGATGCGGAGAATTCCGCTCCTTTGGGGCGGCACATTTTTGGCACCGGTCGGCGTACATCGCGCCGATTGTGGAGAATCCCGCCCCTGAGGTGGGATTAACAGAATCAACATCTTAACATAATGACTCC
Source organism: Scyliorhinus torazame (assembly GCF_047496885.1). NCBI lineage: Eukaryota > Metazoa > Chordata > Chondrichthyes > Carcharhiniformes > Scyliorhinidae > Scyliorhinus > Scyliorhinus torazame. The sequence goes on along the minus strand of NC_092720.1, from coordinate 92,560,144 downwards.
TGGGATGGAAATTTATGGCCGTTCCCGCCGGTGGGATCTTCAGGTACTGCCAACAGTGACCCACCCCACCGCAGATTCCCCGGCAGCAGAGCGGGCGAACAGTGGGAAATCCCGTTGACGGGCGGGATCGGAAGGCACCCACCCCACCGCCAATCTTGCCAGTGCAAACACGTCATGGAGATGGAGTGGTGGAAAAACCCACCCACAAAGCAATAGTGTTGTTGTCTTACATAATTTGGAGCAAAAATCTGACAGGAAAAGAGAAACAAGAGAAGTACCTATCACACATCTACAGCAAGACTAGACATGATGTAAAGATAGTCATGGACAAACATTACCTGGCAAATTTTCCTCTCTTTGTCAAAAGTGAATTGGAAAACACTGCTGAGGTGAAATTAGAGTTTGTTCAAAAAGAAAAATCATGAGCAAAAGGTATTTGAAAAAAATCTGACCGATTCACTGTTTTTTCTTGGATATCTATCAGTTTTGGTCGCAACAAGTTCTGATTTGTGACATCCAAAATGATTTTGCCTAAAAATCCCAAAAATTCATCTATGTTTTATTGGGAGATCTTTTTAATTAATAACGAAAGCTGCTTTTAACCATCTCCACCAGATATAACCGTGCATTGCACTGAATTTCCCTCTTGATTCACACGGATTATAATTTTAGCCAGCTCTTTTGAGCAGATGAGCAGGATGCCTGTCTTAAGATGGCAGAGTCCTATTTTAAATATGCATATTGGTTCCCAACCATGTAATCATGGTTAGAAATACAATTTTAACTTGTGACCTGAGCATGCATCCATACCTGGCATATCTAATGGTAACTGGATCCGGATCCTACACAAATAAGTTATTCTGTTTTCTTGTTGACGAGAGATGGGACCCAACAAGAGTATCTGGCCATATAGGTCTGAAATAGACCCCTCTCAAGGCTGAGCCAGGGACAGAACCCTCTTCAGCAAGGAAGAAGGTGGCGCCAAAGGAAAGGAAGGAAAAGCCTTTAGCCACAAGTCACAAACTTGAAAATAATGAAAACAGCTGGAGTTGGGCAGCTGAAATTTCTCAGCTAACTCCCTAAAATGGTCAAACCTCCCCTCCACAGAGGTCCCCCAAAACACTCCAGATCTTTCACTTTCCAAGATTTAAATGTGGGTCCAAACCAGAAGGCAGTAAAAGGTGATGGTTATAAATCGGGACTAATGAAGATAGGGAAAGGTGCTTAAAGTGCTATCCAAATTGTTTCCAAATTCTAAGAGAGGAGACCACCACTGGGTTTGAGGAAAATCTAGCGGAGGGGAAAGTGCAAGGTGCAGTGACTATGGCAAGAAAAGTCTTACGTGATCCAGGAGCGAGAGTCCATTTGTCCCCAAATATAATCGAGGTCACTGATCCATTGCAGAATTCCTTGGATGTTAGCAGCCCAGTATTAAAACAATAAATTGGGGAGGGTCAAGTCCCCTGACTGTCTATTCCTTTGGAGTAGAATACTATGAATTCTGGGATTCTTACTCGCCCAAATAAAAGCAGATACAATTTGTTAACTCTGATTTAAAAAAGATTCGGGCATAAAAATGGGGCGAACACATTGAAAGAAAAATAAAAACCTCGGGAGCACGTTCATTTGAATTGAATTTTACCCACCAAAGACAGAGGAAGGTTGTTCCACCACGATATCCATTTTAACAGTATTAATCAGGCTTGTGTAATTCAACCTATGAAATGAGGTCCAGTTGTGTGCCACCCAGACCCCAGATAACGGAAGCTTGCATTTGAGAGGCGGAACGATAACGTCCCCAATTGGGCTCACCTCCAGGGGGGTTAGCCGGGAAACATTCGCTCTTGCCTAAGTTCAATTTATACACAGAGAAGAGCCGAAGGTGTTAGCAACTTAATTATGCCGTTGATGGAGGGAGTTGAGTCTGTAATATATAGAAGTAGGTCACTCACATAGAGAGACATCCATGCTCCACCCCATCTCGGCTAATGCTCTTCCATCGAGGGCCTCAAAACTATAGAGAGCGTCTCTATTGCTAGGGTGAAAAAGAGTGGCAAAAGTGCGCAGCCTTGCCTCGTGCCCCTATTCAAAGGAAAGTAATCAAAAGTATAAAGCATTTGTACGAGATAGGACAATATGGACTGCACTCTGTCGGACCCTTGTCCCTCTTAAGGAGCAAGGATATAGAGCCTTGAGTGAGGGTTAGAGGCAGTGACCCTCTGGATAGGGAATCCTTAAACATGTCCAATAATAAAGGTACAAGCTGCTCCGAGAACATCTTGTAAAATTCAGGCAGAGAGCCATCTGGACCAGGAGCATTGCCAGACTGCACCAGCCCAATACATTTTAAAATCTCACTGGGGCGTAACAGGGAGTCCAACTCATTGCTCTTAACCACCCTGACAGTTGGACTGAGTAGACTTTTCATAACGTCAGACATGGCTGAATTATCTGAAGGGGGCTCCAATCTATAAAGATCGTGGTGAAAGGATTTAAAAGTCGCATTGGCCTGGAGAGGGGCGGCAATTAAGTATCTGAGGGATCTCATGGGAGACCGTTTGACGTTTAGTTGGTGAGCCAGGAAACGACTGGCCTCCCGATTACTATAAAAAGTGTCCCTGGAGCATTGTAGCTAACGTACTGCCCTGCTAGTGGACAGTAGCTCGAACTGTGTCTGTAATATTTGCTATTTGGCATTACCTCTGGAGTAGTATAAAGCCAGTACAGGTGATTCACCTCTAGAATGGAATCCATCAGTCTTTGCTGCTCCAGCTTCGTTGAGAAATTGAAAATAAATTAATCAATTTTATGGTTCTAATGGTAATTATAAGTTTCTGATTTTTAAACTGCGATCTTGAGCATTACTATTAATGTTTTCTTTAACTTAATAAAAGTTGTTAATCAGATTTTATTGCTGATACTATGGCTTTTTATCGTGGTACATAGTGGTTTATTAGGTTTGATTGGTTTATTCTCATTAGGACTGTTACTTGTCTCCTGAATTGCTGTTCATCATTTTTGATTCTATTTTTGATGCATGATTGTTTTATTTAATTATGTTTTTATGGGTTTGCAGCCATCCATTATGATTATCGTTTTCTCAGATGAGTTTATGTTTTGCAAATTGGAATTGATTTCATGACCCACCAATCTCAATGAGGAAGGATGCTCACAAAAAGCGCATCCTCAGAATTGAGGGCATGCATCCCATTACTTTTCCACCTTTTCAAATTAATGGCCTGAAAATGATTGGTTGCATGATCATAGTTTTCCAAGAAGTGCATCCTGCAAATTCTGGAAACAGAATTGTGGAGTTGCCTCGGAATCCCTGTCTTGGATTGAATTCTGTTGCTTCTGGTACTGCATCATTTTGTTTAACTGCACATCTTAGTATACCTGATTGTATTGTCTCTGACAAGAATTAGATTCCTTTAACTTTTCAATCATGTGGCATTAATGGTGGTTTTTGTTTTCATTCGGGAGATGCTGCTGTATCGTTTTCTTGGAGATGTTTTGGGCTGGATTGGTGCAGTGGACAGAGGTTAGTGGGACATGTAGATGGAGCTTTAATATAACTGACAATAGCATTGGGTAGAGATCAGCATGAATCTGGAGATTTGAACTATGATTTTACCCTAGCCCATTGGCAAGAACAGCATAGGTTCAGGTCAGACACCTCTTTGTATACCTGCCCAAATTCCTGTTCCATTGCAGAATTTGATCTGAACCTACCATTCGGTTTAAATAACCCACTTGATGCCAGTGATGGAAAGAATCTGATACTTTGTTGTATATCATTTACATTGCTGCACCCCTTTCAAATGCAACAACTAGAAAGCAGCACACAGGATATTTGGATGTGAAATTGTTGGAGGTGTGAAGATCAATTCCCATTCGAGTGTGTGTGGTACATGTTGTATCTACACCACATGGACTGCAGCACTTCAAGAAGATGACTCACCACCACCTTCTCAAGCAAAATTAGGGATAGGAAACAAATGATGGGATAGCCAGGGACACCCACATCTCCATGAAAGAATAAAAGAAAATTCGCACAGGGCCCCAGGTATCAGGGAATTGCCCATCGGAATTTAAACTTGCTGGGAAATTCCCACGTAGGCCTATGCATTAAGACTTCCACAGGGTCTTGGTGAATTATCTATGGTGTGTCCGATCTCTGATGATCTAGAAGATTTGGCCCAATGTTTAAGTTCTGTTTGGGGAGTAAATGTAAGAAAATCCATCCTTGTATATTCATATGCTAAGAATCAATACAAAGGAACCTACATCTTCTGGAAATGGGAAAGGTAAGCAATAGATGGCACTATTTTCACTGGTTTCATCCTTCGAAAACAATGAGCTGTGCAGAATGTACAGCATGTTTTACTGTTGCTGAACTTGCGCTGCTAAAGTGAAGTTTGAAAACTAGATGCAGCTTTGAATGAAGCCGTTGCAAATCGTGATTCCACAGTGATGCTTTTACTATCTAAATGTGTACAATTCAATCAAGTTTGCTTGTCGGAACATTTATGTAGTAACATTGTATTATGGTTCAGTTTGCTTTTCAGACACACTGAATTTTGTTCGTGTTCTGGAAATGTAAATGAGAAATAGTGAACATCTGACTGTACTATAGGGAGTGATTTATGTGACGGCCTCCCAATTATGAGAGGAAAAATGTGAATTTTGTGTATTTATTTTCAAAATCTGAATTGTTTTTTTGTCCCCCCACCAAGCATCAGTTGCGCGTATAATTAAATCACCACCGTTTATCTGAATGACAGACAGGGACAGTGATCTTTCTGTCGTGGTCACATTCTAATGTCCCTGTTGAAACTCACAACATAATATGAGCACGATGTTAATAATCCTATTCCCCCCCCTCTTTTGTAACACCTTTATATGTTATCTCCAGAGCTCACCCCATTGTTCCTTGTACCAGTCATTTACAGCTGACCTGAATGGATTCATCATTCATTATCTGTTAATTAGAGATGCTTTTCCACTGGCCTTTCAGATAATCCTCTTAACTCCTTTTTCTTTGGCTTGCATTTTGATATGTGCTTTACATTTGCGAGCCTATTAGCTGTTTGCTGTCAGTGCTTCTTGCTCTCGATAGAAGGAGCGTAAAGGGCTAATATATACAATTTAAAAGGCAGGAGAGTGGTCACAGAGTTGCCGCTTGAAAATGGTGATTTAAATGCACTGTTTAGCCAGTGAATCCGCTTCCTCATTTATCTGTATGTTTTATAAATCTGTCCCCCTGTAAAATCTGGAAATTCTTGGTGTCAGATTGACAAAGGCTCCTAAAGATAGTGTGGAACTTCACTTCTCCAGATTTCTACCCCATTGTTCTGCATGCTTAGATCAAGGGAATCTGCTGTCTATTCTCCCAGCACTCCACCATCTTGCACCCTGTCTGCAATTTGAGGATGTATCTGCCAATGTTCGGGAATCCTATGAAATACATAGCCAATTAATCTAGAGGTACCCCTGTATTGAGCTGCCTGTGGACCCCAACAAATAGTAATCAGAGGATCAATTTGATGCTAGGTGAGTCAGTATGGAATGATTAGAGGAGCAACAAGAATTCCCAGTCCCTCCCCTCTGTGATTCTAACCAATCTATTATGTAGGTGCCTGATCCCTACAACCCTCTGTGCATTGGTGTCCCCTCCAGTAATTAAATTGTCTGGTTCCCAAGACCTGAGGTGAGGTAATAGAGAAGCCAAAGCAATGGAAGGAGTTTGATACAGTTGCAATTCATGTGCTGAAAACTGTGGCACCAGAATTTCCATGTTGCGGTTCATATTGATATAGGTTTTATTTTTAAGGAGCAACTTGCATTTATTTGCTACTTTTAACAAAGTAAAATATTCCACTGTGCTTCACAGAAGCATTATTATACAAAATTTGATACCGTTCCAAAAATGTTTTAAATTTATTTTTAGAACAGGAAAGGCCAGCACCTATTGCCTATCTAATTGTTCTTAGAAGGTGGTGGTGACCCTCCTTCTTGAACTGCTGCAGTCTGAGCTCGTATTCGGAAAGGCATTTCAGAATTTTGATCCAGCAATAGTGAAAGAACAGCAACATTTTTGAATATTGCTGAAAAGACTGACATGTTGCTGAAGATTTAAGTCTTTTACCCATCAGGACAAATGAAAGAATACCAAATTCTAAACAAGCACAATTATACTACATGAGAAAGGGATACAAGTCTTGCCATGGAGAAAGCAGTGGGGAACTATGGACTCCCCATTTATTGGGGTGATTCAAAAAAGGCACAAGGCTTGAACATATTCCTTTTGTTTGCAGAGAACAGGCCCATACATATAAATATGTCACTTCCAGCACACATAAATAAACCATGATACAAGTTTGACTGATTAAGTGATTATGAGTGCATTCAGGATTGTTCAACAAGTGCTGTCCAATTGCTGTACCACATCTAACAGTAGAGGTTTTGTTTTGGGTTTTGCAAGTGTGGGCTAGTTGAACACATTCTGTACAAACTACTAGAGGAACATGTTATTTGATTTGATCAGCTAATCATTAGGATGTACCTGGCATTGCACTGCTACTGAAGTTTATGCATAATGTTGTGTAGTACAGCAACCACAATCCTATACTGTGGGACAATGGCAATCCTGATGTTGGAGGAATTCCTTGGGTCTGTTAGCCAGTGGTGGAAATTGCCCGGTGAATCGGGCATGAGTCAAAAAACAGGATTGGTGCCACCATTGCGAGTGTCCCGGCCCACTTTGCCAGCCCCTACAGGGGACATGTAAACATCTAATTAAACCTGATTTAAATATCATTATCAGGCAGGAAGCCCGCTCCACCTGCCTCCTTGGCTGCTATAGCGTTCCCAACCAGGAGTCTCACTGGTGTGAATTGTTGCAAGCTCTGAGAAACTGGGACCTGGCGGTTTGTACTCCAGGTGGAGCAGGGGGGTGCAGGAGTACTACACTTGCCTCCAGGGTGTTGAGGGAGGTCCTTCGGGGGAAATGGTGGTTGGGTGGGCTTGTGCTGGGCTGGAGGAGCTCAGGTCAGGTGTTGTTCCTGGGATGGGGGTTGTTTTGCTGGTCTTCCCACCTGTAGCCTTTAAAACTGTCTTTCAGCATTTCAAGATCTAAGATTTGTGACATGAAGGTAAAAGGCTTCCCTTTAATGTGGTGGAAACCTTTGAAGTGCTTTTATCATAGCATTCAGAGATTGGGGTGCCCTGATCTCTAAGGAGCTGGCCCTGTTAACGAGATTAGGCCCCATCCCCCTCAGAGCCAGCAAAAATCCCGATTCTCGTTGAAAAATGTTCTATGTGCCATTTAATGGCATGTCAGCTTTGCTCCTAGTGCCAGCAGGAATCGGTCCCAATTCTCTGCTGGCAGGAGAAATGGGAGAATTGTGCCCCAGATCGTTGTTCGGCACGTACCATGCAAACTCACTAATGGGCAAAGACCATCATGTTTTAAGCTGAAAAATGCTCTATTTACCTCCAGTTAGCCTGGAAAGTAAAGTATCTTGAAAATTTAAACAACAGGCTGAGCAAGCTGTGTCACGCTGTTATACAGTAGTGACAAAAGTGGTACTTCCCGCTAATGGGATACTGCTGTCAGTCCCAAAATGTTCTGCCGACTACACGGACAGTGATGGAGACAGTGGTTGCAGGTGTGATTCTATGAGTCTGACCAATGTCAGGCTATTTATAACTACTCTGGGAGACAGATGTCCCAAGTTTGGTACAAGTCTCCAGATGTCAATGAGGAGGATATTACAGGTTGGCTGGGTAGGGCGAACTTTTGTTGTCTCCCAGCCTGATGCCTATATCAAAGTGGGTGGTTCATCTGGGTTTATTCTTATTACAGTTATTAGGGCAGTTGACCAAAATCTGAGTCAAAGAGTTGGATTTTAATACACATCTTAAAGAGAGGTGGAGAGGTTTAGGGAAGGAATTCCAAAACGAAATATGCCAGGCACCTTGTTTTGGCTGCCAACAGTAGAAAAATGTAAAGGTATACAAAAGATGCTAGAATTGGAGGAACTGAGATCTCAGAGCTTTGTAGAGCTGGAGGATGTTACAGAGATAGAGATAACGAAACCAAGGATAATTTAAAATCAATGTTGAGAGTTTTAAAATCGAGGCTTTACTGGACCGGGAGCCCATGTGGTTTTTCCAAGCACAGGAATGATGAATAAACATGGGTTATGGTATGAGTAGCAAAGTTTTGGAGGAGCTTCATTTTATTGAGGGTGGAAGGTGATATTCACATGTGGCTGCTGCATTTTCAAATTTACTTATGAAAATACACAGGAGGCAAGTCAGCACCTGCAGGAAAGATATGCAATCTAATTGTTTGAGTTTAAAAACCTCATCAGAACTTCAATGAGGATCCTCACAACATCACAGCTGTAAGGTAAGTTCCACCATCTTTAAAAAATGTTACTTGGTTCTTAATCTGTGCCTTATTAGGAAGTAGTGCGTCAGCCATTCCTGTTGTATATCAGCCTGAATATAAGAATAGTTATTTTCTGCCAGATTTCTTTTATTCCAGATTTGACTAGTTTCAATCTTTTGAAACCATCTGGAAATAATTATTAATTGCTGTATAGTTCCAGGACTGTACAGATTCCATTATGAACAATGCATCACTGAATAATATTTGCTTTAGTCAACTAGCTGTGCAAACATAAGATTGCTGAACCGAAAAGCAGGAGAATGAATAGCAGCACAAGGTCTCCAGGTTATTGATTTACAAGGGATAAAAAATGCTACGTACAAAATGTCATATAGTGTGTAAACTAGAAATAAGCAGAAACACCAGTATTTATCTGCATGATGAGTCTCAACATCCCATGGTTCTGTAAACCAGCTAGCATCAGAGAGATAAGTCTGTGCAGGTTGTTGAATGCTTCCATTCTGCAACGTAGATTCAAAGCACAACAAATCTGACTAGCTTTTGCTATCTTGCCAACTATTTGTTTGTTTGTGTGTGTGCACGCACTGATCCTGCGGCATGAAGTAGTTAATCTATTAAAAAAAAATGATTGTTCTCTCTCAGCGTGCCTCTTATAAGAAACCTGCTGGAAGACAGTGCTTAGACTAGATTAAAAATTCATTAGAATTGCATTACAGGAGGCCCTTGGCATCACTTGAACAATTCAGATTTATAGTCGGAGCTTGTGTTCCATCACTCATTTTGATCCATGGATCACAGTTTCTGTGAAAAAAAATCAGGTGAAAATTGTGAACGAGCGAAGCAGTCTTCAAAGCCATTGCTGCAGTTTGTGTTTGGTTTCCTGTATTAAAATTATGTTTTCGGGCCTCCTGGGACTATCGGTTGCTATCGGTAACGGGTGCATTGCTGCCTTTTTCCTAGCATGAGACCTTTTTAACCATGCTTACACCACAACAGTACAATTCTATTGCCCTATATGCTTCAGATCATCACACTATAACGCAGACCAAGTTGATGCAGAAGAATTATATGCTGTACTGTTGAAATGCAATGATATTTTGTGTGCAGAGCTTGAATCAGCACCATGGATAGCTCAGAACGGCAGTCAACCTTGTGGGAGAGCACCTCTGAAAAGCGTACAGATGCAGTAAGTTTTAACAAGTGACTCCTTACTAATAGGAAGCTAAACAGTGCACAGGTAGCTTTTAATTTACTTTGTCATAATCAATGCTTTATAAGCTATTTTTGTTTCACTTGCAAATATAATTTTTCAAACCCATAACATCATTACGGTACCTGACAGTTCTCTTTGAATCTGTCTAGTGGAAAAATGCAGAACTCTCAGTCACTGTCTCAGCTGTTGACAGATCTTTATAAAGATAATAGAGTATGGTTCTCATTTTATGTCTGCAGAATGCTATATTAATATAAAAAGCTGTTTTTTTTCAATGGAAGTAAATACATAATTGTATACCCATAACAATTTTTACCTAATTTTTTTTAAAATTGTGAAATTTTGAATCCTGTGGTACTTATTACAGATGTTACATTTTAAAAGAAATATTTTATGAACAGCCCTTTTCATTATACTTTCATTTAATTTTGTTTAGTCTCTATGCCAATTGAATTGTCACTAAAGCACAGTGAATTTGGGATCAGAAATTACTTTTTACAGGTGGCTGTCGAATCCAGGTGTCAAGTTACCTCCATTTGTCAGAGTCGAACAATGTCAACATTTTTAATTCATGATGATTATCAGCTCCATTCATATGCAGTTTAGTTAATCTTCACAATTCAGTATCAGGATGGTTCTTGCAGCTAGTTGTTACAATAGGTGCATTTTTATTTTGCTTATTTATGTTGTTTATTTCAGGAGAAAATGTTGTCGGTGGGAAAGATCACTGAAGTGCTAGGTGTTCCATTAACTTGTTCAATGGGCCCCTTTCAATGTATTCTTAGTAGTGATTGGCAAGAGTGTATAAATGGGCTCGTTGGATTCCCACCTTATTCAGGTTGAGTTTTATGTGGGCATTCTTCAGTTGTTCATTTGAGTTTACAAAACTGTTTTTATTGGTATTTCTAACAATTATGCACAATTAATTTAGTTCCTGTCTTACATTAAAAGCTGCAGCAGGGAATAATGGAAATTCAAGTTATCTCATTGACAGGTTATTTTATTTCTATATTAGTTGATGCAATAGGAGAAAATCCAGGAATGATTACAGTTTATTGGTTCATGGAATGGAATGTAGATCTATAACATTACTCCTACAAAAAGCATAATAAAACCTACAGAATTTCCGTCAGGTCACCCCAGAGTCTCCTGAAGTTCCAGTGCATTCCTCTACAATTCTGATGCAAGAAGTATTAGTTGATTCTGAATTAGAAGCTCTGTTTTCACACAAATAGCCCAAATAAATAGCTTATCTGTGAGGCAAAGTGTGTAAAGGTTTTTTAATGTGAGCTGTTGAATGAATGCAGGATGTTGTGCTGTAGTTTTTTGAGGAATAACTATTTGTGTACATACAAAATGATCTGACATGTGCAGTCCTGAGAAGCAGAATAATGTAGATGCTGGAGTGCGGAGTCTGCACGTTCTCCCCGTGTCTACGTGGGTTTCCTCCGGGTTCTCCGGTTTCCTCCCACAGTCCAAAAATGTGCAGGTTAGGTGGATTGGCTATGCTAAATTGCTCTTAGTGTCCAAAGAAAGGTTAGGTGGGGTTACGGAAATAGTGCAGCTAAACAAGTGGCTAAACTGGTGGTGGGTTTCAGATTTCTGGACCATTGAGATCTCTTCCGGGGCAGGTGGGACAGGTGGGACCTGTACAATGACCGGTTGCATCTAAACTGGAGGAACACCGATATCCTGGCTGGGAGGTTTGCTGGAGTCACTCGGGGGGATTTAAACTAGCATGGCAGGGGGGTGGGAACCAGAATGTGAGCTTAGAAGGTGAAATAACTGAAGGGGAAATAGAGAACCAAAATAAGAGAACAACATCACCCTCAGGCAGAGCAAAAAGGTGACAAGTGTGAGAAGGTCAATACAGGATTGAGGGTGTTGTACCTAAATGCGCGCAGTATATGGAACAAGGTAAATGGGCTTGTTGCGCACTTTGAAATTTGCCGGTACAATGTTGTGGAAATCACAGAAACGTGGCTGCAAGGGGATCAGGGCTGGGATCTAAATATCCAAGGATATGTGTCCTATCGAAAGGACAGGCAGATGGGCAAAAGGGGCGGGTTTGCATTGTGAGTAAGGAATTAAGTTAAATAGATAGCAGGGAGTGATATAGGATCAGAAGGCATAGAATCTCTATGGGTAGAGTTGAAGAATCGCAAAGGTTAAAAAGACCCTGATGGGAGTTATGTACAGGCCCCCTAGCAGTAGACAGGATGTGAGGCAGAAAATAAATCAGAAGATAGAAAAGGCATGTAAAAAAAGGCAATAATACAATATTCATGGGGGACTTTTAATATGCAGGTGGACTGGGAAAAGCAGGTTGGTAGTTGATCCCAAGAAAAGGAAGTTGTGGAATGTCTAAGATGTTTTTGTGGAGCAGCTTGTGACAGAGCCTACTAGGGAATGGGCAATTCTGGATTTGGTGATGTGGAATGAGGCAGACTTGATTAGGGAATATAAGGTGAGGGAACCCTTAGGGAGCAGTGACCACAATATGATAGTTTGAGAGGGAGAAGCTGCAATCAGATGTAACGGTATTACAATTAAATAAGGGTAACTACAAAGACATGAGGGAGGAGCTGGCCAGAGTTGATTGGAAAAGGAACCTAGCAGGGAAGACAGTGGAACAGCAATGGCAAGAGTTTTGGGGGATTATTCGGGCGGCACAACAGAACTTCATCCCAAGGAGGAGGAAACATGCTAAGGGGAGGACAAGGCATCCATGGCTGACGAGGGAAGTCAAGGACAGCATAAAATCAAAAGAAAAAGCATATAAAGTGGTGAGGATTAGTGGGAAGCCAGAGGATTGGGAAGCCTTTAAAAATGAGCAAAGGACAACTAAAAAAGCAATAAGGGGGAGAAGATGAAGTATGAGTGCAAGCTAGTCGTAATATAAAGGAAAATAGTAAGAGTTTTTTTTCAATATATTAAAGGTAAGAGAGACTCAAAAATAGACATTGGACCACTGGAAAATGTGCTGGAGAAGTAATAATAAGAAACAAAGAAATGACAGAGGAACTGAATAGTTACTTTACATCAGCCTTCACGGAGGAAGACACCAGTGGAATGCCAGAGCTCCAAGAGAATCAGGGGGCAGAGGTGAGCACAGTGGACATCACTAAGGAGAAAGTTCTGGGGAAACGGAAAGGTCTGAAGGTGGATAAATCACCTGGACCGGATAGAATACAACCCCAGGGTTCTAAAAGCGATAGCTGAGGAGATTGTGGAGGCATTGGTGTTGATCTTTCAGAAATCACTGGAGACAGGAAGGGCCCCAGAGTACTCGAAAGTGGCGAATGTAACACCGCTGTTTAAGAAGGGAGGGAAGCAGAAGAAATTATAGGCTGGTTAGCCTGACTTCGGTCATTCGTAAGATTTTAGAGCCCATTATTAAAGATGAGATCGTGGGGTACTTGGAATTGCATGATAAAACAGGACTGAGTCAGCACGGCTTCATCAAGGGAAGGTCATGTGTGACAAATCTGTTAGAGTTCTTTGAGGAAGTCACAAGAAAGTTAGACAAAGGAGAACCAGTGGACGTGATTTATTTAGATTTCACGAAAGCCTTTGACAAGGTGCCGCATAGGAGACTGTTAAATAAGTTAAGAGCCTATGGTGTTAAGGGTAAGATCCTAGCATGGATAGAGGATTGGCTCACTGGCAGAAGACAGAGAGTGGAGATAAAGGAGTCTTTTTCAGGATGGCAGCCGGTGACTCGTGGTGTGCCTCAGGGGTCGGTGCTGGGACCACAACTTTTCCCAAAATACATTAATAATCTGGAAGAAGGAACTGAAGGCACTGTTGCTAAGTTTGCAGATGATACAAAGATCTGTAGAGGGACAGGTAGTATTGAGGAAGCAGGCGGCTGCAGAAGGACTTGGACAGGCGGGGAGAGTGGGCAAATAAGTGGCAGATGGAATATAATGTGGAAAAGTGTGAGGTTATGCACTTCAGAAGGATCCAGAGGAGGTTCACAAGAATGATCCCTGGAATCAAGAGCTTGTCGTATGAGGAATGGTTGAGGACTCTGGGTCTGTACTCATTGGGGTTTAGAAGAATGAGGGTGGAATCTTATTGAAACTTACAGGATTCTACGAGGCCTGGATAGAATGGACATGGAGAGGATGTTTCCACTTTTAGGAACAATTAGAAGCCGAGGACACAATGTCAGACAAAAGGGATAATCATTTAAACAGAGATGAGGAGGAATTTCTTCAGCCAGAGGGTGGTGAATCTGTGGAACTCTTTGCCGCAGAAGGTTGTGGAGGCCAAATCACCGAGTTTCTTTAAGACAGAGATAGATAGGTTCTTGATTAATAAGGGGATCAGGGGTAATGGAGAGAAGACAGGAGAATGGGGATGAGACAAATATCAGCCATGATTGAATGGCGAAGCAGACTCGAGGGGCCGAGTGGCCTAATGCTGCTCCTGTGTCTTATGGTAAAATTCTATGATTCTAACATCTGCGGAGAGGGAATCTGAAAGCAAAAATAAGAGAAAAACTGAAAGAAGAAAAGGAAACAAAACAGCAGGTCAGAGTTTACAGTCTGAAATCGTTGAATCTGGAAGTCTGTAAAATGCCTTAATCAAAAGATGAGGTGCTGTCCCTCAAGCTTGTGCTGTGCTTCACTGTAACAGCACAGCAGGCCAAGGACATAGATGTCAGCATGAGAGCAAGGTGGACAATTAAAATGACAAGCTTGGGTACATGCTTCTGGACTGAATGGAAGTTTCTAATCTCTGTTTAGTCTCCCCAGTGTAGAACAGAAATCAAACCTACACTGTTGGCATTAGTTTGAATCATGCACCAGCCATCACGCCAACTGAGTTAAATGGCCCAAGACGTATAAACCAGTTTAAAACCATGTACAGAAACCAGAGTAAAGATTGGCAAAGAGAAAATGGGATTGAGAGAGAGAGAGAGATAAAAAAGATATGACAATTAAAAACGATAAATTTTATTTTTCTTATAACTTCAATGCTAATTAAATTCTGATGGAATGAGCCTACACGTTTATAAAATAGAATTCTCAGGGCCAGAGATGTTGTTCGGCAGTCTGTACCACACCGCTCAAGATTTGCCTTCTTCTGAATGCACCGGCCCTAAGGTGGATGCCAGAAGTTGCTGTCTGATTTACTTCAAAATAACAATGAGTGTGGTTAGCGTCACCTTTATTCTTGAAGCAAACTTTGGTTCAGTGGGCTTATATTTCTGACTGATCATAGGGGACTGGTTCTAGACACCAGTGGTCCAATATATTTGGTGCTAGCGTAAAATTGATATTATTATCGGGGGAAATTGGCATGACAGAGCTCACTAGATTTTTGTAGGCAGTTCTCGTCAATCTCATTGAGCATTGCCTATTCACTGCTGACCCAAGAATCTGTGTATATGTATATTGTCTGAACAAAGAACAAAGAAAATTACAGCACAGGAACAGGCCCTTCTGCCCTCCCAGCCTGCGCCTATCCAGATCCTTTATCTAAACCTGTCGCCTATTTTCCAAAGATCTACTTCCCTCTGTTCCCCACCCGTTCTTATATCTGTCTAGATGCATCTTAAATTATGCTAACGTGTCCGCCTCTACCACCTCCGCTGGCAAAGTGTTCCAGGCACCCACCACCCTCTGCGTAAAAAACTTTCCACGCACATCTCCCTTAAACTTTCCCCCTCTCACCTTGAAATCGTGACCCCTTGTAATTGACACCCCCACTCTTGGAAGAAGCTTGTTGCTATCCACCCTGTAGACCTCAATTAGGTCCCCCCTCAACCTCTGTCTTTCCAATGAAAACAATCCGAATCTAATCATAGCTAGCACCCTCCATACCAGGCAACATTCTGGTGAACCTCCTCTGCACCCTCTCTAAAGCATCCACATCCTTCTGGTAATGTGGCGACCAGAACTGCACGCAGTATTCCAAATGTGGCCTAACCAAAGTCCTATACAATTGTAACATGACCTGCCGACTCTTGTACTCAATACCCCATCCGATGAAGGCAAGCATCTGTATGCCTTCCTGACCACTCTATCGACCTGCGTTGCCACCTTCAGGGTTCAATGGACCTGAACTCCCAGATCTCTCCGTACATCAATTTTCCCCAGGACTCTTCCATTGACCAGAAAGTCCGCTCTTGAATCACCTCGCATTTGCCTGGATTGAACTCCATCTGCCATTTCTCTGCCGAACTCTCCAATTTCTCTATATTTTGCTGTATTCTCTGACAGTCCTCGCTATCAGCAGTTTTCATATTAATTTAATTTAGGCATTCGTAACGGGGCTTTTCTGGACATCAAAACCACAAATCTGTCCCTAATGTGCTGCAAGATGGGAAACCTCATTCTGAGAAACCTTTAATAGATTCATGAGACTAGCTGATATTTTGCAAAAACACCATATTGTTCCAAGTAAGTATCAGAATGCTGAATTCAGTGAGTTTTACTGAGTATCTGGTGCTGGATTCTCCGATTTTGAGGCTAAGGCCGGAGGAAGTGTCTAGTTCTATGATGAAAGGGCAGCACGGTGGCGCAGTGGGTTAGCCCTGCTGCCTCACGGCGCCAGGTCCATAGTCGCACTTGCGCACGCCGACGGCCTGCAGCGGTCGCGGCGTCCAACATGGTGCCGACCGCCCGCAGACCAGACCTGCCAGGTAGTACCCTCAACCACCCCTCACCAGTCCCTCCAGCCCTCGGCGAAGTCCTCCCAGCCAGCGGCACGATTTCCCCCCCACCGACTGTGGTGCCGCTGGACAAAGTCCACAGCCGCCACGCCAGGTGCACGAAAACTGAGTGCAGGCATGCTCTGTGCCGCCATAAACTCGGCCCATCGGGGCGGAGCACGGGAGATTCAGGTAACGGGCATTCAGGTAACGTCCTGAGGCCGTCCCCACGGCGTGCGGTGTACTCCCCGATGATGCTGTTTTGGAGGGGGCGGAGCAGTCGAAAACAGGCGCCGTCCCCAATTCAATCGTAAAAATGGATTCGCCGCCCGATCGGCGATACAAAATCAGTATTGTGGAACAGAGAATCCCACCCCTGATATCTGACACTGAGGACTGAATTTTTCTAACCCAGTGTGGATAGGGTTGGAGTCGGGGTTGCCACAAGTATATGGGGGAGCCACATCTGCAAGGCTCTCTGATGCTTCTCTGCCCCCAATGAAATTTCACCAGGATGGGCTGGGACCAGAGCTGGGCAACCAACTAGAATCCACTGAGGGTCCATTTTATGATCGTGCGTGAGATGGCTTGCTTAACCTGATTTTTGAGATACTTTGCTGTTCCAGGGTATTTTGAGGTCACCTGAGCACTTTGATGGCCTTTGGCCCATTTGCATACACAGGGAACAATTACTTGATCAGGATATCCAGGACAGTTTGATCCACTCTACTTCTGCGTCAAGCTTGCAAGTTGAGCAATGGCTCAGGCCCTGTTTACATGATTGCTGATAAGGCGAATCTTACAGTGTGTACAGCTATACAAATCCCAACACATATGCTAACTAGTGAAGGTAGGCTTCCGATAGGCCATAGTGGTTAACCTGTTAGAAGATTTCTTAACTCGGACATCGAGAAAAGGGAGCGCACTAGGCTGCTCCATCTCAGAAGTGAATTTGAGCGTGGGATAGAACATATTAAGGTGCATAGGAAAATCCAAATATTTCTCTACATTTGCACATTTAAATTTAGATTTGGGACTATCTGGCTGCATTTATTGCACTGAAAGGTGCTACTAGGTCAGCAATTGACAGGTTTAATAGAACTAAACAGTGAATGGCTATACATTTTGCATCTTGATAAATAGATTTAAATATGATTAAGTGAACACTTAAAAAAAAATGTATCCTCAATGCTTTCCTCAGTGCTATAATCATCAATTCAGTAAAGTAGACATGCAATCAGTCGAAACCGAGGGCATGTATGATGGGAGGAGTTGGTTTGTTTCTGTTTCTGGCACAAAGATTAACTGCTATCCATTGAATACCGCACCATAGTCTGGCAATACAATTGGAAAAGGTTCAGAGAATTATTCATTCTTTCAATTTATTTGATAATCTGTGTTTGGAGAGCAGATACAGACCATTCAAAATCCCATTTTGCCTGGGCAGATTTTGTAGTTATTCAGTCACCAATGCCAAGCATAACCAAATCGGTAAACTGTCTGCGAAATCTAACAATTCATTTACATCTCCTTAAGTTTTAGAACTTAATATTTGTAATAATTCTGTGATACAAATGTACATACTATTTAAGTAAATACTGACAATTCTAATGCTTTGTAAATTCTCCATCTTGATAAATGACAAATACAATGTTATTATACACATATATACACCTGGATTGGTTGCACCTCATGATTAAGATGTTTGATTTATTTTTTTACTTGAAATGGCTTGTGTATTTGCACTGTCATTAGAAATAATGAAATGGTTAAAGTTGTTCATTCCTGGCATGTTTTGGGGCATAATATGTCAGGGTACCATTTATTTCTGGAAGTGCAGGATGTGTGACTTGTGCCTGTTGTCGACCCAAGGTAGGGTGAGGCCAAGGTGATTCGCTGCATGCGAAAATGGTAAACAAGCGAACACCTGGCGTTTTGTAGCAACGACCTCATTTCTGAGAATCTTGTTCAATGAATCATCTAGAAAGTGTGTGACTAAAGACCTAAAAAGATCAAGCTTTCTTTCACAATATGTAGAGACAGTCCAGATGGAAGGGATCAGCGAAGGTTGCATCTCTAATTGGAGAAAAACAAAAGTAATAACTGTGTGTCAAAGACTTGGTTGAACGCAATAAAAGGAATCAGTTGCCAACCATTTTTGGTTGTCCGATTCAAATGTTCCTCCAACATGAAGGTTAAAACGTGGAGAATTTGAATTTTGTTTGCAGCTTATGTCAGAAATTAAGTTGTCCTTGAAAAGGGAATAGTTGGGAATTGGGGTGGGGCCGTCGGAAGAAGTGAGGAGCAGATGATCATTTTTTCTTACGGGCTTTTTCAAAAGAAGAAGCCAAATGTTAGGATCTCAGCAAAATCAAGTAGGTCAAGAAACATGCAGCAACCATGCAGAATGTAGAAATATGTGTTGTGGAAACTCAAATAAGAATAAGAATTATACCCATCTGGTAGAAGATGCTACAAGTATTCATCAGAGGTCCCTGGAGTAGGAGGCCTGGATTCAGTGTGAGAACCCTGTAATCTTGGGACAGAAGGCCGGGAGATTGATGTGTTTTGACAAGGAGGAAGAGAAGAGCCTGAACCCAACAAAGGTATCCCATAGTTTTACAACGAAAATCTGGAATATAAGTTACTATGGGCGCAATTCTGTGGAAAGATTTCTACGTGTGGTAGCGAGCGGTAATTGCCGCGATCTTCCCGGCACTCGGCCCCGCGAGGCCGGCAACTCAATTCAACGTTAATTGGTCCACTTAACGAGGCCTCACGGGCTTCTAACTGCAAATGATGGCTCGCCAGCTGAATCACCAGGACCGCGCTCGCCAGACCCCCACTAATAAGGCCAAGCAGCACTTAAGCTGCACTTGCTCAGCCAACCCCAGCCAGCTCGAAACAATGGCGCCAAATAGACCAGCCCCAAGATTCAGGGATGCTGACCTGGGGAGGCTCCTGGACACTGTGGAGGCCAGGAGGGATGTCATGTTCCCCCAAGGGTCCCGGAGGGTGAGCCACAAGGCAGCCAGTGCTGCCCGGGATGAGGTGGCAGCAGCTGCCAGCTCGGTTAGTGTGACAAGGAGGACTGGCCTTCAGTGCCGGAGGAAGGTCAATGACCTACACCGGGCAGCCAGAGTGAGTAGACACCAACACTCCCCCACTGTGAACCACATGTGTGGCTAACGATGTCCTCTCTGTCTCCTCAGGAAAAACTCTCTCATAATCGGCGGGATAGGGCCCAGACTACCGGTGGGGTGCCAGACTTGATAATCCTCACCTCCTTCGAGAAGCGGGCCCTGGAGTGACCGGGGCTGCCAAGGTCAGTGCGGTCACCCACACAGAGGCTGGCGGAAGCTGCAGAGGTGAGAAACCACCGGGATCCACCCGGATGACCTGTCAAACGTGAGTACTGATTGCCTTACTGACTGACTGACCCATCCCTCCCACTGACCATGTGTCCATTCTTCTGTAGGTCCTCCAACCAACAGCACCGGCGCATCCTGAGTGGCCCCCTCTCCTGACTCCGAGGAGAACACCTTGCTCCGAGGACGCAATCGTTATAGTTGCGTCACAGCTGTCTTCTCCACCCTCCACCAGTGCAGATGGACACAATCTGGTGAGCACCACACTGCTGATGATGCACATCTGGTGGAGGCAGGAACCCTCAGGCGAGACCGCAGTTGAAGGGCTGCTGGATCCCAGGGCCCAGCCGTGTCCCAGCCTGATGCTCAGTCTCTGGAACAAGGTTACGTGGAGCTGATGGAGTTGATAGGGAGTGCCCGGGATATTCAGGGGAAGATTTCAGTGCCACTCCAGCAGATCCATGGCTAATTGGAGGAGTCCCAGAGTCTACGGGCGCAGGAGATGTCGCCGGCAATGTGTGGCACTGAGGCCAACAATGCTAGGGTGGCAACTGCAGTCGGCACCATTAGTGAATGTGTCCAAGGAATTGCTCAGTCAGTGACGGCCATGGCCGAGGGTCTCTGGATGTCACCCAGTACTAGGCTGACCTTGATGAGATTTTGCGGGACTTGTCCTGCTCTCAGATGGGCATGGCCAAGGCTTTATGGAGCTTGTCCCAGTCACTGAGGAGCATTGCCGAGGGTGTCGACAACATGGTGCAGACATTGGGGAACACCAGGGCTGGCAGGGCCAAGGTGGACTCCAGGGTCCTATGGCCACCAATCGGGAAGAGGGGCCACTCAGTGCCTAACTGGACATGTCCCATGGGGATCCCCCGGTTTCCACCCTTCTGATGAGGCTGCACCTCGGGGTCAGCATATGGGACACGGTGGCACAGCTGAGCACATGCCGTCGACAAGTGAGCCGAGGACCTCTGGGCCCAGAGCCCCGAGAGGATGTCCGCCAGGGGCATCGAAGGCCACGGGACGAGGTGAGCAGCTGGCTGTCTCCACCTCAGATGTGCACCATTGGTAGAATGGGGACCTGTATTGAATAAATAAACACCCTTGTTCACAACTAGTAGGATGCCTCTCACTTTCTTCTGCAATGCATCAACGCATGCAGGTGATCAGATTATGGCATAGGTTGCAGAACACCAACGCTCAGCTCTCTGCAGGTTATAGAGTCATAAATAGTCATAGATGTTTACAGCATGGAAACAGGCCCTTCAGCCCAGCTTGTCCATTCCACCCAGTTTCTATCACTAAGCTAATCCCACTTGCCCGCATTTGGCCCATATCCCTCTATACCCACCCTGCCCGTGTAACTGTCTACTGTTTTTTAAAGGAGAAAATTGTACCCGCCTCGACCACTGCCTTTGGCAGCTCGTTCCAGATGCTCACCACCCTCTGTGTGAAGAAAGTTCCCCTCTGGTCTCTTTCCTATCTCTCTCCTCTCACCTTAAACCTATGCCCTCTAGTTCTAGACTCCTCTACCTTTGGAAAATGATGTTGACTATCTACCTTATCTGTGCTCCTCATTATTTTATAAACGTCTATAAGATCACCCCTAAGCCTCCTACGCTCCAGGGAAAAAAGTCCCAGCCTATCCTGCCTCTCCTTATAGCTCATACCATCAAGTCCTGGCAGCATCCTCATGAATCTCTTCTGCACTCTTTCTAGTTTAACAATATTCTTCCTATAAATAGGGTGACCAGAACTGAACACAGTGTTCCATGTGTGGTCTTACTGATGTCTTGTACAGGACTTCCGGTGGTGGCCATGGAGGAGTAGGTCACGCATTCGGTAGCTCCTGCCTGGAACGGACTCTCAGACCTTTTTCAGGAGTTTTCACAGACCTTTGGGGACAGATTGGTGAAGCAAACATTACCAAAAAGGATTCCCTCCCTGTTGTATGGATAGCTGGAGCAGGAGTGGCCGGGTGAAGCGTTTAAGTCCCGACAGACAGAAGCATGCGGAGCAGGTGCCGATACACAGCATGGCGGCCGGTACAGACCAGGGAGCGTGGGTGCAGTGTTCACAGGAGCAACAGGAGTTCCTTAGGGGCTGCTTTGCTGATCTTATAAAGGACATGCTGGCCCCGATGAAGGCATCAATAGACCAAATGATCGCAACTCAGGCGACACAAGGGAAAGCGATAAAGGAGATGGAGAAAAAGCTATCCGACCATGAGGATGAGTTGGTCATACTGGCCCTTAAGGTGGAGGCGCAGGATGACCTCTACAAGAAGTGGCAGGAAAGGCTGGAGGACCTAGAAAACAGGTCCAGGAGGCAGAACTTGAGAGTTGTGGGCCTCCCCGAAGGTGTGGAGGGGTCGGATGCGGGAGCATTTGTATCCACAATGCTGGAGACACTGATGGGGACGGGGGTATTCCCTCGACCCCTGGAACTGGACGGGGTGCACAGAGCCCTCGCAAGGAAGCCCAAGGCGGGTGTGTATGAGGGCTTCCCTAGCCCTCTGAGCTTGCTGGACGCTCACCGCTGCCGACTGTTCTCCAGCCTCTGGCTGGGCATCCCGGCCTCATCCTACAGCCCCTGCTGGTCCAGCCCCTCCTCACCATCCTCTTCCTCCTTGCTCTCGTCCCCCTCCTCCTTCTCCTCCTCTGAGATGACCACATGTTCCTCGTCACCATCATCCAGCTCTTCGCCCTCTGCTGTGCCAGGTTGTGGAAGACACAGCAGACCGCAACAAAGTGAGCGACCCTCTGGGCGGTGTTCTGGAGTGCACCATCGGAGCAGTCGAGGCGCCGGAACAGCATATTGAAGAGTCTGATGCACAGCTCAATGACATTCTGGCTGGCTGCATGGACCTTGTTGTAGCGGGTTTCCGCTTCGGTCTCTGGCCTCCGTACCGGCGTCATTAACCAGGTCCTCAGCGGATATCCCTTATTCCCCAAGAACCAACCAGCCATCCTGGGGTGCTCCTCAAAGAGGGCAGGGATGTCTGCCTGCCCAAAGATGAAGCTATCATGGAGACTCGTGGGAAACGGGCACACACGTGCATGATCTTCATCTGGTGGTCGCACACGAGCTGTATGTTGAGGGAGTGGAACCCGTTTTTATTAACATATGGCACACCAGATGGCTTAGTGAGCGAAGGCCGACATGTGTGGCATCTATTACCCCCTGGACCTGGGGCATCCCGGCGATGGCGGAGAAACCTGCTGCCCGGGCACCTTGCTGAGCCTGGTCCATGTCAAAGACGATGTAGTCTTCCACCCGTGCATACAGGGTATCCGTGACCTGTAGGATGCACCTGTGGGCTGTGGCCTCATGTCCCCACTCGAGTCCTTGAATCTTACCGTGGCGTAAATGTTCAGAGCTGCAGTGACCTTCATGGCCACCGGGAGTGTGGTGCCAAGTCCGCGAGTATAGGGCACAGGTGTCGCACTGTCCTCTTGTTGAGGCAGAGCCTGCTGCGGCATGCGCTGTTCGTCATTTATTTGAATGACCAGCGGCGCCAGTACACCGTGGGCCGTTGCGGGACTCCCCCTCTGGCTCCCTCACTAGCCTAATGGGTGGCCCGGTTCTCAGAGGGTGGGCGGGGTCCAGCACATGCCTCGAGCATCTGCAGACGCTGCTACTGCCACCTTCACCGGTGTCTGGCCGCATCGCATAGCACCTGCACCACTAGGGAAAACTCTGCGTCCAACATCCCTGCCATAGTGTTCAATATCTGTAAGGCATTGGGATATGGTATTAGACAGAGAAACAGCGATGGCTCCAAACCCCACTGATTCTCCCCTCCCTCCCTGCCACCCGGGATGCCCTGCCCATGCACATCCGGCCGCAGCGGGCCCCCCCTCACCGGACCCCAGACCCTGTACCCCGGACACCCGGTCACAACATCAACCGCACGGGGAACTGGTCCCCTCCCAATAGAACACACCCACCATCCAGCCATGGACATGTCCCCCAGAGTTGTGTTCCATCCCCTGGGTATTTGGATGTTGGCTGCTGCGTGTGTGGTATTACCAGTGTTCAGCTACACTGTCCAGGCATCGCAATCTGATTGGGATGCTAGGCAATGACTGCCACATGCTACATGGCCCGCCGACCCACTGGAATCCACTTGGGTTGTGTGAAGTGCTCACGTAACCATGATTGCCAATTCCCTATTGGCAAGAGCTGTCAGCTGCACGGCCAGAGACCTCAGCAGTCGATGGGGGTAATGGGTGGTCGTTAGGACAAACAGGCAGGAACAAGGGTTGTCCCTGGAACAGGTACACATGATCCAGGAGTTGACATAGGTGATGCCACGAGTGGTTGCCCCCCCTACCCTCCCATGGCGGCCCACCCCTGCGGATGGTCCTCCCACCCTCAACCGAGGGTTGCCGAGCACAGGACAGCTTTTTACCTGTGAGCAAAGATGGCTACTTACATCCTCAGCTCCCCGCAGTAGCCCTTCTGCCAGGTTCAGGTTTGAAAAAAGGAGTACTAATCGGCGCCAGCGTGAGCACTTGCTGGGGAGGACGCTGAATGACGGGAGGCCGATGGATAAGGGGTGGCTCTCGTTAATTGTATGGAAATGGGGCTTAAGTGGTGATAATTGGTTTCTCACCATGCTATGGCGAGATTCTGGGGCGTCATTCTCCGACCCCCCCGCCGGGTCGGAGAATGGCCGTTGGCCGCCGTGAATCCCGCCCCCGCCCCCGCCGAAGTCTCTGAAGGGAGAAAAGTCGGCGGGGCGTTAATGGCGCCGCTGCCGCGGAGAATGTCACGGGTCTGCGCAAGGCAGCCGATTTTCGGCCTGCCGATATTCTCCCTTCCGGATGGGCCGACGTCCCGTCGACGTGATGACCGTTCACGTCGACGTCAATCAAACCTCCTTTTCATCGGTGTGACCCGGTGCTCCAGGCTCACGCCGACCAGCGAGGAGGTGAGCGACGGCCTGGGGGGTTGGCTCTGGGCAGGAAATGGCGTGGCCGCAGACTGATTGCGTGAGGAGAGGTGTGTCTCGGCTTGTGTGTGTGTGCGGCGGGGGGGGGGGGGGGGGGTGGTTAGAGTAGGCTGGGCTCCGGGGGAGTGCCGGGAGGGGGTCCGTGCCGGGGTGGAGGTTGGGGGTTGGGGAGGGGGTTCGTGCTGGGGTGGAGGTTGGGGGGGGGGGGTCCGTGCTGGGGTGGAGGTTGGGGGGGGGGGTCCGTGCTGGGGTGGAGGTTGGGGGGGGGGGTCCGTGCCGGGGTGGAGGTTGGGAGGGGGGGTCCGTGCTGGGGTGGAGGTTGGGGGTTAGGGGGGGTCCGTGCTGGGGTGGAGGTTGGGGAGGGGGTCCGTGCCGGGGTGGAGGTTGGGGGTTGGGGGGGGGTCCGTGCTGGGGTGGAGGTTGGGGGTTGGGGAGGGGGTCCGTGCCGGGGTGGAGGTTGGGGGGGGGTCCGTGCTGGGGTGGAGGTTGGGGGGGGGGGGTCCGTGCCGGGGTGGAGGTTGGGAGGGGGGGTCCGTGCTGGGGTGGAGGTTGGGGGTTAGGGGGGGTCCGTGCTGGGGTGGAGGTTGGGGGTTAGGGGGGGTCCGTGCTGGGGTGGAGGTTGGGGAGGGGGTCCGTGCCGGGGTGGAGGTTGGGGGTTGGGGAGGGGGTTCGTGCTGGGGTGGAGGTTGGGGGGGGGTCCGTGCTGGGGTGGAGGTTGGGGGGGGGTCCGTGCTGGGGTGGAGGTTGGGGGGGGGGGACCGTGCCGGGGTGGAGGTTGGGAGGGGGGGTCCGTGCTGGGGTGGAGGTTGGGGGTTAGGGGGTGTCCGTGCTGGGGTGGAGGTTGGGGAGGGGGTCCGTGCCGGGGTGGAGGTTGGGGGTTGGGGGGGGGTCCGTGCTGGGGTGGAGGTTGGGGGTTGGGGGGGGTCCGTGCTGGGGTGGAGGTTGGGAGGGGGTCCGTGCCGGGGTGGAGGTTGGGGGGGGGGTCCGTGCCGGGGTGGAGGTTGGGGGTTGGGGAGGGGGTCCGTGCCGGGGTGGGTGATGGGAGGGCAAATGAGTTGGTCCACCTGGCCAGGTGCCAGCCTCCAACAGTTGGACCCATGCGGTCCATGCCACCTGGCTGGGGGGAGGAGGGGATATGGGCAATGATGACATGTCGTCGTTCCCCTCCCCCCCCACCAGGCCGTCATGTTTTCAGACCATCCAGCGATGTTGGCCGCCGTGGTGGCGGCCGCTCATGTCTATGTTGCCCTGGATGAGGAGGAGGAGGAGGAGGAGCGTGCCAGAGAGGCGGCGCAGGCTGCCGCAGAGGGGCAGGCGGCAGCCGCCCAGGCTGGAGGGACACCTGACCGACAGGACGAGGAGGGGGAGGAGGACGTCGCGGCCCCACGGCAACGGAGGCACCTGAGGGCGCCCCGTGTGTACCGGCCCCGGCAGTCATACCAGGACCTCACGGACCGGGAATGCAGGAGGAGACTCCGGATGAGCCGGGAAACCGTGGCACACATCTGCCACCTGCTGGCACACCTGTCACCGCGTGGCACTGGCGGGGGACACCCTCTCCCCGTGTCCGTCAAGGTTATGGTGGCCCTGAACTTTTATGCAACGGGGTCATTCCAGGCACCGAGTGGGGACCTGTCCGGCATATCGCAGACATCGGTGCATCGGTGCATCCGGGCAGTGACAGATGCCCTTTATGCCATGGCGCACCGCTACATCCGCTTCCCCGTGGACCGGGCCAGCCAAGGTGCCCGGGCCGTGGGCTTCTCTGCCGTTGCCGGGTTCCCCATGGTCCAGGGCGCGATCGATGGGATGCACGTCGCCGTGCGGCCACCTGCAGAGAACAGGGCCGTGTTCACTAATAGGAAGGGGACCTATTCAATGAACGTACAGGTGGTCTGCGACCACCGCATGATGATCCTGCACGTCTGCGCCCGTCACCCAGGCAGTGTACACGACTCATTCGTGTTGTCGCGGTCATCCATCCCCGGCATGTACGAGGGACGCCATCCCCGGCTGAGGGGCTGGTTGCTGGGCGACAGGGGCTACCCATTGCGATCGTGGCTGATGACGCCTATACGGAGGCCATGCAATGAGGCGGAGAACCGCTACAATGATGCCCATGTAGCGACAAGGGGAGTGATCGAGAGGTGCTTTGGCGTGCTGAAGATGCGTTTCAGGTGCCTGGACCTCTCTGGGGGCGCCCTCCAGTATCGGTCAGATAGGGTCGGCCGCATCATTGTGGTGTGCTGCGTCCTGCACAACATAGCCCAGCAGAGGGGCGATGTGCCGCAGGCAGAGGAGGGCGGAGTGGAGGAGCAGCAGGAAGAGGCCCAGTCCTCCCCAGATGAGGGGGATGGGGGCAATGGTCAGGGCAGACGGGGTAGACACAGGCGGGTGGCTGTCCACCGTTACCGGCTGGCCCAGCGGGCACGGGACAGACTGATAGACGCCCGCTTCACTGACTAGATGGGCGTGGGAATCGGGTAGTATGGCCACAGACCGCACACCATGACAACAGCCGACCACCCACACCCCCCACCCATCCACCCACCCAGCACCCTCACCCCCCTCCCCAACCCCACACACCCCACCCGCATGCACACCACCCCCCCACCCCCAATTGCCGATCCACCGGCGGCACAACGGGCCGGGCTCACCCAGTTGCGGGTGGACGCGTGTCTATCGCAGGCCATGGAGGATGATGACAACCCGCCTCCGATGAGCTCCTGGCTCTACATCGTTGGACTATGTCTGACCCATGGCCACAGTACCACCATCCACCCGGACCATACCTGCATGCGGCTGTGACACTGCAGCGCACGGTCCCGTCCTCTGCCCGGGGGATGTTGATGGCGGCCCAGGGGGAAGGGGGCAGACTCACCTGGGGCTGAGGTAAGACCACCCCTCATACACACACTTGCGCTCAACGTACATGACACGCCCGCACACTTTGGACAGAGCACAAAGGCAGCTTCGGTAGGTGTAACATTGACTTTAATAACCAAAGGAGTTCATGCACGTGCCCTAGCCCCTAAAACTCATCTGTGCCCTGCACCCGTGCCAACTTACTCAGTGTCTAATTGTTTGGCCTTACGGGCCCTTTGACTACGTCTACGTGGTTCCCCAGACGGTACAGCAGAACTGGAGGCGGACTCCTGTGATTCCTGCCCTCTGACACTGGATCCCTTTGGCGGCCGTTTCCTGGGGCGTCCTGGCCTAGATGGGCCAGGCTGCGGCCCGGGTGACTGGGATGGCGAGCTGCCAGCCTGTCCTGCCCGTTGCCCACCCGATGCACCTGGGACGGAAGGGGGGGAGTCCGAGGTGTCGCGGTGTACCGGGACCTCCCCTACAGAGGGAGCCGGGACGGACCACACCACCTCCTCCTCCCTCGGGGTGCCCGATGGCCCCCAGGCCTCTACATGGGTGGGGGATGCGAACGGACTGGCCATCCGACGCGCCCCCGACATCTGGCGCTGCCAGTCCTGGAGGCCCGTGCTGGTATCGACAGGGGTCTGCAGGTTTGCAGCCATGGAGCCCAGTGGGTTGTCGAACCCTGTCTGCGACAGTGCGACGCCAGCTCGCACGTGGCCACTGGCGCCGATGCCCTCAGCGATGGCCTGCTGAGACTGGGCCATGGCCTGCTGAGACTGGGCTATGGCCTGCTGAGACTGGGCCATGGCCTGCTGAGACTGGGCCATGGCCTGCTGAGACTGGGCAATGGCGTTGAGCGCCTCTGCCATCTGGCGCTGGCTCATGGCCTCCTGTGAGAGGGCAGCCATTTCCTGGGCCACAGACGCCGCCTGCACGGAAGGCCCCAGGCCTCGCAAACCGTTCCCCATGTCTGACACCGTCGCACCCATTGCCTCCACCGCGGACGCCATCCGTGCGGTGTCAGCCTGGGTGGCACGCATGACCGGGACCACTCCCAGCTCCTGGACGCGGGTGGACTCCTCCACCTGCGACCGCAGCCGCCGCAAGCCACCCGTCACCCTATTCGCTCGTCTCCGTGTCGGTGGTTGCATCGGATCTATGTGTGGGTGTGGTAACTGCAGGAACCCGGGATCCATCTGGGCGGCAGATGTTCGCTTGGCCTGGGCTGCCCTCCGACCGCCCGGTCCCTCTGCTGCTCCTACCTCCACCTGCTGTACCGGGACGGCTGTGTTGTGCGCACCAGTGAGTGTACCAGACGCCTCATCACTAAAGTGCCCAACCGTGGTGAGTGTTTCTGCGATGGTGGAGGGTGTTGGTGACAGCAGTGGCGTTGTGTCGTGCTCTTCGTCCCACTCTATGGCACTTTGGGGTGGGGGTTCGTCTCCACCCATCCACTCTGAGTCACTGTCCGGTATTTCGTCTTCCCGGGTAGTGCTGTCCCGGGTAGTGCTGTCCCGGGTAGTGCTGTCCCGGGTAGTGCTGTCCCGGGTAGTGCTGTCCCGGGTAGTGCTGTCCCGGGTAGTGCTGTCCCGGGTAGTGCTGTCCCGGGTAGTGCTGTCCCGGGTAGTGCTGTCCCGGGTAGTGCTGTCCCGGGTAGTGCTGTCCCGGGTAGTGCTGTCCCGGGTAGTGCTGTCCCGGGTAGTGCTGTCCCGGGTAGTGCTGTCCCGGGTAGGGGTGTCCCGGGTAGGGGTGTCCCGGGTAGGGGTGTCCCGGGTAGGGGTGTCCCGGGTAGGGGTGTCCCGGGTAGTGCTGTCCCGGGTAGGGGTGTCCCGGGTAGGGGTGTCCTGGCTCGGATGTGACGGGGGCCTGTGGCTGCCCCCCTCATCGCTGGGTGGTCGCTCCCGCACGTGACGGGGGTGTCGTCTCCCTGTTGCTCCAGGTCTCTCCGTCTCCCGTGGTGTGCGAGGGGCATCCTGCGGGCGTCGCATGCTGGAGGGTCCGGGTCTCTCCGTCTCCCGTGGTCTCCGAGGGGCATCCTGCGGGCGTCGCATGCTGGAGAGTGCGGGTCTCTCCGTCTCCCGTGGTGTGCGAGGGGCATCCTGCGGGCGTCGCATGCTGGAGGGTCCGGGTCTCTCCGTCTCCCGTGGTCTCCGAGGGGCATCCTGCGGGCGTCGCATGCTGGAGGGTCCGGGTCTCTCCGTCTCCCGTGGTCTCCGAGGGGCATCCTGCGGGCGTCGCATGCTGGAGGGTCCGGGTCTCTCCGTCTCCCGTGGTCTCCGAGGGGCATCCTGCGGGCGGTGTGCATCTGCGGGGATGGGTGCCTGGACGTTTGGTCCTGCGATACACAATGAAGCATGCATGGTTAGACATCAGGCAGTGATCAGGTGATACAGGGGAGGGGGATATAGGGGAGGGGGGATATGGGGACGGGCTGTTGGTGGCTCACTTGCTCGTGGGGCCCCGACCTCTGCATCAGCAACCTCCCGGTCCTCAGGTCCGCCAGCCAGTTCCAGGGCCCTTTCCTCGTGTACGGTCAGTGGCCTCTCATCAGCGGGCCCTCCTCCAGTCCTCACATGCTCCCTATTGTTGTGTGAGCGCTTCTCCTGTGGGGGGGGGCGGGGGGGGGTGGTGGCAGGGGTAAAAGGCAACAGTGTTAGGCAGGTATATGAATGCACGCCATCGGTTGCGCGTGCATTGCAGAGGTTAAGGTTAGGGCTGGATTCACTTGGGGGAGGGGGGATATGGGGGAGGGGGGGAAATGGGGGAGGGGGGGATATGGGGGAGGGGGGGATATGGGGGATATGGGGGAAGGGGGGATATGGGGGAGGGGGGGATATGGGGGAGGGGGGATATGGGGGAGGGGGGATATGGGGAGGCGGGATATGGGGGATATGGGGGAGGGAGGGATATGGGGAGGGGGGGATATGGGGAGGCTCACCCTGCCTGCTCTGACGAGGTCGTTCACCTTCTTGTGGCACTGGGTGCCTGTCCGTGGTGTTAGGGCCACAGCGGTGACGGCCTCTGCCACCTCCCTCCACAGACGCCAGCTGTGGCGTGGGGCAACTCTGCGGCCGTGCCCGGGATACAGGGCGTCCCTCCTCTGCTCCAGCGCGTCCAGGAGCGCCTCCACATCGCGTGACTCGAACCTCGGGGCTGAGCGACGGCCAGCCATCAAGTCGGGTGTTGCGGTCGGCTGTTGCGGTCGGGTGGGGGGGAGCTGCGCGGCCTTATGAGCCGTCACGCCGTGCAGCGCGTATGACGCTGCACGGCGTGAACCACTGCGCAAGCGCGGATCCCGTTACGTCGCTGCTAGCCCATTTCGGGCCGCAGACTATCGGCCCATTTTTATGACGTGACGCAAGTGGGATTTGCGCCGTTTTTTGCGCTGATCGGCGGACTTTCCGCCGATAATGGAGAATTTCGCCCCTGATTTCACGTACTGGAGCGGGCTGGTTGCATCGCAAACTGTTTGGCGCCTGACGCGGTTCTCGTTTTTGGTCTCTCACGCTATTCACCGGCCTCATTTCACTTGAGCAAGAGCGTAACTAGGCCGGAAGATCGCAGCCCAAGTCTACAAATCCTGAGCATTAAAGAGAGAATTCTGCAGCATTGACATGGTTGATGCCTGAAGCATCTGTACAAAAAAATGTCTTCAGAAAGCAAAGGGCAAGGGAAACATCCTGAGGATGTGAAGAAAATGGAATAGGAATGGGATGGATATTTCAGGTTGTATGTCTTGTTAGGTTAAGGATTAGAGGGGCTTCTTATAAATACCAGCTTCAACATGGTGGGACTAATGCAAAGGAATTTTTTGAAGTGGCTGGTTCTAATTTTAAATTTAATGAGCACGGTTTATTTGTACTGGAGTGAATGGAGTATTCAGAGCTTTAGCAGTTTACTCATCCCTGTCAGATGACGCATTTAATTAATTGCATCTGCCACTGTCGTGAAACTCATTGGTATTTTGCAGTGGCTGCTCACTATTTACACAACTATCCATTCTTAGTTCAGATTACTGATCTTATTTGAATTGCAAATAGTTCCTTTTACAGATAATGGAAATTAAGCTAATTATCTATGTTATTTACTCATCGTGTTTTTTGTAGGATGTTTTGAGGCATTATTTAATTGTGTTGGTGTTTAGCAATAGTGAATCTGCAGCCCATTTTACATTGCACCCAACGGGCAGAATTCCTGCCATGCCCACGTTGGGGGTGGGGTCTCGGGGAGAATTCAAGCGGGAGGCCCACAAATCGGTTTGACACTGTCATGTGGCTCCATTTTCCCAGAAGCTGGCTGGGAAGGGGACAGCAGGCCTACCTGCCTTCAAGTTGCAGGTAGCGAACTCAACAGATCCCGAGCCTATTCTCCAGAGTCATTGTGGAACTACGCAACCCACCCTGCCTGTCTACCTGGCTTCAGCCAGCACTGCTGATGGAGCCACCACCCAAAAGTGGGGATCTTGGGACGCCTGCTCCCTTGCTTACCTGTAAAGGTATTCTCCAGCTGCTGCTTGCTTCTTAGTTGGAGAACTTTTTATTGACCCTCAAACTGGAGGACCCACCTTCCATCTTTAATTGGACGGTGAGCCCACTCTCTGGCCACTAATTGACCATTTTGGGAAAATCACAGACGAGTGACTGTTCCCAAAAAGTCTTCAGATCCACCTTTGAGCTGATAGATAGCTCATTGGGAAAGTTCTACCAGTATATGGATCATTAGAATCAACCAATTTCCTGTGCTGATCAGGCAACCCTGTGAAAATAGTTAATTAGTTACAAGGAGAGGTACAATTGGCTGACTGGCTGCTAGTCAAGTCTCTGTGGTCAATCTAGGAAGGCGGGAAAGACGATTTGAAGGAATGGGGGGGGGGGGGGGGGGGGTGTAAGGATGAGCATCAGCTAAGAGCAAATTGAATTTAAAAAAAATATATTTATTAAGGCATATATAATTTTAACAGTTTTCAAGAGGAAAAAAACAACAAAACAAATAACACCTGTTATGGGCCAGGGTTTAGAGAACCCTAAATGGTATCATGGAATTCACCTGACCCACAATTTTGAATAGATTGTGGTTATGCGGAGTACAGGGGCCTACTTTACAGCTATGGTGCAACAGAGAACTAAGAGTATGTTTAAACAAAAACAATGTTTATTCTATGAAATCCAGTTAACACTTTATAAACCCACAGTAAACATCTTAACAACTATCAACACCAATAATCCCCACAGATACAATATTCTATAAGTAACCCTTAATGTTTCCTTGCAATATCCATAAGACAAAAGATCCTTTTTAACACCGAGATCAGGTTTAAATTCTCTACTGAGAGCAGTCCTCACTTTTAAATCCTCAAATGATCTGGAGACAGTCTTTACATTGCAGAGAGAGATCCTTATACAGCTCCTTGCTTTGCCTGCAGCTATCCAGCTCTCAAAACAAAACTAAAACACACCCTTTAGCAGACAGCCCAAAGCGAAAGTAAAAGCAGAGAGACAGCCCAGCTCCACCCACTCTCTGACATTACTGCAGCACCCATTTCTTAAAGGTACTCTCACATGACACACCCACCCAACCAACAACCAAACCCTGCCAATGTGGTTCACGTACACAGTTCCCCAATCCCCCTTTCCCACTAACTATTTCCCACCTCAACCAGCCCCCATGCCTCCCTCATTCCCTTTACTCCTCTCCCCCCCCCCCCCCCCCACCTTATATCTCCTGGCAGCTTAATCTTCCCCAAAGAAGTCGATAAACGGCTGCCATCTCCGGGCGAACCCTAGCATCGACCCTCTCAGGGCGAACTTCATCTTCTCAAGCCTGAGAAACCCGGTCATGTCACTGACTCATATCCCCAATTCTGGGGTTCCAAGTCCCTCCACGCTAATAAGATCTGTCTCCGGGCTACCAGGGAGGCAAAGTCCAAAATATCAGCCTCTCTCGCCTCCTGGACTCCCGGGTCTTCCGACACACCAAAAATCACCACCTCTGAACTCAGAACCACCCGTGCCTTCAATACCGAGTACCTCCTGTCTACCTGGAGAATCTCCCTCACTAACGTATCCATCTCCGCCCGCTCCACCTTCACCCGGTGTGCCCGTATCGAGATAAACTTGGCTCTCACCGCTGCCTTCAACGCCTCCCATACCATGGGCGCAATTCTCCCATCGGGAGACTAAGTCCCGACGCCGGAGTGAAAACCGGAGTGTTTCACTCCGGCGTCGGAGGCCGTTCCCAGCCCCCTATTCTCCCGCCCCCGGGGGGCTCGGAGCGGCACCGCGTCATTTACGCGTGCCGGGCCTTGGCGCCGCGTAAAAACGGCGGCGCGTAAATTACGTCACCCGCGCATGCGCGGTGCCATCCTCCCCGCAGCCGCCCCGCGAGAAGATGGCGGATCGATCTTGCGGGGCAGCGGAGGAAAGGAGGTCCTCCTTCAGAGAGGCCGGGCCCGCCGATCTGTGGGCACCGATCGCGGGCCAGACCCCTTTTGAGCCCCCCCCCCCCGGTGCAGGAACCCCCCTCGCCCCCCCAGAGGCCGCCCCCCCCAGCATTCCCGCACTGTCCCCGCTGACAGCGACCAGATGTGGATGGCGCCGGCGGGAACCTGTTGTGTTGGGCAGGCCGCTCGGGGGGTGGGAGAATCGCGTGCGGGCGTCAGGACGGCGTGGCGGGACTCGCGCAGCGGCCAGGCGATTCTCCCACCCGGCGTGGGGGCGGGGTGAATTCTGCCCCATAGCTGCAAAAACCTCCCCCGTATTGTTTATCTCCACATACATCCGAATGGCCTCCCTCACCCGCACACACACCTCCTGCTCTGCTAATAGCCCTACATCTAACCTCCAGGCGCTGCCCCCCCCCCCTTGCTCACCATAAGTCCACCCGGTGCGGGGCACTATCCGACACTACTATTGCTGAGTACTCAACGTCCACCACCCCGCCAACAACGTCATATCCATAACAAAAAAGTCAATTCGGGAGTACGTTTTGCATACATGGGACAAAAAGAGTACTCTTTCGCTCTCGGTCGCCCAAACCTCCACGGATCCAACCCCCCCCCCCCCTCATCTGTTCCCAGAAACCCATTTAGTTCCTTCGCAGCCGGCAACACTCTCCCTTCCTCGAACTCGATCTATCCAGCCTTGGATCTATAACTGTATTAAAGTCCGTCCCCCCCCCACCGTCCCCGCCCCCATAATCAGCCGATGCGAGTCCAAATGAGGGACCTTCCCCAATACCCGCCTCATGATCTCTCTGTCATCTCAGTTCGGTGCATAAGTGTTCAGCACCAGCACCACCAGAATTCCCTGAAAACATAACGTATCTGCCCCCTGAGTCCACCACTTTACTTCCCACTTCAAACGCTACCCGCTTGCTAATCAGAATCTCCACCCCTCCCTGTTTTAGAGTCTAGTCCTCAGCGGCTCGTTCCCTTGCGGTTTCGTTATTAGCACCCTGTGCACCCGGTCCCACCTCCAGGGGCCGAACAAATGCCCTTTCACCCAGCAGTTTCTTGAACATCCGCGCCACATATGCGCCTGTGTCCACTCCCTCACTGCCCTCCTCCAGGCCGACAATCCTAATGTTCTGCCTGCGTGATTTATTCTCCAGGTCCTCCACCTTCTCCAGTAGCCTCCTTTTTTGATCTTGCATCAACCTCATCTCTGCAGCCATTGAGGCAAGCTGCTCCTCGTGTTCCCCCACCACCTCCTCAACCTTCTGGATCGCCTGGCCCTGGGCCTTTTACCTCATCTCCATGCGTCGATCCCCACCTTTATCAGATCCATCACCCTAGCCAGGTCCTCCAAGTTCTTCTTCCTCTGCTGGGCAAATTTCTCATGGAGGAAGCCCATCATCTGATCCATCGACCACTGAGCAGTCAGGATCGGACCCTGACCCTCCGCCACCTTCCCTATGTCGCAGGCTCCACACTAGCTTTCAACAATTGTTCCCTCGTTTTTCAACCACTTCTCGCCCACAGATCCATACACCAGTGGGATACTTTCTTTTTCCACCCTCCTGTACCTTTTACAATCACTCAGCTCCACCGTCAGCCGGGGTAAAGGTCCACCACGTGCGGGAGCCACCAAATGTGTGACCACTCGTACCATGGCTGCCATCGGAAGTCGCAAATTAAACTTTTAACCTGGAATTTGGTAGACCACTGTTTGGCTCCGCATTTTGGTGGGTTTGGAAAACTTTGTGTTTCTTCCATGGCCTCAGACAGGCTCTTTTGAGAGGTGCTGATTAGACCACTTAGAGACAAAAAAAACTTGTGAGAGTTTATACCGCGCTAACTCTGGCACATCTTGGCCCTGTAAAGCAGGAATTGATCTTTAAGGACTTACAAAGTGGTCACCCGCGCGCCTCGAAAATGAAGATGCCGGTTCAAAGCTACGTCTGATGGCCTGGAATCGGTGGGGACATTGGGCGAGTTGTGCGCAGTTGCTCTGTGTCAGGAACACCAAAAACGTCCATCTGCAGCCTCCCTTCATCCCTGAGAATGGCCAGGGCATCCCTGGGTAAGACTACATGCTGATTTTGCCACGCCTTTTTGAGGTCCACATTTCTTATCATTGTGGACGGCCATGCCAAACGGCTCTACGTCTCCAGGATAGTCTCAACTACATCAAGGGCTACCATAACGAGGTTGAAGTGCTCATTCAGCATTCATGGGATCCCTAAAGTCTTGGTGACCAATAATGGAACGTCGTTCACAAGTGTAGAGTTTGTCACATTCACGAACATGAATGGAATTAGATACATCAGAACTGTCCCGTATCACCCATCCTCTAACGGCATGGCTGAATAGGTGGTTCAAACAGTTCAAAGAGACATGAGTAAGCAGACCACGGGGTCCTTGGACACGCGACTGGAAAGATTCCTTTTTAATTACAGGACTACACCACATGTGACAACAGGAGTGGCACCAGCGGAGCTGCTGATGGGCTGCTGTCTTAGGACCTAATAAAGCTTAACTTAAAGTGGGGCTCATGGAGTACGAACAGCTCCGTTAGTGGGCAGAGACCCACTCAGCTGAGGCTCGTAAAACCGAGCATAAAAGCCAGCCCGAGCAGGGACTGGCATGTTGGTTGTCCCAACGGTTGTCTACATTGTCACTGAAATAGCAGATTTATTGTTGGTCAAAATAAACCTTTATCATTCCTACCACTGGCTTCCTTGGTAATTAAATTAATGATTAACAAAAAAGTATATACGTTAATACTTTACAATTCAATACAGGAAGATGCCTAAATCTTCACAATTGCAAGTCTCTTTCTACAATGCACCCAAAATGCAGTGGTGACGTGGCCTCCAATGGAAAACAGTGCTGGCGCAAGTTAAATCTGCCAAGAATGGTCTTGCAGCTTTTGTGTACACCACAAAACATCTAAAACCTGCCAGAAGACCAGACCAGCAGTCAAGTGGTGGAGGTGGACAGAAAACCTTTTTTTACATTCTCAGGCAGAAAGTTCTAATTTTATCTCCGTGTCTCTGAGAGCAAATCTGGTAGAGGTCAACCAAGTGAAAGTGACTCCCCAGAGGAAATTCTACAGCCTGCACGTTCTAACTGAAGGCAAAAACCAGAAGTCGGATCCAACCAGTGGGTTTCCACACTTTGCGTCGGAAGATAGTTGACTACAAAGACCACACCACAGCAGAGAAAATACTCAACCCACATCCCTCCTAATCGTATTATTTTAATCCATCCCTTCCCCACTGTGTGTCCTGTCTTGTGTATATGTGGGTGGAGGGTGGGATGGTAAAGGGAGACGAATTCGATTAACAGACCGTTGTTCTATTATCACCAGTACATATCGGTCTCTTGTTATAAATACAGTTGTTAAGTGTTACTTAGAAATCTAGGGAGCGATTCTCAGACCCCCAACCGGGTAGGAGAATTGCTGGGGGCCTGCGTGAATCCCGCCCCTGCCGTGTCGTGAATTCTCCGCCACCGGAGATTCGGCAGGGGCGGGGAATCGCGCCGTGCCGGTCGGCGGGAATCCCCCGGTGATTCTCCAGCCGGCGTGTATTGAACCACCTTTGGGACGGCGAGACACGGCGGCGCGGGCGGGGCTCCGAGGTCATGGGGGGGGCGCGGGACGTCTGGCCCCGGGGGGTGCCCCCACGGTGGCCTTGCCCCGCGATCGGGGGCCCACCGATCGGCGGGAGGGCCTGTGCCATGGGGGCACTCTTTTCCTTCCGCCTTCGCCATGGTCTCCTCCATGGCGGAGGCTGAAGAGACCCTCTCCACTGCGCATTGCGCGGGGATGCCGTGACCTGACGCTCCTGCGCATGCGCCGCCCGGCAAAGTCATTTCCGCGCCAGCTGGCGGGGCACCAAAGGCCTTTCCCACCAGCTGTCAGGGCAGAAATCAGTCCGGCGTGGGCCTAGCCCCTCAAGGTGAGGGCTCGGCTCCTCAAGATGCGGAGACCTCTGCACTTTTGGGGCGGCGCGATGCCGGACTGATTCGCGCCGTTTTTGGCGCCGGTCGGCGGACATCGCGCCGATATCGGAGAATCCCGCCCCAGGTGTCTGTAAGTAATTGGAGCAATCAAATTTCAAAGATCTCAGAAAATATATACAACTTATTGATTAATTCACTTATGTTGGACTCCGGGGTGTCTGGGGCTGTAATTGACCGCACACTAGCCCGGGGTGTCATAACACCACCCAAAATCTTTTTGTTTTTAAATTTAGAGCACCCAATTATTATTTTCCAATTAAGAGGCAATTTAGCGTGGCTGATGCACCCACCCTTCACATCTTTAGGTTGTGGGGGTGAAACCCACGCAGACACGGGGGGATGTGCAATCTTCACACAGACCCGATCACGCATAAATGCACTGGTGTAAAGTTCAGGCCACTATTTATTAGGGGACATGATTTGATTAGCTGGAGGGAAATGAATAAAATGCACAATGGAATAAATAAAGACGGTTGCACAAGTACTTTGTTTGAATTCAAACACCAACCCTTCATTTATCTCCAACATCCCCTCCATGTATATTTAGATTGTCTGTACTGCTGAATGGTAACATACAAATTCACTGGTATTAATGCTGTTATCCACATGGGCAGTGAAACTACAAGGATATGCAAGTAACATGTTCTTTCATTAAAATCAGTTAGGCAGATTTGCCCAGAAGGAACAATGGCATTTGTAATTTGGTGAGAATGAATTTCGATTAATGAGTCATGAAGAATTCTGACTTTGTTTAGTTAGCTTTTGGGGCTGAACCATATAAGTGTCGTCGAGGGAGCCATGAAGTACAAGTAACAGGTGTTATATTTGACTGAGGAACACATCTTAAAAAGAGTGGAAAATATCACCTTCCTTTGGACTGTTCTGCTTCGTTTGAATAAGTGCTGAAGATTGTTCTCTGTTTCATTTCAATCACCAATATTTTTCTCCCAATTATTTTTACAAATTAAAATGTTAGGGCTTTCCCTGATCTTCTGCAATGTCCAAATGCAGCTTCCAATACAGGCTGATGCAATGTAGCATTTTAAAACTGATTTCTAT
Organism: Scyliorhinus torazame; assembly: GCF_047496885.1. Classification (NCBI taxonomy): domain Eukaryota; kingdom Metazoa; phylum Chordata; class Chondrichthyes; order Carcharhiniformes; family Scyliorhinidae; genus Scyliorhinus; species Scyliorhinus torazame. The sequence goes on along the minus strand of NC_092720.1, from coordinate 92,521,125 downwards.
AATTGTGGATGGCTTATTTCCCCAATCTTCAAAAGTGCTAAAATCATTACTGTCTTCCCGGTGCATCTCAGTGTACTAACTGTGTTAAGCCGCTACTTGGTGTAGGCGTTGCTGAATGATGCTCCAGACCTTGAGGTAAGTTGAACGTATTTATTGAGCGATTAACAAAGCTCCTAAATAAGTTCTACACTCTACTAATCTGACTCTAGTAACACAGTATACTCTACTAACTATATGACCTTGCTCTGGACCACATGCTATGGTGTGACGGTGCTGTTAACCACACACGTCTTGCTCTCTAGGTTTCCGCCGGTGGAAGAGGCAGGGCCTGTGTGCCTTGTCCTTTTTATAGTGGTCGTGTGGTGCCCTCTTGTGGTGATGCCACCTCTGGGTGTCCTGATTACCCATTGGTTGTGTCCTGTTCTGATGACCCATTGGTTAAGTGTCAGCATATCCTTACATCTCTCCCCCTTTTTTTATATATGCCTGTCTAATGTGGTAATGGTAGCTATGGTTGACAGTATTAAAGAAAACAACCTGATATGCATGACTTGCCTATACAGTAGATAAAAGAAGGCAAATGTTCATAAGTCCAGTTTCTGGGGTATCCGTCTTATCCTTGATGACCTCCGGAGAGGTGGCTAAGGGGATGCCGGTGTCTTGATAGGTGTGTGGGAGGCGCGACTGGTGGAATCGTGGTTTGTGGTGTCTTGAGGTGGCGCTTCAACAGCTGGAAGTGTAGGGGGAATTGGTTGTGAGCGTATGATTTTCCGAAGTGCCTTTTGATTTCGTCAAATGATTGTGCCATCAGCCGTTATTATCACATAGGATCTGGGCGCGGCCTGCCGAATGATGACAGCTGGGGCAGGTGTTTTGATCCTGACAGTGTCTGCTGGGGATAGCGCATCCAGACCGGTGGCATGTGCGTCACAGTTCTGTTTCTGACTGCATCTTTTGTAGTACCGGTAGGTGATCTGGGTTGGGCAGTTGTAGGGCTGGAAGTGTTGTCCTCAGGTCCCTGTTTATCAGCAGTTGAGCTGGTAACATGCCAGCTGATAAGGGAGTCGCCCGGTACGCTAGTAGTGGAAGGTGCATGTCGGAGGCGGAGTCCGAGGCTTTGTGGACAAGATCAGGAAACACAACATTCAAATAAACCTCATAAAGGTAAAAGATTAGGTGCTCTTGCGTGAACCTTTAACACATTCCCAAGAATTGCCATGGTCTTAAAGTGCTCTAACCATAAACAGAGTTTACAGCCATGACAGAAAAAGTATCCATGTTGATAATATGCAGGATTCTCTCCTTACAGATTAACATGATCACATTTATATCTGTTCAGGTAGGAATCACTTGACAGCTTTGGGGTACCTTTTTATTCCATTTCTGCAACTGAGAGTTGAAAGAAAAGTCAACTAAAATGCATTGCCCTATTGAATAACAAATTCCTGCCAGCTGTAATTACATAGTAAGAGTTCAAAGGGCTGGATTCTCCCGCTCCGCAAGATTGCCACGGGCGGGACGAGGACCACATCAAGGTCCATTGACCTCGGGTGGGAATTTCCGGTCGCTGGGAAGGCGAGGCCGGAAAAACCGCCCCTTGGATTAATAACTGGTCAATGTGCCCATGTCATCAGGCCTGCTTGAGAAATAATCACCATTAAAGAATTTAGTCTATTTATTGTGGTCTTTTAAATCCTCATGAATCAGAAATCAATGATCATTTGCTGCAATATCATTAATAATGTTGCACCAAGTCCAACATTGAGTATGTAAAAAGGCAGAGAGAATGCAAGCTAAGATAGCGCAAGTTAAGCATTACTAGTATTGTGTTCACTGTCAAACATTTTTCTTTTTCTTTTGTTTGGTTACTTTATTGTAGCCTCCAAATTGTATTTGTATAATGGTTTTAATCTAACAAAAGATTGTAAGGAATTTCAAATTTAAAAGAATGGACTGAACAAGCAGTGGGGAAGAATTGATGACAGGAAGTCCAGTCAAACGGTTGATTTAGAGACTCTTGTAAGTCAGAAGGAATGATAAAGGTGAAGGAAGGGAATTCCTGAGAGTAGGACCTTGTTGGCTGACCGGTCCACCAGGAGGCACAAAAAAAAATATGTTTAAAATCCTAACAATACAATTTAGTTGTTTTCAAAAACCCCAGCAAATCATTATGTCATCGAAAACGTCCATTAGACTTGAGACCTACTGCATGAAATATTCAGCTGAAGTGTAGCTCGTTGATTCTGAATATAATTGATGCACTGAAATGTTTACGTGACTCCACTTCCACAACATTGTCCAGTTTCACCCAAGTGTGGAATGCCAGGAGAGGGATCATAGAATCTCTACAGTGCAGAAGGAGACCATTTGGCCCATCAAGTCTGTACGGATCCTCCTGAAAAAGCACCCTACCTGGGCTCACTCCCCACCCTATCCCAGTAACCTCACCTAACCTTTGGAAGGGGCAATTTAGTATGGCCAGTCCATCTAACCTGCACATCTTTGGACTGTGGGTGGAAACCGGAGCACCTGGAGGAAGCCCACGCAGACACAAGAACAATGTGGAAGTTGAAACCGGGCCCCTGGCACAGTGAGACAGCAGTGCTGCCCATTGAGCCACTGTGCCTCCCAGGGATGATGCACTGAACTCTGAACTTGGAGAACCGTGGGACAAGAGCTAGGATGTATGGCTGGAGGAAAAAGGTAAGGTAGTGCAAGTTAATAGAATAATTTATAAATTAGAACAGGGATTTTGGGTATAGTGAATTAGGAGACAAGACACTGAAGAAGTTGGGTGACAATAGACATTTTGCCTGGGACAGAATGCAGATGACAGAAGCTGATGATCATGAGGCCAAACTTGGGCTGCTAGTGTCTTTCGGGTCTTTCCAGCAATTAAAATCTTGAAGGAACAAAGCCAAAGATAAGGGGCGCGATTCTGCGACCCCCCCACCGGGTCGGATGATGACAGCTGGGGCAGACCACCAGGTGTTTTGATCCTGACAGTGTCTGCTGGGGATAGCGCGTCCAGACCGGTGGCATGTGCGTCACAGTTCTGTTTCTGACTGCATCTTTTGTAGTACCAGTAGGTGATCTGGGTTGGGCAGTTGTAGGGCTGGAAGTGTTGCCCTCAGGTCCCTGTTTATCAGCAGTTGAGCTGGTAACATGCCAGCTGATAAGGGAGTCGCCCGGTACGCTAGTAGTGCAAGGTGTATGTCGGAGGCGGAGTCCGAGGCTTTGTGGACAAGATCAGGAAACACAACATTCAAATAAACCTCATAAAGGTAAAAGATTAGGTGTTCTTGCGTGAACCTTTAACACATTTCCAAGAATTGCCATGGTCTTAAAGTGCTCTAACCATAAACAGAGTTTACAGCCATGACAGAAAAATTATCCATGTTGATAGTATGCAGGATTCTCTCCTTACAGATTAACATGATCATATTTATATCTGTTTAGGTAGTTATCACTTGACAGCTTTGGGGCACCTTTTTATTCCATTTCTGCAACTGAGAGTTGAAAGAAAAGTCAACTAAAATGCATTGCCCTATTGAATAACAAATTCCTGCCAGCTGTAATTACATAGTAAGAGTTCAAAGGGCTGGATTCTCCCGCTCCGCAAGATTGCCACGGGCGGGACGAGGACCACATCAAGGTCCATTGACCTCGGGTGGGAATTTCCGGTCGCTGGGAAGGCGAGGCCGGAAAAACCGCCCCTTGGATTAATAACTGGTCAATGTGCCCATGTCATCAGGCCTGCTTGAGAAATAATCACCATTAAAGAATTTAGTCTATTTATTGTGGTCTTTTAAATCCTCATGAATCAGAAATCAATGATCATTTGCTGCAATATCATTAATAATGTTGCACCAAGTCCAACATTGAGTATGTAAAAAGGCAGAGAGAATGCAAGCTAAGATAGCGCAAGTTAAGCATTACTAGTATTGTGTTCACTGTCAAACATTTTTCTTTTTCTTTTGTTTGGTTACTTTATTGTAGCCTCCAAATTGTATTTGTATAATGGTTTTAATCTAACAAAAGATTGTAAGGAATTTCAAATTTAAAAGAATGGACTGAACAAGCAGTGGGGAAGAATTGATGACAGGAAGTCCAGTCAAACGGTTGATTTAGAGACTCTTGTAAGTCAGACACGGCCCCCGCCGAGTCGCGAATTCTCCGCCACCGGAGATTCAGTGGGGGCGGGAATCTCGCCGAGCCGGTCGGCGGAAATCTCCCAGCGATTTTCCGGTCCTTGATGGGCCGAAGTCCCGCCGCTGTCAACCCACGCCAGCCAGCCTGGATTGAACCACCTTTTGAATGGCGGGATAAGGCAGCGCGGGCGGGCTCCGGGGTCCTGGGGGGGGGCGATCTGGCTCCGGGGGATGCCCCACGGTGGCCTAGCCCGCGGGGGGCACTCTTTTCCTTCCGCCTTCGCCATGGTCTCTATATGGCGGAGGCGGAAGAGACCCCCTCCACTGCGCATGGGGCGGCGCGATGCCGGACTGATTCGCGCCGTTTATGCCGCCGGTCACTGGACATCGCGCTGATTGCAGATAATCTCCGCATCTTGAGGTGCCGAGCCCTCACCTTGAGGGGTTAGGCCCGCGCTGGACTGATTTACGCCCCGCCAACTGGTGGGAAAGGCCTTTGGTGCCCCGACAGCTGGCGCGGAAATGACTTTGCCGTGCGGCGCATGCGCGGGAGCGTCAGCGGCGCTCACGGCATCCCCGCGCATGCGCAGTGGAGGGGGTCTCTTCCGCCTCCGCCACAGTGGAGACCATGGCGAAGGCGGAAGGAAAAGAGTGCCCCCACGGCACAGGTCCGCCCGCGGATCGGTGGGCCCCGATCGCGGTCCAGGCCACCATGGGGGCACCCCCCGGGGCCAGATCGCCCTGCGCCTGCCCCAGGACCCCGGAGGCCGCCCGCGCTGCCTTGTCCTGCCGTTTGAAAAGTGGTTCAATCCACTCCGGCTGGCGGGGATTGACAGCGGCGGGACTTCGGCCCATCGCGGACCGGAGAATCGCCGGGGCATTGCCGCCAACCGGTGCGGCACGATTCCCACCCCCGCCGAATCTCCGGTGGCGGCGAATTCGGGACACGGCGGGGGCGGGATTCACGCCGGCCCCCGGCGATTCTCTGACCCGGTGGGGGGTCGTAGAATCGCGCCCATTGTTTCTAATGGAGCTGGAGATGAATTGGGCGAAGCTGGACAATGTTGTGGTGGTGGAATTATGGGACTATTTTAGTGAATCAAATACATTCAGGAGCAATGGGTTAGAGCATAACTGAAAATATTCATAAACAGTTTCTATCATGCAACATTTCACAAGTCTAGTGAATGTTTTTGCTGCAATAATTGAAGTCAATTATCTTCTTGAGGTTTTTTATAGGATCGGATTCCATAGTTAGGATTTTGCGAATTCAGTTTTGGTTCTGTATATAAAATCTATATATATCTATATATATTATATATAGATATATATATCTGGTATAAACCATTTTCTTTTGAAAATTGGACTGGAAGTATGAGAATAAAAATAATTTCTGGTCAATGTTCCCAAAAGATTAGAACTGATATATCCTGTATCATCGTTTAGAATGCTGAAGCGTGATTAATACATCACAAAATATATTGGGCATAATTTTCCCAAAAAATGACATGTCATTTTCGATGTGAAAATTGGTGCGATTCCTGCGGGGCCTGGCGGCACGATCAGACCGCAATTTTCAGGCACTTGGGGGGGGGGAAAAAATCTTCCCCACGTGAAAAATGCAGCACCTGAGGTGCAAAGTGTCTGATTCACCAGCCCCGGGGGTTATCTGAACATTCAATGAAGGGGTGCTGTAATGAAACGGTTCCACAGAACTTGATCTGATTCAACCAGGAGGATGGCAGCAAGAAAACCAGCTCCTAGATTTACGGAGGTGTACCTTGACCATTTGCTGTGGAGGAGAGGCAGGCCACAATATACCCTCGGGCTGCAAAGTTAGAAGGAATGTGGCACAGGTGGTCCCACGTTGGGTGTATTGCTCTTATTAGCCTTAGTTTTATTAGCTCTAATTCTGTCACCTTTGCTCATGAGTCGCCAGGTATCTTTCTGATACCGCCACGTGGTTCAAGCTCAAGTAATGATTAATAATACAGTACACCGCTTAGTAAATGTTAAATCAACAATCATTTATTATGTACAGCAATAAATACTTATACAATAATACTACCTCTAGACTATTATCTACCACTAAATACCAATACTTAACTTTGGTGATGGCCCACCAGGTCAGGGAAACGAATGGCCTATCGAATTGGGTCTGGCCTGCGGGATTCAAAAAGGCTGGTACGGGTCGATAGTCTGGAACACCTATCTGGTAGCGATCGCTGGAGTAAGACTTACTTGTTCTTTCGTCGAAGGGTCTCGAAGGTTGCGAGTAGGAGAAGAAGGGTCGATCTTAACTTGGCCCCTATCTTTATAGTTCCCAGGGGCTTCCCGCCTCTCGGGGTGGACCTTGACCCTGGTCCCAAGTGATTGGACTTGGCCCCAATCACTGGGTTCGATATGCTCCAATAATGGGGCGATTCCTTGATCGGGGGGTGGTCGTTCACCTGTCTTTGTCTCGGCCACTGCTGGCGCCGAGAGGTCTGGATTAGCTTTCAATTGCTAATTTGTTGCAATTGTTCCCGGAGATCGCCGATTAAACTGCAGATGGCTGGGTTGATGTGCTGCTAATGGTATCGGTCTGGGCCGACTTCCCCAGAGCCGAATACACTGTTCTGTCTGCAGCTGTCCGTTTGTGTCCTGTTGGCTGATTTTCCCATCAGCCTTTTCAGTTCGCCATTTTACATCGGGGTTTGGCCAAATTGATCGGGAATCAGCCATTTTAGATGGCTACTGGTGCTTGTTGTTTGTATGGGGAAATGATGCGCTGGTGGTAATGTCAGTAGCCTAACAATCAACAGGATGAGGCTAATGCACTGGGGTCATGGGTTCAAATCGCACCAAGGTAGCTGGTAGAATTTAAATTCATTTTTTATGGGGTGGGACAGTGGTTAGCACTGTTGCTTCACAGCTCAGGGTCCCAGGTTCGATTCCCGGCTTCGGTCACTGACTGTGCGGAGTCTGCACATTCTTCCGTGTTGGCGTGGGTTTCCTCCGGGTGCTTCGGTTTCCTCCCACAGTCCAAAGATGTGCAGGTTAGGTGGATTGGCCAGGCTAAATTGCCCTTAATGTCCAAAAAGGTTAGTTGGGGTTACTGGGCTACGGGGATGGGGTGGTATAGGCTTAAGTAGAGGGCTCTTTCCTGGGTACGGCACAGACTCGAAGGGCAGAATGGCCTCCTTCTGCACTGTATATTCTATGAGGTACCGCACTGTCTCCCTGGTGAGGAGGACTGTTCCATGAAGGACACACGGGTCATGTATTCTCTTGATCTTCATCGCCTGCGAGCCCTCTGTTCGGATGGTGAGGCCTCTGGCCCTTCAGTCTGCTCTGCAGCCCCCTGGTTTCCTGGTGCTGGGTTCCCCATGGGTGCCACTGCTTATTGTTGCTGGAGTCTGTGCTTCTCCAGTGCTGTAATCAGCAGAATAGCCAAGTCCACTATCTCTATACCAATATCTCTCTGTGAGGGATGTGAGAGAGAGAGAGACAGTCATGTTGGTGTCACAGTCATTTGATCTCAGTACCTCCCCTTACCCATTGTCCTCCCGGTCCTGGAAGCAGAAAATCCTGCACCTTATCCAGTTGCTATAACATCTCAGGTGCCACTTCATCTCCATTGCATGATAGCCCCAGTTAATGCCCTTGCCCTGTCAGAGTCACCTCTGGCCTCCCGTCTGGTTCTCCCCTCCCTTATTCTCTATATACCTGGGAGTTATAAAAAGAGGTTTCTGTGAGCGTCCAGCCTCATGGGGAGGTCAACTGGACAATCATGTCCACCTTGGAGGCTAATGGGTCCTCTATAGCAGGCGCTGGAGATCGGCACATATGCAGACACAATCCCTCTCAATCCTAAGTTTATCCTTGAACCTGGAGTTTTCAACTCTATCCTGGCGATTGCCAAGGGTTAACTCTTGAGGGCCAATTATTTTGACGAGCATGAGTCTCAGGAATGTTCTGAGGGCACATTTACTTTCTGCTTCAATGATGGGCAAAGATACTAGGCACCCTTCTTACTCAGGCAGCACAATTCTGAGAACGCATTGCTGTCAGGCCTTTACACTAAGACGCCTGGACAGCCACTCCATTAATTTGTTACGTATGTCCTCCCCCGCACAGGCTGGGAGGAGTGTTGCTTTCTTTGTCGGGGTGTCATCCACCCAGCTCATTAGGCCCACTGTGATAAACCACTGTTGCACCTCTATTAGGTGATGTATGGAAGGACCTGTACTACAGGTACGTTGGTACGACCTGTACTACAGGTACGTTGGCAGTCCCTGCCTGCTTGCTCCGCCCAGTAGGCGGAGTACAAATATGTGTGTCCTCCATGCTGCAGCCATTTCGCCAGCTGCTGTGGGAGGCCACACATCTTAGAGCAATAAAGCCTCAGTTGTACCCAACTCAAGTCTTTGTGCAGTTGATCGTGCATCCCCCACCTCCTGCATACTCATCGCTCCCTCTTCCCCCATCTCATGAGCTATGCAACCACAACCACACAATACTCATGCCACAATCTGCTGACGAACACAGTGCTCTAAGAAGATTTAAGCCACACAGACAGCAAGAAGACAGACAGGGAACTTTTGACGCAACGCAGGCTTCAGGACCACAAACGCCAGCTCCTCCCCCCCCCCCCCCCCCCAGGAGCTGGCCAGCAGGTCTGTCCCCTGGACTCCCTGGTGCTAGATGGAGAGGGGTGCTCACCTCCTTTCTCCCTCACAGAGTTCATGATGCCTCATTCAAATTGTTCAAAAGCAATGGTAATTCACGACCGTGTGACATCACGCATGGCGGGTGGGAAGATTCAATGACGTCTGAAGATTCAACTGCAATCTTGCTGAGCACATTATACTGCATAGGAGTTTTTCATAGTAACTTAATTTGAAGCCTACTTGTGACAATAAGTGATTTTCATTTCATTTAAATTGATGCAAATCATGTTCCGGGAAGATCACGTACTGAAATCTCGCCGATACAAATCCCGCCGTTTTTGGCCTCTCGCGATATTTTGAGGCTATGACGGGATTTGTGCCCATGGCTAGCGGGCCCGCTAAATCCCATGCATACTTCATAGTTTGGATTATTTGGAAGTGACTTTTGATTGAAATCATGGGCCATTATATCCACTTGGCAAAAGCCAGCTGGGTGTGGTGTTCAAGATGAGCAAGCCATTTTCCTGCTGGAAACTCAACCCTTTGCCAGAGTCTCTGATATTAACTTGCAGGGTTCTGCAGTCAAATAAGGTACATGTCCAAAACGGTGAGAACCCAATGAATTTATGTAAATCAAGACCGTATGTGGCGTATTAGCAGAAACCTGTGTGGAGAAGACATTGTGACTTTCAATCAGGCTGATGGAAGGACTAAGGATAGCTTTCCGGCAAAGTCCAAACATTCCATTTGTTGGATTAGGGGGAGCAAAACCTTTCCTCCAGTCCCTTTTCTTCTGCAAGACTCCCGTATCCCCGACACTTAGCAGAGAGCTGCTGGGCTATGAGGCCTGCTGAACTTTCAACTGTCGAAGTCTGCTTAGGTGGGATATGGTCCGTTGACATTTCTGAGAGCTTTGTGGCCTCCTATTGTCTCTGGCTGGTGGGATATTAACTTACCAGAGTGGAAGCTGACCCATGTGTTTAAACCCAGTTGTGTATCTTATCCCATATACATCACAGTATAAAGAATTCCATGTAATATAGATTTTCTTCCATATATAGGTGGAACATGAACCATCCACTTCTTTCCCCACCACCGCTTCTATTAGTGAATTATTAACAGCCTAGTACCCCTATCTCTGCATTTAACTTGGGCCACTCAACTTTCTGCCATTTCCTGATTACTTCAAATATCTTTTGGTCATGAATTTGAACAGTGCATGTTATGGAGATCTGGGACGGGATTCTCCGACCCCCCCCCCCCCCCCCCCCCCCGCCGGGTTGGAGAATCGCCGGGGGGCGGCGTGAATCCCGCCCCCGCTGGCCGCCAAATTCTCCAGCACCGAAAATTCGGCGGGGGCGGGAATCGCGCCGTGCCGGTCGGCGGCCCCCCCCCCCCCCCCCCCCCCCCGGGGGATTCTCCGGCCCGCGATGGGCCGAAGTCCCGCTGCTGTCATGCCAGTCCCGCCGACGTGAATCAAACCACCTACATTATCGCCGGGACTGGCGGCGTGGGCGGGCTCCGGGGTCCTGGGGGGGGGGGGTGGCGCGGGGTGATCTGGCCCCGGGGGTGCCTCCATGGTGGCCTGGCCCGCGATCGGGGCCCACCGATCCGCGGGTGGGCCTGTGCCGTGGGGGCACTCTTTTCCTTCCGCCTTCGCCATAGTGGAGACCATGGCGAAGGCGGAAGAGACCCCCTTCACTGCGCATGCGCGGGGATGCCGTGAGCGGCCGCTGACGCTCCTGCGCATGCGCCGCCCCCGGCAAAGTCATTTCCGCGCCAGCTGGCGGGGCACCAAAGGCCTTTCCCGCCAGCTGGCGGGGCGGAAATCAGTCCGGTGCGGGCCTAGCCCCTCAAGGTGAGGGCTCGACCCCTCAAGATGCAGAGAATTCCGCACCTTTGGGGAGGTGCGATGCCGGACTGATTAGCGCCATTTTTGGCGCTGGTCGGCGGACATCGCGCCGATTGCGGAGAATCCCGCCCCTGTTCTTTTTTGAGAGGCTCGAAGTGACTCCTTCAAGGTTTGCCATTGACATTTAGACTTTTCAACACTAAGGGTTGGATTCTTCCGCCCCGTCCTCCGCAAGATCCCCACGAGTGGGACCCAGACCATGTAAAGGTCCATTGACCTCGGACAAGAATTTCCATTCGCCGGGTGAGCGCGATTGGAGAATACCGCCCTAAGTATCAATGGTTGCAACAGGTTCCACCATTTAATCAGGCCCAGCTGTTGAAATTGATTGAACCTCCCTGTTACTGCTCACTAAGCTGCATTCTCACCTGAAATTTAAAATGGAGCCATTAACCACCTCAGATTTATGGTGAGGAACGTCACATGTCTGTCTGTACTTTAATATCGCAGGATAAACGTTTTGGTTATAGTTGAAAACAATTCCTTGAGTTCATAGAATCATAGAATCCCTCCAGTGCAGAAGGAGGCCATTCGGCCCATCGAGTCTGCACCTACCCTCTGAAAGAGCACCACCCCACACAGGCCCAATCCCTGCCCCGCAATCTCACCAGGGGCAATTTATCATGGCCAATCCACCTAACCTACACATCTTTGGACTGTGGGAGGAAACCGGAGCACCCGGAGGAAACCCACGCAGACACGGGAAGAATGCGATGATCACCATATTCCTGTCCTGACGTACAGAATCCTTAACCATAGAAAGATTTTCCTTTGTGTCAGCAACTATTAAGGACAGAATATCCCTCAATGTTTCTGGTTTTAATTATGACAGTCTTATCTTTATCTTTGTCTTCAACAGACTTTTGATATCAGTCACCAGTAGCTCCAACTAACCTATTCGTCTACATATGCTTTGTTCCAATTCTGCTTCACAATGTTTCAAACTCTCATTTGTAATATATTTTTCTCGTTTTTCGTTAATTTGATCATTTTAATTTTATGTGTAACTAGTATTCCTATTGTGATTCATAAAAATTGAGGGTTGACCAGAGAGCAGATATTCTGTACTGTACAAAATTAGCATTAATCAAATGATTTTAAAATGACTTCAAGAGGAATATGGTTGCGATTTATCGCCTCTGCTTCGATAGCTGATGGGTCTATGAGAGGAAAGACTGAATTGAACGTAGGTTATTTTACTGGGTAGAAATGCAATTATGTTGTGGAGAATGGAGACCTGTTTTGCAGGAGCTTTTGGATATAATCTGTGGAATTTGCAATGATCTGATGGAGCATACTTTCCTCTATTTAATGAAATAACTCAAAATAGTTGATTAAAATTAACGGCAAAATTTATTTCTGCAGCCACTGCCCACAAGTGATAATTCTTATTACTACAGCTTGTTGCTACTGTTATTGTAATGAAAGAGAAGATGAAGGCCTGGATGACTAGAATAATTTGCTGATGAGAGAGAAATTGGTGAGCGATGAATAGGAGCAGCAGGCAGTACGTACAGCTTAGACCGTATGACAACAAATCGAAGGGTCATGCTAGCGGAGAGGAATATTGTTATATATTGTACCTGGCATTTACAGCTGCATGTAATGATGTTTGCTAACAAATTGCACAAATTAGGAAACGTACTATTGATGAGTCAGGCTACTTCATTACATTATCTTTTTTTAAGAAGAACTGTCTGTATAAATCAGGCAAATTCATGAAAAATGGAGCATCACGGCAGATTATTAAGTTACTCATTTTAATACGTTAGCTCTTCCCCAGCACAACAAGAGAATTATTTCGGCAGCAAGGCCTACTAAAATAATTTGATTGGTCAGGTCAATTAGTTCAAAGGTTTTTTTTGTTAATTCTATCTTTGTTTGCATTTGGCCCAGATGGCAGGTTTGATACGTTTATTTTTTAATCGACGGCCATTACAATTTCACCCTTAGGATTTTAATAGCATTCTGCTCATAATGATAATGCACTAATTTCTACAGCTTTCTGACTATATGATTTCAGCATTCTACATCAATGGCTCCGTGCTGAACTTCACTGAGAATAGTGAGTGTGCACATAACAGTATATTCATTTGAGTATTAGCATGATTTTTGGTCTCTGGCGTTTTGATTTCTTCCGATCATCTGAAAGTTTCATATGTCGGTTTGTGATTTAATATCCTGAAAATACTTTTAAACCACTGCAACATTTTATGATAATTGCTGGAACATTGCTCAATTTTGAATCATTTGGAGGTAAGAATTTCTATGGCAGCTGAAATTTCTCTTCCAGGGCATAAGCTGAAAAATGTATTTGCATTGATACATTTTGCTTGTCTGTCACTCAGAGGGCCCCCCCGGGCTTTTCTCCTATCCTCTCATTTAAATATTCAGTTACATTTCAAGCACAATTTGATCCAGCATGGGAGATGCTGAAGCCTTTTGGAGGTGTGATTTCCAGAGTCCCAGCATGGGTGTGCAGGTGCGGCACTTCCTAGATGCTGCAGAGGAAGAAAGTCTGCTTCTGCATAGCGATGACATGAGACAGGAGTCTGCCAATTCTTACAGAGCTGTTTTAGCTTCCTCTTTCTCTGAGGGCTGCTGAGAAATTATGCGAATGCAAGTTATGACCTGGACCGTGTAGAATATTGGGCTCTCTTTCCCCCCCCTCCTCCCCCATTACCGTCTGCTGCACCTGCGTGCTTACATTCAGCGACAAGTATACATGGACACCCAGATCTCATTGCATATTCTTCTCTCTCAATCTATAGCCATTCAGATAATAATCTGCCTTCCTGTTTTTGCAATCAAAATGGATAACCTCTCATTTACCCACATTATACTGCATCTGCCATGCATTTGCCCACTCACTCAACTTGTTCAAGTCACACAGAAGCATCTCTGCATTGTCCTCACAGCTCACCCTCCCACCCAGCTTTGTGTCACCTGAAAGTCTGGAGATTTGGTTCCTTCATCTAATTTATTAATATATATTGTGAATAGCTTGGATCCTAGCACTGAACCTTGTGGTACCCCACTAGTCACTGCCTGCCACTAGGAAAAAAACTTGTTTATTCCTCCTCTTTGTTTCCTGTCTGCCAACCAGTTTTCTATCTATCTCAATACACTACCCCCAATCCCATGCGTTTTAATTATACATGTTAATCTCTTATGTGTGATTTTGTCGTGCCTTCTGAAAGTCCAGGTAAGCCACATCCACTGGGACCCCTTTGTCAACTCTACGAGTTACATCCTCCAACGAATTCCAGTCAATTTGTCAAGTATGATTTCCCTTTCATAAATCCATGCTGACTCTGTTAATCCTGTCTTTGTTTTCCAAGTGCTCTGCTATTAAATCTTTTAGAATGGACACTTGCATTTTCCCCACCATGGACATCAGGCTGACTGGTTTATAATTCCTTGTTTTCTCTCTCTTTGTAAAAAATGGGGCCACATCAGCTACCCTCTGATTTATAGGAACTGTTCTGAGCCTATTGAAACTTGGGAGATGACCACCAATGCATCCACTATTTCTAGGCCACTTCCTTAAGTACTCTGGGATGTAGAATATCAGGCCCTGTGAATTTATCGGCTTTGAATCCCATCAATTTCCCCAACACCAATTTTCCTACAAATACAGATTTACTTCTGTTTTTCCCTCTCTCTAAACCCTGTATTCCCCAACATTTCAGGTATGTTATTTATGTCCTTCTTCATGAAGACAAATCCAAAGTATGTACATCGTTGGTCAGTCATTTTTTTGTTCCCCATTATATGTTCCCTGTTTCAGACTGCAACTGACCTACATTTGTTTTCCCACCCTTGGTCACCCTGGAGCCATGTCTCTGTAATTCCGACTATATCAAACACATTTACATTTATTTGCACAACTAATTCATCCACTTCATTGCAAATGTTCCACGCATTAAGGCACAAAGCTTAAGGCTTGTCCTTTCAATATTCCTTATCCTGTTTCCATTAGTTTTCACTGTGGCCCTGTTTGATTTAGGCCTTTGATTTCTCTGCCTGACACTTTCTTATTCCCCTTTCTGTTATTTGATCTTGTCTGTGTTTCTTCCTCCGACGTTTTGCATAGATTCCTGTTCCTTGACATTTTAACTTAAACCCAACCAAATCACTCCAGTAAATACTCCCCTTCGGAGTCTAGGTCCTACATGAAGTAGTACTGCCTCAACTGTTACTGTAGTGTGTACCATCTACAAGATACATTGCTCTATCTTGCAAGGCTTCTTCAACTACATCTTACAAACCCGTAACTCCACCACCTGGAGGGAAAAGGGATTCAGGTGTATTGGAAGATTTCTCCCTTCAAGTCCCACACCATCCTGACTTGGAAATATAGGACGCGATTCAGCGACTCCGTCGCTCCCGACTTGGTATCGGGCCAAGGCCTTTGAATCTCGTGAGATTCGCGATGCTCAAACCATCACTATCTGGATCTCGCCCTCGTTGGGCATGATCCAAATCAGCATATTTAAATGAGCCGAATGGCACCCAGGACTCAACGGGCACGCCTGGGAGACATCGCCAGGGCTTCGTTTAGTACTGGCCCACACAAACTTGGACCAGGTGTAATAGCATCTGTGGGGTCTCAAAGGCCATTTGAGACACCTGGGTGGTTGGGGACAGGGCAGGGTGATCCTCTGGCACCCGGGCACCTTGGCACATTCAACCAGTCAGTGCCACTGGGCAGCCTGGTAGTGTCACGGTGCCAGGCTGGCACTCAGGGATTGGGCTCAGCAGGACCTTACCAGGAATTGGGGGGGGTGGGACCTGAAAGGGTGGTTAAGGTGGTGGGGGGGGGGGGGGGGGCCTTCTAAAATGGTGCCCCGATCTGCGAGTAGCCTTTTCAGGTGAGACCTTCAGCTCGCTAGCAGGAAATAAGTCCGGCCTCAGTGGAGAGAATCACTCCAAGGCCAAAAAAATGTTGTTGAATAGTTATTTAACGCCAGTGGGCTGAATCGCGCCCATATTGTCCTCCCTTCGTTGTTGTGGGGCCCATGTCCTGGAACTACTTCCCTGATTGCTTTGTGGTACTACCTTCACCACTCGAACTGCAGCGGTTCAGGAAGGTAGCTAGCCTCGTGGCCAAGGACAAATAGGGATGGACAATAAATGATGGCTTTGAGGGCATTGCCCACAGCTCGCGAATGAATAAAAAAAACATCTGTTTCGCTGCTCTGAATGGATACACTGAACTGACTTCAGCCGTGGATATATTAATAAATGTGTTCACTGAGCTGAATACAGTTTCATTGCTGAAGGTGGAATGGATGCCACGACAACTGTTGAGAGCAGTGTCAGATGAAATTTCCTGTGTTTACAGCTTAACTGGTATTAGCTGCTTTGTAAAATGATTTGTAGTTCTATTTGGCTTCCAGGAAAACATTTTCTCAAAACAGTGGAGCATCTTTGAATGTTGAAGTAGGTGGTGAATATTAGCCGACTGACTGTGTTTTAAGTATGAGAGTGGGCACTTCTCCGCTGCAGGCCTCTCTGTGTTGGGAGGTGAGGTAGATTTTCAGCTTGCCATCTGGGTGTAAAACTGGCATTCTTCCTTGGGCTACCTGTTGTGGAAATTACACAATTCTCATTTCCATTGAAATCAATGTGCTAATTTTTTTTTTTAAATCTGCCTTCTAAAATGTAGCTAGTTCTTTTGAAACAGCAAATTAATAAATAAATACTTGCTGATATTCCATGAAAGAAGTTACTTTTGAATGCAGCAATTGTTGTTCTGCTGGCAATCATGCAACTCTTTTGAGGGGGAAATTGTTTTCCAGGACATAAACTCACTGCTCTTTATCAGATAGCAGCTCCTTAGCACTTGATAGTTGACAGGTCTGTGTTCCTTTTGAGCAGAAACTGAATGATGTGTTGCAGACCTGTAGGCAATGCTGAGCCGGCAGAAGGTGAGCTCAGCTAGCGGTTCCCATGTTTCTGCCTGTTCGGGGTCATTACTCATGCGCATATAGCTATGCTCACCAGATTCAGATTGCTGCTTTAATGACCAGAACCATGAGGAGCTTTGCTGTCACACTAAAGTAAAATAACAGTAAAAATTATCTGAAGGACTGAAAATGCAGGCTTTTCTGACACTTCCTCCAGACGTCCTCATGCTCGCGTGTACTTCTGGTAACCCCTTATCCAAATGTTTCTACATTTTGTGTGTTCATGCAAAGCAGAAATCACAGCTCTAGTTTAATGTGCACTTACACTTGAACATTGCTGAAAAGAAAAGTAATGCATTGACCTGTTCTCTACAAATGAAAGAAATAATGTTCAAGCCTTGTGCTTTTTTTGAATTAACTAGAAACATGGGAAGCCTATAGTTCCTCTGGCTTTCCTATGGCTTTCTCCATGACAACACCTCCTTATCTAAGGATGGATACACTTGCCATGGAGGGAGTGCAATGGAAGTTCGCCAGACATAGATTCTAACTTTTCTTTTAGAAATGGTGGAGAAAAACTACTGAACAAGTTCACAGGAGTGCTGATGAACTTTTAAAACAAAAATAAAGTGTTTATTAAAATAAGAAAAATGAACTATATTATACCAGAAATAAAGGTTGGAAAGTTCTCATACAAACACCAGAAATGATCCAATTTCTCAATATTCCTTCAACCAGCAATATTCTTACAGACACATAAACCGATGAAGAGCTACCACTAGCTTGACGCAGAAGCTCCCTGCCTGGGACTACCACAAATGTAAATGGTTTACGTTTGGTGAGTTCTTGAGCATTCCCTTGATGCTTCTCACCTAACTTCGACGCTCACTGAGACACCTGAAAATAACTACACTTTAAACTCACTTTCAGTGGCAATACCGCGAAACCAATCACATTCCTGAGTCCGATAACTTACTATTCAGTTACTTATTGTCCTACTAGCCTTATACCTTTCTCAAGAGAACTGAAAAATCCCTCCCTTCACTCTCTGACACAACAGTGAATTATTCCCGTCTTTTCCGGCGTCTGTGCCACTTGATTACAGTTGCTCGGCAAAAGCCCATTTTTTTCCCACTTTTTTTTTTTGACAAAATCACTAAACTTATAATCCCTTTTTAATCAATGTCTTTAATTTATTTATATATACACACACACACACACACACATAACAAACCAAAAGACTAACCTTTGAGCCACAGGTTCATCCAGACCGCTAGGCACCAAGGCTGATAAAGTAAAACTGGAATCACAAAAATATATAACATATATGTTCTACTTATATATATATAAAAATTACACATTGTTTATCACAAAGGCATCAAGGGATATGGAGGTAGCACGGGAACATGGTGTTGAGGTAGATTATCAGCCAAGCAGCCTATTTCTGTTCCTACATTCCTATGTTCAAATCAGAGCTAGTTGATACCACTTAGCTCCGGTGGTATAAATTGTTATGATCAGCTGAAATTTGGCATTTCTGCATTTGCCCTGATGAACGCAGGACAAATAGCTTGAGCAACATTTTTCTTTTCCATCAAGTGCCTTACTAAACTGCATGGTGAAGATTCTAGTGTGATTTGCGCTGCTTTTGAGATCAAGGAGCAATTTTCAATGTGTAGAATACAAAACAGTCATTCAGTAAGTAAGCCAACAGTGAAATATTTAATTCCATGAACTATTCAGAAATATGTGTCAATTTCTGTAGGGTTTCCATCAGTCAGCTGCCAGTTGTGGTGGAAGATTGTGGCACCCCTACAGAAACCTGATGCAATGTCTTCTACTGACGATGAACATGATGTGGAGATGCCGGCGTTGGACTGGGATGGCCACAGTAAGAAGTCTTACACCACCAGGTTGAAGTCCAACAGGTTTGTTTCGATTCACTAGCTTTCGGAACACTGCTGCTGGACTTTAACCTGGTTTTGTAAGACTTCTTACTCTGATAATGAACCACTGCGCATGTCTAATTCCTTTGCAAAGAAGATGGTTTGGGGACTATTCTCCAGCATAAAATGCCATCACTGTTGGCCATGAGCAATCAACAACCAATGTCATTTACTTCACACTTTTTTGCAAAATTTTATAACAATAACAAAAACAATAACATTTACATGGTAAAATAAACATTTCCCCACCCGACCCACTCTTCCCACACCTCAACCATCTAATACCTATCCGCCCGCCCCCCCTCCTTCAGAATGCTGCTTCTGCCGACATTTTAATTTTCCCCGAGAAAGTCGACGAATGGCTGCCACCTCCGAGAGAACACCAACATTGACCCTCTTAAGGCAAACTTTATTTTCTCAAGACTGAGAAACCCAGCCATGTCACTAACCCAGGTCTCTACACTCAGGGGCTTCGAGTCCATCCACATTAAAATAATCCGTCTCCGGGCTACTAGGGAGGCAAAGGCCAGGATGTCGGCCTCTTTCACTCCCTGAACTCCCAGATCTTCTGACACTCCAAAGATCTGGACTCGGCACCACCCATGTCTCTAGCACCGTAGACATTGCCTTCGCAAACCCCTGCCAAAACCCTCTGAGCTTCGGGCATGCCCAGAACATGTCGACATGATTTGCTGGGGTTCCCACGCACCTCGCACATCTATCTTCTACGCCGAAAAACTTGCTCATCCTCGCCGCCGTCATGTGTGCCCGGTGTACCACTTTAAATTGTATTAGGCTAAGCCTGGCACACGAGGAGCAATTGACCCTGCTTAGGGCATCCGCCCATAGACCCACCTCTAACTCTCCACCTAGCTCGTCCTCCCACTTGCCCTTAACTCCTCCACAGGGGTTTCCTCCGCCTCCAACAGCTCCTGGTAGATATCAGACACCTTCCCCTCCCCCACCCAGGTACCGGAAACTACTCTATCCTGTATCCCCCGTGGCGGCAGCAGCGGAAAGGCCAACACCTGTTTCCTCAGGAAGTCTCGCACTTGCAAATATCTAAAATCATTCCCTGGCGGCAGTTTAAATTTATCCTCCAGCGCCTTCAAGCTGGGAAAGCTCCCATCAAGATACAGATCCCCCTTCCTTCTAATTCCTGCCCTCTGCCAGCTCTGGAACCCGCCATCCAGCCTGCCCAGTGCAAACCTGTGGTTGTTACAAATCGGGGTCCAGACTGATGCACCCTCCACCTTCTACCTCCTTCATTGCCCCCAGATCCTCAGTGTTGCCACTACTACCAGACTTGTGGAGGTATCGGGCTGGCGAGAACGGCAGAGGTGCCGTTACCAATACTCCCAGACTGCTGCCTTTACATGACGCCGCCTCCATCTGCTCCCAACCCAACCCCTCCCCCATTACCCACTTCCTAATCATGACTCTATTAGCCGCCCAGTCGTAGTTGCAGAAGTTCGACAGCGCCAACCCACACTCCCCCCGACTACGCTCCAACCACATTTTCTTCACCCGCAGGGTTTTATTCGCCCATAGGAAGCGCGAAATGATCTTGTTCATCCGCTTGAAAAAGGCCTTGGGGATGAAGATGGGCAGGCACTGAAAGACAAACAGAAATCTGAGGAGGACCGTCATTTGCACGGTCTGTACCCTCACCGCCTGTAACAACGGGAGCATGTCCCATCTCTTAAAGTCCCCTTCCATTTGCTCTACCGACCAGGATAAATTAAGCTTATGCAGTGCCTCCCATTTCCGAGCCACCTGGATTCCCAGATAGCGAAAGCTCTTCCCTACCATTCTAAGCGGCAGCTCTCCCAGTCTCTCCTCCTGCCCTCTTAGCCTGAATCACAAACATCTCGCTCTTCCCCATGTTCAATTTATACCCCGAAAAACTGCCAAATTCCCCCAAGATCCGCATAACCTCCCCCATCCCCTCCAACGGGTCCGAAATGTACAAAAGCAAATCGTCTGCATGGAGCGAGACCCGGTGCCCCCCCCCCCCCCCCCCCCGAACCAGCCCCTGCCAGTTCCTCAAAGCTCTTAACGCCATGGCCAGTGGCTTTATAGCTAGAGAAAACAATAACGGGGAGGGGGGCACATCGTCCCTTGATGTAATTTAAAATACCCCAAGCTCAGTCGGTTCGTACGCACGCTCGCTACAGGCACCTGGTAGAGCAACCGCACCCAGCCAATGAAGCCCTCACCAAACCCAAATCTTCCCAGCGCCTCCCACAGGTACTCCCACTCCGATCAAAAGCCTGCTCTGCATCCATCGCTACCACCACCTCCGCCTCTCCTTTTTCTGAGGGCATCATAATAACATTTAAAAGCCTCCGAATGTTTGCCTAGAGTTGCCTGCCCTTAACAAATCCCGTCTGGTCTTCCCCTATCACCCCCGGAACGCAGTCTTCTATCCTTGTGGCCAATATCTTAGCCAACAACTTGGCATCCACATCCAAAATCGAGATTGGCCGATATGACCCACACTGCTCAGGATGCTTCTCCCGTTTAAGAATAAGTGAAATAAGCGAGGCCTGCGACATTGTCGGGGGGAGGATTCCCTTCTCTCTAGCCTTGTTAAATGTCCTCACTAGCAGTGGGCTCAATATCTCTGAGAACATCTTATAAAATTCCACTGGGTAGCCATCCTTTGCCCGACTACATGCCCTCCAGACCCTTGATAATTTCCTCAATCTCAATTGGGGCTCCCAGCCCCTCCACCAGGTCCTCCTCCACCCTCGGAAACCTCAACTGATCCAGAAATTGCCTCATCCCCTCCACTCCAGCCGGGGGTTCCGACTCATATAATCTACTGTAAAATTCTTTAAAAACTTCGTTCACCCCTCCCCCCGGGTCCAAGACCATGTTACCATCCCTATTCTTCACTCTACCAAGCTCCCTGGCCGCCTCGCTCTTCCTAAGCTGTTGTGCCAACATCCTATTTGCCTTTTCCCCGTACTCATAAACCGCCCCCTTTACCTTCCTCAACTGTTCCACTGCTTTCCTTGTGGTCAATAACTCAAACTCCGCCTGCAACTTCCACCGCTCCCTCAGGAGCCCCTCGTTCGGGGCCTCCGCGTATCTCCTGTCCACCCGGAGTATCTCCTCCACTAATCTCTCCCTCTCTGCCCGTTCCCCCTTTTCCCTGTGGGATCGAATCAAAATTAGTTCCCCTCGAACAGCCGCCTTCAGAGCTTCCCAAACCGTCGCTGCAGATACCTCTCCCATGTCATTTGTTTCCAGGTAGTTCTGGATGGACTTATTTACCCGCCCGCTTCATCCGCTAGCAACCCCACATCCAGTCTCCATAACGGACGTTGCCCTCTCTTCTCACTAACCCGCAAATCCACCCAATGCGGGACATGATCCGACACTGCAATTGCCGAGTATTCCATCCCCGCCACCTTCGGTATTGGCGCCCTGCTCAGAACAAAAAAGTCAATACGAGAATAAACCTTATGGACGTGAGAAAAAAAAACTCCTTCGCCCTCGGCCGTGTAAACCTACATGGGTCTATACCCCCTATCTGTACCGTAAAGCCCTTCAATTCCTTTGCCACTGCCGGCCTCCTCCCTGACCTGGATATTGACCGGTCCAATTTCGGATCAATGACCATGTTAAAGTCCCCCCCCATGATCAGGTTATGTGACTCTTAAGTCCAGGATCTTACCTAGCACACGCCTCATAAATTTCACGTTGTCCCAGTTCGGAGCATATATGTTCACGAGCACAACTCGTACACCCTCCAACCTTCCACTCACCATTATATACTGAGAAACAAGTATACCGCTTTGGATACTTGTGGGGGGGACGACTTACCAGGGGTAAGCCATGGGGTATGGGCCTCTGGCACGGAGTCTGTCCCTGTTGCTCAGAAGGGAAGGGGGGAGAGGAGCAGAGCATTAGTAATTGGGGACTCGATAGTCAGGGGCACAGATAGGAGATTTTGTGGGAGCGTGAGAGACTCACGTTTGGTATGTTGCCTCCCAGGTGCAAGGGTACGTGATGCCTCGGATCGTGTTTTCCGGGTCCTTAGGGGGGAGGGGGAGCAGCCCCAAGTCGTGGTCCACATTGGCACTAATGACATAGGTAGGAAAGGGGACAAGGATGTCAGGCAGGCTTTCAGGGAGCTAGGATGGAAGCTCAGAACTAGAACAAACAGAGTTGTTATCTCTGGGTTGTTGCCCGTGCCACGTGATAGTGAGATGAGGAATAGGGAGAGAGAGCAATTAAACA
Organism: Scyliorhinus torazame; assembly: GCF_047496885.1. Lineage (NCBI taxonomy): Eukaryota > Metazoa > Chordata > Chondrichthyes > Carcharhiniformes > Scyliorhinidae > Scyliorhinus > Scyliorhinus torazame. The sequence continues at coordinate 92,498,301 of NC_092720.1, read as the reverse complement.
CGTGGCTACAGGGATGGTGCAGGCAGGAGGGATTCAGATTTCTGGATAACTGGGGCTCTTTCTGGGGAAGGTGGGACCTCTACAGACAGGATGGTCTACATCTGAACCTGAGGGGCACAAATATCCTGGGGGGGAGATTTGTTAGTGCTCTTTTGGGGGGTTTAAACTAATGCAGCAGGGGCATGGGAACCTGGATTGTAGTTTTAGGGTAAGGGAGAATGAGAGTATAGAGGTCAGGAGCACAGATTTGACGTCGCAGGAGGGGGCCAGTGTTCAGATAGGTGGTTTGAAGTGTGTCTACTTCAATGCCAGGAGTATACGAAATAAGGTAGGGGAACTGGCAGCTTGGGTTGATACCTGGGACTTTGATGTTGTGGCCATTTCGGAGACATGGATAGAGCAGGGACAGGAATGGATGTTGCAGGTTCCGGGCTTTAGGTGTTTTAGTAAGCTCAGAGAAGGAGGCAAAAGAGGGGGAGGTGTGGCGCTGCTAGTCAAGAGCAGTATTACGGTGGCGGAGAGGATGGTAGATGGGGACTCATCTTCCGAGGTAGTATGGGCTGAGGTTAGAAACATGAAAGGAGAGGTCACCCTGTTGGGAGTCTTCTATAGGCCTCCAAATAGTTCTCGGGATGTAGAGGAAAGGATGGCGAGGATGATCCTGGATAAGAGCGAAAGTAACAGGGTAGTTATTATGGGAGACTTTAACTTTCCAAATATTGACTGGAAAAGATATAGTTCGAGTACATTAGATGGGTCATTTTTTGTACAGTGTGTGCAGGAGGGTTTCCTGACACAATATGTTGACAGGCCAACAAGAGGCGAGGCCACGTTGGATTTGGTTTTGGGTAATGAACCAGGCCAGGTGTTGGATTTGGAGGTAGGAGAGCACTTTGGGGACAGTGACCACAATTCGGTGACGTTTACGTTAATGATGGAAAGGGATAAGTATACACCGCAGGGCAAGAGTTATAGCTGGAGGAAGGGCAATTATGATGCCATTAGACGTGACTTGGGGGGGATAAGCTGGAGAAGTAGGCTGCAAGTGTTGGGCACACTGGATAAGTGGAGCTTGTTCAAGGATCAGCTACTGCGTGTTCTTGATAAGTATGTACCGGTCAGGCAGGGAGGAAGGTGTCGAGCGAGGGAACCGTGGTTTACCAAAGAAGTGGAATCTCTTGTTAAGAGGAAGAAGGAGGCCTATGTGAAGATGAGGTGTGAAGTTTCAGTTGGGGCGATGGATAGTTAAAAGGTAGCGAGGAAGGATCTAAAGAAAGAGCTAAGACGAGCAAGGAGGGTCATGAGAAGTATTTGGCAGGTAGGATCAAGGAAAACCCAAAAGCTTTCTATAGGTATGTCAGGAATAAGCGAATGACTAGGGAAAGAGTAGGACCAGTCAAGGACAGGGATGGGAAGTTGTGTGTGGAGTCTGAAGAGATAGGCGAGATACTAAATGAATATTTTTCGTCAGTATTCACTCAGGAAAAAGATAATGTTGTGGAGGAGAATGCTGAGACCCAGGCTAATAGAATAGATGGCATTGAGGTACGTAGGGAAGAGGTGTTGGCAATTCGGGACAGGCTGAAAATAGATAAGTCCCCGGGTCCTGATGGGATTTATCCTAGGATTCTCTGGGAGGCCAGGGAAGAGATTGCTGGACCTTTGATTTTGATTTTTATGTCATCATTGGCTACAGGAATAGTGCCAGAGGACTGGAGGATAGCAAATGTGGTCCCTTTGTTCAAAAATGGGAGCAGAGACAACCCCGGCAACTATAGACCGGTGAGCCTCACGTCTGTAGTGGGTAAAGTCTTGGAAGGGATTATAAGAGACAAGATTTATAATCATCTAGATAGGAATAATATGATCAGGGATAGTCAGCATGGCTTTGTGAAGGGTAGGTCATGCCTCACAAACCTTATCGAGTTCTTTGAGAAGGTGACTGAACAGGTAGACGAGGGTAGAGCAGTTGATGTGTATATGGATTTCAGCAAAGCGTTTGATAAGGTTCCCCACGGTAGGCTATTGCAAAAAATACAGAGGCTGGGGATTGAGGGTGATTTAGAGATGTGGATCAAAAATTGGCTAGCTGAAAGAAGACAGAGGGTGGTGGTTGATGGGAAATGTTCAGAATGGAGTTCAGTTACAAGTGGAGTACCACAAGGATCTGTTCTGGGGCCGTTGCTGTTTGTCATTTTTATCAATGACCTAGAGGAAGGCGCAGAAGGGTGGGTGAGTAAATTTGCAGATGATACTAAAGTCGGTGGTGTTGGCGATAGTGTGGAAGGATGTAGCAGGTTACAGAGGGATATAGATAAGCTGCAGAGTTGGGCTGAGAGGTGGCAAATGGAGTTTAATGTAGAGGAGTGTGAGGTGATTCACTTTGGAAGGAATAACAGGAATGCGGAATATTTGGCTAATGGTAAAGTTCTTGGAAGTGTGGATGAGCAGAGGGATCTAGGTGTCCATGTACATAGATCCCTGAAAGTTGCCACCCAGGTTGATAGGGTTGTGAAGAAGGCCTATGGAGTGTTGGCCTTTATTGGTAGAGGGATTGAGTTCCAGAGTCAGGAGGTCATGTTGCAGCTGTACAGAACTCTGGTACGACCGCATTTGGAGTATTGCGTACAGTTCTGGTCACCGCATTATAGGAAGGACGTGGAGGCTTTGGAGCGGGTGCAGAGGAGATTTACCAGGATGTTGCCTGGTATGGAGGGAAAATCTTATGAGGAAAGGCTGATGGACTTGAGGTTGTTTTCGTTAGAGAGAAGAAGGTTAAGAGGAGACTTAATAGAGGCATACAAAATGATCAGGGGGTTAGATAGGGTGGACAGTGAGAGCCTTCTCCCGCGGATGGAAATGGCTGGCACGAGTGGACATAGCTTTAAACTGTGGGGTAATAGATATAGGACAGAGGTCAGAGGTAGGTTCTTTACGCAAAGAGTAGTGAGGCCGTGGAATGCCCTACCTGCTACAGTAGTGAACTCCCCAACATTGAGGGCATTTAAAAGTTCATTGGATAAACATATGAATGATAATGGCATAGTGTAGGTTAGATGGCTTTTGTTTCGGTGCAACATCGTGGGCCGAAGGGCCTGTACTGCGCTGTATCGTTCTATGTTCTATGTTCTATATACCTACCCCCCTTATCTGACACGATTCTCCCAGCCTCAATGCCACTCGCTTACTAATCAAAATTACTACCCCCCTGGTCTTTTGAGTCCAGCCCTGAGTGGAACACCTGGCTAACCCATCTCTTCCTCAATCTCGTCTGATCCATGACCTTAAGATGTGTCTCTTGTAGCATTGCCACGTCTGCCTTCAGTTGCCTTAGATGCGCGAACACACGAGCCCTCTTGACCGGCCCATTCAGTCTCTCACGTTCCACACAATCAGTCTGGACGCGCGCCCCCCCCAACCTGGCGACTAGCCGTCACCCTTTTTGGGCCAGCCCTGAGCCCGCGCCCCCCGCTTTCCCGAGTACCCCCATGAGCAGCAGCCGTTCCCAACCTCCCATTTATTCCCTGACAATAGTTCCTCTTCTGTTAGCAAAGCAGCCTCCCCCCCTTCCGCCCCCCAACAGCACCAGAAACCTCATCCCCCAGGTCAAGTACCAGTTTAATATTTACTCACCCCCCCCCCTCCCCACTGCGCTTCCGAGAGTCAGCTGAACCATCCTGACCCCGATAACCCCCTCCCCTGGCACCAAACAGTCTGTCTCCCTATTGTTCGAACCTCTCCCCCTACCTGAATAAACCTTTTAACAGCATCACATTCCCCAGTAAGTAAACAGCAGCAAAAAAAAAAAAGAAAAGACAAAATTAACATCAACCAGTGAAGAGACAATCACTTAAAACAAAACCCAGTCTCCCGAAGAATAGCTCTAACTTCAGGGCCCTCTACACCCCCCCCCCCCCCCCCCCCCCCCCCCGCATCAAATCCCTGCAAGACAAAGCACCCTACAACCATCACCACAGCCCATTATTTCACCCAGAATGACATAAAATCTCTTTTCTTTTAAAAAACAGTACAGTATTACGAACTACCGCTACAAAACTTCTCCACAGTTTAAATGTTCTTTAAATCATCTCCAGCTTCTTTTCTTTAATGAATGTCCATACATCGTCCAGCATCTCAAAATAAAAGTCTTGTTCCTCGTGCATAGCCCACAGCCGTGCTGGGTACAGCATCCCGAACTTCACCCCCCTTCTTGAAGAGGGTCGCCTTTGCCCAATTGAACCCAGCCCATTTCTTGGCCAACTCCGCTCCCAGGTTCTGATAAATACGCAAATCACAGTTCTCCCACTTGCTGCTCCGTTCTTTTTGGCGCACCGCAAGACATGTTCCTTATCCATAAAACGGTGAAAACGTACCACTATGGCCCGCGGCGTGTCATTCACCCTGGGCTTCCTCGCGAGGGCTCTGTGCGCTCTATCCACCTCTAGGGGCCGAGGGAACGCTCCAGCCCCCATCAACTTCTCCAGCATGTCCGTCACATATGCCCTCGCATCCGATCCCTCACTGCCTTCAGGGAGGCCAACAATTCTGAGGTTCTGCCTCCTGGACCTATTCTCCAGGTCCTCCAGTTTCTCCTGCATCCTCTTCTGGCTGTCGTCCAACACCTCCACCTTGTTCTCCAGCACGGTTATATAGTCCTCCTGGCTGGATAACATTTGTTCGATCTCCAGTATCGCTTTCCCCTGGGTCTCCTGATTCAAGACAACTTGATCAATCGAAGCCGTGACCGGGTCCAGCGTATCCTTTTTCAGCTTGGCGAAGCAATCCTCAAAAAAACTTCACCAGCTGCTCCGTCGACCACTGTGCCATCTCTCCTCGGCCCTTGCCCTTCACCATGCTGTCCCGCGGTACCAGCTCCGCTTGCTTCTCACTACCAGGGACTGCATCGTTTCATGCGGAACACTTCTGGTCCAATTCTCCATACGCCAGTGAGGGAATCCTCCTTACTGTAGCACAGTTCACTGATTTGTCCCATAAAATCCGAGAAAAGTCAGGGAAAAAAGACCCGAAAGCCCGTTACAGGGGGGAGTTATCGAATGTGCAACCTACTTCTCCATGGCCGCCACCGGAAGTCTCTTCACCCTTTTTTGTAGCATTCTGCTCACAGGTATCTCTGTTTGTCTGAGGAAGACCTTAACTGAAGACTTGGTGCACCAGGATGCAAATTTGTAATTTTCATTTCTCTGCAAATGTGCTCATTTTGATACCCTTACTGGTGAAGCAATGAGAATCAAAATGGAAAAAAAGAAGTGTTCTAAGATTTGTGGATCAACATCTTTTCGCAACATAATCTGCTGATTTAATTTAGCCATTGATTGTTGCTGTTGATCTTCCACTCAATCTTTCCCTATTTTCGACTAAAAATATTCCCTCTACTTTGCTCAGAATATTCTCTGCCAGTTGCGTTAGCTTTCAATGCTGTTATGACCGTTCTTCTTGCAATGAATATTTCTAGGTACTGATATCATGATAGGCTGCCCTCCATGACTAAGGTAATGAAAATGGTCTCCATAATTGAGCTTTATTTCCTGTTCACAGAGGGTCTCTTATCATCAGCGATTTATAGATCAAGTTGTGGTGCAGTTCCGATGGTACTCTCTCCTCTTTCAATTTTCATGCTTGATTTGACAATTATGTATTTATACAACTATCTTATAACAACTCCACGACAAATGATCTGTGTCAGGCCTGTTTAAAAACAAAATTGCTTCCGATGTTTGTCCATAATGCACTCTGTCAACAAGCCGTGTTGTTACTGGGATAATGAAAGTCTTTATCCATAAACAAACGCAAGCCACTTCATATGAGGAGGAATAAGTGAAGTGGTCCTGTTTAGCTTGCTCTAAATTATTCTAATGTAAGGGAAAGATAAAGGACACTAAATTAAAAACAGTTGCATGAGCCATTCGAAATGGTGAGGAAGTAGCAACATGAAAGAACATTAGTATTTCAAATAAGCAGACTGCAAATGAGGAGACAAAACAGGCACCGGATAGTATATTCGGTCTGCGAGGGTATTTTACTGGAGGGGGGGGGAATGACACCAATCTCTTTTATAATTGTCTGAGACACAAATGTGGTGCCATCTGGTGTTTGCGCAATGAGGAAGGTTAGAATTTAAACAGGGGAGTAAATCTTCCTGACAAATCTCCAGTTTATAAATGTTTAGGTGAGAAGTGAGAAAAATCATCATTGCTGGTGGGGCTATAGATGTTTTGAAACTCACCGTCACACCATAGCAGTTGTTGATGAACTTGACATCAGATTGCATTTTTGCATGAATGTGGTGGCAAGTATTGGTGGCGTTCGGTTGGGTTGCCGTAGTTGCACAGTGGGAAGTGACATGAAGTCAAAAGGCATGAAGACAGGAAGTAAGCTAAGACTGGAGCTGCGATTTCTTCAGAAAGAAGGGAGAGGTCGCAACCAGAGCCTCGAGGGAGGCAGCATTAGTGTTCCTGGGGTGGGAAGCAAAGCAGTGAGAGAGGCTTTGAGAAAGTAAACTGGGTCATTGCAGCTTCAGCGAAGAATTTGGAGCAGGGCAAAATGTTTAACCAAATGAAGGTCAAAATTTTCACTGGGGTGGGTGGGTGAAATCAGACCTGCAGTAAATAGTTCTGTGTCTCAAAGCTGCCCAGTCAGAATCTGACTGGAGAGCAAAATGGAAGTCCTAATTCACTAATTGGAGCTAGATCCTGGCACATCACTAAGGATGTATAACTGCTCAACCTAAGTGAAGAATTGTAAAATGAATGACTTCAGCCAGGGAATGTAACAGTTGGGGTAGACTTGGAGCAAAAGAGCTTGTAATAGAAATAAAAGGAAGCTGACTGATTATTACTTTGTAAATGAGTTCTAATATATACGCAACATAAATTGAGGTCATTAGAATTTAGACTAACCATCGCATTCATTGTTGTATCGAGCTTTTATGCCAACAACTGTTAATAGAGATAACTTTGTCTCCATGAAAAAAAACAAGATGGGCAGACATGATTCTCTCCCCGCTGAGCAAAGCACTCACCTGAACTCCTCTGGCGGCTTCTGCTCACCAGGTGCACTACTTGGGAGACCTGTCATAATTTAGGCACACCAACACATATAGATTGTGTAATTGGGGTGGGGTGGGGGGGGGGGGGTTGCGGGGAGGGATTAACGGGCATCGAGGCCTGATAATTAGATGTGGATGTATTGTAATGGGGTTTTTGGATTCCCATTGACTCACTGGCGGGGAAAATTGCAGCACACCTTTACATTGGCGTGAAATATGATTTGGGCCTCATGCCGGATTTTCCGCTTTCATCGCTGATCGAAAATGGGGGCAGAAAATCCTCCCCTGCCCCCATCCTGTTTCAGAGGCTTTGCAGGCTAAATAATGACATGTGGACCAGTAACCAGGGGGCTAATGTAGAAAGCTGATGCCTTGGGAGTGTTATTGCAGTGGGGGGGGGGGGGGGGGGGGGGGGGGTTGTTGCATGGAGCTGTGGTGGGTAGGTTGGGGAGTGGTAAGGGGGTGCATGCAGAGGAATGGTAACACAGACTGGTAAAATCCTCAGAACTGCACTTGTCCATCGCTGTAGCTTCTCCAGAATTGTGGCAAAAAATGGGTTTCTGCTGGACCATCAATGACATTAGGGTAGTACTTTTAGCATTATTTTAAGTGATTTGCACAAACTTAGCATTTTAATGCTTTATGTTCTTAGCTCTGAAGCCTGCGATTCCATTAAAAGCTTGTCCTTCCACATTTGAGGATTTATTCACCCAGGGCGCGCTTCAGCGACCCCTTTGCGCCCGGCGTACATCCAGGCACAAAGGGTGAATCACACGAGAACTCCAAATCGGGCATTGGGTCGATCGCACGTCACACAACTCGCTCTGCCCGGTGCACTCTGGATCTCTCCTTCGCTGGGCGAGATCCAGATCTGAATATTTAAATGAGCCATGAGCCTCATGGCTCATTTAAATACCCGGACGACAGATTCACTCGGCACCTGGTACTCAACAGCCGCGCATGGCAGATCTCGTCAGATCCCAGTTTATTCTGGTCCACACAAATGTGGACAGGCATATTGGCATCCTTGGCGGGGGGTGGGGGTCTCAGGTCATTGGGGACCATCGGGTGGTTGGGGGCAAGGCAGGGTGGTACCCTGGCACTCTGTCTGGAACCGGGGCACCTTGGCAGTTACACCTGGGCACCCTAACAGTACTACCCTGGCACTGTCGGGTGCCTGGGTGGCACTATCAGGGTTCCAGGGGCATTATCAGGGTTCCAGGCTAGCAAATCCCAGGTGCCAGGCTAACACTGCCAGTGGTCGGGCCCGGGAGGGGGCCTTGCCACTTGGAGGAGGGGGGGTGAGGGTGTTTCCCAGGGGCCTACCCAAGGTTGGAGGGGTGGTCAGAAAAGCTGGGGGGGGGATGCAGAGTAAAAAAGAGAAGAGAAGATCGGGGCTGCCGAACAAAACGGCGTCCCAATCTGGGAGCAGCCTTTCCTGCTGGCGAGCGAAAGCTCCACAAAATAAACGGCAAAGTACCATTGGATTCTGGGATGTTTCTCAGCACTGCAGCTGGCAGGAAACACATCCGACAATGAACTTAGTTTGAAGTCTGCTGAATCACGCCCCCAATAGCGTCTACCATGTTTAGAGTTTTCCAGTTAGTGTTGTATTTCCTCTCCTTATTCTTTCACTCAAAATATACCACATTATAATTATCTCTTAAGGCATGTCATTTGACATATATTGTCCAGCCAGTCTGTGTTCTCCTGAAATTACTTTGAATCTTTTTCACAGTTAACAAAGGTCCCTAGTTTGCTGTTATCTGCACATTTTGATTGTTCCAATTTTCTATCTTCAGTTCTACCTTCCCTTTAACACGGCGTACAGGGATTTTAGCAGTCTGTCTCTTACTTGGTATTTTGGGTACTCTACAGTGATTCTGGTGGAGGAACTGAGCTTGTTACTGTTTTATAGTGTATGATTAGATTCCCAAAATGGCCTGTAAATGCAGCATGAAGTGAAGTACATCTGAGGATCATTAATATGTCGAGACTGACAGGTTAATTTGCGGTGCCATTAGCCTGGCTTAATGCAAAGGGCCTTATGACCATTACGTTTATTGAGGTTAAATTTTGAAGGGTTCAGATCATGGACGGAAAGGTGAATTCCAGTTGGAGCAAAGGGTTAGGGATGCTCAGGATGCTGATTCATATGGCTAGCATGATGATTTAAAATAAAGTGTCAGCATTTCATTTGCCATTCAGAACAATGATGGGAAACTATAAATATTGTAGTGTCATGAGTTGGATAAGGTGCTGAGAGAAACTGCCTGATTTCTGGAGATCTTCAGACAGCAAAGCTGTGAAAGTGAAAGATGAAGATTGAATGCATTTTTTAGCTCCAGGTAAATCCTCTCTGCAGATCGGAGTTTTATTGCACGACAGGCATAGTGTAAATATACAAGCTCAAATTTTCTAGTGGGGTGCAAGTATTATAATGATAGGAGATTATCTCATGCAGGTTTAGTCTAGATCATGACTTTCTGCAGAAAGTCACATATCGACCTAGACTTTCACCAAGTTGCGATGAATCATAGAATCCCTACAGTGCAAAAGAAGACCATTCGGTCCATCAAGTCTGCACCAACCCTTTGAAAGAGCACCCCACCATATCCCTGTAACCGAACTTAGGGGCAATTTAGCATAGCCAATCCACCTAACTGAACATCTTTGGATTATGGGAGGAAACCGGAGCACCCAGAGAAAACCTAGGCAGACACGGGGAGAATGTGTAAACTCCGCACAGACAGTCACCACTGTGCCACCGTATCAACCTTCGGGGCCCTTAAAAATGGTGGCCGAGACCCAATTCCAAAATTGCTATCAACATTCCTCGGGTTTCCACTTTTCAGGAATGTCTTTAAAGGGTGTGGGCTGGTTCCGGATGCAAGCCCTCGCTCTGCACTCTCCCCTGGGCTCTATTGCAGGAATTAAGCATGTCCTAGACCTCTGCAATTTTCATGGAACTGGGTCCGTTTTTCAAGGAGACGTGAAATGAACCACAGTCTGCATGAAGGCACCTTTTAAAAGGTCTACCTCATGTCCCAATCTCAAAATATGCCCCCACCCAACCCCTGGTGAAATGATCTAAACTGAATAAATTGGAGCCAAGGGTTGACAGGACGAATGGTGGGCAAACAATATTCTACCTTCAAAGAAAAGATATTTCAGGCACATGAAGGTATATTTCCTTGAAGGGAAATGTAGCGCAAACAAACCCAGTTCTCCCTGAATGACAGAAGAGATAGAAATCAAGATAAAGAAGTAAAGGTATGGCTATGACAGATATCAGGTAGGATTTACAGTTGAGAACCAGTCTGCCCATAGAGGTCCAGAGGGGTGGTGAGAAAGCAAACGAGAAGCAGCGAGGGAACATGAAAAGATATTGGCAGCCAACATAAAAGGGAATCCCAGAGTCTGCCGTAGGCATATAACTTCAGTGTTCTGAAGGAGGTCCATCCCACCGCCTCCGGGATTCCTTTACACTATGCCTGTCGTGCAATAAAACTCCGATCTGCAGAGAGGATTTACCTGGAGCTAAAAAATGCATTCAATCTTCATCTTTCACTTTCACAGCTTTGCTGTCTGAAGATCTCCAGAAATCAGGCAGTTTCTCTCAGCACCTTATCCAACTCATGACACTACAATATTTATAGTTTCCCATCATTGTTCTGAATGGCAAATGAAATCCTGGAGATCCATCTTCAGTTTCAGGAGCTCGACCTCCTTTCTTCACCAGTGGGTCAGTGATGCTGGGCACTTTTTCAACATGGTGTCTGGGTAGGACGCAGTATATGTGCCGTCAAAAATGCCCAACCTCTGAATACAGCGCAAAACACTTGGTTACATAAGCCAGCCTCAGCAGCGGGTAACCTTTACATTCCCACTCCCACCATGGGACTTAGGGCGCGATCAAATGGCCACTCTGTGCCCTAAAAACAGCTCACTGCTGTGCAGCATGTCCGGTAAAAGTCAGACCCCGCTCACGGGATCTGCACGGCTCGCAACACCTCATGAGATCCAGTGCGGTCTCACGAGACATTACGATGTAAAAACCACCCATTGTGGGCAGGATCACTTTTTGGAAAATCTGCATAATAAATGTTCACTCTTGCGTGCAGATTCCCGAGGGACCTGAGACTTTGGGATTCATTTCCTTTGCCTCGGACACCTCAGCCAAGTGCCGTTCAGCACTAGTCTCCACAAACAGGTACCAGATAGAACAGCACTTGTGGGGGTCTCTCAGGGATTGGAGGCCCCCAGCTGCATATCCTTTGGGTAAGATGATGCCGTGGTGCTGCTGGTGTCAGTGCCAAGCTGGCATTTTTTTAGTGTGCGTGCGATCGGGCTGGGGATGCCCTGCGTTTGGGCTGGAAGGCATCAGGGGTCTCTTCGGGGTCCTCTGAAATTAAAAAATGGCGTCCCGATCTCTTGCTACAATGGGGGGTTCCAGCGAGTGTAGGTGCTCAGTGCACATCACGGGACTATGTGCGTCCTCGGCCACGCGTTCCCTGCTGAGGCCCCTTATACAACACAACCCGCACGTGCTGGGAAACACACGGCTAGACTTGTTCGCTATGGGACTGTGTTCCCAATTAGTTGAATGGTGCTCCTCGCCTCAGGAGGGTAGAATTCAACCCAATAATTTAGGATAAAATTAATAGCATGGAAAAGCACAGGTTAATTACGGAAAGCCAGCGTGAATTTCTTAAGGGAAAATCATGTTTAACTCACTTGCTGGGGTTTCTGATTAAGTAGGAGAGAGAGTTAATGAGGGCAAATCATCTGATGTGATGCACATGGACTTCCTAAACACATGCCGCACACCAGACTTGTGAGTAGGTTTATAGCTGGTGGAATAAAAGGGACAGTAGCAACATGGATTTTAAATTGGCTGAGTGACAGGAAACAGAGTATTGTGCTTAATGGATTTTTTTTGTGCTTAATGGATTTTTTTGCGCTGTAACGGTTCTGTGGTTCTGTGAGTTAGAGTACACTGCCTGAAAAAGAGGAGGAAGCAGATTAAATAATAATTTCAAAAGTGAATGGGATAAATACACTTTGAAGAGGAAAACATCCTCGGCACCATGAGCGGGGGAGTGGGACTACGGGCACAATTCTCCTCCAGAACAATTTCTAAGTGTGATAGCGAGCGGGAAATGCCACGTGCTCCCCGGCACTCTGCCTGGTGAGGCCGGCAACGCTATTCAACGTTGATTGGTCCACTTAACGAGGTCCCATGGGTCTCGTCGCTAATGGCATTTCTCCAGCGGCAGCACTTGCTCAGCCAACTCTAGCCATTTCTCAACAATGGCACCGAGGAGACAGCCCCACGATTCGGGGATGCGGAACTGGGGAGGTTTCTAGGTGCAGTGGAGGCCAGGAAGGATGTCCTGCTCTCCCGAGAGTCCCACAGAGGTGGCGGCGGCTGTGAGTGCTGGAAGAGTGACCAGGAACTGGCCTCCAGTGCAGGAAAAAGGTCAACGACCTACACCGGGCGGCACGAGTGAGTAGACCGCCCCCCCCGCACTCCACCCCCCTCCCCGAGCCCTTTCTGCCCCCACATGAGTATCCACGCCCAACTCCCCATGCGACCCACCCCAACCCTCCCTCCTCCTTCAACCCCCCCAATCCTTCTTTCACACACCCCCACCACTGTGAACCACACGTATGGCTAACGATTCCCTCTCTGTGTGGCCTCAGGCAAAGCTCTCCCATAATCGGCGGGAGAGGGCGCAGGCTGGCGGAGGGGTGCCAGACATAAGAATCCTCACCTCTTTCGAGGAGCGGACCCTGGAGGTCACTGGTGTGGCCGAGGAGAGTGGTCACCAACGCAGAGGCTGGACGATGCCACAGAGGTGAGAAACCACTGGGCCCCAGCCAAAGGACCTATCAGAATTGTTATTGCCTTACCCACTGACACATCCCTCCCACTGACCACATGTCCATTCCGCCGCAGGTCCTCCAGCCGACGGCGCCAGCCTATCCTTGGTGGCCCAGGAGAACACCTCGGAGGAGCGCTCCGAGGATTCCACCATAATAGTCACAGCTGTCGTCCCCACCCTCCACTAGCGTAGATATTCACACCTTCGTAGGAAATGTTAGTGGTCAGGCTTCTGGACCACAATCTGGTGAGCTCCACACAGCTGCTGATGTATATCAGGAGAAGGTAGGAACCCCCAGATGAGACTGCAGTCGGAGGTCTGTTAGATCCCAGGACCCAGCTGGGTCCAAGCCTGATGCTGACCCTGTGGAAGAGGTCATCCCGGAGCTGATGGAGACATTAGGGAGAGGCCGGAACATTCAGAGGGAGATGTCAACGTCACTCCAGCAGGTCCATAGCCGCTTGAAGGAGTCCCAGACTCTATGGGCCCAGGAGGTGTTGCCGGAAATGCGTGGCACCAAGGCCAACACTGCTAGGGTGATAACCACAGTGGAGAACCTGGTGCATGACGACAGCGCCATTAGTGAAGGTGAACAGGTATTGTGCAGACATTGACGGCCATGGCTGAGGGTCTCGACAGAATTTCCGCCTCGCTGGGAAATGTGATCCAGTACCAGGCTGATGTAGATGAGGTTCTGCGGGACATGTCCTGCTCTCAGATGGAAATAGCTAAGGCGCGGCTAGTCACAGATTGGCATTGTCGAGGTGCTGCACAGCATATCCCAGTCACTGAGGAGTATTGCCAAGGGCGTCGACACAATGGTGCGGACCATATGGAGCAGTGCCAGATGATGCAGGAGTAGCCGAAGCTTAAACCAACTGCCCCTCCATCTCAGGGCCCTATGGGCACTGAACGGGAGGAGGGGGCACTGGGTGACTACCCAGACTCGTCCCATGGAGTGGAGATGGTGGCCACCAGCTCCTCCGAGTTCAATCCCGCTGATGAGGCCATGTCTCATAGCCAGCACACGGAACAGGGCGGCGCGGCTGTACTTGTGCTTTCGCCAAGTGAGCCGGGACCCTCTGGCCCCAGAGCCCCCAGTGGACACCCACCAGGGGCATCGAAGGCCACGGGATGTGGTTAGCAGCTGTCTGCCTCCACCTCAGATGTGCATCCTAGGGACACACCTAGGGATGCACGGTAGCACAATTGCTTCACAGCTCCAGGGTCCCAAGTTCGATTCCCGGCTTGGGTCACTGCCTGTGCGGAGACTGCATGTTCTCCCCGTGTCTGCATGACTTTCCTCTGGGTGCTCCGGTTTCCTCCCACAGTCCAAAGATGTGCAGATTAGGTGGCTGGGCTTTTCTAAATTGCCCTAAGTGTCCAAAAAGGTTAGGTGGGGTTACTGGGTTACGGGGATGGGTTGGAGGTGTGGGCTTAGGTAGGGTGCTCTTTCCAAGGGCCGGTACAGACTCGATGGGCCGAGTGGCCTCCTGCCCTGAAAATCTATGATTCTATGAATCTATGTCGCGGTAGAGCGAGGAAGTCAAAGCATATCGAGGATCACTGAGGGCACTGGAGGAGGGGGAACGGAGTGGGGTGGTAGGTCGGGGGTCAGGGGTGGGGAAGGGGGCAGCACCATCGGGAGAGTGGGGAATTGTTAAACACAATAAACACCCTTGTGCACAACCAGTACGATGCCTCTGTCACTTTCTTCCGCAATGCGGGCTCACCTCTGAACCCTTGGCAACTCCCCCTCCCCATGGCACTCACCCACCAACCGGCTGTGGATATGTCCCTGGAGCTGTGTCCCAACCACTGATTGTTCGGATGTTGACTGCTGCGTGTCTGGTATTGCCTCGCGCAATGTCCAGCATAATGTCCAGGCATCGAGGTGCGATAGGGATGCTAGACAATAACTCTCACATGCTACATGGCCCGCCTACCCATGGGAATCCACTTGGGTTGTGAGAAGTGCTCACTTAACCACGATTGCCAATTTCCTATCAGCAATAGCATTCAACCGCATGGCCAGAGGCCTCAGCAGTCGGTGGGGGTTATTCGTGGTCGGCGGGGCAGACGGGCAGGGACAAGGGTTGCCCCCAGAATGGGTACACACGATCCAGGGGTTAGCATGGTGGTGCTGCACAC
Source organism: Scyliorhinus torazame (assembly GCF_047496885.1). Classification (NCBI taxonomy): domain Eukaryota; kingdom Metazoa; phylum Chordata; class Chondrichthyes; order Carcharhiniformes; family Scyliorhinidae; genus Scyliorhinus; species Scyliorhinus torazame. The sequence goes on along the minus strand of NC_092720.1, from coordinate 92,483,196 downwards.
GGATGCCCCTCGGTTGCCCTCCCCAATGCTTCTCCCCACCCTCCCATGGTGGCCCACCCCTGCAGAAGGTCCCCAACCCCAGCCGAGATTCCCCCCCCCCCCCCCCCAATCCCCCACCTTGTATAGGGGCAGCAAGCCCAGTGTCCCGTTGGCTCTTTGCCTGTGAGCAAAGATGGCTACTCACCTCTTCGGCTCCCCACAGAAGCCCTTCCGTCAGGTTCACGTTTTTCAAAAGGACTACTGATCTGCGCCTACGTGACCACCTGCTGGGGAGGCCGCTGAATGACGGGAGGCCGTTGGATATGGGGTGGCTCTCATTAAGTGTATAGAAATAGGGCTTAAGTGGTGATAATTGGTTTTTCGCCACACTACGGCAAGCTGGGAGGTTGCATCGCAAACTGTTTGGCGCCTGGCGTGGTTCTCGTTTTCTGCCTCTCCCGCTATCCACCGGCCTCGTTTCGCTCGAGTGAGAGCGCAATGAGGCTGGAGTATCTCGCCCCGATCTATTAAATTAATTTTAATTCAATCTACACTTTTTAAAAAAGAAATATAAATAAATTGGCATGGTGTCAAACTTTGTTTGATCATGCTTGTAAAATGCCTTTGGTTGTTTTATTATGTGGAAGACAACATCATATAAAAGCAACTTGTCATGTAGTTCCTTTACAGTTAATTCTCCACTGGTGACTAGGGCTTTATTCTTTGTCTCACTCTTCGGGTGGGGAGGCTGCCATGTTGGATTGGCCTTGGGCCCAGATATTTTGTTTGAGATAATCCTTTGTGGTTTAAATAGTTGACTCCGGGTTGAGGGAGGGTGAGAGACCTTCCCCCCCCTCCCCGATCAGGTTGGTCATGTGGAACGTATGGGGGTTGGGGGGGCCAAGTAAAGAGGTCAAGCGTTTTTTCTCGACCGCTCAAGGCCGAAGTTGATGGCTCCTTCAGGGGTAGCGAAAGCGCTGTTTGCGTTTGTGGAAGAGATCGGGGTGCAGACCCATGGTGGTTCACGTATCCGGGTGTAACAAATTGTTGACCCTTTTCCCCAGTTCATAAGATATACTCCAGGATAGATTTCTTTTTGATGGGTTGGTCTCTTCTTCCCAGAAGAAAGCAGAATATTCGGCAACAGCCATTTTGGACCATGCTTCGCACCTGGTGGACTTGGTTTTCTAAGTGGGCCCCATTCAACATCCAGTTTGAGTTTGGATTTGGGGCTATTAGCAGACATGGGTTTTGTGGGTGCATTTCAAGGCTATAGATGAGTGTGTAGGGTTCAATGGGAATGGGTCTGTCTCTCCCTCCACACTGTGGGAGGCCTTGAAAGCGGTTATCAGAGGGGAGATTATATCATACACGGAGCCCATGGATAGGGAGGTGAGAGAAGAATGGCAGATATTGATATAGTTGACAATATTCTGGAGGTGGACCACAAATATTCAAGTGACCCTACTCCAGAGCTCCTGGCGAATGGGAAGAAACTGCAGACACAGTTCGATCTGTTGTCTATGGGTAGGTGGTGCGCCAGCTGTGGCATCCGATGGGGGTTATTTACGAATAGGCGGAGAAGGCCAGCCATCTCCTGGCTCACCAGCTGAGGCGGCAGGCGGCCTCTCATGAGATGATTGAGGTCAGGGACTCGGGTGCCAAGCTGGTGTCCACCCCGGATAGACTTAATGGTGTATTTGAGGTTTTTTTATAAGAAACTTTGCAGGTCGGAGCCACCAGTGGAGGGGTTGAATATGTTGGCATTTGGGTCTGGAATTTCCTGTGGTTGGGGAGGAAGAGCGTCAAGAGTTGGCGGCACCGCTAGGTCCTGGGGAAGTCTTAGCAGCTATAAGGTGGATGCAAACTGCTAAGACCTCAGGCCAGATGGGTTTCCGGTGGAGTTTTAAACAAATTTTGTCAGACTGTTGGTCCTGTTGCTGGTGGACATATTTAAGGACTCTCTGACATGGGGCTCCCTTCCGGCGACGCTAGTGCAGGCATTAATTTCCCTTCTGTTGAAAAAAGACAAGGATCCTGTGGAATATTGGTTGTATTGTCCTATTTCGTTGCTGAATGTTGATGCCAAGATATTGGCTAATGTGCTTGCGGTAAGATTAGAGACTTATCTCCTGGGGTGATAGGTGGAGATCAGACAGAATTTGTTAAAGGCCAGTAACTGTAGACTGATGTCCGGCAACTGTTAAAGGTAGTTCTCTTCCCGCCTGCAGAGCCTGATCCAGAGGTGGTTGTGTCTTTGTATGCCGAGAAGGTATTTGACATGGGTGTAGAAGTACCTGTTTACAGTTTTGGAGAATTTTGGTCTTAGATCAAAGTTTGTTTCATGGATACGTCTATTGTATAAGGCCCCCTCGGCTAGTGTACATACCAACATGTTGAGTTTAGGGTACTTTCAACTGGGGAGGGGAATGAGACATGAATGTCTGATGTCTCCCCTCCTGTATGTATTGGCGATTGAACCCCTGGCTATGGCTTTGAGGGCTTTGAGAAAATGGAAAAGGATAATTGGGGTGGGGGGGGTGGAGCATTGGGTGTCCCTATACGCTGATGACTTACTGCTTTATGTGACGGACCCAGTCCCCACTATGGGTGATATCATGAAGCTACTGAAGAGCTTTGCCTCTTTTTCAGGATACAAGTTGAATCTGGGAAACAGTGAGTATTTTCCAGTGGACCCCACAGGGAGGGGAAGCAACCTGGTGGGTGCTTCCCTTTCGTCTTGCCAGAACAAGCTTTAGGTATCTGGATGTCCGGGACTGGACCAGGCTCCATAAATTGAACTACGCCAGTCTGGTGAATAAGGTTAATTCTGATCTGCAAAGGTGTCCTTGACGGCAGGTTCCAGTCTATCAAAGTAAATATTGTTCCACAGTTTTTGCTTCTTTTTCCATGTCTTCCTCCCTAAATCTTTTTTTGGAGGGTCAGTAAGTCGATAGCAGTTTTTATATAGGCGGGTAAGATACTGAGAATTCGTAGGACAGTTTTACAGAGGGACAGACAATCGGGGGGCCTGGCATGGCCTAATTTGCTTTTTTATTATTGCCAGCCAACATGGAAAAGATGCTGGTTTGATGTAGTGACCCTGGAGCCACTTGGGTGCAGGTAGAGGCAAAGTCATGTAAGGAGTCTGTGTTGGGCGCACTGGTGACGTCTTCGCTCCCGTTTTCGGCGACAAAATATTCTACTAGTCCGATGGTCGTTTTCACTTTTGAGGATATGGAGACAATTCAGGCAACATCTGTCAAAGTTGGCCGTGTTTGTACCAATCAGCTGTTTGAGACTGGCAAGGTTAGAACCTTGTTTGGGGAATGGGGAAGAAAAGAGCTGGAGAGATTAGGAGTCTTGTTCTTGGAAAGGCGATTTGTCAGCTCGGAGGAAATAAATGGAAATTTGGGCTCATGGGGTCAAATTCGTTTGAATATCTCCAGGTTCGGAATTTTGTACGGAAGGCCTTGCTGACAATTTTCAGGATGCTGCTTAACATCTCTTGTGGAAAGAATCCTTTCCCTAAGGGGTCGGAGAAGGGTAACACACCTGGCATCTATGGCCAGATTCTGTCAGAGGAAGTGAGCCCGGTGGATGGAGCAAGGTGGGAGGGGAGCTGGGGACCTAGTAGATGACGAGGTGTGGAGTGAGGTCCAGGGTGAGCTCCACATTCTCATGTGCGAGGCTGGGCTTGATCCAGCTCAAAGTAGTTTTTAGGGCTGACGAAGGTGAAGATGAGCAGTTTCTTCCCCAGAGGTGGATGATAGATGTGAGTGGTGTTCTGGGGGCCCGACAATCACACACACATGTTCAGGCCCTGTGCTAAGCTTGAGAGCTTTTGGGTCTCCTCCTTTAGCACTACGTCGGCAATTCTAAATGTCGAAGTGGAGCTCTGTCCTCTGGTTGCCATATTTGTGATGTCAGATCACCAAGGCTGCAGACCGGGACGGAGGCGGATGTCCTTGCCTTTACCTCGTTGGTCGCTCAGAGGCGGATTCTGCTGGGATGGAGGTCCCCAGCCCCACCCAGCGCCTCAGCATGGCTAGGGGAGCTAATAGAGTTTCTGTACCTGAGGAGGCCAAGTACACTGTCAGGAGATCGGTCTAAGGATTCTACTGGAGGTGGCGGCCTTTCATTTTCTATTTTATATAACTAATCACCATCAGTTGCTGGGGTGGGGAGTGAGGAGGAGTATTGATCGTGTGGTTTTGGTATTTTTTCTTGTATGTCGTACCGGTGGATTTGTAAAAATGTAAATGTTTTGTAATAGAACATAGAACATAGAACAATACAGCGCAGTACAGGCCCTTCGGCCCACGATGTTGCACCGAAACAAAAGCCATCTAACCTACACTATGCCATTATCATCCATATGTTTATCCAATAAACTTTTAAATGCCCTCAATGTTGGCGAGTTCACTACTGTAGCAGGTAGGGCATTCCACGGCCTCACTACTCTTTGCGTAAAGAACCTACCTCTGACCTCTGTCCTATATCTATTACCCCTCAGTTTAAAGTTATGTCCCCTCGTGCCAGCCATATCCATCCGCGGGAGAAGGCTCTCACTGTCCACCCTATCCAACCCCCTGATCATTTTGTATGCCTCTATTAAGTCTCCTCTTAACCTTCTTCTCTCCAACGAAAACAACCTCAAGTCCATCAGCCTTTCCTCATAAGATTTTCCCTCCATACCAGGCAACATCCTGGTAAATCTCCTCTGCACCCACTCCAAAGCCTCCACGTCCTTCCTATAATGCGGTGACCAGAACTGTACGCAATACTCCAAATGCGGCCGTACCAGAGTTCTGTACAGCTGCAACATGACCTCCCGACTCCGGAACTCAATCCCTCTACCAATAAAGGCCAACACTCCATAGGCCTTCTTCACAACCCGATCAACCTGGGTGGCAACTTGCAGGGATCTATGTACATGGACACCTAGATCCATCTGCTCATCCACACTTTCAAGAACTTTACCATTAGCCAAGTATTCCGCATTCCTGTTATTCCTTCCAAAGTGAATCACCTCACACTTCTCTACATTAAACCCCATTTGCCACCTCTCAGCCCAGCTCTGCAGCTTATCTATATCCCTCTGTAACCTGCTACATCCTTCCACACTATCGACAACACCACCGACTTTAGTATCGTCTGCAAATTTACTCACCCACCCTTCTGCGCCTTCCTCTAGGTCATTGATAAAAATGACAAACAGCAACGGCCCCAGAACAGATCCTTGTGGTACTCCATAATAGTTGGTAAAATTGAAAAGCTTTATTAAAAATGTATATTTTTTAATGTTTGGAGAGTTATTTCAAACAATCAGCACAGATATGATCGGCTTTTTGCCCTCCTGTGTTGTATCATTATGGTTCCATGTACAGTTGTCAGTGAAATTATTTTTTTACCTTGAGATGAGATCAGCAGAGCTCACATGGCCAGAAGCTAATTTCATAATTTTTCAGTAGTCGTTCAGAGTGAGCCTCATTCTAAGCTCATACATTTTATTTGGATAGTGTACAAACTGACCTCCTCACCCTCCTGCAAGAATGTTTCCTCCTGACTCATGTTGGGTGGCCAGGATGCTCAACCTGTTTGCATGACTAGTGAGCAATATTTGGGAAAAATGTTAGAGAGGCATCAATGGGTACACATTATAAATCAAATCAAAGTGTTTCCTTGGGCGCAGTGGGTCATCTTATCATAGAATATTATCATAGAATTTACAGTGCAGAAGGAGGCCATTCGGCCCATCGAGTCTACACCGGCCCTTACAAAGAGCACCCTACTCCCCTGTTCGGGGAGGCTGGTACGGGAATTGAACCGTGGTGCTGGACTGCCTTGGGCTGTTTTAAAAGCCAGCTCTTTAGCCCTGTGCTAAACCAAGCCCACGTCCCCACCCTATCCCTGTAACCCGATTACCCCCACTTAACCTTTTTGGCATAGCACATGTCGGAAAATTGGGCAGCTCAGAGCACAAGCCTTTAAAATAACCTTACCAATTACTTCTATTTAAATTTCATTGAAGGCAATTAGATAAGCTATTTTATAGCTGTAAACCACCCATAATAACTGTGGCTCAGGTGATCCATTGCATTTGACCTAGAGAGCGTCCTCAGCGTGTCTGTGGTGAGCTCCATGAGTGTAAATCTCCCACTGCAACTCAGTCCCAAGGGGGAGGGAATGTGGAGTGTTTCCCACTGTGAAGGCAGACAGGAAACCACGCTACATCTTCCGGCCCCGACATACTTAATTATGAATCTGTGGCTTTTGCGCCGCCTTCTGTGGCAAGGTGGGTTTGACGGCATGTGTCCCGCCATCAACCTGGGTATGCTCTAATTAAAAAGCTCCCTACATCACTGACCCATCATTAAAGAAAGAAGGTGGGCCTCCAGGAACACTCAGAAGCTGGAGGATGGGCCTCCTTGATGATACTGAAGCTGGAAGATCCGCATGATAGGTGCCCCCCCCCATTCACTGTTGTGGTGTTCCAGGGTTATTGGTGGTCTCAATCTCAAACTAGGACAGCAGTCCTAGGCCTTCTTCAGGTAAGTCCTGACCTGTACGTGCCACATTGTCTAGATCTGTTGTGGACCGACGTGTTTTCCCGCTGGCGTCACGGAGAAATGGGCGTGAGGGTAAGATTCGGGTTGGGCCTTCATCTGCATCCCAGGAGCAGGATGCAAGTTGGTTTCACGGCAGCCTCCAGCAGGAGCCTCCAGCAGGAGCCTCCAGCAGGATTCCCAATCTGTCATCAGAAGATCCACTGTAAATTTGTGCCGCTTTTTGTGCCTCTCATCAAATTCTCTTCCTGTCCCTCCGCCCGCCATTACAACCATTGGCAAGGGCATGGGAGAATTCTGCCCTACGCCTTCCTTCACGTGACACAAAGGAACTTCATAATTCTGATATTTGAGTTATGGGTCAAAAAATATTTTCCGGCTTGCTTCCAAAAAATATTCAGTAGCTTGTTTAACAAGTATGTACTCATTTCATTCTTGGGTTTCTTTCTGGTGCCTTATTGCAGCAGATCATTTAGAACCAAAATGGCCATTTGTAAGTTATTCAATTGGGTTAGCCAGTGTTCCCTCCAGTCGTCAGTCAGCATACTGACTGGCTGATGTGATGCCCCTGGTTCCAATCAATAGCAGCAAAGCATTATCATATCAAAATGTTGTTCCAGCACTGACAGGCATCTCACTATTTTATATAAATTACTTTGGCATCTGCAAAGCTGAATACAGTCAGACCTGTCTAAATATGATGACTATAAACACATTCATGTTTCTTCGATCCAACCAACTTGAGAAGGGAATAAAACAAGTAATTATTTTTACCTTGCATAATTTCTGAATATTATAATTAAAAATAACTAGCTCTCCTGCATGTTGATAGGTTGGAAGGATGTCTTAATATTGAGGAAGCATTTCAGTATTTATTCATTAAATAATCAAATTTACACCATGCATCTGTTTTTTAAGTTTCCCATTAATTTATCATTTTAGAAGAAGTAGTAGTGCCAGAATGAAATTTATTTCACGGTGACCCAGGATAATTGTGATGAAATGTTCAAGACTGAGCTGGTTGATGCGGTGAGAAGCTGAGCTCTATCCACAAGGAATGTCCCCAAGTTGCGTTGGCGATCAGTTGTGTTAGCTGATCTCAGCTGGGAGTGTGACATTTGGATAGAGGGGCCAGGTATCTTTCTGTTCATTTCTCCAACAGGCACTGCTGCAAATAAACACCTGTGGCTAAGCAAGGAATTTAGAATTGTTTCTTCCATCTCTCATCATGCCAAGGAGCAACATCGCATACCTGAAAATGAGGTGTCAACTTTGTGAAGATACAACACAGGACGACTTGCATGCCAAGCAGCAGATGTAGCAAGTAATAGGCAGAGCTAAGTAAGCGGATCAGATCTATGTTCTTAATTGCCCACCGCCATTCACGATCTATGATCCATTCCAGTCGTGAATGGCGGTGGGCAATTAAGCAACTCGCTCGAGGAGGAGGCTCCACAATTATCCCCATTCACAACAACCTTCAGCCAGAAGTGCTAAGTGAATCTTGGCTTCCTCTGGAAGTCCCCAGCATCATAGATGCCAGTCTTCAGCCAATTTTATTCACTCCACATGATATCAAGAAATGGCTGAAGACACTGAATACTGCAAAGACTGCCCTGACCATATTCCAGCAACAGTATTGAAGACTTGTGCCCCAGAACGTGCCGCGGCCCTAGCCAAGCTGTTTCAGTACAGCTACAACAGTGGCAGCCTGCTTGATTGGCACCCCTTCCACGAACATTCAATCCCTCCCCCACAGATGAACAGTGGCAGCTGTGCGTACTGTTCAATCTACAAGATGCACTGCAATAACTCACCAATGTTCCTTAGGCAGCACTTTCCAGACCCCAACCACTACCATCAAGAAAGACAAAGGCTTCAGATATCTGAACACCTGGGAACACGACCACATGGACGCTCCACTTCAAGTCACTCACCATCCTGACTTGGAAATATATTGCCATTCTTTCACTGTCTCTAGGTCAAAGTCCTGGAACTCCCTCCCTATCAGCACCCTGGGTGTACCAACACCTCAGAGACTGCAGCAGTTCAAGAAGGCCCTTTTGATGGGCAACTAGGGATGGACAATAAATGCTGACCTTGCCAGCGATGCCCATGTCCTTTAAATTAATTTCTAAAAATTGTTCTGGTTCCATTGCCTACATTTATCACTGCCTCTCGTGAGTGGTCAATTTAGGCAAATCTAGCAATGGGTCTTGTTGCTAACTTTCCGGTTGCTTCAATTTTATTACCTTTGCTCTCGAGTCGCCAGGTATCTTTATGATACCGCCACGAGGTTCAAGTCCAAGTAATGATCAATAACTCAATACACCGATTAGTAAGATTCAAATCAAAGCACATTTATTATACACAGTAATCGTTACTCATGCACAAATTCTACGTCTAAGCTACTTCTACAACTAACAGGCCTATACTTAACTTCGGACTGGCCCACCAGGTATGGGGAACAAATTGCCTTTCGTTCGGGTTCTGAGTCTGCGGGATTCAAAGTTGGTACGGATTGGTAGCTAGGAGCGCCTATCTCGTAGCGAGCGTTGACTTGAGACTTACTTCTTTCGGCGGTCACTGCACTGGTCACGGTCAATGTTGGTTCGTGTTGCTGGGTGACCCGGGCAGGACGAAGAGAGAGAGCAATTTGAACTTGGGGCTTAACTCTTATAGTCCCCAGGGGCTTCCCGCCTTTCGGGCGGACCCTGTACCTGGTCCCAAGTGATTGGACTTTGTCCCAATCGCTTGGTTCGATTTCTCCAATACTGGAGCGGTTCCCTGATCGATGGGCGGTCTTGAGGTGTTCGTTCACCTCCTTTGTGTTGGCTCCTGCTGGCGCCGGGGAGTCTGGCTTTGCTTTGTGTGTCCCAAATGTTACTTATTGTTCCTGGGGATTGTTCATCAGTATGTAGATGGCTGCTACATTGTTATGCTGATGGTCGCTGGTATCGATGCTGTCTGGGCATTTGCAGAATTAAATACACAGCAAACCTGCACCTGCTGGTTTCTGTCTGTGTTGGCTGACTTTCCCATCAGTCTTTGCCGTTCGCCATTTTAAATCGGGAGTTGGCCAATTTAGGTGGCTACAGTCTGTAAAGTGGAACAATGCCCAAACATAGAGCCCAAAAAGGATTTCTATATATCCAAATTGTGGAAGCCATTGTTTACTACTATAATTAAAGTGGCAACCCATTATTATTTTTATCTAAGACGTGTATTTCAGACCAGGAAAAAATGATTTTCTAATGCACATCCTTGACAATATCGAAGGCCAAGGGTTGGACTCCATTGTAACAATCTCGACAGAAAGCAACAAAAAAGCACTGGCCCTGAAACCTCTATCCAAAAAGGTCACAAAAATAATTTCTTTGAGCTTTAAGATATGGATCTGTCAGGCAGCATGGTGGCACAGTGGTTAGCACTGCTACATCATGGTGCCGAGGTCCCAGGTTCGATCCCAGCCCTGGGTCGCTGTCCGTGTAGAGTTTGCACATTCTCCCTGTGTTTGCGTGAGTTTAACCCCCACATCCCAAAGATGTGCCGAGTAGTTGAATTGGCACGCTAAATTGACCCTTAAATGGAAAAAAATGAATTGGGTACTCTAAATTTATTTTTTAAAAGATATGGATCTGTGGAAGCACCAAACCTGGTCACTCTAGAAAGAGACAACCCTGTTTCTTAATAACTCGGATCTAAAATGAAACCAATTGGTTCCCTGCATCTCAGAGAGGGTCACAGGCAGTGTACAAGAAGTCAAAGGTGCAGATAGATTTTAGGAAAGTCCTCGATCAAATGAAACATGAAACTCATTTAAGCAATTTAATTTCCAAACAAAGTGTGGTAGTATCAGGTATTGCAGTACCCGAGAGGCTGTAGACCATTGGGTAAGCCTAGCAGCTTACCATTGGCTGTTTGGTATGTGGCTCCGCCCTGACAGGTGGGGTATAAGATCAGGTGCCGTCCCAGCACCCCTCATTCTGTACTGAAGCTGCTGGGGAACAGATCTAGTCTATTAAAGCCTTCAGTTATGATACAACCTCGTCTTTGAGTTTAATTGATCGTGCATCAATTTAATAGACTACTCTTAAGCTGAAAGAATGGATCTCCGAATCAAGCCGGAGTGTCTACAACTCAGCCCCCACGCGGAGAACTCGGCTGCGATTTTTAAGCACTGGCTGGCGTGTTTTAAAGGCTACCTCGAGACGGCCAGAGGCACCCCCTCAGGAGAACAGAAACTACATCTCCTGCACCCGAGAGTAAGCCCTGGAATCTTCACCCTCATCGAGGAGGTGGAGGACTATGATGATGCGATCAAACTGTTAAAGGGACATTATATACGCCCTGTAAACCAGTTCTACGCATGTCACCTGCTTGCAACTAGACGGCAAAGCCCCAGGGAATCGCTGGAGGACTTCTACCGTGCGCTACTGGTGCTGGGCAGAAACTGTGGCTGCCCGCAGGTTTCGGGCAGCGACCACATGGAACTTCTAATCCGGGTTGCCTTCGTAGCAGGTATGAGCTCTGCAGAGATCCGCCAAAGACTTTTAGAAAAGGACACCCTGGGACTGAGAGAAGCACAGGCCCTGGCAGGGTCCATGGATGTTGCCTCCAGAAATGCGCAGTCCTATGCGCCCGACCGCGCAGCGGCCCCCTGGGCTGTGTGGCATCCTGCAGCGGCAGCCCCACTGACCTTTCCCGTCTCCCCGCAGGCCTGCGCTGCAAGACGGCCCGCTAGCTCCGTTGGGCCCCGTTGCTTCTTCTGCGGGCAGGCGCAGCACCCCCGCCAGCGCTGCCCACCCCGCACCTCCACTTGCAAAGGGTATGGCAAGAAGGCCCATTTTGTGGGGGGTCTGCCAACCACGAGCCGTGGCCGCGGTCTCCAACGTTGGAGACCGCGGCCACGGCTCGTGCTTGGCAGACCCCCCTATCCTAAGGCCACGCCTGACCCACGGCCGTGACCATCTTGCCCCTCGGACACCACGCTGGACGGATGGGCGCCGCCATTTTGTCCATCCCCGCCACCATTTTGTACATCCCCGACCACTATGTGCGATCCATGGGAGACGCCATCTTGGATGGGGCCCCAGGCCCTCAGCACAGCCGACTACATGCTGCCCGATCACAACCCACAACTGTTCCATCTGGCCTCGGTGACGCTGGACCAAAATCGACCTCGGACACTCGCAACAGCAACGACGACGATCTTCATCAACGGCCACGAGACGTCTTGCCTGATCGACTCGGGGAGCACAGAGAGCTTTATACACCCCGACACGGTAAGGCGCTGTTCACTTGTTACCCACCCTGTAAACCAAAGAATCTCCCTGGCCTCCGGGTCACACTCAGTGGAGATAAAGGGGTTCTGCCTAGCAAACCTCACTGTCCAAGGCAGGAATTTCAACAATTTCTGCCTTTATGTCCTACTGCACCACTGCGTGGCTACACTCCTGGGTTTGGACTTCCAATGTAACTTGCAAAGCCTCACTTTTAAATTTGGCGGCCCTATAGCCCCCCTTACTGTCTGCGGCCTCGTGACCCTGAAGGTTGACCAGCCTTCCCTGTTTGCGAACCTCACCCCGGATTGCAAACCCGTCGCCACCAGGAGCAGACGGTACAGTGCCCAGGACCGGACGTTCATCAGGTCAGAGGTCCAAAGGCTACTGAGGGAAGGGGGTCATTGAACCTAGCAACTGTCCCTGGAGAGCTCAAGTAGCGGTGGTAAAGACCGGGGAGAAACATAGGATGGTCATTAACTTCAGTCAGACCATCAACAGGTTTATGCAGCTGCATATCCGACCTGGTGAACAGGATCACACAATACAAGGTCTCCCCCACATATCCGACCTGGCGAACAGGATCGCGCAATGCAAGGTCTTCTCCACGGTGGATCTCAAGTCCACCTACCATCAGCTACCCCTCCGCACTAGTGACCGCAAGTACACTGCCTTCGAAGCACATGGGCGGCTCTACCAATTTTTAAGGGTTCCCTTTGGTGTCACTAATGGGGTCTCGGTCTTCCAACGCGAGATGGACCGAATGGATGACCGGTACGGCTTACGCGCAACATTCCCGTGTCTTGATAACGTCACCATCTGCGGCCATGACCAGCAGGACCACGACACCAACCTCTGAAAATTTCTCCAGACCGCGAAAATCCTTAACTTAACGTACAATAAGTATAAATGCGTCTTTAGCACCGACCGCCTAGCCATTCTCGGCGACGTAGTGCGAAATGGAGTTATAGGCCCTGACCCTGAACGCATGCGCCCCCTTATGGAATTCCCCCTCCCTCAGTGCCCCAAGGCCCTGAAGCGCTGCCTCGAGTTTTTCAGTTATTACGCGCAGTGGGTCCCCAACTACGCAGACAAAGCCCAACCCCTAATCCAGTCCACAACCTTCCCCCTGTCGACGGAGGCCCGCCAGGCCTTCTGCCGCATCAAAGCAGACATTGCAAAGGCCACGATGCGCGCCATCGACGACTCCCTCCCCTTCCAGGTCGAGAGCGATGCGTCCGACATAGCTCTGGCCGCCACCCTCAACCAAGCAGGCAGACCCATGGACTCTCCCCGTCTCCCGCTGGCAGGAAGTCCTCCCGGATGCCCTCCACGCCATTCAGTCGCTGCTCTGTACAACTACCAATCAGACACCTCATGAACTTCTCCTTGTCTTCCCCAGGAAGTCCTCCTCCGGGACCTCGCTCCCAACCTGGCTAGTGACACCCGGACTCATCCTGCTTCGGAAGCACGTGCGGGCGCACAAGTTGGACCCATTGGTCGAGAGGGTCCACCTGCTGCACGCTAACCCCCAGTGCGCCTACGTGGCGTTCCCTGACGGCCGGCAAGATACAGTCTCCCTCCGGGACCTGGCGCCCGCCAGAACCCTACGCGCACCCGAACTATTACCCCCACCCCCTCCCCCCCCCCCCCCCCCACAGCACCTCACTGGGGGGTCGGTCCTTCCGCCGCTCCTACCTAGGCCATCCCACCCATCGGCGCCCCCTACAGGCGCGCCCCTCTCGTGTCAACCGTTTGCCCCACTAGGGGTGACGAAGCTGCCATGGACGACGGAGCCACACTCCCGGAGTCGCAGACGCCCAGACCCCCACCAGAACCACTACAGAGGCTCAGACGATCCAGGAGGACGACCAGGGCACCCGACCGACTGATTGCTACACTGTAACTGTAACTGTAAATGAACACTGACTGTATATACCTTCCACGCTTGTAATTATTCACGGTACCTCCATATCTGATCATACCATGTTCAATGCAATTGTAACCACTGGCCACCACCCCCGCCGGACTCTTTTTTAACAGGGGGTGAATGTGGTAGTATCAGATATTGCAGTACCCAAGAGGCTGTAGACCATTGGGTAAGCCTAGCGCTTACCATTGGCTGTTTGGTATGTGGCTACGCCCTGACAGGCGCGGTATAAGAACAGGTGCCGTCCCAGCAGCCCGCATTCTGTACCGAAGCTGCTGGGGAACAGATCCAGTCTATTAAAGCCTTCAGTTATGATACAACCTCGTCTTTGAGTTTAATTGATCGTGCATCACAAAGATGCTGTCAAAGGAATGAAGATTGGTGAAGCTTTTCCTAAAAGGTAGAATGAGCATTTATATAACAACTTTCCCATCCTCAGGATATCAAAAAAAAACACTTTAATAATAATCTTTTATTTGTAATAAAGTAAGGCTATTATGTAGGGAAACATGGTGACTAATTTACACACAGGCTTGTAGTTAATGAATAAATTACCAGGTAATCTGCTTTTGAGCAATTGATTGAGGAAATAATGTTCACTTGTGTTGAAGAATGTATTTGTTTATAATGAGATGTTCCATTTCTTCTTCATAATCAGCAAGGGTCTTGAAACGTTGTTCACAAATTCATTAAGTCTATGAATTTCGAACCAGCAATGATGGATGAGAACTCTACTATATGGCATTTCGAAGCTCAGTATCCGGGTTGATCGAACTTTCAAACCTAAATTCTCTTGACAATTTCTTCAGTTTTAGTCTGTTTCGTTCTCTCCTCCTTTATGAGCTGTTGCATGTTCCTACATGAGTTACAAGTGAGTGGGCAGAAATCTGGAAAATGGAGCATAATGTGGGAAACTGAGAAGTCGTTCACTTTGGCAAGAGGAATGAAGAAGCAAAGTATTAACTTAATAGTCACAAAAGGTTAGTACACAGGTGCAGGAATTGATTAATGAGGATAATGGAATGCTATCATTTATTACTCGAGGAATTCACATAAAAGTAAGGATGTCAAGCTTCAATTACACAGGCCATTGGTTAGTCCACGGGCTGGATTCTCCGTTTTTGGGACTATGTCCCTACGCTGTCGTGTAAACTGGTCTTTTACGCCAGAACAACTGGTGTCAAAAGGCCACAGATTCACCGTCTTGTAGGGGGCCAGCAGGCAGCTGACGTGGAGCTCGCAGCTTCAGCTGTCGATACGGCCTCCAGCAGCCGCGCCATGCTCAATGGTGGACTCAGCCCACGGACCTGGACCGCCAAAATAATGCCGCGCACCTGACCCGGACTGCCCGCACACATTGCCCCATTCCCGATCGGCCCTCCCCTGACTGTGGCAGCCGCGGACTGAGTCCGCAGCCAACTCTCGAGTTTCTCGAACGGCAGGACCAGATTAGAACCACACTGTTGGAAATTCGGACAGTCGGGGACGGAGAATAGCGGGGCAGACCTCAGGCAATGGCCTGAGGTAGTGGATACTCGGCGCGACATACTCCCTGAGTACGCCGCTTTCCTGATTTCGTGCAGGAAAAGGGATTCTCCGCCCCATCGCCGAACGCGATTTCAGCATCTGGATGCGGAGAATCCAGCCCCACATCTGAAATAGCGTGCAGTTTTGGACTCCTTATTTGAAGAAGGCTGTAAATGCTTTGGAGGCAGATCAGGGGAGGTTTACTGAAATGAACAAGTTTTTTAAGGATAAATTGGAAAGGCTGGAATTTAGAAGAGTGAGGGGTGACTTGGTTGAAGTATATAAGATCTCCAATGGTCTTGACAAGATGGATGTGGAAAGGATGTTTCCTCTTGTGGGTGAGTCCAGAACTAGTGGACACTTTTAAAATTAGGGGTCTCCCTTATGGGACAAAGATGAGGATAAATGTTTTCTCTCAGAGGGTAGTATGACTTTGGAACTCTCTGCCTCAGAAAGCGTTGAAAGCAGGATCATTGTATATTTTTTAAGGCAGAGGTATAGATTCTAGTTAGCCCAGGGAATCAAAGGTTATCAGAAGAAGATGAGGATGTGGGTCTGAACATAAACAGATCTGCCATGATTTTATTGAATGACTAGCGAGGCTAGCAACAGGGATATACTGCAGCTGAACACGTGACTAAAGAACTGGAGCAGGAGGGAGGGCTTCAGTTTTCTGGATCATTGGACTGTCTTCCAGGGAAGGTGGGGCCTACACAAGAAGGATTGGTTACACCTGAACTGGAAGGCACCAATATCCTGGCTGGGAGGTCCGCTAGTGTGGTTCGGATGGGTTTAAACTAATTTGGCAGGGGAATGGGAATCAGGACAGTAAGCCAGCAAGTGTAGAGACTGGGATGAGCATGTCTAAGAGAAAGGGTAGGTTGGGAGAGGTCGAGCACAGTTGGCCTGGAGGTCTGGAGTGTATCTGCTTCAATGCACGGAGTACAACAGGTAAGACAGATGAATGTAAAGTCTTGATTCACGCGTGCAACTTGGATGTGGTTGCTGTAACGGAGACTTGGTTGAAAAAGGGACAGGACTGGCAGCTAAATATTCCAGGATATAGGTGTTTTAGGTGAGACTGGAAGGAAGGTAAAAGAGGTGGGGGAGTTGCAATACTGGTTAGAGAACATAACACAGCTGTACAGAGGGTGGACAACATGGAAGAATAAAGTAACTGTGGGTAGAGCTCAGAAACAGGAAGGGGGCAGTCACTATGATGGGGGTGTACATGGGCAGCACGGTAGCACAAGTGGATAGCACTGTGGCTTCACAGCGCCAGGTTCCCAGATTCGAATCCCTGCTGGGTCACTGTCTGTGCGGAGTCTGCACGTTCTCCCCGTGTATGCGTGGCTTTAATCCGGGTACTCCCGTTTCCTCCCACAGTTCAAAGATGTGCAGGTTAGGTGGATTGGCCATGATAAATTGCCCTTAGTGACCAAAAAGGTTAGGAGGGGTTATTGGGTTACGGGGATAGGATGGAAGTGAGGGCTTAAGTGGGTCGGTGTAGACTCGATGGGCCGAATGGCCTCCTTCTGCACTGTATATTCTATGTTCTATGTATTACAAGCCTCCCAATAGCCCACAGGAAGTTGACGAACAGATATGTAAACAGACTCTGGATAGATGTAGAAATAACAGGGTTGTTGTCGTGGGAGACTTTAATTTTCCTCATATTGATACTCATGGAAAAGGACGAGTGTTGTCCTCTGGTTAAGGTGCTAAATTGGGGGAGGCTAACAACAACCAGATTAGGCCGGATTTGGAGGCTGTTGTTTGGGAGAGGCTGTTTGAGGATAAATCCACATTTGGCATGTGGGAGTCTTTTAAGGAGCAGTTGATGGGAGTGCAGGATAGGCATGTGCCGGTAAAAAGGAAGGACAAGAATGGCAGGATTTGGGAACCATGGATGACCAGGGAAATTGAGAATCTTGACAAAAAGAAAAAAGATGCATATGTGAGTACAGGCAACTGAAAACAGGTAAAGCACTTGAGAAATACAGGGGAAGTAGAAAAGAGCTCAAGCAGGGAGTTAGGAGGGCAAAAAGGGGTCACGAAATGTCCTTGGCAGACAGGATTAAGGAGGATCCCAAGGCATTTTATGCATACGTTAGGAACAAGAGGGTAGCTAGAGAAAGAGTTGGTCCACTCAAGGACAAAGGAGGGAAATTATGTGCAGAACCAGAGGAAATAGGTGAGATCCTTAATGAGTATTTTGCATCGGTATTCACAAAGGAGAGGGACACGTTGATTGGTGGTGTCTCAGAGGGATGTGTAAACACTTTAGAACAGGTCGTTATTACGAGGGAGGAAGTATTAGGTGTGTTAAAAAGCATTAAGGTAGACAACACAAATCCCCAGGGCCAGATGTCATCTATCCCAGATTACTGAGGGAGACAAGAGATGAAATAGCTGGGACTCTTGACAGAAATCTTTGTGTCCTCATTGGCCACAGGTGAGATCCCAGAGGATTGGAGGATAGCCAATGTTGTACCGTTATTTAAGAAAGGTTGCAAGGATAATCCGGGTAATTAAAGGCCAGTGAGCTTGACGTCAGTGATAGTGAAATTGTTGCAAAAGATTCTCAGAGATAGGAGGTTAAGGATAAAAGTTTCAGTGGAGATGTGCAGGGGATGTTTTATACACAGAGGGTGGTGGTGGCCTGGAATGCACTGCCAAGGGAGGTGAATGAGGAAGATACATTAACGACCTTTAAGACTTATCTAGACAGACACATGAACAGGCGGGTATAGAAGGATACAGGCAGTCGGTCTAGATAGGACATGTGATCGGCGCAGGCTTGGAGGGCCGAAGGGCCTGTTCCTGTGCTGTATTGTTCTTTGTTCTTTGACTAAGAAGGCTTGAGGTGCCAAATAGATATTTTGGATCCTATTTTTTGGGTGGGATTCTTTGTTCCGCAACACCCATTTTCTGGTGCAGAGCTCCCTCTCTGACAGCGGGATCCTCCATCCTGGCAGCTGGTATTATGGGCACCCCCACGCCGCCGGGAAATCCGCAGGCGTGAGTGCGCTGCCAGCAAAGCGGAGGATCCCGCTGACAGAGAATACGTCCCCATATGTTTGCATGTATGATTTGGTATACTCAGCAATGTCATTGAACGGGGAAAGATTAAACCTTATCAACAGCTAACTCAACAACTGGACCTTTCACTACTGAGCTCCTTTATCAAATGCTAAGGAGTTCAACATACCTCTTAATACCTGTCATTTTATTACATTTTAAAAATTTATAGTTGGTCCTTTATACTGCAATGCACTGAACCTTCCTGACCTCAGTGATTTGAGGTTGACCGTCTACTGTAAGTACTACATCCAGGAAGCCCTACAATAAGACATGCAATCGCAGCTGAGGCAGCTTGTGTGTGTATGGTGGGGAGGGGATTTCTGTGGCTACAGGAGTCTGGGACAAGTGTTTTTCACAAAGGTATTGCAAGTTGGAAGTAAAAGTTTGGAAAGACACAGAAGGACAATAATAAGATAGTTTTACAAAAGGTATTCTCATAGAACATAACAAAAGTGGATAGGGGAAAGGTTGCAAGTCAAATGCATGCTGCATCTTAATGTCAAGCCTTTAGACGGCAGTAGCAAATAATAAACTGATCGATATCTAGATTCTTGAGGCTGGCTGTTCATTGGTAGATAATTCGACAAAAATTGAATGCTGCTGAAGACTATCCTAACTAAAAGTTGCATAGAACATGTCACATTTAGCACTTTATAGGATTAGGTTTGAATTTGAAGGGGTCATGTAGAGAACAGGCAATAGTAAAATAAAGTGTGCTAATAGATATTTCTGAAGAAATGGCATCTTCTGTTGACTCTGAGGAAAGGCTGTGCTTGTCAAATGTTCAGTGCTGGCACGTTTCCTGATTCTGACACTGTTCAACTGGTCTACATCGTTCAACTCTTCATGCTGCATCTTCGGTGCTAATGCTGCATTGTTATGCTGCTCAGATCCAATAAACATGAGATGCCCTGGTGCTCATCGTTACAATCTTTGTATAATTGCTACATGGCAATGCATAAATGGCAATATCATTCTGGCCTCAGGTCTGTTCTGGGTGAAATTGTAGCATATCCTGTTTGGAGAAGTAGATCTTTCTGCCTCTGCTCGCAAAATGTTTACATCTGGAACTTCCTTGAGCCTTTTCCTGATCTCCTACTGTAACTTTGAAGAAAGAAAGAAATAGAAGAAATAATCGTTATTGTCACAAGTAGGCTTACTGTATTGACACTGCAATGAAGTTACTGTGAAAAGCCCTTAGTCGCCACATTACGGCCCCTGTTCGGAGGGAGAATTAAGAATGTCCAAATTACCTAACAGAACGTCTTTCGGGACTTGGGGGAGGAAACCGGAGCACCTGGAGGAAGCCCACGCAGACACAGGGAGAACGTGCCGACTGACCCAAGCTGGGAATCAAACTTGGGACCCTGGTGCTGTGAAGCAACAGTGCTAGCCACTGTGCTACCGTGCCCCCTTTGGTAGAAGATTGATGGAAACCCCAAAGAAAAGACTGCTTGGACTCCTCTGGATTTCCACTTCTGCCAAAGATGTGAGTGCATGTGGCTGGGAATTCCTGTGGAGGTTCTGCATTACAATTTTGCCACCTGGGCACATGTGCATACTTCATTGTCCTGAAGCTCTTGGGCAAGAAAATATCAATCCAATATTGCAAGATATGAATTGGTTCTTTAACCAATAGTGTCGGGTAGCAACAATGTATCTACAGTCCAGTTTTGCATGGAAATGGTGCTGGTGGTGATGATAACTGTCTGATGATTAAACCAGTAGATCCAATTGGAAACAAAAATTAAATTAGAGGGTTTTGCTGCACTTGGACACCCTTTACACACTGACAAATAAATGTGATTGAACGTTAATAAGTAATGAGTTATATTGAGTAATATAGCACATCTGTTCCCTGCTTTTTGAAAAATGATAGCATTGTTGCTGCATGTTAATAAGTAAGTGCAACAATGATTTTTTACATTCAATGGAAATGTTTTCAACCTGCACCAGTTTCATCCCAGTGCATCATCCCTCAGAAAGGGATTGAGGACTTTGCGAAATATTTTTTAGTAACCGCTCATTGACTTGTACATCGTCTACAGTGCTTGGTTGCAGTTTTCTCTTGGTATCTCTCTTGGTACTGTTAAATATTTTCACTAGCGTTTGCCAAGCTTCTTGGTGCGCAATGTGTTCAACCATCGAACTATCACTTCACATCATAACGTATGGCCTTAAGTTGTATGGGGTGTTTTGCAGCCTGAAACATGGTGGAATATAGGCTTGTTAGAAAAATTGAAGCTCGTGGGATTAAAGTGTGTTGGAATAGTCAAGTCCAGAGCCAACAAAGGCAGCAATGAAGGTTTCAGCAACAGATGAACAATGTTCCACAAATATTATATTGCAATTTTCCTCCCTGTAAAAATGAAGATAATTTATAACATGAGCTATCATCAAACATTAATGTGACCGGATAAAAAAAAACACTACTTCATTTATCTTTGTAATCCACCGTATTAACACTAATTGTTTAATTCAGCTCGGCCATATCTAATAACTTTATGGGTGGGATTCTCCATCACTGGACGTCCCAATCATGTTCCCCAATGGGACGGAGAATTGCGCTTGGGGAAAAATCGGGAACACTCTGGCACCCCTCCAGCCGCGAGAATGAGGTCGATGCCACATGCCAGTGGGAACATGGAAATAAATGCAAGTGGGTTTTTAATGACCCATTTGCATCTATTGGGCAGGCCCTGCGCCCTATGCTCCAGTCTCCCACAATTCTCTGATCCCCGTGGCTGGGAATCACTTGGGTGCAGATTACATGTGGTTTTTACCAGTGTGGCACTGGCATGGTGGACCTCGCAGTGGGCCATGGGGGCCACCATGTCATGGCCACGCTGGTGGAGACCATCCCAGGATTCCCCCAACAGTGCATTGCCAGCCCATGCCTACCCTACCAGCCACCCCCACATGCCTCCCCCATAGGGACCCCTGTAATGTGGACTGCTGTGCAGTGGGGGAGTGGCAATTTGCAATGGGGGGGGGGGGAGCTGATTTGCGGTGGGTGGGAGGGGGGGTCGGGACCAATTTGCGGTGGATGGTGGGAATCAAGGCCGATTTTTGGTGGGGGGGGGGGGGTAGAGGCCGATTTGCGGGGGTTGTAGCCGGCCGCGGGACCTCGCTATTGTGATGCCTGCTCAGGATGGCAGTTCGATAATGGTGATCCGTCGTATTCCACGCCATGCATAAATTTGCATGGTGTGGAACACTGAATTGCATCCCGCTTTACGACCACAAGGGGATCATAAAACTGGTGCAATTCAGCTCCAGCGGGAGAACATAGTCACCAAAACGGGGATCAGTCCCTCTCGGATCAGTGTTGGGCCCACAATTGTTCATAATTTACATAGATGATTTGGAGTTGGGGACCAAGGGCAATGTGTCCAAGTTTGCAGATGACACTAAGATGAGTGGTAAAGCAAAAAGTGCAGAGGATACTGGAAGTCTGCAGAGGGATTTGGATAGGTTAAGTGAATGGGCTAGGGTCTGGCAGATGGAATACAATGTTGACAAATGTGAGGTTATCCATTTTGGTAGGAATAACAGCAAAAGGGATTATTATTTAAATGATAAAATATTAAAACATGCTGCTGTGCCGAGAGACCTGGATGTGCTAGTGCATGAGTCGCAAAAAGTTGGTTTACAGGTGCAACAGGTGATTAAGAAGGCAAATGGAATTTTGTCCTTCATTGCTAGAGGGATGGAGTTTAAGACTAGGGAGGTTATGCTGCAATTGTATAAGGTGTTAGTGAGGCCACACCTGGAGTATTGTGTTCAGTTTTGGTCTCCTTACTTGAGAAAGGACGTACTGGCACTGGAGGGTGTGCAGAGGAGATTCACTCGGTTAATCCCAGAGTTGAAGGGGTTGGATTACGAGGAGAGGTTGAGTAGACTGGGACTGTACTCGTTGAATTTAGAAGGATGAGGGGTGATCTTATAGAAACATAAAATTATGAAGGGAATAGATAGGATAGATGTGGGCAGGTTGTTTCCACTGGCGGGTGAAAGCAGAACTAGGGGGCATAGCTTCAAAATAAGGGGAAGTAGATTTAGGACTGAGTTTAGGAGGAACTTCTTCATCCAAAGGGTTGTGAATCTATGGAATTCCTTGCCCAGTGAAGCAGTAGAGGCTCCTTCATTAAATGTTTTTAAGATAAAGATAGATAGTTTTTTGAAGAATAAAGGGATTAAGGGTTATGGTGTTCGGGCCGGAAAGTGGAGCTGAGTTCACAAAAGATCAGCCATGATCTCATTGAATGGCGGAGCAGGCTCGAGGGACCAGATGGCCTACTCCTGCTCCTAGTTCTTATGTTCATATGTTCTAATTACACCCTATATCTCTCCATTTTCACATTAATTTCAGTTGAAATCCTCAATAAAACAGAAGTATTTTGTCCCCCCAAATCATTTTCACTGCTATCATAGGAGATTGCATTCTGGTTATACACACAACTATTGAACAAAGTGACAGCACGAGTCTCGGCAACTTACGTTGTGGCACTTAACATTTTTGTAGAACTATTACTCAAAAGGAAGTCATATTCCAGTAAAAAGAAAGACTTGGATATATTCAGCATGGTTCATGACCTTGGGACATCCCAAGTGCTTTACAGCCAATGAAGTACTTTTGGAGTATAGTCACTGTTACAACAATATCAATTTATTTTTTCACGGAAAGTAGTCCATGCAACAAGGGACTTTTAATGACTATCCTCAAAGTTATGATGGCTAATCTGCAGAATTTGTTGATCAATTAATGTTGTTCAGCATTTACCTCACACGTGGCATCTCACCCTTAACCTCCTTGTTATTTTTAAGAACTGCCTGGATTTGCTCATTAATTGACAACAGAACATTAGGCCTGCTATTTAACGTTGTAGATACCTTTTATAATGAGATTAATGTTCCTACAATGCTGATCAACCTTTCAGGCTCAGAAAGGAAGCAGTTAAAAACTGAACAGTCCAATTCTTTCCAGTGTCCATTGTTAAAGATTTTTCAAATTTTAATTTTATTTGTCTGTATTTTTCTTTGCCCTTTCTAGAACTGATTCAACTCTAATTCACTCCCTTTTCATCCCCATGCCTCTTTTCCAATTTTTAAATCTTGATGGTTAAAGAGAAAGATTCTTGGTCCTGCCAAGGTCCAGGATGCTCTGTCGTTTTGACCCTTGTGCTATCAGCTCACACTTAGAGGGCAAAAATTCTTTAAGCTGAAGGTTGAAGGAAAAAGTCTAGCTTGTAGGGCACGATGTTTTCCTAATAGAACATAGAACATACAGTGCAGAAGGAGGCCATTCGGCCCATCGAGTCTACACCGACTCACTTAAGGCTTCACTTCCACCCTATCCCCGTAACCCAATAATCCCGCCGAACCTTTTTGATCACTAAGGGCAATTTATCATGGCCGATCCACCTAACCTGCACGCCTTTGGACTGTGGGAGAAAACCGGAGCACCCGGAGGAAACTCACGCAGACACGGGGAGAACGTGCAGACTCCACACAGACAGTGACCCAGCAGGGAACCTGGGACCCTGGCGCTGTGAAGCCACAGTGCTATCCACTCGTGCTGTCCATTAATAGGACATGGATGACTGTAATACAGAATTGTTCAGAAGTATAAATCATTGCATTGCACTAAACAATAAAAGATAGTGGCAATAGAGATTCAGCCGAGTGAATATATTAAATTAATGTTTATACCCACATTCCTCAAAATTCCTTAAGTTTTTAAGAAGCAACATATGGACCAGAGCAGTGGAATGAGACTAATTGAACAGTTCTCATAAGGAGCCAGCATGATGAGCTGAATGACCTCCTCCTGATCTGTAGCATTCTATGGTTCAAAGATTTCAATTTGAGTCAGGGGATATAATCATGTTTATGCCATTTTTATCCTCCATCTGCTTATCGGTATTTATATTAATGACTACCTATTTTCAGGCTGTAAGGTGGAAAACAACAATCTACTTTATATTCTGATGGTCCCTGTGTATTGAATGTTTATTCAAGTACTTGAAAACTGGAATATTAGATTAACTAGACAACTGGTGGAAGAGCTTATGCAGGTGGAAAAGAGGGATATATTTATAAGCAAATGTAATTTCATATGCAATCATTACATTTGTTTGCACTTCTATATTATATTTAATAATGAGCATAATGGATAAGGTTTTGGGGGCTGTAACACTAGAAACATTTATATAGGTCAATGATGCATCAAAATGTGATTCATTACTACAACACAAATTAATTACTCTAATACACTTAAGTAATGTGCACAGATATTAACCTGTACCTTAGAGACTTAAATTAATCACTCATTACCATTCAAAAATAGGTTACAGCTGCATTATGATCAGCTGAAGAATACACTTGATTTGTTGTGCAAATTTTGAGGAGTAAATAACTTAAAAGGCTTGTGTTTGAAATGAAATACAGATTGTTCATTGTAGACAGCTGGTGGCACAAATGGAATTACAAAATACATTGATTGAGGGTAGCTATCAAGATAACAGATCTGGGGCGTCATTCTCCGACCTCCCGCCGGGTTGGAGAATCGCCGGGGGCCGCTGTGAATCCCGCCCCCGCCGGTTGCCGCAGTCTCCGGTACCGGATATTCGGCGGAGGCGGGAATCAGGCTGCGGCGGTTGGCGGGCCCCCCCCCGCTCGATTCTCCGGCCCGGATGGGCCGAAGTCCCGCCGATAAATTGTCTGTCCCGCCGGCGTGGATTAAACCACCTTTTGAACGGCGGGACAAGGCGGCGTAGACGGGCTCCGGGGTCCTGGGGGGGGGGGGCGGGGGGCGATCTGGCCCCAGGGGGTGCCCCCACGGTGGCCTGGCCCGCGATCGGGGCCCACCGATCCGCGGGCGGGCCTGTGCCGTGGGGGCACTCTTTCCCTTCCGCTTCCGCCACGGTCTCCACCATGGCGGAGGCGGAAGAGACTCCCTCCACTGTGCATGCACGGGAAACTGCCAGCGGCCGCTGATGCTCCCGCGCGTGCGCCGCCCGGGGATGTCATTTCCGCGCCAGCTGGCAGGGCAACAAAGGCCGTTTCCGCCAGCTGGCGGGGCGGAAATCCCTCCGGCGTCGGCCTAGCCCCTAAATGTTGGGGCTCGGCCCCCAAAGATGCGGAGCATTCCGCACCTTTGGGGCGGCGCGATGCCCGTCTGATTGGCGCCGTTTTGGGCGCCAGTCGGCGGACATCGCGCCGTTTGGGGAGAATTTCGCCCCTGATTTTAATCATATCCACCCAGCCAATGGAACGTAAATTCAGGATGTAAAATGCGTGTCCAATCTGCAACTGTCCCATTCCCAGGTTAGATTCCTTGGGCGTCATTCTCCGCCGGCGGGAGTCTCCGTTCTGCCGGCGCTCGGGGGTTTCCCGACGGCGTGGGGCTGCCCCACAATGGGAAACCCCATTGACCGGCCGGCGTTACGGAGACTCCCGCCGGCCGGTCAGCGCAGAAATGTGGCGGGGCGGGTAAGAGAATTTCGCCCCTTCTCTCCACTCCTGCACCATTACATCTGGAGTCCCCAAGGATCTATCCTTGACACCCCCCCCATCCAAATTCTAATCCACATTCTGTCCCTTGACGCTATTATCTGAAAATACAATGTACCTTGACAACGCTCTGCTTTACCTGCTTACCCTTTTCTCTACACCTCCACTGTCTCTAACTTGCCACACTGCTTGTCCAGCATCCACGAGTGAATGAGCGGAAGTCTCCTCCAATTAAGTATTTAGAAGATAAAGGCCAGTGTCTTCCTTTCCACCACAAACTCCATTCCTTGGCTATTAACTCTGACCTCCCCCTTAGCAACTGTCTGAGTTTTAAACGGACTGCTCGTAACCTTGATGCTGCATTTGACCTTGAATGCATTTTTGATGACATATCCGTTCATCACCAATACTGCGCACTTCCACTTCGACAGCATTGTCCAACTACACCCTTGCCTTGGTTCTGCTGAAAACCTCATTCTGCCTTGAGACTTAACTATCTCAATGCACTCCTGTACACCTCCCAAATTCCATCTTCCATAAAGTTAAACTCTTCGGGCGCGATTCAACAAGACAAAAACAGAGTCCCGTTTCTCCGAGAAAGATCCCGCAATGCATAGAACATAGAACAGTACAGCACAGTATAGGCCCTTCAGCCCACGATGTTGTGCCGACCATTTATCCAAATTTAAGATCAACCTAATGCAACGACACTTTGGCGTTTTTTTTGGCCTTGGCAAGGAATGCCCCGTTGATGCCACACTTACATCATTTCCTGCACTGACTAGCTCAACTTGCCAGTTCAGGAAGATGGCTTGCGGATCGGGGCGCCGTTTTTAAAGGCCGCCCCAATCTTTCGGTCTCCCTCGGCTACCCCACTGTAGCCTCTGGACCCCACCCCCTCCACCGCAACCAACCTACCTCTTACGGGATCCTCGAGCCCCCCTCACACCAGCTCTTAATGCAAGGCCCCATGGACCTGAACCCTGACATGAGTAACCTGACACTTGGTAACCTTGGCACTACCAGCCTGGTGCCTTGGCATTGTCCTGCCAGCCTGGCTGTGCCAAGGTGCCCAGGTATCAGCAGGAGTGCCAGGGTACCACCTTGCCCAGAGCCCGACCACCCAGGGTTCTGTAATGGCCTTGGAGACCCATAGGTGCCGTTAAGCCTGATCCATGTTGGTGTGGACCAGAACTAAACGGCGCCCTGGTGAGGTCTCCCATGCGCGGACGTTAGGTCCCAGCCATCGGGCAAATCTGACACAGGCATATTTAACTGAGCTTAATAGCTCATTTTAAGTGTACTAATCCGGATCTTGCGCAGTGAGGTCGAGATCCTGGGGCGAGATTCTCCGACCCCCCCCCCCCCCCCCCGCCGGGATTTGTAACGGGCCGAGCGACCTGCCCAACATGACTGCTTCCCGCCGGCACCATCCACACCTGGTCGCTGCTGGCGGGAACAGCACGGGAAAGCTGGGGGTGTGGCCTGTGGGGGAGGGGGGGAGGGGGATTCCTGCACCGGGGGCGGCCTCAAAAGGGGTCTGCCTCACGTTCGGTGCCCACAGATCGGCGGGCCGGCCTCTCTGAAGGAGGATCTCCTTTCCTCCGCCACCCTGCAAGATCCATCCGACACCTTCTTGCGGGGTGGCCTCGGGGAGGATGGCAACCGCGCATGCGCATGTTAGCGCCGGCCAACCCGCGCATGTGCGGTTGACGTCATTTACGCGGCGCCGGCCGCGTCATTTACGCAGCGCCGCTTTTAGGCGGTGCCAAGGCCCGGCGCACGTAAATGATGCGACGCTGCTAGTAGCCCCCCGGGGGGGGGGGGGGGGGAGAATAGGGGGCTGGGAGCGGCCTCCGACGCCAGAGTGAAACACTCCGGCGTCGGGACTTCGTCTCCCGATGGGAGAATTGCGCCCCTAATTTCTGTTCGAGTACACTGAGGGAGAATTCAGAATATCCATTTCACCTAACAAGCACGGGACTTGTGGGAGAAAACCGGAGCACCCGAAGGAAACTCACACAGACACGGGGAGAACGTGCAGACTCTGCACAGACAGTGGCCCAAGCCGGGAATGTAACCCGGGTCCCTGGCGCTGAGAAGCGACAGTGCCAACCACTGTGCTACCATGCCTCCCTACATCTAGCCTTAAAGAAAACAGTGAAAACAAGTCGCTATTTTGTTTAGCGACTCAGTTCTAATCATGGACAGGAGGAATGTGCATTCACTCGCAATGATAAAGTCTTACAATCTTCAAAGCCTTCTTGAAAAGTCAGACCTGCTGTTCCACCAGGAATCCTGATGTTATTAAGGATGATGAATAAAATGCTTCATACATCATACACAGACTGTAGAACTGCAAGAGCATTGATTTCTTGACCAAGCTGACTTTCCACATGAAGTTGCCAATTGTTCATTGCTGTTGTTGTTCCTTCCACAAAAAGTATTCATCTGCTTGAGAAGCACAACACTTTTTTTGAACTGTTGGGTTCCATTTTAAAAGAGTGTAAAGGAAAACTGTCAGTTAAGGAATGGAAACAAAACTGGTTAAAAAAAACGAGTCAGATCTGAAAATAATGAAGAAATGAAAGTGAAGCTGAGCAATAAGAATATGATAATTGACTGAGAGTTGAATAGCTAATCCAATAAGCAGGGTATAAGCTCTTTCAATAAATGAAGAATTAAAAATGTTCCAATAGACATGGCAGTAATAAGAAAATAGAAAATGAAAGTGATTGAAAGATAAATTAATTGAAAACCAAAGCCAATATCAACAAGAGAGTGAATGGATGAAAAATCAAATAAAGTAGTGCACAGGTAAACAAAGCAATTGCAAATAAAGTCAAAATAAAAATTCATTGGTATTGTACAAAAGGAGAGATTGACAAAATAAAATCTGGCTATGAAACACTTGGATATATATTTGTTGTTTATATATGGGCTGTTTTCAATCATGTGTATAATGCATTAATAAGGCAATCATTGTGCAGCCACACCAATAAATCACTGCCTTGTGCTCCTGTTATTTTAGCTCCCCTTCCCCCTTTTAGTTACTGCCTTCAAGCCACCCCACGCAAAATGTAACTCTGACACCCTGACCCCGAATATGCTTATTAATATTTTTAGATTTGATATTGCCCCCATGTCCCATTGTAAGTTTTATCAGTGGAATGTTTTGCCGCAGAGGCAGGAAACAGGAGCAGGATTGCTTTCCGGAGAGAAACTGAGAAAAGTCACAATTTGTGCTTAGAAAGCTCTTCATTGGTATGGAGATGGGTTTCCTGTCCACTTAGAGGCAGTGGGGATGGATCAGATGAAATGTGAGATTCACTGCGACACTGATGCGATCATCAATTCACTCGAAGACACGGGGAGAAGTAAACCGTGGTTTTAATCAGCTTAGAACTGAGCCTGCCTGTGACCGGTACAACACTGAAGGCGGCCCCGCAGGTCAGCAGCTCTTATACTTCCTGTAAAGGGGGTGGAGCCATGGGCGGAGCCCGTACATGCCCCAACATATCCCCTGTGGGTGAAGCCACACAATGGCCCATAGGTAGAGCCCACAGGGTTAATAACATAACACAGTGCACTGGTGAATTATCAGTAATTATACATTCACCACATTCACCCCCTTTTTAAAAATGAAGTCCAGCGGGGGTGACGGGCTCATAGATTCAGTCTGTCCGGTGCCCCAGATCGTACTTTGCCACCGCCGAAGCACTGGTGTTGCAGCCGCTTCGGGTGGCTGTGGAAGTGGGTCCGGAGCAGGCACAGGCGTGGACTCCGGGAGCGGCTCTTCCGGAGCTTCATTCCTGTGGACCGGTGCAGTGGGTGGGAGGGAGCGCGGGAACCATATAGGGATGGGGGCGCTGAACATGGGAGGTTGGACGGGACATAGTGTGGGGGATGCAGTAGTGGGAGTAGTGTTGGAGCCTGCTGGCGCCAGGTCCCGGAGGGAGACGGTATCTTGCCTGCCATCGGGGTGTTTGACGTACGCATAGTGTGGGTTGGAGTGCAGGAGCTGGACCCGCTCTACCAGGGGGTCGGTCTTATGGCTTCGAACATGTTTTTGGAGGAGGACTGGACCCGGTGTCATCAGCCAGGGTGGAAGCGAGGCCCCTGAGGTAGCTCCCCTAGGGAATACAAACAAATGGTCATGAGGAGTCTGGTTTGTGGCCGTGCAAAGGAGGGACCTAATAGAGTGGAGCGCATCAGGGAGGACCTCATGCCAGTGAGAAACTGGGAGATTCCTGGACCGCAGGGTCAGTAGGACGGTCTTCCAGACCGTCGCGTTCCCCCTCTCCACCTGCTCGTTTCCCCTGAGGTTATAACTGGTAGTCCTGCTCGAGGCGATGTCCTTACTGAGCAGGTACTGACGCAATTCGTTGCTCATGAACGACGAGCCCCTGTCGCTGTGGACATAACTGGGGAAACCAAACAGGGTGAAGACACTATGCAGGGCTTTAATGACAGTGGGGGTGGTCATATCAGGGCAGGGGATGGCAAACGGGAAGCAGGAGAACTCATCTATGATGTTAAGGAAGTACGTGTTGCGGTTATTGGAGGGGAGGGGCCCTTTGAAATCGATACTGAGGCGTTCAAAGGGCCGGGATGCCTTTACCAGGTGGGTCGATAGAAGTGCGGTTTACACTCCGCACAGATTTGGCAGTCTCTGGTTATAGCTCTGACCTCCTCGGTGGAGTCGGGCAGGTTGCGGGCCTTGATGTAATTGGCGAGCCGGGTGGCAGAGGTCATCGTGGATAGCCCGTAGTCGGTCATCTTGCGCGCTGTCGCATGTGCCGCGGGACAGGGCATCTGGGGTCTCGTTGAGCATCCCAGGACGATATACTATATCGTAGTTATAGGTGGAGAGTTCGATTCTCCACCTCAAGATCTTATCATTCTTGATCTTGCCCCGCTGCGTATTGTCAAACATGAAGGCAACCGATCGTTGGTCGGTGACGAGGGTAAACCTCCTACCAGCGAGGTAGTGCCTCCAGTGCCACACGGCTTCCACGATGGCTTGGGTTTCTTTTTCGACCGAGGAGTGTCGAATTTCGGAGGTGGTGAGGGTGCGTGAAAAATACGCTACCGGTCTGCCTGCTTGGTTGAGGGTGGCGGCGAGAGCGACCTCTGAGGCGTCGCTCTCCACCTGGAAGGGGACGGACTCGTCCACCGCGCGCATTGCAGCTTTGGCGATGTCCGCCTTGATACAGTTGAAGGCCTGGCGGGCCTCGGCTGCCAGTGGAAAGTGGGTGGCCTTAAATAGTGGGCAGGCTTTGTCCGCATACTGGAGGACCTACTGGGCGTAATAGGAGAAAAATCCAATTTCAGGGCATTGGGACAGTGAAGGAGTTGTAGGAGGGGGCGCATACGGTCAGGGTCGGGCCCTAGGACCCCGTTTTCCATGACGTAGCCGAGGGTGGCTAGTCTGGTTGTGTGGAAAACGCATTTCTCCTTGTAGGTGAGGTTGAGTTTTTGGGCGGTTTGGAGAAATCGGTGGAGGTTGGCGTCGTGGTCCTGCTGACCATGGCCGCAGATGGTGACATTGTCCATGTACGGAAACATGGCCCGCAGCCCGTACTGGTCCACCATTCAGTCCATTGCTCGTTGGAACACCGAAACCCCGTTCGTGACGCCAAAGGGGACCCGGAGGAAATGGAAAAGGCGGCCATCTGCCTCAAACGCCGTGTAGTGGTGGTCCTCCGGGCGGATTGGGAGCTGGTGGTATGCAGACTTCAGATCCACCGTGGAGAACACGCGGTAGTGCGCGATCTGGTTTACCATGTCTGCAATCTGGGGAAGGGGGTACGCATCGAGTTGTGTAAACCGGTTAATGGTCTGGTTGTAATCAACCACCATCCGGAACTTTTCCCCGGTCTTGACGACCACCAACTGAGCTCTCCAGAGGCTATTGCTGGCTTCTATGACCCCCTCCTACAAGAGACGCTGGACCTCGGACCTAATGAACGTCCTGTCCTGCATGCTATACCACCTGCTTCTGGTGGCTACTGGCTTGCAATCGGCGGTGAGATTTGCGAACGGGGGGGGGGGTCGATTTTTATGGTCGTGAGGCTGCATATGGTGAGCGGGGGCAAGTGCCCCCCGAACTTAAGAGTTAGGCTCCTGAGGTTGCACTGGAAGTCGAGTCCCAAAAGGAGAGGAACGCAGAGGTCTGGGAGCACATATAGTTGAAAATTAGCGTACTCAGCGCCCTGTATCGCTAGGGTTGCAGTTGTGCACCCTTGGATTTGCACCGAGTGCAACCCAGAGTCGAAGGATATGGTTTGTTGCGTCGGCAATATTGGGAGCGAGCAGCGTCTTACCATGTCCGGGTGAATGAAGCTCTCTGTGCTCCCGGAGTCGAAAAGGCAAGGTGTCTCGTACCCATTAACCCGGACGGCCATCATGGAGCTCCGGAGGTGCTTAGGTCGCGACTGGTCCAGGGTGACCGCACTGAGGTGTGGGTAGCCGGCGGCTTGATCGGAGGTGCTGGGTCGGCCCCGCAATGGCTGTCCGTGTAGGTCGTACGCGTCGAGCGGCGTAGCAGATGGCGGCCAAGATGGCGGCCCCCGTTGGTCGAGTGTGGCGGGCGGTGAGGAAGATGGCGTCCAAGATGGCGGCCCCCATGGATCGCACGTGGCCGGCCGCGTGGGGGAGGATGGCCAAGATGGCGGCCCCCATGAGTCGCACATGTTATGCGGAGGCGGAGTCGGCAGACACGCTGCCACCTTGCGGGGTCTGCGGGCCTGTGAGTCTGTGGATCGAGTCTGTGAGTTCGAGTTCTTAGACCTCGCCAGGCAGACCTTGGCGAAGTGTCCTTTTCGCCCCCAGCTGCTGCAGTTTGCGTTGCGGGCCAGGCAGTGCAGTCGGGGGTGTTCGGACTCTCCGCAAAAAAGCAGGGTAGCCCGCCATGATGGGCGGGCGGCCACGCGGCACAGGCCTGGGGTAGTCTTGGGTCGGGGGAAGATGTGTCGCGCGTATACCTCGTTCACAGGCCGCACATAGAGGCGTTCGAGTAGTGCGATGGCCTCCGTGTAGGAAGCGGCTTCGTCGAGCTGCACAGAAATGTGATGGCTCACCCGTGCGTGGAGAAGGCTCAGCTTCTGTGCGTCAGTGACGGATGGTGTAGACGACGCGGCGAGATAGGCCTTGAAGCATCGAAGCCAATGTGAAAAAATTTATTTCGCCTCCGCGGCCTGCGGATCGAATTCCAGTCTGTCAGGTTTGAGGGCTGATTCCATCGTAGTATTTGAAGCTGATTAAATTGATGCGACCATCAATTCACTCGAAGACACGTGGAGCAGTAAACCGTTGTTTTAATCATCTTAGAACTGAGCCTGCCTGTGACCGGTACAACACTGAATGCGGCCCCGCAGGTCAGCAGCTCTTATACTTCCTGTAAAGGGGGTGGAGCCATGGGCAGAGCCCGTACATGCCCCAACATATCCCCTGTGGGTGAAGCCACACAATGGCCATAGGTAGAGCCCACAGGGTTAATAACATAACACAGTGCACTGGTGAATTATCAGTAATTATACATTCACCACAGACACCCCTTTGGCAGCCATTGCTAAGGTTTGCTGGTTGCCCTCGAGTAGTCTGCTGAGTGTTCCAAAGCCTTCCGCAGTGCTAGAGGGAAGTGAGATATCACAGGAAAACTGGAGGTCTGGCATCCATGGCAGACCTGCCCCTGACTTCATCGATGCCAATCCATATCTAATTCTGCAGGCCTTGAGGGAAAGGCGGGAGGTCATCGTTCCAGAGGATGACAGGAGGAGGCCACTTCATCATGAAGCTGCAGCACCTCTGTGTTCAGTGTCATGGAGTTGGAGCCAAATTTTGCAACACACATGACTGTGTGGCATAATTTGGCTTCAACTCCATCTACACGTTTTCTGATGACGTGACCGTAGTGGTTGGATCTCGAACAATGATGAGCCAGAATACAGGAAGGAGATAGAGAATGTAGTGGCTTGGTGTAACGACAACAATCTCTCCCTCAACATCAGCAAAACTAAGGAGCTGGTCATTGACTTCAAGAAGCAAAGTATCGTACACACCCCTGTCTGCATCAATGGTACCGAGGTGGAGATGATTGGCAGCTTCAGATTCCGAGGTGTGCACATCACCAACAAGCTGTCCTGGTTCACCACGTCGATGCTATGACCAAGAAAGCACAACAGCACCTGTACTTCATCAGGAACCTAAGGAAATTCAGCAAGTCCACATTGACTCTTAACAATTTTTACAGACAGTTCCGGTGGCGGCCATGGAGGAGTAGGTCGCACATTTGATAGCTCCCGCCTGTGACGGACTTTTGGACCTTTTTCTCCCGTTTATTTCTTGATTTTCCAGGATAAATCGGTGAAGAGTGAGACAGTGAGGAGAAATCCCCCTCCGGTATATGGAGAATTGGACCAGAAGTAACCGTGTGAGAAGAGAAAGTCCTATAAGGAAGACACGAGCAGAGCTGGTAACGCGGGAAAGCATGGCGGAGAGCAAGATCCGTGGGTAGACGGCACAGTGGTTGATGGAGCAGATGGTGCAGTATTTTGAAGATTGTTTTGCCAAGCTGAAGAAGGACACGCTAGACCCGATTAAGGCTTCGATTGATCAAGTTGTGCAGAATCAAGAGATCCACGGAAGAGCGATCCAGGAAGTGGAGAAAAAGGTGTACGAGCACGAGGAATACATAACCGTGTTGGAGACCAAGGTGGCGATGATGAACGACTGCCAGAAAAGAATGCAAGAGAAGCTGGAGGACCTGGAGAACAGGTCCAGAGGCAGAATCTTAGAATTTTCGGCCTCCCTGAAGGCAATGAGGGATCGGATGCGAGGGCTTATGTGACGGACATGTTGGAGAAGTTGATGGGGGCTGAGGCGTTCACTCGGCCCCTGGAAGTGGATAGAGCGCACAGAGCCCTCGCGAAGAAGCCCTGAGCGAACGAGCCGCCAAGGGCGCTGGTGGTACGCCTTCACTTATTCCTGGACAAGGAACACGTTCTGCGGTGGGCCAAGAAGGAACGGAGCAGCAAGTGGGAGAATTGTGAGCTGCGCATTTATCAGGACCTGGGCGCGGATTTGGCCAAGCTGGGTTTAATTGGGCAAAATCTGCCCTCTTTAAGAAGGGGTTTTAAAAATGGAAGTTTGGGATGTTATACCCAGCCTGTCTGTGGGTCACACATGAGGAATGGGACTTCTACTTTGAAACACCAGACGAAGTATGGACTTTTATTAAAGAAAAGAGGCTGGGGGCGAACTAAAAGGCCCTGAAGCCTTGGACAGTAATGTGGTGGTGATTTGTTGTGCTGGGCTGTATAAGTATAAGTCGTGTTATATGCAATAAGGGGCTGTTTTGATGGCTAAAGGTAACTTTGTCGTGCAGGGAGCTGGGTAGAGAGGGGGTGGTCTTTGGGGCTGGTTCAGTTTTTGGGTGTTTTTTTTCCTAAAGTGGCTGTTCCTTCACTGTTTTTTCTGATGTTTGTTTACTGGGGAATGTGATGCTTTTAATATGTTTGTCCAAGTGGGGGAAAAGGGGAAACAACAATGGTGAGACTGACTGCTTGGTGCCATGGGCGGGCGATATCAAGTCAGCATGGGTCAGCTGACTCACGGAAGCACAGTGGGGGGTGTTAAGCTGGAGCAGGTGTTAAGCTGGAGCTTGTCTTGGGGGGTTGGGTTTCTAGTCTTGTTGCTAGGGGGCGAGGGAGAGGGGGGAGCTGCTTTGCTGACAGGGGAGGAACTGTTACTAGGGGACAAATGGGAGGTCGGGAACGGCGAATGCCCGAGGGGGGGCTCGAGGAGGCGGAGGGCGCGAGCCGGAGGCTGGCCTAAAAAGGGTGATGGCTAGTTGGCAGGGCGGGGGTGGGGGGGGGGGGGGGGGGTGGTTACGACTAGGCTGATTACATGGAATGTTCAAGGGTTGAATGGGCCGGTCAAGAGGGCTCGCGTATTTGCGCATTTGAGGGGGCTGAAGGGGGACGTGGCAATGCTACAAGAGTCACACCTAAAGGTTATAGACCAGACGAGATTGAGAAAGGGGTGGGTTGGCCAAGTATTCCACTCAGGGCTGGACTCAAAGACCAGGGGGTTAGCGACCGTGATCAACAAACGAGTGGCATTCGAGGCAGGGAGAATCGTGTCAGACAAGGGGGGGTAGGTACATAATGGTGAGTGGGAAGCTGGAGGGGGCACAGGTGGTACTCGTGAACATATATTCTCTGAATTGGGACGATGTGGAATTTATGAGGAGTGTTAGGTAAGGTCCCAGACTTAGAGTCACAGAACCTGTTTATGGGGGGAGATTTCAACAGTCATTGATCCGGAATTGGACCGGTCAAAATCCAGGACCGGGAGGAGGCCGGCCGCGGCAAAAGAATTGAAGGGGTTTATGGAATAGATGGGGGGAGTAGTCCCATGGAGGTTTGCACGGCCAAGGGCGAAGGGGTTTTCTTTTTTCACGCATGTCCTCAAGGTATACTCTCGCATTGGCGTTTTTGTTCTGAGCAGGGCGCTAATACCGGGGGTGGTGGATACTGAGTATTCGGCAATCATAGTGGCGGATCATGCCCCACATTGGGTGGATCTACGAGTTAGTGTGGAGAGAGGGCAACGCCCGCTGTGGAAACTGGATGTGGGGTTGCTAGTGGACGAAGCGATCTGTGGGCGGGTTAACAAGTCCATCCAGAACTACATGGAAACAAATGATACAGGAGAGGTCTCTGAAGCAACCATTTTGGGAAGCTTTGAAGGCAGTGGTCAGAGGGGAATTAATCTCGATACGGGCCCACAGAGAAAAGGCGGAACGGGCTGAGAGGGATAGGTTAGTGGAGGACAGGTGGACAGGAGATACTCGGAGGCCCCGGACGCGGGTCTACTGAGGGAGCGGCGGAGGTTACAGGCGGAGTTTGGGCTGTTGACCACTGGGAAAGTGGTGGAACAGTTGAGGAAGGCAAGGGGGGGAGATTTATTAGTACGGGGAAAAGGCAAACAGAATGTTAGCGCACCAGCTCAGGAAAAGGGAGGCGGCCAGGGAGATGGGGAATGTAAAGAGTAGAGGCGGGAATACTGTCCTGAACCCAGTAGGGGTGAATGGGGTGTTTAAGGACTTTTATAGTAAATTATATGAGTAGGAACCCCCGGCTGGGGTGGAGGGGATGAGGCAGTTTTTGGATCAGTTGGGGTTTCCTAGGGTAGATGAGGATTTGGTGGAAGGGCTGGGAGCCCCAATTGTGATTGAGGAAATAATCGAAGGGCTGGAGGGCATGCATTCGGGCAAGGCCCCGGGGCCTGACGGCTATCCGGTGGAATTTTATAAGATGGTTTCAGAGATATTGAGCACACTGCTGGTGAGACATTTAATGAAGCAAGAGAGAAGGGAGTCCTCCCCCCAACAATGTTGCAGGCCTCGATTTCATTGATCCTGAAACGGGAGAAGGATCCGGAGCAATGCGTGTCATACAGGCCAATTTCTCCACTGAATCTGGATGTCAAACAGCTGGCTAAGATACTGGCCACAAGGATAAAGGAATGTGTCGCGCGGGTGATAGGGGAAGACCAGACGGGATTTGTAAAGGGCAGGCAACTCAAGGCCAATGTTCGAAGGCTTTTGAATGTTATTATAATGCCCTCAGAAGGAGAGGTGGTGGTAGTGATGGATGCGGAGAAGGCTTTTGATCGGGTGGAGTGGAATTACCTGTGGGAGGCGCTGGGATGGTTTGGGTTTGGTGAGGGCTTTATTGGTTGGGTGCGGTTGCTCTAGCAGGCACCAGTAGCGAGTGTGCGTATGAACCGGCTAAGGTCAGGGTATTTTAAACTACACCGAGGAACAAGGCAAGGGTGCCCCCTCTCCCCGTTACTGTTTGCTCCGGCCATAGAGCCATTGGCCATGGCGTTAAGAGCCTCTATGAACTAGAAAGGGCTGGTTCGGGGGGGGGGGGGGGGGGGGGGGGGGGTGGAGCACTGGGTCTCGCTTTACGCAGATGACCTGCTCTTGTATATTTCAGACCGGTTGGAGGGGATGGGGGAAGTATTGCGAATCCTGGGGGAATTTGGCAATTTTTCGGGGTATAAATTGAACATGGGGAAAAGCAAGACATTCGAGATCCAGGCAAGAGGACAGGAGAAGAGACTGGGAGAGCTGCCACTTAGAGTGCTAGGAAAGAGCTTTCGGTATCTGGGAACCCAGGTGGCCCGGGAGTGGGAGGTACTGCACAAGTTAAACCTATCCCGGCTGGTAGAACAAATGGAAGGGGACTATAAGAGATGGGATATGCTCCCGCTATCACTGCCGGGGAGGGTCCAGACCGTGAAAATGACAGTCCTCCCCATGTCTTTCAGTGCCTCCCCATCTTCATCCCAAAGGCCATTTTCAAACGGGTGAATAAGGTTATTTCGGGCTCTGTGTGGGCGGGTAAAACCCCGCGAGTGAAGAAAATGTTGCTGGAGCGCAGTTGGTGGCAGGGTGGGTTGGCGCTGCCGAACTTCTGCAATTACTACTGGACGGCTAATATAGCCATAATTAGAAAGTGGGTAGTGGTGGAGGGGTTGGTGTGGGAGCGGATGGAGGTGGCGTCATGCAAAGACACAAGTTTGGGAGCACTGATAACGGCACCTCTTCCGTTCTCGCCAGCCCGATACTCCACAGGTCCGGTGGGTGGTTATGTTATTCTCTAAGTCTGAATAAAGATTGTAGACTTCCAGTTAGCACAAATACTTTATTCAGTGGGTTTGTTCTGTTTCCAGAACTTAACTAGATATAATACAGTCAAGAGGTATGACCAGTGAAGCTAAGGTAAACTGCCTATGCTGAGCTGTCTCTGTGTGCTGCTGCTCCCTAGCCCTGTGCTTCTGAAAGAGGCGGATCCTCCCTTGGGCTGGACCCTTTATACCCGTCTCTGATGCTGCCCTCTAGTGATGCTGTGGCTGTTACATCTGTCTGTAGTCCCTGGTGTATGTGCAGATGTATGTACAGATGTACAGATCACTACATCCCCCCCCCCTTTTATTGGACATGTTTTCTAGACTGGCCTCAAGAAAACTGTACATAACGATTGGTGAGAATATGCAAATCTGCACACTGTGAAAATTATAAAAGTAATACAGAAACAATTAACTGTGTTGTGAATCCATCGTGAGAAACGTCCATATTCGTCTTGTGCGTGTGTTGAAATGTCGTTACAAATCTAGCCGGTCGGGTGCCTTATGGCTTCTGCTGGAGCATCTTAACGGTGGTAGTAGGGTTGATGGTTTGATGTCATCAAGAGTACTGTATGGCGTTGTGTGGCGAGGAATGTCCTGTGGACAAATGGACTTGGTCAAGTCCAGTGTGGGAAACACTGGCGTTGTAGGTCGAATCTCTAATAGATCCCGGCAGTTACGGCGAAAAAGTACTCCTGTAGACGATTTGACAATGTAGGACCGCGGTGCCTCCTGCCTGATCACTGTGGTTGACTCAGAACATCCGCCTTCTGGGTCTCTGATTCTGATGGTGTCACCTATTGTCAGTGGCTTGAGTGGGATCGCATGTTGATCGTAGTATAGTTTTTGTTTGGAGCATAGTGCCCGCATGTCGTCGAGAACCGGTGCGTTGCCGGGGTCTCGGAATTGCTTTGCCGGTAGGGTTGTCCGGATGTCTCTGCCAAAGAGTATTTGCACTGGCAATAGTCCTGAGCTCAATGGGGTTGCTCGGTACGATAACAGAGCTAGGTTGATGTCGGAACGTGACTCGGTTGCCTTGCTGATGAGTCGTTTAATGATGTGGACACCTTTTTCCCCTGTTCCATT
Organism: Scyliorhinus torazame; assembly: GCF_047496885.1. Taxonomy (NCBI): domain Eukaryota; kingdom Metazoa; phylum Chordata; class Chondrichthyes; order Carcharhiniformes; family Scyliorhinidae; genus Scyliorhinus; species Scyliorhinus torazame. The sequence goes on along the minus strand of NC_092720.1, from coordinate 92,443,522 downwards.
TGATTGTGGGTAGCGATTCTGTGTTGCACCGTTGTCTGACCTGTGTTTGTGGTATTGATTCTGTATGTCATCATTCGTGAAAGCTGTTTTGCTTGTTTGTTCTGGAGCAGAAGTGAATTTGTGAGATTCTTTATCATGTTTGTAGTCTTGTCATTGTTTCGCAGTGTGCTGTGACATTGTACTTCACGTGCAGAGTTGTACCATGTTGTACAGGTCGTTGTTTCATTGTTGTTGTTTCTGTCTTTGTTGTTTTCATTGTCGTTCTTGTTGTTTTTGTCGTTTCTGTCTTGGTTGTTTTCATTTGCGTTCTTGTTGTTGTCGTTCTTGTTGTTCTTTTTGTCATGCTCGTTGATTTTGTTTTCGTTGTTTTCGCTTTTATTCTTGTTCTTTTTCTTGTCGTGCTTGTTGTTTCTGGGATGCTTCTTGTTGTTTTTGTTCTTGTTGTGCTCAATGAGTGTGCCATGTGGATGATTTGAGTCATTATCACAGTTATTGGTATCAGTGTCCTTTGTGGTATCTGCTACATTGAGCGTATCTTCTTGAGAATTGTGAGAATGATCTGATGTTGCATTGATGTTGGTGACATCAGTCATTTATGGTGGATTCGATTCCTCTTCTTTGCTTACTTGGTACTCCTCTTCTAGAGTCATTTCTGGTTCACTTGAATCATCATTGATTTCTAGATGCTCCTCTTTTGGAGTCATTTCAGGTTCACTTGAATTATCATTGATTTCTTGGTGCTCCTTTTCTGGAGTCAAAATCTTCAGGATTTCTATTGACGTGGTCTCTCTGGACTCTTGGTGCTCCTCTTCTGGAGTCAAAATCTTCAAGACTTCAATTGACGTCTCTCTGGACTCATGGGTGGCCGTCCTCTGATTATTGAGTGCTTCTGTGCAGACGAGCTGAGATATGTCAGTCTCGCTGTGATCCTGCACATCCTGCAGACAGTTGTGAGTTCTGATAGGCATCTGGATTATAGGAAGTGGTTCTCTCTTCACGCTTCCCTGAGGGTGATTTGTTTGTTTCTCATCTTAACCTTGGAATGTGGCCTCAGTTCAAAGTTGAAAACTCATACTTTCAAAGAAACAAAGGGGCATAACCTTGTTCCAACATTAATTTGCACATTGTGAAAATCAAGCCCAGTGAGTAAAGACCAAGGCATTCATGAGAGGCGTTGGGGAAAGGGCAAAGGGAGAACATTCTCTAGACCACTGTTGCAGACCTGCAAGTTGTGGAAGAAAATTGTAGGAATGGGATAGCAAAACAATGGGTGGAATCTTAAGGCTGCCCTCGCCGCAAGCAGAATCAGCGGCAAAGGTGAAAAATCTCATGAGAAATTCCCCCTCACTAAATATTCATACCTCATCGATGTGATGTTTACAATGGGCTGGGCCAGTCGCGAGGGGGGTGGGGGGGGAGGTTGCGTTTATGTGTGGTGCGCAGGGAGGAGAGCAGAGATTGGACGGGTGTGGCTTTGCCGGTGATGAATGCCAGGTGGGGGGGGGGGGGGGGGGGGGGGGCGAGCCCCCAAGACATCTGTGATGTGGGCTGGTGGCTGTTTGGCTGCAAGGCAGATTGTGGCGCTCTTTAGAGATGGCAGCCCGATCTGTTTGGAGTTGGCTCCTGGCTCTAGGAAGCCCTGCCCCACCAGAGTGATGGCATAAGCCAACCCCAAAGTGATTAAAGGTTCTATGAGAAAACTGGTGTGTGCAACTGGAGAGTTACGCGCTGGGTTTCTGTCTGAGCCTGACACTGCAAAATTCTGGTAAGATTCCACCCATTGAGGGATTGGATTGTCTCACAGGGGAAAAAAAGGAAAACCAAGATCGATGGAAAATAGAACTACAAAAAGGGAAAAACATTAAAGGCAGAAAAATAGAACCATTAGAAGTAAAAACAAAGGTCAAGGGTCAAGGATTTGAAGGCCCTCGAAAATGTTTGCATTGAGAGCGTTTATAGACTGATTTATAGTGTCTTTCTTAAAGTGCATTTAATAGCTCTAAAGAAAACAGATGAGCACCCTTGTCGAAGTAGTGGACAATGTTATACATTCCTCACTAAAATTGCGCATCACAATTCAAATTTTAAAATAGGCAATTTTTTGTTCAGTTGCTAGTAATTCATTTTTTTTTAAATGAGCAAGTTTAATTAATTGTTTTCGACAATTCAATGGTCTAAAGTAAATATATATTAGGTAACAATTCAGTTTTATGGCTTGGGAATGAGGCAGAGCAATACAGGGGAACATGACCATATTTTTCCTGAAGGCATGGTAAGGACCGTCTAAGGTCTATGGTTTTGCTGAAATGATTTGATACGCTGGGCTGAAGACATGCACAGCAATGATATATGATCTTGTGGAGCAGAAAGTATACAGAAATATAACAAAGATAAGAGAGCTGTGGTGTTGGAGTGACTGTCTGGAGCATATATACAGAAAAGAGAAGATAGAAATATGGAGCTTTATTACTACAGAATAAATAATTTAAAAGTCAGGCACACTCATATATAAATGTAAATGTTTTCAGCAGAAAGGCTTTGCAGCCAAACCAATTAAATTAGTTTTCCTGTTTTTCTTTAAAACCTCTACTTTTTCTGTAAAGTAAATATTTGAGTATTGCTGAATGACTTTTTGGCTTGACGGGGGAACATTCTATTAGTGGAAAACAACTTGCATGGCCACTGCATAATAGCAATATGAAAAACTAGCTTTACCAGTTGTTCAAATATTTTGAGATACTGTGGCTGTATTCTCCACTGTCAGGATTCTCTGTTGCGCCGGCAGCACACCCACACCCAGGCATTTCCTGATGGCGTGGGGCCGCCCATAATGGTAAATCCCATTGGCCGACTGTGGGACAGAGAATCCCGCTGCCAGCGAAGGAGTGCAGCACCAGAAAACTGGTGCGGCGAGACAGAAAATCTTGTCCCTTACCTCTCCAGGGAAATTTGAGGTAGACTAGACACATTATGGGCTGGATTATCTGTTAAGTGCCGGCTCAAATGGAAAATTCGCGGGCGCTTTACGACCCAAAAATCGGAGTCGAACCCTCACCGATTCCGGGGCTGGTGAGGGGCTAGCAGCGGGGCCAAGTGAAACTCCCGGCCCCCGTGCCGAAAATTACCGGAGAATGGCTGAATCCCTTGCTGCGCATGCGCATGGCGACGATCTGCAGCGGTCGCGTCGTATAACATGGCGCCAGTCATGCGCGGACCCAACCCGCCATCCGCAGGACACACCCTGGCCACCCCCCACCAGTCCCCCCAGCCCTCACACAAGCCTTCCCGGCCAGTGGCATGGATTCCGGCCGAGTGTGGCTGAACTGGACACAGTTTGCAGCCACCACAGCGGGTTCACGACCACTGAGACCACACATTCAGTCGGGAACTCGGCAGATTGGGGCTGAGCATCGTGGGAGGGCTTGCCAATGACGCGCCAACTTTGTTGTAACGGTGTGCGGCACGCGACTCGATTACGCCACTTCCAAGGGAGCATGGCTGACCGGCGCCAAGCCACCGCCGGCCCCGATTTGGGCGTCGGAGTGGATTCTCCGCCAGATCGCCGGTTACTATATTGGCATCGGGCAATGGAGAACCCCGCCCTATACCTATCACACAACTGAGTAATGTGGTGTATAAATTTCAGTGCTGGTGCAATGACAGGTACATAGGTCGCACATCCCAGAGGTTGGTGCCTTGCATCAAGCAGCACGTTCCTCCGACTGTTTGTAGTAGGCAGAGTATTGAACTCACTAAATGAACTTGCAAAACAGAACATAATGCCTAACATTAGTGCTTCAGTGATTGGGAAAGCACTTGCAGAACAATCCTGAGTATGCTAAGAATTATGCTAACTACCAATTTAAGATTATCAATCGGGCTTGCAATGTAACTCACTTACATTTACGCATATTCATATTCAGGGATCTGTCCTTGGGCAAAAATGAACTTGTCTCGACCGACAATAAACATTTTTTTAATAAACAAAAGCATGGTGGATAGTAGTTCTCTGGTACACTTGCCATGGCAACGTCTCAACCAAGCAGAACCAACTTACCAGTCAATAAGCACCCCTTTTCCCAATATACATTGTCGCTTTATCATTCTTGCATCTATCCTGTTGAGTACAAGAAAAAAAGATTCAACAGCATGCCTCTTTTTCTGCAATACACAGGTTTCGTGCAGTACCAGTGTTATCTGACACATTAATATCTTCCTTTTTGCAATGTCCATTTAATGGTCATTTAAAAAATACTTGCTTATTAATCAGAAAACAGCTACATATTTGCATGTTGGGGCTCTTTCAAGACATCCAAAAAGTCCAGCAGCTTCATTCATTTTGTCTCTTCAAATTGCAGGAAGCGTCATATTGCTTCGCACAAAGCTAAATACTGCAGATGGCGGAAATCTGAAATATAAACAGAAAATGCTGGAGATACCAAGCAGGACAGGCTTCTCTGTGGAGAGAGAAACACAATTAACATTTCCCGTCCATGACTCTTAATCAGAGGATCATCAACCTAAAATGTTGGGGGTAATTCTCCCCCCCGCCCCCCAATGCAGTGCGTTTCTTGGTGGTGGGAGTTGGCCCACCATTGGTTGAAAATCCCGCCGTTGTCAATGGGATTTCTCATTAAATTCACCGCCACCGCCGGGAATCCCGCCAGAGGGGTTCCTCGTTGTTGGGACAGGAATATCCCACTGGCAAGAACAGCCAGAAAATCCACCCCACCTTAACTTTGTTTCTCTCCACAGTTGCTGCCTGACTTGCTGTGTCTTTACAGCATTTTCTGATATTAGACCGTATTATTAGAGCAGATCTTAGCAATTAGACTTCTTCCATATTTTCTGCTGAACAGTCAGTCAGCATAACAATTCCAGTGCATCATCCGCACTTCCCTCTACATTTTCTGTTCTTACTGCCACATTTCTGTTTTGGCTCTGCTTTTGTTGCTCAGTCTCTGCAGTTTTTTTTGTTTATTTGCTTTCTCATTTCCTTCCTTCCTAATTCTTTTGCATCTCCCTTTACTTGACTTTCAGTGGCAATCACAACTGGCTCAGACGATGACCTGATCAGCAGCTGGTTCACCCTCCAAAAAAATACCTTCCAAGTAATGTCCGTTCATGTTTGTACAGTTCCCCGATGCACTTGGTGGGGCAAATGGAAGCAAATATTTGGGCAAGCTTCACCCTTTCTCTTTTGAAGCCCAATGCAACATAGCAAGTGCCAAAAAGATTTCTACTACACCGAGCTGAATGAGGCGAGGAATCTAATCAGAGCCTTTAGTTTAGGGGGGGAAAAATATGTTTGCGGAGAGTTTTTTTGTTGCATTGAACTGAAGAGTCAGTATATGTTTTAAAAAACCAATACTTGTCCGCAATATGGATATATCTCATCACTGGCGTTTCGCAGCAGCTGGTAATGTCATCTGGATTTTATTTTCTGTAACATTGCTGTTATAGGCCAGAATATAAAAATAGAATGCTGGTTTCATCCATTAATAAGAGGAGCAGGTTGCATGCTCCTCACTGAACCAATCGCCTTCCGTCAAGATGAATTTTCACCATAAAGGCGTCAGCATGCTGAAGACAATAAACAGTTCTGGAGCCAACGATAACAACTGAAAAAGAACCCGAGGAACGCCAATAAATCTACTGAATTGTCAAATGTCAGAGCAGGGTGACAGATTGCCACTGGCATAATTTAATCTCTTTCTCAAAATGCTGGAAGTGCAGAAATGGAGGAATCACATGCAGGTGACACCGATAGTAGTTAGGGAGATTCTCAGAACAATGACCCCAAAAATGATAGCTTATTTAGTCAATATTGGCACAACTGTGGGGCTGTTTTGAGAACTTAAGGAACAACTTAGTGGATGAATTTTACATTTAGCATAACTTGTGGTTTAACGGCCTCGACGCACCCGACTTGGTGTCGGGGCGAGGCCGTCGAATCTCGCGCAAAGCCTCTGGCAAGATTTGTGACTCTCAAAAGGCCTCGGGAGATGTAACGGAGTCTCGTGAGAGTCAATGGACATGATCCAGATCCGCATATTTTATTTATGCCAATAGGCTCATTAAACAATGTGTTTGCAGGGTTTACCAGTGCCCGAGACCCCGGGATTTAACAGCCATGCCTGGAAGACCTCACCAGGGCATCATTTAGTACTGGTTTCCACAAATGTAGACCAGCCATAATGGCACCTGCTGGGGGAGGGGGCGGTGTTGGTGGGGATATTGCACCTGAAAATCCCTGGCCCAAGACTGCCCGAAGTGGAGGAAAAGCATCTTGAGGCTGTGATAAAATGCTCTCTATAATCTTTGCTTAACCTGACTAATATTCAATAGGTATTCAAGTTTGCATAATAATTAAACTTCAGTTGTTATTAAAACTCATTCATCATTTTAAATTGTTAAAATAAATGGGAACAGTTAAATGGAAGGTACTTTGGTTTCTTAAATTTTACTATGCTTATCCTATGCCACCGCTCCAAACCTCTGTTGTAGTTGGTTGATGGATGTCACTTCTACCTGGATAAGTTTCCTCTTTAGCTATTTCACAAACCTTTTCCACAGATAAAGAACTTGTTTTTGATATCACAGGTATATAATTGCAGCAATGTCCTGAATCTCTTTGACTTGGTAGATGGTATTTGTGTTGACTGCAGTTTCTATATTCCCCAAGGCTGCCTTTTTCCTTCTGTTTTTTTGTAACCTGGCATTTACTTTGAAAAGTTCTTAACTTTTCAGAACTTGAGAAAATAATTCCCCTTATTCTGTTGTCTGGCAGTCTATATCATTCTTTATTTTCTTGTTTCTGTTATTTTGCCTATATGCATAGAAATAGCACGTTTTTGATTCAAAAGACTGCTTTTTTTAATGTAACGATGGATACTTATATTTTATTCCCATGTCATTTTTATTTATTTATGCTTCTTTTCCTTAGTTTGCATAAAAACCCTGTGGGGGAAATTGCGGCTTTAAGCTTTGACAGTAACTTGACATGAGCGTGCCAAAGAAGAGGATATTCAGGACAATTGGGATTGTGAACCCATTATTATTGGCGATGTCACATTATCTGAGGCAGATCCGTCTATGCTTATTTCCTCATTATAAAGCACCTGTTTACTTCTCAGTCCGTGAATGGAAATAGTTCACATCAAGGTTAAAAGGAAATGATGCAGGAATTTTGGAAATAATGATTAGGCGATGCTAAGTTTGACCTCTGAAAATTATGGAAAATTATGAAAACCATTATGGAAGGAAGTTAGGACTGCAGGAGTTTTTACTGTTCTTGATGCTGTAGGAAATGATGCTTCACCCTCTGTTTCTGAATTTTGCTCAAATTTCTCAAATATTTGCTATTTTTGCATGGCATTTTATCTTATTACTTTTTGTTTCCCAAAATTGTCAATCCCTGTCATGGCTGAAAGTAGAGTTTCCTGATTCCAGCAAAATGCCACACTTTCGTCCATAGAAACATTGCTTTAGCTCGTTCATAGTAAACCTCGGGTAAAATTCGGGAAGACTGAAGTCCATGATGTGCATGAGTACTGAGGATTTTGAAATTGGTGAAGCATTTGGCCAAAAATTGGTGAAGCATGAGGACACATTTATGTGGTATTTTTCTAATCTGACGTTAACTGTCTTTCTTGCGTATCTCAAGTTTCTAGACACCCATCATCTTTTATATTTACTGTGTGGAGTTTTAACTAATTTTCAAAATTCAGAAACAATTACCAAAGAAACCCCATGACAACACTAAGAGAAATGTGAACTGTGTAATGAGAGTGGGATTCTTCAGTTTTTGATTTTGATGACAGTGAGGATGTACAGTGGATAAGTGTGAAAGACGGTGGCTAAACTAGTTAAAACTGACCAAGGGAGCAATGTTTCAAGGATCATTGACCAGGTTAAGTGTTAGCCATGGCTCAGTGGTGGATTTACCACCCGAATCAGAAGGCTCTGGGTTCAAGTCCCATGCCAGTCTGGCACTTCAGTGCTGCCTTTGGGTGAGATGTTCCGTCGAAGCACTGGATGTAAATGATCCCATGACACTATTTGAAAGATGAACAGGGACATTTCTTACATTAGAACATAGAACATACAGTGCAGAAAGAGGCCATTCGGCCCATCGAGTCGGCACCGACCCACTTAACCCCTCACTTCCACACTATCCCTGTAACCCAATAACCCCTCCTAATCTTTTTAGTCACTAAGGGTAATTTATCTTGGCCAATCCACCTAACCTGCCCGTCTTTGGACTGTGGGAGGAAACCGGAACACCCGGAGGAAACCCACGGAGACACGGGGAGAACGTGCAGACTCCGCACAGACAGTGACCCAGCGGGGATTCGAACCTGGGACCCTGGTGCTGTGAAGCCACAGTGCTATCCACTTGTGCTACCGTGCTGCCCCATTCTAATGGTACTTTGCAGGTTGCGAAACTCTTTGGATATCTTGAGGTTGTGAAAGATGCCATATAAATATGTCTTTTTCTTTCAATGCAAGAAAGGTTGAAAAATCAAAAAGCTTGTAGACAGCAAATAGCTGGTTTTACCCTGATACCATCCTGTTAAGGGAACAACAGTCTTTTCTTAAGGGCATGGTAGGTGGGGTTACGGCGATGGAGCGGGGGGGGGGGGGGTGCCTGGGTAGGGTAGGATAGGGTGCTCTTTCGGAGGATTGGTGCAGACTCAATGGGCCAAATGGCCTCCTCCTGTACTGTAGGGTTTCTATGGAAAATAATGGAATGAGAAGGTGAGGGGGATGAAATCTTTGTCATATAAAGAAACTTAGCACTGATGACAACTGTGCAAATTCTGAAAATCGTTGCAATGCTTTCTCAGTCTCGTAAACAATTGTTCAGCAAATCTGGCATGGTCAGTGTCATAAAGTCATATCTTAAACTAATAATAGAAAAGAAGCACAATGAACTCAATGTGTCTGCAGTCAGAGTAATTTTCCATACATTTGTCAGTTTAGTGAATCAGTAATCTCATGGCATTTTGGAAATGATTCTTGTCATGCAGCAATGTCACTGACAGTTGTTTGTGAGCTTCTGTCTTATTGATGAAGATTTTAAGACAAATCATCACTGATGTTGCTCATAAAATTGGAGGATTTTGTAGGGTCAACAAGTCTGGATCTGCCGTTGTCATTTCCAGTGCTAAGTTCGATGTTGGATGATTCGTCTGCTTTCGTTCCTTTGTGTTCTCATCGTAGCAGTTGAATACAACCTAAGTGGTCATTTCAGAGGGCATTTAAGAGTCAGACACATTGCTGCTACTCAGTCATCAGCAAAGTGATAGAATATATCATTGACAGTGCTATCAAGCAGCACGTACTCAGCAATAACCTGCTCAGTTTGAATTCTGACAGGGGCACCTGGCTCTTGACCTCATTACAGCCTTAGTCCAATCATGAACAATAGAGCTGAAATCCAGAGGTGTGGTGAGAGTGATTTGCCTTGATATCATTTACTAGAGCATCAAGGAGTCCTCATAAAATTGAAGTTTTGAGGGCCAAGTGGAAAGCTCCCCACTGGTTGGAGTCATAAGGAAGGTGGATGTAGTTGTTGGAGGTCACTCATCTCATCCCAGGTCATCGTTGCTGGAACTTCTCAGGGGAGTGTCCGAGGCCCAATCACCTTCAACTGCTTCATTAATGACCTTCTCTCCATCAGAAAATCAAAAGTGGGGATGTTTGCTGATGCTTGCTGATGATTGCACAATGTTCAGTACCAGTTGCGACTCCTCCATGCCAACTTGCAGTAAGACCTGGACAACATTCAGATTTGGGCTTTAAGTGGCAAGTTATATATGCATCACACAAGTGTGAGATGATGACTCATCTCCAACAAGAGAGAATCTAACTATCTCTGCTTGAGTTCAATGGCATTACCGTAACTAAAACCCCCACCATAGAAAGCATCCTGATATGGCAACTGCTCGGCCCAAGACCTCAAGAAACTTCAGAGAGTCGTGAGCACAGCCCAGTCCATCACACAAACCTGCCTCCCATCTATTGACTCCATCTACACCTCCCGCTGCCTGGGGAAAGCGGGCAGCATAATCAAAGAACCCTCCCACCCGGCTTACTCATGCTTCCAACTTCTTCCATCGGGCAGGAGTTACAAAAGTCTGAGAACACGCACGAACAGACTCTAAAATAGCTTCTTCCCCGCTGTTACCAGACTCCTAAACGACCCTCTTATGGACTGACCTCATTAACACTACATCCATGTATGCTTCACCCGATGCTGGTATTTATGTAATTACATTGTGTATCTTGTGTTGCCCTAATGTGTATTTTCTTTCCTTTTCTTTTCATGTACTTAATGATCTGTTGAGCTGCTCGCAGAAAAATACTTTTCACTGTACCTCGGTACACGTGACACTAAACAAAATCCAAATCCAATCCATCCACTATCAACAAAAGACCATAAGACATAGGAGCAGAAGTAAGGCCATTCGGCCCATCGAGTCCACTCCACCATTCAATCATGGCTGATTTCAACTCCATTTACCCGCTCTCTCTCCATAGCCCTTAATTCCTCGAGAAACCAAGAATTTATCAACTTCTGTCTTAAAGACACTCAACGTCCCGGCCTCCACCTCCCTCTGTGGCAATGAATTCCACTGACCCACCACTCTCTGGCTGAAGGAATTTCTCCTCATCTCTGTTCTAAAGTGACTCCCTTTTATTCTAAGGCTGTGCCCCCGGGACCTAGTCTCCCCTGCTAATGGAAACAACTTCCCTACATCCACCCTATCTAAGCCATTCATTATCTTGTAAGTTTCTATTCGATCTCCCCTCAACCTCCTAAACTCCAATGAATATAATCCCAGGATCCTCAGACGTTCATCGTAAGTTAGGCCTACCATTCCTGGGATCATCCGTGTGAATCTCCGCTGGACCCGCTCCAGTGTCAGTATGTCCTTCCTGAGGTGTGGGGCCCAAAATTGCTCACAGTATTCTAAATGGGGCCTAACTAATGCTTTATAAAGCTGCAGAAGTACATCCCTGCTTTTATATTCCAAGCCTCTTGAGATGAATGACAACATTGCATTTGCTTTCTTAATTACGGACTCAACCTGCAAGTTTACCTTTAGAGAATCCTGGACTAGGACTCCTAAGTCCCTTTGCACTTCAGCATTATGAATTTTGTCACCGTTTAGAAAATAGTCCATGCCTCTATTCTTTTTTCCAAAGTGCAAGACCTCGCACTTGCCCACGTTGAATCTCATCAGCCATTCCTTGGACCACTCTCCTAAACTGTCTAAATCTTTCTGCAGCCTCCCCACCTCCTCCATACTACTGCCCCTCTACCTATCTTTGTATCATCGTCAAACTTAGCCAGAATGCCCCCAGTCCCGTCATCTAGATCGTTAATATATAAAGAGAACAGCTGTGGCCCCAACACTGAGCCCTGCGGGACATCACTCGTCACCGGTTGCCATTCCGAAAAAGAACCTTTTATCCCAACTCTCTGCCTTCTGCCTGACAGCCAGTCGTCAATCCATGTTAGTACCTTGCCTCGAATACCATGGGCGCTTATTTTATTCAGCAGTCTCCCGTGAGGCACCTTATCAAAGGCCTTTTGGAAGTCAAGATAGATAACATCCATTGGCTCTCCTTGGTCCCCTGTTCAAGAAGGGAACAAGGAAAAAGATGGAAAATTATGCCAATTAGCCTAACCTCAGTTGTTGGCAAGATTCTAGAATCCATTGTTAAGGATGAGATTTCTAAATTCTTGGAAGTGTAGGGTCGGATTAGGACAAGTCCGCATGGATTTAGTAAGGGGAGGTCGTGCCTGAGAAACCTGTTGACTGTTCCAGTCATATAAATACTGTGCTACAAGAGTAAGTCCATCGCAACTCACCTCCTGATTCCCCTGCCCACCATCTACAAGGCACAAATTAGGAGTGTGATTGAATACTCTCCACTTGCCTGGATGTGCGCAGCTTCAACAACACTCATGGACAAAATAAAGCAGCTTGTTTGATCTGTACCCCATCCACCAACTTGAACATTGACTCCACCCACAATCATTGCACAATGGCAGGTGTATGTATCATCTATAACATACATTTCAGCAACTCACCAAGTCTCTTTGAACAATATCTTCCAAACCAGTGACCTTTACCATCTAGAAGGACAAGGGATGCAGATGCATGGGAACACCACCACCTGTAAATACCTTCCAAACAACATACAGTCCTGATGAAACTAGATCACCAAATCTTCATTGCAGCTGGGTCAACCACCTGGCATTCCCTTCCTCACAGCACACTGGGTATACCATACCAGATGGGCTACAACAGTTCACGAAGGCAGCTCACCCCCACCTTCTTAGGGAGGCATGGTGGTGCAGTGGGTAGCACTGCTGTCTCACAGCGCCAGGGACCTCGGTTCAATTCCAGCCTTGGGTGACTGTCTCTGTGGAGTTTGAACGTTCTCCCCGTGTCTGGGTGGGTTACCTCCGGCTGTTCCGGTTTCCTCCCAAAGTCCAAAGATTTGCAGTTTAGGTGGATTGGCCATGCTAAATTGCCCCTTAGTGTCCAAAGGTGTGTAGGTTAAGTTAAGGGATTATTGGGATAGGGCGGGGGAGTGTGTTTCGGTGGAGTGCTCTTTCCGAGGGTTGGTGCAGGCTTGATGGGCCAAATGGCCCCTTTCTGCACTGTAGAAATTCTATGATTCTCGAATAATTAGGGATGGGAAATAAATGCTGATCCTGCCAACAATGCTCAAGTCGCATGAAAAAATAAAAAAGTACTCAGCCAGTCAGGCAACACCTTTGAATGGAGAAATAAAGTTAATGTTTCATGTCAATGGCTTTCATCTGAGCTGGAGCATTATTTCAGATTTCCAGCATCCACAGTATTTTGCTTTTGTGGAAGTACTGAATGTATTTGTGTTCCAACGTTCTGTCTACTGTTTTGGCTGAGATGTTAACCCATTGAAAAGTCTAATTTTCTACCCATAATTTGGTCTTTAACATTTGAATGAATGGCATCTTGGGGCGAGATTCTCCGACCCCCCCGCCGGGTCGGAGAATCGCCAGGGGCTGGCGTGAATCCCGTCCCCGCCGGTTGCCGAATTCTCCGCCACCGGATATTCGGCGGGGGCGGGAATCGCGCCGCACCGGTTGGCGGGCCACCCCCCCTCGCGTTTCTCCGGCTCAGATGGGCCGAATTCCCGCTGCTAAAATGCCTGTCCCGCCGGCGTAGATTAAACCACCTACCTTACCGGCGTGGGCAGGCTCCGGGGTCCTGGCGGGGGCGGGGGGGGCGCGGGGCGATTTGGCCCCGGGGGGGTGCCCCCATGGTGGCTTGGCCCGCGATCGGGGCCCACCGATCCGCGGGCGGGCCTGTGCCGTGGGGGCACTCTTTTCCTTCCGCCTTCGCCACGGTTTCCATCATGGCGGAGGCGGAAGAGACTCCCTCCACTGCGCATGCGCGGGAATGCCGTCAGCGGCCGCTAACGCTCCCGCGCATGCGCTGCCCGGAGATGTCATTTCCGTGCCAGCTGGTGGGGCACCAAAGGCCTTTTCCGCCTTTTTCCGCACCTTTGGGGCGGGTCGATGCCCGACTGATTTGCGCCGTTTTGGGCGCCAGTCGGCGGACATCGCGCCGATACCGGAGAATTTTGCCCCTGATCTTCATTTTATTGAAATGATGTGATACTTTTATTCTCCACACATGGCTCATAATTGACTACACTATTTGATGGCAACAATCAAACAAAGAACTGTGATTAAAACAGCAACAGGCAGTTAAAGCTGAAATTAGATTGCTGTTTGGGCAGTGTCTGGTGCATTGCTACGATTCACCATTACAGTGCACTATATTGTTTGCTTCCTTTCACGTTTCATTGGTGCAGAATGATCTGAGATCGAATCACCATTAATTTTCTTTTCTGGTTAATTTAGTCAACATTCTGTTGAATTGACTGGAGTTTGACAGCATTTAATTTTTGAATGCGAGTCAGGGTAATTAGTAGTCTGTGCTATGAATGCATTTATTGCAAATTATTAACATTGGTAATCACTATTTCACTTTATTCGTGTTTGAAATGGTGCACAAGTCAATTAATTGACTTTAATGGCTTCTTAAAACTGTCATTATTCAGTAGAAGGGCTGAATCTGAGCAATCATTTTCTGTAATATTCCAAGGATAAATATTGTTTCATCCATATATTATTAGCAGTTCTGATAGTTTGTAACTGTCATAACCCCTACAAGACCCACAGGAAAAGCCATTATTGATCTCCCTGTGGAGCCCGCAGAGGATGAGCTTTCCCAGTAGTGGGCAGAGGCCCACTCAGCTGGGCTCATAAAACCGATGTAAAAGCCAACCCGAGCAGGGACCTGCATGTTGGTTGTCCCAACGGGGTCTGTGTTTGTATGTAGGTACTGCCGTGCGCAAACTTTGTGTTAAAGTAAAATATATCTTTATCCTTCCTACCACTGGCTTCCTTGGTCATTAAAGTAGCTATTAAATATTGCAAACTTGTTAGAATCTCTATGGAGATAAATCACTTTTAAGAAGTTTGAATTTCTACTGAATGGCTGAAAGGATGACACAAGATTTCATGTTTGAAGGCTTTTACTGTAACAAGCAAACAAGGAACAACATTGACTAAACTGTATTTGTGTAGGTAACTTCTACTTTAAACTACTGAACAGAATATCCCCCTTTTACTCTCAACATTATCAAAAATCCTACTTAACAGTTATACTTTACACTATACAATTATAATTTACTCTATCCCTCTGGTAGACATTTAATTATCCCGAAAACAGTCCTTCTTATTCCCGAGGGTTTGCTTCTGTTATTTTCCTTTCCCATTCTGGTAACTTTTGACTCCAAAACTGTCTTTCATAGTGGGATTTCCTTCTGGAGATTTTCCTTCCAGCATAAGCAAGGTGAATCTTCCAGTCTTGTTTCAAATTCTCATGCATTTGGTCTGTTCAGTCTAAATGCAAGCTCGCATCACTTGCCTACATGTTGAACCATAGAGAATTTCAGCCTTTAGTTGCTCTCTCTCTCCCAGATCCTGGTGGAGTTACTTGTCTGTGAGATTCAGTGATATTTTAGGAAATCCTGCACCTGATCCATCAGTGGTTTCCTAAGAACTCTCCACCTCCAAAGCTTATCTCTGTGACAACGTGATTCCAACGTGACAACTTGTATCCAGGTTGAAGTGCTGATTAGCCAGTTCTATCTTGGAATTAAATGAATAGCTGAAAGCATAACCACTTACAATCTAATCTTCTCACCAACTTCCTGGGAATTTGGAGACTAACAGTCTATCCACTGTCAGCACGGATGCTGCTGTTATTTTCTCCAAGTGTGAACACCTTTTTTCCCAGCAAAACAATCTGGGACTCCTTTAATCTTTAACAAGCATTTCACCCAGGTTTTCTGTCAACAGAATTCAAAACAGGTCGCATGATCCCCTTTGTTCCTCTGTTTTACCTTAAATTAAAACACAGGGCGGCACTGGTTAGATCTGCTGCCTCACAGCTCCCTGGGACCTCGCAGGGACCCAGGTTCAATTCTGGCCTTGGGTGACTGTCTGTGTGGAGTTTGCACTTTATTCCCGTGTTTGCGTTGGTTTCCTCCAGGTGCTCTGGTTTCCTCTCACAGTCCAAAGATGTGCAGATTAGATGGATTGGATATGTTTAATTGCCCTTAGTATCCAGGGATGTGCAGGCCAGGTTCTGAGGTTACAGGGATAGATAGGGCAGGGTGGACAGGACAGTGGGTATGGGTAGAATGCTCATTTGAAGGGTCAGTGCAGACTCAATGGGCCAAATGGCCTCCTTCTGCACTGTGGCGATTCAATGATTCTAGCTCCGAAACACAACAATCTTCTAAAACCTCACATTTGTAACAAATACAATCAAGAGGAAGTGGTGAAAACTTTGGGGCATTAATCCCCAAGAGTTAAACTCTTCTCTGCCTAGCATACAGATCTAGTAATCAAAGTTGCTATTATAAGCCGACACATAACAAGTTCCTATGACATTGTCCTATCCAGTTTAGCATAGATCTTAATCCAATTATTCTAAATGGACGAATGCTCCATTAAAATAGAAGATGGAGGGAGGTGATTTGTATGTATTACATGCTTCCTGAAAGCACCAATTTAAATTTCTAGGCTGCTGTTGCCTATCTGAGAAATTGAACAAACCATTTCTGCCGCTGTCATTCTGTAACCAGTTGCTAGGAGATGCGGGGAACAGCCAGCTGTGACTGATCTTTTTCTCCCTGCTTTTTGCCTGAGCTGAAATCTGGAATTTTCCATGCAGACTATAGGAGGGATAAGACTTAATCGCATCACTCGGCACATTAGTTCTTTGCACCAGTGGACCAGTATTGTAAGGCATGGCTACATTTGCAAAGTTATCTGAGCCGTGACAGGATTTTTAAAAACATTGTCTTTGCTTTCCCTAATTTACTTGAAATGCTTCCATAATCACCAGAGATTAATAGTGATGAATTAAATATGCATCCCATGTATATTAATGAAATAGTTTGTACCACAAATGATCAAATGTAACTGCTCAACACAACTTGGGCATTATGTCATATTGAGCACTCGTATTTATGTGGAGAAGTCACTCCGGGGGTGATGCTTTCTTGTGTATCGAACTCGGCCGAAAAAAACCTGAGAGAAATCTTTCAAAATGCCCCTGCCAAACAAGTTGCAGTGGAGCCAACATGTGGGTAGCCTGTTTGCCAACAAGCCTTATTTGATTATCCAGGCCATTGACTTACATAATTTCACCAGCACCTGTCTCCCACCCAACCCTGCCATCCCTGTTGCTGCCTCCCCCAAATTCTCCAGACCAAATGCAGCCTGCTGCCCAGCTAATCGTTTGAAATCCCTCTGTTACCAACAGTGGAACATTACAGCTGACTGAATAGTTGAGGTGAAAACAAATCAGAAATCCTGCCAGCGGAACTGTAAGCCATCCAGGAGGATGGAACAGGCTGGGATCTGTTGTTTTTCAAAGTAAGAAGAATGAGGGATTGATCATCTATTACGGATCTTTAAGATTATGAAGGGGTTTGAAAGGATAGATAGAGGGAATATATTTACACATGTAGGGGAAACCAAAACTAGTGGTCATGATTATGAGGCAATCATAAATAAATGCAATTGAAAATTCGGGAGAAACCACTTTACCCAAAGTATGGTCACAGCATGTAACTTGCTACCATGAGGAGTAATTGAGACTAAAAGCATAGATGCATTTAAGAGGGGGTTTGCTGGATATGCACACTAGAGAGAAAGGAATAGAAATAATACGTCAGATCAGAAGAGAAAAGTGAGCAGACAAAAGCTCCACGTTGGTAGTGTCTAGTTGGACTGAGCAGACTATTCTGCAGATTCTTTTGTAATCCTACATAATGTGAATGTTAAGCTTTTAAAAAATATATATGTTTATTCAAGGTTTTCAATAGATTTTTACACAACACTCCAAAAAGGAAAGAAAATATACATAAGAAAAATATAAAGGGGGGCCTTACGCCATCCCCTCCAACAACTTAAACCATTAAACATTAAACTATCTAACAAACTAAGAACAAAAATGGGGCAAACTCCGCTTCCAATAATAAAAACAAGCCTAACCCCCCCCCCCTTCTCCCCCCTGGGTTGCTGCTGCTCTTGACCTCCACCAAACGTTCCGCGAGAAAGTCTAGGAACGGTTGCCACTGCCTGGAGTACCCCTGCACAGACGCTCGCAAGGCAAACTTTATCCTCTCCAACTTGATGAACCCTGCCATGTCATTAATCCAAGCCTCCACGCTTGGGGGTTTTGCCTCCCTCCACATTAGTAGGATCCTCCTCCAGGCTACCAAGGACGCAAAGACCAGAACTCCGGCCTCTTTCGGCTCCTGTACACCCGGCTCATCTGATACCCCAAATATTGCTATCCCCCAGCTCGGTTTTACCCGAGTGTCCAAGACTTTTGACATAGCCTTTGCGAAGCCCTTCCAGAACCCCTCTAGCGCTGGGCACACCTAGAACATATGGGTGTGATTTGCTGGGCTCCCCGAGCACCTCACGCATCTGTCCTCCACCCCAAAAAACTTGCACATCCTCGCCCCTGTCATATGTGCCCTGTGAACCACTTTGAATTGGATCATGCGAAGTCTGACACAAGATGAGGAGTTATCCTTGCCCTGGGCATCCGCCCACAAGCCCTCATCCAGTTCCTCGCCCAGCTCCTCCTCCCACTTGACCATCAGCTCCTCCACCGAGGCTTCCTCCACCTCCTGCAACTCCCGATAGATCGCCAAGACCTTGCCCTCTCCCACCCATACACCCGAGGTCACCCTGTCCTGAATCCTCCGTGCGGGAAGCAGCGGAAATTCCCTTACCTGCCTTCTCACAAACGCCCTCACCTGCATGTACCTAAAAGCGTTTCGGGGGGTAACCCAAATTTCTCCTCCAGCACCTCCAGGCTAGCAAAAGCCCCGTCGATAAATAGGTCCCCCATCCTTTTAATTCCCGCCCGATGCCAGCTTAGGAATCTGCCATCTATCCTGTCCGGTGCAAACCTATGATTATTCCGTATTGGGGACCAAATTGAGGCCCCCAACTCACCCCTGTGCCGTTTCCACTGTCCCCAGATCCTCAGTGTCGCCGCGACCACCGGGCTCGTGGTGTACCGCGTCAGCAGTAGCGGCAAAGGTGCCGTCACCAGTGCTCCCAAGCTAGTGCCCATGCATGACGCCACCTCTAATCTTTTCCATGCCACCCCCTCTCCCTCCATTACCCATTTCCGAATCATTGCCACATTGGCTGCCCAGTAATAACTACACAGGTTCGGTAGCGCTAGCCCACCCCTGTCCCAACTACGCTCCAGAAACAGCCTTTTGATCCTCGGGGTCTTACTTTCCCATACAAACCCCATAATGCTCCTGCTTACTCGCTTAAAAAAGGCCTTGGGGATGAGGATGGGCAGGCACTGGAACACCAACAGGAACCTAGGGAGGACCGTCATCTTAACGGACTGCACCCTGCCCGCCAGGGAGAGTGGCAACACGTCCCATCTCCGAAAGTCTTCCTCCATCTGGTCTACCAACCATGCCAAATTAAGCTTATGCATGGCCCCCCAACTCCTGGCCGCCTGGATGCCCAAATATCGGAAACTCCTTTCCCCCCTTTAAACAGCAGCTCCTCCAGCCCCCCTTTCCTGGCCCCTCGCATGCACCACAAAGAGCTCACTTTTCCCCACATTAAGCTTGTAGCCAGAGAAATCCCCAAACTCCCTAAGGATCCGCATGACCTCCGCCATCCCCTCCACTGGATCTGCGATGTACAAAAGCAGGTCATCAGCATACAACGAGACCCGATGTTCCTCCCCTCCCCGGACCAACCCCCTCCAGTTTCTAGATTCCCTCAACGCCATGGCCAGCGGCTCAATTGCCAAAGCAAACAACAGAGGGGATAGGGGGCACACCTGTCTCGTCCCACGGTACAACGTAAAATATTCTGATCCCTGCCAGTTCATACATACGCTCACCACCGGGGCCTGGTATAACAATTTGACCCACCCTATGAACCCCTCCCCGAACCCAAACCTGCCAAGCACTTCCCACAGGTACTCCCACTCCACCCGATCAAAGGCCTTCTCCGCGTCCATTGCCGCCACCACTTCTGCCTCCCCACCCTCCGAGGGCATCATAATCACATTCAGGAGCCTCCACACATTTGCATTTAACTGTCTGCCCCTCACGAACCCCGTCTGGTCCTCGTGTATCACTCCCGGGACACAATCCTCAATCCTTGTTGTCAGGACCTTTGCCAGCAACTTGGCATCTACATTAAGGAGCGAGATCGGCCTATATGAGCCACACTGCAGCGGGTCCTTGTCCCGCTTAAGGATCAGCGAGATCAGCGCCCGAGACATTGTCGGGGGGAGAATCCCTTCCTCCCACGCCTCGTTGAAGGTTCTCACCAGCAGCGGACCCAACAGAGCCACAAACATCCTGTAAAATCCGACCGGGAACCCAACAGGCCCCGGGGCCTTGCCCGCCTGCATGCTCCCCAATCCCGTAACCAGCTCCTCTATCCCAATCAGGGCCCCCAGACCTTCCAGTTGCCACTCCTCCACTCTCGGGAACCTCAATTGGTCCAGGAACCGCCACATCCCCCCGCCCCCCTCCTGGGATTCTGACTTATACAGGTTCCCATAGAAATCCCTGAATGCCTCATTTATTTTAGCCGAACTCTGCACCGTGTTCCCCCCTCTGTCCCTGATTCCTCCAAGTTCCTTCGCCGCCTCCCTCTTGCGTAGCTGACGCGCCAGCATCCGGCTCGCCTTCTCCCCATATTCGTATACTGCCCCCTGCACCTTCCTCCACTGGGTCTCAGCTTTCCCCGTGGTCAACAAATCAAATTCCGTTTGGAGGCTCCATCGCTCCTTCAGCAGCCCCTCTTCAGGGGAATCCACATACCTCCTATCCACCCTTAATATCTCCCCCACCAACCTCTCCATCTCCGTCTTCTCTCTCTTCTCCCTGTGAGCCCTAATTGAGATTAACTCTCCCCTAACCACCGCTTTCAGAGCCTCCCAAACCACACCAACTGGTACTTCCCCATTATCATTGGCCTCTATGTATCTCTGAATGCACCCCCGGACCCCCCTAAAAACCCCCTCATCCGTCAACAGTCCCACGTCCAAGTGCCACAGCGGGCGCTGGTCCCTTTCCTCCCCCAACTCCAACTCCACCCAGTGCGGGGCGTGGTCTGAAATCGCTATGGCTGAATATTCCGTTCCCTCCACTCTTGGAATCAGTGCCCTGCTCACCACAAAGAAGTCTATCCGTGAATAGGCCTTATGCACGTGGGAGAAAAAAAAGAGAACTCTTTGGCCGCTGGCCTAGCAAACCTCCACGGATCCACACTGTGTATACCCCCTGTGAACCTTGGCCGCAGCTGGCCTCTTGCCCAACCTCGACCTGGATCGGTCCAGTGCCGGGTCTAGTACTGTATTAAAGTCCACCCCCCCATTATCAGGCAACCCGCTTCCAGATCCGGGATCCGACTCAGCATGCGCTTCATGAACCCTGCATCGTCCCAATTTGGGGCATACACATTCACCAGCACCACCCGGGTCCCCTGCAGCCTTCCACTCACCATCACATATCGACCCCCATTATCAGCCACAATGTTCAGCACCTCGAACGACACCCGCTTACTCACCAGGATTGCAACCCCTCTATTCTTCGCATCTAGCCCAGAATGAAAGACCTGTCCCACCCATCCCTTTCTCAGTCTGATCTGATTCACCACTTTCAAGTGCGTCTCCTGCAACACAGCAACGTCTGTCTTCAGTCCCTTTATCATAGAATTTTCAGTGCAGAAGGAGGCCATTCGGCCCATCGAGTCTGCACCGGCTCTTGGAAAGAGCACCCTTCCCAAGGTCAACACCTCCACCCTATCCCCATAACCCAGTAACCCCACCCCCCCCCTCTGCCGACTAGCCATCTCCTTTCTTAGGCCAGCCATGTGCCCATGCCTCCCGCACTCTCCAGCCCCCCAGGCGGAGGACCCCCGCCCGACTTTCCCTCTTATCTCCAGCTCCCCTTCGGTCAATGCAGCAGCAACCCAGTTCCCCCCCTCCCCGGCTAGAAAACTGCCTAGCCCCCTTGCTCCCCCCATTGCACTCCTGTAAGTCAGCTGACTCCTGCTGACACCAGCCACTCCCGCCTCTGCCAACGATCCCCCGCTTAGATTCCCCGTCAAAGACCCCTCCTCCCCCTTCAGGTCGATACGGACACCCCTCCAGCACTGCCCCTCCCATCGGGCCACGCCCCCCTTCTTTATCACGGGAAAAAAGCCCGCAATGTTCTACCTGGGCCGGCCCCGCCCCCTGTGGCGCAGCTCCTTTCTCCTGCAGCCTCTCCCCAATTCCCAATGACCCAGGGCCCCATGCCCCCCTCCCCCCTTCGATCACGAGGGGCGACCCCTCCAAAACAATACCCCTGCCCATTAAAACACACATATCACATCCAATCACCTCCTCCCACTCCCCAGCTTTCCCAAAACCCACAGCAAACCATTAGTTCAAGTCCAATTTTTCGTTCTGAATAAAGGTCCACGCCTCCTTCGGCGTATCGAAATAATGGTGGCGGTCCTGAAAAGTGACCCACAATTGCGCTGGCTGCAACAGCCCGAACTTCACCTCCTTTCGGTGGAGAACCGCCTTGGCCCGGTTGAATCCTGCCCTCTGCTTGGCCAGCTCTGCAGGTAGATGCGGATCTCTGTATTCTCCCACCTGCTGCTCTGTTCTTTCTTCGCCTATCTCAGGATGCACTCTCTGTCCGTGAAGCGGTGAAACCTCACCACCACGGCCCTTGGTGGCTCATTTGCCTTTGGCCTCCTTGCCAGGACTCTGTGAGCCCCATCCAGCTCCAGTGGCCTCGGGAAGGCTCCCGCCCCCATTAGCGTATTCAGCATCGTGGCTACATATGCCCCGATGTCGGACCCCTCCACACCTTCAGGGAGACCCAGAATCCGGAGATTCTTCCTCCTCGACCTGTTCTCCAGGTCCTCAAACTTTTCCTGCCACTTTTTATGCAGTGCCTCGTGCGCCTCCACTTTCACCACCAGGCCCAGGATCTCGTCCTCGTTTTCAGAGGCTTTCTGCTGCACCTCTCGAATCGCCGTCCCTTGAGCCTTCTGGATCTCCACCAGCCTCTCAATCAACGCTTTCATTGGGGCCAGCATCTCTGCTTTCAGCTCCGCAAAGCAGCTTTTCAGGAACTCCTACTGCTCCCGCAACCATTGCGCCCACGCTGCCTGGTCTCCCGCCGCCATCTTACTTTTTCGCGCCTGTTCTCCTCTCTTCTCCAAGATCACTTTTTTGACCGCTCCACTCCTGGTCTACTCCATGCAGTGCTGGGGGAACTTTACTGCTGCCTTCCCACCCTGGGAATCGTCGTCTAAGTGCCACTGCGGCTCCTCAAGAGGGCCCAAAAGTCCGTTCACAGCAGGAGCTGCTGAACGTGCGACCTACCCAGGCATAGCCGCAACCGGAAGCCCCCTGCTGAATGTTAAGTTGCAGTTTACTAAGCATTTTCATGTAGCCAATGCTGAACATGTGAGATTGGAGTCAGTACCAGATCATGGGTCAGGCATTCAGTGATGGCAAATGATGGCAGCATAATTCATTAAAGTTAACCATCCGGTTCATTCAAATATTTTGAGAAAGCAAGGGTGACTGCCTGCTGCTTTCCAGGAGCCCTATTTCCAATGCGCAAAACAAAGGGAAAAAATGGTGAACAACCACTGTGCTAAATCTCTGGCTCTTCTGTGTTTTGTATCCACTTCCGAGATGCAGTACTTCCACTTGGAACAGGCAAGGTGACATAAATATGCATTCCACCTAAGTTTCCGGCAGGTTTTCTTGACAGTTTAAATGATAGGAGACCCCCTACTAAAAGTGGACTGCGAACACTCCCGCCCAAAATCTTCCCAATTTTTCACAACTGCAAAACATGTGCGCGTGATTCGCTGGCCCCCACCCATACCTCTCACACTCATTTGCTACCCCCTGAAAGAACCCACTCATTCTCGCTCTCGCACAGTGGTGTTGGCACCGACATCCCTTCCACCCTAAAATGCCTCCTCAACTGATTCCATATCTTCACCATGATTGCACCACCGGGCTCCCTGAATTCCTACTCGGCACCATTGGCAACGCTGCCATCACCATAGCCCTCAAACTAGACCCCTTACAAGATTCCTCCTCCATCCTAACCCACTCTATCCCTTCTCCTTCCCACCATCGCCGCACCTTGTCCACATTCGCCACCCAATAATAATGAAGCAAGTTCGGCAACGCCAACCTCCCCCTCCCACCCCCCAGCTGCCTCTGCATCTGTAGCACGGTAGTGGCACACAGTTTCGGTGCATTCTACCCAACATCCACTCGAGCAGTAATGAGAGGAAAATTGATTTTTCTTTATTCCCCCCAAATGAAAAGGAGATGGCTATTGAGGTATCTTTTATGTAAATTAGTTATTTTGTTTCATTCAGAAGTCACCTCTTGGAAGTGCATCACATCGAGCCGGTTAACAGACTCTAAGTCGACCAGCTGCTGCGGACGCATGTTGGCTTCCTTCCTGCTCTAAAGTGCCAGTTCAACTACTTGAACGCATCACAACAATTGCATTTTCACACATTACTTCAAACCTTACAATTAGAAAGAAAAGGGCACATTCGTCATTCCGTCTGAGAGGGATTACTTTACTTGAACGCGATATAGTTCACTTGGTTTTGGAGAAAACTGCTCTCTGTGGCGCATATAGCTAGGCTAACATTATTTGCTATACCTCCTACGTTCCAAACAGATTGCGTGTAATACAGCATTAATGACAGATTAACATTTTATGTCCTTTGCTATACACTGTTGAGCTTGTTTTATTATAGCTTTGGCATTCCATTAGCATTCCCTTGTTTAACTGTTCTACACCAACTGTTGACTGATTTAAGGAAATCACCCTCCTTGCAGACTTCGAGTACAGTGGGAAGAGGAACCAGCTCATTCGGTTTAAATATATTTGTGTAGCCTACGAGACAGATGATTTATATTCTCAAACCCAGCATGTCCTGATCCTGTTAGCATTCATTAGACAAATCTGATTTCTGCTGACAACTGCATGGTTCATTTACTGTCCTTCTGTACAAGCAAGTGACTGAAACAGCATTGCAAACCCTGTTTGAGTAGAGGCAATGCATTAATACTGTGCTGACTCTAATACAAGAGGATGGGATTCCCCAAGTTATTATTAGTTCTGCATGTTTACACACTGAAACTTTGAACCTTTGGCAAATATATTGCTCGCAGACCCTTCATTGAAAAAGAACAGCTAAATTTTACTAGCTTAGCTGTTTCATCACCTATAGTGTTACCAAAGGACGATCTTAAAAATTGTCTCTTTTTTTTCTTTAACTAGCTGTTTCCTCCCAGATGGTGACTCTTTCTGCCCCATGCTCTTGATTTGTTGATGCTCCCTATGATTGATGGCCTTTTGTGCAAACATTTCATCTGACAGAGTCCTAGCCCCGGACTTTCGCCACAGTGGAGAGCTTCTCATCATTGCAAAAGCCCCGGAAATATTTGAAAATCCGAAGTCCTGACCCCAACCTGACATTTCCCATCTGCGCGTCGGCAGGACTAGGATCAGACCAGGGTTTTCACATGCACCATTTGCAGAGGCAGATGGTCATTTAAATCGCATCCACTTGAAGTGGTATTTTGGAAGAATAGGAGTGTGGAATCCAGAGTGTGCAGATTAGAATAATTAAAAGGAGGTCTGAAACTGGTCGATTCTTATGAATCATAGAATCCCCACAGCGCAATTCAGCCCATCGAGTCTGCGTCGGCCCTCCAAAAGAAAACCTTTACCTTGGTCTTCTCCACCACCCACCCCCGTAACCTAACCTGCACATCCCTGGACATTAAGAGGCAATTTAGCATGGTCAGTCTGCCTCACCTGCACATTTTTGAACTGTGGGAGGAATCCGAAGCACCCGGAGGAAACCCACGCAGACATGGGGAGAGCGTGCAAACTCCACACATTCACACAAGGCCAAAATCGAACCTGTGCCCCTGGCGCTAATAAGCAGCACTGCTAATCACCGTCATGCCCTGGATAGCCAGTGTTTTGGAGATGTAACATACCCCTTTGGATAATGTTCTGGGACACCCTTGGGTGGGGAAAGGCATCCTTTGGAAGAGATAAGTCACCCGCACCCTTTGGGATTATTAAAATGCATGATTATGCATTTTGTATGTACAAACATTTGAATTGTCAAGCTGTCTAGGAATTAAACAGATATCCATGAATTAACCAGCTCCCCAGGAACTGTCCAGCTTTCAAGGAAATGTTGAGGAGCTGACCAGCTGTCAAATCCGTCAAAGCTCTCCAGCAAGTGTAGAAATTGCCCAGGAAGTGTCAAAGCTGTCAAGGAACTGCCCAGGGATACTAGGTGAGTAGGCTTGGAAGATGTAATGGTGGTGGGAGGGCATGGGTTGGCATTGAGTTGGCATATGGGAAAGGGGTGGGTAGAGGGGCATTGTGTTACTATATGTGTGTGGGGCTATGCGTGGGTGGGGGGTATTCATTGGCATAGATGGGCACAGGGAGTGTCTGACGGAGCACTGATGAAGGCCCTGCATCTGGTCCTCCTCTGCGCCCGGCTGCCTGAGGATCAGTTCTGCAGTCACCCACCTTGACATCTGTTTCAGTCCGACCCTCGACAACCAAAAATCCGGATGGCCATTTTGAAAGGCCATGTTCACCAAGTTGGGAAAACACTGAATTCGGCAAACTTGACCTGGGAACGAAAATCTGTTGAGAGCAGGATGAATGGCAAGAGCATGAGGAGCAGGAAGGCATCAACTGTAACTAGGAACCACAGAGAATAGAAAGAAGTATACATGAACTAGATCATTATATTGGGATAAAAAGGTTTTCTTCTGCGCTTGAGCTAGAGTCCTCGCTAAACAGTAACTACTGGGAATTGTAGCTTTTCTTTTCATTGGAGATTGGTGTATCGAGGTCAGTACATCAATCTTTGAAGCATGAGGAATCAACTGACCAAATAGGAAAGATAAAAACTGATTGATTTCCTCCTGGGGTAGCTCCCATGGCAACGCTGTTTGACTAACGGAATGAATCTTTGATTCTGTCTCAACTTTGTTGATTTGCTACAGACATGTCAACCAAGTTCTGCTTAACCAGGATCGACTTTACTGAGTAGGGCATTATTTGAGAATAACGGGTACGCAGTGCCGTTGGGCACGGCGCCCTGCAAAATAATGTAGCATTGAGGTTTTCTGCTGGCTGTCATTATAACAAAAAGGGTGGACTTGAGATGTTGCTGGAGGCACTCTATTGGATACAGGGCCAGTGAGGACAGGAAGAGAGGGAGCTATTTGGACCTTAAAAGTAACAATTATAAACCCTTATGAGACTATGCTTGCTTTCTCAAAATGACTTGGTGCTGCAATTTTATGGTACCATCATCTGATGACTTGGAAGTTTTAAATCAAATTTATGCCTTCCAGAAACTATAATTTGCCTGTCAGTTGGCTTGATGTTAATTCTATTCCCTGTGAGTGTGTTGCTATGCTGGGATACCTGAAGCATCCCCAAGACAGCCCAACCAACTCCTGCCTTGCTGAGAACCAATACAAAACCAAAGAGGAGGTGGAGGAAGAGGACAAGTGACTACAGGAGGGAAGAGAGATGATGGGAAAGTAGGAGCAGGATGTTGCTTTCACTGTGAGGATTCTCATTTTATTCCAGGTGTGTACTGAGAGGAAGGGGAATTTATTACTCTATTATAGTGGAACAGCTCCAGCAGGTCTCATGTGATTGACTTTAGCAGCTGCCCCAGGTAGCAAGCTATTATTTCCCCTCATAAACTTATGAATGATCTATGTCACAGAAACTATGTTGAAGAAGCTCTGAAATTAAGCGTAAAAGATTAATGACATTCTTTGATACCTGCAGATGCAGATAAAACACCTTTTATAAACAACATCTCAAATAACTGCCTCTTTTCACAATTTCACTCTGTCCCTTCAAACAGAAACTCTGGATGCTGTAGCAGTGAAGCACTGATATTTCTCAGATCTATTTGTCTCTGAATTACTTCTGATTCTAGAGAAGGAAATCTGAGCGCAGACGTCTCTGGCATTCATTTGTCCCGTACATTGCTGGATCCTGTCGTCAGGCTCCCCCACCCCATAATGAAAATTCTGCTGCAGTGCTAATCAGGTGTGAATGGAGAAAAGGTTTACTGTCCAATTTTCTTGCAGACAGTGAGGTTTTTCAAAAAAAATTTTGAACACTGAGCATCACCCATGTGATACCTGCTAAACTTTGGATAGCTAGATTTTGGAGATGCAGAGTCAATACTTTGCTGCTTTAAAGATTAACTAGTCTAAAAAGCTTCTGATGGCACTGTGGGGAGGTATAAAAACAGAATACAATTTCCTACTGGGTTTCCCTAAGATTTGAATGAATCCAAATCGGTGTTAGTTCATGACATTGAATACGGTAATGCTGCTGTGCGTGAACTCAACTGATGAGCCAGCATATTCCCATTGCTGATTTAAGGCACTGATTATATAGTCACTGGATATGCATCTCGTGTGTCCTCTTTATTATGGATAGCATAAGGACGTTTGGCTTTAGTTATCCCTTAAGCACACAGCATGTTGTTTGTTCACTGCACACACAGCCGTCCGTGCTGGTTGCTCACACAGACCGTGATGGTGCTTATATTTCATGGCTCTGTTCTCACTGTTTTAAAATCCTGATAAGCAATAGATTATTGACTGTAGGTTTGTTGCTGTTCCATCCAACGAACTGTACAATATCAAATCTTGGCTCAGTTGTAATCTCCTCCAGCTCAACATCACCAAATTGAAACCATTGTTTTTCACTCTCACTAGCTTAGACATCCTTCTGGCTGTTCTCTTTTGAAATTATTTTCTGGTGCTACTCAGTCCTTGCTTTCAAACACCTTCTAAAAAACTATGGGCAC
Organism: Scyliorhinus torazame; assembly: GCF_047496885.1. NCBI lineage: Eukaryota > Metazoa > Chordata > Chondrichthyes > Carcharhiniformes > Scyliorhinidae > Scyliorhinus > Scyliorhinus torazame. The sequence continues at coordinate 92,414,931 of NC_092720.1, read as the reverse complement.
GATCGAACAGCCATGTTGTGCCGGGAGCAAATCTGCCCAGGCCAGATAGATCGCGGGAGAGTCCAAAACGGGAATCACGCCAGACACCAATTGGTTTCCGCTCTAACCTGCCCGCTCATGTTGGCGAGATCTGGAACCTGCTGCGGTGCGTCGAGAAACCAGTAATTACCAATTAAGGCCTACCTCCATCCCATTAACCGGAAGGACCCCTATTGACTAGCCTCCCATGATCTAACTGGCTCCCCAGCGAGCGGTCACGAGGGCACCCTTTAAAAACGTGAAGCTAGCGCAATGGCTGCAGTGGGGATCGAAGGAGGTGAGCAGCCATCTTCGAAATCGGGCAATCAGCGCAGGGACACTGGGGTCGTTGCCCTCCCAGGATCTGTGTAACATTAGTTCAGGATGATGGGTCTGTGTTGGCACTGTCAGCGGGTCAATATACAAGGCAGGAGGGTGATGATAACCCGCGATGAGCTGGGCTCTGGTACTCTTCAATCTATGCCGTACTGTCTGACTCCTGTCTGTCTGCCGACAGGGCGCTCACAACCATCACCTGTACGTTGGGGGGGGGGGGACACGAATCAAGGACCACCATGCACGGGGGCTGAAGCTGAGGCCAGGGGAGGGCGGAGGGGAAGGGGTGCGGAACAACGTGACACAGGCTTCACATATCTCAAGTGTAACGTGTTTTAATGGTGTACAGTTGTGGCCCTAACTGTCCCGAACTACCAATGGTGCTGGTGACCACTGTCATCTCCATATAGGGAGGCTCCGAGTTGGCCTCCAGCGCTCCCTCCTCATATTCGGTGCTCGTAGAGCCCTGGGGGGGGGTCACCTTGGGGTGGAGGGGCAGCTGGGGTGAACTCCAGAGGTCCCTGAGTCATCTGGCTCTGCCAGCCCTGGCAGCTTCCCATTGTCTGCATGTGTTGACACCCTCAGCGATGCCCTTCTGTGACTGGGTCACACTCTGCAGTGTCTGGCCAATGTCCATCTGCATCTGGGGTATGTTCCTCAGTGACTGGGACATGCTCTGGAGCACCTCGGCAAGGTCTACCTGAGGCTAGGACACGGTCATCAATGACTGGGACATGCTCTGAAGAGCCTTGGCAAGGTCTACCTGAGGCTGGGACATGGTCCTCAGTGACTGGGACATGCTCTGAAGCGCCTTGGCAAGGTCCATCTGAGGCTGGGACATGGTCCTCAGTGACTGGGACATGCACCGGAGAGCCTCAGGAATGCCTACCTCAGACTTGGACATGCTAAGCAATACCTTGGCTAGGTACACCTACATCAGGGACAAGTCCCCCAGCGACCAGATATGCTGACTAGGCCCTCAATCATGTCCGTCACTGACATGGCAATTCCTTGGACACCACCACTCATGCTGCTTCGTGTTCCAGACTCTCCACTCTCCACTGTGGTTGCCGCCCTAGCAGTGTTGGCCTCGGTGCCAGGCATTGCCAGCACCATCTCTTGAGCCTGTAGCCTTTGGGACTCCTCCAATCGGCTATGAACCCACTGGAGTGCCGCAGACATCCCCCTCTGAATCTCACGACCGCACTCTCGCATCTGCATCAGCTCCGGGTAAACCTGGTTCAGAGGCTCGACATCGGACTGGGACCCAGCTGGATCCTGGGATGTAGCAGACCTCTGAATGCTGCCTCCACCTGATAGGCATTAGCAACTGGGTGGTGCTCACCAGATTGTGCCCCAGAAGCCTGTCCACTACATTCAGCCACCGCCGAGATGAGGTATGTGTCTCTGCGCTGGTGGAAGGTGGGGATGACAGCTGGTGAAGCCTCAATGGTGATGTCCTCAGAGCTCTCCTCTGAGGTATTCTCTTAGGGTGTGGGGGGGCCACCACGGATGGGCCAGCACCATCAGATGGAGATTCTGTGGGAGAATGGACATGTGGTAGTGGGAGGGAAGGTCATTATGTCTGCTGTGAATAACTCATGTGTGAAGGGCATCTGGGTGGGGCCAGTGGATGCTCACCTCTGCGGTGCAGGCAAAGCTCAATGTCGGTGACCACTCTGTCCTTGGCCATGCCCATGACCGTTCCTCGTAGCGGATGAGGACTCTGATGTCCAGCAACCCGCCACCCATCTGGACTCTGTCCCGTCTGTTATGGGTCAACCTCTTCTGCGGGGACAGAGAGAGTGGGCGTCCTGCGCCACACACTCCATACATTGCGGAGTGGGGGGTGGCCTGCAGGACCGATGTCAGGCGGCCGATGCCAACTCACCCGTTCGGCCTGCTGGAGGTCGTTGAGCTTCTTACGGCACTGGCTGGCGGTCCTCCTGGTGACACCCCCGTGCTAACAGCCACTGCCACTACCTCCCAGGCAACACTGGCTGCCCTGTGGCTGACCCTCCGACCCCTTCAGGGGAACAGGGTATCCTGTTTGGATTCCACCAAATTCAACAGACTGGCATCTCTGAATCGTGAAGCTGGTCTGTGCGGTGGCGTGGCTACATGCTGTCTGGGATTTGCTCTGCACGATTGGTTTAAGAGCTGCTTCCCCTCATTAGCAGGGAGCTGCCGGACACGGTCCAGGCGAATCATTCTTTTCCAACGTGAAGCCGTGAGGCATCATTACTGGCCCTAATGACCTGCCGATGTCGTTGGGTCGGCCATCGGGAAACACCTGACAATTTAATCATAATAATACTCTTTATTGTCACAAGTAGGCTTACATTAACACTGCAATGACGTTACTGTGAAAATTCCCTAGTCGCCACACCACGGCGCCTGTTCAGGTACACAGAGGGAGAATTCAGAATGTCCAATTCATCTAAAAAGCACGTCTTTCAGGACTTGTGGGAGGAAACTGGAGCATCCGAGGAAACCCACACAGACACTGGGAGAACGTGCAGACTCCGCACAGAAAGTTACCCGAGCCGGGAATCAAACCTGGGACCCTGGCGTTGTGAAGCAACAGTGCTAACCACTGTGCGACCATGCCGCCCGAATCTTGTGGCTCTTCCTGAAAAGAGCCACCAAAGGGCCCGGGTCCATCTCCTCCTCCATTATCCTGGCTAAGGCCGCGAACACGCCCGCCCAGAATCTTCCCAATTTTTTGCAACCCCAAAACATGTGCGCATGATTCGCTGGCCCCCACCCACACCTCTCACACTCACCTGCTACACTCTCAAAGAAGCCACTCATTCTCGCCCGAGTCAAATGCATCCTGTGTACCACCTTAAGCTGTATCAGGCTTATCCTTGCACAAGAGGAGGTCCCATTTACCCTTTACAGTGTTTCACTCCACACTCCCCAGTTGATCTTTCCGCCCAACTCCGCTTCCCATTTCTCCTTGATCTTCACCGCCCGCTCGTCTCCCTGCTCCCCCAGCCACGTGTGTATATCCCCAATTCTTCCTCGCCCCTTCCACATCCGGAAGCAGCAGTTGCTCTGGCAGGGTGTATCCTGGCAACCCAGGGCACTCCCTCCAGACCTTTCACACAAAGTCCCTTACCTGTAGATACCTGAACTCACTGCCCCTCAGCAGCTCTACCCTCTCCCTTAGCTCCTCCAGACTGGTGAACCCTTCCTCCAAATACAGATCACTCACCTTGACCAGCCCCATTTCCCTTCACCTCCTGTATACACTATCCACCCCCCCCCCCCCCCCCCCCAGCTCAAATCCATGATTCTTGCACAGCGGCGTTAACACTGACATCCCTTCCATCCTAAAATGCCTCCTCAACTGATTCCATATCTTCACCATGGACTGCCCCACCGGGCTCCCTGAATACCTACTCGGAGCCATTGGCAACGCTGTCATCACCATAGCCCTCAAACTAGACCACTTACAGAATTCCTCCTCCATCATAAACCACTCTACCCCTTCCCCTTCCCACCACTGCCACACCTTGTCCACATTCGCCGCCCAATAATAATGAAGCAAGTTCTGCAACACCAACCCCCCCCCGCTGCCTCTGCCTCTGTATCCTTTTACTTTCTTTTTGCCAATTTAGTTTTTAACCCCATCGTATCCGAAAGTGTTGTTCCCACTGGAGTATTTCAGTCTAAAGAAGCGACAAACTGTCGGTTTAGATCCATCCGGCATCTTGAAAAGATGAACTCACACTTTGACTGTGCACAAAACTTTGGAAATGAACATGAAATTCTACATTTTGTTTTTTCATCTTCAATGGCCTGGTGTGAATAGCTTCAAAAATGAGGTAATCATTTTGCTAACTGAAGCGCTTTTTACAGAAAGTTAATCGGTCTGTATCATCAACGAAGCCAATTCACTAAAAGGTGGATACAAAGGGAACTGGGCAGTAGGTTGATAAGTGACATGTTGCGTTTAACACTGGACAGAACAGACTTGATTAAGTAGGCAAATTACAATGTTGCTTATATGCATCTCCTGATTTCTCCTGAACAAATATTCCATTGCTTTGTGTGATAATCAAAGTCGGAGCAATTCTGGTAAATGATTGGCAAAGACTTTAGTTTGTTGACGATTTATTAATTTTCCAGCAATGGGCGGGATTCTACATTGCCCGACGCCGAAATCAGGAATGGCAATAGGACGGGGAACGGCTCATGGCGCAGAAATCAGGGCAGGCGCCAGTTTGACACAGAGTAATGATGCTCCGCCCCCTCCAAATCAGCATCATCAGGACGAATGCCATGCGCAGACGCATCCTCGTTGGAATGTCCTTGGCCAGCTACCAGTGATGCTTTGCCCCCGATGGGCAGAGTTCCCGATGGCGCGGGCCACGTGTGGTCTCAGCGGTTGGGAGCCTGACCTGCCGGCTGCGGGGAGAGAGAGAAGGCATGCGGACGATGTCCGGCGCTGCCACAGCCGAGCGGAATACGTGCCGTTGGCCGGGGGGGCTTCTTCCAGGGCTTGGAAGAGTGGTGGGGGGTTGCCAGGAGGTGGGCTGTGGGGTCGGCTACGTGGTCCACCATGGCCGGCGCCATCTTGTCCGGCGCGATCGGTGTGCATGTGAGGGTTGTAGGCCTATGCGTGGCTGCAGCTCCTCAGTCCTGCACATGTGCAGCACAGGACCTGACGATTCTCCAAGTGTTTTCCGCATGTACCGCGGGTGTTTCACGCAGTGCCGGTGCTAGTCCCTCACCTGCAGCAGAATCGGTGAGAATTTCACGCCGATTTTCCTGTCGTGAAACACCACAGATCTTCCATTGGCATCGGCACTTAGCCTCAGGAACGGAGAATCCAGCCCATTATTTTTATGTGTGTGATGCACATAATGGGAGCAACAGAGAGTTTTTTTTCTATCCTTTTAAGTTGCATGTATCGTGGGCGGAACGATGGCACCGTGGTTCGCACTGCTGCCTCATATCGCCAGGTTCAATTCTGTCCTTGGCTGACGGTCTGTGTGGAGTTTGCATTTTCTCCCCGTGTATGCGTGGGTTTCCCCCGGGTGCTCTGGTTTCCTCCCACAGTCTAAAGATGTGCACGTTAGGTGGATTGGCCACGCTAAATTGCCCCTTAGTGTCCAAAGACGTGCAGGTTAGATGGGGTTGTGCAGTTGCGGGGATAGGGCGGGGGTGTGGGCCTGGGTACGGTGCTCTTTCAGAGGGTCGGGGCAGACTCGATGAGCCAAATGGCCTCCTTCTGCACTGTAGGGACTCTATGGTTCTATGGTATTGATGTTCTGGTGCTAAATCAGTAAATCCTTAACAGACTGACTAAAGTTAGCAACACTGAAAATGCCTGATGTAGCTGGTAGAAAATAACCAATTCTCCCTTAAATTTATCAAACCTGTCATAGACAGCAATCACAGTGTTCTGCAAAGATGGTCTGTTCACCAAAACTTCACCAAAAATGCCTCTGGAGTTCATTTTCAGTTATATTGCTTGCAATTGGCTCTTTTGAATATCAAAATTCGAACACAGAGTTAACCATCACTATTTGTTGGGGTGACTGAAGTATATAGTTAGGTGGTCGGAAGACTTGACGTTTCAGTCATTAACTTCGTGTACACCATTGTGTTGACATCAATAAACATTTGACTTTAATACTCTATTTTTTCTGAAGTTTCTGATAGTAATGTGTATATCTAGTGGGTGGGAATTTCCGTTCACCGACGCCGATTTCATAATCACCGATCGGACGGAGAATCCCTTTTTACGATGGATTCGTGGGCGGTGCCTGTTTTTGGATGCCACGCCGCCTCCAATATGGCATCATTGAGGAGCACGCCGCACGCCATTGGGGCGGCTGCAGCACGTCACCTAAAGTCCCTCCCCCGATGTTCCGCCCCCGATGGGCCGAGTTCCCGACCACGCGGTTGACTCATGGTCTCAGTGTCGGGAACCCGGCATGGCGGCTGCGGACAGGTGAGAACGGGGCTGCTGGCCGAGGGGGCTTTGGTCAGGGCTGGTGGAGGATGGCCCAGGGGTGGCGAGGGAGTGTCCAGGTACGCACTATCTGGCAGGTCGGGTCCGTGCACAACTAGCGCCATGTTGTACCGCGCAGTTGTCGCCGAGTGCATGTGCGGCCACGGACCCGTCAGTTCCCCAGGCGTTTATATCGGGAAGGCTGTGCGTTTTATGTGGCGCGGTTGCTAGCCCCTCACCGGTCGGAGGATGGGTGCTGGGGCCGCGTCAATTTTTCCCACGTAAAATGCCACGGGTCCCCCGGATGTAGCCTCAAAATTGGAGAATCTAGCCCTGTATATTTTGGACTGAGGCCTAAGTAACATATCAATAATTAGTATTGTTGAATAGGAATCCTGCATTTGCTGACAATATTCTGTCTCTTCATATATATTTTCACTAGTTTCAGCTTTAAGTTGAAAGTTGAACCTGTGAGCACTCAAAAAAAAAACAAGACAATATTACCTGTTGGTAATGTATATTTGTGCCTTTGTTGACAAGAGGCCATTTTTGTCACCCAAGTACAATTCTGGACACTAAATCCATGGGTTCTTAGAATTGTGTGCAGAAAATTAGACTACTTTACAAGTATTTTCTTTTTGTAACTAGTGTAGGTGACCCTGGTGACTGAATTACTGATCATGTTTCCTGGCAGTCTATGAGTTGAAGAGCTGACTTTATACCTCATTACAGTGACGGATAGCTCAATAGCTTCTAAGTATTTCATTATTTTATATAAACCTGGTGAACTCAAAGCATTCCCTGGAAGTTAAACATAGAGATAATAATTTTCATTAGTTCCGGACCATATCTGGTATTCAGCAATCAAATTCAACTCCATTTTATATTCCCATGTAATATAAATAATGGAATTGCCAATACATAAAGCAAATGAAGATGAACATTACAGAGGATGAAGGGGGTTAATTTGAATCTAACTGGACCCATTTTGAGGCCCAAACTAAACAAAAGGTCGAATTTCACTGGACTGTTTCTTGCGCCTCAGGCCAAATCAGATGGGCGTGATTTATGGTCGCGAGCGGAAACTGCTGCAAGCTTTCCAAAGCTCGTCCCGGCGAGGCCGTCACCGCGATAAACGTTAATTAGTCAACTTCTCACCGCAAATCATGGTCCCGCCGGCTGATTTACCGGGACCCCGTTTTCCAGCCCCCCACTTATAAGGGAGAACAGCACTTAAACCGATCCTGCACAGTGAACCCCACTCAGCTCGCAGCATGTCGCCGAGACGACCAGCCCCACAATTCAGCGATGTCCACCTGGGCAGTCCACCTGGGCAGACTACTGGAAGTGGCCAGACGGGATGCCCTGTTCCCCTGAGGGTCTCGGAAGGCCAGCCAGTGCTGCCTGGGAGGAAGTGGCAGCGGTAGTCAGCTCGGGGAGCGTGACCAGGAGGACCGGCACCCAGTGCCACAAGAAGATCAGTGAGTTTGCACTGGACACCTGCCCCTGCCGGTGGGCACTCAGCAAACTGGCAGGGACCAGACTGTGGCATTGAATGAGGAGCACCATCGCAAGGCGACATGTGTGCCATCTATTAGCCCCTGGACCTGGGCATCCTGTCAGTGGAAGAGAATCCTTGCTGGGCCTGGTCCATGCCAAACGTTATGTAGTTTTGTGACTTCACGGATGCACTTGTGTGCTGCAGCTTCTGAGATGCTGCACAAGTCCCGCTCGAGCCCTGGGATGATCCTAAGGGTAGTAGTTCAGAGTTGCGGTGACCTTCGCAACCACTGGGTATCCTGCTCCTCCACGTAGTGCCAAGTCCGCAAGGACATGGCACAGATGCTGCACCATCTACTTTTTAAGCCGGAGTCTCCTGCGGCATACGCTGTCCATCAGCTGCTCGAAAGACCAGCGATGCCTGTACAACTTGGACCGTCGCAGGCCTCCCCCTCTAGGTCCCTCCCTGACCAGATGGATGGTCGGATCCTCAGGATCCTCGAGCCTCTATCAATGCTGCTACAGCTGCCTCCTCCAGTAGCATTGCTAGGGCAAGTTCCCCAAGATATCGTCCAACTTGTGCAATACCTGTAAGGAATTGGTGAGGGTGCACACATCCAGCCTCTGGTCACCGATATGTCCCCGTTGCAGTGGCCCAGCTCCTTGGTGTTCAGATCTTGGCTGCTGCGTCCATGGTCTTGCCTCTCGCAGTGTTCTGGCACAGTGCCCAGGCATCACGGTCTGATTAGGATGCTAGGCAATAACTCCCACATGCTACAAGGCATGCTTACCCATGTGGAATCCACTTGGGATGTGTGAAGTGCTCACTTAACTGCGATTGCCAATTCCCAATTAGCAATAGCCTTCAGCCCCTGCGGCCAGAGGCCTCCGCGGTCAGTGGCAGTTATGGGTGGTCGTGGGACAGGCGGGTTGGGGTTGCTCCCAGACCACACGATCCAGGGGTTGGAATGGTGGACCCGCAAGCGCTAAGATCCCCCCCCCCCTCCACCAGCCCAGGCCATGGGCGACCACCACCCTGCTCCACAACCCCCCCTCCCCACCCTACCGATGGTCGCCTAACTCGACCGAGGTGGTTTCCCCACTGGCCTCCGAGCACCCCACTGCCTTGGCTCTTTGTCTGTGAGCGAAGATGTATACTCAGCTCCTCACAGAAGCCTTTCCGCCAGGTTCAAGTTTTTAAAAAGGCGACCGTGTGACCACTTGCTGGAGAGGCCATTTGATCACGGGGGGCTATTTGTAAAGGGGTTGCTCCCATTAATTGTATGGAGATTGGGGTCACCTTCTCCTGACACACAAGCAGAAACTTAAGCGGGAGAATCCTGTTAAGAAGGTCATGCAGAGGCAACAAAAGAGCTCCTACCTGACTGCTTGGAGTCAGTGGACTGGTCCATATTTAAGAACTCAGCGGCCAACCTAAACGAGTATGCCATCACCGTCACAGACTTCATCAGCAAATGTGTTGAAGACTGAGTGCCAAAGAAAGTGTTACGTATGTTCCCCAACCGGAAACCGTGGCTTAATCGGGAGATTGACTCCCCACTGAAGGCCAGGTCTGAGGTGTTCAGGATCGGCGACCCTGACGTATAAAAGAAATCCAGACCTCCACAAAGAATCAAGGATGCCAAGAGTGACTATCAGACTAAGCTAGAATCACAGACTAACGTTATGTACTCTCATTGGTTGTGGCAAGGCTTAAACAACATAATGGGCTCCAAAGTGAAGCCGAGTAGAATCTCCGACAGCAGTGCACCCTTCCCTGATGAACTAAACGATGAACTCGGTTCGAGCAGGAAATCATCAAACTGCTGTCAACTGCCCCAGCATTCTCGGACACACCCATACCTACCGTCACAGCTTCCAAAGTAAGATCGACCTTCTTGAAATTGAACCCTCGGAAAGCGACACGTGCTGACAGGGTTACTGATTGTGCACTCAGATCCTGCGTGGACTAGCTGGCAGGTGTGTTCGCGGACATCTTCACCCTCTCCCTACTCCATTCCGAGGTCCCCACCTGCTTCAAGAAGACCACATCATACCGGTGCCAAAGAAGAACCAGGCTATGTGCCTTAACGACTATCATCCACTGGTCTTGACATAAATCGTAATTAAGTGCCTCGAGAGGTTGGTCATGAGGCACATCAACTCCATACTCCCAGAATGCCTAGGTCCACTGCAATGTCACATGCTGCTGCAACCGATCCACAGCAGACACCATCTCCTTGGCCCTACACACATCCCTGGAGCATTTTGACAACAAGGATTTCTACGTCAGACTCCTATTCATTGACTACAGCTTCGCCTTCAACACCATAATCGCAGCCAAGCTCATATCAAAGCTCCAAAACCGAGGACTTGGCTCCTCACTCTTCAACTGAATCCTCAACTTTCTGACCCATAGACCACAATCAGTAAGAAAAAACACGAACACCTCCTCCATGATAGTCCTCAAAACTGGGTCCCCGCAAGGCTGCATACTTAGCCCCCTACTATACTCCGTATACACATGCGATTGTGTGGCAAAATTTGGCTCCAACTCCATCTACAGGTTTGCTGATGACATGAACATAGTGGGTCGGATCTCGAACAACGATGAGTCAGAATACAGGAGGGAGATACAGAACCTGGTGGAGTGGTGTAACGACAACAATCTCTCCCTCAATGTCAGCAAAATTAAGGAGCTGGTCATTGACTTCAGGAAGCAAATTATCGTACACACTGGATAAAAGCATATTACTGTGGATGCTGGAATCTGAAACCAAAGAGAACATGCTAGAATATCTCAGCAGGTCTGGCAGCATCTGTAGGGAGAGAAAAGAGCTAACGTTTCGAGTCCAGATGACCCTTTGTCAAAGTATCGTGCACACCCCTGTCTGCATCAATGGGACCGAGGTGGAGATGTTTGACAGCTTCAAATTCCTAGGTGTGCATATCACCAACAATCTGTCCTAGTCCACCCACGTCGATACGACGACCAAGAAAGCACAACAGCACCTATACTTTCTCAGGAAACTAAGGAAATTTGGCATGTCCACATTGGCTCCTACCTTTACAGAAAGCATCCTATCTGGCTGAATCACAGTCTGGTATGGCAACTGCTCGGCCCAAGACCAAGTGTCGTGAACATAGCCCAGTCCATCACACAAACCTGCCTCTCATCCATTGACTCTATCTACACCTCCCACTGCCTGGGAAAGAGAGCAGCATAATCAAAGACCCCTCCCACCCGGCTTACTCCCTCTTCCAACTCCTTCCATCGGGTAGAAGATACACAAGTCTGAGAACACACGCTAACAGATTCAAAAACGGCGTCTTCCCCACTGTTACCAGACTCCTAAATGACCCTCTTCTGGACTGATCTGATCTCTTCACACATCTTCTCTACTGAGCAGTACTATACTTCTGTGTGCTTCACCTGATGCCTGTGTCTACGTATTTACATAGTGTATTTTATGTTTGCCCTATGCATTTTATTTTTATGTATGGGATGATCTGCCTGAACTGTACAATGGACAATACTTTTCACTGTACCTCGGTGAACAAACAAATCCAATCCAATCCTATTATTGGTTTCTCGACACGCTACGGCGGGATCCGGATCTCGCCAACGGAAGTGGACCAGTTGGATCATAAACAGATTGGCATCCGACACGTTTTTCGGATTTGGCCTCACCCGCGATTTAGCAGCTTTGTTGCGCTCTCGCTTAAGCGCAATGTGGCTATTACATCATGCCCAATATGTCTGATGCCATTTCGGCTTGGATGATATTCAGGCGTCCCTGGTAAAAAAGCTGCTCAGCTCGTTACACATGTTACCAGTTAACCTGATGACTGGTTAAGATCACATGAGATTTTCAGCACCAGATGGAGCATGCACAGGGAATTCTCCACTTGGGGCTTTCGTCTCTCCAGCGGCTTAATCGACTGTCCTTAGGATGCTGCCAAAAATGGGTAAGTGTTAACTTTCTAACTTACCTTCACGTCATGCTGTTAGAGCAACGATACACCTTTCAACACTACTGAGGCTGCTGGCAGTTCCCACTTTTCATCCTCCTGACCCCCATCGCCACCTCTCCCATATGAACCTACCAGATAACTGAAGCTGTATGTCAATCACTACAAATTGGTAAACAACTGCAAACTACCTCTGGGTCTACAATTACCCGTGTTCACTGGACATTTGCTGATGAATCCGAAGGTCCAATATTGAATGAGCCTTGGGCCAACTTGTAGCATGTAGTCTCATGTACACGGCACGGTAGCAGTTCACAGTGCCAGGGCCCCAGGTTCGATTCCTGGCTTGGGTCACTGTCTGTGCGATGTCTGCAAGTTCTCCCCGTGTCTGTGTGGGTTTCCTCCGGGTGCTTCGGTTTCCTCCCTCAAGTCCCGAAAGACATGTTGTTCGTCAATTTGTACATTCTGAATTCTCCCTCAGTATACCCAAATATGTGCTGGAATGTGGCGACTGGGGGTTTTTCACAGTAACTTCATTGCAGTGTTAATGTAAGCCTACTTGTGACAAGAAAGATTATTATTATTGTTATGTCCCAGTTTTGGACTCGATAAGGGCCTCATCCAACTTCTATTCCAATGACCTCACAGTGGATTAACGCATGCGGCTGGTTTAACTATCCTACTTTAATTTCTAAATTATCACAATTTCCCTGTTATATGCAAGTGCTTAAAATAGTTTTCTACCAACTCTTAATCCTCATTCTTCAATGCCCTTTACTATAGAAACATAGAACATACAGCGCAGAAGGAGGTCATTCGGCCCATTGAGTCCGAACCAACCCACTTAACCCCTCACTTCCGCCCTATCCCCGTAATCCAATAACCCCTCCTAACCTTTTTGGTCACTAAGGGCAATTTATCATGGCCAATCCCCCTAACCTGTATGTCTTTGGGCTGTGGGAGGAAACCGGAGCACCTGGAGGAAACCCACGCAGACATGGGGAGAATGTGCAGACTCCGCACAGACAGTGACCCAGCAGGGAATCAAACCTGGGACCCTGGCGCTGTGAAGCCACAGTGCTAGCCCCTTGTGCTACCGTGCTGCCCACGACTTCAGATTCTACTGAATTGACTCTAGAAATTAGAAAATGTATTACCACATGGCTGTCATAAAGTGGAAAACTATCTTCTTGGGATAGTGAATATTCTGTAGAAGAACAGACAGATGTTGCAAGTCTCCAGTCTACTCATAAAATACGCAATGATTTATGCTGGAAGAAACTGGTTTTAGAAGTGAAGATAATGATATTATTCCATTTACTTATTGAAGGGTAATCACACCAGAAGACGTTTTACATCAATAAATGCCATGCATTAGAGTAAATTAGTTCCCCAAGTATCTTGTAAGTTGATGAAATCAGTTGTTCAACAGGGGAAAATAAGTCGAGCTGTACTCTCTAGTTACCAATAAGGAATACAAATAAAACTTCTCTTTATGCCTCCATTGTCTTCTGTGCAATATGTGTAAAAACTAATTTTCTAAAGTGGTGATAAATAATAACGGTGCTTAGAATCAGAGTGAATTTATTTCTTCAATGCATCGGAATTAACTTTTCTTTGACAGTGAAGATTTGCTTCCCTTTACACGCTGGCAGTGTGATACTGTGCCATGTAGACCAGGTCATAGGTTGATCTTATTTTGGGGCTGAATTAGGAAATTTCACCAAGGCAATGCTGGGGACAGTAAAATTGGTCTCAGTATTTTTGAGCAACAGATGGGAGTCGGAATTAACCAATGATTCCTTGATGGATTCCATCGGAATTAACCAATGATCCAGTGACTTTGACTGGAAGATGTATTGCACTGGAGAGGAAAAAATTGTGCTCAGCTGTGATGCCCCCGGCACCAAATTGTCTGTCGACGCTCACTGTGTAGGCTCATACAGATGAACAAAGAGCCCATAGGGCTTTCAGTATCTGTAAAATCATACTACAGCGTAAAACACCAGCATCTTTCAGACAGACAGGGAGAAAACTAGCAAGTGTAAGAATTGAAAGAATTAATGTCACAGGACAGAGATAAGATGGTTTCAGATTTATAGACAATGAGAGTAAACAAAAATCTGTAGTTTAACAGCATGTGATAGATGATCCTGGATTTGATGATATTTTGTCTTCCTTCATAAGTCATTGAATAACAATCAATCGATGTAATAAGGCGCTGGATAGAATTGGTACAAAATGTCATGTCACTTATAGATCATGACAGACATGTCCATCTTTGAAGCCTATAAGTCTAATTTTTGAGGTTGCTATCAGTAAAAGAAACATGAAAGAGCGAGCTATCTCCTTGATAGATGTCACAAATCTGTAATGTGATAGATGGTCATACGTGACTGCAGGAATGCTTACCTTCATATTTGCTGAAACTAGGTTACTTTAATAGCTACTTCCATGGGTTTTAGATACAAAGTTTCTGAATTTAATTGCAATAGTTGATATAGACAATCTGTTTATTAGTATGGCACTTGAAATTATTTATACTTGTTGGAAGATTGTGGCCATTTTCTCTGAGTACGACTGCCAGTTAACGGGGCATTGATATAGTTTGATTTAGAAATTCCTTTTGCCTAACTAGTTAGTAGAAACCGAATAATGAAATACCAGTTCTCACACATTCTCAAAAAACAATTCATATAAATTTTTAAGTATGCCAATGCACATTGAGTATGTTCCTCCACATTATAATTTCTTGTCTAAATATTTAAAAGCATTTAACCTTTCAGGATAATGTAACTCAGAGTGTATGTGCCCTGAAAAAAAGTACAATACGAAACAAAACTGCGGTGTCTACAAGTGACAGGAGTGAAATATTTCTTGGAACCAAATGCTGGCTTCAGTAATATATATTTCCGTGCAGAAAGACTGTTGAAGTAAATTTTGTTACCATAGATCTCACCTATGAAGCCTCAAGCAATGCTTCCAGAAACAGGGGTCGACCTGTATGTTGAGTATAAAATGTGAACCACCAGTGTTAGTGTAGCCAGTCGCCATTTTAAAATGTGAAAAAAACATAACACCGGTAATTCACGTTTTTTTTTAATAAATAATTTTTATTAAGGTTTTCAGAAAATATCAATAACAAAATGAAAAAGGAACCCAACAGGGTTAAGTACAAAACACAGTCTAGAAAAGCAACCCTCCATACCTCCCTCCTCCCTGTACATAAATAATAAATTAACATTAACACCCCGACTTAACACAACAGGTATTATATACACCCCCTCAGACCCTCCAGTGTAAATAACAAACACAAAAATAAAAATAAAGTAAATCTCCCCCCCCCCCCCCGAGTTGCTGCTGCCATTGACCAATGTCTACCGTTCTGCCAGGAAGTCTAAGAACGGTTGCCACTGCCTAAAGAACCCTTGTACCGACCCTCTCAAGGCAAATTTCACCCTCTCCAACTTAATAAACCCCGCCATATCGTTGATCCAGGATTCCACGCTTGGGGGCCTCACATCCTTCCACTGAAGAAGAATCCTTCGCCGGGCTACCAGGGACGCAAAGGCCAGAATTCCGGCCCCTTTCGCCTCCTGCACTCCTGGCTCCTCTGCAACCCCAAATATTGCGAGCCCCCAGCCCGGTTTGACCCTGGATCCTACCACCCTCGACACCATCCTCGCTACGCCCTTCCAAAATTCCTCCAGCGCTGGGCATGCCCAGAACATATGGATGTGATTTACTGGGCTCCCTGAGCACCTAACACACCTGTCCTCACCCCCAGAAAACCGGCTCACCCTTGTCTCAGTCATGTGTGCCCTGTGCAGCACCTTAAACTGTATGAGGCTGAGCCTCGCGCACAATGAGGAAGAGTTCACCCTCCCTAGGGCATCTGCCCACGTCCCTTCCTCAATCTCCTCTCCCAACTCCTCCTCCCACTTACCTTTAACCTCCACCACCGAGGCCTGCTCCTCCTCCTGCATCACCTGGTAAGTTTCTGAGATCTTCCCCACTCCCACCCACCCCCCCGAGAGCACCCTGTCATATACTGTGTGTGGCAACAGCCGCGGGAAATGCACCACCTGCAGCCTGGCAAACGCCCTTACCTGTAAGTACCTGAAGGTGTTCTCCGGGGGGGAGCCCGTACTTCTCCTCCAGCTCACCCAGGCTCGCGAACTTCCCGTCCGCAACCAGGTCCCCCAACCTTCGTATCCCTGCCCTGTGCCACTCCGAAAATCTGTTCTCCGTGGGACGAACCGGTGGTTCCCCAATATTGGGGTCCACACCGATGCCCCAGCTTCCCCCCTGTGCCGCCTCCACTGCCCCCAGATTTTGAGTGCAGCAGCCACCACCGGGCTCGTGGTATACCTCCTTGGAGGGAACTTCAGCGGCGTCATTGCCAGCGCCCCAGACTCGTACCAACACAGGATGCCGTCTCCAGCCTCTTCCATGCAGCCCCCTCCCCCTCCATCACCCACTTGCGCACCATCGACGCATTGGCGGCCCAGTAGTACCCACAGAGGTAGGGCAGTGCCAGCCCCTCCCTATCTCTACTACGCTCCAGGAACATCCTTCTCACCCTCTGAGTCCCTCGCGCCCACACAAACGGAATTATACTCCTGTTGACCCGCCTAAAAAAGGCCTTTGGGATAAACACGGGGAGGCACTGGAACAGGAACAAAAACACCATCATTTTGACTGACTGCACCCTACCCGCCAGGGACAGCGGCAACGCGCCCCACCTCTTGAACTCCTCCTCCATTTGCTCCACCAGCCTTGTGAAATTCAGCCTATGCAGGGCCCCCCAGCTCCTGGCCACCTGGACCCCCAAATACCTGAAGCTCCTCTCCACCCTTTTTAATGGGAGCTCGCCAATCCCCCTCTCCTGGTCCCCTGGGTGAACCACGATCAGCTCGCTCTTCCCCATGTTGAACTTGTACCCCGAGAAATCCCCGAATTCTCTAAGGATCCTCATTACCTCCGGCATTCCCCCCACCGGGTCCGCCACATATAGCAGCAAGTTGTCCACATAGAGCGACACCCTATGCTCCTCCCCACCCCGCACCAACCCCCTCCAGTTCCTCGACTCCCTCAGTGCCATAGCCAGGGGTTCAATCGCCAGTGCGAAGAGCAGGGGGGACAGGGGACACCCCTGCCTCGTCCCTCGATGCAACCGAAAGTACTCAGACCTCCTCCTGTTTGTGGCCACACTTGCCAGCGGGACCTCATACAACAGCCTAACCCACCTGACAAACCCCTCCCCAAACCCAATCCTCTTCAGCACCTCCCACAGGTACCCCCACTCTACCCTATTGAAGGCTTTCTCAGCGTCCATCGCCACCACTATCTCCGCCTCCCCCTCCCTCGCCGGCATCATGATAATGTTCAGAAGCCTCCGCACATTCGCGTGCAACTGCCTCCCCTTCACGAACCCCGTCTGGTCTTCGTGGATGATCTGCGGCACACAATCCTCAATCCTCGTGGTTAAGACCTTCGCCAGCACCTTGGCATCTACGTTTAGCAACGAAATTGGCCTGTAAGACCCACACTGCAGGGGATCCTTGTCCCGCTTCAGGATCAAGATCAGTGCCCGGGACTTCGTCGGGGGCAAGGCCCCCCCTCCCTTGCCTCATTGAAGGTCCTAACTAGCAACGGGCCCAACAGGTCCATATATGTTTTATAGAATTCGACCGGGAAACCATCCGGCCCCGGTGCCTTCCCCGCCTGCATGCTTCCTATCCCTTTGGTCAGCTCCTCCAGCCCAATCGGGTCCCCCAATCCCGCCACCAGTCCCTCCTCCACCTTCGGAAACCTCAATTGGTCCAGGAAGCGGCCCATCCCTCCCTCCTCCAGTGGTGGCTCGGACCGGTACAATTCCTCATAGAAGTCCTTGAAGACCCCATTGATGCCAACCCCACTCCACACCACACTCCCTCCCCTGTCCTTAACTCCGCCGATCTCCCTAGCTGCGTCCCGCTTCCGAAGCTGATGCGCCAGTATCCGGCTTGCCGTTTCCCCATACTCTTAAATCGCCCCCTGGGCCTTCCTCCACTGCACCTCCGCCTTCCTGGTGGTCACCAGGTCAAATTCGGCCTGGAGGCTACGCCTCTTCCTCAACAATCCTTCCTTGGGCACCTCCGCATACCTCCTGTCTACCCTCACCATCTCCCCCACCAGCCTCTCCCTCGCCCCCCCCCCGCTCCCTCCTCTCCTTGTGGGCCCTAATGGAGATCAGCTCTCCCCTAACCACCGCCTTCAGCACCTCCCATACCATCCTCACTCGGACCTCCCCGTTATCGTTGGCCTCCAGGTACCTCTCTATACTTCCTCGGACCCGCTCGCTCACCTCCTTGTCCGCCAACAGCCCCACCTCCAAGCGCCACAACGAGCGCTGGTCCCTCTCCTCCCCAGCTCTAAGTCCACCCAGCGCGGGGCGTGGTCTGAAATGGCTATCGCCGAGTACTCGGTATCCTCTACTCTCGCTATCAGCGCCCTGCTCAAAATAAAAAAGTCGATTCGGGAATAAGCCTTATGGACATGTGAGAAGAATGAAAATTCCCTAGCCCCCGCCCTTGCAAATCTCCAAGGGTCCACCCCTCCCATCTAGTCCATAAACCCCCTCAGCACTCTAGCCGCCACCGGCTTCCTACCCGTCCTAGACCTGGAGCGATCCAGTGCCGGATCCAGCATCGTGTTAAAGTCTCCCCCCATTATCAGGCCCCCCACATCCAAGTCTGGGAGCCAACCCAACATACGCCGCATAAAACCCGCATCTTCCCAATTCGGGGCATACACATTGACCAGTACCACCCTCTCTCGCTGCAGCTTACCACTTACCATTACGTACCTACCGCCATTATCTGCCACAATGCTCGACGCCTCGAATGACATCTTCTTTCCCACCAAGATCGCCACCCCTCGATTTTTGGCATCCAGCCCCGAATGAAACACCTGACCTACCCACCCTTTCCTCAATCTTACCTGGTCTGCCACCTTCAGGTGTGTCTCCTGGAGCATAACCACATCCGCCTTCAGCCTCTTCTGGTGCGCGAACACGCGGGCCCGCTTGACCGGCACGGCGGCAGACCCCCGTCTCGACCCCCCCCCCCCCCCCCACTTGCTCCAGCTCCCCCTTGACCATAGCAGCAGCAACTCGATTCCCCACAGTCCCGCCGGCTGCAACATACCAAACTTCACCCCCTTCCTGTGCAGCACCGCCTTCGCTCGATTGTACCCGGCCCTCCTCTTCGCCACCTCCGCACTCCAGTCCTGGTATATTAGAACCTCCGCGTTCTCCCACCTGCTGCTCCTCTCCTTCTTGGCCCACCTGAGCACACACTCCCGATCAGCGAACCGATGAAACCGCACCAGCACCGCCCGCGGAGGCTCGTTAGCCTTGGGCCTCCTCGCCAGTACTCTATGGGCCCCTTCCAGCTCCAGGGGCCCCTGGAATGACCCTGCTCCCATCAGCGAGTTCAACATGGTGACCACATAGGCCCCCACGACCGGCCCCTCCGGGAGGCCCAGAATCCGCAGATTCAACCGCCTCGACCGATTCTCCATCTCCTCGAACCGCTCCTGCCATTTCTTGTGGAGCGCCTCGTGCGCCTCCACCTTTACCGCCACGCCTAAGATTTACTGCTTTTGGTTTCAGGATTATCCCTTAGTAAAAAATCCCCTCCCTCTAGCCATTGAATTGGATATTCCACATTATTTGCACGATTTGATGCCAGTTTGTGCTTTAATAGCATCCCACGATTTGGTGACAAAACCACACAGAATATCAAGCAGGGCAGCATCCTACATTTTTGCCATCAACCATCCACCCATTCCATTTGGTGCCGAATGATCTTGAATAGCTTGCTGAGGCACACATCTAAAGGAGAAAATACATGCATTAGATCCCACCCAACCCTGGCATCACTGCAGTATGTGGATGTCTTCTTAATCTCATTGGTTATATGGGATCAGTATATGTCCCAAATGAATATGCTGTGTTCTTTGCATGGGACACCAAGATGCCGATTCTACATAATATCAGTTAATAGCTTCACTCCATCCTCATTCATCCAACCAGTGTCATGGACACGCACAAAATTCTCCTGCAAGATTTAGGATTGAAAATTACCACAGGCTTTAATTTCATTCTGTCAGCCATGTAGGCTAGCACCACTGTGAATCTTGTCTTATCAAGCCCAGGGGTTTTCACGAGAACTGCTTTCAAACCTTTCCACTACATAGTTCAGCTGCTTGTCATATCACAGTTAATAGGCTTTTCACCATCTTGCTGATGCTACATAAAAGGCACTCACGTTTTTGCCGCTATCTCTTGATGAATTGTTGGAAACTGGTCATTTGGGCATCAGTGGTAGTGCCTGAGTGATCTTGGTTTTCTGCGCAACACTAGACATTTTTGTTCCATAAAGTGGCTCCACCAATCAGCTACCGCCTTGAAACCTTTGCTGGACTCAGGATTTGATTCAGCCCACATAAATGGGAACATGCACATTGCATTTGTGATGATGATGTGCCCATCTGACAATTTTCAAAGACCCATTCCGATAAAGGCTTCTTCAGATCAGGCCAGTGGCTGGTCCCTGTTTTCATGGTGCATTTGGTCTTGGGCATCTTCTTCAGAGCGGATTACTCCTGCTCCCATTCGCGTACCAGTTTTTCATTCGCACTGAATTCCCTCACTGCAGCTGTTATTTGTCAAATTAGCAAGTGTTACAGTTTTTAGCTTGAAACCAGCAATCTTTATCATTCAGGACTCGTACCACAGATTCATAGCTTCACCTCTTGCTCATACATTTATCACTGCTGCAAACCTCACACCCACATCTCAAAGCTGGCATACGCTGGCAGCTCTTCAACCAGATTGCCCCACAACCAGAAGCAGCAGACTAGCAGAGGAGAAAAGACATTGTATGTCCTCACTCTGATGGAGGAGATGGTGCTCGTCATTATTAAAGTGGTCATAATGGAGGCTGTGGCCAGTGGTGGAACTGAAAGAATTGAAGGTGTCCACCCCCATCCCCCTCACCACCGCAATCTTGGTTGATTTACAAGCTACATATGATGCGCACTACATCATACCCTAACCCAACCCTTGTGCCTTTCACCTTTTGGATACCCAAGAACTGCCACCTCTCCAGGCAGTGGTTCAAGGGCTGATGGAAGCTTCCACTGAAGCAGAAAGAGATGCCATCCAGTGTCTGAGTGCTGGAGTGGAACTGTGACTGAAATCAGTCAAGCAGAGCTTCCTACCATAAAGGCTCTGATTGTGCAAAGCAGTTTGCATTGTCTCACAACAGTCCAGCAATCTGACCTACAGCGAGTTTCATGGATTGCGGAGGCATCAACCAATATGACAGGCAGTGGCTCCGTGAAGCCTGAACTTTCTGCCCTCTCTCAGGATGGTAACATTCATCCACCCACCTCTGTAACATGTTGTAAAGTTGCCCATCAGCCAGCCCGCCTAGCCTGCTGCCACCCATGCTGAGGCAGTGTAATTCAAAGCCGGGTCTTTTAGGACTAAGGCTGCTTGTGGTATTCCAGCAAGGCAACCTACATCTCCCCTATCGAAATTCAGCAACTTCCACCAACCACGCTGGGATAGCACTGCGGGGTAGCACGAGCACAGGCAAAAGCATACAGAGGCCAGATACTAAGGGAAGGCACAAGGGTGATTAGTTGACATATGTATGAAATATTGGATGATTTGATAAAGTTGGTTTGGAGTGGTTGTTTTGTGGTGACCTTTCTTTCAGGATTGTGGCCAGGAGGGTGCTGTAATGGTCAGTGACAGAGGATGAAGTACAGTGTGGGACTGTTACGGAATAGGCACTGGAGTTGTGTTGCTGGTACTCCAGCCAGTTGAGCCAATCACAGGCAATCCTGTGCTGGAAAGGAGATACTTCATTGTCATTGTCATCCTTCTCCTCAGCTGTCTTCCCTATGTGGCAAAGGCTGTGTCCTCATGTTGATGGGGCTGTGCAGGATGCAACGATGGACTGTGACGCACATTCTGGTGAATACGGCAGAGCTTATCGAGAGCAATCCAGTAACAGAGTATTAGTTGAATATCTGACTGGCCTTCTCATGACATTGCATGTGGAAACCATGGATATCTTTATTTGCAAAATGTCCACATGTGCATGGGTTCTGCATCGTAGTCATGAGTCAGGGTGAAGCAGAGAGCTCTTGTCACTCAGTAGCCATCCTTTGGTTTTTCATGGTGGCTTAGATGCTTTTGGTGCAGCAAACTGATGCATAATGAGGGCATCATGACTGCTGGCAGGATATGGGGCATTCACTTCTCAGAAACTAACCTGACAGTGGTTCTGTTCTCGTTAAAGATTAGAAGAGGGCACTATCTGAGCTGTTGAGGTTGGAAATGCTACCACTGGAGTCAAATCAAGTGTTAAATACTCACTGACGGCACAATCGACTGCTGAGACAACAAGCCCATACAGACCAGGATTTTGCCTCCTGTATCTATAGACTTTCAAAACATATTTCTTTTAGTGCTATATAAAAGACATATTTGGAAAATTAAAGCACAGAGGGGAAAGGGGGTTGGGTTTAACCTGGGTATATAATTGCCTGTGGGATGGGAGGCAGAGCGCAGTGGTGAAGGGATGCGTTTCAGCCCAGAGAGAAGTATGCAGTGGTGTCTTCTGGGTTATACGATGATTGCTTTTCTTATTAAAAATACTGTAAATGTCAGAGACCTTTAATGCTTAGAACAGTCATGCCAAAAATAGAGATCAACATGTCTGTCGGGTATAAAATGTGACAAGCCATGCAGCAACAAGAGATGTAAATACTCAGGCTTGTCTCCATTGAAAGGCACTGACAAACTATACACTGCTTACTGATTCAAGTACCGATCGGGCGGCTGCGCCCCCCCCCCCCCCCCCCCCCCCCACCTCAGCAATGCAATTCCGCCCGTCCCCACCACAGGATTTTCTGGGTGACCCCCCCATCAGTATGAGGGTGAACCAACCCTCTACCAGAACCCCCCCCCCCATAAGGGAGACCTCCCATAAGAGAGACCCCTACCAGAAACCGCATTACAGAGGACCCCCCCCCCCCCAAAGAAAGATCTCCCATAAGAGAGACCCATACCAGAACCACCCCATTACAGAGAACCCCACCAGAGACCCGCAATAAGAGAGACCCCAGCCAAAAATCCCTGCCCCATGAGAGGGGCCCCTGCCAGAAACCCCAGTTACAGGGACCCCCACATCAGATATCCCCACCAGAAACCCCCCTCCATTACAGAGACATCTGCCAGAGACCCCCCATTAGAGAGACCCCCACCAGAACTTCCCCCCCCCCCCACCCCATTATGGAACTAAGACAGTTAAGAGCTTTCTGTACAGAAAAAGAGGAAATTAGAGCGCTTAATAGTCTTTGATGTGGTCCAAGAGCTGTCATTTATAGCTGGATGTTCATCAATATTATTAGTTTCACAGATGACTACTAGAAATCCACTCATGGGCAAAGTGAAATGAGATTACACAATCCAGAGAGCTGGCTTTGTGTGGAAGCATAGATATGAATGAAAGGCTTGCAGATCAAAGATCTGAGGGGGGTTATACCCAGCTGATGTGGTTGTCTCTTTCTCAGAATTTACAGGTGCTGCTTCCTCTTCCTGAGCCAGCAGGTGTATTGTGTGTAAGTTTTAAAGCAGTGATTTTTGTTTCACTATCTCTGTGTGGACTGCTCTGTAGCTTCCAGGCAGGGGTCTCTGATATGGGGGGGTTCCAGTCAAGAGTCTCTGTAGTGGGAGGCTTCCAGGTGTGGGTCTACGTAATGGGGGAGTTTCTGGTGGGAATCTCTCTTCTGGGGTTCTCTCATGGGGTGATGCGGGTGAGGGAGTCTATTGGGGGTGGGCAGGTATTGCATTGTGCGGGGAGGGTGGCCTCCGATGGACTTCGGGGCCAACTCCCTTGAAGAGTTACCCCCTTGGCCCACTGCGAGGTCCACCACGTCAAAGCTGCGCTGGGAAATACCTGCACCAATTCCTGCACACGTGAACCTAGGCCCAGAGGTCCAGAGATTCATGCAAGCCTGGAGAATCCAGTGCCCAGCTGGTTAAACAAGTGGAAGATCAGCACAACTCCGGTCCCACCGTTACGGTGAAGTGACAAGATTCCAGCCTATGGTTCTGTCCTGGGAATTAAAATATTGATCACTTGAAAAGACAAATTTATGTTCATGCATTATTTAAAATTCATTATTGAAATAATAATGTTTGAATCATTTAAGAAATTGAAGAAATAAGATGAAAATTAATGGGCGGGTATCTCTCAGCTCGGGGCTGGGCTGGAGAATCCCCGCGACCGGCGCGAATCACGCAATGCCGCCCTGACGGCGGCATGCGATTCTCCGCAGAGTGGAGAATGGGCACTGGCGAGGTTGGCATGGCGCTGGTCGCGGGCCTTTCTACGCGGCTCCCCCTGCCGATTCTCGGGCCGGGCGGCCGTCGTGGAAACGCAGAGTCCCGTCGGCGCCGTCCACACCTGCTCTCAGCCGGCAGGAACACGGCGTTGAAGGGTCGGGTGGTGGCCTTTGGGGGGGGGGGGGGGGGGCGGCGGGGGGCCTTCGATGTGGCCTGGCCCGCGATCGGGGCCCACCGATCGGCGGGCCGGACTCTCTGTCTCCCGGCCTCCTTTCTTCCGCGACAGCCCCTGTACTCCTGCGCCAGGGGCCGGCGCGGACAAGGGAGACACTGCGCATGTGCGGAAATCACCCTGGTGGGACTGCGCATGCACGGGTTCTCGCCGGACCCACTGCGCATGCACGCATCCCCTGGCGCCCATTCCATGGCCGGATCAGCAGCTGGAACGGCGTGAACCGCTCCAGCGCCGTGCTGGCCCCCTTTAGGGACCAGAATTGGCGTTTCCGACGGCGTCAACACTTAGCCTCAGGATCAGAGAATCCCGCCCAATATATTTGTTTCAATATCATTGTTGTTCATGGGGAAGGGCCTGAAGTTTGAACTCTATTGACTTGCACTGTAACAAAATGGGGTTTGCATTTCGCATTGATGGAAGGTAAGGGACTGACTCAGCCCAACAACTCTTCACTTTGATATTCTGGTAATTCAATCAAGTTGAGTGACTTTTAAACCCCATTAGCAACTTCAGATTCAGTTGACGAAAGGGACAGTTTTCTATAGAATGGGTTTTAAGATTCTCTTCATGTTGGATTATATTACAGACCATCCGACCTAATGAATTATATGTTTGAAAAGCCGGATGGTTTGAGGTTCAGTTCTCTGTCTGTTTTTAGTTCGCCTCACTGCAGCATTAGAAAGAAAGACTTGCATTTAATGAAGTGCATCTTTCTTGTTTCATGTTCTGTTGCAAAGAAGAGATGACTACTATATGAACATAACACCCCCAGCTTGATAAATCATACTTCATAATTAATAATCGGTGCATCCCTGGGGCTCTGGAGGAATGAAGTAATTATTGCAAGGTCTAAAATAAATTAGTTTTGTTCTTTTGAACCCTGATTAGAAAGCAGTTGGTTTGTTTCTCTTCGGCATCTATATTCCTGTTATTTTATGTGAGACAATTTATTTCCCAACAACTTAAAAATCCTGTATTAAAAATAGATTTAAATGGCTCATTAATAGTTATTTGCCATGTAACAGCACCTCATGCTGCTTTGTAAAATAGATAAATGCCTCAAGTCATTGCAAAGCAGTGTATTGGTTAAAAACTAGATAACAAATATACCTTTAGATGTTGTGTACATTAAACTTAAATCCAAACATTGTTCAAACAAGAAGGTTTTTTTCCTACTTTCCAAATTCTACAGAAAAATTCCATCTTGTGGTCTGTGATTTTTCAAAGCACACACAAATCATTTTCTGACAAGACTAATGTATGTTATTAAAATGCAGTCTATGTAAGTCAAGAAAGGCCAGACATGAAGTGAACTGGAAATTATTGAAATGAAAGCTCTTATGACCAAATAAGGTTTACAAAGTAAGGTTAAGTACAAAGAACAATCTGGTGTTGTCAGTGTCTGCACATTTAATTGTTTTTTAAACTCCACTTCTCAAAAGGACAATATTTCAAAGCAAGAGTAGGAATATCTTTTCAAAGCTTTGTAATCTTAAAACAGAATTTTACTTCCATTCACTGGAGAAGAATGCAATCCATTAACACTATTTTTGTTTAAGTCATTCTGTTACATTCTGCAATTCTGCGATTGTAGCTCCAGCTATGTTATTTTGAAACTCGAGGGCTTTAAGAAAATCGGTTCCCCTCAACAATAGTATATTCATTTGCATTTTTCTACAGTTCCTGCATAGAACTGTAAGATCTACATAGGGCTTTTGAGTTATGTTGATCTATCTTCTCTGTCAGACTCTGTGACTGCTCCAGTAGCGTCAATAAAACACAAGTTGGCTACTGTTATCTGCAACTGATTAGCAAAGAAGATTTCTTCAATATTGAAATGATTGGAGATGTTCTAGTGGTATTGCTGTGCATCTGATAACTATTTTAAGTAGTGCTTCATCCTGCACAGTTCTTCATAATTAACATCTGACATTCATATGGTTTCTATACTGGATTTGTATATCGAAAAATACTTTTGATGGACAGTATCTATTTTTTGCAAAATAACGATTTATCTTCATTGAATCAAATGAATATGACCAATATGCATCTTCATTCAGTATATTTTATAGCCATTAATACAGGCAGTAGTTGGAAATTATGCAATTGAGGAATTCTGGACTCTGTGTAATGCTCCTCAATTTAATACTGGAGTTCTGCAGAGTCCTACTTGACCCTCTGTTGGGCTTCTTTTTCAGTTATATTGTTTGGACTGCAAACAAACTTGCTACATGAATACAATTGCAAGATTTGGGCTCTTTCAAGTGTTAAATCAGCTGCTCATTGTAGAAAGGAACCATTGGAGAAAAAATGCCTGCAGTGAGATCACCAACCTAAACTGGGTTGGTACTTGAGGCTTTGCAATTCACCTCAGTTCACCTAGGCCAAATAGGGAGGAAAAATATCAGAGTAAAGCCCCTCCTCCTTTTCTAGTGATTGCTCTGGAAAGTACACAGGTGGCTATCAATTTAGGATATGAGGTTTAGTTGTGATGCTCTGAGTATCCTGCAAATGTTTCATCTCTTATCCATAAACCATTTGGTGAGGGTTTGTAGTTTGCATTACATAAATCATGTTTGTTGGTCCTCTGGCTTACATGCTGTTAATGTTCCTCTAACTGCCATCTCAGATTTGTTTTTGTATTGCCCTCTTTTTTTAATACTTCCCTTGGCTATGGTCAGTCACTTTTTATACGAATGCCAAACCCTCTGTTCTTCTAAAGTATAGATTTCAATGCAAGTCAATGTGAAACCACCTGTCATGATATTCAAACACACACATCATGATAGACACACCAACAGACAAATCAGAACACACAACACCACAACCAATCACAGAAAGATATAAAAGCACAAACACGACACCTGGTGGTCAGTATTAGCTGGAGAGGAGGACCAGGACAGACCTGCTACACGACACACTCAGTGAGACAGCACGTGCAGAGTATCCAGAACGAACTGTAGATAAGAGTTAAAATAAAATAGAGTTGTACTACATACAACTGTGTTGGCTCATCTGTGCACCAGAGAACCCAACACCACATGGTACAGGAGTGGATCGATACCTGCCGGCATACCTCAGTGTACACAGACAACCAGCAGTGCCCAGGCAAAATGATAGAGCTCCCGGTTCCGCAGCCGCTCCAGTGCCACGGCGATCTCCGCGAAAACTGGCGGCGATTCCGGCAAGTGTTCGAATTGTTCCTGGTGGCAGCTGAACTCCAAGACCTGGATGATAGCGAAAAAATTGAATTTCTCCTCACCATCGCCGGTGCAAGGGCAAGAGAAATATTCACAAGGTTCAGGTTCTTCAGGAGGCAGCAAAGGTACGATTACCAGGCAGTCCTGGACAAATTCTCCAAGTACTGTGAAGAAAACGCAATCCAATCGGCAAGTAAAGGTAAGAAAAGCGGCAGTACTCACCTCGTGGCCGGGATCCCGGAGCCCGAATTCCCAGAGGCCGAAATCCCGGGCCTGAGAGAGGGCTGGGTCGAGGTCGGCGGCCATCTTGCTAAAGGTATCATGCTAGCACAGTTGCGCGAGCAGTGCGCAGAACCGGAAGTTTCGTTTGCGCATGCGCGAGATGCTGCGCATGCGCAGTCAAGAAAATGGCCATCGGTAAAGGAACAGCGATCTGAGCATGCGCAGTCGCTTCCTACGTGCTACATACCGAGCGTCAGGATGTCAGAGGCCCCAGACCGCACCAATTTAAAGGGGAAACGTCCCAAATCCAATTTAAAAGGGAAACGTCCCAAATCAAAAAAACAAAAATCTGTTAAAGCTGTAAAACAAACTTCCCTCACCTGGAATGACAGCACATTGCTGCAAATTGACCCAGGAGATGAATTTGACCTCCGAAGAACCCTCCGACAAGCAGTTACCTACGCACAAGCCGATGATTCCGACCTTGAATACTTCGATGATGATCTTTACAGTGTTTCCGGACCTCGCGAGCCCAATGATAGCTCCGTGGTCCTATACGACTATGACTCGGATGAACCTTTCGTGTTGCACATTGGCGGCCCCCACATTGAATCCGACGCAGATGCGGATTCATTTTTCGGATTTGAGGATCTTCAACCCAGCAGATATGACGTCCCAACTTATCAGTACCGGATGATGCTGCAGCCTGACATTAACAGACAGGGAGTGGTGCAAGCACACGGAGAGCGCCCTGCTGCCACACAGAGCGTGGTCCACGTCCCGCTCAACGATCCCGACTCTATGAAAGAGGACATGCAAGACTCCAGAGTGCAGTCCTCGCATGAACCAGAAGTGACTCCAGAGTCACAAGCCTCCACAGCAAGCTCGTGGACAGACTCCACAATTGCAGAAACGCAAGACTCCAGAGCGCAGTCCTTGCATGAACAAGAAGTGACTCCAGAGTCACAAGCCTCCACACAGAGCTCGTGGACAGACTCCACAATTGCAGAAACGCAAGACTCCAGAGCGCAGTCCTTGCACGAACAAGAAGTGACTCCAGTGTCACAAGCCTCCACAGAGAGCTCGTGGACAGCCTCCACGATAGAAGCAACGCAAGACTCCAATGTGCGGTCCTTGCAGGAACAAGACCATGAGGGTCTAGCAACCTCTCCTGACCAACCAGCGGCAGACGATGCAAGTCTGCCATGCTCACGTGAACAGCAAGAAGGCTATAACAGCCTACCATGCTCCACTACACAGCAGCATGACCATGACGGTCTCTCATGCTACAATGAAGGGCACAGCGCTGAAGACTGTTCCAGCCCAACTGAAGACAAGCCAAAGGAATCGCCTCTTCCAAGCCCGAAGAAAAAAGGTTTATGCGCTGACCTTCAGGATCATTATAGCCGAACAGAGATTAATAATGCTGCACGGTCACAGAAGGATGCTGAGGATTTGCTAAAGAAATTAATTGAATGTTTAACTTGCAAGGAGCAGACTGAGAATTGCCAGTGTTTTAGTACGGATCGAAAAAATGGACAAGACATTGATCCTCAGGTAATGGAAATAACTCAACCTGAATCATATCTACAGCAGGGACAAATGTCTCCCTTCAACACAACGCCGCAAAGTCCCAACTTCGGAGACCAGCAGTTAGTCAGTAATGACTGTTCAAACCTTGAGGGGAACATTAATTGCATTGAACCTATACACACTCCACTGATAAATGAGCAGAACATTGGAGCAAGAATCCTGAGGACACCGACATCGAGTAGCCAGATAACGAATTTAAAACCCGCAGCAGTTTCAAGTGAACCAAGTGTGCTTTCCACTAATGGTGAAGATGCAGATAAGGTCGACCCGATTATCCATTGTACCACACTAACCCCAGTGATTAAGCAGTTATGTATGGGGTGTATAATGTGGGCAATTGAGAACAGTAAAAGAGAGACTGTGACCATGCCAGTCCCAGCAAAATCAGACCCAGAGACCATGAAGGCATGTACATTAACAAAGATACATATGAGGTACCTGAGAAGAAAAGTGAAACGGAATGTTCTTTGGAAAATAGTACAATGTCGATAGAAACATTGGATCCTATATTCGAGACCATACATATGGGAGAATTTGGGGGTAATAAACAAGGTTCTGCAATGTCTGGGGGAAGATTTAAAATTCCAAAGAAGAAAAGCCCAAATGAAGGACAACGGCAAGACAATGACAGTCCACCGACATGGTGTGCACCACCAGATGAAAACTCTGACAATTTATGCAGCCCTAGTGAACAGCAAGCTGCTAATGAGGATCTATCCACGGGATGTGAGACGAGTGACGACAGCATCCCACTTCCCATGCAAAAGGTGCAAGGTGACAGACCTCGCCTAGTGCGTACCGAGGCACTCGACGATCATGGTGGGACCACTGACGACTGCGGTGGCGGCGCACCGCTTCCACCCTCGATGGCTCGAGCCTCTCCACTGGTTGGTGCATTCCTGCATGTTCCGACTCCAGAAGTGCAGCTTCAGGGAAGCTCGGCTGCCTCCAGTGAACCTGTTGGGACTCCGGACGGGGAGCATCGACGGAAGGCAGACCGGACTCCAGATGGGGAGCAGCCAAGCGCCGACTCTGATTCGCGCACGCCAGACCTTGCTCCGGACGGGCGGTGTCGCGGCCTCGGTGATGGCACGCTCAGGGTGACGGCGGATGCCACGGCAACAGGGAATGGATCGCGTGGCAGTCCCACTGGGTCGGCAGTGGCGACCAGCACCGGCGGTCCAAGACGGACACACCAATTCGCGCCATCGCCAGACGTTGATGCGAGCAACAATTCTCTCTCCAAGGCGACATGCTTCGACGTTTCTCTGCGGAGTCGCCCTTCCGGCACAGCAGGTGGCCGGAACCAGCGTGCACGGTCTCGGCCAACTTCCACATCTGGCACAGTCATCGCCTTGCATGATATTAGTGATGGTGCTTCTTCGATGGCAACGACCCACCGGCTACAAGATGCCGTCCACCACAAACATAAAAAGAAAAAAGACTCCACCTTGTTCCTGGCATGCAGGGCGGATGGATTGGTGCATAGGCGCAATCAGCGAGCTTTGCGCCGCCTTCCACGCTCGCAACTGAACCGTACGCACACACCGGATTCTCCACTGGTTCCCAAGGATGACTTCGTGGAGATGCCACGGATCATGCCCCTTCCATCGCCACCAGAACCAAACCACAGCCAAGGCAACACTAACAAAGATGTTGAATGTTATATTTGCACGAATGAAAAACCAAGCACTGCACGAAGTACAACAAATGGAAAAGTAGAGACTTCGGCAGCAGCATCACCTCCAACAGTCCAAGGTGAACCAGTGTGAACCCAAATCTCCACAGCTGAACCGGCTTGAGGACCAGCCTATTCTTGAGGCGGTCACCCATTAGACTGGACTTATAACGCTGTTCATACGTTCAAAAAGTCAAACACTTCTGTATTATAACCTGGTGTTGTTTATCGTTCCATATATCGTCTGACCGGACCACTGTTCAAGTTTTTTTTTTTCTCTCGCATTCATGTTTTGTTATGGTACAACCTTGTTAGTGTGACGCACCCGACATCGCCCCATGTAAATAGTTACGTCATATACACACGCTGTACACAACACACACACACACTCTTAGATGCACTCACGACACGATTGTATTTATAACCACGTAGGCACATACCTTTGTAAAAAGGGGGGATGTCATGATATTCAAACACACACATCATGATAGACACACCAACAGACAAATCAGAACACACAACACCACAACCAATCACAGAAAGATATAAAAGCACAAACACGACACCTGGTGGTCAGTATTAGCTGGAGAGGAGGACCAGGACAGACCTGCTACACGACACACTCAGGGAGACAGCACGTGCAGAGTATCCAGAACGAACTGTAGATAAGAGTTAAAATAAAATAGAGTTGTACTACATACAACTGTGTTGGCTCATCTGTGCACCAGAGAACCCAACACAACACCACCCATTTTGAATCTTAAACAATAATTGAGTATTTTTTTAAATGGTGAAAAGTTCAGAATAGCAGAGGTCCGAAGAGGTTTAGGGCAAAATCTAACGGCTGCATCACACCCAAACCGGGGCTCGACACGGCCAGTAAATCTCGGCTTGCCATGCGTCACAAGATCTTTCTTGCGACACGCTGTGATCTGGATCCCACCCATTGTGGGCGGGATCCGTATTTGGCAAGTCTGCATATTAAAATGAGCAGCTAGTCTCACTTTAAGATGCACTTGCCGGATTTACAGAAGGAGTTGGGATCGAATCCTTTTGCCTTGGAAACCCCAGGCGAGAGCCGACTGGTCCCCACAAATGAGACCAGGTGTATCGATATTTGGGGGCGTCTCCCAGGGGATCGGGGCACTTGGCTGGCTGGGTTCTGGGCAGGGTGGTACCCTGGTAACCCCGATACAACCTGGGCACCCTGGCACTGCCAACCTGGTTAAATGCAGCTTCAGCGGAGTGCTGAGGCCCCAAAACAAAACATTGTCCCATTTACAGAGGGGTCTTCACAGAGCTGCCAGCAACGGGAAACACCCGGCTAAACACGCTCGACAAGGGACTTTGTTTCATTTCTGTTAAATCATATCTGGAGAGTGTACACAGATACTTCTCCTGAAATAGTCCAAATATAATCCATTTTTATGTATGGCTTCTCAATTAACTATTCCCAGTACATTTTGCAAAACTCTAAATCCTTCTGTTTTAAAGAAGCAGTAAAATATACTTCTTGGGTGAAGAAGGTGAAAGGACATGGGGAGAAGGTGGGATTAACCTATTAAATTGGATAATCAGCCATGATCATAATGAATGGCAGAGCAAGCTCGAAGGGCCGAATGACCTCCTCCTGCTTCTATTTCCTTGGATGCGATTTAACAGAAGAGTTTCACAGGGCTTGATTCTTCGGCCTCGTTATGCTCATGCCCAAGCGAAACGAGGCCGGTGAATAGTGGGTGAGGCCAAAAACGAGAACCACGCCAGGTGCCAAACAGTTTGTGATGCAACCGGCCTGCTCCCGTTGGCGAAATTAAGATCTCGCCAGAGGCTGGCGAGAAGTCAATCATCACCACTTAAGCCCTATTTCCGTACAATTAAGGAGAGCCAATCCATATCCAACGACCTCCCATAATTCAGCGGCCTCCCCAGCAAGTGTTCACGCTGGTGTTGATTAATACTCCTTTTGAAAACCATGAACCTGGCAGAAGGGCTTCTGTGGGGAGCCGAGGCGGTGAGTAAGCCATCTTTACTCACAGGCAAGGAGCGCAGGGGCGCTGGGCTTGCCACCCCAGTGCTCAGTGGGAGGTGAGGAACCCTTGGCTGGGGATGGGGGACCCTCCACAGGAGTAGGCCGCCATGGGAGGGTGGGGGATGCACTGAGGGGCCAAACGGGGGGCAACCGTACGTGGCACCGCCATGCCATATCCTGGATCTTGTGTACCTGTTCCGGGGGTAACCCTTGTCCTTGCTTGTCTGACCCACAAACCACCCAGAGCCCTCATCGACTGCCGAGGCCTTGGCCATGTGGCTGAAGGCTATTGCTGATAGGGAATAACAATCATGGTTAAGTGAGCACTTCACGCAACCCACGTGGACTCCCGAGGGTGGTTGGGTCATGTAGCTTGTGGGAGTCATTGCCTAGCATTCCAATCACACCATGATGCCTGGACACTGTGCGTGAACACTCCGGGAAGCAACACCACACATGCAGCAACCAACATCCGAACACCCAGGGAGGGGGGATGCCTGGAGAGATGGGCCAAGGATTCGGAGCTGGGCCCTCATTAAGGAAGAAAGTGACAGGCATCATACTATTTGTGCACAAGGGTGTTTATTGTGTGTAACAATTCTCCACTCTCGCGGTAGTACCGTCCCCTTACTCCCCACCCTATCCCCCTTTCCCCAGTGCCCTCAGTGATCCTCAATATGCTTGGCCCTCCTAGATCTACCACTACATCTAGGTGTGTCCCAGGATGCGCATCAGAGGCTGAGGCAGCCGGCTGCTTACCATGTCCCTAACGGACATCCTCTGGGGACTCTGGGGTTGGAGGACCCAGTCTCACTTGACGCATGCGCACAGCTGTGCCGCCCTGTCCCGTGTGCTGGCTGCAAGATGCGGCCTCATCGGAGTGTTAAACTTGGGGGAGCTGGTGGCTACCATCGCCACTCCATGGGATGGTCTGGGTTGGCACCCAGCGTCCCCTCCTCTCACTCGGTCCCCATAGGGCCCTGGGGTTCACCTTTGGACGGAGGGGCAGCTGGTTTAACCCCGGCTCTCCCGACGGTTGTGGGAAAGCTCTTCCTGAGGAGACACAGGGAGGGCATTGTTAGCCACACGCGTGGTCACAGTGGAGGGAGGGTTGAAGTCACATGAAGATTTCGGGTGGATGCTCGCGTGGGGCCGGAGAGGTCTCGGCGGGGGTGGGGGGGTGGGGGGCGCATTGGTGTCTATTACTCATGCTGCCCGGTGTAGGTCGTTGACCTTTTTACAGCGCTGGAGGTCAGTCCTCCTGGTCACACTGATGGCGCTCACAGCTGCCGCCACCTTGTCCCAGGCATCACTGGCTGCCCTATGACTGACCCTTCGGGACCCTCAGGGGAACAGGATATCCTTCCTGGCCTCCACAGTATCCAGAAGCCTCCCCAGATCTGCATCCCCGAATCTTGGGGCTGGTCTCCTGTGCACCATTGTTGGGAGCTGGCAGGGATTGGCTAAGCAATTTTAATTCATCATGGGATGTTGGGTCGCTGGCTGTGCCTGCATTTATTGCCCACCCCTAATTGTCCGTGAGGGAGCAGTTAAGAGTCAATCATGTTGCTATGGGTCTGGAGTCACATGGAGGCCAGATCAGGTAAGGACAATAGATTTACTTCCCTAAAGGACATTAGTGAACCAAATGGGTATTTATGACAATCGACAATGGCTTCATGGTCACCATTAGACTTTTGATGACAGATTGTTATTGAATTCAAATTTCACCATCTGCAGTGGCAGGATTTATTTCACCAGCTGTGTCAAGAAGCTGATCCTCTTAATGAAATTGTAAACATTTTCTCTCCCACTAGCCTAGGAACCTGAGAATACCCCGAGCAATAACACAATGTTTGTCTTATTATTGTTACATGTTGGGTAAGCTCCTCTAATCAATGGTTATATTTTGAAAGGTACTGAAACCCAGGACAATCCAACGTAAAATGAGCGAATGAGTGGATATTCAATGCCAAACACACAGAATTGAATGTATTAAATTAGCTGAACAATTATAGTTACTATACCTCAGTTGGCTGCACAGCTGGTTCGTGAGACCAGCAGGGTGGGTTCAATTCCCGTACCAGCTGAGGTTATTCATGAAGACGCTGCCTTCTCAACCTTACCCTTCGTCAGAGGTGTGGTGAACCTCAGGTTAAATCACCACCAGTCAGCTCTCCCCCCTCAAAGGGGTAAGCAGCCTATGGTGATCTGGGTCTATGGCGACTTTACTTACTAGTTACTATCTAGGCCCTGCACGTTGATTTTGGCTCCATTTAAGAGATTTTTGAAAAGCCAGCTTCAAGTTAACCCTGCAGAATTTTGAATCTGTTACAATCAAGTCAACGGAGCTCAGACTGGCTCAGATTTCTCTCAATCTGTACCCACTCCGATCATTAACAGGAAGTTATTCCACTTTAAAGCAGGTTAAATCTGTTTCACTTTCAAGTGGAATAAACATGCACCATTTTGTTTGTGTTGATTTACAAAAGCGCTTCATTGGAAATATACATTCACAAGTCCACTGTACCAAAATGACGAAGTCCCTTTGAGCTCCTAGTGCAAATTGGACAATTTAGGTTGCCCCCACACCTAACTGTTCTGATGACTATGGTCCCAATCGGTTTCTGTTGTAAGTTTTCCTTCATTTTGCCAATGGGAGAAATTAACAACAGTTTCACAACAATGCAATCAGCTCCAGTTTTCACATGCGGTCTATTCAGAATGTGACTAAGCCTCAGTGAAGATCACCCAAGGACATCCAGTTGATTATGATGGCTTAAACTGATTAGATAGGACAGCCAGAAAAAGTGTGGTCAATTATATCAATCTTTTATCATTAACAAAATTGAGTTTTCAACTCCATTTCAAATTAACATAATGAAATTAAATCAACACATTTCCTCCCACAAAGCCCAATGATCTGTGAATGAGTTTTGTTTCTTTGACCTTCTGGTAATATATTGAAGATGAAAGTTTCACTTGAATGTCAGTGCTACAGTTAGCACAGAGGTTCCTCACTGAGCTGATTACAAAGATCATCGTGGTAATACTAGAGAGATTAATTAACCCTTTATTTACAACTAAAGGATTTTACTTTAATATTGCCCGTGTGGATTGTACACCAAGCATTTTTTCATGCAGAAAATCCAATTTTGCTCCGACCTCCAAAGAAAGTCATGCATTTATAAAGCATCTTTTCCAACCATAGGTTGAGGGAAGCAGGTTCAATTCCAGCCTTGGGTGACCAGAGTTTGCACGTTCTCCCTGTGTCTGCATGGGTTTCCTCCGGGTGCTCCGGTTTCCTCCCGCAGTCCAAATATGTGCAAGTTAGGTGGATTAAATTGCCCCTAGTGTCCAAAAGGTTGGATGAGATTGCGGGGATAGAGTAGGGCGCTCTTTCAGAGGGTCGGTGCAGACTCGATGGGCCGAATGGCCTCCTTCTGCACTCTCGTGATTCTATGATTCTATTCTAGTACTTTTCAAGTGTAATCATTGTTATAATGTATAATGGGCAGCAGCCAATTTGCATACAACATACTCTCACAAACAGCAGCATGATAGCAGCATTATTGATGTTGAGTATGGGTAAATATTGGCCACACCAGTAAGACTCTTCTTTGAAATAGTATCAAGCAAACTTTTACATCCACAGACAAGACAGACAAGTCCTTTATTTGACATCTCATGAGAAAGAGGCACCTCCGACAGTGCAGCACTTCTACAGTAGATCTCTGTGCTCCAGCCTCTGGAGTGGCACTTGAATCCATGGCTGTCTGACGCAGAGGAGAAGCAACCACGGCTGCCACATTATTTTGCCCAGGTGTTTATCCTGTTATAGGGTCCTGCCTTTCGAATTTCTTCCAGTTTGTCTTTTTAAACAATGAGATGCATTTCTACATGTAAATAAAAATATTGTGCGGGATCTACCAGTCGCGTTGCTCCCAAAAAGCAATGGGGCGCAACACAGCCGGTAGATGTCGGGAGATCCCACTTCTGGGATCTACCCGGCTTTCCACCCCTCACGAGACCTAATGCCATCTCCCGAGACGTCACAATGTGAAACCCGTCCATAACGGGGGGGATCACTTTCTGGCAAATCTGCATATTAGAGTGAGACAGCTAGTCCCGAGAGCACCGTTCAGCACTGGTCTCCACAAACGGGGACCAGACAGAATGGCACTTGTGGGGGTCTCCTGGGGCATTGGAGGTCCTCAGATGCATGTCCTCTGGGCTGGGTGATACTCTGACAGTGCCACCTGGTGCCAGCCTGGCATTGCCAAATGGTTGAACTGCACCCAAAGGGCAAAACTTTTCCAAAATTGCACAGATAAGGTGAGAAAAGCTTTTAATATGTCTTTTCTCACCTGATTTAACAGCAGCTTGTGCTATTCCCAAGTGCTGGTGAGAATCTCACAGTCAGCTGGAGGGGCGGGGCCAGAACATGCTGGCAAACCTGGGAACCAGAGATCATGGCATGATGTTTAAAGAGCACCCCGATCTCAAAATTACATTTAAGGAAACCCCCTCCAGCCACCACCCACAGACACAGGCAGGCCCCTACCCCACGAGCATCAGGGGCTCCCCATCCCCCTCCCCGACCACCATCAGCATTGGGAGCTCCACCCCCCCCCCCAACAAACATAAAACAAGACCCTCCCCCAATGGCCTACCCCTGGCATAGCCCTTTGGCACAGGTTGGCACTCCCTGGCCTTGTCTGTCTCTCCCCGGGAGGATCCCCTCGACTGATTATCGATTTTCAGAACCTGTTGTAAACCTCGCCAGTGTGACGTCAGGTCTGCCAGGTATGAATATTCAGTGAAGGGGGATCATGTAGGGGGGGTGGGGCTGCTGAGTATGTATATTAAATGTATTTAAATGAGATTCCCACCCTTTCTGGGCATGAACCTCCCTGCATAGGGCATGGAAAATTGTAAAATTCTGATCTCACCAGCGAAAATCCCGTTTTCCGATTCATGTGGGTTTTCAGTCCACGTCATCATTCTCAACGACGGCAAACGTGGGCTAAAAATTGCCCCACATGATTCACCAACACTGTCAGGGGCTGAATGGGCAACCATTTAAATATAGCCAACACTATAATGAATATGCCAATGAACTTGCATTTTGGATGGTAAACTGTATCTGTGTCTAGGTCACTCACCATTATTAAATAACTATAAAATG
This sequence comes from Scyliorhinus torazame, assembly GCF_047496885.1. Classification (NCBI taxonomy): domain Eukaryota; kingdom Metazoa; phylum Chordata; class Chondrichthyes; order Carcharhiniformes; family Scyliorhinidae; genus Scyliorhinus; species Scyliorhinus torazame. The sequence goes on along the minus strand of NC_092720.1, from coordinate 92,376,580 downwards.
TGGCTAAAGGCGTAACATGTATACCAAATGTATTTTTGACATTGCAACTCTTGTGCTTCATTTAGTCGATATTTGTTTTCACTCTGAAGCTACATACCTTGTGTGCAACTCAGCTCAATTTATCAATCTTAACTACAAGTCTATGTGCAAGATAGAAATTAATATATCCTAAAAGCAAACTTTAAGACTTGTGAGGAGCAAATACTTAAAGCTTTGCTGATTTACCTTCTTTAACATTTGGTGTACATATTCCTCTGGTTATTAACAGGAGCAACAAAGGTCATTGCAAGTTTAAAGCAAGCACCCCACTTGATGAAAGGAAATCACTGCTGTGTTTCTATGGCAATTCCTTGTCATTTGTTTTATCTCAAGTCAAAAAGAATTACCTGTTTTTTCCGTGAAAATGACCTTGTCAGTCAGCAGAGCCGCTGTGATCTGTTTAGATTTCCTGTTCTGAAGATGTGAGGAGTTTTTGTTTCTACGAATAGATCTTGAAATGCAATCATGTCAAATGGATGATAGCAAGTTGGCAGATGGCTTTACATCTTTCCCGAATTGTCTTTCTATTGACTACCTATTATGTTCCTGTGCGTGCCCTTTTAGCACTCAGATTTCCTGATTGAAGCACAATAAGCTAATAATTTTAAACATAAATATATGCTAAAATTGTTTCTATGCTTATGCTACTATTTGATGCCATCTGCTGTCATTGTTAGAGTAAATTGAAGCATTGTCAAATTGTGCATTTTAGTTGTAGTATAAGGGTATCTGGCACAGGAAGAGTTAATGGGAAACAATGCCCACAGTGTAAAGTAAAGAGACACATAACCTGAGATTAGAGGAGTTGTGGAATGCACGCAGAGAGACATGTGTAGAAGCCCCTGTATATATGTACATAGTTACGTGTTATCAATAAAAACTTAGGCTGGGATTTTCTGGCCCCATCATGGGGATTTATGGGAGATTCAGTAGCCCAGCCAATGGTCCTTTGACTTTCGGCAGGACCAAATTAGCCCGACAGTGGGCAGGGCCAGAAATCTCAGTCATAATGTTCAACCATACAAAACTCAGAAACTCTTTGTGAGACCTACCGAACAAACGTACAACATGCAACATGGTGGCAGCGAATGGAAAAACTCAGAATCTCAGAGAAGCTAGAGCAGAAATTCAAAAGCTAGAAAATTAAAGGAGCACCAGGCAGGAGCAATGTCCAATAATCTCAGTGCAATGTTTCAACAGCAACCACCTCAGACACTTTGGAAAACCATGCAAAGCAAAGGCTTCCAATGGACATGGATCCTAAGACAATCAATGAGGTTTTGGTATCACACCAGGAAGAGACCCAACCCTGCTGCTTGGGTGAGGTTAAGGATCAAGCTCATTTTCGATTGTGGACATCTCAGCAAATGGTCACCTCACCAACTTCAAATTGGACACTGGAACCAGTGTTACAGTCCTTTTGGATAAGGAACTGTGTCTGGGTGACCTCTGGCTACAAATGACAGACACACCACTCCACAGACCTGGAGGAATCTGAATTTCAGTCATATGCATGATCCTAGCGACAAGCCTATATTTAAGTTTATCTTTTTTCTCTTGAACGGAGCTGCCTGTATTGTGTTTAAGTTTTGTAAAGCGGCAGAAGACACCAAGACAATCTGTCATCAGCTCTGAATTTGGTCTTTGTAGAGTCGGTTTCTCCAATTTCTTTGTTGGTGGCAGAAGCTACTCAGACACCCAAGTGACAGGGAGAGACACATACAACTCCCACACAGATCAACGCGGACCACACAGAAAAAGAGAAACTGGGTTCATACTACGAATGAATGGAGCAAACACTCTCTCTGGAAAGAATATGATAAGCTGGTGGTCCCTGAGCATAGTAAATGGGCAGTTGAAAAATGAGATGTTCAACTCCAAGGAGCGGAAAAAGCATTTCAGAAGAAGAACCAAGTGCCAGAAACACAGACTACAACTCAAACTCCTAATCAGCAAAGGTCGCCCAAATTAACTGAGGCTACTACTCCTCCAAATGTGACCAGAATGAGATCTGGACGAATTGTCAAACCTCCAGACTGACTTTATATAGTAAAAAGTCTTACAACACCAGGTTAAAGTCCAACAGGTTTGTTTCAAATCACTAGCCTTCGGAGCACTGCTCCTTCCTCAGGTGAATGGTAGGTTCCAGAAACATATATATAGACAAAGTCAAGATGCAGACGATACTTTGAATGTGAGCAAATTTTCGTATTCAAAGCATTGTCTTGCATCTTTGACTTTGTCTATATATATATGTTTCTGGAACCTATCTCTTCATTCCCCTGAGGAAGGAGCAGTGCTCCGAAAGCTAGTGATTCAAAACAAACCTGTTGGACTTTAACCTGGTGTTGTAAGACTTATTACTGTGCTCACCCCAGTCCAACGCCGGCATCTCCACATCATGACTTTATATAGTCAGAGAATTGAGGGGGGAGATGGGGTCGCATGATTTTAATGGAAATACGATGGGTAAAAACTTGCAGGGAGATGTCAGTATAAGGGTATCTGGAATAGCAAGGGTTGTTTTGGAACTGGGAAACCGTACCTCCCAAAAGTGTGATGTAAAGAGACACATGATCTGAGACTAAAGTATTGTGGACAGGACAGGGACCTGTGTAGAGGCCAGCATGGAGCTAGCCTATACCCTGTACATATGTAAAAAACACTTGCATCCAAATTTTTTGTCCTTTGGTGGTGCGCACTAGGAAGGCCCAGAAGTCGAGGTGAAACACGTTCACGGCACCAATTAATGGCCATCAGCATGAAACACACTCTCTGAACGGCTGAGTGCTGCAGGGGAGGGTTGGGAAGAATGCGGGCGCCAAGAAAAGGGAGTTTGGGGGCTGCGCTTCTAATGTGGTCCCTCAGGGGACAGCCACTGCAGAGCTGTTTCAGGGAGCTGCTGACCCTTGAAATATAGATATTGGTGTTAAAACTATACCATGAGTGTCTGGATTGTACAATCATTACAGATCTCCATTCCCCAGACACACTTGTTAATTTTATTTCAGCCCCGACAGTTAATTCCTCCTGGATCGAGGTTGCAGCTGAAAGGTAAAGGCCGACTGGCCAATTGGCAAAAGCAAACAGGCCATGTGAAATTGTGTTCAAATGGCCCCTTAATGGACAAAACCGCCTGCTTGATTGTCGGCAGATATGCTTCTGACAGCGCCAGTCCACCAACAATTGCACGAGTCCGTGACGATGTTGGGATGCACGCCTGTGTGAGCAAGATCAAATTCTGGCCTTAAATGTTCAACCATCCAAAACTCAGAACTCTTCATGAGACCTACTGAACAGACAGACATATAACAATAGTGACCACTCCTACATAGTTTCAGCCCATTAAAATATCGAATGCAAATATTCCAAAATATTTCCAGCATGTTTAAAAAGAGTGTAAAGATTTACACCAAAATTAATGGATTCTCAGTGTTGCAAGCAACAAGCCAAATAGATTTCAAGGTACCAGGTTCAATTCCTACTCATTACTGTGTTGGAAAATTGTGGCCAGTTCCTGCAATTGATCTGTTTGCTCCAGGCTGACACGGAAAAGGGTTAAATCTTCCCATATTTCCACTTTTGAACTCCAGCTCATGGCTTCTGCTGCAATTTGCATGTGTAGTTGACATTGTTAGGCTTGCAGTGATATCCCCATGCTCAAATCGGCTATTAACACTCACTGACTGGTTTACACGAGGTGAATGATCATTTACTTAAAACTGAAACACTGCTGCGACAGGAAGTCATTGTCTTCAGCTGAGGAAAGAATGAATTGTTACAATGGTTGAATTATCAATAAATAAATTCATTGAAAGTTCAGAGAATTTCACAAGCTTATTATTATTGATCAACTGACAACCAAGGCATCACCATGATCCTCCTGCCAGCCTTTGATTTATCTGGAAAGGGTTTGGCCCCAAGTATCGCAGATGGTATAATCTGATTGGCTGCTGAATGTCTTGTTGACATCAGTGATTGATAACATGGCTGCCTCAACCCAAATCCTTAATGTTCTACTCAATTAGAATGGACAGATGAAAAGAGTTTGTTTCAGTGGCTACTCCAGCTTTTGAACAATAAGGGCCCAAAATTCCTCCTTTAACAAACATTTGGAGCATGTCTATTGTCCTCATTAACAACTGCAATTTTAATTGCAGCATCATGTTACTTTGGAAGCAGTAGTTTTCGAGATTATGATTTCATTAACAATCCTTAATCATGGTGAACAAAAAACATTCTTTCATTTGCACTGAAAGACCAGTCTCGCGCCCAATTTCGAACTTCCCACATTTCCTAAATAAATGAATAAAATGTAACATTGTCATTTTATTTTGACTAATTTCAAATTTGTCGAATTACAAACAAGGCTGATTTTAAATTTCAGTCTGTGCACCTTTTAATTTCAGCAGTAAAACAGATTTATCAGGGCGGCATGTGGCGCAGTGGATAGCACTGGGGCTGCAGCGCTGAGGACCCGGGTTCGAATCCCGGCTATGTGTCACTGTCCGTGTGGAGTTTGCACATTCTCCCCATGTCTGCGTGGGTTTCATCCCCACAACCCAAAGATGTGCAGGTTAGATGGATTGGCCACGCTAAATAGCCCCTTAATTGGAAAAAAAAATAATTGGGTACTAAATTTATATTAAAGAAATGCTTCTAAAGATCTAATTTCAGTATTCATTTCACAGCATTTTGCTACAGATTCTTCCCCCCCCCCCCCCCCCCCCCCCGTGCTCTTTTACATACAGCAGAAATAAAAACTATCTTAAACAATGCAGGGCCTGCCAAAATTATTTTTGTTTGTGAAAATTTGCTTTCATAAGTAAATATGAAATGTAAGAAATGGGAGCCGTGATAGCATCTTATTAAGTAAGGTCAAGTGCTTTGATAAACACTCTCTGTGGGCTCATTGGGAACAACGGCAGCAATAATTTTACTGACAGCTCAAATAATGTTGCAAGCAATCCCACATATTTTCAATTTGACTCAATTCTATAACAAGATTAGAGTTACACTTGCGTTCAGTGCTAGTCTAATGGATTAGCACAACATTATTTTCCTCTGAAGTAGCTTTTCTATTTAATGCATTGTATATGTTAATTTAGTCCTTTTGCCATCCATCTCAACATGTGTATATACCATATGTGATGCAAATATTTCTAAAGTCTTTGTGATTGCATAATGATTACTGTGTGAGGAACAGTGGAGAGGCTGCAGAATTTGACAAGTCAATCCTAGCTCTGCTAAACTTGAATAGGTACTCAATAAACACTTCTATTTTCCACTGATCAGGATCTATGGAATTCATTGGTGAGGATATGCATCTATATCAGTTGTGGTCCTGCAGTGCTCTTCACTCATGTCTGTGTGAATAGAAATATATTATCTGAGTTCAAACAGCTGTTTCTTTTACACAGCAGGGACACTGCGCCAGACTTAACGATTATTACGCAGTCTCTAACGTATAAATGCATAAACTGGATTTTGCAGCCCAAGTTGACTTGCTGTTCTATATTAGAACCATCTCTCCTGGTATAGTATTGCAGGTTTGCATTCAGCTTTGTATTGATGGCACTACTAAGATTGTGAATACCGTGTGAGAACTTGGCTGATCGAAGTACATTTTTAACCAGTTTTTGTAAAATGACTGAGCTTTATGGCCTCAGTGATTGGTATCTGCATTTCTACAATATGCTTTAATGTGAAGTAGTTTGTGGTTGTAATTCTGAAAGCACGGAGTTTTCAATCAGGGCTAAGCCATAGGAAGAGTATAAAATGGACGACAGATGCATCCCCACAGGGAAGGACATATTGGAGGGAAATTCATCCCAGGCTACTGCCTCACTTGTTTTCATCAGAGAAGAAAATATTGAGAGAAGACACACTCCAGGTTTTAATTATTTTTACAGGACAATGGAGATGCAAGCAAGCTATTTAACTTGGATAGTGAATATAAAGGTGAAGGAAATGATAATAAAATTAAAACGTCTCCAGGAAAACTTGAGATTGGAAGACCTTTTCCAAACCACAATGTGGAATAGATTCCCACATTAAATATCTAATCCTGTATCATGTGTTTGCAAAATAAGTGGATCAATTCTCAACCAGGTATCCTCAGCTTAGGTGGTAGGAAACAAAGTGAGTGTCTTGCAGAGCAGAGGACTGATTTCTCCGATCCTGGGACTAAGTTCCGTGGCAGGGCAGGAACCTGGAGTGCCTCCCTCTGTGGAGGCCAGTGGGAGAACAAATCCTCCAGCCCCAACCTAATTAATTATGCAACCAGGGGTTTTGCTCTGTATTCTGTGGTGAGGCAGACCTGATGGCAAGTAGTCCGCCATCGTATCCGAGCACCATATTGAAAATGCGTCCAAACTCACTGACCCATTATTGAGGAAAGAAGATGGAGATCCAGAATATGAAGATGGGCCTTCTGCAAATGAAGATGAACCTTCTGAGAAAGCAGGTGGATCTCCAGAAACATTCTGGAACTGGAAGATGGACCTTCTCAAGACACCGAATCTGGAAGATCCACCTGTAGATGCTCCCACACCCACTGCCGTGGTGTTCTAGGGTAAGGGTTGCCAGAGCCTCCATCCTGAACTTTGGAGGAAGCCCCAGGAATTGTTCAGGTGAGCCCCAACTTCTATCACATTGTTCCAGACTTATTTTGCTCCGGTGAGCTTTTCCTGCCGGCGCTGCGGAGGAGCGTTCATTGGGGGTCGGACTTTCATTTGCACCCTATTAGTATTATGACTCTTCATATGGACAGTTTCTCTGTAACATTAGTTGTTTATTGTCAAATTTGTGCTCATTGAACAATATTTGTGTTGGGGAATGGAGCAGTTTCCATTTCAGCCATCCTGTATCACCATCAAGCACCCAGTAATGTGCTTCAGTTCCAATGCTATACGAGGTTTCTTGATTGCGCCATTATGACAATTTGTAACTTTCTACTTGAACTATTCTGTTGGCTTTGATTGAGAATGCCTGAAAAGTCACATGTGACAAAATATTCCATGTTCTAATAATGCTCTGTGCAAAGACAATTCTTCTATTGCCCCTCCCTCTTTATTCTTCACATGATCAAGCTAAGCCTATGATTTCCCATATTAACTCTTGCTCTTTGTTCTTTTCAATACTGACTAACTACAGTGGATCTCCAGTATTTTCTGGCTATTGCTACATGCCTTATATGCAGCTTTTGATAGCTGTGTTCTTTACTCAGTGTAAGCCTAACAGGGTGGTTATCACTTTCAGTGTCTTCTTAACTTCCACTCTCACTGGCTCTATTCACCTCACCTGTTTTGTTTAATTTCAGTGGTGACAATTCAATATAGGTCTGGCCAAAGTAGAAATTCCGCCAAAATAATTGGCACTGTCATTGGTAACTTCTTGAGGACTTCAGTTTGTCTGGAGAAACTCAAATCCTGGGCTGGTAACTGATTAAATTATTTTAGTGTTCTAGCCTCACATGGGGGTTTCCCCGCCTGAGATCTATTGTTATTCAGAGAGCATTTTCACACTTTTGTCAGTAAGATGTTCAATCATGTTAAGTGTACTTTGACTTTCTTTGCCAATACTGGGGAAATTCCATTGTGCATATGAAGCTGCCTTTTGCTTTGTTCCAATCACATGTCTGTAATTTTGTACAAATTTCTATTGAGGTTCTGTAAGTTAATGCTGTTTGTATTCAGTTATGCCCTTGAAAAGTGATCACTGTGCAAAGGTATTTGATCTGCGTTGGTGTTTCTTTCGTGCACTTGCTGTTAAATATGGAACATTTTGCTGCGGTTCAGACACCCAGGTAGTAATCCTGGAGTTACATGCAGCTGTTCAAGTTAAACTGCCAAAATGCAAAGATGATTCTGCATGACTTATTCAATGTGGAATTGTTGGAGCCCTTCACTGAAGAAAGTTGCTCACATTTCAATTTTAAACAGCAATTCCCAGCAATATGGTAATTACAGGAGATTCATATGCTTCTGCATGTGCTGCAGACAGCTGGCTGCAGCAAAGCACTGAGTGAGTTGTTTGATTACACATTCAATGAGGCTTCAATTATAATGTTATATTGTGATGAATCACAGTTCTAAATGCAATCTTTTGAATCGTAAAAGTGAACCTAATTGTGTTCATAAAGCAACTTGCTCATTGGTTGATAAATGTGATTTTTTTTAAAGGATTGCGCTTATTTCCTGCAGCTATCCTGGTTATTTGCCCCAGTGTCAAACTAATGGCTATAACTATGCTTTGTAAGTTTGTATGATTTGATAATGTTTACCCTTCAGGTTGCATTTGAACTGTAATACTATTTGAAGTTACTAAGCTATCATGAATGTTGCATTGTGATTTTCAATCCCCCTTGGTTCTTCAAAGCTTGTCATAAAGCTTTATCTGACTGATAACTCATGCAGTCTCCTTTACCAATCCGTTTTGCAAAGTATTGGGCCAGTGTTTTTGCCAAGCATAAACTTAAAATTCTTTTTGTCACACATTTGGCTTTAAAACTGTATTATTTTGCACAGAAATGGGATGTATCACTGAACCAACTTAAATTTGAGCACAATTTGTGACATTAAAACATCCTAGCCCCTTCACAGCAAATGGCGTATTTTTGAATGATCACTTTAATGTTATACCTGAGAAGGCAGACGGAGCTACAATTTAGCGTCTGATACAAATCAGTTGGCAGTGCAGGACCCTTCAGCACTGCACTGAAGCGCCAGCCTGGATTATGCGTTCAAATCTCTGAACTTGGTCTTGATCCCATGATCCTCTGACTCTGAGTGATTCCATTTAAGATGAACACAAAAGTGATTAGCATAGTGAGCAATGTTTGTTCTGACAGCGCTCAGGCCTTGTCTGAAAGCCTCAGGATTTGCCACTGTGTTTGTTTAATGGGAAAACTGTTCATGGGTATGTTAATGTTTTTGGAAGCGGAGAGAATATTTGGGGGCTGTCACGGAGGCAGTAGGAATCTCACATTGGTACAACCTTTCGTGTAACCTCCCAATAATACTTCCCAGCGCAGATTTTATATAAATTTAGCACGTTCAGAACATGTTGTGTAAATAGGGATTGATTGGGTGTCATGCATTATAGAACAGTTACAGCATAGAAGGAGGCCATTCATCTTGTCTGTGCTAGCCTCTGCAGGAGCATTTTACCTCGTACCACTGATCCTCATTCTCCCCTGTACATTCTTCCTTTTCAGATAAAAGTGATGTAATGCTTAATGACATCAGAAAAAACATTCAGAAGCCCAATCACTGTTATGGCAAAGATTGAAAGAGCCTTTGTTAATTGGTTGATCTCAGCTTCCTGCCTTTAATGCATGAAGTGGTATGCACCTCTTAAGAGGATGTTGTTTTGTATGATTCCTGATGGATATGGGAAAATGAAAGTGATTGCTTTCAGATTAAATCTTCAATACCTGCTAGGATGCACCGCGGTATAAGGAAGGATTTTAGTTCCACAAAAATAATTTATCTGGACAGTGCAGCCTATGTTCTAACATTACTTTCTGTTAGATTCATTACTTAAAGTGCTTCAAAATCAACTTACCTGCAAATCATTTCAGTCAACGTGTTCAGATTTCCATGTTGCAACTTGCAAAGCAAGTGAAGAGTATTTCAGTGAGATATGACTATGAAAAAAATGGATTTTCCTCCCAACATACTGAGCCTTCTAAAAGCAGTGTAAGGATTTCACTAGAACGGCAAGTTATTGTGGAAAATGTTGCAAAGCTAGATGACTGTTTTTTTTCTGCAGATCACACCATATTAATTCCAATTACTTTCACCTTTCCTTGCATGCTTTGATGAAGCTAATGAGGGAATTAATTGCCCAATAAAGGGTTTCAATTGGGCCATGGGCAGATAGCCCAGCCACCAGCTCCTCAGCCGCCTGTGAAATCGCAGTAGGAGGGTTGGCTGGTGGCAGTCAGACTGCTGAAGGTACAGTGCCCCAATTTTTGGCTCCACCTACCTGGCTTTTCCCCCTTGCAGATGACCTGTAAAATGTAACCCATCCAAATGTTGGAGGGCATGGAAGCAAGAGCAGCATGTTCGAAATTCCTGTACCAGAAATTGAACTAAAAGGAAGCATATGTCATATAGGATTCCAGTATCATCAATGACGCTGTTCTGTAAGCACGGAATTACATGGCAGATAATGTATCCTTTGAGTGACACTAAATGATGGAAAGACAATGGAAAGCATTGTGATTACAGTTTACTGAATTTTGCAAGAAAAGGAAGAAGAGGCAAGTATCTGAATCGAAAATAAATTAAAGCCTTAAATGTTTAAGATACATATACTGGTTAACATGTTCCCGAATATTAGAGAAGACAGCTTCAGCATGTGTTGTTACTCCCAGCAGAGCAAAAAAAATGATCTTGGAGCAGGATGAATGATGCCTCTAATATCCTCATTGGGGAACTGGCGTTTAGAGTGAACTTTACTCTTGGTGTAGCCAGTGTTACAATCCCTCCAGAGACCAAGAACATTGAAAAAGACATTTGCACTCCCAGTTAATAGCTGAATAGGATTACACAACAAGATTTCACAGTTTTAAATTTATACTGTACCAAATGACTAAAAACACTATTAACTAATATTTTTGCAGGCAACTTATACAGAGAGTAACATTCCTCTTTCATACTTGACACATCACACTTTCCACAGAATTACAGTACCTCTAGCAGACAGTCCACAGTCACTTCCAGCGAGTTTATGTTTTCCCAGCTGATGACCATAGCCAGCAATTGGATAATGATCGGAGGCAGGATAATGGTCATTGCTTCTTAAACAATTGCTGTACCACACTATTGCTACCTCAGCTGAGATGAGCTAACTTAACTTGGAGAAGGTATTGAATCAGACACCTTCCTGATATTTGTACCTCGACAAGCCACTAAATAAATTCACTTATGCATTGTACAGTTCTCATAGCCACTCCCTTCATGTAAACTCTCTTACCCATGTTAATAGCCACCATTTTAGTATTTCCAGTTTCTTTTTCACTCTACCCTCAGGGTCTCCACAAGTGACAAGCCATTTCAAATCACTTTTTGTTCCTAACTACCCACAACTCCCAGCCCCTTTCTGATCTCACTTTGTTCTGTGTCTTCCCTGGAAAAAAACTCAAGACTCTTAGAATTGTTCTTTCAAACTCCCACTTAGTTTTTATATTCACCACAATATTAAATTGGCTTTCAATTTGCTCACCCACTTCCCTGATCTCCAACTTGGAGAACCTTGACCTCGGCAAACATTTTCTCAGTACTATCTGGACCATACCACCAATGCGGCCCTACCATTGCTCCTTGAAATCTAATATGTGCAGGCTTGAGCAATCTGATACGCCCAAAATATCTGACCACATTCTATTTTAGTTTTCCATCACTGAATCTAGCTGGACCATATCAAATGCTATGTAAGACATCGCTCCCACTTCCAAAAACTACTCACTCCATTAGTGCCTTCAGGAAAACATAACCGCAGGCTTCTATTCTCCATAGTTAACCATCTCTTTAAGCCTTTGCTCCCCGATGTCCCTCACCTATAAAACAATTCCAAGAAGCTCATGACCTTTTTTATTACCAAGATTGAGAGCATCTGTTCAGCTGCCTGTTGCATTTTTAAAAAAAATTCATTTTACAGCTTGAGGGTATTTCTGCAGCATTTATTTCCCTTCTCTAGTTGCCCTTCAGAAGGTGGATGTGAGCTGCCTTCCTAAATCACTGCAATCCCTGAGGCGTAGTATCAAGTTGGTGATCTGCTCAAAGCTCAAGCAAACACTATGCTGACGTCACTACACATTGTAAGAATATATTCCCAGATACATTACTTTACTTCATTAATGCAACAACAACAATTAACATTTATCCACAGATCCCCTGATAATTTATATACAGTTCAATGAGACAATCTCTGTAGTGGACGTCTATTCCTTTTAGGTCGAATTTGGCGTTCTTGAACTCGGCGACTTGCATCCTCAGTAGTTTCCCCATTCCTTCTTGAAGATGTTATTTCTTGAGTAGTTATTTCAGTATCTGAACTATAGGCATTGAAAAGTCCTCAGAATCAGAATCTGAATTTAACACTGTCTCTGGTCTTCTTTCCAAAGTATAGCGCTCCAGGTCTTCCAAGGGAAGAACCACTTGAGAAGTGTTTTTGCATAAGATTGGTGTTGCCCAACTTTCTCTTCAATGTGAGCATCTAATCCTGTCCACCAAAAACAACTGTGTGCCAATTCCTTCTACAAGAATAAAATTGGCACCGGTCGCAGAGCAATTCAACAACCGTTAACGGGCTAGCATCTGTACCTTGTGAAACGCGAGTGATTCCAATGACAAATGGTGTCGGATTCACCAGGGTTGCGATTGACACTTGAGAGGCTGACAAGCTGCAGCCGCATATTAGCACTCCGCTCCCCACACATACTCATCCCAGCAAACGAGATGACACCATGGAGAGTGACACTCCAGTTTGCAGACATAGAGTCGGAGTCCTTGCTGGACGTCGTGGAGAAGAGATAGGTCACCCTGTACCCCAGGGTGGGAAGGATGCTGCCACCCGCCGCCGTGCAACAGGCCTGGGCACAGGTGGCAGAGATCGTGAGCACCTTGGGCCCCACCAGCAGGATCGGCAACCAGTACCGGAAGAAGCTGCAAGACCTCCTCATGGCGGCCAGGGTGAGTAGGCAGCACTGCACACACCCCATCATGCGTCATGTCTTGTGGATTGCAGGATCACCTGGCGACCTGGCATGCCCTTCTGGTGTCCCCGCTCCGACCTCAGGCCCAAGCAGACAGCAGTGAGGAAGAGGAGTCAGACAGTGATGAGAGCCCTTGAACCACAGCGCGAGACACCCCGGAGCACCAGCCTGGGGATGACACTGACTTCCCGACACAGCTGTCTCGAATACCTTCCACCAGCGACACTCGCCTCAGTTGGACATGTTAGTTGTTCTGGGCCAGGGTTTAGAGAACCCCACAGTGTATCATGAAGTTCACCTGACCCACAACTTTTAATAGATTGTGGTATGGGGGGCACACGGCCCACTCTATAGGTGTGGTACAGCAGAAATGGAAAAGTATTTTTTAAAGCAAAACAATGTTTATACTATGAACTCAAGTTAACCTTTTTAAAACATACAGTGAACATCTTAGCAACCATCAATTCAAATACAACCCCCAAAGAATACAACACTAAGTAATGCGTACGCTGTCCTTTTAACATCCAGAAGACTTACAAAAAACATAACCTTTAACAGAAGCACGTTAGGTTAAAGTCACTACTGAGAGCAGTTGTTAGTTTTAAATCACCAAAAGATCGATTTACATTCTTTAGATTACAGCGAGAGAGAGACTAATATCCCTTCTGGCTGTGACTGCAGCTATCCAGCTCTGAAAACGAAACTAAAACACACCCTGCAGCAAACAGCCTAAAACAAAAGTAAAAAGCTGACAGACAGCCCAGCTCCACCCACTCTCTGATATCACTGATAAACACCCAATTCTTAAAGATCCATTTCTGAAAGGTACTCTCACATGACACCTCCCCCAAGAAAAAAAAATAAACCATCAACTTCAAGATGGTTTCATTTTTCACCTTTTCACTCTCCTTTAAGAAATGCATATTTCATAAAAAACAACACACACAAACAGGTACAACAATATAGTCCATTCTTTGTTTTTCCTCCAACTGGAATTCTTCTTGATTGACAGTCTCTTTGAACAAGAAGGTCTCTGCACGATCCGTCCATTTCTCTACGCCTCGGCATTTTTCTTTAAAGTCAGATACTTTAGTTCAATCTGATCACAGAGTCCCTTGTAATTCTCCAACACAGGAGCATTGGTTATCACAGCTTTCAGGCAGTCAAATGCCTGTTGAAACTCCGCTGTCCACTGGACGTTTTTTCATTTCTTCAGAAAGTCCATCAGTGGAGCAATCACACTACAAAACCTTTTCACCAGTGTTCGATCAAATCCATTCTTGCCAAGAAATTGCATTATTTCCCTCCAGGGTATCAGAAACACCTCAAGGAACGTGACTTGGGCTTTTCCAAATTCACTTTTGGCCAGGTTTATCACCAAACCCGCCTCCTGAAGTCGAGCGAATAACTCCATCAGATGATTTAAATGTTCTTTCCACGTCTGGCTGAAAATTACCAGATCGTCGATGTATACCGCACAATTGGGTAATCCTGAAATGACTTTGTTAGTTAACCGTTGAAATGTGGCTGGGGCATTTTTCATGCCAAATGGCAGAACTTTGAATTGATATATACCATCTGGAGTCACAAAAGCTGAAATCTCCTTTGGCGTTTCGGATAAAGGTACCTGCCAGTAACCTTTAAATAAATCCAGTTCGGAAATAAAAGCTGATTGTCCCACTTTCAATCCTCCAAACATGGGATAGGATAAGAGTCCATGCTTGTAGCTGCATTAACCTTTCTATAGTCCACACACAACCATTAGGCACTGTCCAGATTTGGTACCATCACTATGGGTGAGCTCCATTGGCTGCAACCCACTTCAATTATGCCATTTTTAAGCATGCTCTCAATCTCTTTGTTAACCTGTGCCAATTTTAAAGGGTTAAGTCTATATGGATGTTGTTTGATTGGAACAGCATTTCCCACATCTACAACATGTATAACCATTTTTGTACTTCCCAATTTATCTCCACAAACTTACACAAGTGATATCAATAACTCTTTCAGGTCAGTTCATTTTTCCTCTGGAAGGTAACTCAACAATTTATCCCAATTTTTAAGAACATCCTCATTTTCCAATTTAATTTGAGGTATGTCAAATTCACAGTCATCTGGATTTGGTTTGTCACTTTGAGTTAGAATTATTAAAACCTCCCTTTTTTCTCCTTCCCTTTCAAAGTACCTTTTAAGCATATTCACATGACACACTCGGTGAGTCTTCCTTCTGTCTGGTGTTTTTACCAGGTAATTCAACTCACTTAATTTCCTTTCAATCTGATATGGTCCACAAAACCTAGCTTTTAAAGATTCACTGATCATTGGTAACAATACTAAAGCTTAATCTCCACTGGCAGAACTACGAACTTTGGATTTCTTGTCCGCTACCCGTTTCATCACATTTTGCGCAACTTTCAAATGTTGTCTAGCCAATTCACCTGCTCTGTTTAATCGTTCCCTAAAATTTGACACGTAATCCAATAATGTAATTTCCGATTTCTCATTCACCAATTTTTCCTTAATCAGTTTAAGTGGTCCTCTTACCTCATGACCAAAAATTAGTTCAAAAGGACTGAATTTGGTTCACTCATTAGGTGCATCCCTAATTGCAAACAGTACGAATGGAATTCCTTTATCCCAATCCTCTGGATAATCATGATAAGCCCTCAACATTGTCTTTAATGTCTGATGCCACCTTTCTAACGCTCCCTGCGATTCTGGATGGTATGCAGTTGATTTAAATTGTTTTATTCCTAAGCTATCCATAACTTCTTTGAATAACCTTGAGGTAAAATTCGATCCTTGATCCGATTGTATTTCTGTGGGTAGTCCATATCTAATAAAGAATTTAAGTAACTCCTCCACAATCTTTTTAGCTGTAATATTACGTACTGGAATGGCCTCTGGAAACCTAGTAGACACATCCATTATAGTCAGAAGATATTGATCCCCACTTTTTGTTTTCGGAAGCGGTCCTACGCAATCAATTAGGACCCTTGTAAAAGGTTCCTCAAATGCTGGAATGGGTATTATCCGTTCGTTTTATCACTGCTTGACATGTGTGACATGATTGACAAAATTTAATTACATCTTTATGTAGTCCAGGCCTGGATTTTAGCTTGAGTTTTCCTTATTCCCAAATTACCTCCCACTGGTACCTCATGTGCAACTCGCAACACCTCCTTTCTATACCCTACTGGCAATACTAGTTAATGAATTTCTGCCCACTTTTCATCCGCCTGCATTTGTAAAGGACTCCATTTTCTCATCAAGACATCACTTTTACGGTAATAACACTCTGATATAAATGCAGATTCCTCTTCCGTGTTTGCTTTCTGATACATCCGGTTTATTTCTATATCTTTCTGTTGTAACTCCGCCAATTTTCGTGAACTAAAAATATCTGCCTCATCCTCCACCTGTTCTTGTTCTTTTTCAACCATCTGATCAAAAATCGTTTCTGATAATTGCACTTCAACTTCATCTTCACTCTTTGATTTCTCCTCTTGGCTTAACCTGTGACTTTGCGACCTTGTTACTACACAATCCGGAAAAATCCCAGGATATTCGTCCTTCAACATTTCAGTTGTCTGATTTTCCACTGGCTTGTCAACCACAGTCGGCATCACTCCCACCTGCGATCCAGCTATATCATTATCCAAGATAAACCTGGACAAGATAGTTTCTCTATTACTCCTACTACCACTTCACCACCCTTCACTGGACTTTTCAACCTTTCCTTATACAATGGAACACTACTCCTCTCACCCTGAATTCCACAAATTACCACCTTTTCTGGCAACATTCTTCCCAAACTACATAACTTCTCATCTCTTACCATTAAAGATTGACTAGCTCCCGTATCTCTTAAAATTGTGACTTCTTTACCTGCTCCTCCTGATACACATGAGTAAACTTTACCCCCACAAGTAAATTCTTTAAAGACACCTGGCACCTTCTTATCATTTACCTCTTGATCAGGCTGTACAATCTTTTGCCCCTCCTTCGCTTCACTTGGGCTTTCCTTTACCACTTTAACAAACCCCACTGTCTTATCCTGTTTTACCACATCAGCCTTCCCAATGCTTTTCTTCAACCACCAACAATGTGACTTTACATGGCCTAGTTTATTACAGTTAAAACATTTGAAACTTTTCATTTCCTTTCCACCCTCCTGGATTTCTTTTTTAATCTGAGGTACACTCTCCTTATTATCTCCCATCAGATCACCTTTACCTTTACCACTTGAGTATTTCTCATGTCCCCAGTTTCTATCCCTCACAGGCTGAAACTGATGTTGGAAACCAAACTTTGATTTATGAACTAATTCATAATCATCTGCCATTTCTGCTGCTAGCCTCGCAGTTTTAACCCTCTGCTCTTCCACATGAGTTCTCACTACATCAGGAATTGAATTTTTAAACTCCTCCAGAAGTATAATTTCTCTGAGAGCTTCATAAGTTTGGTCTATTTTCAAAGCCCTTATCCATCTATCAAAATTACTCGGTTTGAGCCTTTCAAACTCATTTCATTTTCATTTTCATTTCATTTTCAAACTCCATGTATGTTTGACCAAATTCTTGCCTTAAATTTCAAAACCTTTGTCTGCAGGCTTCAGGCACCAGTTCATATGCACCTGAGATGGATTTTTTTCACCTCCTCATACGACTCAGATACCTCCTCTGATAGTGATGCAAACACTAACTAGCCCTACCTACCAGCTTTGTTTGAATCAGTAATATCCACAGGTCCTGTGGCCATTTCATTTGTTTAGCTACCTTCTCAAATGAAATGAAAAGGCTTCGACCTCCTTCTCATCAAACCTTGGCAATGCTTGGACAAATTTAAATAGATCCCCACCAAGTCTTTGACTATGATGCTCTTTCTCACTTTCCTCATCACTATCATCCAACTGTACGTTTCCCTTTACACCTGCCAATTTTAACTGACTGTCATGTTTCATGGCCATTTTCTGAAGTTCAAACTCTCTCTCTTTATCTTTTTCCCTGATCTGTATCTCCCTTTCTCTTTCTTTTTCCTCTCTCTCTCTTTCGTATTCAAGCTGCTTTAATTCTTTCTCCTGTTCCATTTGTTTAATTTGTAACTGAATTTTTGTCATTTCCAGTGAGTCAAACTGTATCTCGGGCAACTTTACATGCTTAGCCACCGCCATAATTACCTCATCTTTTCGCATTTTGTCAGGTAATGTTAACTGCAATGTTTTTGCCAAATCTAACAGTCTGCTTTTAGTTTCTGGCCGTAAGGTACTGCGTGTGACCGTCTCCACCCCTAAAAACTTCTGAGCCTCTGAAAGAGCCATTGTCCACAAAACATTCCCTACTTAAACTAGAATGCCACACCTAAAAAGCAACCACAATATGCTCACCCCTCACTGTCTTTAAGGTCACTAAGCCAATCCAATAGATAGACTTTTATCCCCCTCGAGCCCCCAATTTGTTATGGCCCAGGGTTTAGAGAACCCCAAAGTGTATCATGGAGTTCACCTGACCCACAACTTTTAATACATTGTGGTATGGGGAGCACACGGACCATTCTACAGGTGTGGGACAGCAGAAATGGAAAAGTATTTTTTAAAGCAAAACAATGTTTATTCTATGAACTCAAGTTAAGCTTTTTAAAACGTACAGTGAATATCTTAGCAACCATTAATTCAAATACAACCCCCAAAGAATACAACACTACATAATCCTTAAGCTGTCCTTTTAACATCCAGAAGACTTAAAAAAATGTTTAAACAGAAGCACTTCAGGTTAAAGTCTCTACTGAGAGCTGGTATTAGTTTTAAATCACCAAAGGATCTATTTACAGTCTTTAGATTACAGAGCGAGAGACTAATACCCCCTCTGGCTGTGACTGCAGCTATCCAGATCTGAAAACGAAACTAAAACACACCCTGCAGCAAACAGCCAAAAATGAAAGTAAAAAGCTGACAGACAGCCCAGCTCCTCCCACTCTCTGACATCACTGATAAACACCCATTTCTTCAAGGTACATTTCTTAAACACCCATTTCTTAAAGATACTCTCACATGACATAGTCAAGAGGGCACTATCTGGTGCGCACCACATATGTGCTTGGTACATCAGATGGAGGTAGGAACCCCCAAGGGGGCGGCTGGTTGGAGTGCGGCCTGGCTCCAGGGCTGCCTGCCGTCTGGACGGGTTTCAAGCTTCTGTAAAGGGCGGGAACCTCAACAGGCCGCCTCCATTCCTGTTATATCGGCGAGTGACCCACCTCGACATAGGGTTAGAACCCGTAAGGCCAGAAAGATAGATTTCAGTTAAGTTGGCACGGGGGGGGGGGGGGGTTGCAGAGACGGTGTTCATTGGAGGGGGTGCGCCTCAAAAATGTCAGGAACCGTCGAGTGTGCCAGGATGAAGGCGTCATGCACACTGCACAGGTGTCGGGACCAGACGTGCGTGATGTGCATCTCATGGTCACATACCAGCTTCATGTTCATCGACTGGAACCCCTTTCAGTTTGTGAAGACCGGCCTGTCATGGGGCTTTGCTTGTAGAGCGATATCATCCGGTTGATCACTCCCTGGACCTGGGGCTTCTCAGCGATGGCAGAGAACCCCGCTGCCTGGGCATCCTTGTGGGCTCGGCCCACATTGAATTTGATATATTATGCTGACCGGGCATATAGGGCCTCTGTGGCGGCAAGGATGCAGCTGTGCATCGATGTCTGTGAGATCCCATAGCGGTCCCCACTTGGTAACTGGAAGGGTTCTGTGGAGTAAATGTTCAGGGCAACTGTCGTCTTGACGGCCACTGGGAGCGGGTGCCCTACCCCATACCCCGCGTTGCCAGGTGCGCCATGATCCTGCAGATATGTCGCACGGACCCTCTGCTCAGCCGGAATCTTTGAAGGCATGCCCGGTCTTGCACATCCTCAAATGACAGGCGCTGCCAGTACACATGAGGCGGTGCCTCCTTCCCACCTCCTCCTTGGCCTTTTGGGCGGCCAGCTCTCCATCCTCACTGGCTGTATCCTGTTCGTCTAGGGCAGGCTCCGCCTCCGCAGGGCCTTCCTTGCGCAGCTCCAGCCTGTACAGCCTCAGTGCATCCCCCAGGGCTATGGCGGCCAGGATGAAGGCCACCATTCCTGGTTGGATTCCGATAGCCATTGTCTGCAGGGGGTGAAAGGTAAACATGTTAGCATGGAGCATACCCCAATTCCCAACCAGGTCCAGTGGGCTACAAAGTCTCCCCGGTCTGCACTGTAGATGCTGCCTGCGCATGTCCCGCCCCATCCCCTCATGCCAACCCCGGCCGTTGCCTCTGGCACTCTCCCCTCAGCACCCTTGGCCCCGTTGGTGCTTGGCTCTGTGAGGACCTCTGGCCCTGGCGCCTGTCCCTGCTGCCAGAGGTGCATTTGGCTGGCGCAACTGCACTGCTCCTGCCTGGCACCCTCCTGTAGGGGCTACTGTGGGCATTAGCCTTGGGTTGGTCACGTGATGCCTTGCCAGCAGGTGGCAGCCGGTGTGGTTGGGTGGGGCAGTGGGAGCAGTTGATGGGTCGGTGTGCGGGGTGGGGGTGGGGGTGTGGAGTGGGGGGCAGTGGTGTGCGAGGCAGCGGGGTGGAGGATGGGTTGCGGGGATGGTAGGGTGGGGTGAATCATACGGCCAGTGTCACTCTGTGCAGTCATGAGGGCAGTCAGTGGGGTGTGCAGCAAGATGGCTGCCTTGCAGGCCGCGGCAATGGCGGTCTATGCCTGGGCACCCTGGTCCCGGGGGGTCAGTCTGACCCCATGGCCCATCCACTCTGTAGTGATATGCATCACTGTATATACACAAGGGGTTAATGTAAATACACTACAACTAAGTAACCACTAGAGGGAACACCAGAGATGTCATGACATGCAGACATACAACCAATGGGTCATTAGAACAGGACACAACCAATGGGTAATCAGGACGCCCAGAGGTGGCATTACCACAAGAGGGCACTACACGACCCATAGAAAAGGACAGGGCACACAGACTCTGCCTCTTTCTACAGACAGACGTCTAGAGGGTTAAACAGGGTTGATCAGCAGCATCACACCCCAGCACGTGGCTTAGAGATGGTCCAGTTAGACGGAGTTACTGCAGTTATATTAGCAGAGAGTCCAACTCATTTGAGAACTGTGTTAATAGTTCAATAAACACGTTGAACTCACTTCAGAGTCTGGAGCACCCTTTAGTTAAGACTGCATCAAGTAGCAGCCTGTGTTATCCGAAGTAGCATAACACAACACACTGGTCAGCCCCGTCAGGTCCCCCCCCCCCGCCACCCCGGCAGACACAGACACCTTTCGCTGTTTCAGTCTTTTCCTTGGCCCTTTACTTCACTGTGGGTGGTTGTTCAGTATTTATCTGTCGGCAGTGCCCTCCTTCTCCCTTCCCCCTCCCTATCGCTTAGCCTCCCTTCCCTTCTTATTCTCCTCCTCCCATCCTGTTGTCAGCCTGCTTTTGAGGGTTCTCTTTTGTCTGGCTTTGTGTTGGGCCATCTGGCCCCTGTGTCGTTTTCAGGCCTCCCCCTTGTTTCCTCTGGTCTCTCCCCCCCTGTTTCTCCTCCTCTCATTTCTGTCTGTTGCCTGTGGTCCCTGTGGCTCCCGTGCTCCCCACCACCCCCCTGCCGCTCGATTAATTGTTGGCTTCGAACAGATCTCGGAACAAATTGGTGAATGGCCCCCATGCTTTGTGAAAGTCATTCTCTGACCCTCGGATGGTGAGAAATTCCAATAATTCCGGCCGACGGAGAATCCTGCCCAGGAGGTCCCAGAGCTATGAAAAATGCCCCACCGCTTGACCGGTTTCAGTAGGTTAAATACTACCTGATTATGAACTATGTTTTTTTTTAAATTTGGAGTACCCAATTCATTTTTTCCAATTAAGGGGCATTTTAGCGTGGCCAATCCATCTACCCTGCACATCTTTGGGTTGTGGGGACAAAACCCACGCAAATGTGGGGAGAATGTGCAAACTCCACACGGACAGTGGCCCAGAGCCGGGATCGAACCTGGGACCTCGGCGCCGTGAGGCAGCAATGCTAACCACTCTGCAACTGTGCTGCCCCTATTATGAACTATGTTAACCTTAATGTAAACACTAGACTTCCTCACACCAAATGTTTATTAAGGGGCTGCTTAGCACAGGGCTAAATCGCTGACTTTGAAAGCAGACCAAGGCAGGCCAGTAGCATGGTTCGATTCCCGTAACAGCCTCCCCGAACAGGCGCCGGAATGTGGCGACTAGGGGCTTTTTACAGTAACTTCATTTGAAGCCTACTTGTGACAATAAGCGATTTTCATTTCATTTTCATATAGCAAGGAAGCATTGATTCTCAGGCGACCTGGTTAGTAACTACAAATAATGTCACATTTTGCTGTAACAGCATTGTTGTCAAAGGAATAAAAAAAAATGATTTTTACCAAAGAAAATAACCCTATACTACCACAGCAGTAGTGGTAGTATAGGGTTATTTTCTTTGGTAAAAATCTTTTTTTTTATTCCTTTGACAACAATGCTGTTACAGCAAAATGTGACATTATTTGTAGTTACTAACCTTTGTTAGCACACAAAATTGTTTATGAGACACTGGGATGCACAATATGGCCATAAATTGTTTGTAACAGTGCAATAATGTCAGCCCCAGAATAGATTGTTTTCCATGTAAAGGTTTATATCAGTGGAATGCAGACATAATGCTTAAGTGAGAATGAGAAAAAACTGCCTCTCTATTGCACTGTTAAACTCCTCCACAGTTAGATCTGTGCAGCTACCCCAATGGTTTATCAAGTCCAAGCAACTGAACCAAAAGACCAGGAATTATCAATGTTAGAGCCACATTTACCCTCAATGCATCTAAATTAGGAATGAGGAAATTACCTGGAATCTATCTTATGACTGCTGTCTAGTGAATGGATGTTGAGTAAAGACTTGATCAATCAGTCTTTGCACAAATGATCACTTTAGTCGAATAACCTGTTAACAGAAAATGTTATGGTTAAACAAGGAAATTGAAGGTAATTGGGGGGTTGTGGGAGACAGGAAAGTTGAGACCAGAATCAGATCAACCATGACATGGTAGCATAGTGGTTAGCACAGTTGCTTCACAGCTCCAGGGTCCCAGGTTCGATTTCTGGCTTGGGTCACTTACTGTGCGGGGTCTGCACGTTCTCCCCGTACCTGCATGCGTTTCCTCCGGGTGCTCCGGTTTCCTCCCACAGTCCAAAGATGTGCAGGTTAGGTGGATTGGCCATGCTAAATTGCCCTTAGTGTCCAAAAAGGTTGGGTGGGGTTACTGGGTTGCGAGGATAGAGTGATGGTGTGGGCTTGGTTAGGGTGTTATTTCCAAGTGCAGACTTGATGGGCTGAATGGCCTCATCGGCACTGTACGTCCTATGATGCTATGATACTGAATGGTGGAACAGGATCGTAGGGCTGAATGGCCTGCACCTGCTTCTGAGTCCTAGTCGTGCATGAGTAATGGGCATGTGAAAAAGATACTGGAGGATGACCACAGAGCCACATTCCAACAAGTTGACAGTTCTTTCAACAGAGAAAATTGACTAGCAAAACACTAGAGAAAGACACTGCTATAAATTGTATAGTGCCCAGACTATGCTTTGCATCACAATATCACTTTAGTTTTGCATACCGCAAAATGTAAACTTTTGATTGAAGATCCATTGGAGCTACTGTTCTATTAATGATGACTTCGCTTTTAATGTCTTTCAAGTAACTTACCTGCCAAGACCTTCCTCTTTCGCCATGTCTAGAACGTGAATCCTAATTTCGGCAAAAAACCCATTGCTTCCAATTCCAAAGACATTTGTCTTATCCTTTTTTCTTGCTGTGGCAATGTCTGTAGATTGAAATTGAACAGATTAAAACAGACTCTAGGGTTTGCCTTCTGGTGTGAGTTCCTGCTATCCATGCTGCTTTCTCACCCAACTCATAGGCAGAGAGGAATCACTCCATAAGCAACATCAATCCTTCCCACTGATTGGCTGAGAAAAGATGTAACCCGCAAAACCAACTCATCCTGTTTCTCACCATTTTAATTGCATCAGTTTGCAAGTGACTGTAGAAATCAAAGTTTAAGTTTGCAGGAATGGCCCAGATTTTGTGGTCAGTGATAAAGTGATGCCGTTCATCGCTGACCTCTGAGAAAGCTGCCCACAAAGATCTAATGGTTTGCGTGCCTTGCATTTCCCTATTTCTGATGTCAGTCTGAATCTAGATCCGAGTCCAGATTAATGCCATTAATCAGGAGAAGCTTCCATTAAAGTTTTCAACAGCCTACTGTCTGCTTAGCCCTCGCTCTGCCTGAATTCATACTGGAGGTTGGGTGGGTTTTAGGGAGTTGTGCAAGGAGAGTTAGGTTCCTGGAGCAGATCTTTTACATTTTGGGTCCGACCTGACCCAAAGGCACCCATTTCTGGGAGTTAAAGTTACCATCTTGTCACTGACAATACAGTGAACATTTTCTGAATTGATAATAATCCTCTTTGAAAGTGTAGTTGTGATTTTCCCCCAAATATTTCCAAGATTACAGAGAATGGATTATGGAGCT
Organism: Scyliorhinus torazame; assembly: GCF_047496885.1. Taxonomy (NCBI): domain Eukaryota; kingdom Metazoa; phylum Chordata; class Chondrichthyes; order Carcharhiniformes; family Scyliorhinidae; genus Scyliorhinus; species Scyliorhinus torazame. The sequence continues at coordinate 92,352,232 of NC_092720.1, read as the reverse complement.
CCTTTATCTCTATTAATATAACATAGGACACCTTAATATTTCTTCTTGGGAGTTCAGAGCTGGTCACTTTGATTACCGTCTGATGGAGCAGAATCTCTCACTGCCCTCCTGATTTGATTGCAGGAGGTAGAGCGGTTCATTGTCAATTCAGGCAAAGGTGGAAAATCTAATAATAAAACAAAATGTCTCAATGCTCTGTTAAGTTCTCATAACTTTGAACACATTTTGTGAGGAAAACATAGGCTTGAACTTGACCATTCAGAGTTGTTCGTCCTTTCCTGTCACCAGCAAGACATGATCCAAACTGAACAGTAATGGTGAACTAGGTTCTTCCACTGATACCCTGAAGGAACAGCTTCTGAATATTGCTTCTGAATTGTCCGTCAAATCATATTACAAAGGTATTGGCTTTGTGCAGCAAATGGGTGAAATGGCTTGCTGCAGGGATGGATGCTGATATTATTGTCTCCCAAGCTGGTGTCAAAATAGTGATGAAAGGAGATGGACTGTCTGTCAGAGTTTTACATCCTTGGTCTGCTGAAGCTAATTGGAGTATACTAGAGAAAATGACTGTTTTCCTTCGTGGAGAGATCAGTTCAGTCCATAAGAGGGTCATTCAGGAATCTGGTAACAACAGGGAAGAAGCTGTTTTTGAACCTGTTTAGTGCATGTTCTCAGACTTCTGTATCTCCTGCCCAATGGAAGAGGTTGGAAGAGAGAATAACCCGGTTGGGAGGGCTCTTTGATTATGCTGCCTGCTTTCCCAAGTCAGAGGGAGGCAGGTTCGCGTGATGGTCTAGGCTGTGGTCTCATAAAATTTACATTAAAGAAGAAGGCCATTTGGTCCATCGAGTCTGCAACGGCCCTTGGAAAGACCTCCCTACTTAAGCGCATGCCTCACCCTATCCCTGTAACCCAGTAACATCACCTATCCTTTTTTGGACACGATGGGGCAATTTACCATGGCCAGCCGACCTAATGTGCACATCTTTGGACTGTGGGCTGAAACCAGAGCACCCGGATGAAACCCACGCAAATATGAGGAGAAAGTGCAAACTCCACACAGACAATCACCCGAGGCCATATTGAACCTGGGTCCCTGGAGCTGTGAGGCAGTAGTGCTAACGACTCTGCCACCGTGCCACCCCGATGTGTTGACGACTCTCTGTAGTTTCTTACGGTCTTGGGCAGAGCAGTTGCCATACCAGACTGTCAAGCAGCCAGATACAATACTTTCTTTGGTGCATCTGTAAGAATTGGTAAGAGTCAATGTGGACATGCCGAATTTCCTTAGTTTCCTGAGGAAGCATAGCTGCTGTTGTACTTTCTTGGTCATAGTGTCGATGTGGGTGCACTAGGATAGATTGTTCGTGAGGTGCACACCCAGAAATTTGAAGCTGTCAACCATCTCCACCTCGGTACCATTGATGCAGACAGGGGTGTGTACGATACTTTGCTTCTTGAAGTCCATGACCAGCTCCTTAGTTTTGCTGACATTGAGGGAGAGATAGTTAACGTCACACCATACCACTAGGTTCTCTATCTTCTTCAATGAGTCTACTCTGACTCATCGTTGTTCGAGATCTGACCCACTATGGTCGTGTCATTAGCAAACTTGTAAATGAAATTGGAGCCGAATCTTTCCACACAGTCATGTGTGTATAGAGAGTATAGTAGGAGGCTAAATATGCAGCCTTGCGGGGCCCTGGTATGGAGGGCTATCGTGGAGGAGGTGTTGTTGTTTACCCTTACTGATTGTGGTCTATGGGTCGGGAAGTCGAGGATCCAGTTGCAGAGGGAGGAGCCAAGTCTTATGTTTTGGAGTTTTGATATGAGTTTGGCTGGGATTATGATAAAGTGGAGCTGTAGTCAATGAATAATAATAATAATCTTTATTGTCACAAGTAGGCTTACATTAACGCTGCAATAAAGTTACTGTGAAAAGACGGAAGTAGGAGTCCTTCTTGTCGAGATGCTGCAGGGCTGAACGTAGGGTCAGGGAGATAGCATCTTCTGTGGCTCAGTGACTCAATTGCAGTGGCCCAAGACATTCTGGGAGTATGGAGTTGATGTGTCTCATGACCAACCTTTCGAAGAACTTCACAATGATAGATGTCAAGGCCACCGGACGGCAGCCATTGAGGCACATTGCCTGCTTCTTCTTTGGCATCGGTATGATGATGGTATTCTTGAAGCAGGTGGAACCTCGGAACGGAGTAAGAAGAGGTTGAAGATGTCCGCGAACACACCCGCCAGTTGGTCTGTGCAGGATCTGAGTGCACGACCAGGGACCCCGTCAGGAACCGTTGCTTTCCGAGGGTTCACTTTCAAGAAGCCGATCTGACTTCTGAGGCTGCGACAATAGGAATGGATGTGTCCGAGGCTGCTGGGGCAGTTGACGATAGTTTATTGGTTTCCTGCTTGAAACGAGCATAGAATGCATTGAGTTCATCGGGGAGGGGTGCGCTGTTGCAAGGGATTCTGCTCGGCTTTTCTTTGTAGCCCATTATGTTGTTTAAGCCTTGCCACAACAGACGAGCATCCGTGTTGTTTGTATTTGACTAGCTTAGTCTGGTCTTGTCTCTTGGCATTCCTGATGCCTTTGCGGGGGTCGCACCTAGATTTCTTGTGTAGAAGGAACTTTAGTTGTCGGATTAGTTGCCTCAATACCCTGTACTCCTGCTTACCTGGCTGCTTGACTATATTTCATGGCAATAGGCATTTGGCAAAGCATTATGGATATATTAGCTTTATTTCAGTCAAGACGTTCGGCATGTAATAGGCAGAAGGCCAGACTATGTAAACAAGTGCACAGCTGCACATTTTGCTGAGAGTAGACAATTATTATTGTCCTTAGGCTGGGAATTCAAGGCCTGTTGTTTAACTCTGTTCACTTGTCTGTGTCTGGGCTTATCAAAGGAATGCCTCGTTTTTCCATAATATTGCTTATTAAACCATATAAAGTATTGCTATACTCTTGTAAGGTGGGGACAATTAGAAGGACGGTGGTCACTCTAACTCCCTCCACGAACTTCGTGTTATAACAAAAGACCTTTGCGAAACCTCAAAGTTTTGGCTATTTTTTTCCGTGACATCTTGTATAGGTCAGGGTTGCCTGTCTTGAACGCCTCAGATCTGGCCTTCAGTCGGGAGTGAATCTTCCAGTTAAACCATGGTTTCCGGTTGGGGAATGCACTTACAACCTTCTTTGGCATGCAGTCTTCTACACATTTGCTGATTAGGTCTGTGACGGCGATAGCATACTTGTTTAGGTTCGTCGCTGAGTTCTTGAATATGGACCAATCCACTGACTCCAATCAGCATGTAGGAGCTCTTCTGTTGCTTCGGACCAGCATTGCACAAACTTTTTAACCGGATTTGCCCGCTTAAGTTTCTGCTTGTATGCTGGGAGAAGGAGCACCGTCTTGAGGTCCGATTTTCCGAAATGCGGTTGGGGAATGGATCAGTAGGCGCCCTTGATGTTTGTGTAGCCATGGTCAAGGATGTTGGAGCCCCTGGTGGGACAGGAGATGTGTTAGTGGAATTATGGCAGGATACTCTTGAGGTTGACCTGGTTGAACGGCCATAATGAACGATGTCTCCGGGTATCCTGTTTCATTATTATTTATGGCGGCGTACAATTCATTAAGCGGCTTCTTCACATCCGCCTGGGGTGTTTAGCACAGGGCTAAATAGCTGGCTTTTAAAGCAGACCAAGGCAGGCCAACAGCACGGTTCAATTCCCGTACCAGCCTCCCCGAACAGGTGCCGGAATGTGGCAACTAGGGGCTTTTCATACTAACTTCATTTGAAGCCGTTGCCAATTTAATGGAATACGATAATAATGTTGCTCTCTAGAATCGCCAACATGATACTGAGGCTCGTTTTATGATATGATGTTATGTCTCAACTGCGTCGCCAATACTGTGGGTGTTTCTATTTCTCACACTGAACCACAAGGCTTTCCCATATATCGGTCAAATGACCACACAAGCAGTTAGTCAGTTCAAGTTTAAAGATGGTTTATTTACACACAAGGGCTACTTCGACATGCAAGCACCATATACTACAAGTTAAACTTCACCTATCAACTACAATAACCTGTACTTAACGTTAGGCGACTGGCACTGTGCAAGTGGATAAAGCCTTTATCTTGATCACGTGGCTGGTTTGAAGCAGTGGCTCTGTCTCTACCGGGCTCATCCGTCAGGTAGCGATCGTTGGTCTTGAACTTGGCTGTCTGGTCGTTATGCTGCAGTTGGGCTGGCACAGGCCGGATTCAAAGGAGGCTGGCACAGGCCGGGTCCAAAAGAGACAGAAATCATGGCTGCATTGTCTTTTAACTAGCTTGAGTTTTCCCCGCCCCTTTTGTGGGCAGTTTCTGGGTCACTGTCAATCAATTCCTCAGGGCTCCACCCTGTGATTGGTCACATCCAATCAGGGGCTGTCGCATCACTTTTGGGGTGGGCATCAGTGGCCAATCCTGGGAGGGCTCCGAGCAGGACCTCGGTGCCACCTAGTCTGGAAGATGATGCGATGGACCTGTTGGTTCCATTGGTATTTTAATCGCCTTGAATGGCCCATTTGCAGGTGTGAATTCCTGCATACTTCTGGGCTGCCATTTGCAAAGATACAAGCTGCAGCTTGTCTGTGTCCCAAACCTGGCCATAATTCCCATCATTCTTTGCAGGTGGCCATCTCAGATGGCTACATCCCATCCTCCTGATCCTGAATACGAAGCGTGTTGGATCACACTGTTGATCCCTATCCATCCTCGGTGTACCGGTCACCCTTGGTCAAGGCAAGGTTCTACACTACTCTGTCCTATATTTTGGGCCATTTATCTAATTCTATTAACACATCACAAATTACTAATTTCTAACGGGTCACTATAATACATTTCACTATTAAACATTTAACTTATCAGGACAGTTGAATTTCTAACTAACACTATCTAAACTACTCTTATGCTGCTGGTGAATATCAAAAAGAACGCATATACAGTACAAAAATTTTAAAACAGCAGCATTACATTTCTACTTAATCTAGCAAAGTTTATAGAGGTGCATGGTTCTAATTCTTACAGCAGGTAATGCAGTTTTGTTGAATGCCGAAAGAGGGGGCTCGAACTGTCTATATCGGGGACCGGGAGGCTTTGGCTCGCCATTTACGGAGTCGAAGTGTCTGAATGACACTGCAGATTATTGCAATTACTAGAAGGGCCTCTACTGTGTATGAAAGGGGGTACCATTTGGCAATGTTTTCGCACCAAGTGGGGGTTTTGGTGTCTGTCTTTGTGTGTGGTGTGGTGTCTGGGCTAGGGGTGTCATGTTGTATGGTAGTGTTCGGGCCTGGTGTAGTGTACATTAAAATAGTCCGTTGCGCGCACAGTTGCAGAAGTCCAGCGAAGATCAAAACGTATGTCAGCAGTCCTTGCTTCATCTATTCGTGTTCCGTGTGATCATGGGGGTGAAAACATCATACCTGTTATTATCTTCGGTTAATATCTCGTTTTACTTGTCTTTCTCGCTTTACTCCAATTACCCATTCTGATCGTCACCATGTGTGACTCCCTCATTTTTTCTTTTTTTAAATACCATTTTGGAGAGGCAAGAAATACAAATTTTTAAAGTACAAAGACTTTCGCAGCTTGTGGTCGATGCTTGGAGTGGGTGGACAACTTCTTCGACCAGTCTTTCTTAAATCACAACCATGGGAGGTTAAGGCTTATCTTAACCAGACGAATTTCGGGGCAGCCAGTTTTATATATTTGTTAGCCGCAATCACATTTGGCCTGGGGTGTAACTAGAATATGGAGTCAGTGTAGTGTGACCGAAGAAGAGAGGAAGGAGGAGAGAAACAAAAATGAAGTGGCATTGCTGAGGTGTCCCTGTCATGAGAAGTGGCAGGTAGGCGCTCACAGTTTGCATGGGGCAGCTGGGACCTTGTAGCTGTTGTGGGCGGTGTTCTCTTTCATATCTGGGGGCTAGTCTAGCTGGTGGTGGGGGTCTCCTGCAATCTCGGGCGAAGTGTCCTGACTGCCCACAGTTGTAACATGACTCCTGGGGCACGTAGGATGGAGCAGGCTCTCTGGTGTATTGCTCCCTTGGGTATGGTTCCTTGGGATATTGGACTTCTCCTGTACCCGTCTAAAATGTCCATTTTCATTTCCTGCAGGGTTCCTCCTGCTACATTCTGGGGTTCTGGCAAAGCTGATTTGACGGACTGGCTCAGTCTCATAACTATGAGTTTGACTTCCTCTCTCTCGTCTAGGCCGTACATAACTTTCTGTTGGCGCACTTCCTCAAAGAAGCTGTGTGGGCTGCAGTGGGCTGAAATGGAACAATTTTGGTGCAAGAATTTCTCAATTGGGTGATGGATAGTGGGGTGGTGTAAATGAAATCAGGCTCATCCTGATCCTGTGTGACTTGCGCTGTGTGGTGACCGGATTCATGGGGGTCGAATTGTGAGTGGGGCTATGTGCTGCCTGTGCAGTCGGTGGTGTGGGTGCTTTCCTTTTTGGGGCATGAGGGGCTTGATTCTGATTTTCTGTGTCCTCAACAGACCTCTGGGCGCTTTCATTTAATTCTTGCCAATCGGGGCACCTTCCTCATATAAATTTTGTCCAAAGGTATACCTAAATCCATTCTGCACTGAAAGCAGTGACTGTAATTTGTCGATCTGTTGTCTGCATTTCGCTTGGTCTACTGTGCTATGTCTCTGCAATGTTGTGGAGCTGTGGAGTGCTCGCAAAGCTGCCTTTAAATCCGCGCATTGACTCGTTAACTGTGCTATCTGCTGTTCTGTTTCTTCTCTTACCAAGACTGCGCGTTGTGTATCTTGGTAGGCTTTATCGTACTGGGTCTGAAAGCTGCTAAGGTGAACTAAACAAGATCGGTGTGCCCGTTTGACATCAGCCATCTCCTTATCCTTAGCTGCCAACTGTTCCCGGAGTTGCTCAATAATCTTTTCACTTTCACTATTGTTTCCCTCATTCTTCTCGTCTTTCTCAACTAACTGCCTGCGGAGCATCTTCACAACCTCCTCTGTGCCTCGCAACTGTGCCAAACAGGACACTATTGCCATCTGCTTTCGGACTTTCGTTGCATTTTTCTTATGTACCCCACTTAGATTGTCCCACCAAGTTTGTCCTATGCTTCCTGGACCTGCCTCATTATTCGCACAATAATTGGACCAAAGGGGCCACCCTTTCCCCTTTAAATACTTCCTCAACTCTTCCTCCCATATGGGGCACTGCTCTGCTCTGTTGGTCACTGTGACCTCGGGTTCCTGTGGGTTCATTAAACGTTCCATCGCTTTTGTGGTCATTGTTTCTCAAAGCTCTTGCTCTACTTTTAATCTCTCGTTTCCGACCGTTAATTTCTCTTGCACTACTTTGATTTCTCTTTCCCTACCTTTAATTTGGGACAGGGGGATAAGGCGGCGATTTGAACTGCGGGTATGGCCTAAGCTATTTTCCGGTTCAAAAATCCCTCGATAGTTTTGACACAATCTAACGAGTTTACCTTATATCCCTGTCAGTACGCTTGCAGGTTAGTACACATCTCCGAAATTCGGTGATTTGGCCGATATGGGATTGCACTTGTGGTTCTTTCTTTTTTTTAAATTTAGAGTACCCAATTCATTTTTTCCAATTAAGGGGCAATTTAGCATGGCCAATCCTACCCTGCACATCTTTGGGTTGTGGGAGCGAAACCCACGCAAACACGGGGAGAATGTGCAAACTCCACACAGACAGTGACCCAGAGCCGGGATCGAACCTGGGACCTCGACGCGGTGAGACTGCAGTGCGTGGTTCTTTCTTTCTCTCGCAATTGGATTTCAAAGTTTTGTGGGTTCTCTCGGAGTGACAAAATCATTTCTAAATTGAGTCCCGTCAGAGTTCGCCAATAATGTTGCCAATTCAATGGAATACGATAATAATGTTGCTCTTTAGAGTTGCAATATGGTACTGAGGCTCTTTTTATGATATGTTATGTCCCAACAGCGTCGTCAATACTGTGGGTGTTTCTATTTCTCTCACTGAACCACAAGGCTTTTCCATATATCGGTCAAAGGATCACACAAGCAGTTAGTCAGTTTAAGTTCAAAGATGGTTTATTTACACACAAGGGCTACTTCAATATGCAAGCACAATATACTACAAGTTAAACTACACCTATCAATTACAATAACCTATACTTAACTTCAGGCGACTGGCACTGTGCAAGTGGATAAGGCCTTTATCTTGATCACATGGCTGGTTTGAAGAAGTGGCTTTGTTTTTGCTGGGCTCATCCGTCAGGTAGCGATCGTTGGTTTTGTACTTGGCTGTCTGGTCGTTATGCTGCAGTTAGGCTGGCACAGGCCGGATTCAAAGGAGGCTGGCACAGGCCGGGTCCAAAAGAGACAGAAATCATGGCTGCATTGTCTTTTAGCTGGCTTGGGTTTTCCCCGCCCCTTTTGTGGGCAGTTTCTGGGTCACTGTCAATCAATTCCTCAGGGCTCCACCCTCTGATTGATCACATCCAATCAGGGGCTGCCACATCACTTTTGGGGTGGGCATCAGTGGTCAATCCTGGGAGGGCTCTGAGCAGGACCTCGATGCCGCCTAGTCTGGAAGATGGATCTGATGGTCCCATTGTTATTTTAATCGCCTTGAATGGCCCATTTGCAGGTGTGAATTCCTGCATACATCTGAGCTGCCATTTGCAAAGATACAAGCTGCAGCTTGTCTGTGTCCCAAACCTGGCCATAATTCCCATCATTCTTTGCAGGTGGCCATCTCAGATGGCTACAAAGCCTACTTGTGCCAATAAGCGATTTTCATTTCATTTTTTAATTAGGGGAGGGCAATAAATGCTGGCTCAACCAGCAATGCCCGCATCCCATTAATACATTTTTAAAAAAATATTGAGAAACAGCTCAAGGCACTGGACACTGCAAAGACTATGAGCACTGACAATATTCAGGCAATCGTACTGAAGACTTGTGCTCCAAAAGTTGCTGCATCCCGAACCCCTAAATCAACAGCTCGGGGGTTACCATTGATCAGAAACTGAACTGGACTAGCCATATTAATACTGTGGCTACCAGGGCAAGTCAAAGGCTTGGAATCCTACGGCGAGTAATTCATCTCCTGGCCCCCCAAAGCCTATTCACCACCTACAAGGCACAAGTCAGGGATGTAACGGAATACTCTCCACTTGCCTGTATGAGTGCAGCTCCAACAACACTCAAGAAGTTCAACACCATACAGGACAAAGCAGCCCGCTTGATTGCTCCCCCTTCCACAAACATTCAATCCTTCCACCACCCACGAACAGTGGCAGCCATGTGTACCATCTACAAGATGGCACTGCAGTAACTCACCAAGGTTCCTTCGGCAGCATTTTCCAAACCCATGACCTCTACCATCTAGAAGGACAAGAGCAGCAGATACCTGGGAACCCCACCACCTAGAAGGTTACCCTCCAAGTCACTCACCATCCTAGCTTGGAAATATATCTCAGTTCCTTCATTGTCGCTGGGTCAAAATCATGGAACTCCCTGCCGAACAGCACAGTGGGTGTATCTACATCTCGGAGTGCAGCTGAAGAATGCATCTCGCCACCACCTTCTGAAGGACAACTAGGGATGGACAATAAATGCTGGCTGAACCAGCGACACCCACATCACATAAATGAATTTTTAGAAAGGTTATGCTGAACTTCTTAAAAAAACACTAGTGTGACATCAGATAGAGTATTGTGTACAGTTCTAGATGCCACACTCTAGGAAGGATGTGAACACATTGGAGAGAGTCCAGAAGATGTTTATAAGAATGGTTCCAGGGTTGTGAAACTTCCGTTATTGGAAACTTTGGGACTGTTCCCCTTGGCGAGAAGAGAGCTAAGAGGAGAATTGATGGAGATGTTCAAAATCATGAGGGGGCTGGACACAGTAGATAGGGATAAAGTGCTCATAAAAGGATCAAGAACAAGGGGACACAGATTTAGAGTGAGTTGCAAAAGAAGCAAATGTGATGTGATTAAAAGCGTTTTCTGGAATGCACTGCCTGGACGTGTGGGGAGGCACGTTCAACCGAGGCTTTGAAAGGGCCATTAGGTGATTATTTGTTCAGGAACAATGTGCAGGGTTATGGGGAAAAAGCAGGAAAATGGCACAATGTCATAATACTTGCTTAAGAGAGCCAGTGCAGACAAAATGGGCCGAATGGCATCCTCCTGCATCATAAGAGTTACATGCTTTTGAGATGCATTCAGAGAATTGAAAAGGACTGTCCCTTTTCTTTTAACTGGAGGGTTTAATTTTAGCTTGCCCTGCAGTGGTTAATATGTTGATTTAAATTTCCTATGCGTGGGAACTGGTTTTCCTAAACCAGTTATAATTTCACACTTTTTTTTCACCAAATTCATTAACCAGTAGAAACAGAGCCTGCAGATGTCCAACTGAGAAAATAAGTGAAGCTGCACACAGCTCCCCGGAGGACCTCAGAAAACAGTAGCAAAGAAGATAACCGAAGGAAAAATTGCGGTAGTACTGGAGTACCTGTAATCCATTTCAGCTAATGAAGGATGGGAATGTGGAATTGTATTAGAAGATTCCTCAAGGAGACGTCTATTGGTGAACACGACCAACTGGGGAAAAAGTAATTAAAATTATTACCCAGGAACAGCTGCTGCGGAAAAGGAATTGGGATTGCTTTCACTTCACACATGAAATTAGGGTAGTTGGCGTCCAGGCAGAAAATAATTACATTTAACTCAAAGAAATTTTATTCGTAAAGATATAAATGACATTTGTAATTTAAGCTGGTGATCCTGGCATGACTTGTCACATGTGTCGGATATCTGTAGGGGCGGCACAGTGGCCCAGTGGTTAACACTGCTGCCTCACAGCGCTGAGGACCCGGATTCGATCTCGGCCATGGGTCACCGTCCGTGTGGAGTTTGCACATTCTCCCCGTGGGTCCCACCCCCACAACCCAAAAAGATGTGCAGGGTAGGTGGATTGGCCATGCTAAATTGCCCCTTAATTGGAAAAAAAAGGATTGGGTCTTCTTAAATCTATTTTTAAAAGGGATATCTGTATTAACCAAATAAATCTAGCCAGCCATGCATGGAGCTGATATTCGATATCTATATGATATGAATTCACAATCATATTGTGATTTTCCAAGTGCCTTATTGCACTCCATCGCAATAGAGCCTGGAGTTAGGAACGGTTAGAGGACATACAATTGGGGAGGCAGATAGAAATAAGAGCAGGAATTTTATGGTGAAGGGATGTCTGTGCTAACGCCGCTGTGTGAGAATCATGGGTTTGAGCCAAGGGGGATGGATAGTGTATACAGGAGGTGGAGGGAAGAGGGGCTGGTGAAGTTGAGGGACCTGTATTTGGGGTACAGGTGAACCAGTTTCAGTCGCACCAGCACCGATATCTAATGTTCTATATCTCTGAATCTAAGTTGCACATATCTTAAGGGAGAGGGCAGAGCTGCTGATGGGGAGTGAGTTCAGGTATCTGCAGGTTAAGGACTTTGCGCGAAAGGTCTGGAGGGTGTTCCCTAGGTTGCCGGGATGCACCCTGCTGGAGCAACTGCTGCTTCTGGATGTGGAAGGGGAGGGAAGAATTGGGGATATATACAAGTGACGGGGGGAGCAGGAAAGCGAGCGGGTGGTGAAGATCAAGGAGAAATGAGAAGCGGAGTTGGGAGGAGAGATCAATTGGGAGTATGGAGTGAGTATGAATAGGGTAAATGGGACCTCCTCTTGTGCAAGGATGAGCCAGATACAGTTTAAGGTGGTGCACAGGGTGTATATGACTCGGGTGAGAATGAGTGGGTTCTTTCAGGGGGTAGCAGATGAGAGTGAGAGGTGTGGGCGGGGGCCGGCGAATCACGCGTACATGTTTTGGGGTTGCGAAAAATTGGGACGTTTCTGGGCGGGCGTGTTAGCCAGGATAGTGGAGGAGGAGGTGAACCCGGGTCCTTTGGTGCCGATATTTGGGGTTTCAGAGAAGCCGGAGCTCATGGAGAGGGGGGAAGGCCGATGTTGTGGCCTTCGCCTCTTTGTTTGCACGGCGGAAAATTTTTCTGGAGTGGCAGTCGGCATCGCCACCGGGGGTAGCAGCTTGGTTGGTTGACCTGTATGACTTCCTGCGATTAGAGAAGATAAAGTATGAGTTAAGGGGCTCTTCAGGGGGATTTCAGGAAATGTGGGGGATGTTTGTGACCGTGTTTATGGGGCTGTTCGTCGTGGGTGGGGGGGGGAACAAGGGGAAAAATCTGTACAGACTGTATAGTTGATTGTTGGGAAGTATGTTTCACAGGGTGTTTATTCACTGTAACCCATTTTGATACATGTTTGTAACAAAATACATTTTCTTAAAAAGGAATAGGAGCAGGAATACACTATATGACCCGTCAAACCTGCTTTGTCATTCTATAAGGACATGACTGAGCATCTATATCAACTCCACTTTCCTTTTTTAAAAAATTACCCGATTATGTTTTCTCCAATTAAGGGGCAATTTAGCGTGGCCAATCCACCTAACCTGCACATCTTTTGGTTGTGGGGGTGAAACCCACACAGACATGGGGAGAATGTGCAAACTCCACACATAGTGTGACCCAGGGTGGGATTCGAACCCGGGTCCTCAGCGCTGCAGTCATAATGCTAACCACTGAGCCGGGTGCCGCCCTCAACTCCATTTTCCTGCCCTATTTCCATTATCCTCAATTCCCTTAGCGCCCATTAATCTCGGCCTTGAATATATTCATCCACAGCTCACTCTCATAGAGAATTCTAAAGATTCACAAACCTCTGAGTGAAGGAATGTTTTGTCATCTCAGTCCTAAATGGTCGACCCCCTGATCCCCAGGTGATGCCTCCTCCTTCTGTACTCTCCAACTGAGGCATACTTTTTCAATGGATGATTTCTATTTGAGTCCATTCTACTAAAATTCTCCTCAGAAGGCAGCCCTCTCATCTCAGAAATTGGTCCCGTGAACCATCATTACAACCCATCTAAATTAAATGCATCCTTAAATAAGGAGACCAAAACTATACAATAAAAAATAATAATCTTTATTGTCACAAGTAGACTGGCACTACAATGAAGTTACTGGCGCTTAAATTAGCACAGTGGGCTAAATAGCTGGCTTGCAATGCAGAACAATGCCAGCAGCGCGGGTTCAATTCCCATACCAGCTTCCCCGAACAGGCGCCGGAATGTGGAGACTAGGGGCTTTTCACAGTAACTTCATTGAAGTCTACTTGTGACAATAAGCGATTATTATTACTGTGAAATGTCCCTAGCGGCCACATTCCGGCGCCTGTTCGGGTACACTGAGGTATGTATTACTCCAGTCATGGTCACACCAAAGCCCTATATAATTACAGCAATGCTTCCTTACCCTTGTACAGCAACACCTCTGCAATAAACATTAACATACCACTTGCCTTCCTAATTGGTTGTCGAACCTGCACACTAATTTTCTGTGATTCATGTCCATGGACACCCAGATTCCTGAATAAAATAATTTACTAGCCCTGTCCCTTTTAAAAATAGATTCTACTTATCCACTGTTCCTACCAAAGTGAAAAATTTCCCACCTCCCCACTTTATTCACCGTTTGCCATCTTCCTGTCCAATCACGTCACCAGCTGATGTCCCTTTACAGCTTCATCTCGCCTTGTATTGTCAGCAAACTCTGATTTATTACACTTGGTTCCTACATGTAAGTTATTAATAAAGATTGTAAATTAAATGAAAATCGCTTATTGTCGCAAGTAGGCTTCAAATGAAGTTACTGTGAAAAGCCCCTAATTGCCACATTCCGGCGCCTGTTCAGGGAGGCTGGCACGGATCACACACTGGTTGTACCCTACCATCCCGAAAAGGACACATTTATTCCTTCTTTTTGTTTACAGAAAGTTAATCAGTTCTCAATCCACGTTATGGGCGGCATGGTAGCACAGTGGTTAGCACTGTTGCTTCACAGCGCCAGGGACCGGGTTTGCTTCCCGGCATTGTTACTGTCTGTGCGGAGTCTGCACATTCTCCCCGTGTCTGCGTGGATTTCCTCCGGGTCCTCCGGTTTCCTCCCACAAGTCCTGGAAGATGTGCTTGTTAGGCAAATTGGACATTCTGAATTCTCCCTCAAGTGTACTCAAACAGGCGCCGGAGTGTGGCGACAAGGGGATTTGCGCAGTAATTTCATTGCAGTGTTAATGTAAGCCTACTTGTGACACTAATAAAGATTATTATTATTGACATGCTCCTGCAAGCCCTTATCTTGTGCAAAAACCCTTGGAATAGCACCTCATCAAACGCTTTCTGACAATCAAAATATACTACATCCAGTGTACTTCCCTTTATCTACCCTATTAGTTACATTCTCAAAAACGTCAATGGATTTATGAAATACAACTTCCCTTTAAGAACTAGGAACAGGATTAGGGCAGCACGGTAGCCTTGTGGATAGCACAATTGCTTCACAGCTCCAGGGTCCCAGGTTCGATTCCGGCTTGGATCACTGTCTGTGCGGAGTCTGCACATCCTCCCCGTGTGTGCGTGGGTTTCCTCTGGGTGCTCCGGTTTCCTCCCACAGTCCAAAGATATGGTTAGGTGGATTGGCCATGATAAATTGCCCTTAGTGTTGGGTGGGGTTACTGGGTTATAGGGATAAGGTGGCGGTGGTGACCTTGGGTAGGGTGCTCTTTCCTAAGAGCCGGTGCAGACTCGATGGGCCGAATGGCCTCCTTCTGCATTGTAAATTCTATGATACTATGATAGACAATTCAACCTCTTGAGCTTGCTCCGCCAGACACTACGATCATGGCTGATCTCATCTCGGCCTCAACTCCACTTTCCTGCCCGTTCTCCATAACCCTTCAACCTATTAAAAATTAAAAATCTGCCCATCTCCTCAAATTTACTCAATGTCCCAGTTAACGCTGTTGACTCTGACGAATCATATTGTGATTTTCCAAGTGCCCTATGGCCACATCATTAACAACAGGGGCGTCATTCTCCGACCCCCCGCCGGGTCGGAGAATGGCCGTTGGCCGCCGTGAATCCCGCCCCCGCCGAAGTCTCCGAAGGGAGAAAAGTCGGCGGGGCGTTAATGGTGCCGCTAACGCGGAGAATGTCACGGGTCTGCGCAAGGCAGCCGATTTTCAGCCTGCCGATATTCTCCCTTCCGGATGGGCCGAAGTCCCGTCGACGTGATGACCGTTCACGTCGACGTGAATCAAACCTCCTTTTCATCGGCGTGACCCGGTGCTCCAGGCTCACGCCGACCAGCGAGGAGGTGAGTGACGGCCTGGGGGGGTTGGCTCTGGGCAGGAAATGGCGTGGCCGCAGACTGATTGCGTGAGGAGAGGTGTGTCTCGGCTTGTGTGTGTGTGTGTGCGGCGGGGGGGGGGGGGGTGGTTAGAGTAGGCTGGGCTCCGGGGGAGTGCCAGGAGGGGGTCCGTGCTGGGGTGGAGGTTGGGGGTTGGAGGGGGTCCGTGCTGGGGTGGAGGTTGGGGGTTGGAGGGGGTCCGTGCCGGGGTGGAGGTTGGGGGTTGGAGGGGGTCCGTGTCGGGGTGGAGGTTGGGGAGGGGGTCCGTGCCGGGGTGGAGGTTGGGGAGGGGGTCCGTGCTGGGGTGGAGGTTGGGGAGGGGGTCCGTGCTGGGGTGGAGGTTGGGGAGGGGGTCCGTGCCGGGGTGGAGGTTGGGGGTTGGGGGGGGTCCGTGCCGGGGTGGAGGTTGGGGAGGGGGTCCGTGCTGGGGTGGAGGTTGGGGAGGGGGTCCGTGCTGGGGTGGAGGTTGGGGAGGGGGTCCGTGCCGAGGAGGGTGATGGGAGGGCAAATGAGTTGGTCCACCTGGCCAGGTGCCAGCCTCCAACAGTTGGACCCATGCGGTCCATGCCACCTGGCTGGGGGGAGGAGGGGATATGGGCAATGATGACATGTCGTCGTTCCCCTCCCCCCCCCCCCCCCCCCCCCCCCCCACCAGGCCGTCATGTTTTCAGACCATCCAGCGATGTTGGCCGCCGTGGTGGCAGCCGCTCATGTCTATGTTGCCCTGGATGAGGAGGAGGAGGAGGAGCGTGCCAGAGAGGCAGCGCAGGCTGCCGCAGAGGGGCAGGCGGCAGCCGCCCAGGCTGGAGGGACACCTGACCGACAGGACGAGGAGGGGGGAGGAGGACGCCGCGGCCCCACGGCAACGGAGGCACCCGAGGGCGCCCCGTGTGTACCGGCCCCGGCAGTCATACCAGGACCTCACGGACCGGGAATGCAGGAGGAGACTCCGGATGAGCCGGGAAACCGTGGCACACATCTGCCACCTGCTGGCACACCTGTCACCGCGTGGCACTGGCGGGGGACACCCTCTCCCCGTGTCCGTCAAGGTTACGGTGGCCCTGAACTTTTATGCAACGGGGTCATTCCAGGCACCGAGTGGGGACCTGTCCGGCATATCGCAGACATCGGTGCACCCAGTGCATCCGGGCAGTGACAGATGCCCTTTATGCCATGGCGCACCGCTACATCCGCTTCCCCGTGGACCGGGCCAGCCAAGATGCCCGGGCCGTGGGCTTCTCTGCTGTTGCCGGGTTCCCCATGGTCCAGGGCGCGATCGATGGGATGCACGTCGCCGTGCGGCCACCTGCAAGATAACAGGGCCGTGTTCACTAATAGGAAGGGGACCTATTCGATGAACGTACAGGTGGTCTGCGACCACCGCATGATGATCCTGCACGTCTGCGCCCGTCACCCAGGCAGTGTACACGACTCATTCGTGTTGTCGCGGTCATCCATCCCCGGCATGTACGAGGGACGCCATCCCCGGCTGAGGGGCTGGTTGCTGGGCGACAGGGGCTACCCATTGCGATCGGCTGATGACGCCTATACGGAGGGCCACGCAATGAGGCGGAGAACTGCTACAATGATGCCCATGTAGCGACAAGGGGAGTGATCGAGAGGTGCTTTGGCGTGCTGAAGATGCGTTTCAGGTGCCTGGACCTCTCTGGGGGCGCCCTCCAGTATCGGTCAGATAGGGTCGGCCGCATCATTGTGGTGTGCTGCGTCCTGCACAACATAGCCCAGCAGAGGGGGCGATGTGCCGCAGGCAGAGGAGGGCGGAGTGGAGGAGCAGCAGGAAGAGGCACAGTCCTCCCCAGATGAGGGGGATGGGGACAATGGTCAGGGCAGACGGGGGTAGACACAGGCGGGTGGCTGTCCACCGTTACCGGCTGGCCCAGCGGGCACGGGACAGACTGATAGCCGCCCGCTTCACTGACTAGATGGGCGTGGGAATCGGGTAGTATGGCCACAGACCGCACACCATGGCAACAGCCGACCACCCACACCCCCCACCCATCCACCCACCCAGCACCCTCACCCCCCTCCCCAACCCCACACACCCCACCCGCATGCACACCACCCCCCCCCCCCAATTGCCGATCCACCGGCGGCACAACGGGCCGGGCTCACCCAGTTGCAGGTGGACGCGTGTCTATCGCAGGCCATGGAGGATGATGACAACCCGCCCTGCGATGAGCTCCTGGCTCTACATCGTTGGACTATGTCTGACCCATGGCCACAGTACCACCATCCACCCGGACCATCCCTGCATGCGGCTGTGACACTGCAGCGCACGGTCCCGTCCTCTGCCCGGGGGATGTTGATGGCGGCCAAGGGGGAAGGGGGCAGACTCACCTGGGGCTGAGGTAAGACCACCCCTCACACACACACTTGCGCTCAACGTACATGACACGCCCGCACACTTTGGACAGAGCACAAAGGCAGCTTCGGTAGGTGTAACATTGACTTTAATAACCAAAGGAGTTCATGCACGTGCCCTAGCCCCTAAAACGCATCTGTGCCCTGCACCCGTGCCAACTTACTCAGTGTCTAATTGTTTGGCCTTACGGGCCCTTTGACTACATCTACGTGGTTCCCCAGACGGTACAGCAGAACTGGAGGTGGACTCCTGTGATTCCTGCCCTCTGACACTGGATCCCTTTGGCGGCCGTTTCCTGGGGCGTCCTGGCCTAGATGGGCCAGGCTGCGGCCCGGGCGACTGGGATGGCGAGCTGCCAGCCTGTCCTGCCCGTTGCCCACCCGATGCACCTGGGACGGAAGGGGGGGGAGTCCGAGGTGTCGCGGTGTACCGGGACCTCCCCTACAGAGGGAGCCGGGACGGACCACACCACCTCCTCCTCCCTCGGGGTGCCCGATGGCCCCCAGGCCTCTACATGGGTGGGGGATGCGAACGGACTGGCCATCCGACGCCCCCCCGACATCTGGCGCTGCCAGTCCTGGAGGCCCATGCTGGTATCGACAGGGGTCTGCAGGTTTGCAGCCATGGAGCCCAGGGTGTTGTCAAACCCTGTCTGTGACAGTGCGACGCCGGCTCGCACATGGCCACTGGCGCCGATGCCCTCAGCGATGGCCTGCTGAGACTGGGCCATGGCCTGCAGAGACTGGGCCATGGCCTGCAGAGACTGGGCCATGGCCTGCAGAGACTGGGCTATGGCCTGCTGAGACTGGGCCATGGCCTGCTGAGACTGGGCTATGGCGTTGAGCGCCTCTGCCATCTGGCGCTGGCACTGGCTCATGGCCTCCTGTGAGAGGGCAGCCATTTCCTGGGCCACAGACGCCGCCTGCACGGAAGGCCCCAGGCCTCGCAAACCGTTCCCCATGTCTGACACCGTCGCACCCATTGCCTCCACCGCGGACGCCACCCGTGCGGTGTCAGCCTGGGTGGCACGCATGACCGGGACCACTCCCAGCTCCTGGACGTGGGTGGACTCCTCCACCTGCGACCGCAGCCGCCGCAAGCCACCCGTCACCCTACTCGCTCGTCTCCGTGTCAGTGGTTGCATCGGATCTATGTGTGGGTGTGGTAACTGCAGGAACCCGGGATCCATCTGGGCGGCAGATGTTCGCTTGGCCTGGGCTGCCCTCCGACCGCCTGGTCCCTCTGCTGCTCCTACCTCCACCTGCTGTACCGGGACGGCTGTGTTGGGCGCACCAGTGAGTGTACCAGACGCCTCATCACTAAAGTGCCCAACCGTGGTGAGTGTTTCTGCGATGGTGGAGGGTGTTGGTTACAGCAGTGGCGTTGTGTCGTGCTCTTCGTCCCACTCTGACTCCATGGCACTTTGGGGTGGGGGTTCGTCTCCACCCATGCACTCTGAGTCACTGTCCGGTATTTCGTCTTCCCGGGTAGGGGTGTCCTGGGTAGTGCTGTCCCGGGTAGTGCTGTCCCGGGTAGTGCTGTCCCGGGTAGGGGTGTCCTGGGTAGTGCTGTCCCAGGTAGTGCTGTCCCGGGTAGGGGTGTCCTGGGTAGTGGTGTCCCGGGTAGGGGTGTCCTGGATAGTGGTGTCCTGGGTAGTGGTGTCCTGGCTCGGATGTGACGGGGGCCTGTGGCTGCCCCCCTCATCGCTGGGTGGTTGCTCCCGCACGTGACGGGGTGTGTCGTCTCCCTGTTGCTCCAGGTCTCTCCGTCTCCCGTGGTGTGCGAGGGGCATCCTGCGGGCGTCGCATGCTGGAGGGTCCGGGTCTCTCCGTCTCCCGTGGTGTGCGAGGGGCATCCTGCGGGCGTCGCATGCTGGAGGGTCCGGGTCTCTCCGTCTCCCGTGGTGTGCGAGGGGCATCCTGCGGGCGTCGCATGCTGGAGGGTCCGGGTCTCTCCGTCTCCCGTGGTGTGCGAGGGGCATCCTGCGGGCGTCGCATGCTGGAGGGTCCGGGTCTCTCCGTCTCCCGTGGTGTGCGAGGGGCATCCTGCGGGCGTCGCATGCTGGAGGGTCTGGGTCTCTCCGTCTCCCGTGGTCTCCGAGGGGCATCCTGCGGGCGTCGCATGCTGGAGGGTGCGGGTCTCTCCGTCTCCTGTGGTCTCCGAGGGGCATCCTGCGGGCGGTGTGCATCTGCGGGGATGGGTGCCTGGACGTTTGGTCCTGCGATACACAATGAAGCATGCATGGTTAGACATCAGGCAGTGATCAGGTGATACGGGGGAGGGGGATATATAGTGGAGGGGGGATATGGGGACGGGCTGTTGGTGGCTCACTTGCTCGTGGGCCCCCGACCTCTGCATCAGCAACCTCCCGGTCCTCAGGTCCGCCAGCCAGTTCCAGGGCCCTTTCCTCGTGTACGGTCAGTGGCCTCTCATCAGCAGGCCCTCCTCCAGTCCTCACATGCTCCCTATTGTTGTGTGCGCGCTTCTCCTGTGGGGGGGGGGGTGGTGGCAGGGGTAAAAGGCAACAGTGTTAGGCAGGTATATGAATGCACGCCATCGGTTGCGCGTGCATTGCAGAGGTTAAGGTTAGGGCTGGATTCACTTGGGGATATGGGGGATATGGGGGAGGGGGGATATGGGGGAGGGGGGGGATATGGGGGATATGGGGGAGGGGGGATATGGGGGAGGGGGGGATATGGGGGAGGGGGGATATGGGGGAGGGGGGATATGGGGGAGGGGGGATATGGGGGATATGGGGAGGGGGAGGGGGGATATGGGGGAGGGGGATATGGGGGAGGGGGGATATGGGGGATATGGGGGAGGGGGGATATGGGGGATATGGGGAGGGGGGATATGGGGGATATGGGGGAGGGGGGATATGGGGGAGGGGGGATATGGGGGAGGGGGGATATGGGGGATATGGGGAGGGGGGATATGGGGAGGGGGATATGGGGGATGAGGGAGGAGGGATATGGGGGAGGGGGGATATGGGGGAGGGGGGATATGGGGGATATGGGGAGGGGGGATATGGGGGATATGGGGGAGGGGGGATATGGGGAGGGATATGGGGAGGGATATGGGGGAGGGGGGGATATGGGGGAGGAGGGATATGGGGGAGGGGGGGATATGGGGGAGGCTCACCCTGCCTGCTCTGACGAGGTCGTTCACCTTCTTGTGGCACTGGGTGCCTGTCCGTGGTGTCAGGGCCACAGCGGTGACGGCCTCTGCCACTTCCCTCCACAGACGCCGGCTGTGGCGTGGGGCAACTCTGCGGCCGTGCCCGGGATACAGGGCGTCCCTCCTCTGCTCCACTGCGTCCAGGAGCGCTTCCACATCGCGTGACTCGAACCTCGGGGCTGAGCGACGGCCAGCCATCCAGTCGGGTGTTGCGGTCGGGTGTTCCGGCCGGTTGGGGGGAGGCTGCGCGGCCTTATGATCCGTCACGCCGTGCAGCGCGTATGACGCTGCACGGCGTGAACCAGTGCGCAAGCGCGGATCCCGTTACGTCGCTGCTAGCCCATTTCGGGCCGGAGACTATCGTCCCATTTTTATGACGTGACGCAAGTGGGATTTGCGCCGTTTTTTGCGCCGATCGGAGGACTTTCCGCCGATAACGGAGAATTTCGCCCCAGATTCTAGCCTTTCCCGACTACTGATGTCAGGTTATCTGCCTTGTAGTTCCGTGTTTTCTCCCTACCCGCTTCCCTGAAAAGCAGGTTAACATCTGCTACTTTCCAATTCATGAGGTTGTTCTAAAATCTGTGGATTACTGGAAGATCAGAACTAACACACCCAGAAGTCTATGCCTCTTAAACATCTAGGAAATGTAACTAATAGGGTAGATAAAGTAATCAGATCCAAGCTTTTAGCACCAGTTATTTTTCCAGTACTAATTCACCTTTACGATATGAATTACTGTAAGTTCTTCACTCTCATTCGATCCTTGTTTGTCCACAATTTCCAGTATGTTCTCTGTCGACCCACCCCCACTGTGAAGACAAAACAAAATTGTTCAAGTTGTCTGTCATTTCCTTCTCCGTCTCAGCCCTGCGTTTACTTTCACTGATCTCTTTCTTTTTATATATGTGTAAAAAATCTTAACAACAAGCTTGAAAATTGTAGAGCCAAACATTAAAACAATCTATTACTCATACACAATCAATGAGCAGAATTTTCACAACATTGGGGAATCATTCCATTGTTGTCAAAATGGCAGAAGAGGCCGATATCTGGGAATCCCAGCCCTGAATGCGACACCTACCATTCTGGCTGGTCGCATTTCATGCTGCGTAGTTCACAGAAGCAGCTACCGATTTAAATCAGCAGCTGCTTCCATCCATGTCTGATTATGGCGACCTAAGTCTGTGAATCACAATGTGCACGGGTTAGACCTGGCAGGAACAGGTCTAAACTCTCTGGGTTCCTTTGAAGAGACGGGGGGGGGGGGGGGGGGGGGGGCGGGGAGGTACCCTTTTGCAGAGGTAGGCTACGCTTTTGAAGGTGGTCCCTGGAAACCTTTGGGGGATATTATGTGTCCTTTAGGATTGTGAGGACATCAAGGCAGGGGTGGATCTACTATGAAACCTATGAAGCTTAAGCTTCAGGGCCCCTCAAGCGACTTTACAAGGCAGTCATAAATTAATTGGCAGGACTTCACTGACAGCAGATAAGTCAGTGCTGGATCCCAGGTTAAAAGGAAAGTGATTATTCGGCTGCAAAAATGCGATCAGGAAATGCTGAGGATCAAAATTCGCCTCCTCTTCCAAATGTAGATGTGTCTCGATGAAGACTGACACCCCGTGTAAGTGTTTGTGTTAATGCCAGTGTGTGTGTAATTGGGTATTCAAAGAGTGCTGATGTGGCCTGGCTCACGGGACTGCTCTACCCTCACTCACTGTTCACTTGGTCAGTTTCACTCGGGTCACATATTTTGCATCTGTGTATTGGAGGAATGAGAAAGAGCTGGCTCCAAACCTCAGCACAAACACTGGGGCCCTGCTTTGCAAGTTTTGAATTAGCCATAGTGGTGATACATTCTGTCCCAAGGCCCTTTCTCTGCCTTCTTCGAAACGCAAAGCTCACTTAGCCTGGGAACTCGCGGTGTGAATTCAGATGTCCTCTTTTGCCGGTTTGCTATTCCACTATCCCAGCCTTCATCTCAGTTTTTACCAGCAGAACTCGATCTGTTGCTGTGTAATTTGTACACAAGTGCGATGTGCTCTGTTAACACCCTGGTCCTGTGCTGTCAGCCCCAATATGCCTAGATATGTTTTTCAATGCACATATTTCATTTTGTTCTCCGACACTTGGGATGTTGTGAGTGTGTACGGTGGCCCATGCAGCCTCGGCTTTTGTTTCATGAGTTCTCAGGTTTGCAGTAACATATTGTGATTGCTGCACTTGACAATCAATGATAAACAGACAAAAGAAAAAAAACCTTTGCAGTCCTGTGCGTGAGACCAAACCACAATGTATCCGGTGAAACATTATACAGACAGGTCTCACTGTACCATGTTCATTATACAGTCAGAGATACAGGTCTCACTGTGCCAGAGTTCATTACAGAGTCAGAGATTCAGGTCTCACTGTATCAGTGTTTATAATATAGTCAAGCATACAGGTCTCACTGTGCCAATGTTCATTATAGAGTCAGACATACAGGTCTCACTGTGCCAGTGTTCATCATAGAGTCAGAGATACAGGTCCCACTGTATCAGTGTTCATTGTGCAGAGAGAGATACAGGTCTCACTATCAGAGTTCATAATACAGTCAGACATACAGGTCTCACTGTACCAATGTTCATTATAGAGTCAGAACTACAGGTCTCACTGTACCAATGTTCAGTCAGATATACAGGTCTCCCTGTACTAGTGTTCATTATACAGAGGGAGATACAGGTCTCACTGTATCAGTGTTCATTTTGCAGAGAAAGATACAGGTCTCACTGTACCAATGTTCATTATAGAGTCAGAGATACAGTTCTCACTGTACCAGTGTTCATTATAGAGTCAGTGATACAGGTTTCACAGCACCAATGTTCATTATAGACATGTATTTGAAGGTTATCTTCTGCTATCATCTTTACTTTCGTTTGTTAAAGAACTCAGAGAAAATTCAGCCAATAGGATTGCACACTATGAATCAGAAGCAAAAGGTTTGTGTGAAGATATCACCTCAAGTTATTCTGATGCTTCCAAACGCATTGTTACAAGGACATTTTCAGATGGAACAAGTGGTATTGCTTCTTTGAGAGGAGCTGACAAATTTAGGATAGAAGTTCTATATCAACTCGATGACTGCTTGATAATCCAGTCACGCAAGAGGATTGACCCATATGAGCAGATTGCGAAAAGGTTCAAGTTCCTCTCAGAATTGGTGAACAATTCTGAAATTGATGAGGACAGCATCAAACTTATAATATCGTATTACAAAGATGATATCGACCACAAATTAGTAAACGAGTGTTATCAGTTCAAAGAATATTTGCACCTTAGGAAATCCCAGAACACAGAAGAAAACATGCCATCTAAAATGCAATGCGCAGAAGTTCTTCAGCTTATTTGTGAGCAACACCTAATTGAAGTGTTCCCCAATATTACTACTGCGCTTAAGCTGTACTTGACAATGCCTATCACGAGCTGTGAAGCAGAAAGGAATTTTTCAAAGCTATCCTTTATAAAGAACAAATTTCAGTCTACCGTGACTGAAGAGCGCTTAAATTCTTTCTGCATATTGTCTCTAGAAAATGACATTGCAAGGAAGCTCTCATATGAGCTCTCTATATGTGAATATGTTGCTAGAAAAAAACAGAAAAAAGAGTATTTTGTAAAATGTGCTTCATGTAGTATGTATTCTCATAGATATCTAAAATAGAAGATTATATTGACTGTGGTCTTTATGTTTTATTTCATCATTCTATGATGCATCATGCATGTATATAACATTTCCCTAATTATCACCCCCATAACTCGAAAACTATAAGGCAAAGGACATTTTTATTCACACCAGTGACTTTGACGTGTGAGATAATCCAGTACAGCAATTTTAATCAAAATCTGAGATGTAGTGGTTAAATTTTTTTTAAGTTAGTGGTGATCTGTCGTGGAACAACCGCATTGAAGAAGATAACAATGGTTACCCAGACCTCGTTGCTGGTTGCGAAGGGGCCCCCATAACAGTTCAAGCTTCAGGGCCCCAAAAATGTAGGTCCGCCACTGCATCAAGGCGGATGGTAGGAACATACAGTGGGGGCAGGGCCATGAGGAATGCATTGATTCATCAAACCTTCAGCTGGGTATCCAAGGTATGGAGGACGACTCAATCCAATGTGAGGTACCCTCAATAATGATGCTTAGAGATTAAACTGTAAAGAAGGCTTTATTAGGCTAATAACTATGCTACAGATTTGGACGAGAGCTGACTGCTATACAGACCATGAGGCAGGCCTTTATGTATGGCTCCCAGATGGGCGGAGCCAGAGGCGGAGTCCCCAGGGTTCCAAGCCTGGTCTTAAAGGGGACATCACCTTACATGATGATAAGGCAGTAACCGTTCATCACATTCACCCCCTGTTTAAAAAGGAGTCCGGCGGGGGGTGAAATGCCATCATAGGTCCATCCATCTCGGCGGCCGGATCGTCCTCCTCGATCTCCTCAGTTCGGGCGGCGGTGCGGCGGGGCACGGACGTCCCGGTTGAGGGCACATCCGGGAGCACAGCGGTCGGAGCTTCGGTCCGGGTCGGGGCAGAGGAACTAGGCAGGGCCGGGGGTAGCGGAGCCGGCGCCGGCGGGGTGTGTAAGGGGGGGCGCACGGTAGGAGCTCACCAACGGGTGGTAGGGCCGGAAGGGGGTGTGTTGTAGGGGGCGACGGGTCCTGCAGGGGAGCGGCGCGGGAAGGGGCGTCTGTGGTGGAGGATCCAGCGGGCGCCAGATCCCGGAGGGAAACCGTATCTTGCCTGCCGTCGGAGTACTCCACGTAGGCGTAACTGGGGTTGGTGTGGAGCAGTCGGACCTTTTCAACTAGGGGGTCCATTTTATGGCTCCTCGCGTGCCTCCGGAGAAGAACAGGTCCCGGAGCCGTCAGCCAAGGTGGAAGCGAGACCCCGGAGGTAGACTTCCTGGGGAAGAGGAACAATCGCTCATGAGGGGTCTCATTTGTGGCCGTGCAGAGGAGTGACCTAATGGAGTGTAGGGCATCGGGTAGGACCTCCTGCCAGCGGGTGGTTGGGAGATTTCTCGACCGCAGGGCCAGAAGGACAGCCTTGCACACGATCGCGTTCTCCCTCTCCACCTGCCCGTTTCCCCGTGGGTTATAGCTGGTCGTTCTGCTCGAGGCGATGCCTTTGCTGAGCAGATACTGACGCAGTTCATCACTCATGAACGATGTACCCCGGTTGCTGTGGATATAAGCAGGGAAACCGAACAGGGTGAAGATGCTGTGCAGTGCCTTAATCACCGTGGCTGAGGTCATGTCGGTGCAGGGAATGGCGAATGGGAAACGTGAGAACTCATCAATCACGGTGAGGAAATAGGCATAACGGTTGGTGGACGGGAGGGGCCCCTTGAAGTCCACGCTCAGTCGCTCAAAGGGGCCCGAGGCCTTCACGAGCCGAACCTTGTCTGGCCGATAGAAGTGCGGTTTGCACTCCGCACAGACCTGGCAGCCCTGAACATGGCCTTGACCTCCTTGGTTGAGTAAGGTAGGTTGCGGGACATGATGAAATGGACGAGCCGGGTAACCCCCGGGTGGCAGAGGTCATTGTGGGTGGCTTGCAGGCGGTCCTCCTGCGCGTTGGCGCATATGCCGCGGGACAGGGCATCTGGGGGCTCGTTGAGCTCCCCTGGACGATACTTGATATCGTACGAGTAGGTGGAGAGTTCGATCCTCCACCTCAAAATTTTATCATTTTTTATTTTGCCCCGTTGCGTGTTATCGAACATATAGGCGACCGACCGTTGGTCGGTGACGAGGGGAAACCTCCTACCGGCGAGGTAATGTCTCCAGCACCGCACAGCCTCCACAATGGCTTGTGCCTCCTTTTCGACTGCAGAGTGTTGAATCTCGGAGGCGGTGAGGGTTCGGGAGAAGAACGCTACTGGTCTGCCTCCTTGATTGAGGGTAGCAGCCAGGGCGATGTCTGATGCATCGCTCTCTACCTGGAAAGGGATGGTTTCGTCCACCGCGTGCATGGCGGCCTTGATGATGTCGGCCTTGATGCGGTTGAAGGCCGATTGAGCCTCAGCCGAGAGGGGAAAAGTGGTGGTCTTTAGGAGTGGGCGGGCTTTGTCCGCATACTTGGGGACCCACTGGGCGTAATAGGAGAAAAGCCCCAAGCACCGTTTGAGGGCCTTGAGGCTGCGGGGGAGAGGGAGTTCCTTAAGGGGGCGCATGCGGTCGGGGTCGGGACCTAGGACCCCGTCTTCCACGACATAGCCGAGGATGGCCAGCCGGGGTGGTGTGGAAAACGCATTTGCCCTCGTTATAGGTCAGGTTAAGGGCTCGGGCAGTCTGGAGGAACTTTTTGAGGTTAGCGTCATGGTCCTGCTGATCATGGCCGCAGATGGTGACATTGTCCAAGTACGGGTATGTAGCCCGCAAACCGTACTGGTCCACCATTTGGTCCATCGCCCTTTGAAAGACGGAGACCCCATTTGTGACACCAAAGGGGACCCTGAGGAAGTGGAAGAGCCGGCCGGCTGCTTCGAAGGCAGTATAGAGGCGGTCTTTTGGTCGGATGGGGAGCTGGTGGTAGGCAGATTTGAGGTCGACCGTGGAAAAGACTCGGTATTGGGCGATCCGATTTACCATTTCCGCGATGCGAGGCAGGGGGTACGCATCAAGCTGCGTGAATCGTTTTATGGTCTGGCTATAATCCACGACCATCCGTTTCTTCTCCCCGGACCGGACTACCACCACTTGCGCTCTCCAAGGGCTGTTGCTAGCCTCGATGACCCCCTCTCCCAGTAAACGCTGGACCTCTGACTTGATAAAAGCCATATCTTGGGCACTGTAGCGCCGGCTCCTGGTGGCGACGGGCTTACAGTCGGGAGTGAGGTTAGCGAATAGCGAAGGGGGTGCGACTTTCAGTGTCGCAAGGCAGCACACCGTGAGGGGGGGCAAGGGTCCGCCGAACTTCAGTGTCAGGCTTCGGTGGCTGCACTGGAAATCCAGTCCGAGCAGCAGGGGGGCACAGAGGTGAGGGAGGATATAAAATTTGAAACGGGTGTATTTGGCACCCTGGATCGAGAGATCCGCAATACAGTACCCCGTGAGTTGTACCGAGTGGGACCCAGATGCGAGGGCTATGGTTTGGGATGTGGGATGGGTGCGTAGGGAGCAGCGCCTTACCGTTTCAGGGTGGATAAAGCTCTCCGTGCTCCCGGAGTCGAAGAGGCATGCAGTGTCGTGCCCGTTGACCTAGACCTGCATCATGGAGTTCTGCAGGTGTTTTGGCCGGGTTTGATCGAGGGTGATCGCACCCAGTCGCGGGTAGTCGGAGTCGTAAAATGGCCGCTGCCGTTGGTCGCACATGTCGGGTCGAGAACATGGCCGCCGACCAGATGGCCACTCCCATGATTCGCACGAGGCTGATGACGCGTCAGAAGAGGGCGTGTCGGGTCGGTGCGCAGCAGCATTGCGAGGCCTGCAGGCCTGAGAGCCTGATTTTCGGGCCGGCTGTTCTTTGTTTTCCTGGCCCCTGGGTCTGGCCAGGCAGACCCTTGCAAAGTGCCCTTTCTTCCCGCAGTCGCTGCAGATCGCGGAGCGGGCTGGGCAGCGTGGGCGTGGGTGCTGGCCCTGCCCGCAGAAGTAGCAAGGTGTGCCCCCATGGTGAGCGGGTCGCTGCGTGGCGCAGGCCTGTAATACGGGCGAGTTTGAGGAAATCCGGGGGGGCTGGCAGAGTCCGCGGGGTACGTACCCAAGTTATGTCGGGCCACCTCCAACGAGGAGGCGAGCGTTAGCGTCTCCTGGAGGTCTTTTGCCCCGTTTTCGAGCAGTCGCTGCCGGATGTAGGTCGAGCGGATGCCGGACACGAAAGAATCTCTGATGTGCAGCTTCATATGGACTTCCCCTGTCACATCCTGATGGTCACAGTCCCTGGCCAGCGCGGTGAGTTTCTCAACAAACTCGTCGAGCGATTCCCCCGAGCGCTGCCGGCAGGTAGAGAGCAGATGCCGGGCGTGCACCTCATTGACGGGTTTGACAAACCGCTTGCGGAGCAACTCAATCGCTTCCTCATAAATCGTCGCCTTTTCGAGCGTGGCAGAGATTCTGTGACTCACCCGGGCGTGGAGTAGACGCAGCTTGCGTGGCCCCAGGATGGGAGTCTCTGAGGAGTCCAGGTAGGCCTCGAAGCACCGCAGCCAGTATTTAAAAATTTCCTTTGCCTCCGGCGTTCGTGCTTCCAGATTGAGCTTCTCTGGTTTTAGGCCTGCGTCCATCCTGAATCTAGTTTAGCCTAATAAATTGAGGTACCCTCAATAATGATGCTTAGAGATTAAACTGTAAAGAAGGCTTTATTAGGCTAATAACTATGCTACAGATTTGGACGAGAGCTGACTGCTATACATACCATGAGGCAGGCCTTTATGTATGGCTCCCAGATAGGCGGAGCCAGAGGCGGAGTCCCCAGGGTTCCAAGCCTGGTCTTAAAGGGGACATCACCTTACATGATGATAAGGCAGTAACCATTCATCACACAATGGCAATGTGTCACTCACAATGAAACAGTTTCTTCAGAGCCCAATCCAGAAATCCTGCACCACACAAAGCCCTCCGCTTACAAGCTTGAACAACATCTTGCCAACGTTCAAAGCTCATGTACTCAGCCCATTGAATTGAGGAGCATATTTATGTGACTTCATATAAAGATAAGACCAACACACAAATATTCCAAACCTAACAGAAAATTATCAGTAATGAATGCAAATAATGTCACCGAGACACGTTCCTGCTGTGCTTTAGGTGTCTTAAACGCACACCTGTGGGTGCTGCATCTTGGTGCCCCACTCCCACCTTACTGCCAGTGGCATTGGAGACAACCTGCTGACTTGACTGTCCTGGGCAGCACGGTAGCACTGTGGTTAGCACTTTTGCTTCACAGCGCCAGGTTCCCAGGTTCAATTCCCGGCTTGGGTCACTGTTTGTGCGGAGTCTGCACATTCTCCCCGTGTCTGCGTGGGTTTCCTCCGGGTGCTCCGGTTTCCTCCTACAAGTCCCGAAAGACCGACTGTTAGATAACTTGGATATTCTGAATTCTCCCTCAGTGTACCCGAACAGGTGCCGGAATGTGGAGACTCGGGGCTTTTCACAGTAACTTCATTGCAGTGTTAATGTAAACCTACTTGTGACAATAAAGATTATTGTTATTCGTGGCTGTGGTGACCTAGGGTGTCCTCTGGCCACTGGTGCCTGAGTTGGCACTGGCTGGCATTCATGGACAGGCACCTCTGGAGGTCACAGCCAGTGTGCTGGCTTGTAGGTCTCAGCGCGATCCCTGGGACCCTGAGGATTTCCTTGAAGCCTCCTCTCCATGAGAGTAGTGGTTGAGTCTGTGCACTCGGAGTTCAGGGTCAGTGCAGCACTCATGATTTGCATGGACCTCTCAATGATGGACACCTTGGCATACGGACCCTCGTGGATCTCTGACACACCTCCCTGGACATCCCGCTGGATATAAGGCACCTGCCACCTGATGGAAATCTCCAAAGACTTAACATCAGCCTCTGACTCAACATAGTCCTGGTCTGCAGCAGTGCTCCCACTGTTGGTGCCTCGGAACCTCTCTGCCTCTCTAACCGCCTCACTCAAATGTGGTGTCCATCATCACTGTGCACTGTCCATGGAGGGGACAACCTAATTCCCACCAATGTGTGAGCATCTGTACTGGTATCTGCTTCTGAGAGACAGCATGATGTAGGTGCAGGAGCAATGTCTGACGGGGGTTCCTCGGGGTCGCCTGCGGCTGCTGTGGTTGGTTCATTTATGGAAGGAAAGCACAGCATTAGTGAATTCAATCATCATCGTCACTACACATGCCAGGTGGCTGCAGAGACAATGGAGAGACGCTGCATGGTGACATCTGCATTGGCGTTTCAGTGGGCACTCTGGCTGGGACAGCTCACGTTCTGATAATAGAGGCCCATGAACTCTCCCATACCCATGGTACACACAGCTGGGGCCGACACACTTACCTTCCTCCCAGACCCCCATCTCGCCAGGACCGGAGAAGCAAGCGGGGCAATCCAATTCCAGGGCATCACTCTTGCTCCTCATCAACACCAGCAGATTGGGGACTCCCTCGCCAGTTCAGCTGTGCTCCACATTATTCAGACTTGTCTTCTCTTGGCAGGGGGCTCATTCTGGTGCCATATTCCTTGAGCACCATTCCAGACGCTCCTTTCACCATATAGATATTTAGCAGGCCATTTCATAGTTGAGGTGCACTTGCCCCCGTCAATGCACTGTGTCCTACTGTGCTGGCAGTGCAGCCTTGGCAGGGCAGATATTTGTGCCAGTTGGCATACACACTCTGATCCTTGAGGGCCAAGGAAATGAACACTCAGCTACACTTCCCAACACAGGTCCATGCCATTTCCGCACTCATCCTTGCCGACCACAGAAGGTCGTTGAACCACTGTGGCACTGAAACCAGGTGCACCATGTGTACATTGAGCCCACTGACCGGCAGCCAATTCGGTCCAGGCCTTCTTTGTCAGGGAGAGTAGTCTTCGTTTACCATCCCATGGCATCAGAATGTTGCAACTGGCACTGACCTCCTGCATCTTGACAGAACGGGTGTTTTGTGAAATGGGAAGCAACCCATTAGTCCACCCATCTTTTCCTCCCATCTTCCATGACTTCCATGATATTCCTGGAAAGTAATCACCATCTACACAGCTCCCGCACAGAGAGCAATCTTCAGTCACACAGCACCCTCAGCCTCCCACAATACAGCTGGCAGGTTTTAGTGGGCTGTCTCCTCTACATTTCAACCCACTCCCACCAGATCCGAATTGGACCCGGCGCCTGACGCGTTTCCGCCCCCGCCTGCACAGAAACCCAACTGGCAGAGGCGCTTCATACTGGTCGAGCCTCAATTTGCCACTCAGTATAATATCGCGTTAACAGCACGATCTCAGGCGAGAGCAGGGTTCACATCCTCCAGAAACTTTAGAGAAACTCAATCCTTGTATTTCCAGGTCCATCAGGGTTTAATGAGATACAAAGGAGAGATTGCAATGTAGTCATTGTGTTGCCTTCAATTTGTTTCAGTTAGGTAAAAGGGTAGAGGAATGACAGATCAGTGGGTTTGCCAAGTGCCATACAAAGTGCACTGTTTAAGTGATCTGTACATATTTTAGCATGTTTGGATTCTTGCCAAAAACAGATGCAGTGAGATAAACAAACACTGCCAGTTTTGTGGCAAAATGAACAAAAATGACAAGATTGTGTAATCAATACTGATCATAATGGCAAAGCCAGGAACAAAGAAATAATGGGGGCGATTCTCCGATATTGAGGCCAAGTGTTCGCGCCATCATGAACGCCGTCGTGTTTCACAACGGCGCAAACAGGGCCCGGGCACGACCTATTCTGGCCCCCATAGGGGCCAGCACAGCGCTGGAGCGATTCACGCAGTTGGGCAGCGCCATCCTGCGCATGCGTGGGGAACGTCTTACGCACGCTGGCCCCTCACCAACATGGAGCCGGTTTTCTGGGGCCGCGCACGGAAGGAGATAGGCCCGGGGGGGGGGGGGGGGGGGGGGAGGCCGGCCCACCGATCGCGGGCCAGACCCCATCGGAGGCCACCCTGGTGAAGGATCCCCTCTACACCCCCCCCCCCCCCTCGCCGGTTCTCTGAGCGGCCCGGTGCGATTCGCATGCCGCTGGTTTCCGGGGGGTGGGAGAATCGCGTGCGGGGGTCAGGGCAGCATGGCGCGATTCGCGCGGCGCCCCGGTGATTCTCCCACCCGGCGTGGGGGGGGTGGGGGGGGGGGGGAGAATAGAGCCCAGTGCCTTTAGTCTTCAGGATTGTAATTTTTCCAGCTTCGGGTTTTATATTTGGGTGTGCAATGTTATTAGGTTAATTCTACAATGGCTACACAGAAGCAAGAAACTATGCTACAGCAATCAGCTGAATCATTCATCTATTTGTTCTCTGAGTTAACAGAGAATGAAAAATCCAAGATAGGACAAGATCACCTGGACCATTGTTTTCCATTTATAATTCTTTCATTGATTTATGGTGACCAGATATATCTCAATCTATTTTTATTCAAAGACACAAAGGAATCTTCTTGAATAAACGCATGTATTTTGCTGATTCATATTCTATAATTCTGTGCAACTTTCCATCAAAACCACACATACTTGTTTATGATTTGTTTTTATTGATTAATTCACATGATATGGTTGCCATTGGCTGTTGCTCATTGTCCTTGAAAATATTGTCATAGTTTGAATTCGGGAGTTGTAGCAACTTAGTGATGATGAGGAAACAGTGATATATGGCCAAATTGGCATGTTTGTGGCCTGGAGAGAAACCTTTGAGGTGGTGCTGGCCCCTTATATCTTTGTCCTTCAAGGTGGTAGAGGTTATAGATTTGAGAGGTTCAGCCAAAGAAGTCTTGGTGATGAGCTGCAGTCATAGCATGTTGGTTAATGGAGGGATTGGATGCTCGAGGTAGTGGATGGGATGCCAATGAACCACTCTATATTAATTATCTTGAATAAGGTAGGATAAGCTTCTTGAGTATTGTTGCAGCTGCGCCCATCCAGGCAAGTGGAAAACATTTCATTGCATGCCTCACTTACACAAAGGGTAAGAGGTTGTTGTATATGGTGCCCCTGCAGGATCGGACAATGCTGGAAGTTAGGTGGCATCAGAGATCTGTCACATTGGCCCACCAAAATGGCTCCTGCAGAATTTGAAGATCTATATGCTGTGTAAGTCTGTGTCCACAACTACAGAGAGTCTTTATGTGGCTCTTATTGGCTTTGACCCAACCTCATTGTTGCAGATGAATTATGATTTGCTACTTAATTTGGTATTAGTTCCAGCACACCCAATCAAGAATGTACATTGAGTAAATTTGGATGTTGGTTAGAATGCATTAAGAAAGGACAGAAAAATTAAATAAAGAAAGTGCTGGGAATACTCAACAGGTCAGGCACTGGGCAGGGTTCTTCGGCCTTCCAACCGCATGTTTCTCGGCGGCGGACGGCAGCATGCCATTTGCTGCCAGTGGGATTCTCTGCTCCAGTTGCTGTCAATGGGAATTCCCATTGTGGTGGGGGGCCCTTTACAGTGAGCTGGGGGTTGCGTTATGGGCTCGAGAGACCAAGATGCCATTTAAAAATGGCGTCCCGATCTCTTCCTTCACTCAGGAACTTCGGCATTTTAACGAGTCACATTAGATAGCGTTGGGAAACATGTGGCTAATCACACTCGCTATGGGACATAGTTCCCATTTGGTCAAATCCACCCGAAATATTTTAAGAAGTTTTCTGCTCTTTACATCTGCCTTGGTGGTGTTGTATACTGTGCTATTTAATGACTAGAATAAAGTAATACAAAGGACCACAAGAAAGAATTTAAAGCAATTAAAATTGTTTTCATGCCATAAAAATGTCTTGATGATCTGCATGTGTTGTCTCAAATTAGCATTCAAGGTATGTTTCAGCCTCGATCAGCACAATGCAACATTTCTCAAGTATCACTTGCCCTGCAGGGTACACTCCGAACATTTTTTTAAAATTGAATTGTGTATCAAAAGAAATCAAAAGAGATCACTGTGGTTCTTGTAATCAATCATCGGGCTGTGCACATGACAGGCAATATATTTTCCACTTGTCTTAGGATTCCTCGAGCCAAGGTTAGCTATCAGGCCTCGCAAAATTGAACAGGGCGTTTATTTTCACTCTTGGTTGTTGTACGGGTTTAACCTGAAAAATAATTATCAGCGTGGCAAATGGTTTGACTTGGACACTTATAGGGAACTCTCTCTACATTTTGAAAGGTTCACAAAATGGTTGAAGTGACTGAGTGCATGGATCCCTCGCAGCGGAGCCCAGACTCCAGAACCTCGAGCCTGTGACTTGAGCGTGCCAGGCTGCTGTTAATTTCTTTCACCTTGGTTAACCATTGATTTGTGTTTTTCTCCTACGAAGCTGTGCTGATGGCTGCCTCAATTGTTGTCTCCTCCCGACTGAAGGGCAGAGTGGAAACAACACACAGCAGGCAGAAATAAAAATAATTTTTTTGTAAATAGGTTTTTATAAATGTATTTCCAGCAAACAGACATTCTGTACTCCAAGGGGAGGACATTATATCAAGTGGTTAAGGAAAGCAAAGTATTTTAATTGAATTCTTCATCAGGGAGCCTGCTCATTTATTTTTATTCATTCATGGGATTCACAGACCTCTCTGGTTGCACTAGAGCTTATTGCCCATCCCTAATTGCCCTTAATCGGAGTGGCTTGCAAGGCCATTTCAGGGGTCATTTTAAGTGTCAACCTGAGGATCTGGAGTAACACGTAGGCCAGATCTGGTAAGGGTGGCTGATTTCCTTCCTGAAAGGACTTTAATGAACCAGATAGGTTTTTACGACAATCAAGAATGGTTTCACTGTCCAGAGATTTATCCTGGGCCTCTGGATTTCCAGTCCAG
Organism: Scyliorhinus torazame; assembly: GCF_047496885.1. Classification (NCBI taxonomy): domain Eukaryota; kingdom Metazoa; phylum Chordata; class Chondrichthyes; order Carcharhiniformes; family Scyliorhinidae; genus Scyliorhinus; species Scyliorhinus torazame. The sequence goes on along the minus strand of NC_092720.1, from coordinate 92,316,828 downwards.
TGACAGTACCAGTACCATCACCGCCCCTCACTGGGATGCTGATATGATCTGGTACAGTACTGGTTTTATGCCCAGCCTGATTTTACTCTGCATTGACTTCCAAGGAGAGTTAATTCGGGTGAGGTATTAAATCAACATTTTACCCATACTCGTGGGTTTCCCAGCTGGGGAGTCAGGTTACAATGACCTCCATTGTGTATGTTCACATCAGAAATTTCAGGGCGGTATTTTTATTTTTGGGTTAATGTCCAAGGCAAACTGTTTAATTTCTAAGGGAAAAGGTAGAAGCTGATGAAGAGGTGAAGGTCAGACTGAAGGTGTTGAAAAAGCTACGGCGTTAGTTCCAGATGGATTGCAGTCCAGATAATTTACTAAACAAATTGACAATGTTCCAGTTGCTTTCTTTTTTAAATAAATGTTTTATTGGATTTTTGAACATAGTATACTTACAGTTATGTACACAGATTAAAATATATATATATAGAAGAGAGAAAAAAATAAAATAAACTGGTAAGATATTGTGCTCAACACAGCAACTCTGTACAGTTAGCAATATTACATTAAACAAATAAGTAGGCACCAGTTTGTGGGGGGGGGGGGGGGGGGGTGGGGGGGGGGGACTGGGGAAGTACATATACATTTGGGGTGCCAGAGAAAACAGTAGTTATGTCCAATACAGAGAGGGCAATACGAGAATGCATCTGGTGTAGGTGTTGTACTTGCTTCTCCCGAACGGTTTTCGCTGCCCGTTGTCGTTGCGCGTTCACCCTCCGCTTCGGCATTCGTCCCGTCTTTTGCCCGTATTTTCCTGGCTCTCTGTTACTGTATTTGCCAAGTTGTTGTTGTTTCCTGTGCTCTCCTTCCGGCTATCATTCCCTCACCTTTCCCCACCCCCCCCCCTCTGGTTCCCCTCTATTGTTCCCTGTCTCCACCCTCTTCCCCCCCTGCCCTCCCCCCCCCCCCCCGCCTTCTGCACCCTTTCCCCTCCTCCCTTCTCTTGTGGTTCGCCTTTCTTTTCTTTTAGGTTTAGCTGTCTCCCCCCCCCCCCCACACTTCCTGCCCCCCCCCCCCCCCCCGGGTCTATCCCTCCCTCTCACGCTGTGGCTACTTTCCAGTTGCTTTCTTAAGGGAATTGTGGATAAAGGGGCATGTGTCTGAACATTGGGGAGATAGAAGCATGATTCCAACCTGTCCAAAGAAGAAAAGAACGACAGGTCAGACAGGCTGACATCCGTGTTAAGGAAAATACTGGAAAGATCATTTTGTCCCTTTTTATGGATTGGCATTATCATGAGTAACGTTTATAGGGCACTCCTGAACTCCTACAGGAACTTCAGCAGAACATTAGTTGTTAACGCGATCTCTCCAGGACCAGAATTTTATGTTGCTCAATGGGTGCGCATCCGACATGGGAGCATATAAAACTGCGCAAGAAGACGATGGGCACGTGTCCCGACAGCATCGTGTCCTCGTGCAATATTATAGTCAGTGGGCGCGGGCACATGTTACAAGGGTACCCGCCGACAATCAAGACGGCGATTGAAATGAATTAAGCAGGAATTCACTGTTATTTTACGTGGCCCTCTGCCTTTACGGTTGGTCGTTGGCCAAATTGGCAAGGCAGCCTTTACGTTTGAGCTGCAACCTCAATCCAGGGCAGGATGAAAGTCAGGCTCAAATAAAATAAACAAATTTGGCTGGAGACTGAGGTCTCTGTACGATTGTGCTGCCTAGACACTTGCAGCACAGTTTTTCCACAGGTATTTCGTTGTTAACAGGTCAGCAGCTCCCTCAGACAGCTCCACAGCGGTTGTTGCCCTGAGGGAGCACATTGGAAGAACCAGCCCGCACACTCCCATTTCTCTGTGCCCACCCTTCTCTTGCCCTCCCCGGCAGGGCTGGATGGTCATTAATTGGCCAGCCAGTTAATATCACATTACGCTGCATAAATCACATTGGGGCAGCACGGTAGCATTGTGGATAGCACAATTGCTTCACAGCTCCAGGGTCCCAGGTTCGATTCCGGCTTGGGTCACTGTCTGTGCGGAGTCTGTACATCCTCCCCGTGTGTGCGTGGGTTTCCTCCGGGTGATCCGGTTTCCTCCCACAGTCCAAAGATGTGCAGGTTAGGTGGATTGGCCGTGATAAATTGCCCTCAGTGTCCAAAATTGACCTTAGTGTTGGGTGGGGTTGCTGGGTTATGGGGATAGGGTGGAGGTGTTGACCTTGGGTAGGGTGCTCGTTCCAAGAGCCGGTGCGGACTCGATGGGCCGAATGGCCTCCTTCTGCACTGTAAATTCTATAACAACACAATCTTGGGCAGGAACTGGTTTCACATCCGTGTATGCCCCCGCCGACTTCATCAAACCTTCATCAAACCTTCACCCAAACAGATAGTTCAGGCCCCGGTTCCTATCGATTCTCTACTGAAATTATGGCAGCAAATTCAGGAATCTCTGAGGAAATTCTATGCCTATGGTCTCTTTTCTCCAGCCCTCAGACACAATCCCCAATTCTAAGGATTGCTTAAAGATACCAACTAGAAATTGTCCAATTTCAGTATTGACCCCTCCAATGGACGTGTTAACTTTGTCTTATAGTAGTTCAGGAGATTTTGAAGAGGTAACAAGCCTTGTGATGGAATGAAATGAGTGAATGTTATTTACTCATGTTTCAGCCGAACATCTGGCACAGTGTCACATCGTAGAACAATCCATCAGTTTTGAAGGCAGAGAATGGATGGAATGTTTCTGATGGAAGATTGCTTGAAGTAAGGGGAAAGGTGCTTGTTTCTGGACCTGGTGCTTACAGTGTGCAGAAGTAGCTTGGAAGTGTAGACCTGAGCAGAACTCTCTCGCTTTGCAAATTATACCAAACTGAGACACAGAAAAGCAGGAACAGGCTAATTAAACATAGAAAGACCTGGAAAGGTTCAAAAGCTGGGTTGATGAGTGGCAGGTGGAAATTGATGTGGCAAAATGTCAAGATTGGCATTTCCAAGGAAGGTAGAGGGGCTGGCTTTATCAGTTATTTTGTCAGTGAGCCAGAAACGTCCTTGATGAAGGATGTGGATTCCCTGATCCTGCAGCTATGTCCGCAGGATCGGTCTGGTCGGATGACAGAAAGTCGGCGCCATTCCTGCACCGGTGGTGTTCTAACAGCCATGCAGCATCGGCTTTACCTGCGGATACGGTCGGAGAATGGGCGGGTCCCTTGCTGCGCATGCGCACGCCGATGGCCTGCGGCAGCCAGGCCGTGCAACATGGAGCCGAACGTGTGTCGACCCGGCCTGCCAGAAACTTCCCCCCAGTAACCAGCATCCCCACTCCCGGACGACCCCCACCAGTGCCTCCAGCCCCCGCCAAAGCCCCCCTGCCCACGGAACGGCTCCGCCCCGACTGTGGCGGCCTCCGCAGTCATCAAGCGAGATTTCCGAACGGTGTGAGCACACGTGTCCCACGCCATCAGGGACTTGGGGAGCATCAGGGGAGGGCCTTGTGATAGGAGGATGAGAGGATTCCAGGTATATGGGGCTGGATTCTCTGATCCCTGACGCCGAAATCGGTTTCAGCGACGGAGCTGAAAATCCCCGATGACGCCGAAATCGGGGGCGGCACCGTTTTCGCGATGCCCTACCCCCTGAAAAGTGGAGTACTCAGAGAGTACGCTGCACGCCGTATCCACGGCCTCCAAACGTTGGCTGAGGCCCGCCTTGCGATGCTCCGTAACTGACTGGCCGAGTTCCCGACGGCGTGGGTCTCTCATGGTCTCAACCGGCGGGAACTCTGCATGGCGGCTGCAGACTCAGTCCAGCACCGCCGCAGTCGGGGGAGGGCCGTTCCGCGGGCAAGGGGGGGGAACATATTCTGGGCTGGGGACACTGTGGCGGGGCGGCCCGGGGCGCGCAAGCCAGCCAAAGGGGGGGACTATTTCGTGGGCCGTGTCTGTGAGCGGCATCTGCCATGAAGCACCGCTGCCGTGCGCATGGACCCGGAAACTCTCCAGGCCGAATCGGCAGCTAGAGCTAGGAGCTCTACGCTGCCAGGCTGCTAGCCCCCGCCGGAACAGGGGACTTAGTCTCCAGATCGGAAAATCCAGCCCATGATATTCCTCAAATCTGGCACTTTCCAGATGGACTGCGGTAATCATTTCAGCTGCTGTATAATCACTATATTATTGTGTTTGTTCATGTTCCTATGATTCAGAATAGGGGCCGGGATTCTCCAAGCCCCCGCGCTGCAATCTCGGCCAACGCAGGGGCGGAGAATGGGGCGTCGGACCCGCGGCGCCTTCACATAATTCTCCGGCGCGCGTGTGTTCGCGTGGTGCCGGTCAGTATTCGTTGGAAGAGGTCCCCGCAGCAAATCTCCGCGGTCGACCAGACGAGTTCCCGCCACCGTGGTCCTCGTATGGTTCCACCCAGCGGGAGCTCGGCATCGTGGCTGCGGTGGCCATCCTGGTGGGGGCTGGGGGGATCAGTCTCTGGGGGGGGGCCTCCAAGACGGGCAGGCCCGTGATCGAGGGCCACTGATCGACGGGCGATCTGGGGCGATTTTCTTCCGCGAGGGCAAGGGCAATGTCGTGCGCACCCGCGGCTGGAAGTGCAGGGCCCCGCATCGGCAGCAGGAGCTGGGCGACGCATGCTGGGGCCCTGTAAGACCCCTTAAAGTCAGAGAATCACTCCATATTTTAGAAAAATGTCCGGAGTGATTCGCGCCCATTTTCTGGCGGGCGTGGGGACATAACCCCATAATTGGAGAATCCCAGCCACGGACTTTTACCCTCAACTTAGTGTCATAGCAAGAAACTTTAGTTAACCCAATTCTTGTTTCTGCGTCGCAGGATATTGAAATCTGTTTGCTTTCTTGTGAATAAAGAGGTAACACTCCAAGTTTGCTCCTTTGCTTTTAGGCTGATCTACTCTCCTTTTTCAGACATCAGCCTGCCGTTATATATCACAAGAATATTGTTCCTTTCCACTGCTTCGTGGTGATATAACTGGTTTAATATATGCATAATTTATAAAGACCTCTATAAATCATGGTTTACAGCCACCTGGGATTTTGCTTAAATGTGCATGAGAGCCTAGTTCCTTTTAAATATTCAGAATTCATATAGAAAGTGGTTGTAAAATAGATTATTCTAGTCCTCGAACAGTCGAAAAGAGAATCAACCCAGCTTTGTCTTGTCCATTATAATTTAATCTTCAAAATTTGAGTAAAAAATTGCCTTCATATATTCCAGATTAATAAGGGCTGAAAGACCCTTTCAGTTGTGTTCCAGCTCACAGAACCAGAGTGCATGGTTTGCAAAATAAAAATTGCTTTTCACTGGTCGTAATTCAAATTTAAGGCACCATTATATTCTATAACTCTACTGGTATTTTTAAATCCGTTCATAATGTACACATCGCATTGATTTTGAAAAGTACTTGTTCTTGAATTTCTGAGAAAGTAAAGATATTTGTCCACGGGATTTGCCGGTTCTGACCATCCGTCCTTCATCTAAGTTTGCGAATAGAAAACAAATTGCCCCTCTGGTGAAATTACATTTCAAGCAATGAAAACGATAAGCTGGATGCAGCCCCATGACTTCTGCTGAGCAGAAATCCATGATCTTAAATTCAAACTGTGGTAGTCACCACTGTTGTTTTTATCACATACGGAATGTAATCCGGTAAGACTCCTGTACTATAGGAACGGGGATAGATCCCTGCCTGCTGGCTCCGCCCAGTAGGCGGAGTATAAATGTGTGTGCTCACCGAGCTGCAGCCATTCCGGCAGCAGCTGCAGGAGGCTACACATCTCTGCTTAATAAAGACTTGATTACTCTCTACTCTCGTCTCGTCGTAATTGATAGTGCATCAATTTATTAAGCAGAGATTTTACAACGATGGACATCCGCATCGCCGGATCGCCTGCAGCTGCACCCTCAAGCAGACAACGCCAAGTCGGCCTTCGCACATTGGCTAGCTTGCTTTGAAGCCTACATCGGATCTGCGACAGAACCACCCTCAGAGGCATAGAAGCTCCAGATCCTGGATACGCGGCTGAGCACCGATATCTTTCCCTTCATCCGGGACGCGCCGAGGCCATGGCGCTACTGAAAGAGAACTACACTCAGCGCACAAGTGGACTGACTCCGGACCTTACACAATGCTCTCTGTCAGCCAGGGGTCACCCGGTTCCTTCACTTCATAAAGGCCCGCAATCTGCCCTATCCATTGAGGAGGTCAAGGCTATCACCAGAGACTGCCAGGTCTGCACGGAGTGCAAACCGCACTTCTACCGGCCAGACCGCGCGCCTCTAGTGAAGGCCTTCCGCCCCTTTGAATGCCTCAGCGTGGATTTCAAAGGGCCCCTCCCCTCCACCGACCGAAACATGTACTTCTTTGACGTGGTTGACGAATACTCCAGATTCCCCTTCGCCGTCCCATGCCCCGATATGACGTCTGCCACCGTCATCAAAGCCCTCAACACCATCTTTGCCCTGTTCGGTTTCCCCGCCTACATTCATGTAAATAAACTAGCACAAAAAATGTTTGGGAAACCGGTGAGTCAAAAGGGAAGCCAGTGTAAAAGAAAGAATTCAGTTTCCATTACATGCAGCAAAATCTTAAAATTACCATATGAAAACTGCCTCAATGATTTGTATGCGATGAGTGTAGGAATATTGTATCTTATGTATTTGACGCAGTAAGGGTTAAAAGCCTGTTCTTAAAAATCCTGATTTGCAAGAGAGCTCGGCGTTTTGAGGACCAGAGATGTAATTTAAGCATTTAAAAAATTTACACTAATGGATTTTTGCTTCTATTAATAGGGTCCCTGTGGAGTAGTTAATTAAACACATTGGACTGGATTCTCTGCCGCCCATGCACCTGTAGGTGAGTCCCTGATGCGGCAAAGAATTGGACATTTAAAAAATTGGGACCAGGGTTCGCGCCCATACTCCACCATCCACTCAGCGGGCCTGGTACCAGAGTCTCCAGGCCTTTGTGAGAATCATGTAGACAGGATCATGTAGACCGGTATCACCAAATGTGAACCTGGCGTGATAATCCTCGCGGTAGCCCAAGGGGGTAACTCCTTCAGGGGGTTGCCCCCAAAATCCATCCAAGCGCCAATCTCCCCCCCCCCACCTCCACCATTCATGACCTGTCTGCCCCTCCCCTACCAGACCCCCCCCGCCCCCCGGGCCCCCCTCCCCTCAGACATCCCTAAAATGAGAGAACCCGCCCCAGGGTCCCGCTGACTCATAAACCCCCCCACCTCCCAAGGGACCACCTAACTAAAGGGACTTCCCACAGGGATCCCCTAACTACAGGGACTCCACAGAATCCCCACCCAGAAAAGAGTCCATTGTTTGCAAGCTAGGGAGGAATCCAGTTAGAGGCAGTGAAATGAATTAAAGCTATAACACTTACCTGGAAGGGCAACAGCTGTGACCTGTGTTTAAACCCCTCAGATCCATTAGCTACAAGCCAATCAAACATTTATGATAGTGGCTATGATTGACAGCTTCCACAAACCAGCTGTGAGCCTTGCTTCATTGATCCTCTTCATGCATGAGTAAGTCTAAGTGCTACAACCATGATGTTTACAAACATCAACCACATCAAGAGGATTAAATGCATTCCAAGCACTACCTTCATGCTTGAGTAATTTTGAAGCGCAAAGGTGGAAATTGACTGCAATTAACTCTCTAGTTACGGAGTCTCTGTGGGGGGTCCCTGTGGGAGGTGGGCCTCATGTTCGGGGTCTCTGTGGGAAATCTCTCTACTTGCCGCCAGGGGGGACACCGAGTCGTATCACCCTGTACTTGGGGCAAGGGGGGAACACCCAGTAGATCCGGCGGTGGGGAGCTGCTTTGAGATGCAGTTGGGGAGGGGCAGATTTGTAGAGTGGGGTGGGTGGGGGCTGATTTGTAGTGGGGGGGGGGGGGGGGGCAGCCGTGGCACTTGCATGCATATATTTCCATGATCAAGGATACTGAATTGCTCTGTGATTTGCCCTCGCAGCGGAAGCGCAAATCAGGTGCAATTCAGCTCTGGCAAGAGAACATGGTCACCCAAACTCACCCATTGTGTTCAGTTTAGTGAGATGATGTAGTTAATGGGAGGTGCCAGGTGTTCAAGTAGTCAGGGGTTGAGGTTCCATTTTAGTTTGTGACTGGAAGGCACGCTGAGAAGGTTTACTGAAGAAGTACAGCAAGAGATTCTGCATTGGTCTGACAGGAGGGGTCAGATCTCTTTAAAGAAGTCTCAAAAGATCTCTCATCCTCAAAAGTGGAGTATTCCAGGCATCTTGATACAGCAAGTGCTACTGAGTGCTAATTATATTTAAAAGTGAATTGGGATCTGAGATGGTTCTGTTGTTTGAGTGGAAGTAAAGATAGCAGGTAAGGGTTATTGTGTCACTGTATTCATTAGCATTGTTTGAGAGGTAATTATAAAATATTTTCTTGTGTGATGTTAAAGATACTTTAATACTGTGAGAGTAATAAAGTTTGTTTTGACATACCTTGGGCGAAATTCTCCCGAAACGGCGCGATGTCCGCCGACTGGCGCCCAAAATGGCGCCAATCAGACGGGCATCGCACCGCCCCAAAGGTGTGGAATGCTCCGCATCTTTGGCGGCCGAGCCCCAACATTGAGGGGCTAGGCCGACGGCGGAGGAATTTCCGCCCCGCCAGCTGGCGGAAGCGGCCTTTGTTGCCCCGCCAGCTGGCGCGGAAATGACATGCCGGGGCGGCGCATGCGCGGGAGCGTCAGCGGCCGCTGACAGTTTCCCGCGCATGCGCAGTGGAGGGAGTCTCTTCCACCTCCGCCATGGTGGAGACCGTGGCGGAGGCGGAAGGGAAAGAGTGCCCCCACGGCACAGGCCCGCCCGCGGATCAGTGGGCCCCGATCGCGGGCTAGGCCACCGTGGGGGCACCCCCCCGGGGCCAGATTGCCCCGCGCCCCCCCCCAGGACCCCAGAGCCCGCCCACGCCGCCTTGTCCCGCCGTTCAAAAGGTGGTTTAATCCACGCCGGCGGGACAGGCAATTTATCGGCGGGACTTCGGCTCATCCGCGCCGGAGAATCGAGCGGGGGGGCCCGACAACCGGCGCGGCCCGATTCCCGCCCCCGCCGAATATCCGGTACCGGAGACTTCGGCAACTGACGGGGGCGGGATTCACGGCAGCCTCCGGCGATTCTCCAACCCGGCGGGGGGTCGGAGAATGACGCCCCTCATCCCCATTTTGTATGAAATCATTCCTGACGCGAGGTATCGTTTCCTAACAGTCTTACAAAATTAAAATAAAATTTCTGTTCAGTATCTTAGCAACTGTTGTGGTCTGATCCATGATCGTAACATCTGGCAAAATTGCCATAACTTTGAGAGAGCCACAAAGTGGTCTAAACTAAAGTATTAGCATGCATCGAAAAGTGTGACCCAAGATTTGGGACAACATGAAGCAATTTGTTGTCGGTGGCATGCAGGAAACACAATAATTTTTTAATGTATATATTGTAAACAGTGCAGTTATAGCGGTCACATGACCATATCACATTATCAAATCACCAAGAACCTTTTTATTCAAATTTCTTCTTAGCCTTAATTATGTGATGTAGATCTTGTGAATGTTTCTTCAGAACTTAGTGAGCCAAACCACATGTTGTCCTCCTTCGTGAAGAGAAGACTAAGAGGAGATTTAATCCAGGTTTTCAAAATCATGAGTAAACAGGGTAGATAGGGAGAAACTGCTCCTGTTGGCAGAAAGATCAAAAACCAGAGAGCACTGCTTTTAACAAAAAGGCAGTAGTGCCATGAGGAAAAATACATTTATGCAGTATAGGATATGGAGTGCCCTGTCTGCGAGTACAGTGCAGACAGGTTCAATCAAGATTGTCAAAAATGAAATGGATAAGAAATGAAAAATGTTCAGGGTTTTGGGGAAAAGGCAGGGGAGTGATACTAAGTGCGTTGCCCTTCCTGAGTGCTGGCAACCACACGATGGGTTGAATGACCTCCTTCTGTGCTGCAACCATTCTATTATTCTATAAATTATAAACTAATTGAACCCTTTTTGAGAAATACTAACGTTTCTGAAATCACTTGTATTTTTTATGCAAAATAATTTTCTATGAATTATTGGGAGTAAATTATATGCACAAGGATGCACCTTGTCGGTGGTCAGCAGGAGGAAACAGATGTTTTTTTAACAGTGCAGAAGGAGGCCATTCGGCCCATCGAGTCTGCAATGGCCCTTGGAAAGAGCGCCCTACTTAAGCCCAAGCCTCCACCCTTTCCCTGTAACTTCACCTAACCTTTAGCCTGGCTAATCCGCCTAACCTGCACATCTTTGGGCTGTGGGAAGAAACCGGAGCACCCGGAAGAAACCCACGCACACACGGGAAGGAAGTGCAAACTCCACACATCACCCAAGGCCAGAATTGAACCCAGGACCCTGGAGCGGTGAGGCAGCAGTGCTAACCCCTGTTCCACTGGGTCACCCATATATCATTTTGATGGGTTGAAGAACCTTTTCTCTTCACAGTTTTTTGTAGGCTGAACGCAAGAAGTAGGATCAGGAGGAAGCCATTCAGCCTCGAACCTGCTCTGCCATTTGATAATATCATGGCTGATCTGATTGAGGCTTCAAATGCACTCTCTCATCTGCCCCTCCCCCCCCCCCCCAAATAACTCTTGATCCCCTTGTCAATCAACATCTGATAATGAGTTTGAGCAGTTTCAAGCCAAACCCCTACTATAGTATGAATCACAGCACATGTAGAAAATGGCAGCATTACATGAGGTTTGGGACAATAGAATCATAGAATTTACAGTGCAGAAAGAGGCCATTCGGCCCATCGAGTCTGCACCGGCCCTTGGAAAGAGCACCCCATTTAAGCCCAGTCTTCCAACTTATCCCCGTAACCCAGTAACCCCACCTAACCTTTTTGGACAGTAAGGGCAATTTAGCATGGCCAATCCATCTAACCTGCACATCTTTGGACTGTGGGAGGAAACCGGACCCCCGGAGGAAACCCACGCAGAGACGGGGAGAACGTGCAGGCTCCACGCAGACAGTGACCCAGCCGGGAATCAAACCTGCGTCCCTGGAGCTGTGAAGCAACTGTGCTAACCACTGTGCTACCATGCCGTCCATGGATAAGGAACATTGTATTGCCAGGAAAACGTCACTCTGCACCTTGCCCTTTTGATGGTTGCTGTAGGATTGCACGAAGGAGACATGAGCGAACAAGGGGATAAATTGTTGGACATCTTTGTTACTGATATTCTCCAGTATGATGACCACATAGTTTGATGCCCTGCTGCAAGCCAAACACATTTTAATTATGCATTTAAAAATTATGAATTCAGAATTATATTTCCTGTGTTGACTCTGTATCTGAGTCATTGGCGCATTGTACTGATACGATAGACCTACCATGGAGTTTAGAATAATTTTTATAACAAACTAAACAAGCACACAGAATATGAGTACCGATGCAACCTGTTTAGCCTGCATTGTGCGCACAGAATGTGCACATATTGCATGTGGATGTTGCCAGGTGAAACAGTTTCCTTCAAACATTGTCAGGAGTAGCAGACAAGGTAATCCCTAAATGCTGTCGGTGATGTACAAATAATGAAAATCTGTAACCTTCAGAGCAAAGCATTTATGATGATGGCTGAGCTTGAAGCTGCACTATGTCACAGCATAGGGATTACGTAGACTGCAATTGGTCCTCACAGCCTCATTTTTCAAACTGCAGTGCCTCTCACATAACATCGGTAAATAAAACAAGACTTTTTTGGACAAACTCCAGATTGGTAATATCTGTATGGCAACTGAATATGTAAATGCCACCTGTATTGTTCATGCATACAATAATAGTGCCTACAAATAGTTTAGAATAGTAGTTAGTGTGCTGCAATTCTACATTTTGGGGATTTTGACTTAAAATTCAAGGTCAAGTTAATATGTCAGTAAGTTGACTCCACCTACATCAATGTGATATCAGGCACAATTAAGCATGTAAACAAAGTATTGGTACATACATTGTCAACAATAAGGGAGAAGACCTCGAGCAAATATCTTTTGTTACATGAAGAAAGGGAGGGTTATCGCCGTGAATCTCAACCAAGTATCAGTATTGGGTAATTTAATTCTAATTATGATGATGTATCTCTGAACTGATTTTTTTTCTGGGGCGTCATTCTCCGACCCCCCGCCGGGTCGGAGAATGGCCGTAGGCCGCCATGAATCCCGCCCCCGCCCCCGCCGAAGTCTCCGGTACCGGAGATTGGGCGGGGGCGGGAATCGGGCCGCGCCGGTTGGCGGGACCTCCCGCTGGATTCTCCGGCCCGGATGGGCCGAAGTCCTGCCCAGAAATTGCCTGTCCCGCCGGCGTAAATCAAAGCTGGTATTTACCGGCGGGACCTGGCGGCATGGGCGGGCTCCTGGGGCGGGGCGCAGGGCGATTTGACCCCGGGGGGTGCCCCCACGGTGGCCTGGCCCGCGATCGGGGCCCACCGATCCGCGGGCGGGCCTGTGCCGTGGGGGCACTCTTTCCCTTCCGCCTCCGCTATGGCCTCCACCATGGCGGAGGCGGAAGAGACTCTCCCCACTACGCATGCGCAGGAAACTGACAGCGGCCGCTGACGCTCCCGCGCATGCGCCGGGAAACTGTCAGCGGCCGCTGACGCTCCCGCGCATGCGCCGCATATCCGCGGGGCAACAAACGCCATTTCCGCCAGCTGGCGGGGCGGAAATCCCTCCGGCGTCGGCCTAGCCCCTCAATGTTGGGGCTAGGCCGCCAATGATGCGGAGCATTCCGCACCTTTGGGCCGACGCAATGCCCGTCTGATTGGCGCCGTGTTTGGCGCCAGTCGGCGGACATCGCGCCGTTGGGGGAGAATTTCGCCCCTGGTCACTATCATACTCCTTTTTTAAAAACTTAATTTATTCAAATCATTTCCAAACACAGATGGTATATAATCAATATTCTAGGCAGTTACTATTAAATGATTAAAGCATCTTGCAAAAATCAAACGTGAAGGTCGTCTGACTGGATATCCTGAAGCAGCACTGACGCTGGCTATCCAGCTGTTTGTAGCTTGTGCTATAAACATCAACACATAGAACATAGAACATTACAGTGCAGTACAGCCCCTTCGGCCCTCGATGTTGCGCCGAACTGTGAAACCACTCTAAAGCCCAACTACACTATTCCCTTATCGTCCATATGTCTATCCAATGACCATTTGAATGCCCTTAGTGTTGGCGAGTCCACTACTGTTGCAGGCAGGGCATTCCACACCCTTACTACTCTCTGAGTAAAGAACCTACCTCTGACATCTGTCTTATATCTATCACCCCTCAGTTTAAAGCTATGTCCCCTCGTGCTAGACATCATAGAACATAGAAAGACATCATAGAACATGTATATCAATCTACACTAAATGTAGATTGAGTTGATTGAGATAATGTTGATTCCCACTCACATTTTAGACAAAGTCACAAAATACTATGAGTGACAGATATACATTGAAAATACCCATCAAATTTCAAAACCAAGTTAAACATTTCGATAGGGAATAACACAAATTAAAGGCAGCCGTTTTATTTAATAGGGCCGAAGGGGTCTCTTTTACCCTTAAAACCTTTTTTCTCTTCAGCCAAGCAGCTCCAGTAAACAGTGACACCCTATACATATTGCACTGCTAGTTTTTGCTTGTGAACCCATAGAGGGGAAATATTTTGTTAAGTAACAAATAATAGCTTAGGCTTTGCAATTAGATATAACAGTGAGATTACCAGTGCTCACAGCTATTGAAGTGTAACATTTAAACACAAAAATCAGCAAGATGTTCACTGAGTTAGCCTGCTCTCTCAGAAATTTCACTATAATCATGGGCAGGATTCTCCGCAATCGGCGCGATGTCCGCCGACCAGCACCAAAAACGGCACGAATCAGTCCAGCATCGCGCCGCCCCAAAGGTGCGGAATTCTCCGCATCTTGAGAGGCTGAGCCCTCACCTTGAGGGGCTAGGCCCGTGCCGGATTGATTTCCGCCCCGCCAGCTGGCAGGAAAGGCCTTTGATGCCCCGCCAGCAGGCGCGGAAATGACTTTGCCGTGCGGCGCATGCGCGGGAGCGTCAGCGGCCGCTCACGACATCCCCGCGCATGCGCAGTGGAGGGGGTCTCATCCGCCTCCGCCATAGTGGATACCATGGCGAAGGCGGAAGGAAAAGAGTGCCCCCACGGCACAGGCCCGCCCGCGGATCGGTGGGCCCCGATCGCGGGCCAGGCCACCGTGGGAGCACCCCCCCGTGGCCAGATCTCCCCGCGCCCCCCCCCAGGACCCCGGAGCCCGCCCGCGCCGCCTTGTCCCGCCGGTAAGAGAGGTGGTTTGATTCTCACCGGCGGGACAGGCATTCTAGCAGCGGGACTTCGGCCCATCGCGGGCTGGAGAATCGCCGGGGGGTGGGGCCGCCAATCGGCGCGGCGCGATTCCCACCCCCACCGAATATCCGGTGCCGGAGAATTTGGCAACTAGCGGGGGCGGGATTCACACCAGCCCCCGGCGATTCATCGACCCAGCGGGGGGGGGGGGGGGTCGGTCGGAGAATCCCGCCCCATATCTTGCTGAGAGACTCAGCATAGAAACAAAATGAAACAGTGTGAAATTGCTGGACACATGTTGTACAGTAGATGCCCACTAAACTCATCAGTAAATTTAAGAGTTATCCCTTTTCACTGAAAGCGAATTTTTAACAATGTGGTAAGACATGTGGCGGAATTCTGCGGTATCGGCGCGATGTCCGCCGACTGGCGCCCAAAACGGCGCAAATTGGTCGGGCACCGCGCCGCCCCAAAGGTGCGGAATCCTCCACACCTTGGGGGGCCGAGCCCTAAACTTGAGGGGCAAGGCCCACGCCGGACTGATTTCCGCCCCGCCAGCTGGCGGAAAAGGCCTTTGGTGCCCCGCCAGCTGGCGCGGAAATGACATCTCCGGGCGGCGCATGCGCGGGAGCATTAGCGGCAGCTGACTGCATTCCCGCGCATGCGCAGTGGAGGGAGTCTCTTCCGCCTCCGCCATGGTGGAGACCGTGGCGAAGGCGGAAGGGAAAGAGTGCCCCCACGGCACAGGCCCACCCGTGGATCGGTGGGCCCCGATCGCGGGCCAGGCCATTGTGGGGGCACCCCCCCCCCCCCCCCGGGGCCAGATCGTCCCGCGCCCCCCCCAGGACCTCGGAGCCCGCCCACGCTGCCTTGTCCCGCCTATAAGGTAGGTGGTATAATCTACGCCGGCGGGACAGGCATTTTAGCAGCGGGACTTCGGCCCATCCGGGCCGGAGAATCGCGGGGGAGAGCCCGCCAACCGGCGCGGTGCGATTCCCGCCCCCAGCGAATATCTGGTGCCGGAGAATTCGGCACCCGGCGGGGGCGGGATTCACGCCAGCCCCCAGCGATTCTCCGACCCGGCAGGGGGTCGGAGAATCTCGCCCAAGATTACTGACAAACAAGCGGCGGGATTTTCCATTGGCCGATGGCGAAATCTGGGCGTGCGATCGCGTGCTGAACTCGCGGGAGGCACCAGTTTGACGGCTAATTGCGATGCTCCGGCTCCCCAAAAACGGCAACAATGCTCCGCACGCCAGGTGTAGTTGATATACGGTTTGCATATCATTAGTGGGCCCACCCGCAATTCTCCGCCTCCGATGGGCCGAGTTCCTGATGGCACGGCCCATGTGTGCTCTCATGAATCGGGAACCTGGCGTGGTGGATGTTGACAGAGAGCGGGCGTACGGACAGTGTCTAACACCGCCATATTTCCCTGACAGCCGTGCCGCTGGCTGGGCGCTTCTGCCAGGGCTGGGGGGTGTAGTGGGGGTGACGAAGAGGTGGGCTGTGGGGTCGGGGTGGACAGGTACGCAACACCATTACCGCAGCCGGTAAGGCAGCCATGCAGCTGCGCATGCCGCTGACGGCCCGCTTTATCCTGGTACCCTGGGCCGTATAGGTGACCCTCCCCTGGAGCATCCCCTCTGGCCCCAGCCAACCTATCAACTGTACGGGCGCTCCAGCACAACCTGTCCCATCTTTTCGGCCCTGATCAGCGTGTGCGTAGGGGGTGTATTGTTTAAGTGCAGCTGCAGCTCGTCAGCCCTGCGAGTGTCCATCAAGGGCCCAGCAATTCCCGCACCGTTCGTGTTTTGATGGTGTTCCATGCGGCGCCGGCGCTAGCCCTTCATCAGTAGCAGAATCGGTGCAGGCATGGCGCTGATTTGTCTGACGTGATAGTCCACGGATGGCGTCAGCACGTAGACTCAGAAACAGAGAATCAGGCCCAACCTCTCTGGCACTAAAAATTTACTTTTACAAGCAGGCACTCTCATTCCCTCAAATTGTTGATTTCAAAAATGAAATACATTTTCTAACTTTTTCTTTCAGTCTCTTTTATCTTTCTCTCTTAATGCCATCATTCTTTCCCTCTCTTCATTTTGCTTTATGTATCTGATTTGATATCGATCCATCATTGTCTAACTGACTTTTCCTGGTTCAGATTCTGCACTGCTCAGTACCAATTCTTCAGTCTGGTTATGGAGCTGTATAGCCGCTTGTCCTGTTTACATAGCCCAAGATCCTCTGTAGAGGCACTAAGACTAAATGACTTTCTAAACACAACACATCCCCATGTAAAGGCCTATAGGAATTTTGTAGGCAATAGTAAATATAATGAATAACTAGCAGAATTCATTCATGGCTGACTGCAAAATCCAGGGCTACTTTGGATTCATTTTAAAAAATAAATTTAGAGTACCTAATTCATTTTTCCAATTAGGGGGCAATTTAGCATGACCAATCCACCTCGCCTGCACATCTTTGGGTTGTGGGGGCGAAACCCATGCAGACACGGGAAGGATGTGCAAACTCCACACGGACAGTGACCCAGACCCGGGATCGAACCTGGGACCTCAGCGCGTGAGGCAGCAGTGCTATCCACTGCGCCACCGTGCTGCCCTTTACTTTGGATTCATACCCGTGTTTTGTTTCAGACATTCCATTATAAATCATGTAGATAAAACTATTGAGTAATTTTGAAAATAAGTCAGATGCTCGTGGAAATGAAAATGAAGTGACATTACATTCTAAGCCAACTTTCTCACAGGCTAGAACCTCTGAAGGAAGAGGCTATGAGGCTATCACACATTTACAGGACTCAGAAAATTCAATCATTGCCAGCAAAGCAGAAAGATATCGCTCGATTCGATTTTCTTGCTCTTTTCATGCTGACATGCTGTTTCACAAGCTCTGGCAATGCAAAATCACCATGCTCAAGCAGCAATTACACATGCATGACTTGGACCAGTGCTATTCATATTGTGGTAGTGAGGTCTTTTGGAACCCATATCTCATCCTCACCTGCAGCCTAGAAGTGTATCCATGACTGAGTTCACAATCTACCAGTCCTGCGATATTTTGGGGGGGGTGGAGGATATTAATCACAGAGTGTTTGAAAAGTAAAATATTAGCAGGAGGAAAACTTATGTACACAGGTCAGATTTATTGTGCGTGATCTTTGAGAGCTGCCCTTGAACAAGTCATGGGATGGGATTATGGCCTCAAGAGGAAACACCCTTTCTTCAGTTTTCGGATGAATGGGGGGAAAGCAGAGTCCCATTTTAGGCACGTTTAGCAGGGTGCCTCTTGGCGAACGACCTTGCTATCGAATGGCGAGGAACGCAATGCCGAGGCCACGCTTACCTTCATTTCCTGCACTTACCAGCTCAGCTCGTCAGTACAGGAAGAGATCAGGGCGCCATTTTTAAATGTTGCCCAGATATCTCTACCCACCAGCATGGCTTCTGGACACCCCCAATGCACCAAGGTGTTAGGGGGTCTTCGGGTCATCCTCACCTCATAAGGGCACGGCATCCTCTGAACCAATCCCCAGCATGGGAAACCTGCCAGCTGGGCACCTTGGCACTGCCAGGATGCCCAGGTGACACTGCCACAGTGCCAGGCTGGCAATGCCAAGGTGTCCGTGTGGCAGGTTGCCCATACCGGAGATTGGGTCCAGGGATGCCGTGCCCTTATGAGGTGAGGGTGACCCGAAGACCCCCTAACACATTGGGGGTCATTGTCGAGGTTCACTGGTGGCACTGCCAGGGTGCCTGGTGGCAGTGTCAAGGTTGCCAGGCTGGCAGTGGTAAGGGGCCTACGCCTGGTCCATGTTTGTGTAGCTCTCCTAGGCACAGTTGTTCGATCCTGTGCCTTTGGAGACTGAGGTGCAGACATACTTAAATGAGCCTAACTGCTCACTTAAATATGCAAATCTGGAATGCGCCCAGCGAGGTCAAGATCCAGTTCGCCACATCTCACACATCATGGCCTGAGTCGGTTGCAACGAGGCTGTACGATCGCGTCCACAGAAAGAGAATAATCCATATAAAAACCAAGTGAGACACACATAACTCGCGGATTTTAAAATATATACAAACATGAGGTGATCTTTCATGGCATCACTAAGAGATATATTTTTTAATGGGTCAGTAATCATCTTCCCCCCCGTGCAGTTTTTCTGTTAGTCTTCTACTTTTTCTACGTTTGCCTCTTTGATTCCCATATTATTATATATTTTTGTCGTCTTAGTTTCAAAAATATTTCCTAATCTTTCTATCCTGTTCTTTCCTTAACTTGTTCCTTTCACCTTCTCTCATTTCTCTATGCCTGCTGGCCTCTCTGTATGTCTCTCGCACAGTTTGTGGGTACGTGCATTTTGCTTTTTTCCTCTCATCTCCCCTGGAGACCAGTCACCAGCTTTGAGCCTCCAACCCTTTAACAGCTAAAGAAATTATCTTGCTGCTCCCTGCTACAAAGCCATTGCTCTGCTCATTGATAACAGTTAAATGATCAAACTCCCTTTACAAGATAATAGCAATTGCAGAAACATCAGATGCCTGGGAAAGAGTTGATATAAAGGCTGAAGGAACAGGAATTTGTGTCGGTCAATACCAAATTGGAGCACACTTGTCTCAGATCAGCCTCCGACATCCCATGTTAACTATACTGGCTTTCGATTCGCAGCTGAAGTATAAATGAATGCAGAGATTCAAGGATCATTAATTGAAAAACAGCCGTCCCTTTACTTGCAGCACAGTGGTTAGCACTGTTGCTTCACAGCTCTGGGGTCCCAGTTTCGATTCCTGGCTTGGGTCACTGTCTGTGCAGAGTCTGCACGCTCTCCCCGAGTCTGCGTGGATTTCCTCCGGGTGCTCCGGTTTCCTCCCAAAGTCCAAAGATGTGCAAGTTAGGTGGATTGGCCATGCTAAATTGCCCTTAGGTTAGGTAGGGTTACTGAGTTACGGGGCTAGGGTGGAGATATAAGCTTAAGTGAGGTGCTCTTTCCAAGAGCTGATGTAGACTCGATGGGCCGAATGGCCTTCTTCTGCACTGTAAATTCTATGATTCTATACTCTCCTCTATCTCCCCCTCAACTATCTTTCCCCTTGCTAGGGTGTATGTGGTGTCTAGAACCAAGGGGTACAGTCTCAGAATAAGAGTAGGCCATTTAGGATTGAGATAAGGAAGGATTTCTTTTGTCAGCATCTAGTGAATCTTTTTGAATTTTTACTTCAGTGGACCGCGGAGGCTCAGTCATCGAGTATAATCAAGATGGAGATTGATAGATTTCTGGATATGAAGCAGTCCTTGTCCAAATGCAGCAAGACCTGAACAATGTCCCAGGCTTGGGCTGAAAAGTGGCAAATTATATTTCCACCACACAAGTGTCAGGCAATGACCATCTCCTACAGGAGTGGATCCAACCACCTCCATTGACCTCCCTTGACATTTAATGACATTACCGTTGCTGAATCCCTCACAATCAACATCATGGGGGTTACCATTGATCAGAAACTGAACTGGACTAGCCATATTAATACTGTGGCGACCAGGGCAGGTAGAAGGCTAGGAATTCTACAGCAAGTAACTCACCTCCTGATCCCCCAAAGCCTGTCTACCATCTACAAGGCACAAGTCAGGAGTGTAATGGAATACTCTCCACTTGCCTGGGTGAGCACAGCTCATATGGGCAGCACGGTAGCACAAGTGGATAGCACTGTGGCTTCACAGCGCCAGGGTCCCAGGTTCGATTCCCCGCTGGGTCAATGTCTGTGCGGAGTTTACACGTTCTCCCCATGTCTGCGTGGGTTTCCTCCGGGTGCTCCGGTTTCCTCCCACAGTCCAAAGACGTGCAGGTTAGGTGGATTGGCCACGCTAAATTGCCCTTAGTGACCAAAATGGTTAGGAGGGGTTATTGGGTTACAGGGATAGGGTGGAAGTGAGGGCTTAAGTGTGTCGGTGCAGACTCGATGAGCCGGATGGCCTCCTTCTGCACTGTATGTTCTACTGAAGTTCTAACAACACTCAGAAGCTCAACACCATCCAGGACAAAGCAGCCCATTCGATTGCTCCCCCGTCCACAAACATTCAAACCCTCCACCACCGACAAACAGTAGCAGCTGTGTGTACCATCTACAAGATACACTGCAGTATATCACCAAGGCTGCTCAGACTGCACCTTCCAAACCCACGATCACCACCATCTAGAAGGACAAAAGCAGCAGATACCAGGAAACCCCACAACCTGGAGGTTCCCCTCCAAGTCACAAACCACCCTGACTTGGAAATATATCACCCTTCCTTCACTGTCGCTGGGGCAACATCCTGGAAAACTCCCTCCCTAACAGCACAATGGGTGTACCTACACCTCAAGGACTGCAGCAGTTCAAGAAGGCAACTCACCGTCACCTTCTGAAGGGCAACCAGGGATTGGCAATAAATGCTGGCCTAACCAGAGACGCCAACAGCTCGAAAAATGAATAAATAAATAGAAATATTAGATTGTCAAGGGATATGGGAATAGTGCAGGAAAATAGCATTAAAGTAGAAGATCAGCCATGATCTAATTGAATGACAAAGCAGACTCAAGGGGATAAATAGCATAATAATAGAATTGTGATGTGAGGGACATGGGGCTGGGTTTTCCGAACCTCCACGCCAGAATCGCGATCACCGCGGGGGTGGAGAATGGGCATTTATCCGGGCAATGATTCTCCAAAATCCCGGCCAACTCTTGACGCCGGCGTCAAAACCGGCGCGATCGACTCCGGCGTCAACACCCTCGAGGCCGTGGCATTCACCCCTTCCTAGGGGGCTAGTACAGCGCCAGAGTGCTGTCCCCTGCTCCGGTGCTCGAAAGCCGGCACACCATGGCTGGCGCGGGTCCGCACATGCGCGCCACAGCTGGCGTGGGTCCGTGCATGCGCGCCATGGCTGCCGGCTGCTGCCTTGCGCATGCGTGGACTCCCGACCAGAAGTGCGGGGCCCCTTATCCGCAGCCAGATTTGCGAGAAGCACACCAGGGCCCTGCCAGCCCCCTGCAGGTAGGGGAATCGCCCAGCACGTTCTTAAGCTGGCGTGGGCACATTGCCCCATTATTGGAGAATCCCGTCCCCGATTATTCAACTTTCCAACCCTCTTAACCTCCTTTACTATGATACCAGAACTGATAATCTTCTGTCTTCTTTGAATTCATGAATTTTTTTAAAGTCTGTATAGTTTCTGTTCCATATTTATTACTAAACCAATACCCAGATTTTCCATTTCTTTTTCACATCCTTCGCTTTGAACAGTGGCCCCATGGCCTCAAATTCTACACTTGTCAACATCCACTAAATTCTTCAAATCGTCTATCAAGTCTGCTGTCATCCTTCTCTTCTCTGGAGTAAAGTCCAAAGCTATGCAATCTTCACTAATCAGCCTTCCAAGCTCAAGAATCACCTTGAAACCCTCTCTGGATTCCCTTCAATAATTCAACATATTTTTCTGTAATGGATACTGACACATTAGTGGCCTCACTAAGTTCTCAAAATCATCTCCTTGGATATATAAGTTACATCCTTAGCTTTGCATCCCAACATTTGACATTGGGTTGAAATTGATACACATCACACACACTTTTTGAGCACAAATTGGGAGGGAAGATATTAATTTAGCCGTGAGATGACCCACGTCCAATCTCTTATGCCAAATAAATGCGGGAGACACCCTGACGGGCATGCTGCCAGCGGAGAAGTGAAGATGGTGGCACACTGCTGTTTTGTCGATGATGCCCGCGGACCAATTTCTCATGATCCACGGGCTTTTTTCGTTTGACACTTGAGAACAAGCTGAATTAGATTTCTAGAGCAATGTCTCTTGCAAACCCTCTTCCCCATGATGGACTGCTCCAAGGCTAGATATAGATTACTAATGTAACATCAGTACAAAGCAGTTTTGCTCCACACCATCGCTATAGTTATAATGCAGTCTGAACCCTGACACAGGGCACAACTTAACATTGGAACTAAGTGAAGCATTTCTCCCTGGAGTCATTTCTTACACCAATTTCAGACCCTATTTGCACGGCATAAGTTAAGTGACCGTGAAAAGCTAAAGCTGCTTCAGACCAATGCTAAACTTGTAGCATGAATGCTTTGTTAATGTTCTATAGTCAGCATTAATTCACAACACACGGTCCACAATTTATCTCATAGCTATAGACCAGCAATAATGTTCTATTTATTGCAGACATTGTACTAATTATATTTAATATTTGTTTATTATTTATTATAACACCATTACGTTGTTAATAAAGAGCAATGTGTTGCATGATGGTTCCAATATTCCATTTATGTTATTGTATACACTTAAAACATTACTGGCAATTTAATTAGTCTCAACCTTTACTTAATCTGAGAAAGCCCTTTCCATTTTATATTGCGTGAGGACAAGCTAAATCACTTTTTTAATGTCTGGATCAATATTTTTCTGCTCACGAATTCCATATTTATTCAAATTAGACTTGATATGACAGTAGCTCACGGATTTATTTCCAATTTCAAACTTAAAATTCTTAGTCAGCTATGTTCAAACATTCCAGATGGAAACACCAACACTAAAACATTTATTTTGATTTGCCTGTTCATATTGACTTATCTGTCTCTTCTTTCAGTGGAACACTTCCAAAAAACATTAGACGTGCCTGGATCTTAATAATTAATCATATAACTATCCCAGTAATATCAGCCTCATTAAATCCTCCTTTCAAACCTATGCCCCTGATAAATGGAGGTTTCTCTGTAGCTGTACTTGAACACGAACACAGCCTTGCTAACTACTTTATTAACACTTGCAGATAACTCAATCAAAGATTCAAAGATCTCAATGGGCAGCATGGGAGCACAAGTGGCTAGCACTGTTGCTTCACAGCACCAGGGTCCAAGGTTCGATTCCCGGCTGGGAGTGCGGAGTCTGCATATTCTCCCTGTGTCTGCATGGGTTTCCTCCGAGTGCTCCGGTTTCCTCCCACAGTCCAAAGACGTGCAGGTTAGGTGGATTGGCCAGGATAAATTGCCTGAGTGTCCAAAAAGGATAGGAGGGGTTATTGGGTTATAGGGATAGGGTGGAAGTGAGGGCTTAAGTGGGTCGGTGCAGACACGATGGGCCGAATGGCCACCTTCTGCACTGTATGTTCTATGAAAATATGTATTCAGGAAGTGAATTCCACTTTAAAAATCAGCCTGTTTTGATTCCAGCTAATGTTACTGCTGGACAAGTCAGATTCCAGAGTGAAACCTGGCCTGATAGATTGCTGATGAGCTTTTAACACAAAGAGTCAACCATTTATTGAACAAGAACATTTAATTATGTTGTACAAGACAGAAAGGCTGGAAACATCTCAATACAAGTACAAGAGATGATGCAAATATTCAGGATTCCTTCACCCCAGCTATGGGCGAATCTTTCCAAAATTTGGCAAAGTGTTGGTTCCGGTGTGAAAGCCGATGTAAATTCCACCGGTGTCAGCGGCGGGAAATCTTACGGAATACTGAGCCTCTTTGAAAATTGTTTTAGGAGCCACGTGTATCGTGCTGCACTCATGACAGCCTCCCGCTGATTTGCTCGCCCCGGGGCAATTTAATCTCTGCGATCCGTGGAGAGCTCTGTATGAATGCTTCCCGGCATTTGTTCTGGATCCAGTCGCGGGGAATCCAGCACCACCATTCATAGAGGGAGCCCTGACAAAACTCTTGGATGGTGTGCAGTAGAGGCAGAATTTCCTCTTGTGCAGACATCCTTTCAGCAAGGTCGCCACTCCCGCCTGGGAGGCTCTGGCAGCTTTAGTCAGTGCCAGCTCATTGCAGAAGAGGATAGGGCAGCAGTGCTGCATAAAGATGGATGGCCTTCTTCTCATGGGTAAGTCTGCCATCTCCAGTCTCTCTTTCCACTCCTTCTCACACCTCCAAGGTGATCTCTTACTCAGCCACCTTACAGGTTGCCAACACATGTCACAGGGCCCTCTTCTCCCCTCCCCCCAATCCTCATTGTCTCCACCAGCATCTACTCTGCTCCTAACATTCCCGCTCCCACTCCAGTCCCACACATGCCTCAACTCATCACCATCTCAACTGTCAGGGCTCCCACCTACACTCTCCACATTTGTCTGATTGTAGGACAAACTCGAGTATAACTGGCGTGAGCAGGCACAGGCACCTGGAGTCATGCGTGAGCTCAGATCCCTCATCCCCTTTGTGGAAAGAGCCCTTGAGCTGATCAGAAGGGAGCTAGACTGCACCTGTGCCGAGGGTGAAGTGGGGACTGCAGATGTAAGTGAGAACCATCAGGAGACACAATCATTCTTCAAGCCTCACGCAAGTAAATATTGTTCCATCATTTAACCCCGTGTTACAAAAATGAATCATATCACAGTATCATAGAATTTACAGTGCAGAAGGAGGCTATTTGGCCCATCGAGTCTGCACTGGCTCTTGGAAAGAGCACCCTACCCAAGCCCACACCTCCACCCTGTCCCCATAACCCAGTAACCCCACCCAACACTAAGGCCAATTTTGGACATGAAGGGCAATTTAGCATGGCCAATCCACCTAACCTGCACATCTTTGGACTGTGGGAGGAAGCCAGAGCACCCGGAGGAAACCCATGCAGACACGGGGAGAACGTGCAGACTCCGCACAGACAGTGACCCAAGCCGGGAATCGAACCTGGAACCCTGGAGCTGTGAAGCAATTGTGCTAACCACTATTCTACCATGCTGCCCACCTCTCTTGGCTAGCACAGCAATCAGTCGACCAGCCCGGACCATCGTCGTGCCCCTTTGAGACCACGGAGATGATCTGCTCAAGACGGAGATCTCTCGGATGCACCCGCAGATACTAACACGTCGGTGGGATTATTGATTTGGCAGGCTTCTGGGTCATTTGCTGGTGAATCTCAATTGAAGATCCACAGCAGGTGGAGGCAGGGACATCCCAGGGAACTGGCACTCTGAGGGATGCCAGAGCACAGGACTCTTCAGCCCCTGGCTGATGATGTGAACCTGGGTTTGGTCATCCCAGAGCTGCTGAAACTGTAACGTTAGGGTCGTGAGCATCAGGAAGAAATGACGGCATCTCCCATCAGAGTGCAAAGCTGACTGGAGGAGTCCCTTCACCTTCTGTCCCCACAATCTATACACACACATACACAAGACAGACAAACACAGAGAGGTGGAAAAGGGGGGGAAACATAAGTGAAAGAGAAAAGAATGTTTGCTTCAGCTGATGGTTCCTTGAAGGCTTTCTTCACAGTAAGTTTGTAGATTACAGTCTTTGTTTTGCAGCCTGTACTCACAATTTCCCTGGAGAGACAGAGTCCTTGCTTTCAGTTCATGGCCTGCCTTCAGGTCTCTGTAGTTTCAGCAAATGCAGTGCTCACAGGCAGCAGGCCTTCTGGAGAAAGATAGTCGATTCACACCAGCTTTTCTGGGGAGAGTTAGCAGATTCTGAACGTTGTCTGCACAGCCTGTAATGATTCTCCTGTAAACAGATTCATCCAGGCTTTCTGCCAGTCCCGAAACAGATTTTCTGGAGGAAGGTGGAGAGGAGAGGATCTCCTTGGGGCCGCCAAGATCAAAACTGAAACCAAACTCAACTCTTGGAGAAATGAAAAACATTCCAGTGGGATTTGATCCAAACCCCACCTGTTACCGAGCAGAGCACAGCTTCTTTGGCCACCAGCCAAATCAATCAAACCGCGTCCCAGCCAATCTCTGTCATTGGTGCCAGTCAGTCTCCAGCTCCAGTTCAAACCAACACAGTGATCTCTCCTGCTGCTAAATTCACCTTCTTGAATTAAAGACCAATATCCATTAATCATCCATGAAAAAAAATGTAGCGGAAAAAAATTAAAAGAAAAAGAAAATAAGGGAATAAACAGGAAGGACCCTTACACCTGAAATTAGCATGACAAACACATCCTGAGAGGGACCCTCAATCTCCCAGATCACAAGGATTGCAGAGTTGACAGGCTTTCAACAATCCACCCCAACACTAATTCCTGATAGTTGAACTTCCCTGACAAGTGAAGTTGAACTTCCAAGCAGCTTAACCCCTTTGATAACTAATTAAACATAATTACTTAATTATAATTTAGAAGGGTATCTAAGCCAGAGATCGGAGAGTACTATATTTAGCTTTCACATTTATAGTAGAAATCTAGTGCTTGGAAACAGATAGTTAACAGTAACTTTTTAAAAATTTTTTAACTTTTAACTTTAATTTACTAATTAATTGTCGCAATGTCAGTTAGAGGGGTGCAGTGCGCTGACTGTGAGATGTGGCAGGTCCGGGAGGCTTCCAGCGTCCCAGATGGCTTCATCTGCAGAAAGTGCACCCAACTGGAGCTCATCACAGACCGCATGGTTCGGTTGGAGCAGCAATTGGGTGCACTTAGGAGCATGCAGGTGGCGGAAAGCGTCATAGATAGCAGTTATATAAATGTGGTCACACCCAAAGTGCAGGCAGAGAAATGGGTGACCACCAGAAAGGGCAGGCAGTCAGTGCAGGAATCCCCTGTGGTTGTCCCCCTCTCGAACAGGTATACCCCTTTGGATACTGTCGGGGGGATAGCCTATCAGAGGAAAACAGCAGTAGCCAGAGCAGTGGCTGGCTCTGATGTTCAGAAGGCAGGGTCAAAGCGCAGAAGAGCAATAGTAATAGGGGACTCTTTAGTCAGGGGCACAGATAGGCGCTTCTGTGGACGTGAAAGAGACTCCAGGATGGTATGTTGCCTCCCTGGTGCCAGGGTCCAGGATGTCTCCGAACGGGTAGAGGGCCTCCTGAAGGGGGAGGGCAAACAGGCAGAGGTCGTTGTACATATTGGTACGAACGACATAGGCAGGAAGGGGCATGAGGTCCTGCAGCAGGAGTTCAGGGAGCTAGGCAGAAAGTTAAAAGCCAGGACCTCTAGGGTTGTAATCTCGGGATTACGCCCTGTGCCACGTGCCAGTGAGGCTAGAAATAGGAAGATAGAGCAGCTAAACACGTGGCTAAACAGCTGGTGTAGGAGGGAGGGTTTCCGTTATCTAGACCACTGGGAGCTCTTCCAGGGCAGGTGTGACCTATATAAGATGGACGGGTTGCATCTAAACTGGAGAGGCATAAATATCCTGGCCGCGAGGTTTGCTAGTGTCACACGGGAGGGTTTAAACTAATATGGCAGGGGGGTGGGCACTGGAGCAATAGGCCAGAAGGTGAGAGCATTGAGGGAGAACTAGGGAATAGGGACAGTGTGGCTCTGAGGCAGAGCAGACAGGGAGAAGTTGCTGAACACAGCGGGCCTGTTGGCCTGAAGTGCATATGTTTTAATGCAAGAAGTATTACGGGTAAGGCAGATGAACTTAGAGCTTGGATTAGTACTTGGAACTATGATGTTGTTGCCATTACAGAGACCTGGTTGAGGGAAGGGCAGGATTGGCAGCTAAACGTTCCAGGATTTAGATGTTTCAGGTGGGATAGAGGGGGATGTAACAGGGGTGGCGGAGTTGCGCTACTGGTTAGGGAGAATATCACAGCTGTACTGCGGGAGGACACCTCAGAGGACAGTGAGGCTATATGAGTAGAGATCAGGAATAAGAAGGGTGCAGTCACAATATTGGGGGTTTACTACAGGCCTCCCAATAGCTAGCGGGAGATAAAGGAGCAGATAGGTAGACAGATTTTGGAAAAGAGTAAAAACACCAGGGTTGTGGTGAGGGGAGACTTCAACTTCCCCAATATTGACTGGGACTCACTTAGTGCCAGGGTTTAGACGGGGCAGAGTTTGTAAGGAGCATCCAGGAGGGCTTCTTAAAACAATATGTAGACAGTCCAACTAGGGAAGGGGCGGTACTGGACCTGGTATTGGGGAATGAGCCTGGCCAGGTGGTAGATGTTTCAGTAGGGGAGCATTTTGGGAACAGTGACCACAATTCAGTAAGTTTTAAAGTGCTGGTGGACAAGGATAAGAGTGGTCCTAGGGTGAATGTGCTAAATTGGGGGAAGGCTAATTATAACAATATTAGGCGGGAACTGAAGAACCTAGATTGGGGGCGGATGTTTGAGGGCAAATAATATCTGACATGTGGGAGGCTTTCAAGTGTCAGTTGAAAGGAATTCAGGACCGGCATGTTCCTGTGAGGAAGAAGGATAAATACGGCAATTTTCGGGAACCTTGGATAACGAGAGATATTGTAGGCCTCGTCAAAAAGAAAAAGGAGGCATTTGTCAGGGCTAAAAGGCTGGGAACAGCCAAAGCCTGTGTGGAATATAAGGAAAGTAGGAAGGAACTTAAGCAAGGAGTCAGGAGGGCTAGAAGGGGTCACGAAAAGTCATAGGCAAATAGGGTTAAGGAAAATCCCAAAGCTTTTTACACGTACATAAAAAGCAAGAGGGTAGCCAGGGAAAGGGTTGGCCCACTGAAGGATAGGCAAGGGAATCTATGTGTTGAGCCAGAGGAAATGGGCGAGGTACTAAATGAATACTTTGCATCAGTATTCACCAAAGAGAAGGAATTGGTAGATGTTGAGTCTGGAGAAGGGTGTGTAGATAGCCTGGGTCACATTGAGATCCAAAAAGACGAGGTGTTGGGCATCTTAAAAAATATTAAGGTAGATAAGTCCCCAGGGCCTGATGGGATCTACCCCAGAATACTGCACGAGGCTGGAGAGGAAATTGCTGAGGCCTTGACAGAAATATTTGGATCCTCACTGTCTTCAGGTGGTGTCCCGGAGGACTGGAGAATAGCCAATGTTGTTCCTCTGTTTAAGAAGGGTAGCAAGGATAATCCAGGGAACTACAGGCCGGTCAGTGGTAGGGAAATTACTGGAGAGAATTCTTCGAGACAGGATCTACTCCCATTTGGAAGCAAATGGATGTATTAGTGAGAGGCAGCATGGTTTTGTGAAGGGGAGGTCGTGTCTCACTAGCTTGATAGGGTTTTTCGAGGAGGTCACAAAGATGATTGATGCAGGTAGGGCAGTGGATGGTGTCTATATGGACTTCAGTAAAGACTTTGACAAGGTCCCTCATGGTAGACTAGTACAAAAGGTGAAGTCACACAGGATCAGGGGTGAGCTGGCAAGGTGGATACAGAACTGGCTAGGTCATAGAAGGCAGAGAGTAGCAATGGAGGGATGCTTTTCTAATTGGAGGGCTGTGACCAATGGTGTTCTGCAGGCATCAGTGCTGGGACCTTTGCTGATTGTAGTATATATAAATGATTTGGAGGAAAATGTAACTGGTCTGATTAGTAAGTTTGCAGACAACACAAAGGTTAGTGGAATTGCGGATAGCGATGAGGACTGTCAGAGGATACCACAGGATTTAGATTGTTTGGAGACTTGGGCGGAGAGATGGCAGATGGAGTTTAATCCGGACAAATGTGAGGTAATGCATTTTGGAAGGTCTAATGCAGGTAGGGAATATACAGTGAATGGTAGAACCCTCAAGAGTATTGAAAGTCAGAGAGATCTAGGAGTACAGGTCCACAGGTCACTGAAAGGGGCAACACAGGTGGAGAAGGTGGTCAAGAAGGCATACGGCATGCTTGCCTTCATTGGCCGAGCATTGAGTATAAGAATTGGCAGATCATGTTGCAGCTGTATAGAACCTTAGTTAGGCCACACTTGGAATATAGTGTTCAATTCTGGTTGCCACATTACCAGAAGGATGTGGAGGCTTTAGAGAGGGTGCAGAAGAGATTTACCAGAATGTTGCCTGGTATGGAGGGCATTAGCTATGAGGAGCGGTTGAATAAACTCGGTTTGTTCTCACTGGAACGACGGAGGTTGAGGGGCGACCTGATACAGGTCTGCAAAATTGTGAGGGGCATAGACAGAGTGGATAGTCAGATGCTTTTCCCCAGGGTAGAGGGGTCAATTACTAGGGGGCATAGGTTTAAGGTGAGAGGGGCAAGGTTTCGAGTAGATGTACGAGGCAAGTTTTTTACACAGAGGGTAGTGGGTGCCTGGAATTCGCTACCGGAGGAGGAGATGGAAGCAGGGACGATAGTGACATTTAAGGGGCATCTTGACAAATACATGAATCGGATGGGAATAGAGGGATACGGACCCAGGAAGTGTCGAAGATTGTAATTTAGTCGGGCAGCATGGTCGGCATGGGCTTGGAGGGCCGAAGGGCCTGTTCCTGTGCTGTACATTTCTTTGTTCTTTGTTCTTTGAAATGACAATCGCTTATTGTCACAAGTGGGCTTCAATGAAGTTACTGTGAAAAGCCCCTAGTCGTCAGATTCCGGCGCCTGTTCGGGGAGGCTGGTACAGAATTGAACCGTGCTGCTGGCCTGCCTTGGTCTGCTTTAAAAGTCAGCTATTTAGCCCAGTGTTCTAAACCAGCCCCTTTGTCCTCACAGTGCTGCCCAAGTGTGGTGCTCAACTCAAACTGCAGGCGTCCTCCCCACTCAGTGAGGCAGGGATGCAACCCATTCCAGAGTCCCCCCACTCTGCCTGCCCCCCCATGGCAAGATGCCCAAGATCTTCACAATCACCCCCAGTGTTGACTCTCTGGATTCATTTCCTTTCCAGCTCCCACTATGGAAGGGCAATTCCTCAGCATAAATTGGGCAGAGGCGCAGCAATGAGGACATGGGGATCGATGCCTGCATGCCAGTCTTCAGACCCTTTAAAGTAAGAACTGCCCTCGACATGAAGAGAAGATGAGGCCTGCGAGTGACCCCTACCCCTGAGATTGAAAGACTGAACCCCACCCCTGGCCCCGAGTTGAACTTATCTGCATCCTCTCTGGTGCACCCTGATCATTTAATACCCTGCGGTGAGGGCTAACTGAGAGCTCACCTGGACACTCCCCCTCGGAGGTGAGGATGCCAGGTTCACATTTATGTAAATCTGTTGTAAATGGCGCCGGTATGACGTCACGGCAGCTGAACATTGAGTGAAGGGGGAAGTCCCAGAATTAGGGCTTGCTAACGACATGCTAACATATTAAAATGAGGTTCCTGGGCTCCCGCAGTGTGTTTTGCATTACTCCGCTGGCAAGGTGTTTGTAAATTGGAAACCTCAATCTCACCGGAGAGAATCACGTTTTCCGATTCTCCCAGGATTTGGCGCTCAGGTCAGCATTCTCACTGACGGCTAATGCAGACTTAAAATCACCCCCCTTACCGTTATGGCCACATACAACTTCGGAAAGATACAACAAGTTACTATATCTACCTTGAACTCTAATATTCAGGATATGTATGTGGTCCACATACACTCCAAGTTAAATGACAGATGTGATCAAAGAAGATTCAATGGACCTCTCACCAGTCCACCCAGATGCTCATCACACTGTGAGGCAACTAGTCGCACTGAAGTTTTGTCTTTCTCACGAGGATTTCCAATCTGAACATTTGTGGGCAGCACGGTAGCATAGTGGTTAGCACAATTGCTTCACAGCTCCAGGGACCCAGTTTCGATTCCGGCTTGGGTCACTGTCTGTGCGGAGTCTGCACATCCTCCCCGTGTGTGCGTAGGTTTCCTCCGGGTGCTCCGGTTTCCTCCCACAGTCCAAAGATGTGCAGGTTAGGTGGATTGGCCATGATAAATTGCCCTTAGTCTCCAAAATTGCCCTTAGTGTTGGGTGAGGTTACTGTGTTATGGGGATAGGGTGGAAGCGTGGACCTTGGGTAGGGTGCTCTTTCCAAGAGCCGGTGCAGACTCGATGGGCTGAATGGCCTCCTTCTGCACTGTAAATTCTATGATCTATGAATCTGAACATTTGAAGAGCTCACTTTTGAATTCTGCGGTGATAGAGAGGTCGGCGGGAGACTCTATCCACTGAGGATCCTTGCATACTGTAGTCACACTGAAACCTAAGGTTAAGGCGTTCTCTGTGTTGGAGGGAGATCATAAAGTCACTCGCTCTCTCCTCTCTCTCACCTATGGGTGTCAGCAGGAAAAGGGCAAGGGAAGAATAGAAAGCCCTCAGCAGTGGGAAAAAGGAAAAGTTGCACCTGTTAAGGTGTCACACCAATCACCTGCACAGAGACACCGTCTCGGTGGGCACTAAATGTAATTCAGTCAGCATCTCAAATTCTGGTGGTCATCACATGGACATGGGCCCGCAGCAGGAGAAGGCAGTCAAGTCTACTAGAACTTGGGGAACTGCATGGAAGAGGCCTCTGCGATGTCCAAGTCAGATAATGAGCCTTTGAGATGGGCCTTGCATGAGATACTGGGGAAGCTGAGGGAGGCAGTGGAACAGCAGAGGCCCTTAATAGAATGACGTGAGATAGAGGAGTCCATCCACCATCTGTCTGATAAAATGGTGCCAATATCAAAGCCTCTGTGGGGAAGTAGTGAGTGCCACGGGAACCTGACCTAGTTTCTGCCAGAGATGCCCATAGCTCTGCACTCCTTCGCTACAGCCATGAGAGAGCCTTGGCAGTCACTGCGTGAGAGGGGACTGGGCACGTTAACCTCCATCCAGATGCCCCTTCCTCTTGAGAAGACAGGCAGGGCTCTCAGGCATCCAAAGGGAGGAGACGTGGCTGTTGGACACCTCCGGGACTTCCATTCAAGATTCTCTGAGGATGTAGGGTCCTTCAGAATCTCGCTTGAAATGAATGAAAATGAAAATGAAAATCGCTTATTGTCACGAGTAGGCTTCAGTGAAGTTACTGTGAAAAGCCCCTAGTCGCCACATTCCGGCGCCTGTTCGGGGAGGCTGGTACGGGAATCGAACCGTGCTGCTGGCCTGCCTTGGTCTGCTTTAAAAGCCAGCGATTTAGCCCAGTGTGCTAAACCAGCCCCTAACCAGCTTGCCTGTTATCCCATCAGCTTCATCCTCTGTGATCACAGACAGAGAAGCTGAAGTGACGGAGAAGCCGGGGCTTTCCAGGCCTCAGCTCTGCAGAAGATGGCCGCCAAGGTCATCCAAAACAATAGGGAAACGTGGTCAGTAGACTACTTCCAACTCTGCTGCTGATGTCAAGAGAGAACCTAGAAGGAGTTGCAGGGAATGCAAGGTTCAGAACTTTTGATTTCAGATGTGGTTGCACATTTGCACTCCAGTTGTTATGATACTTTAGAAAATAGAGTACATGTGCTCTTTAATGAGGTCTGATGTGGTTTCTTTGTAATGTGTAGTCCTTCAATCTATGTGTAGTCCTTCAATCTATCTATAGGGGCAGCACGGTAGCATTGCGGATAGCACAATTGCTTCACAGCTCGAGGGTCCCAGGTTCGATTCCGGCTTGGGTCACTGTCTGTGTGGAGTCTGCACATCCTCCCCGTGTGTGCGTGGGTTTCCTCCGGGTGCTCCGGTTTCCTCCCACAGTCCAAAGATGTGCAGGTTAGGTGGATTGGCCATGATAAATTGCCCTTAGTGTTCAAAATTGCCCTTGGTGTTGGGTGGGGTTACTGGGTTATGGGGATAGGGTGGAGGTGTCGGTTTGGGTAGGGTGCTCTTTCCAAGAGCCGGTGTAGACTCGATGGGCTGAATGGCCTCCTTCTGCACTGTAAATTCTATGATTCTATGTGTGACCCTACCCCACCATCTTCGGAGGGATGCCCCGACCTGAGTCTATGTCCCCCTGAATCAGGATCCCACTGCCCCCTTTTATTACTCACCATCCCTTGTTATCACCAATTCCCTCATTATGTTCCCCCCTCCCCCCCCCAAGATTCAAAGGTATTTGCCATGGCTCTTGTGATCCATGTGCAGGACATCTCTTGTGCATACTGTGCCTTTTCCCCTCTGTTCCAATGTCCTAGCATTGTCAGTACTACATGCTGGGGTTTCCCTTCAGTTGTCTAGTTGAGATGACCTGCTGCTCAGCTCACCCGCGATGACCCAACTCCCATGCAGTATCTCAAGATGTCAGCCATGAAGCCCTTCATCATTGCAAACAGCCATGGTTCATGCACCCTTTGATGTGCAGTCCAATACTGTCTAATGGCCCCTCAAACCCATGACCTGCATACTATCACACAGAACTATGGACACTCCAGGTATAACATTTAACCTTCAAGGGTTACGCTTCAATCCACCCCATCATCCTCCATCCTGTGCAGGTAAATGACCATATCCCCTGTGGAACTAGCACATGACAATAGATCTGCCGACTCCCCAGAATCTGCTACTCATGCTTTATCTCCTCCAACAATCCTGAGCAAACCTTCACCCTCTGACCCTACAGGCTCATACCGCCCCCTTTTATAACTCACCATCCCTTCCTATCAACAATTACCTCAATATGCCTTCCCAGGACTCATCAGTTGACACCACAAACCCCTCCCTTTGAATCCCTTTCCCCTCTTTACAACCATACCCATTCACACTGTTCCCATGTCCATTCGCCTGCGCAAACGTCACTCCCTAAACCCACACTCCACCATGGCCCTTCCCACCCTCCCACTCTGTACCACGTTACCCATTCCACGACCCCCACAGCATCTCTCTTTTTTCTCAAGTACTCTCAACATCCCAGGCCCTTCTCTAGGCCTCCACACAAGCACCACCCCCTCATTCCTCAGCTCCCTGTCTAATGGCCTCCAGCATAGCCCATTGCTACCCAACAGTACCTCATGTATCCGCCACTTGCAGCTTGAAGATCCACATGGTTGATGTTCCGCCAACTCACTGTGACATCCCAGGGTCCACGGACGCTGGAGGCGTCCATCTTCCCTTCTCCGCAGGCTCTCCTAGGCCTTCTTCCAAGTAAGTTCGAACATGTACACGTTGAACCAGACATTTTCTGGAAAGGCATTAAATCCCACTGGCAGCACAGATGATTGGAAGAAAAGGGTGTGCGGGAAAATTCCAGCCAAGGCATCATCAACATCTCATGAATAGGATGCACAATAGCCTCTGATGGGAATGACAACTTGTCACGATGGGCAGGAGCGCATGTTCCCACTGGAAAATTCCACCCTCTGATTCTATATGAAAGCAATTTACTGTCATTTTGCATTGGTCTTGATTTCACCTTCACAGGCATGTCTAATTAAGATGACCTTATCGTTCTATTTATTCATGAGTGTATTAAATTGCTTCCATATTTTCTGTCTTTTATATTGACTTCAGCAAATAATAAAGCGACTGATATTCTTGTCACTTAAATGAAAGTTTTTTTATTCGTAATGTCATTAAATATGTCAATTTGATTCAAACAAATTGTTTATACTATGCCACTTTCTGCTGGAAATAATACCAGAACCATTTGCATCTATCCAATAAGATCACTGTACAATGAGATAATCAAATGAAAGCTATTTGAACCAGCTTTGCCTGCTTCAGATAAATGTCAATCCAAAGATTTTGGTAATAAACCCAAATGATTGATAGCTTTTAAATTGTAGAAAGTGTACAGATATGCTTTCTGCTGTGCTCTGTTCTCCCGGTCATCTGTCTGCCTCGGCAGCAGTCACCAGCAATATTGCTAGATGGGCAGGCTCCAATCCGAAATGCTTCTTTAATCTACGAGGTGATGGAGAAGGAGAGAAAGAGAGACAGTCGGCAAGATCATCCATCCCTTGACCATCAAGTGCTCCCAAATCCCATGATCATCTTGCATGTGAATGCTGACCAACCCTCACCGTTCCCACCATGAAGTGAAGTCTTGAGCAGCTGCTGCCCACAACGGCGAGCTTGCCTGGTCACGGGCACTGTCCCATGGCTCCTCATTTTCATCCATGGCCTCCGGGCCGGGTGATCCTTCCCTTCAGTTCAGCAGTAATGGTGCGCATCATGTTCTGGTGAAAATGGTCGCCACTCCGTGGAGCCATGGCCGCGAGCCTCAGGCCCTGCCGATGACTGCCTCTTCTCCTGAGCCTGGGATGAAAGCTGATTCATCATAGATGATGAACAGTTGATAGGAGGCTCAAGGCTATCTGGAATGTGAGAGGGCACAGGCATATAAGGATGCATGATGGATGATCAGGTTGAACATCACGCCACCTTCTTCCTGGCAAATTGCCACACTCCAACCACTGTAGAACCCAGCACTTTAACAATAATTTGCACCACATATTTCCACCACCCTCCCCAGCCCCTATCAAGACATTGACTTGACACTGCAGTCACTGTATCAGTGAATTTCACCCACCCTTTGCGATGAAAAACTCCAGTCCTCACAATCTCTTCTGCTGAAATGAGAACCCAGAGGCCCCAGATGTTGCCGATGAGCCCTTCTCCTGGTTTCCCAGAGAGTCAAATGAGGGTGTCCTCATTGAGGGACCCTTGTGTCTTCTTGTCTGAGGTGTGGCAGCTGATTGTGTGGCGATGATGTTAATACTGTGCAGGCATGTGGCTTTTTCTTAAGAAGCTGAAATGCGGCCACTGCCTAAATATGAGAATTATTGAGAGAAGTATGACTTTGCTGGATGCTTTGCAGCAATGAAATATATAGCCAGTGTTTAAAATAACAGTATTGTCAAGAAGCAGTTATGCTCCCGAGGAAGGGTCCGTGGTTAAAAACAATGCAGCGTGATTAAAAAATGGTACCACACTGACCAGCTGCTGGGCCTGAGAGAAATGCTTCTGCCTCAATGGACTGTTAACTGATTGCATCAAAAATAAAGTATTTGATCTGACATGGATTGTCTGCCAAGCAGCTCCTGGTGCATCTGTTCCTTATGTTGACTAACCTTGGCTAATCCCCTCCTTCATCTGCTCTGGAGCTGTCAATTGTTACCGGCCAGGCTTTAGAGAATCCCAAAGTGTATCATAAAGTTCACCTGACCCACAACTTTTAATAGATTGTGGTATGGGGAGTGCACGACCCACTATACAGGTGTGGTACAGCGGAAATGGAAAAGTATTTTTTAAAGCAAAACAATGTTTATTCTATGAACTCAAGTTAACCTTTCTAAAACATACAGTGAACATCTTAGCAACCATTAATTCAAATGCAACCCCCAAAGAATACAACACTACGTAATCCTTAAGCTGTCCTTTTAACATCCATAAGACTTAAAAAAGGACTTTTAACAGAAGCACATCAGGTTAAAGTCACTACTGAGAGCAGTTATTAGTTTTAAATCACCAAAGAATCGATTTACAGTTTTTAGATTAAAGCGAGAGAGACTCATATACCTTCTGGCTGTGACTGCAGCTATCCAGCTATGAAAACGAAACTAAACACCCTGCAGCAAACAGCCTAAAACGAAAGTAAAAAGCTGACACACAGCCCAGCTCCACCCACTCTCTGACATCACTGCAGTAATAAGCACCCATTTCTTAAAGGTACTCTCACTACAGATATTTATATACACATGCATTTATAAACACCCATTTCTTAAAGGTATTCTCACATGACACAATCAAAGGAGTTCAATGGAGGCTGCCAACACATGGGGCTTCTGACATTAACCAAGGCCACCCCCACATTTTGAATGGAGTGCCAAAGCTCTAACCTGAAACTGACAGGAATCAACACTGTTGCCATGGTCAGGTGCCTGAAAGTAACATCTAAGGAGTGAGTTGCTACTCTTTATCTACACCATGTAAAAATTCAACCACGGCACCCCCATCCTGAGGGGCACCCCCATCCTGGGGACCCCCCCCCCCCCCCCCCCCCCCCCCCCCCGAGGTCAACCCTTCCTACCAGCACGAGCCCACCCACCCCTCCCCCACCCTAGGTCCCTTGAAAATATACCATCTCACCCCAGGATACAGTTCAGAAGGAGACTAAACACATTGGTCGAAGTCCATGGCACCTGGCCCTCACTTTTCAGGATCTGCACCAAATTGCATCTGCCTGACCTTCTGGGGGTGGGGGGGGGGGGCAGGGGGGACACATCCCAGGAGACCATTGAATTGGGCTTATGATCATGAGCGTAAATGAGTCTTGCATGAGAAGGCGAGAACCTGATATAGGCCGGCGGTGCAGGCCGGCAGACTTGTAACAGGTTTGACAGCCAGTGGGAATCCCTTTTTGGCCCTCATGCATGATTCAGCGTGCCATTGCAATATTGCAATTCATGTCTGAGGTTAGTGGCCCTGGAGAATCGCTCCCCGTTCCCCCCCCCCCCCCCAAATATCTACAGTTTCTCTTTTGCATTTACAATTGAATTTTCAGTAATAATCCAAAATAACACGTAGAAACTGAGGAGTAGGAAGAGAAGCCATTGGTAGAGGATCTCTGTCTAGGGTTGGATAGGTAAGAGAGAAACTAAATTCGGTAGCCCCACTGTGTTTGACAACAGCAGAGATGTTTGAGGAGGATGATATGGTCTACTGTATTCAAGGCCTCCAAATTGGCAAGATAATACTACACAGTGTCAGAGAATGGTGTTTGTGACAGTGTTATCTTGGGGGAGAGGGAAAATCTGATTGAGAGGAATTACTGTAGAGCTGAGAGTGGAGGTTACAGATTTACAAATGCTGGTGGAAAACAGCAGGAAAATGTACCGAATGAAGTGGCAGATCCAAAAGTTGGAGAAATGGTACTTTGACCTTTATGTTTGAAAGAAAGAAATCGTAGCAATTAATTGCTTTGAATTTGTCAATTAGTGGTTAGGAAATAGCATTCAAGTAAGCACAGTTTGAAGGACAAAACTTACAGGTTATTTGTGCAGAGCTTAGGGTTTTAAAATGTTATGCACAAATTGAAGAGATGTTTAATCATATTAGCAATATCAGCAGTTTAGGCCTTAGACTCTTCCCAAATCATGAAAATTCCAATCACGTTAGATTAGTCAGTTTTTATATGCCATGACTTGAAAATGGACACTAATACTACAGTAATAAGCTTCATTGTTGCTTTACCACTACCATTTAACTCTGTATAAAAACCTAAAAAATGGAAAGAAAAAGTGAAATAAAATTAAGAATGCAATCTCTTTTGCTCCCACCATTTATTTTGAAGTTGAAATGTTGCATTAATGAAATGTTGCATTAAAGGCTGATTTTACAATCGATTAAGAGTTTGGAATATAAAGGCTGACCAAGTTGTATCAAGTGATGCAACCAAACATTGAAATAATTTAACAAGTCCAATAGATAGCCCATGCTCCATGCATCGGCATGGACTCCCTAGAAAGGTAGCCTGTTGGTGGTTTGGAAGGGATTAGTACAGAAAATATTTCTGCAGGCAAAGAAACCAAAATTGGAGCAAATTTCAAGAAAGTGAAATTACAGAGTGGAAATGAAAAATCATTATTTATTTATTTAAATTGGTGCATATAATCACCAAATAGACTGCAATTAGTATTTAAGGCCAGGAATTTTCTTTAGAGTTCTTTTCAAAAAAAAAATATATTTATTAAAGTTTTTTAACACAATTTTTCTCCCTTACAAACAATAACCCCCCCCTCCCCCCTGGAACAAAAAAAACGAGAAATCGCGCAGAGCAAGGTATATACATGGCAAAATGATATATTTACACAGCATTGTACACTGACCCTCACCCATACGTGCCAGTTTCCCCAACCCTTCATGTTATCTCTTGCTCATCCACCCTCCCAGGCAGAGGCAGTCCCCCCCCCCCCCCCCCCCCTCCCCAAGGTTGCTGCTGCTGACCGACCTTCCTCTAACGCTCCGCGAGATAGTCTAGGAAAAGTTGCCACCGCCTGTAGA
This sequence comes from Scyliorhinus torazame, assembly GCF_047496885.1. Classification (NCBI taxonomy): domain Eukaryota; kingdom Metazoa; phylum Chordata; class Chondrichthyes; order Carcharhiniformes; family Scyliorhinidae; genus Scyliorhinus; species Scyliorhinus torazame. The sequence continues at coordinate 92,276,871 of NC_092720.1, read as the reverse complement.
ACCCCTGCACAGACCCTCTCAAGACACACTTAATCCTCTCCAACTTTATGAACCCAACCATATCATTTATCCAGGCCTCCAGGCTGGGGTGCTTCGCCTCCTTCCACATTAGCAAGATCCTTCGCCGGGCTACTAGGGACGCAAAGGCCAGAATGCCGGCCTCTTTTGCCTCCTGCACTCCCGGTTCGTCCACTACTCCGAATATTGCTAGCCCCCAGGTTGGATTGACCCGGACTTTCACCACCTGAGATATTGCTCCCGCCACTCCTCTCCAGAACCCCTCCAGTGCCGGGCATGACCAAAACATATGGACATGGTTCGCCGGGCTCCCTGAGCACCTTCCACATCTGTCCTCTACCCCAAAGAACCTACTCAACCTCGCCCCCGTCAAGTGCGCTCTGTGGACCACCTTAAATTATATCAGGCTGAGCCTGGCACACGAGGAGGAGGAATTAACCCTACCTAGGGCATCAGCCCACAGACCTTCCTCGATCTCCTCCCCCAGCTCCTCCTCCCATTTACCCTAGAGTTCTAAAACTGAAATATAACAGCTGCACTGTGGTACCAGTGCAAATGTGTCAGCTATATTAAATGGGTTGAACTTTAGATCCCTAGTTGTAGAGAAGAAAATGTTTTATACGTTTCCAAATGATTGCCAACTGCAGAGCGAGCACTTAGGCAAGCTCGTATTAATCCAAATGAAAACTACAACTGCAAGAGCATAGTAAGGCACTTCGCTCTCTAATGTGAACAGGTAGTCTCTGTCCGCCAGTATTTCTTCATTTTGGATTATTTTTATTTATCAATCATATGGCAGAATATCAAATATTTGTTGTACAGTAACATCAATAGTACTATCAACTTTAGTGCTGTTACTGGTATCTTCTACAAACGTGCATACTGAAATTTATATAGGATAGGATTACATAGGATATACAGCCCGGTAATAGGCTGTCTTTTATGCTCCACTTGAGCCTCATTCTATCTTGCCTCCCTATTGTAGCAAGTTCCATATTTTACATTTGGATAACAAAGTTTCTTCTGGATTTTCCATTGACTTTCCTGGTGACTATCTTATAGTGGTGGCCTGCAGTCACCACTCTGCCTCTTTGAATAACAGCACTTAACTATCACTCTCTGCTTTCTGTCCTGAAGCCAGTTGACAATCCATTCCGACACTTAATTTACACTTCTGGGGCGAGATTCTCCGACCCCCCGCCGGGTCGGAGAATTGCCGGGAGCGGGCGTGAATCCCGCCCCCGCCGGTTGCCGAAGTCTCCGGTGGCGGGGGCGGGAATCGCGCCGCGCCGGTTGACGGGCCCCCCGCGCGATTCTCCGGCCCGGATGAGCCGAAGTCCCGCCGATAAAATGCCTGTCCCGCCGGCGTAAATTAAACCACCTACCTTACCGGCGGGACAAGGCGGCGCGGGCGGGCTCCAGGGTCCTGGGGGGGGGGGACGGGACGATCTGGGGTGCCCCCACGGTGGCCTGGCCCGCGATCAGGGCCCACCGATCCGCGGGCGGGCCTGTGCCGTGGGGGCACTCTTTCCCTTCCGCCTCCGCCACGGTCTCCACCATGGCGGAGGCAGAAGAGACTCCCTCCACAGCGCATGCGCGGGGATGCCGTGAGCGGCCGCTGACGCTCCCACGCATGCTCCGCCCGGAGATGTCATTTCCCCGCCAGCTGGCGGGGCACCAAAGGCCTTTTCCGCCAGCTGGCGGGGCGGAAATTCGTCCGGCGCCGGCCTAGCCCCTCAAGGTTGGGGCTCGGCCCCCAAAGATGCGGAGCATTCCGCACCTTTGGGGCGGCGCATTGCCCGTCTGATTTGCGCCGTTTTGGGCACCAGTCAGCGGACATCGCGCCGTTTCCAGAGAATTTCGCCCCAGATTTTTTTTTAACCTTATTTGTCTATATTGGGTAACCTTACAAAAGGCCTTTTGAAAATCTAGATAAATTGCATCTACTATATTGCCATTGTCTACTCTCTCTGCTACCTCCTCAAAAACTCAGTAAAGTTGGTCAAGCAAGACTTTCCCTTTTGAAATTCATGCTGACAATTCATCATTACATTTTTTATTCCTAGATGTTCTTCTATTCTCTCTTTCAATAGGGCTCCCATTATTTATTTCCACCACTGATGTTCAGCTGACTAGTCTGTAATTCCCCGGGCATTTTCTGTCCCCCTTAATAAATATAGGAACGACTTCTGGTGATGACGATGTGCTGAGCAGTCGCATGTTAGGTGGCTCTCCTCCTGTGGACCCGAAAAATAGCCATTTTTCAATGATAATTCGCCAAAAAGACACACCAATCCATTCCCCAACTTTAATAGGACAGAGGAAGGAAGAAAGTGAGGGAAATCTAAGCAAAAATGCCCGAAGGAAATCAAACTAGAGGCAGAACAGAGACCAAGAGAAGAAGGGGCCAGGGACGACAACACTCGGACGAGCCAACCGGCGCACAAGGTGGCAGAGTGCACGTTTCGCCAAAACAAAAAGAGCAGGACAGACAGGAACAAATCCCTCCTGCATCAGGGGGGAACTGGAAGGCATCCTTCACCGAGGTACTGAGGGAGCACCAGCAGTAGATAAAGGCGGAGGTAAAAGCAGACATTGAGGCTGCAGTGAAGGCAGCAGTGGCCGAGACCCTGGCTCAAATACAGCTCACCCTGAGCAGAGCAGAGAAGAGGCTGGAAGCCCAAGAGGTGACCATCAAAGAGTTGCGAAAGGCAGCAACTGACCAGAGTGATCGGATCGTGGCACTGGAGAAAGAGGTGGCGAGGTTGGCCGTGACACAGTGCAGTCTGAAGGCAAAGTAGAAGATCAAGAGTATTGCTCAAGAAGGCAAAACCTGTGGATTGTGGGCCTACCAGAGAGGATCGAAGGCAGGGACCCCACGGTATATGTGGCCGAGATGCTGGGCAACTTCGTGGGGAGAGAAACTTTCCCTAGCCCACCGGAAATGGACAGGGCACACTGGTCGCTGCGCCCGAAACCCAAAGCCGGGGAACAACCGAGGGCAGTAATAGCCAAACTGCACCGGGAAAGAATCTTGCGCTGGGCCAGACAGGCCAAGAACTGCCGCTGGGAAGGACATAGTATTAGGATACACCAGGACATTGGGGCGGAGCTGGCCAGGAAATGGGCTGAGTTCAATAGGGCAAAAGAAGCTCTGTATAAGAACGGCATATGCTTTGGTATGCTGTACCCAGAAAAGCTCTGGGTCACATACCAAGGCAAAGAGCATTTCTTTACAGCCCCCGCCAAGGCAAACAAGTTTGTCTTCGAATGCGGACTAGAGCAGCGACTGCACAGGAAGCAATAAGGGACCGCTTCATGTGGGAAATCGTGACCTTTTTCGAAAGAACAAACACAGCAGAGGAGGGAAAGGGAAGTGGCAAGTGAGAGGAGCGCAGGGTAAGACGGGGAAAGAACAGGCAGTAACTATAGAGAGTGACGAGGGAGAAGCAAGACTGTAACTCCCGGGAGGGGGGGCCACCGCCCTAGCGGGAAAGCTAGCGCCGGGGGTATGCAGCAGAGCAAGGCCGTGGCACACCCCCAACAGGGGGGACGGCGTCCGGTTGGGTGTGGGGGGGAACACACAAAAAAGACGGGGGAGCAAACGGGGATAGGAGCTGGTGGAAGGGGGACAAAAGAGGGGAACACGGGAATGAGGAGATAAGGGGGAGAAGGGAGGGATCGGGGGATGGGGGGGCATAGGGAGGGGGAGAAAAATAGGACTAGAGCGAGAGCAGCAATAAGGCTACAAAGGGCCGCAACCAAGGGTCCGGAGCAAAGAAGCACTGCAAGTACAGTACAGTCTTTGGGCGAAGGGTGACCCCGGAGTGCATGGGCCTACCCATGTGGCAGATGCACAGTGGGCGGCCATGTTGGGTGCCCCCTGGACAAAGGGAGACCGCGGAGTGCAGGGGCAGATCCAAATGACAGATGCACTGTTGGTGGCCATGTTGGGTGCCCACTGGACAAAGGGAAATCCCAGAGCGCAGGGACCCGACTGCATGGGGAGAGCAGTGACAGTGGCCATCTTGGAGGGCCCCCGAACAAAGGGAAACCTTGGAGTGTAGAGGCGTGTTCACCAGGTAAGTTTGGTTAATCCCACAGGAGTGGCAGGACAGAGGCCCTGCACCAGTATAGTCACCTGGAACATAAAGGGACTCAGTGGCCCAGTAAAAAGATCCAGAGTCTTCACCCACCTCAGAAACATGAAAGCCGACATAGTCTTCCTCCACGTGCGCAAGACTCAACCTAGCGCAACTAAAGGTGGTACATCGAGCCCACTTAACAAGAACCCGAATGAGTAGGTTCTTCCCGGAGGTGGAGGACAGATGTGAATGGTGCCAAGGGCGCCCACATGTTCTGGTCTTGCCCCAGACTTGTGGAGTACTGGACAACCTTCTTCAAGGCAATGTCCAAAGTGGTGGGGGTGAGCGTGGAGCCATGCCCGAAAGTAGCGGTCTTCGGGGTATCAGACAAGCCAGATCTTTTCATGGGGAGGAAGGCGGACGCCCTTGTCTTTGCCTCCCTGATCGCCCGCCGTAGAATTCTGCTCGGCTGGCGGTCAGCAGCACCACCCAAAGCTGAAGACTGGCTGTCCGACCTATCGAGATTTCTCCAAATGGAGAAAATCAAATTTGCCACCCGGGGGTCGGAAGATGGCTTCGTCAGAACATGGGAGCCATTCACCCAACTACTGCGGGACCTGTTTGTGGCCAACGAACAAGCAGATAAATAACCAAGTAGCCAAGAGCCTGGGGAAAGTAGCCAAAACATGAGAAAATAGAAGGAATGAGGGAAAGACCTGGGGGGGGGGGGGGGGGGAGTAGTGTAAGAGGGGGTAGCTAAACACAACAGAAAAGAAAGGGGAGCTGCAGGGAAGGAGGTGGGGTGGAAGAAAGAAGGACAGGGGGCAAAGTATAGTAGAGGGCAGCCAGAAGCGGGGGGAGGGGGGGGGGGGGGGGAGACGAGGGAACATAAACTGGAAGGAGAGCACGGGAAACGACAATGACCATGCCGAACACAGCATCAGAGAGCAAGAAAGTACAGGAGGAAGGAACGACAGATGGCCGAAGAGGAAGCAAACGGCAAACGCACAACAACAGCGAAAACTGACCGGGAGAAGCAAGCAACATCAGGGACGCCACCCAGGCACCACCAGCACCACCCCCCCACCCCCCACCCCCACCCAGATCTATTTTCTATTACTGGTGTTGTATGTACTCTCTTTGTTGAGAAAAAACAGAAGGAAAGAAAGGGGACCACCATCACCACCCCCCCCCCCCCCCCTCAAAGACATGTATAATGTAATTGTCTCTCCGGTGCCTCGATGTATATACACTTCCCCAGTTTTTAATTTCCAACCCCTTGGTTTTTTATTTACGTGATTTTTGTAATTGTATAGTGTTGTTGTTTCCATCTTGTTTTTTAGTATCTTCTCTTTTTTCTTCTTCTTTGTGTACACCTGTAAATATACTATGTGCGAAAAACCAAATAAAAACATTTTTTAAAAATAAATAAATACAGGAAATGCATCTCTAACAATCTACCTCACTCCACCTTTTTACTAACAAAGTAATAAATATGTAATGCCTCCGCTATCTTGTCCAGAAAATGTTTTAATTCATCCGGACCAGGTGCTTTATCCTCTTTGAGCTGATTTGTTTATTTAATACTGCCCATTTTTATTTTAAATGCACTCATCTCATTGCTCATCTGTTCTATCTCCCTGGTCAATTCCGAAGGAAAATAATTCTAGCTGAGAAATGCAAGGTGCATGTAAAAAATACATGAATGCATTCATGGAAAATATCTTTGTATAGTCTTTCAACAAAGTCATATCTTTGCTTGCCTGTCTTTTCCATGGCGAAAAATAAGTGTAATTCTGCCTTTGTATGTGGGACTACGTTCGATTCAGCCTGATTTATTTCTGAACGTGGCCAATGTTTTAATGTATTTCTAAATTGTGTAAAAGAGATGATAAATCATGGATTTAATACACTCAAATGACAATTTTAAATTTGCTGAAAATTATTATGAACATAGTGGGGTCAGCTCATGCTGTATAATCCATAAGGTCACTATTAAATTCAGACAGTGGTATTGCATAGACAATCCATTAATGGGGAGCTGAAATAGTAATTTAGGCATCTCTGCTAGATGATTGAACTGACTGCTGAATAAGGTATGAAATCTGACTTTAATTAATGTAGAAGGTGGAAGCTTTAACACATAATACCAGAATTTATGAGACATGGGCAATTTTGGTCAGCTTTGTGCATTAAACAGCATGAGTGATGAATAAAAGTCAAAATGAACACGCACTTCAAAGATAAAATCTCACATTGTTTTAAATGTGACAATTAAAATAAAAATCCTCATAGAAAGTTACGTCCTCACTGGAAGATTCACTGCCAAAGAGAAATTGTAAATTAGATCAAAGTGAGCAGACCAGGCCAATTAAATGGGTCCACTCTCTTTTTTTGGTGTTGCTGTCTGTGCATTGAAAAGTATGTTGCATAATTATCTCAGATCCATTCGGGAATGTAAACCAATTTACATTAGTCTTACGTTAGTCTTAAAACTAGAATAAAATGCAGCGCAGTACGGTCTGTTCACAATGAGCAAAGCTGCTCTGTTCAGCTGTCATTATCGTTTATATTATTTTACTGCGCACCAACTCTAATCTTAATTTTAATTCATTTTGTTGAACACAGCAATTGAAAATCATGAAATACCACAACGTGTTGTTTAATTTCTAGAACAAAACAATGAAAATCAGGCAAAGAGAATTTGGGAAGCCTGTGTTGTGTTATATACTCTGTGTTCATTAGCTGCCTGTCTGTATATCATTATCTGCATGTCTGCATGTCATGACAGCCTGCATTTTAAAAGTGTGGTTAACAAATAAAGGCTGGAGATCAAAACATATACACTTCCTTACAGTTTTATTGTGTCTCATGAAAATAATTAAAACTTATTTCACCTTCCTTCCCTTGGTTTCCATCTTGTTGTCCAGGCCCAGGTCCCATTTTAATCTGTTCACATAGCCCATCACTGCATATACGACTCATTTTCATTTATATTAATAATTTAGATTTCCCCTCACATAAATAACATGCCAAGCAATCACCTGGGATTTTACAAACGAGGGTTGTCTGATCAAAAGGCTAATTGGTTTAGAAAAATAACATTCATTTGCATTTCGATTTTGGCCAAGAAGGGTTCGACACCACAGCAGACATTGGGCACAAAGAAACAGGAAGTGCTAGTCACCAGGAGTCATACCAAAGTCCCTGAAGGGGAAACTAAAATGAGCTTTTGAGGTGATAGACAGTAGAAATGTGGATTACAGTAAATGGAACTAAAACTATGTATTAGCTATGTTAAGTGGAGAACTGTGTTTTAAAGACCAAATTGATTGTGTGAAAAATGTTGGGCAGATCAGGAAATGGCAGATTTAGTGAATTAATTCTTCCTCTTCGTTTTAACTATTCAGGATCCAGTCAGTTTGTCTTGGGAAGCCACACCACTTATAGTGCTCACTAAAGACGTGTTGTGGAGCTATCTGAAGCATTATATCAGAAGGTGCCAGTGCAACAATGTGCTTGCCACTTTCTAATAAGTTTCAGGAATTCCCATCAGAGAAATGGCAAGAGCCCAGTGAGAACCAAGCGGCCATGGGACTGAATGATTTAAGTGTGGAGATATTATATTATTACATCTATTAACTAGAATTCGCTTGGAGAAGGGTTGGGGTTTAGGCAGGTGTGGTACAATAATGCCTGAAGGTAAATCCAAATATTGAAGCCACAAAATTGGCGGTGTATTTCTATGCCGATTTCATCTGCAAAGCACTGGCCCGGATTTTACAGTGGTAATGACATTGAAAGTGCCAACCTTCACTGTCATTGCTCCTCTGAGCAGCAATTTCTGGCCTCAACACATGGCCAGTAAAGCACAAAAGTCCAAAGGTTTTCTGATAGCAACTCTACAGTTTCAATGCGTGCACTGTTGAAGTCCCTGCAGACTGCGATCAGTCAGAAATCACTGAACTGATGAGAACCTACCCCCTTATGCTATTAATCTTGCTATAAAAACCTTTGGTAAAATTATATCATATTAAGTGAAACGTAACTGAGGGCAGAAACCTAGTGCCTGCAGGTACAGCTTCCACTGTGGACGCTACCCATTCACTGTTGGCCTAGATACCATGCATTGTCGGCACGATCTCCTGCACCTGAAGTGGTTTGACTCCTCCATCTGCACCTGTAGGCACTAGGAAACTTGCTGACACCCTCTCCTGGAAATCCTGGCTCTGTGTCTGCATCTGTACCAATGATGGAATTGTACTTTCCAGAAACACGATACCTGTCCGGACTACAGCTGTTTCCTGGGATCAGGCAGCCCTCCGACCGCCCGCTCCCTCGGGAGTCTCTACCCCACCTGATGTGCTGCAGCATGTGTGACATGCGCACCAGAACGTGACCCAGGAGCTTCATCACTAAAATGTCCCACCAAGGCGATAGTCTCTGCGATGGTGGAGGGTGCAGGGGACAGCAGTGATGAAAAGCCAGTGTCTTTTTGAGAGTGGTGCTCCGGGGTGTGCTGGGGATCTGGTTGAGGGTGAGGTTGCCCAAACGGCCGGTCCTGGTCTGATGGTGATCCTGCAGGACAAGAGACATGGTGAGATCTTGGGAAGCAGTGGTCTGTGGGAGGGGGTGACTGCCAAAGGGACATCATTTTACACTGGGAGCTCACTTGATTGCCTCAGGTTTTGAGATAGCCCTCTCATCGACCTCTCTGGCTAGCTCCATCGCCCTCTGCTCCGCGGGGCTCTGTGCTCTGAGGTCCGTGATGCCCCTGCCAGCTTTCTCACGTTCTCTCCGATTAGGGGCCACCTTGTCCTAAGAGCCATAGAAACAGGAGTAGGCCCCTCAGCCCTTCAAGCTTGTTGCGCCATTTAATGAGATCATGGCTGATTTGTGGCCTAACTCCATATCCTTTAATATCTTTGCTTAACCAAAATCTATCTATCTCAGATTTAAAATTAACAATTGTTCTAGCTTCAACTGCTGTTTGGATTGGATTGGATTGGATTGGACTTGTTTATTGTCACGTGTACCGAGGTACAGTGAAAAGTATTTTTCTGCGAGCAACTCAACAGATCATTAAATACCTGAGAAGAAAAGGGAATAAAAGAAAATACATAATGGGGCAACACAACATATACAATGTAACTACATAAGCACTGGCATCGGATGAAGCATACAGGGTGTAGTGTTCATGAAATCAGTCCATAAGAGGATCATTTAGGAGTCTGGTGACAGTGGGGAAGAAGCTATTTTTGAGTCTGTTCGTGCGTGTTTTCAGACTTCTGTATCTCCTGCCCGATGGAAGAAGTTGGAAGAGTGAGTAAGCCGGATGGGAGGGATCTTTGATTATACTGCCCGCTTTCCCCAGGCAGCGGGAGGTGTAGATGGAGTCAACGGATGGGAGGCAGGTTCATGTGATGGACTGGCCGGTGTTCACGACTCTCTGAAGTTTCTTGTGGTCCTGGGCCGAGCAGTTGCCATACCAGGCTGTGATGCAGCCTGATAGGATGCTTTCTATGATGCATCTATAAAAGTTGGTAGGAGTCAATGTGGACATGCCGAATTTCCTTAGTTTCCTGAGGAAGTATAGGCGCTGTTGTGCTTTCTTGGTGGTAGCGTCGACGTGGGTGGACCAGGACAGATTTTTGGAGATGTGCACCCCTAGGAATTTGAAACTGTGGGAGAGTTTGTGGGAGAGAGTTTCAAACCTCTACCACCCTTTGAGTGAAGATATGCTTCCTAACATCTCTCCTGAACGGTCTAGCCCTAATTTTTAGACTCTGCCCCCTAGTTTTAGAATCTCCAACCAGTGGAAATAGTTTGCCTTTATCCACCCTGTGTTTCCCTATTAATATCTTGAATACTTCGATCAGATCGCCCCTCAATCTTCTGAAAGCTGGTCTATTTTGTGTAATCTCTCATCGTAACTTAACCCCTGTAGTCCAGGTATCATTTTTGTCAATCTACGTTGCATTACCTTCAAGGCCAAACTATCCTTCCTCATCTGTGGTGCCTAGAACTGCTTACAGAAATCCAAGTGGGGTCTAACCAGCATTTTGTATTTAGGATGCAGAGGACACGGTGAGACTCATGGAGACGTGTTACACAGGAAGGGTGGGGGTCAGTAGCTGGTGGCATGTGTGTGCAAGGCACCTAGCCAAAGAGGACAATGCAGGTGTTGGGGTTTGGTGGAGGGTGGGATGGAAGGTAGATGTAGGTTTGAGATCTAGGGGAGTGGGGGAGTGATGTGAGGAGTGATGGACAGGAGTGATGAAAGAGAGACGGAGACAGTGACTCACACGAGCTGCCCTAAGGAAGTCATTCATCCTACGGCATTACGTGCCGGTCCTCCTGGTGAAGCTGCCAGCACTGGCCGCCTCTGCCACCTCCTCCCAGGCCCGGATAATGACGCTGGCTTGAACCTCCTGCCCACAGTGGGGAAGAGAGCTATCAGGATCTCCAGCACCAATTCCAGCCCCCGCGAGTGAGACGCTGGGGGGAATGGAAATTGCTCTAGATTAATGTGGGCCGAATGGTGGCCCATTAACATGTCCTGAATCGCTCCCCGAATAGCACCCCCAATGGGAACGTAAAGCGCACACAATTCAGCCCCAATGGCAACACTTAGGGCTGGATTCTCCAATGGTGGGATTCTCCGTTTCTCTGGCAGCGCACTCCCGGGCCACGGATTTCCCGATGGCGTGGGCGTGTCCACAATGACAGATACCAGACTGGACGATCCCACTGCCGGCGGGGGCGTGCATCACAAGAAAACGGCTGCGGCGGAGCAGGGAATCCCGCCCTTAGTCTCGCAAACGGAGAATCCCGTCCAATCTCAGGCGCCACTCTCTCCGTCACCTGTCCCCCCAGCATACAGACCCAGCAGAAGTGGCCGAATAGCGGCATGCGGTCAGGAGGGAGTTGTCCTGGAAGACCTCAACATCCACTCTGAACCCCATGAAGTCTCATGACATTAGGTCAAACATGGGCAAGGATGTCTCTTGCTGATTATCACGTACCTTTCCCAATCAGCTGATGAATCAGTACTTCTCCATGTTCAACACCATTTGGAGGAAGCACAGAGGATTTTCAAACAAGGATAGAAATTTTGAATTGATGCATTTGCGGATAGGGAGCCAGTGTCCAATAACCCAGGGCAGTGGCGAAAATTTGGTAAGTGGTGTGGAGTGCTGCAATGAGTAATGGCTGAGGTTAGTGGTGCAATTGTAAGGGTATGGCAAATATGCATTGGCTCACCTTTACCACTTGCGTAAGATCTTTGAACTTCTTGTGTCACTGTAGCCTGGTCCACAGCGATAGATTACTGGCATTGATCGCAATGACTAGCTGCTCCGAGGACATTCACAGGAGGACCTCCTGTTTCTTTGTCGATAAAGGATTTCTCTCTTCCTGTCACCTGCTGCACTAAAGCCTCCATTGCTGTGTCAGGGAAGTTTATAACTCGCTGTCTGTCATGCTGCGTCATTCTTGTCCCTTTTTGTGGGGAAACCCAACGTTAGAATGACATCCAGCATGTGTTACACTCAAAATGCACCTCCCCGTTTAATGGGGGCATGTTAGCTTTAAATAGTACAGGCCAGCCTAACTCCTGGTGGCCTCTCATGATTTTGCTGACTGCACACTACAACCATGTAAATTAGCAGGCAGCATAAAGTTTGCTTGTGGCCTGCAGCAGAAAAAACAGGCACAGGTTAATCAAGCATTGTGATCCATGTGCTTGTTTTGGGCTTTATCAAATTTTTATGATCACTTGTAGCGATAATAAACAGCTAATATGAAAATCAGTTTGCATAATCTCAATGCAGCTACTGGTGAAGGACTCGCATTTAGAGAAATTGTAACAATATTGTACGATTGTCTTTGAAACATGATCTACCTGGTCGAAGCAGAATACAACAACCCACAGCAGGTATTGTCATGTCCTTAGGAATGGTGCTGTGTCCCTCTGTCTTTCAGGCCATCTTTATTGTCTCTCTGATAATACCAATTTAGAAAGCAGTACATTTCTGTACTCGGAAAATTCCTGTTTCATGCAATCATTCACTCCACAGATATTCCTTGACCTTCACAATCATACTACAAAGTATGAAGAGATTTTCACTATGAAATTATTCATTACCAGGCACAGAAACACATCACCAGATGGGAGAACGTGCAGAGACTGATAGGGAACATTTGCAGAGACATTTTTCATTCATTGTTGAGGTACCCTCAATAATGACGCTTAGAGATTAAACTGTAAAGAAGGCTTTATTAGACCAATAACTATACTACAGCTAGAGACGAGAGCTGACTGTTACACAGACCATGAGGCAGCCCTTTATGTATGGCTCCCAGGTGGGCGGAGCCAGAGGTGGAGTCCCCAGGGTTCCAAGCCCAGTCTTAAAGGGGACATCACCTTACATGATGATAAGGCAGTAACCGTTCATCACATTCACCCCCTGTTTAAAAAGGAGTCCGGCGGGGGTGAAGTGCCATCATAGGTCCATCCGTCTCGGTGGCCGGATCGTCCTCCTCGACCTCCTCAATTCGGGCGGTGGTGCGGCGGGCACGGACGTACCGGTTGAGGGCACATCCGGGAGCACAGCGGTCGGAGCATCGGTCCGGGTCGGGGCAGAGGAACTAGGCAGGGCCGGGGGTAGCGGAGCCGGCGCCGGCGGGGTGTGTAAAGGGGGGGCGCACGGTAGGAGCTCACCAATGGGTGGTAGGGCCGGAAGGGGGTGTGTTGTGGGGGGCGACGGGTCCTGCAGGGGCGCGGCGCGGGAAGGGGCGTCCTTGGTGGAGGATCCAGCGGGTGCCAGATCCCGGAGGGAAACCGTATCTTGCCTGCCGTCCGAGTACTCCACGTAGGCGTAACTGGGGTTGGCGTGGAGCAGTCGGACCTTTTCAACTAGGGGGTCCGTTTTATGGCTCCTCGCGTGCCTCCGGAGAAGAACACGTCCCGGAGCCATCAGCCAAGGTGGAAGCGAGACCCCGGAGGTAGACTTCCTGGGGAAGAGAAACAATCGGTCGTGAGGGGTCTCATTCGTGGCCGTGCAGAGGAGTGACCTAATGGAGTGTAGGGCATCGGGTAGGACCTCCTGCCAGCGGGTGGTTGGGAGATTTCTCGACCGCAGGGGCAGAAGGACAGCCTTCCAGACGGTCGCGTTCTCCCTCTCCACCTGCCCGTTTCCCCGTGGGTTATAACTGGTCGTTCTGCTCGAGGCGATGCCTTTGCTGAGCAGATACTGACGCAGTTCATCGCTCATGAACGATGTACCCCGGTCGCTGCGGCTATAAGCAGGGAAACCGAACAGGGTGAAGATGCTGTGCAGTGCCCGAGGCCTTCATGATCCGAACCTTGTCTGGCCGATAGAAGTGCGGTTTGCACTCCACACAGACTTGGCAGGTCCTGACCATGGCCTTGACCTCCTTGGTTGAGTAAGGTAGGTTGCGGGACTTGATGAAATGGACGAGCCGGGTAACCCCCGGGTGGCAGAGGTCATTGTGGATGGCTTGCAGGCGGTCCTCCTGCGCGTTGGCGCATGTGCCGCGGGACAGGGCATCTGGGGGCTCGTTGAGCTCCCCTGGACGATACTTGATATCGTACGAGTAGGTGGAGAGTTCGATCCTCCACCTCAAAATTTTATCGTTTTTTATTTTGCCCCGTTGCGTGTTATCGAACATATAGGCGACCGACCATTGGTCGGTGACGAGGGTAAATGTCCTACCGGCGAGGTAGTGTCTCCAGCACCGCACAGCCTCCACAATGGGCTTGTGCCTCCTTTTCGACTGCAGAGTGTCGAACCTCGGAGGCGGTGAGGGTTCGGGAGAAGAACGCTACTGGTCTGCCTCCTTGATTGAGGGTAGCAGCCACGGCGATGTCTGATGCATCGCTCTCTACCTGGAAAGGGATGGTTTTGTCCACCGCGTGCATGGCGGCCTTGATGATGTCAGCCTTGATGCGGTTGAAGGCCAATTGAGCCTCAGCCGAGAGGGGAAAAGTGGTGGTCTTTAGGAGTGGGCGGGCTTTGTCCGCATACTTGGAGACCCACTGGGCGTAATAGGAGAAAAGTCCCAAGCACCGTTTGAGGGCCTTGAGGCTGCGGGGGAGAGGGAGTTCCTTAAGGGGGCGCATGCGGTCGGGGTCGGTACCTAAGACCCCGTCTTCCATGACATAGCCGAGGATGGCCAGCCGGGTGGTGTGGAAAACGCATTTGCCCTCGTTATAGGTCAGGTTAAGGGCTCGGGCGGTCTGGAGGAAGTTTTTGAGGTTAGCGTCATGGTCCTGCTGATCATGGCCGCAGATGGTGGCATTGTCCAAGTACGGGTATGTCACCCGTAAACCATACTGGTCCACCATTTGGTCCATCGCCCTTTGAAAGACGCAGACCCCATTTGTGACACCAAAGGGGACCCTGAGGAAGTGGAAGAGCCGGCCGGCTGCTTCGAAGGCCGTATAGGGGCGGTCTTTTGGTCGGATGGGGAGCTGGTGGTAGGCAGATTTGAGGTCGACTGTGGAAAAGACTCGGTATTGGGCGATCCGATTTACCATTTCCGCGATGCGAGGAAGTGGGTACGCATCAAGCTGTGTGAATCGGTTTATGGTCTGGCTATAATCCACGAACATCCGTTTCTTCTCCCCGGACCGGACTACCACCACTTGCGCTCTCCAAGGGCTGTTGCTAGCCTCGATGACCCCCTCTCCCAGTAAACGCTGGACCTCTGACTTGATAAATATCTTGGGCACTGTAGCGCCGGCTCCTGGTGGCGACGGGCTTACAGTCAGGAGTGAGGTTAGCAAATAGCGAGGGGGGTGCGACTTTCAGTGTCGCAAGGCAGCACACCGTGAGGGGGGGCAAGGGTCCGCCGAACTTCAGTGTCAGGCTTCGGTGGCTGCACTGGAAATCCAGTCCGAGCAGCAGGGTGGCACAGAGGTGAGGGAGGATATAAAATTTGAAACGGGTGTATTTGGCACCCTGGATCGAGAGATCCGCAATACAGTACCCCGTGATTTGTACCGAGTGGGACCCAGATGCGAGGGCTATGGTTTGGGATGTGGGATGGGTGCGTAGGGAGCATCTCCTTACCGTTTCAGGGTGGATAAAGCTCTCCGTGCTCCCGGAGTCGAAGAGGCATGCAGTGTCATGCCCGTTGACCTGGACCTGCATCATGGAGTTCGGCAGGTGTTTTGGCCGAGTTTGATCGAGGGTGATCGCACCCAGTTGCGGGTAGTCGGAGGCGTCAGCCGAATTGGACTCGTAAAATGGCCGCCGCTGGCTGCGCGTGTCGGGTCGAGAAGATGGCCGCTGACAAGATGGCCGCTCCCATGATTCGCACGAGGCTGATGACACGTCAGAAGAGGTCGGGTCGGTGCGCAGCAGCATTGTGATGCCTGCGGGCCTGAGAGCCTGATTTTCGGGCTGGCTGTTCTTTGTTTTTCTGGCCCCTGGGTCTGGCCAGGCAGACCCTCGCAAAGTGCCCTTTCTTCCCGCAGTCGCTGCAGATCGCGGAGCGGGCTGGGCAGCGTGGGCGTGGGTGCTGGCCCTGCCCGCAGAAGTAGCATGGTGTACCCCCATGGTGAGCGGGTCGCCGCGTGGCGCAGGCCTGTAATACGGCTGAGTCTAAGGAAGTCCGGGGGGGGCTGGCAGAGTCCGCGGGGTACGTACCCAAGTTATGCCGGGCCACCTCCAATGAGGAGGCGAGCATTAGCGTCTCCTGGAGGTCTTTTGCCCCATTTTCGAGAAGCCGCTGCCGGATGTAGGTCGAGCGGATGCCGGACACGAAAGCATCTCTGATATGCAGGTTCATGTGGACTTCCCCTGTCACATCCTGATGGTCACAGTCCCTGGCAAGCGCGGTGAGTTTTTCAACAAACTCGTCGAGCGATTCCCCCGAGCGCTGCCGGCAGGTAGAGAGCAGATGCCGGGCGTGCACCTCATTGACGGGTTTGACAAACCGCTTGCGGAGCAACTCAATCGCTTCCTCATAAGTCGTCGCCTTTTCGAGCATGGCGGAGATTCTGTGACTCACCCGGGCGTGGAGTAGACGCAGCTTGCGTGGCCCTAGGATGGGAATCTCTGCGGAGTCCAGGTAGGCCTCGAAGCACCGCAGCCAGTATTTAAAAATTTCCTTTGCCTCCGGCGTTCGTGCTTCCAGATTGAGCTTCTCTGGTTTTAGGCCTGCGTCCATCCTGAATCTAGTTTAGTCTAATAAATTGAGGTACCCTCAATAATGATGCTTAGAGATTAAACTGTAAAGAAGGCTTTATTAGACTAATAACTATACTACAGCTAGAGACGAGAGCTGACTGTTACACAGACCATGAGGCAGCCCTTTATGTATGGCTCCCAGATGGGCGGAGCCAGAGGCGGAGTCCCCAGGGTTCCAAGCCCGGTCTTAAAGGGGACATCACCTTACATGATGATAAGGCAGTAACCGTTCATCACAATTGTCAAAATACTCCGTAGTCCTGAGCATTTCCTCAGTGAGAGGAGGGAATATTTTGAAATCTATGAATGATACGGAGTTAAACATTAGAGTTTCATGAGCGTTTTGAGTATTGTGTTGATATTTTTTGGCATAACTGTGTCTTTCATGTTGGAATATTGCAGCACTGAGCAGCAACTGCAGTTCCTTCACTGTCCACTCAATCTGTTCCGGTTAGAGTCTAAACGTGACCTCCCCTTCTGGATCCCTTTTGCTGAAAATTAGAGGTACCCAGTGACGGTACAGGAAAGGCAACAGTGTAAATCCAACTACTTATTCACACCGTAATAAACAGTAAGTTTTCTGAGCCAATTTTTTGTTCTGGGCTGGTCACATTCTCAACGGTGTGCCATGACGTGGTCTGATTAAGCATCACGGATGCAGAACCATTGTCTGTAATTCTGTGCAATTTTAAGCCAACGCATTTCAGCCACACTGTGCTTTCAGTGGATTCACCAAACGGAGTTTTCGTTTCTGGGGTAAATACGTTTTTCCACAGGAATAAATTGAAGATTGGTTTAGCTTGCTGCCCTTTACTTTTATTGTCTTCTGGCTGGATGAGGTTTCTCTTACTCCGTCACTAGCCTGGAGATAGTCAGGACTAAGTTTTTCTTAAGACTATTTATTGACATCTCTTTAAATTCTACACCTCATGGTATGTTGTTGTTTGGCACAGACTGTTCTGAACCTTTCGCCCTTCGAGCCTCTTGCTCATCCGATCCTGATGTTGGGCTGACGCAGCTACATGAGAGGTCATGTGACGGGAACATGGGAGCTTTCCCCGGGATTTTGGGCAGAGCACAAGTAGTGTGTGTAGCTGTTGAACTTAGGAATAAACTACATTTTTTGGAAGTCCATGATGTCGGTGACTTGAGGAACCCACAACTTTCTACTTGGTGTCAATAGTTGGCAGTGTGCCACAAGGACATCACTAATCATTGATGAAAATATTGCGGATAGTTTTGAAAGTTCCAGAAGGAATGGCGTATTTACTGCGCTGCTGGGCCCTCTGACAAATCAATAAAGACACAGGCTTTAACCCTATTGAACTACACAGGTCCAAGGCGATCAAAATAGTCAAGTCATTTGTCTTCCAGACAGAGGTGGAAAAAGAAGACCCCAAGATAATCCTGAAATAATTCAAGTACGTTTACCTCCCGGTAAAAAACATAATCCTTGTGTTATGGGCCAGGGTTTAGAGAACCCCAAAGTGTATCATGGAGTTCACCTGACCCACAACTTTTAATAGATTGTGGTATGGGGAGCACACGGCCCACTCTACAGGTATGGTACAGCAGAAATGGAAAAGTATTTTTTTAAAGCAAAACAATAGGCGCGATTCTCCCAGTCCCGCGCCGGGCCGGAGAATCGCCACAACCGCGCCACGCTGCCCCGATGCCGGCGTGCGATTCTCCGAGTTGCGGAGCATCGGCGCCATTTGCGCCGGCGGGTTTGGCGCGGCGCCGTCCGCGGTCGGGCCGCCGATTCTCCGGCCCGAATGTGCTGAGCGGCCGTGCGGAAACAGCAGAGTCCCGCCGGCACCGTTCACTCCTGCTCAGAGCCGGTGAGAACTCTGCGCGAAGGGTCGGGGCAGGCGGGGAAAAGCGCTCTTCACCGGGGAGAGACTATGATGGGGTCTGGCCCGCGATCGGGGCCCACCAATCAGCGGGCCGGCCTCTCCCCCCCCCCCCCCCCCCCCTCCGGGCCTACATTGTTGTGCGGCCGGCCCCTGAACTCCCACACCACGTTGCGTTGGGGCCGGCACGCTGAAGAAGTCCCCTGCACAACTCCGCATCCGCAGGTTGGCGCGGCGCCCATTTGGCACAGGGAAGGAAGGCGTGAACTGCTCCAGCGCCGTGCTGACCTGCCGTGGGGGCCAGAATCCGTAGGCCCCGTGCCCCATGACGGTGTTCACGATGGCGCGAACACTTAGTCTCCATTTCGGAGAATCGCGCCCAAGGTTTATTCTATGAACTCAAGTTAAACTTTTTTAAACATACAGTGAACATCTTAGCAACCATCAATTCAAATACAACCCCCAAAGAATACAACTCTAAGTACTGCTTAATAACTTCCCAAACAACATCCAGAAGACAAAAGAAACACCTTTTAACAGAAGCACATCAGGTTAAAGTCACTACTGAAAACATTTATAATTCTGAATTCACCAAATGATCAAGAGATAGTCTTTTGATGGCAGAGAGAACAGCAGTACACCTGCTTGGTCTGGCTTCAGCCCCAACAATGAAAACTAAACTAAAACACACCCTGCAGCAAACAGCCTAAAATGAAAGTAAAAGTCTGACAGACAACCCAGCTCCACCCACACTCTGACATCACTGATAAACATCCAATTCTTAAAGGTACATTTCTACAGTGGTAGCACTGCAGTCTCACGGCGCCGAGGTCCCAGGTTCGATCCCGGCTCTGGGTCACTATTCGTGTGGAGTTTGCACATTCTCCCCGTGTTTGTGTGGGTTTCGCCCCCACAACCCAAAGATGTGCAGGGTAGGTGGATTGAACACCCTAAATTGCCCCTTAAATTGGAAAAAATGAATTGGGTACTCTAAATTTATTTTTTAAAAAGGTACATTTCTTCAGCACCCATTTCTTAAAGGTACTCTCACATGACACCTCCCCCCAGAAAAAAAACCATCAACTTCAAGATGGTTTCATTTCT
Organism: Scyliorhinus torazame; assembly: GCF_047496885.1. Taxonomy (NCBI): domain Eukaryota; kingdom Metazoa; phylum Chordata; class Chondrichthyes; order Carcharhiniformes; family Scyliorhinidae; genus Scyliorhinus; species Scyliorhinus torazame. Next base: position 92,257,593 of record NC_092720.1, on the reverse strand, counting down.
CACCTTTTCACTATCCTTTAAGAAATGCACACAGTAAATATACATTTTTGTTTCAAAAACCAACACACGCAAACAGATATAATAATATAGTCCATTTTTTTCCCTTTCTTCTTCCAACTGAGATCCTTCTCGATTGACAGTCTCTTTGAACAAGAAGGTCTCTGCACAATCCGTCCATTTCTCTACGCCTTGGCATGTCTCTTTAAAGTCAGATACTTTATTTCAATCTGATCACAGAGTCCCTTGTAATTCTCCAACACAGGAGCATTGGTTATCACAGCTATCAGGCTATCAAATGCCTGTTGAAAGTCTGCTGTCCACTGAAATTTTTGACGTTTCTTCAGCAAGTCCATCAGTGGAGCAATCACGCTACAAAACCTTTGCACAAATGTTCGATCAAATCCACTCATTCCATTTGTCTTGAGAATATCGAAAACTGCTCAAGGAAAGTGACTTGGGCTTTTCCAAATTCACTTTTGGCTAGGTTTATCACCAAACTCGCCACCTGAAGTCGATCAAATAACTCCATCAAATGTTTTAAATGTTCTGTCCATGGCTGGTTGAAAATTACCAGATCGTTGATGTATACCGCACAATTGGGTAATTCCGAAACAATTTTGTTAGTTAACCGTTGAAATGTGGCTGGGGCGTTTTTCATGTCAAATGACATAACTTTGAATTGGTATATACCATCTGGATTCACAAAAGCTGAAATCTCCTTCGCCCTTTCGGATAAAGTTACCTGCCAGTAACCTTTAAGTAAATCCAATTTGGAAATAAAAGCTGATTGTCCCACTTTCTCAATGCAATCCTCCAAACGTGGGATAGGATAAGAGTCCGTTTTTGTAACTGCATTAACCTTTCTATAGTCCACACACAACCGTTGGGTACCGTCTGGTCTAGGCACCATCACTATGAGTGAGCTCCATTGGCTGCAACCCACTTCAATTATGCCATTTTTAAGCATACTCTCAATCTCTTTGTTAACCTGTGCCAATTTTAAAGGGTTAAGTCTATATGGATGTTGTTTGATTGGAACAGCATTTCCCACATCTACATCATGTATATCCATTTTAGTACTTCCCAATTTATCTCTACAAACTTGTCCATGTGATATCAATAACTCTTTCAGGTCTGTTTGTTTTTCCTCTGGAAGGTAACTCAACAATTTGTTCCAATTTTTAAGAACATCCTTGTTTTCCAATTTAATTTGAGGTATGTCAAATTCACAGTCATCTGGATTTGGTTCGTCACTTTCAGTTTGAATCATTAAAACCTCCTCCTTTTCCTCTTCTTCCCTTTCAAAGCACCTTTTAAGCATATTCACATGACACACTCGGTGAGTCTTCCTTATATCTGGTGTTTTTACCACATAATTCACCTCACTTAATTTCCTTTCAATCTGATAAGATCCACAAAACCTTGCTTTTAAATGTCCACCTACCACTGGTAACGCTCTGGCTTTACGATGGCGTCAACACTTAGCCCCAGGATCAGAGAATCCTGCCCAAGAATCCAAGACTTTACAGACTAGCGACACTGGGAGAACTGACAGAGGAGCTGGAACAACTGACAGGACAGGAACTTAGGCACCTACGAGTAAAGCACTCCTTCCGCAAAGAGACAGTTGGATACCTCAGGGCCCCTGAGACCACACTACAAGAGGACCTAATAAACACGGACAGCAAAGAGGGGAAACTGCGGGAAAATGTACGGACAATTACTGCCATTGAATGAGGCCAGACAGAAATGTGGAGACGAACTGGGGACAGAAGTGGGCTGGGGACTCTGGAGCAAAGCACTGAGCAGGGCCAACTCCACCTCCTCGTGCGCAAGGCTCAGCTTCATGCAGTTCAAAGGGGTGCACAGAACACTCCTGACCAGAACCGGTATGAACAGGTTTTTCTCGGAGACTGAGGATAACTGTGAGCGGTGCCAGAGAGGCCCGGCCAACCACACCCACATGTTTTGGGCTTGTCCCAAACTTGCTGGGTTCTGGACAGCCTTTTCCGAGGCAATGTCCAAGGTTGTGGGGGTGAGGGTGAAGCCATGCCCAAATGTGGCAATGTTTAGAATATCCGAACAGCCAGAGCTACACATGGGGAAGAGGGCCTAATCCCACATGGGAGAATCCTGTTCGGCTGGCGATCAGCAGCACCACCCACAGCTGCAGACTGGCTGGCAATCCTATTGGAATTTCTCCACTTGGAGAAGATGAAATATGCCATCCGAGGGTCGGAGGAAGACTTCCTTACTGCATGGGGGCAATTCATTGGCCTGTTCCAAGACCTGTTCGAAGCCAACAGTAACTAGAGGAGAAGACAGACAGGAATTCACAACTGTGGGGGGAGGGGGGTAGAAGAGAGAAGGGAACCAGGGGGAACACCACAGAGGAATGGGGGAAGGGCGGTAGACTCCCCCCACCCAACCTGCTAGGCAGACACAGCAGAAAGCACAAAGGAAAGAAGAGGGGAAAGGGGAGAGCAAGACCCTGAATGAAAAGGATACTATGGGCGGGCAGGGGGGGCAGCGGGGGAGAAGGGGAAGAGGGGGAGGAAAGCACACCAAGACAGAAGATAACAGGATGTATATATAAGAACCACACGTACTGTGAATATTAAACATAAAATGCAAATGTGTAAAAATTGAAAATACTAATAAAAATATATTTTTCAAAAAGAATCCAAGACTTTATTACCACTTAGCCTAGACTGACATTTGAAGTTCAACTGAAGGAGACGTGATGGGCTATGCACCAGTTGCTACAGCCTAATCCATGCCTCAATAGATACATGTAAATCGTTATGCATTGTCAGTTTGTTTAATTGCATGTCACACAATGGTCAGTGCGTAGTTTCTATGGTATATACTGTTACATCTCATGCTGGATATCTCAACTACATGGGAATGATGTCAACCGAATGGTCACGTGAGAACATGGTGATGCGGCTACATAAGAGGTCACGTGGCAGGGCTGCAGGAGTTATCCCCAGGATCTTGGGCAGAGCCCAAGTACTGTATGTAGCTGTTGAACTTTGCAACAAAATACCTTTGTAGGAAGTCCTTGATGTTGGTGATTTGAGGAACCCACAACATTCTGCATCATCAATTCTTATAGAATTTTCTAATTAATATAACCATTAATCCTTTGCGCTGCAAAAATCTTAGCCAGTAGGTTAAATGTTAGTTTGGTCAGTGACTTTTGTTTTACTTTAACCAATCATGCAAAATAATACATATGGAAAGTGATTAACCATTATTGCAGTGTGACTGAATACATAGGGCTCGATACAACCAAATAGGAACAAAGTCCCAAAGTGAGCGGGTTTGGCCCCGCGTTTCCCAGCGCTCGCAGTGCCGACAAACACATGGCTATACAATGCGACTCGGCAGAACTCCCCAGTGTGGTGAGAGATCAGGACACCATTTTGAAATGTGTCCTGATCTTCAAGGCCCCGGAAGTGATTCCCGCCCACCCCTCCTAACACCCACTCAGGGCACCCCGGCCTGATCATGCATGTGCAAAAAATGCCATCTTGGCACCACCAACCTGGCACCCTGGCAGTGCCCATGCCAGCTGCCACCTGGGCATCTTGGCAGTGCCAATGCATCAGACTGTCACTACCAGGGTGCCCAGGTGGCACCACCTGTGCGAGGGCACTGCCCTGCCAAAAGGGCATGCAGCTGGGGGCCTCCGATCCTCTGGGAGACCCCCACAACTGCTGTTCTGTCTGGTCCCGTTTGTGGTTTGAACAGCACCTGCCCGAGATCTCCAAGGCGAAGGGGATGAATCCCAAAGCCTTAGGTACCTCGGGAATCTGCACATTAGAGTGAGACTCGTTGTCTCGCTCTAAAACACAGATTTGCCAAAAAAGTGATCCCGTCTACAATGGGCGGAATTTACATCGCAATGTCTAGTGAGGTCGTGTTGAATCTTGTGAGGTGTTGCGATTCAGGTAGATCCCGGGAGCGGGGTCTCCCAGCTTTTACCATCCACGCTGTGCCAGGGAGAGCTGCTTTTCCGGTGCAACATGGACATTGGATCGCGCCCATAATGTTGTTAAATTTCTCCATGATGATTTATCAATTTTCCACATTGCACCCACTTTAATTTCTCTGTTCTTTATCTGATGCAGTGTTCTAATGACCTGGATCCTTCCAATATCAAAGTAAATGTTAGAAATGCAGGTCCCTTCAATAGTAAACCAGGACTCGCTTCACAGTGAATTGAGAGCAGGTGATGGTTATTGAAGCTTGCGTTTAAGAGCTGGGTTTTTCCCAGTGGGGAGAGCTTTTGGACAGGGAGAGGATCCAGAAGGGAAGAGAGGAAACTAATATTTGTACTACAGTATAATAAAATCGTTCTGAATCATCAGAATATCTTCTGCCTAATTTGGTAAATGGATATCCTACCTATTTAAGAGACACAGTAAGACGTCTTACAACACCAGGTTAAAGTCCAACAGGTTTGTTTCAAACACTAACTTTCGGAGCGCAGCTCCTTCCTCAGGTGTGCTCACCCCAGTCCAGCACCAGCATATTATTTAAAAGGCAACAGCAGCAAATGTTGATTGGTGTTGGCTGTCAGGATCCTGTGGAAGTCCTCACCTGTGCACCTTTGCAGTGTTTCACCAAGAAATTTAAACTTCTGATTATGCTGCACAGGCCCCTCCAAAAATGTTTCCCACCTTAATGTCAAAGGCTTGGGTTTGATACTATACTTACTTAGAAACTGCTCACCACCCCACTGACTGCTCAACCTTCCCCCACCTCCCAAATCTACTCAACCCCACCACCCCTAACCATATTCACTTCCCTCCCTTGCAGCCTCCTCAATATTGACTCCCTCACTCTCTTCCTGAAAATCCTCTGACCCCTGACAATGCTCACCAGCACCCCACTACTGGCAGTGCTCACCCTCACTCCAAGCACCGCCCCCACATACACAAACACAAACACACACACACCCCTCTTGAAAATGCTCACTTTGATTATTTAATTGGGTTCCTGAGTGAAGAGGTTGTTGTGACTTTTCTGGGAGATAAAGAGAGCGGGACCAGGAGAAAGATGTAGTAAAGGTACAAACAAGCATGTTCTTTTACATTCTTGACAGGACCAGGAGAAGCAGGAATACTGGGTATTTCCCCTTCGCCACTCCAAGACCCTCCCAAAACTCCTTCTCTGCAATTTCTTCTGCCACATTGTAGACAAAAAGCAACAGTAAGATTACAAAGACAGATATTACCAGAATGTAGAGAACTGAAGAAAATAAATATGTAATGGGGAGGCAGTGGCGTAGTGGTATTGTCGTTGGACCAGTAATCCATAGACCAGAGTTATTCTCTGGGGACTCAAGTTCGAATCCCGCCATGGCAGATAATGAAATTTGAATTCAACAAAATAAATCTGGAATTAAAAATCTAAGGATGACCGTAAAACCATTGTCTATTGTCGTAAAAATCCATCTGGTTCATTAATGTCCTTTGGGAAGGAAATCTGGCCTATATGTGACTCTACAGCAATGTGGTTGATTCTTAAATGCCCTCAGGGATGGGCAATAAATGCTGGCCCAGCCAGCGACGCCCAGATCCAATGAACGAATTAAAAAAAAACCATGGTATTGTGTGGACTGGTTACAAGCGGATCATTGGCGAAAAGTTTGGCATCCCCCCACCTCAACGTCCCCCCCCCCCCTCCCCCCCCCCCCGCCCTCCCGATCCCATTCATATTCCTTGTCAAAATTTGAGGCTGTTATTGCAGTTAAAGAACATTATGCACAGGAAGCTATATTGAGAGTCCAAGCATGCAGCATTCAGCTCAGCTTTGCTCAGTACTGACTCTGTAGATTGTAATGATAAAGTAATCCAGTCTGCATCCAGTCCTATACCTTGAAAAACTAAAAATTGTCAAATGTGTAAATTGTACAGTTGACATCTTTCTGATCATATGTTTTGGTGCTGTGCTCTTCCAAAATATCAACTGCTAGTATTTTGCTCTATCTGTTCACTGGCATGCTTTTTAAATCCATTTTTTAGCTGACAGGGCCCTGTTTCTGAAGCTAATGCATCATGGGGAGTTTGAATTGTGCTGGAAATATTGGATTGCATTCGTTACCTTTAATAAAATGCCAAATCTCATAAAGTGAAGACTGAATACTCGGAAAAGAAACCCATAGCAACGGCAGACTACTTCTGCTTCAGAGTTGAGGAATTATGTGGAAGAATGTGGCCTTGAAATATTCCATAAAAAGAATCTACAGTAGGTGCTCAGCAGAAACGTAAATAAGCTACTCATAAATTCATCAGCAGCTGTCTGACATATGCTGTAAAAAAACATTAAGTTTCTGCAAGATTAACCCATCAAGCTCATATATTTATAACATTCTCAACTCGGGCAAAGCAAGCTCTCTGCTCAAAACACAAAGGAGTCTGGACGTAAGAAGAGATGCATAGCTTACTAACCAAATGTAAAGAAAGCATTCTCTAATGGTGATAAAATATTCATCATTTCATGCTATTCAACAAATATTGGATTGTATACAATATCATGAATGTTTGCTATAAATGCAAAGGATTTTAAAAAAAAAAATGTATGTTTTTAATTTAGAGTACCCGATTCATTTTTTCTAATTAAGGGGCAATTTAGTGTGTTCAATCCACCTACCTTTCACATCTTTGGGTTGTGGGGACTAAACCAATGCAAACACGGGGAGAATGTGCAAACTCCACACGGACAGTGACCCAGAGCCAGAATCGAACCTGGGACCTCGGCGCCGTAAGACTGCAGTGCTACCACTGCACCACTGTGCTGCCCTTCAAAGGAGTTTTTACACTTAAGAGAATACATTATCGACAAAAATCAACAATAAGATTACAAAGACAGATATTACCAGAATAGAGAGGACTGAGGAAAATAAGTATGTAATAAAAGGCAAGATTATTAAAAAAGGAAATCAGAGCAAAGCTTTCAAGAAAACCTTGGAGTTTGATCGAACCAACCCTGACAAAGAAAATCAACAGAATACCATTGTCACCATTCGAAGTTGAGACTATTAGTAAATACAGTGACCGAGTGGGAAGTGTAAAGTATTTACCATTCTAATACCAGGCTTTGCATATGGTACTTCAATGATAATAGATAACTAACTAAAGCATTTCAAAGTATCTGGAAATAAAACTTTTTTTGAGATTTAAGCCCTGTGTGTGCGTACACATTAACAGGAGAGAAGATTAAAATGAATACTGTGTGATAATAGTCCTTAAATAGTAACAAAGTAATTACTTTGGTTTTGGATGCATATAGCGTCTCATTTCCTCAGGACCTCCCAAAGCACTTCACATCTAATGAATTACATTTTAAAAGTGCTTTGCAGGCAAACACAGCAGCCAGTTTGTGCAATAGTAGATTCCACAAACAGCAATGGCATTTATGATGAGTTAATTATTTTTTGATGAGGAATGATGGCACAGGCAATTTCCACTCTTCTTCAAACTGCGCTATGGATCTTTTACAACCATCTGAAGAATGAGGCCTGGGCTTGATATCTGATCCCAAGGATGGTGCTTTTGACAAATGTCCTGCTCCACTGGAATATTAGACGTTTTAGTTGCTGTGATATGAAGAGTCTAAAGTTCTGTTCCTTTTTCACAAACACACATTTATTTCATTCCAACAGCCTTTACACAAAACTCTAACCATCCATCACCTGACAGAGGCCACCTGAAGCCCCTTTACATATCAGTGTCAATTAATGGATACTTAACATAAATGAGACAACTAATTGCAATGTCTCTTAACCCATTACTTAACAGTCTCCCCTTCCTTGGAGAAAAAAAAAATTAGGTGAAAACAAAATTTCAAGAAACTCAAAAACACACACATGATTTCCCCCCCCCCTCTTTTTTGGGGGGGTTTGGACGCAAAAGTAAAAAAACAGTCACAGAAACAAGCGCCCTCCATTAACAATATCCAAAAGTTTCTGTGAACTCGCCCCTCTTTTCGTAAAACAGTCTGACAGTTGATAGCGCCTGTCGGCCCATTTAATTTTTGTTATTTACCCTCTGTCCAACATGTGCTTCAAACCTGCGATGTCTATCCGTAACCTCTTTTCATTGACACTTTTTGTAGAGTGCACATTTTCCCACAGGGATTTATTGTCAATGTGACAGTCAATAGGGTATATTACCCAAATCCCCTAATCCCAAAATTTCTGGCAATATCATACTTATATAAAAGGCCATATCCACCGCCTCTTACCGTCTCAGCAGCCAAAGTGCTTTTTACCACTCTCCTTATTTTCTTTGTTTCCCACACAAGCGGGCAACATTTACCATTGTTCCCCAAAAGGAAAATTATAAAACCTCCTGCGCTTGAAACCCCATCACATAAATTTGCGTAGGACGCATCACTATAAACTATGAGTTTCAAGTGCTTAAGGTCACCTAAAACCGGGAACTTCAAAACACATTCCTGCATTTTTAGTTTGGCCAACGCTTTATTTGCTCTTATTATGTCTTCCACTTTGGGATCATTAATTTTTGTACTCAACTCTAAGACATCACAACTCACGTCCGATCTAGTCTGTCTACCTAACCAGTTCAGTTGCCCAATTAAACTTCGCAGTTGCTCTTTTTCTATCTTTGAAACCATTGCGTCTTTTTGTGAAACTCGGCCACGACTAATTGCTATTGGGGTGATGCTTTCCAAATAAGATTGCTGATGTAAAGTTGCCCTTAACTTAGTCTATCCAATTTCCAGTCCAATATATTTAAATGCACCGGAAGCTTGACTTCCAACCCTGAATTCTTTCCTCAAACCTGAGCTTACAATAGCTTCAAAATCACTAGTCCCACCCCACAAAAAATCGATATGCATCATAAAAATGCCAGAAAGATTTCCTTTATAGTGCCAGTAAAACATTGCCGGGTCTGGGGCGTCATTCTCCGCCGGCTGGAGTCTCCGTTTTGCCGGCGCCCGGGGGTTTCCCGACGGCGTGGGGCTGCCCCACAATGGGAAACCCCATTGACCGGCCGGTGTTACGGAGACTCCCGCCGGCCAGTCGGGGCAGAAATGTGGCGGGGCGTGTAGGAGAATTTCGCCCCTGCTTTCAACTGGCAACAGCCTAACTTTAACAAAACTGACCTGACCGAAAAATGCCAGACTCTAGATGCATCATTTAATCCATATACACATTTGTTCAACTTCCAGAGTACCCCTTCTGTGTTGGCTGCTTCTTTCGGAGGACGGAGAAAATTGTCTCTCTGGAGCTGATGCCCCTGCAAAAAGGCAGCTTTTATATCTATAGATTTGCATCCCCGTGCCTTTGTGGCTAATAGAGCCAAGAAGATCTTTAAAATAACCTTTCCTGCTGTAGGTGAATCTGCCCTTAAATCCTGATCTTCAAATCCCCTTGCCACAAGCCTGGCCTTTGCCTTATAAGTTCCATCCGGAAGAACCTTTTCCGTGCAAATCCATCTGTGGGATAGAGCTCTTTGTCCCCTATCCGGTACTTCCGTGTATACCCCAAATTCACTCCAACTAGGCAATTCTTGCTGTTTAGCTTCTTTAATACCTTTTTCGTCTAATTTATTTAAAGCCACCAAAATCTCACGTGCATGTGGGCTTCTACTCCTATTAGTATTCGTAGTCTTACTCATGTTCCGAGATCTTGACAAACTACGTTCCCTCTCCCGCCTGGTATCTCGTTCTGTACTGCTACTGCTTGATCTTTCCCTTCTGCTATGGGATGTCCTTTCAATAGTTATCGATCTTTTCCTGCGGACCTGTTCACTATCCGATGTACTATCTGAACTGGCACTGCATTTCTGTGCCCTCCATTTTTGAACTTCGTTTTCCCAATCCATTGTCTTGACTCCTTCCCCTGAATTCTGTACATTCAACCAATGTTTATACTTTCCAGTGGCCTTCCCTGCTCTACTAATAACAGTTGCATTCTTCCATTGACTAGACCCGTCAGGCAAGTATGTCACTTTCGTACCAACTTTTCGCAGTTGCCCTTTCAGAAAAATGGCCTGTTCTAATTCATCAGAAGTGTGGTGTTCCTCCACAGAAACCATGTCTATATCAGTTAATTGGTCCTCATAGTTCTGTAACACATGCGTACCAGATGACTCTGGTTCCTCGTCATGTCTGTCTGCTTTGTCTAAATTTGAAAATTTGTAATCTGTACCTATTATCCTTGATGAATGTACCCTAACAATTTGATTACCATGTTGCAAAATAATTGTTTTGCCATCTCTGCCTATGATCATCCCTGGGCCTTTCCATTCATTAGAATTGTCTCTCTTATAGTATACCATGCCTCCTTGCTGAAAAACGGCATCTGATGGCCGTACGTTATGTCTTAAAGCTCTGCGAATTCTTTCAGAGACTTCTGCTTCCAAAAAGGCTTTTCTACTGCTATGTAATGCATTTAAATATTCAGCAAAACCAGAGCTAATTGTAGTCCCCTCCCAAGCTGGATGCTGGTCAACAAAAATGGACGGAATTTTAGGATTTCTACCAAACACTAACTGATTAGGACAATAGCCCCCAACCATCTGCAATGAATTCTTTGCATGTACTGCCCATGCTAAAGCTGAATTTAGCCTGCAATTTGGTCGATCTGCCAACATTTTCCGAAGCATGTCATTGATGACAGCATGATTTCTTTCACAGACACCATTACTAAATGGGCTTTCTGCAGCCGTATTCATAACTCTGATATTCATGTTTTCACACATATCCCTAAACTCATCATTATCAAATTCTCCCCCATTGTCCGTAAGGAATTTTGCCGGTGGACCCATTCCTGTCCCTGTCCATTTTTCCACGATTTGATCCAGAATTACTCTCTTTTCTTTACTTCGTACAATCGTTGATTGACTAAATCTGGTTGCTAAATCTACAAAATGCAAAATAAATATATTATTTGCTTTATCCCAGATCTTAAGGTCCATGGCCACAATGTCGTTAAAATCCCTGGCCAAAGGTAGGGTTACTATCGGTCGTGCTGGTGTCCTTCTGTACTTCCTACAAACTTCACAGCGATCACTAACCTGTTCTATCAGTTTAGTATAGTCGTCATCCCTTACCCCTGCATCCTTTAATAAATTTTTCAGCCTCCGAGGAGACGGATGTGCAAATTGCCTATGCAGCTATAATACCACAAGCTTTTTATCAGCTAAAGTCCCACTTTCAACTGCCATTAACACATCCTTAACCACTCTACTTGAAATATTACTTGTCAGTAATGGAATACAATAGTGTCCCGACTGTATAAATTGTAAGTCCACCGTCTTTCCAAAAACTGTTGCCTTATCCTGTTCCATATCCAGTTTCATATGTGCTTTCTTCATCGACGGTCTGCTCAGAAGCAAAGGTATCTCACTTGATACAACATCCGTGCTAATGAAATGATTCACCCCGGCAATATTGCAAGGGATCACCACTCTTTTCAGCGACTTCAGAGTATTATCATCCCCAAACCTGAAACTTGTGGAACTTTCAAATTCCTTAACCTTGTTACGATTTTCAGCATTCAAAGAGTCCAGGTAACATTTTAACCAGTCAATTCCACACACAGTAGATGTGCAGCCACTGTCCAATACAGCACAGTTGAAGGATTCTGCAACCAACATCCTCATTACCGGCGTAAAACTGCTTGTCAATAGGACAATGCCTTCTTTCTGGTCACTATCTTTTTCCTCTTCTGACTCTTCCGTGTCAAGTGTCGCTTCAAACACTCTATCATAACGAGTTGGACAGTTGAAAGCATAATGGTATTGAGAGTCACATCGAAAACATTGATTTATCATGCCCCGTGCATTTCTGGGGTTCACATTCCTATTGTAGGTTCCAACTGGGTTTCTGTCTTCATAATTTCCTCGTCTCGGTCTCCTTCTATAGTCTTGAGTACTGTTCGTAGCCATACGATTTTGCCATCCTGTTAGTAGTGTATCTTCCATTTATTGCAGGCTGACCTATTTGGGTCATCAGAGCCATCGGATTCGAATGTTTCCCCAGAAACTTTTGTAACGCTTTTGTCATCTGTTCGAATAAGGTATCCTTATCAGTAAACTGAACTCCTGTCAAAACCAGGAACCTATCCATGTTGCTCACTCTAGCACAGTCAAGTAATTTAAAGGCCAACACAGACTGTGGAAATTCCAGATTGTGTTTCTGCAGCCTTTTATATAGTCTGCCAAATTCCATTATATAGTCTTCCATGGAGATATCCTCCATTTTCCGGAACTTAGCAAAATCCGACAATGCTTCATACGCACTTAACAAGTCATCTTTCTTATAAATCTCATCCGTATTCTCCCAGTGAGCCAGAGAAGACACAGCCAGAGTGAGATAGAACCAAGAGTGAGTTTGGGAATTTGAATCTAGGCGGGAATTGAATCAAATCAGTAAGGAGCTTAAATTAATTTCAATTAAGCTAGAAATGTGCAGTGTAGGTGAACAAGGGTTGCCCCACCCACTCACATAACTGGTTGGCAGTTAAGTGTGAGTCACTTAAATCTACCTTGATCTAAAAGCAGGTGGGGGAGTGGAGTCAATTCAGGACAATTTAAAAAGAGCAACTTGTAAACTCACTCCCAGTGAGCCAGAGAAGACACAACCAGAGTGAGACAGAACCAAGAGTGAGTTTGGGAATTTGAATCCAGGTGGGAATTCAAATCTGGGTGGGGAGGAAGTGCTTTTTATCCCTGGTAAGTGACTGGTAAGTAGTGTTTCTGTTTTCTTTTTCTTTTCATTGGTATATTTACTTATTTTTTTATTTGTTGTTTATTTATTTATTTATTGGGAAGTTGTAATTGTTGAAGTTAATCGAAGGTTTAAGACATGGCAGGAGATCTCAGACCCGTGTCATGCTCCTCGTGTGCGATGTGGGAGCTCAGGGACACGTCTACTGTCCCTGGCTCCTTCACGTGCAAGAAGTGTGTCCAGTTGCAGCTCCTGTTAGACCGCTTGACGGCTCTGGAGCTGTGGATGGACTCACTTTGGAGCATCCGCGATGCTGAGGACGTTGTGGATAGCACTTTTAGCGAGTTGGTCACACCGCAGGTGAAAGGTACTGAGGGAGATAGAAAATGGGTGACCAAAAGACAGAGCAAGAGTAGGAAGGCAGTGCAGGTGTCCACTGCGGTCACCCCCCTGCAAAACAGATATACCGCTTTGGATACTGTTGAGGGAGATGGCTCACCAGGGGAAGGCAGCAGCAGCCAGGTTCATGGCACCGTGGCTGGCTCTGCTGCACAGCTGGGCAGGAAGAAGAATGGCAGAGCTATAGTGATAGCGGACTCAATCGTAAGGGGAATAGACAGGCGGTTCTGCGGACGCAATTGAGACTCCAGGATGGTATGTTGCCTCCCTGGTGCAAGAGTCAAGGATGTCTCGGAGCGGATGCAGGACATTCTGGGGGGGAGGGGGGGAGGTGAACAGCTAGCTGTCGTGGTGCACATAGGCACCAACGATATAGGTAAAAAACGGGACGAGGTCCTACAAGCTGAATTCAGGGAGTTAGGAGTTAAACTAAAAAGTAGGACCTCAAAGGTAGTAATCGCAGGATTGCTACCAGTGCCACGAGCTAGTCAGAGTAGGGATGTCAGGATATATAGGATGAATGCGTGGCTCGAGAGATGGTGCAAGAGGGAGGGATTCAAATTCCTGGGGCATTGGAACCGGTTCTGGGGAGGTGGGACCAGTACAAACCGGGCGGTCTGCACCTGGGCAGGACTGGAACCGATGTCCTGGGGGGGCGGGGGGGGGGGGTTTGCTAGAGCTGTTGGGGAGAGTTTAAACTAATGTGGCAGGGGGGTGGGAACCGATGCAGGAAGTTGGAAGGTAGTAAAACAGGGACAGATACAAAAGGCAGTAAAGGGGAAAGTGTAAGGCTGAGAAGCCATCGTCAAAAATCAAAAAGGGCGACAGTACAAGGTACAGTGACTGAGGGGAGCTCAGTGAATAGGACCAGGAAGACTAAAAGGAATAAAATGGGAAGTGAAAACATTAATGGTAAGCGATGCGGCAGGTTGTTACATGAAGATATGGGTTCAACGACAAGGAAAATTAGGAGAAAGGTTAAGAGGAAATGTAATTTAGGAGAGGTTACTGATCGATGTGTTAAGATTCAGAATAGAGGTAAAAAAGCCAACATAAGTATATTTTACCTGAATGCTTGCAGTATTCGGAATAAGGTAAATGAGTTGATGACGCAAATCATCATGAATGACTATGATTTAGTGGCCATTACTGAAACATGGTTAAAGGATGGTCACGACTGGGAGTTAAATATCCGGGCGTATCAAACTATTCGGAAGAACAGAGTGGATGGTAAGGGAGGTGGTGTAGCTCTGTTATTTAAGGATGACATCCGGGCAACAGTAAGGGATGACATCAGTGCTATGGAGGATAAGGTTGAATCCATTTGGCTGGAAATCAGGAATAGTAAGGCGAAAAAGTCACTGATAGGAGTAGTCTATAGGCCACCAAATAATAACATTATGGTGAGGCAGGCAATAAACAAAGAAATAACTTATGCATGTAGAAATGATACAGCAGTTATCATGGGGGATTTTAATCTACATGTCGATTGGTTTAACCAGGTCGGTCAAGGCAGCCTTGAGGAGGAGTTTATAGAATGTAACCGCGATAGTTTCCTAGAACAGTATGTAATGGAGCCTACGAGGGAACAAGCGGTCCTAGATCTGGTCCTGTGTAATGAGACAGGATTGATTCAGAATCTCATAGTTAGGGATCCTCTCGGAAGGAGCGATCACAATATGGTGGAATTTAAAATACAGATGGAGGGTGAGGAGTTAAAATCAAGCACTAGTGTTTTGTGCTTAAACAAAGGAGATTACAATGGGATGAGAGAAGAACTAGCTAAGGTAGACTGGGAACAAAGACTTTATTGTGAAACAGTTGAGGAACAGTGGAGAACCTTCCAAGCGATTTTTCACAGTGCTCAGCAAAGGTTTATACCAACAAAAAGGAAGGACGGTAGAAAGAGGGAAAATCGACCGTGGATATCAAAGGAAATAAGGGAGAGTATCAAATTGAAGGAAAAAGCATACAAAGTAGCAAAGATTAGTGGGAGACTAGAGGACTGGGAAATCTTTAGGGGGCAACAGAAAGCTACTAAAAAAGCTATAAAGAAGAGTAAGATAGATTATGAGAGTAAACTTGCTCAGAATATAAAAACAGATAGTAAAAGTTTCTACAAATATATAAAACAAAAAAGAGTGGCTCAGGTAAATATTGGTCCTTTAGAGGATGAGAAGGGAGATTTAATAATGGGAGATGAGGAAATGGTTGAGGAACTGAACAGGTTTTTTGGGTCGGTCTTCACAGTGGAAGACACAAATAACATGCCAGTGACTGATGGAAATGAGGCTATGACAGGTGAGGACCTTGAGAGGATTGTTATCACCAAGGAGGTAGTGATGGGCAAGTTAATGGGGCTAAAGGTAGACAAGTCTCCTGGCCCTGATGGAATGCATCCCAGAGTGCTAAAAGAGATGGCTAGGGAAATTGCAAATGCACTAGTGATAATTTACCAAAATTCACTAGACTGTGGGGTGGTCCCGGCGGATTGGAAATTAGCAAACGTGATACCACTGTTTAAAAAAGGAGGTAGGCAGAAAGTGGGTAATTATAGGCCAGTGAGCTTAACTTCGGTAGTAGGGAAGATGCTGGAATCTATCATCAAGGAAGAAATAGCGAAGCATCTGGATGGAAATTGTCCCATTGGGCAGACGCAGCATGGGTTCATAAACAGCAGGTCATGCCTAACTAATTTAATGGAATGTTTTGAGGACATTACCAGTGTGGTAGATAATGGGGAGCCAATGGATGTGGTATATCTGGATTTCCAGAAAGCCTTTGACAAGGTGCCACACAAAAGGTTGCTGCATAAGATAAAGATGCATGGCATTAAGGAGAAAGTAGTAGCATGGATAGAGGATTGGTTAATTAATAGAAAGCAAAGCGTGGGGATTAAGGGGTGTTTCTCTGGTTGGCAATCAGTAGCTAGTGGTGTCCTTCAGGGATCAGTGTTGGGCCCACAACTGTTCACAATTTACATAGATGACTTGGAGTTGGGGACCAAGGGCAATGTGTCCAAGTTTGCAGACGACACTAAGATAAGTGGTAAAGCTTAAAAGTGCAGAGGATACTGGAAGTCTGCAGAGAGATTTAGATAGGCGAAGTGAATGGGCTAGGGTCTGGCAGATGGAATACAATGTTGACAAATGTGAGGTTATCCATTTTGGTAGGAATAACAGCAAAAGAGATTATTATTTAAATGATAAAATATTAAAACATGCTGCTGTGCAGAGAGACCTGGGTGTGCTAGTGCATGAGTCGCAAAAAGTTGGTTTACAGGTGCAACAGGCGATTAAGAAGGCAAATGGAATTTTGTCCTTCATTGCTAGAGGGATGGAGTTTAAGACTAGGGAGGTTATGCTGCAATTGTATAAGGTGTTAGTGAGGCCACACCTGGAGTATTGTGTTCAGTTTTGGTCTCCTTACTTGAGAAAGGACGTACTGGCACTGGAGGGTGTGCAGAGGAGATTCACTAGGTTAATCCCAGAGCTGAAGGGGTTGGATTACGAGGAGAGGTTGAGTAGACTGGGACTGTACTCGTTGGTATTTAGAAGGATGAGGGGGGACCTTATAGAAACATATAAAATTATGAAGGGAATAGATAGGATAGATGCGGGCAGGTTGTTTCCACTGGCGGGTGAAAGCAGAACTAGGGGGCATCGCCTCAAAATAAGGGGAAGTAGATTTAGGACTGAGTTGGGGAGGAACCTCTTCACCCAAAGGGTTGTGAATCTATGGAATTCCTTGCCCAGTGAAGCAGTAGAGGCTCCTTCATTAAATGTTTTTAAGATAAAGATAGATAGTCTTTTGAAGAATAAAGGGATTAAGGGTTATGGTGTTCGGGCCAGAAAGTGGAGCTGAGTCCACAAAAGATCAGCCATGATCTCCTTGAATGGTGGAGCAGGCTCGAGGGGCCAGATGGCCTCCTCCTATTTCTAGTTCTTATATAATGTAATAAAGTCTCCAGACCTTCTTCTGCTCCAATTCCAGCTCAGAAAGCACTTTGTTTTGGATTTTACTGCCATATGGTAGAGAAAGAGCCAATGCCATACCTTGTTTTCTCTTTCCCAAAGCAGTTACCTTAGTCCACATAACTACTGCACTTCTCCATTGGTCGTACGATTTCCTTTCAGAAAATAAGGGAGGATAGTCATATCCAGCCATCTTTATCCTCGGTTCAGCCATATATCCCTATTTTCTTCTTTTCTCACTCACTCCTTGGTTTGATCTGGAAAAGTTGTATCTTTCAACCCTTCACATTTACACAGCAACCATCCTCTGCTACCAATTGTTAGACATTTTAGCTGCTGTGATATGAAGAGTCTAAAGCTCTGTTCCTTTTTCACAAACACACATTTATTTTCTTCCAACAGCCTTTGCACAAAACTTTAACCATCCATCACCTGACATAGGCCACCTGGAGCCCCTTTACATATCAGTGTCAAATAATGGATACTTAACATAAATGAGACAACTAATTGCAATGTCTCTTAACCCATTACTTAACATGGAATTCCCACTTCTGCTCAATGCCAGAATCCCTGGCTGGGAGTCAAGTTGGGCTCCTGATGTGATTCCCATTAGTAAGTCTTTCACCTGAACAAAACCTGGGCGGTGCTATAGCAGGACCTGATGGGAAGGAAATCACAACAAAGGCAGAAGATCCTAAAGACTGCCATTTATCTCCCGCTGAAGGCTTCAACTATGTCCTCGGACTCAAATAGACCAAGGGGGACCAGTTCAAGATCATCCTTTACGGGATCTTGGGGTCGTCCAATCACAGCCAGAGGGGGCTCAAGAAGTTGCAAGAACAGGGGCACACAGGGAAGTGGGCCAGGAACCTGACCACCCTACCTCCCCCCACTCAGCATTTGCATGCAGCGGGCAGCAGTCCCAGTAGAAGAATCAGATGTTGGGATTTTCCACATCCATTCATGGTGGGCGTCATGGCAGGCAGGAGCAGAAAACATTACAAGAAGGCCAAAAAATTGGTTTTACATCGGCATAAAACCAGGTCGTGATTGTGTGCTTCAGCCGCCAATAGCTGGCCACATTTCAGGCACAGCACGTCAGGAACGTCATTTCAATATATTTGCGGCTCATTATAAGATTCCTCACTGGAATCATCTCCTCAAGCGGAATCAACTGGTCACATGGGCATGTAATTAGAATAACGTGGTTCACAACAGTACATAAGCAATGTGCACTTAGCAATTTGCACTTTTCTCATCACTTCGAAGTTAGTTCACCTACCTACAGACAAATCTCTACCTATCAGAACAGTGGGAAAGCAGGGATAGTTTTTCATGGGCTAGGCCTGTACTAGGGAAGGGGAGGCCAGTGACCTCAGGCAAAAGAAGGGGCTGCAGGCTCAGCCAATATTGGGAAAGGGGTCAAGTGGCCACAGAGGGCTAGGCCTGCACTGGGGATACAAGTGGACAAGGTTGCAATCAGAAACATGACCTGGGGCAGAGGGTGGGGGTTATATGTTGAACAATGTAAGTGGGGCCTCAAAATAGGGATTGGGAGGGTAGCACGATGACGCAGTGGGTTAGTCCTGCTGCCACATGGCGCTGAGGTCCCAGATTCGATCCCGGCTCTGGGTCACTGTCCGTGTCGAATTTGCACATTCGCCCCGTGTTTGCGTGGGTTTCGCTCCCACAACCCAAAAGATGTGCAGGATAGGTGGATTGGCCATGCTAAATTGCCCCTTAATTGGAAAAAGTGAATTGGGTACTCTAAAATAGGGATTGGTGAGGTCCACATGAACCATAGGCACATCCACTTCCCAATGTTCAGAGACTAACAAGCAAACATGCACCAAAAGAACGACAGGACCAAGGAATGCAGGGGGTGTGTGGGTGGTCATGAGGGGGGGAAACCCAAACATGAACCTCCTCTGGGATGATGGGAGGGGTTTGCGTATTCACACCGGGAGGGTCCAAGATGGTCTGGCAGCGAGAGTTCCGCACCATCATCTTTCAATCAGCATTGATGGCGCCATACAAAATTAAAATGAGGAGAAGCTCTGCTGGTGAGGGCTGTGCAGGCAGATTGGAGGGCAGCTGCATGCAATGGAGGGAGGGGGGGTCTGAATACACTGGCACCCAACTGAACAGCGCTTTCCCAAATGAGTAGAGAGCACAACTGAGACATCTTAGCAGTCTTTCAATGACAGTGCAGGGAAGCAGGAAAGTGAAGCAACTATGCCCATTCATGCAAGACTAATCCCCAAAAGTGGCAGTAATTGATCACCTTGTCCGTCCCCCCCCCCCCCCCCTTGCAGTTTGCAGCATGAAGATTCCCCAGGGTAAGAACTTCAGAGCAATTGGGTGAATGGATAAACTCCAGAAGCCTGTTGGAAAGTTAGCATTGGAGGCTCAAATAATCTAATTTCCTGGCTACATATTTACCCTCCTATTTATTCCCAAAAGTGAAGTATTAGAATGCAGTGAATGAGGCTCCAAGTGCCTGGGCTGAAAGCAGCACTTCCAAGTCCCTGGCCTAAGCAATGTTATAGCAGTCAGTCATGTTGGGGGGTGCAGGGAAACTTTGAAAAAACACTCTGCTCTGGCCAACATTTCAGGCTTGAGTACTCATCAACATGGGAACAAAGATCTTAAACGCACATTCACTGACAAGTCATTGACAGAAAGAGGACCTTCGGAGAGTAATGCTCCAAGTGCCAGCGACCTAGGATGCCCCCTGCCTGCTCCTGCTGTGGTCCAGATTGGGTGTTATGCTCACCAAATAATGAGCCTGAGCCTACCCTCGAACTAGGTCCCACCGAGGTGTGTGTACATGCTCTGGTGGAGAGTGTGGGTGAGTGCTGTGATGTGTCTTCTTTGGTACTACCCTCTGGTTCCTCATTCGAGGTGTCCTACAAGTTGGGATGAGGCTTCTGGATGCCGCTAAGTGGTTTCCAGAGATGCCTACGAGAGAAAGTAAAGATCACTAGTATGTAGCAGGTACATCAAAACCAGGACAATGCACTCACAGTATGGTTGTCTGAGGGTTGAGCTGGTACACGATCCTCACTTGAGTGTTGTCGGCCCATGTCACCGTCAACGCAGGCACAGTTGATGTCCTCGCCAGTATGCTTGAAGGATGGATTCTCATGCTCTGTTAGGACCTTCATGTCGGACACTCCAGCACCAGGCTAAGTCCTCTCTGCCTTTTATTGTGATGGAACTTGTCCTGCATAAAGACAGACAGAAAAAGTGTGAGCAAGGGCAGATGATAAGAACGTCTGGCATGTGTGGGTGATGAGACGAGCCCTGGATGAAATGAGGAGACGATCTGCATAGGAGATGAGGCCAGATGGAGATGTGAGGGTGTGTGAGAGGATGAGTGGTGACATCCTGTGAGATGCGAGTGAATGTGTGATGGGCTGATGAGGGTGTGTGTTGAGACTGATGAGAGTGCTGAGATGGCTAAATGTCCAAACGGCATGGATTAGATCATTCATTCTCTTCCTGCATTGGATGGCTGACCTCTTCTTGACTGCGTTGGTACTGACCACCACTGCCATCTCTTCTGAGGTCAGATTGGTCACCTTGCTAGACCACCTACGGCCAGAAGGGAGGTGGAGGACATGGCAGCAGGCTCCAGTGAGGCATCAGTGAATTTGTAGACTCATCGTATGTTTGATTTGTGTAAACCTTTACAGAAAATTATGCCACAATATTGTTCCCAGAAGTTATCCGAGACACTCTTCCTCCTCACTGCATCTTCACTTGTGTTCAAATCATGAATCATCTCACAATCTCTCGCTTTGACTGAACCTTGTCCGTTACTGTGGAACTCCTTACCCTCCCATAGGCTTCTTTGCTCCATGTGACTGACTGGCTTCAAAACTCTTGCTTTGTTTTGCGCAACTCGATTTCTCATTTTAGTGTGGTGCGTTTCCAGTTTTGAGCCTTCACTCAAGCTTTTCACTTTAAAAAAAAGTCTGAAATATTTCTTCATGGCAGTTATTGTGGTTTGATGTGGTGGAGATGAATGCGATTCCGGAAAAGATCATCATAAGAGAACTCCACTCGGGCTGAGGAATAAAATGATTGACAAAAGGTATAAGACTGATTGAAAAGTTTTGAGAGTTGACACTTGGGGTAGATTTTGAGGCTTTGTGGGCAGTAGAAAGACCTGAATTAGTACTCTGATAATGGAGGCGGAAGACATACTGCTCTGCTCTTGCCTTCGTCGTAGCTGCCATAATCTTCTCTCACACCTACTACTGAGTGGGTGGACCACCTTCCGAGTTAGGCTTCAGGCCTAGTTGAAATTTAAGTTAGCATCCTATGCCGTACATAGAACATTGTTTGCCATTTGAGGATACTGCTGACTGGAGTATATGGACTTGCTGGCTCCCACCGGTATCGGGTGGCGAACCAACTTGTGGACTCGGAGGAGCCAGTTGGACATCACCGGGGAACTTTTTTTCCATCGGCAATATGCTGGATGAATTTTGATTAATGCTAGCCTTGCAGTCAGTATTATTGGCAGGCCGGTAATCCAGTCCTGCCGCTGATAGTTAAATTTTCCCTCCCGGAGTCGTATGTGTTCAAATTCATCTTAACTTACGGTAAAAACAAGCAAAAGCCAGTGAGTGACAGTAACTCTTTAATGCAAATTAAGTAATTTTCTTGGGCAATTACCCTTGTTAATTGTTTTATCAAATCACTTTTCAAGTCAGTCTGTTGGAATAAATTCTTTCACTTAAACATCTGTTTATTTGTCATCACCTATACATTTAATGAGTTTACACGGAAGTGCAGTAGACCACAGTAATGTTGCTGTCAGAGGTTTTAACAGAACTACCTGAGAAATGTGCGCAGACAGGGTTTAATACCAGAAAATAACATAATTCTCTCTTCTGTCAGGAAATTAACAAAATGTTTACATAGTTTAAAAGGCGATTCATCTACGAAAACACCTTTGTTGAGAAAACGATCAGAGGAATTGTAATGGTGACACAGTTCAGATCAAATTATCATGGGCGCAATTCAACCAGAAGAAAACAGAGTCCGGCTTCAGGACCATTGAGCGAGGTGTTTTACGGCGCCGGCCCCGCTATTCAACAGTGTTTTGCAATTTCTTTTGGCCTCGGCGGGGAATGCCCCGTCGAGGCCGCACTTAGATCTATTCCTGCACTGAAGAGCTCAGCTTGCCAGTGCAGGAAGAGTACTCGGGGATCGGGGCACCAATTTTAAAGGCAGCCCCGATCTTTCAACACCCACTTCAGCGAACCCATCACGGCATCTGGAACCGCTTTTGAATCCAACTTATCTCTTCCGGGGTGCTCGAGCCCCCGTCACCCCACATCTTTCGGGAAAGTCACCCCAGGCCCGACGCCTGGTAAAAGCAGCTCGGAACCTGGGCACCTTGGCATTGACAGTTTGGCACCCTTGCAGTGCCCCTGATAGCTTTGCAGTGCCACCTGGGCCCAGAATATGTGGCCAAGGAAAAGCACCCTCCAGTTCAGGGTCGCGCGCCTCACCGTCACCACCCTTAGGGGCCCGCGCAGAAATGTCGCCAGGCCCGACACCAAACGATGAACCGTTGACAGCTGGGGGTGTTGCTGGGTGATAATGAGGTGAGGCATAAAGTCAGCACCCAAACCAATATTCAGGGGTACTGGTTCAGGCTAAAACAGGGTCAGGGGTATCTGGATCCTACTACTGTCTAACTGTGTCTTCCTCCACGTTTTCCAGACGCGCGTGTGCTCCCTCACTTCTGCACCGGCAACCGAGGTGTCGGTCGACCCGGACTGGCTCCCCCCAACAAGGGGGCAGTTGCAGGATCAGTGGAGGGAGAGAGCCCAGCGGCACCAGCTGCAGTCACCTTGGTGGTTGCGGCAGCTGTGGAGGTGAGGCAATTTCTACGGATGTGCTCCACCCCCTTGCAAGCATGGCACCAGAAGACGCAAAGTGTCGCCCCTTGGTGGGGACTGTAAAGCCCCCTTCTAAAACCTTATCCTGGGCCAAGCGGATAAAGATCTGGCATAGGAAGGAGAAGATATGCCATGGGGGACGCCCTTGAGGCTGAATGGCAGTGTGCCCACCGCAGATGTAACCTCCCCCAACTGATGGAGGTAGGGAGGAGGAGCTCCGTGGGGAGGTAGGGTGGGGCATTCGAGAGAATATCCTTCTTGGCAGTGGCCTCCAGAAGGTCCACCACCAGGTAGATCCCGCCCATGGTGGACCCCCTTTCGAGGGCGAAGTGGTCCGCCGCTCAGCATGCAGGAAGAACACGACTTTACCATACATCTGGGAGCGGCCACACATCCGGGCCGACGAGCCCGGCAATTGCATGGATGCATGCCTCCACGGACATTGTGAGGTGTGCATAGCACTTGACCCCCCCCCCCCCCCCCCCCAAGCTGCCGGGTGAGCAGGCAAAAAGGTGCCGGGGACATGGAGTGGTAGAGGCCATCACCCCTGCATAGGCAGCCTTGGAGGGTCCTACCATCGTCAACAATGCTGTCACCTTCCAGGCAGCTACTACGCTTACCCTAGTGTGACTGCTGTCATAGCAACAGTGTGGGAACAGACAGGGAGTGTGGAGCGGTTGAGGTGGCAAATGCAATTCGCTGCTCCCCACCCCCACCCCCTCAAGGTAAATGGAGGGGTGGGAAGGGAAAGGCGGAGTAAATGATAGATACAGAGGGAGGAAGAAAAGGGTAAACAGGAGGGCAGAGCACCATAACTGGTGAAAGGGAGACCAGTGGAGAGAGGAAAGGCCTTCGGCCCGGGGAGGGCCCAGCAGAACCACAATACACAGAAGTCCCACTTCCACCCTGGGTGTTGGATGGGAGGACAGGGAGGGGCAGACCCTTCAGCCCAGGAGGGGCCCAACAACACACACAGGCAGCACAGTCCCACTCCCACCTTGGTCTCAAAGAAATGCCAGTCAATGAAAACAGGCACCAAGCCCTCCTCTCCCTCTCTTCTGGACTGCAGGTTTCCCTTACAACCCTCTCTCTCCCCCTCTCTTCCCCTCATCCCCCAGGTAGGCAGGCCGGGAGACAAGCACTCTTCCCCCAGCTTCCAGGCAGCAGGAGCTCACCTTCCTTCCTTTCCTCCAGGCATCCAGTCAGTCACACAGCAAACAACCAAAAGTAGAGGCAGCAGCCTAAGGAACAGTAATAAACAGAAGACGAAGCCATCGGGCAGTTGTACAGCAAAAATGAAGGAGCGCACAGAGCACACACCTATAGAGCCGCTTGGGAGCTGTGAAGTGCTCGCATCACTAGAATTGCCAATTCCACATTAGCAAGAGCCTTCAGCTGTGCAGTCAGCGGCCACCACAATCAGTAGGAGTTAAAGTGACCATCACCACAGATGGGGCTCTGTCATGAGGGTGTTCAGTTGGATAGACAGGCAGCAGCTGAAGCTGCCCCCGTTATGGATATATACGATCTGGGGGGTGGCATGGTGGACACGCGGGCGCTGCAACCCCTCGCTCCCCCGCCCTACAATGGTGGCCCACCCCACTCCCCCTCTTGCCCCGTAGGGGCTCCCCCACAGAGTACTGCGGCAGCAGTCCTGATGCCTCCGGGCTTTCGAAGATGGCTACTCACCTTCTCGGATCCCCACAGCAGCCAGTTCGCTAGCTTCACATTTTTAAATAGGTGTACTAAACTACGCTGGGGAGCCTGTTAGATCACGGGGGGCCATTCGACAGGGGATCCTTCCCGTTAATGGGATGGAGATTGGCCTTAATTGGTGATGATTGGTTTCTTGCCACACCGCTGCGGGACCCGGATCTCACCAATGGGGGTGGTTCGGTTAGAGTGGAAACCAGTTGGCACCCAGCCTGCTTCCCGGTTTTGGCCTCTTCTGCTATCTAAACGGCCCGCTCGTTTTCATTGCCGACGTGACGTAGATCACGCCCTTAGTCTCCCAAATGGAGAATTCCAATCCAATACTCTAATTTTAACTCAGGGTTGGAGTCATACAGTTGGGGACTGAGGCAGGTGATAACCTGATCAGACCTCAGCAATGCAGTCAGTCTTCCACCTGGACTAGATAGGGGACATCTTCAGGGATCCGAAGGAGCGGATGGTGAGTCGTCAGGTAAGTCGTTAGGCAGGGGTACAGAAGGGTGGGGGAACAGTACCCGGGAGACAAAAAAGTTTCCTTGTGTAATCTATAGGAGAATTCCTGCTTCTCCTGACCTCACAAGAGAAGATTGTTTTAGTCCAATTACATTTTTGGGTCTGTTCTGTATTAGATCCTATTTTTATTTTATTCGTTCATGGGACGTGGACTTCGCTGGCTGGGCCAGTATTAATTGCCCATCCCTAATTGTCCTTGAGAGGGCAGTTAAGAGTCAACCACATTGATGTTGACCTGGAGTCACATGTAGGCTAGGTAAGGCGGCAGATTTCCTTCCCTAAAGGGCATTAGTGTATCAGATGGGTTTTTACGACAGTCGACAATCATGGTCATCATCCAGATTTTTATTGCATTCAAATTTTACCATCTGCCGTGGTGGGATTTGAACCCGGGTCCCCAGAGCATTACTCTGGGTCTCTGGTTTACTAATCCAGAGACAAAACCAGTACACCACCACCTCCCCAATTCTGCTGCATTGGCCTGAAAATCTATAGTTGGAATTGTAGTCCAAACCCAGATATGCCGTAACTCTGCATATTTAACAAAGGATTACTCTGGCTCTTGGCGAGTGTCTTTCTCACCTGTTCTTAAGACTAAATTGTCTGCAGGAAGACAGCTAAATTAGTCTGGTGAAGGGCCATTTATAGGTTCCACCAGATGGGCAAAATTAAAATCCCCATCTCCACTCCATCATAATTCAGTTCTTCGGCTCTGAAGAAGAGACATGCGGATTTGAGACATTAACTCTGTTTCTCACTCCAGAGATGTTGCCAGGCTTGCTCATATTTCCAGCATTTTCTGCTTTTATATCATGATTCAGAGAATAGACAAATAATTGAGATTATCAGTATAAATTAGCTGGCAGTGCTATGAAAGAATTAGAGCTAAAAATCAGTAATACACAATGGAATTTTTTTTAAATTTGGGCTTCAAATTGTTAGGCAATACGTTTTTGCATTGCACTATTGCTTGAAAATTCAATGCAACAGAATGATAGGATATGACTCCACAATGACCAGGCTGCCTCAATCCGCAGCAGTGCTATTAAAAGGGAGTAATGAAATCGAGCAGGTTGTTCCCTAGATTGAGAGATAGAAACTCAATGATAAACTTCCTTTTGTTCAAATTCTGGCTCACGGATTAAAAGGCCATTTCTAACTGGGGTCTGATCTGGTTGTCTGCCAACCAGATCCCCCTTCCACCTCTGTTAAAACTGGGAGTGGTGGGTTGAAGACAAACTGGGTTTGAGAATTTTAAACCATTTGGAGTCCATCTGGCCCACAATCAGTCATTTTTGAGGCGGTTAAAATTCTGCTCAACGTGGCCATTGATGAAGAGGCCTCTCGGAGCATGTCATCTATGGCAAGGCAGAAGAAAGGGATACGGCGAAGCAATTAAAAATTCCAAAACGCAACCACGAGTGAAGGTGGGACTGCAACGTGGTTGAAAGGGCTGACCAACTTGAAACACTATTATACTGCATATGCTGGCTTGGCATTCTTTAAATGGAGGCTGACTACATTTTCCATGCGTTAGCATATGCTGAACAATGTTGTAATGTATTTTATTTGAACTAATGTAATTATACTGTGTCAAATATAATTATACCTCAATTATTTTAAATATCATCCTTTTTGTAGCTTTAATCATATTGCTTTGATAGCTAAGGAGGTTATTCCTGCCTCAGTGACATTACCAATATCTTGAGATAAAAGCCTTGTTATGGTGGCGCTGGTTCTTGTCAGCTTTGGAAGTGTAAAGATAATAGACGGCAATTGTTTCCCACTAAACAAAGTAAAGGATACAATAATGAAAGCATGTTTGTTATTAAACTGAAAACGAAAGAGGTTTGACATATGGACTCGAATCAAAGGCTTGGAATTTTTCTGACACCCTGGCATTACACAATGAATGAAGATTACTGTTTTCAGCAAAGCAAATGGGAAATTGCTGTGACAGCACATCGTCATTTACACAAAAACATGTTTATTGAATTCTTAGGCATTGATTTAGAGGGTACTTCAAGTCCTACAACTTTCTGAAAATGTTTTAAATGAGTTCTGGTATGCATGTAGCGTAGATGAACCTTCTCAGAAGTGCCTGACGGTTTTATTCTGCAGAGCGGCTGAGCGTTGCGGTTAAATAATGAGAAAAATTAAAGTGTCTCCAAATTTAAATCAGCAAACAGAAATTTATTTTGAAAGTGATGCTTTATGATCTTACTTTCATACCGTACTTGCGGTGGTTACAGATATTGATTTTCCAACAAATTTGTCTCTCCACTCTCTCATCCGCCCCAATGGAATTGAAGGCTGACATACAACAACGACTCGCATTTATACAGCACCTATAATGTAGGAATACATCCCAAAGCGCACCACGAAGAGCTATCAAACCAATATTGAGATCAAGATAAAGGAGGAGATTTGAGGCAGGTGACTAAGAGATTGACGGGAGGTAAGTTCAAGGAGGGTCTGAAGGGTGAGGCGAGATTGAGAGAGAGTTGGAGAGCTATAGGGAGGAAATTCCAGAGGTTGGGGCAGAGACAACTGAAGGCCTGGCAGCCAGTGGTCAGCAAACGGGCAGGATGTACATGAATAATAGGGAAGGGCCAAGAATCCTTTTTGTGATATTATGTTAAATGTCTGGTATATAAAGATTAATGTAATATCATAATTGGTCACTAGATGCAGCTGGATGCAGAACTATATAAAGCACTGACTCTCAAGCTTTTGGGAAAGTATTAGAGAGAGTGCAGAGTACATGTATACTTGTGTTAGTAGATTGTACATTAGTAGATTAGTGCTTGCAATAGGAGTGAGTGATCGAGCTTTAATAAGCAGTGTAATAAATGTTATCTTTGTTATTGAACTTAGCTTCTGTGGTCTTTGTGAATACTACGACATCCACCCTAATTATAAGAATCACAAAGAACACCACACTTTTCAATAATTCTTTTTAGAAGCAGCAATCGCTCATTAAAAAAACAGATGGAGTTGTCCATCATCTGGTTTCTCTCTGTACATTTTCCAGATCTCGTATTCATTGAAACAGTGCTACGTGGTTAAGGTTATCAGTGTATGAATTTATTTTGGATTTAAGACCGTTTCTTACAGCACAATTTTTATCTTAGATTTATGAAATTGAAAACATCTTGAACTCATTACTCTGTTACCTGCAGTGCAAGGAACATTACTTCAATCTCATTAGTTTCACTGAGCGTTGGACAAGGGTTCAAAATTCTGTATAAAGCAGCAATCTGTTTCTTTTATATGAACTGGAGAGATGAGATGTGGTATGATCCAACTCTTGATTTTTAATATTATTGTGGCATCTAAAATAAGCACAATGTTTAAAATATGAAATTGCTTTTTAATGATAGAAAACGTGAGAAAATAAATATATTTTGATTTCTTCTCAGCAGTATTTACTTCAAATCAACAGCTGTTAAAATGATGAGAATCATGTGGAGGTCCAATTTTGAATGTTACTTTTCACAAAAAATAATTTTCAATAATATAAATATCGAATGTGCAAAGAATGGATAGAAAACTCAGGGCTCGATTCTCCCAAAAGGGAACAAAGACCCCTAGCGAGCACGTTTAGCCGTTGTTTCCCGGTGCTCGCAGTTGAATAAGGAGCCTAAAACGAGGAACGCATGTCCGCTCGCCGGAGCTCCCCATTGTAGCAAGAGATCGGAAATCCCGCCCCAATCTCCAAGGCCCCCAAAACAATCCCCGACCTCCCCCGCCAGCACCAGGCAACCCCGGCCCGATCATGCGCACAAAATGCCAGTTTGGCACCTTGGAAGTGCCAATATGGCATCCTGGCAATGCCCATGCCAGCTGGCACCCAGGTTGCACTGCCAGGATACCAGGCTGGCAGTGCCAGGGTACGCAGGTGGCACCAGCAGTGACAGGGCACCACCCTGCCCAAAGTGCATGCAGCTGGGAGGCCTCCAATCCCCTTGGAGACCCCCATGAGTGCCGTTCCATCTGATCCCCGTTTGTGGGGACCACGACCAAATGGCGCTCACCCAAGATCGCTGAGGAAAAGGGGTTGAATCCCAAAGTCTCAGGTACCTCGGGAATCTGCACATTAAGCCTCGCTCTAATATGAAGATTTGCTAAAAGGTAATCCCGCCCATTGTGAGCCGGATTTACATCGCAATGTCTCATGAGATCATATTGAACCTTGTGTTTGCGTGGGTCTCACCCCACAACTCAAAGATGTGCATGTTAGGTGGATTGGCCACACTAAATTGCCCCTTAATTCGAAAAAAAAAGAATTGGGTACTTTAATTTTTCATAAAAGAAAAGAAAAAAAAGACCCTGGGGCCTCCTGGCTTTCAACGGCCGCACTGCACCGTGGCGAGCTGCCCGTTGGTTCGCGCCCTCAGTTTCCAGTGTGAGGAATTGAATTTCTGCATTCTCTCTTTGGACATGAGTTTACATCCCAGGGGGTGGGAACCTTTTCTGGGTCATGAAACCGCCCCCTAGGAAGGCATCAATTAGTTGGTGGTCCCAATCTGTAAGGGCCCCCCCGCCCCCAACTGGCCTGGAGGTGGTCTTACCTTCCAATTAAGGACAACAAGCAAACTCTAGAAGCGATTCAGAGGTCTCCCAGTTTGAAAGGTGCAGCAGGCTGCAGTACTGGGAAAGTAAGGAAGAGAGTGTTTCACAATGGGGGTGCCCTGTCCTCCAACATTTTTGAAGTAAAAATTGGATCCTGCAACCTCGCTACCTCTGCTGGAGGTAGAGCAGCCTGTACCAAAGTAGGCGGAAAGGGTCTTGAGGCCTACCTGGAGCCCTGGCTCCCCGATCTGCTGTTAGGAGGCGAACTCCAGGCTTCTAAACAAGTCTTGGCTAACTGAAAAATCTCTCCTTCAACTCGCCTCTATGTTTCTGAATGAACCATGTCAGCTATCTGTCACATGTGGCTGGGTAACCCTTCTATACCATAATCAATTCCATCCCCCACCTCCCAATATCCTCCCTCCGCAAAAGTGGCCCAAGGTCAGGGATCCAGCATGCTGGCCAGAGGCTATTTCTAGCAGCACCACTAATACTGACCATGGAGGGGATTCAAAATTTAGCCCCGTGTCTGCGTTTTGTACAGTAGAAATCTGAGGATGGTGGAAAATGGTGAAAGAGCAGTGGGTTAAGGGAAATACTCCAGGGTTTTAATAGCTGTGTTCCCCAATAGACTGCCCACAAATGCAAATATGCAACACCATTTTCATCACGTGCACCCTGCAGGAAGATGTACTTCACAATTGTTAATCATGGATCAGTTGGTAGCATGGCTCACCTCTAAATCACAAGGCTCTGAATCCAAGTCCCATTCTAACTATGGAGGGAGCACGCACTACAGAGGTGCTGTCTTTGGATGAGCCATTAAATCGAGGCCCCAAAATACCTGCTTGGATGGATGTAAAGATCCCACAGCACTATTTCGAAGAACAGCAGTGCAGTTAACTTCGGTCTTTGCCAATATTTATCCCCAAATCAACATCACAAGAAACCGATTATCTGGTCATTATCATTTTGCTGCACTTGGGAATTTGCTGACTGCAAATTAGCTGCTGCACTTCCTACATTAAGACAGTGACTACACTGAAAAAAATATTTAATTGACCATAAAGCACTTTGAGATGCCATGGAAAGCACCATATAAATGCAAATCTTTCTTTCACATGTTTATATACTTCATATTAATTGATCAAAAATCTCAGTTCATTGATCCTCAGTCGACAAGTTTGATGCAATTAAGCTTTACAGACCAAGAGGTCAATTTTGGTTTGTTTGGTTGTCTTCTTGATGTTATTGTCTCGCAAATTCTTTTTTCTTATTTGTTCATGGGATGTGGGCTTTGCTGGTGAGGCTAGCATTTGTTGCCCGTCCCTAATTGCCCTTGAGAAGGTGGTGGTGACCTGCCTTCTTGAACCGCTGCAGTCCATATGGCTAGGGACACTTACAGTTCTGTTAGGAAGGGAGTTTCAGGATTTTGACCTAGCGATATATTTCCAAGTCAGATGGATTATGACTTGTAGGACAACTTGCAGGTGGTACTGTTCTTTCGCACTCTGGCATCTGCTGTCCTTTTCCTTCGAGGTGGTAGAGGGTGTGGGTTTGGAAGGTGCTGTCTAAGGAGCAGGCTGCTGCAGTGCATCTTGTGTATGGTACACACTGCTGCCACTGTACATTGGTGGTGGAGGTGATAGATGCAGTGCCAATTATGTGGACTCATAGATTATCATAGAATTTACAGTGCAGAAGGAGGCCACTCGGCTTATCGAGTCTGCACCGGCTCTTGGAAAGAGCGCCCTACCCAAGGTCAACACCTCCACCCTATCCCCATAACCCAGTAACCCCACCCAACACTAAGGGCAATTTTGGACACTGAGGGCAATTTATCATGGCCAATCCACCTAACCTGCACATCTTTGGATTGTGGGAGGAAACCGGAGCACCCGGAGGAAACCCACGCACACACGGGGAGGATGTGCAGACTCCGCACAGACAGTGACCCAAGCCGGAATCGAACCTGGAACCCTGGAGCTGTGAAGCAATTGTGCTATCCACAATGCTACCGCACTGATTGCCCTGGATGGTGTTAACCTTCTTGAGTGTTGTTGGAGTTGCACTCATCCAGCCAAGTGGAGAGTATGCCATCACACTCCTGACTTGTGCCTTGTAGACCGCGGACAGGCTTTGGGGAGCCATGTAGTTGAAATCAACACCCTATAACATCTGATCCTGGGAGGTCATCCCGCTGATGACATAACACTGCTGACACAGGCATTAACGCTATTGGATGCAAATGGGACACTTGTCAATGACCTAAATCTCAAATAATGTGGTCTGCCTTCATATAATGAAACAAAATTAATATCCAATTAATGCTGTTGCTCCAACTATCCTATTGCACTCATCATGCAAGTAGAGAGCATTCCATCATAGTCCTGCTTGTGCCTTGTAGATGTTGGACAGGCTTTGGGTAGTCAGGAGGTGAGGTACTCAATGCATAATTCCCTACCTCTGGCCTTCTCCTGTAGCCACAGTATTATATTGCTGGTCCAGTTAAATTGCTGGTCAGTGATAATCCCCAGGCTATTGATTGTGAGGGGATCAGTGCTGGTAATGTCATTGAATGTCAAGAAGAGGTGCTCATTGCTTGGCACCTGTGTAGTGTGAATGTTTCTTTCCACTTATCACCTCACCTGAATATTGTCCAGGCCCTGCTGCAGTAACTGAGGATCGCAAATGTATGCAACCATCAGTAAACATCTCCACCTCTGACCTTATGATGGAAGAAAAGTCATTGATGAAGTAGTTGAAGATGGTTGGGGCTCTTCCAACTGTCATTGTTTCTGCCTGTTATTTTGATAACAGGGGTGGGTTTTCCAGTCCCACTGATGACAACACACCACCACCAGGGTATGAATGACAGGTAACCCCGTTGACAGCGACGGGACCAGGAGGTCCAGCCACCGGCCAATGTTCGACCTCCTCCACCGCTGCAAAACCCACCTCCTGTTGTTCGTAGGAAAGTACAAAATTTAGTGATAACTAAAATGTTATTTGGAGCTTTTCCTTAAAAAGTGGCATTAAATAATCATACTGAAGATAGCGGAGGAAAGGAAGTACAAAGAATCGTGTTAATAAATTTCTAGAGAGATTAATTGATTACTTCAGTACTGCCGCCATATAGAATTGTAAGCATATCAATGGTGTAAGCATTGTTGGCCTACAATCCAATAATTAAAAAACAAGATCACTTTATGTATTTAAATAAATTTAAGTTAATTAATCATTTTATCTTCTTGAACCCAGAATTTAAAGCTATAGTTTTTTTTTAAACTTGGTGTGTTTGTTGCATAATGCAAGTGAACATTAATTACTGTTTGGATCTAAAAAGCTCTCATTGGCATGGGCTGTATTCAGTGAAGCAGTTAATCATTTTGGTCTTGCTCAGATCAGCTAAACAGGGCACACATTGGCATTAATTTATTTTGTAATTCTATAATATAGCTTGTCACTTACTCATTATATTACCATTCAGAAGCCCTTGTGAGTGTACTTAGCAATTTGCAGTTCATGGTTAAAATAAACCTCCTTTCACAACCAACCTTCAGTTTATTACTATTTAATTGAGTCAATGCAAATTCATCAACTGTTCTTTGATTATTTTTTTCCAATTGTTGCTGGAGTCATATTGACACATCACTTTTTTTTAAAATCACTAAACATGAGCTACAAAATCAAATTAAAATCCAGTCAGTTAACTGTAAGACGTCTGTTGTTACATTAAAACCGTGGAACATTTGGGGCGCAATCTATCCGAATGGGGCAGAGTCTCGTAGCACGCAAGATTAGCCGAGAGTTTCCGCCGCTCGGAGCATCGAGAAACACCCTGCATTGGGGGCTTCAGCGAGGAACTTCCTGACGAGGCCGCGGTTAGCCCTGTTCTCTGCACTGAGGAGCTCTGCTCACCGGAACTCCACAGTGCAGCGAGAGATGGCTCCACAATCTCTCTAGCCCCCAAATCCCCGCAGGCTTCAACCCCCCCCACCCACCAGCCCCACACCCGCGCAGGGCAAACCCCGGCCCAATCACCGGCGTGCACAGAATACCAGCTTGGCAATTTGGCAATGTCAGCCTGGCACCCTGGCAGTGCCCCTGCCAACTGGCAGTGTCACCTGGGCACCCTGCTCGGAGAGCATGCACCTGGGGGCCTCCAATCCCCTGGGAGACCCCATGAGTGCCGTTCCATGTGGTCTCCATTTGTGGGGACTAAAACTGAACGACGCTTGCCCAAGGTCTCCAAGGCGATGGTGTTAGATCCCATGCCTTGGTTAGATCTCGGGAACGCATATTAGAGTGAGACTAGCTGTCCCCCACAATGGGTGGGATTCACATTTCGATGAATCATGAGATTGCGTTAGATCTCGTGAGGCGTAGCGAGCCGGGTAGATGCTGGAACTTCCAGCATCTACCGGTTGCGTTGCACCGGCTGCTTTTCGGGCGTAATGCGACCAGTAGATCCCGTTCTTGGTTGGCTACCTTAAGGAAGTTCAGGAATTTCTCTTTCTGACGATTTTATCTGTTTAGTCATCTCTTTCCAGAGATCAAGTGAATTAGGAAGAGTCCATAATGGTGCATGTTGAAGCCAAGTGAAAGGAACACACCACATTCTACTTGTTCTTGCTTTGTAAAGCGATGAAAACTGAACCCCAGTTACTTCGCCTATGCGTTGATGTCAACCGTCCAACTTTGAATTTGGCATTAGCTTTTCCAGTCCTCCTGTTTTCAGAAGAACCTTATTTACGGGACTACTTAAATCCTTAGTGGCTCATTCATTCCTTGGTTTGCTGTTGGTTTGTTTCTTTTTTCGGGCAGGGCTGCCAACCATTTGGCTTGAGCATGTGCGTTGGACCACAGCATGGGCTTCCACAGGTCTGAGATTAGCGCACGTGTGTGGACACGAGAGCAGCAGAAGACTGCATGCAGCAACTGTTTGCTTACAACTCGCTCACATTATGTCAGATTGAACTATGCCCCCTTCACAGCCCTGTGCCAGAAAGATGTGTAATGCGGCTCTGATGCTTCAAAGCTGAGAAAAGCAGATCCCGCAAGGCAATATTACTGTGAAAAGATGTTCCAAAAATGTAAGTTTAATTCACACAAAGGAAACAGAATCTTTCTATGCTCTAGGCACTTGGATAGATATTTAAAATTTCTATCTGTGCTGTATCAAAAAGAGAAAATGTCTCCAATTTAAACTTAATCACGGGTCATGTGGTATTAAATTCTGAGGAAGGTTATTTAGAGTTTTCAAATAGAACAACTACTTCTTAATGTGAAACAATGGAAATAGTTCAGAATCTGTCTACAGACGAGTGAAGTGACCAACTCTAGTAGCTTAGCTGTTCAGTTCAGTTTGACAATTGCCTCGAGCAGTAATTTTATCAAATGTTCTCAGTAATGAAAGGAAGCCTGAATTATAATTGAAGGCTGTACTTTGAGTTTACAACAGTTCGATTGAGAATAGCCATATGTACTCAATCAATAGAGCTACTCGCATGCTGTGTGCTTCAACCCCCTTTTTGTACTATTCATCTTGGGATTGGAAAACATTGGGTCTGGATTTTCCTCGCTCGTTCGGGGTGGCCGTTTTTGGTGGCATAACTGGTAAATATCACAAGAAGGCCCTTGGCGTGTTCCCCGGTGACGTAAATCCAGGACGCAATTGTTGCCTCCCCCCGTTAATGGTGGGCTGCATTTCCCACTGTTGAATGTCAGGAACGTCGTTAGAATTTTGCATCTCATTAATTGTGGACACATGCCAGAATCATTCCCCCACATTAAATTTAAATCCCACATTGGCATGCTTTCAGAATGGTTTGATTCATTTTTTTTAAAGGATATTCTATTCCAAACACATTCAACAAAATAACACAAGCTTAATATCCAATCAAAGTATACAGTTTGTACTTTTTTCCCCTTTTAATCCCCCTCCCCCTTCCCCGAGACAAACAGCTCCTCAAATATAGCCGGAACAGCCTCCACCGTACCTCAAAGCCCGCCTCTGACCCCCTTAATGCAAATTTGATTTTCACCAACCTGAAAATTCCTACAGCTCCCCCAGCCATGCCACAACCCGGATGGCATAGCCGACCTCTAATTCAAAGGTATCCGTCGCCAGACAATAAGAGAGGCGAAGGCCACAACGTCGGTCCCCTTCCCTTACAGCATTTCTGGCACCTCTGATACGCCATAGATCGCCACCATAGGGTCCGCCTCGATAGGGTCCCGAACACTACCTCCCAAAAGTTCTCCAACTCCTCACACCCCCAGAACATATGAGCATGATTCGCCGGCCCCCTCCCACACTTCTCACACCTATCTGCTACCCTCTGGAAAAACTCACTCATCCAAACCCGAGTCATCTGGACTCTGTGCACCACCTTAAATTGTATCAAACTCATTCTTGTGGAGGAGAAGGTTGAGTTAACTCACCCCATTACCTCACACCAAAGCCCCCATCGTCTCTCCCTCCCAACTCCTCCCCCCACTTCCGATCGATCCTTTTCATTGCTGTCTTGCCCTGCTGTCCCAACCACCCAATATACCCTCAGTCCTGCCATACCCCTCCTCATCCAGCAGCAGCAATTTCTCCAGAAGCGTATACTCCGGTACCTGAGGGAACGAAGGCAGCAAAGTCCCACATCTGCCAGTACCTAAACTCATTCCCCCTTGGTAACTCAAACCTCTCCCAGAGCTCCTGTAGTGAACTTCCCCTCTGAAAGCATGTCTCTAACTCGCTCTTCTCCCTCCACCGCCTATACATCCCATCCATCCATCCTCTTTCCCCCTCCCTTGCCGGCGGGAACATACGATTCCCACACAATGGCATCAACACTAACATGTGACCCATCTTAAAGTGCCTCCTCAGCTGGTTCCAGATTTTTATAGATGACTCCATGACCGGACTCCCCATACGCATCCTCGGAGCGAGCGGCAACGCGGCCATCACTAGAGCCACAGGCTCATACCCGTACAAGACCCCTCCTTGAACCTGACCCAGTCTGCCCCCTCCCACCATCGTCTCACCTTCTTCACATTCTCAAAATGGTGTGATTCATAACTGTCATTGAAAGACATGCACCTGGCAGCCTGAGCTTGGGAACTTGGAGCTGAGTACATTAAATTTATTGCAACGTTCACGAGGATCCCAACGCAAGAAAGCAGCTCTGCAGATTCAGGGTGGTAGTGGTACAGGAAAGACTCAGGTGCAAGTGTCCACAACAGATTCCTCTTGGTTGGCTTGTGGTGTCAGGCTAAGGACAGCTGTGTGATGGCGGGGGGGGGGGGGGGGGGGTGCAGGCAGTGCACTGGGCCATGCAACTGACAAAGCATTTCAAGATCAAGCATTGTTCCGCATGTTTTACTCAGCACCGGATACTCTTGGGAGATGCTACTCCAGAATGCTGACAGCCTCATGGGCTTTTGGCATGTTTTTGATGAGATATTGTTATAGGTCAGCTACAGCTGACTAATTTGGATCAGGTCTAAGTTAGTAACTGACTATGGGGTCTCAATCTGGAGTTTTTCACACATCACCTCCCTTTCAAAATCTGAGACCTCTCCTCATTTGCCAGTACTTCCCTGCAAATAATGCACATAGGCTTTGCATCCTTATTTGCATTGGCACAATTGTCAAAAAACGATACCTCAAAAATCATTTTCATTCTGCTTTGTTCTCAAGTTAATTTTCTTCTTTGTAGGCTGTTAAACATAGGCCCGGGAGCTCTGTACAGAGCTAACACTAACACTGTTCTGAACTGCCCTGGACTCTCCTGTGCAGCTCTCTCCCGCAGATTCTGTTGTGGGATCCTGCCCAATAGGTAAACTGCCTGTTTGAGTCTCTGGCTGTCTCTTACTTTTAAGAAAGCCATTCATCTTCACAGTTCACTTACCTTGCTTGCCAGCAGCTGGAAAATGGAAGCTCTGTGATTTGGCGCCAAAAGCACATACCTTGAGGGCACTTGACGGCAAGTGTGCGTGTTGGGCACGTGGCCTGCTCTGTACTGCCGCTTCTGGCCTAGATCCCTCTGCGCCTCCGAGCTCTGCAACCTCTCACCATTTAGATAATGGGCGGGATTCTCCGTTGCCCGACGCCAATATCGTAACCGGTGAACGGATGTAGAATCGAACTCCACCGCCCAAATCGGGGCCTGCGGCAGCTTGATGCTGGTCAGCCATGCTCCGCTCCCTCGGAAATGGCATTATCATGTTGCGCACCGTGCGCCATTGCAACGGCGTTGGCACATCATCGACCGGCTCTCCCGCAATGCTCAACCTCTGATGGGCTGAGGTCCCAAAGGCACGAGATACGTGTGGTCTCAGCGATGCCACACTCAGCTGGGATCCGTGCTGCTGGCCCGGGGGGGTGGGGGGGGCCTTCCACGAGGGCTGGAGGGACTGGTGGGGGGTGGCCAGTGGGGTCATGGATGGCGGGTCGGGTCCGTGATCGGCCTGCACCATGTTGTACGGGCGTGTGCATGCCCGGCCAGGGACCCGGCCATTGTCCGGCCATTTTTGCCGTGGGAGCCGTGAATTTCACTCATGCGCCGCCGCTAGCCCCTCACTGGTCCCGGAATCGGTGAGGGTTTCACGCAGAATGCTTGGTTGTAAAAGACCACATATGCTCCGTTGGCGTCAACACTTAGTCGCTGAAATAGAGAATCCAGCCCAATGACTTTGATTCTCCGTTCCGACACACCGGCGGCATTCTCCGGTCCCGCTGCAGTGAATGGAGATTTGGCTGAGCGCCAAATTCTCCGTCCTCGCTGGCAGCGGTAGGGAGGCGGACTCGCAACAGAGAATCCCGCCCAATATGTTTTTCTTCTGTCTTCCTGCCAAAATGGACAATTTCACATTTTCCCACATTATAATCCATTTACTTTACTGTTGCTCACTTTCTTGATAGAAATGTCCATAACCAGAGGATATAGAGTAAGATGAATGGCAAAAGAACCAAAAGCGATGTGTGGAAAAACCATTTTATGCACGTTATGATTTGGAATGCATTTGCTGAAAATCTCTCTGGCTCTGAAATACAAACTTGATATTTTTGCAATGTCAAATTTTTCCATTCTGATAATAAATTCCATTTTTTTTTTTAAGTTTACTTGGGATATTTCACTTACTTCCTTAAGTCCATGTGTACAACTCAATCATTTATTTTGTTCTTTCTAAGATTTAAAGTTCAGGATAATCAGCGCATTTTAATTCCTGGTTGTTGTCTGTGAGAATATGTCAATGTAATTGGCTGCTAGCCCTGCTTGATGGCATCACTGGACGCTTGGAGATCACCTCAACTTGGCGCCCTATTCAATGTAGCTTTGGGAAAGGGCAAATCCACATCACGGAGAATGCTGGACGGTTGTGGGCAGCTTTCTTCGAAGTAAATGGCGACTGACCATGAAATCCAGACCCTTATACTTATGGCCATTGGTATTGAATTATTCCAGAAGCGTAAATATTCTTCCTTACATTTACTTTGCCCAACTCATTGATCATTTTAAAAACCTCTAACACATGAAATCTGAGGCATTTCTTGTTCAATGTTCTCCAACCTGTTCAATGTTTTCTGGTGCCTGTAATCTCGCAGTTCTGGTATCATCCTTGTAAATGATTTTCTCACTTTCCCCAGTGTTTTCATAGTTTAAAGACCTCGGCTGGAATTCTCCGGCTGTTGGGATTCTCTGTTCCCGCCGAGAGCACACCCCCACCCACAGGTTTCCCAGAACTGTGCGCAGTACTTTATGGGTTGAATTTCGTAGCCCCTGGTAACGCTGTGGGGGCCTGTAAAATGCCATGGGTGCCGTGCTCACTGCCTATCCGCCTGTCCCTGCCCCATACTGCAATTTTACTAGCAGCTGGGGAATGGGGGTATGTAGTTGTTGGGTGGCATGCCTGTCCACAGGCTAATTGAGGCCGCTTAACTGACCAATTAAAAGCCAACAAAGGGCCTCATCCCACCTCCAGTGATCTGACTAACAGTGGAGAGGCTGATGCCAAGCATGCAGACCAGTAGCCCGCACCAGTCTGGGTTGGTAGCACGCAAGAGTGGGGGTGAGCATCCTTAATGAGCCCCCTGGGCCTATTGCTTTCCCCCCATTACATACTTCTTCACCCCCCCCCTTTAAGTTCCCTTCCCCTCTGGTCTGTATATCACCCTGCCACTACCCTACCCCTTTCCCATCACCCCCTTGCCAGGGCCGGAGAAGCTGCCAGAACTGGACAGGTACTGGCCATTTGATTAGCTGACAGCTCTCAGAGGCAGGACCTTCTGCCCCTTCTTGAGTGTTGAGTGCCTGCTGGGCAAGCCGCCGGAGAAGAGGCAGCCTTGCCATTTAATATCTCGTCCAGGGCCAAGACCCAGGTGTCCCGTAAAATCCAACCCTAAAACACAACTTCACTACTTCTGCTTTCCTTACCTCTAGAAATAAATCCCAGTACTACGTTAACTTTGGTGACCAATGTGCTGCTTTGAATGATTTGTTTATACAAATCCTTAAATTTCTTTGCTCCTCAACCCATTCAGTTTCTTGTTTACAAATGTGAAGGATGACGTTTCGGTTTTTCCTGCCGAAGTACATGACCACACATATATGTATGTTAAAGTTCATTCTGCCACTTAACTGCTCAATTTGCTAGTTTTTTTCCATGTCTGCTGTGCTGTGATGCACTCTTCCTCATTGTCTGTTATACTGCGCCCATTGGTATCACCTGAAACTTTTGAGTTATTTGTTCTTAAGTCCAAATCCAGTGGTTCCAGCACTGACCTTTCTACCTACCTCCAGTCTGAAAAAACTATCCTTCAACTCTACTCTTTGCTTTGCACTCTTTTTTTTTAGACAATTTGTTATCTATATTTGTTCCCTGACACCACATGCTTTAACCTTTACCGTGAGCTTACAATGTGGCACCTTATCAAAAGCATTTTGAAAATCCGAGTAAATGATATCTGCTGCATTACTCTTGTCTACTCTTTCTGCAGCTGCATCAAAGAATGGTATCAAGTTAGCTCACCATCACTTAAGTCCTTCGGAATCCATGCTGACTATTTGTCATTACATTTTCTGTCTCGAGGTGCTGTTCTTCACATCTAGATCTTGGTATCTTTCTGATGACCGATGTTAAGCTGACTGATGTACTGGTCTCGGGTTTTGTCCTATCTTCCTTTTGTGAATAGGAACAGCATTAACTGTGCGCCACTTGACTGTACTGTCCACTCTTCCACAAAATATTTTTTTGTTCATAAATATATAAAATGCCATTCAGACCTGGAGACTTACCCTCTTTTCGGCTGGTTTGCCAATGATTTCTCTCTTGTTTTCTTCCAATGGAATTGAAATCCTGACTGACCATCCTCAAATTAAATGTCTATTTTGTCAAATCCTTTAGTAAAAACTGAGGTGAAGTAATTATTCAATACTTCTGCTATTTCTTTGTCATTGCTTGTGAGTTTGCCTTGTTCATACTTTGGTGGTCGGAGCCCTACTTTAGCTTTTAAAAATGTTTTATTTATGTTTGCATAAAGATTCTTTTTATGCTCCTTGAACATTTCATTTCTTAATGTCTCTTTGTCTTCCTTCTTAAATAGCTCTCCTAATTTCTTCATATTTCCCTTTTGTGCTGCTCTCCTTTAATACATAATTACTTCTTGCATGTCTTTTTCTCAGATTAAATTATCTCTTTAGTTGTTTACTCGTCCATTGTCCCCCATAATCAGTTTACTTGCTTTCGACTTCCTGATGCTTTTATTGTTAGATTTTTTTATAGGTTTAAAGGTCCTATTTATGGCTTTGGAATCCTTCCGGCTGGGATCTTGCTACAAGCCTGTCTCAGGCACAGCTCTACCCAACCTTCCAGTTTCTTTCTGTTCTAGTTCTGTGCCAGTATCCAACACACACCCCTTCAGCCATGTGTGGATGTTTCTAATCTCTTTACCCTATGCCACTTTGCACATGCTTACAAATGCATTTTCAGAGTAATGTTTTAAAGCCACGTTACATTATGAAACACAATAAAGAATACATATAAACCCATGAACAAATGTTTACTTCCTTTGGAACAGGTCACTCAATATCCGCAGTTTAGTATGTGCAGCAATGCAAAATCCACAAATCGTTATGGCATATTGTTTTACGGAAATAATCATCGATCTTACAAGAGGAATTGAGTGCACCTTTACACAAATAGTTTCTGTAACAGTGGCTCAAGATCTGTCAAGAAGTCAACACAAAACATGCATTCCTTTCCTGTTAGACCTTGGTCTGGGTGATTCCTGGCAGCACCTATAAAACTTGAAGCTTGATTTCAAATACACACGTACGGACATACGAATTATGAGGAGTCGGCTGCTCGAGCCTCCTCCACCATTCAATAAGATCATAGAATCATAGAATGTGCAGTCAGAAGGAGGCCATTCGGCCCATCGAATCTGCACCTGCCCTTTGGAAAGAATACCCTACTCAAGCCCACGCCTTCACCCCATCCCCGTAACCCAGTAACCCCACTTAACCTTTTTTTGGACGCTAAGAGCAATTTAGCATGGCCAATCACCTAACTTACACATCATTGGACTGTGGGAGGAAACCGGAGCACCCGGAGGAAACCAACGCAGACATGAGGAGAATGTGCAGACTCTGCACAGACAGTGACACAGCGGGGAATCGAACCTGGGACCCTGGAGCTGTGAAGCAACTGTGCTAACCACTGTGCCACCCTGCTGCCCGATGGGTGATCCGACCATAACTCCAACCCCACATTTTATCTATAATCCTTTTATCCCTCTGTTAATCAAAAATCTATCTAAAAATATTCAACGGTTCTGCTTCCACTGCCTTTTGAGGAAGAGAGTTCCAGAGACACACGACCGTCTGAGAGAAACAATTTTTCTCATTTCCTGTCTTAAATGAGCAATCTCTTATTTTTAAACACTGACCCCTAGTTTTAGATTCTCTGACAAGAGTAAACATCCTCTCCACATCCACCCTGTCAATACCCCTCAGCATCTTAAAGGTTTTGAGCAAGTCGCCTCTTAGTTTTCTAAACTCCAGCGGATACAAACCTAATCTCTCCAGCCTTTCGTCATAAGGCAACCCACCTATTCCTGGTATTATTCTCGTAAACCTTCTCTGAACTGCTTCTAATTACAGCATTGATGTGTTAAAACTAAATAATTAGTATATTCTCATGTAATTGCTTACGCTACATTTTGTAAGACTCGATTGTTTGGAAACACAGTCTGTCTCTTACTATCATGGACCTTGTCATGTCTTAAGAACCGATTTTCTTTTAGAAATTTAGAGGACACAATTCATTTTTTCCAATTAAGGGGCAATTTAGCATGGCCAATCCACCTAGCCCGCACATCTTTGGGTTGTGGGGTCGAAACCCACGCAAACAAGGGGAGAATGTGCAAACTCCACACGGACAGTGACCCAGAGCCGGGATCAAACCCAGGACCTCAACGCCGTGAGGCAGCAGAGCTAACCCACTGAGCCACTGTGCTGCCCGATAAGAACCGATTTTGAGAGTTTGCTGAAAACAATAGGGTTGAGCAGATCCCTTGTGCCAAATTTTGAGACAGAAATCCTTCACCAAATTTACTTGGTTGGTAGCACATGAAAATCATATCCCGAAGGTTTGGCCTGCAGCACCTTTGCCTGGGTGACTGTGAGGCAGCAGTTTTTGAAGCACAGCAGTTCACTTTAAAAGGGGAAAATGTGTCGGTTGAAAACTGGACTATGTGTCCACACCAGCACAGCAGAAACATGTGTCAAAATGCGCTCTATCGGATGTTGAAGATCCTGGTGCAGGAAGCATGAAAGGAGCATGATGCTACGCTTCCAGTTTAAGTTGAAACGCAAGCTGCTGGGAGATTGATCACTGACCAAGTCAACTAAATTGCACAGGCCCCATTTCCTTGGCTACTCGGGAAGAGGAAATGTGCTTGTGGAGGCAAAGTTAATTGTCCTGCTACTTTCAGTGAGAGTGGCGGAAGTACAGCACAAAGACACTCAGAGGTTCAGCCTGAAGCATTGTTTTTATCCCCAGTGTTTATTTTCTCCTTCCAGAGCAGATCCTGCCCTGCAATTAAGGACAGTGGGTGGGCTCTAAATGGCCAACAGGACGCCCCCTCAAGGCAGCAGCAGGATGTCATTCATGATAATTGAGGGATGCCCCCTCTGCAACCCATGGAAATTTAAAAACTAAAATGGCCTCAGCAACAGGGCCATCAATATTTTGGGGTGGATTAGGTAGGCAGAGAGGTCATGCGGAACCCTTCCACAGTGTGGCCTGCGACTGCTACAGAACCCAGGCAGGTAGGGAGGGCCGCTACACCTTTAGAGCTGGCACTCC
Organism: Scyliorhinus torazame; assembly: GCF_047496885.1. Lineage (NCBI taxonomy): Eukaryota > Metazoa > Chordata > Chondrichthyes > Carcharhiniformes > Scyliorhinidae > Scyliorhinus > Scyliorhinus torazame. The sequence goes on along the minus strand of NC_092720.1, from coordinate 92,213,420 downwards.
TGGTCTGTCCTGTCCCCCCGCCTGCAACATAGTAGTCTGCCTCTTGAAACCGCTTTTACTTAATAACCCTGAAGCAGTTCAACTGGCATCCTTGCCACCCCCACGACCACAATCCCACCTCCAGGTAAATGGATAGGGGAAGAATGGAGCCAGGGAACTGGTACAAACACCAGTGAAGCGAAATTCTACACCAACCCATCTCCATCCCTGTTCCCATCACCAAATCTGCGTTCTGGATAGTGACTGTTGGCACAATAATGATATTTCTGACACCGACTAAACATTAATTCCGTGTGATAAAAGCAAAATACTGTGGATGCTGAAATCTAAAATAAAAACAAAAAGTGCTGGAAGTAAGCAGGAGGTTTGGCAGCATCTGTGGAAACAGAAACAAAATTATTATTTCAAGTCCGCATGACTCTTCTTCAGAGCTGAAGAGTGATTGAAGTGTGATGGATTTTATAGTTCGAGAGGGTGGAGCAGAATAGAAGGCCAGGGATAGGTGGGAGCTCAAGCGAGATTGACAAAGATACCATGGACACAAGACAAAAGGGGGCATTAATAGTAATGTTAAACACTAAAGAAGGTGTTAATGTGGCGTAATAGCAGGATGAGGGCCAGCACTCTGTGAAAGCAAAATAAATTACAGGTGACCCTGTGGGGGAGGGGGTTGGGAAAAAAGTATCAAAATGAAGGAGAGAGCTTATGGTCTGAAGTTGTTGAACTCAATGTTGAGTCCATAAGGCTGTAAAATGCCTATTCAGAAGATGAGGTGCCGTTGCTTAAGGTTATGTTGGGCTTCACTAGAACAGCAGGCCAAGGACAGAAATGTGGGCATGGTTGGAGTCACGTGGACTGAGCGAAGATGTTCCACAAAGCGGTCCCCTAATCTGCGTTTAGTCTCCCCAGTGTAGAGGAGACCACACGTTGAACAGTCGATCAAATTAAAGGAGGTGCAAATGTATTGCTACTTCACCTGAAAACAGTGCTGGGCGCAGAGACCTGATAATCAGATGCAAATTTATTGTAATGGTGTTCCTGACATTCAACTTGGGATTTCCATCTTGTCACTGGCAGGGGGCTTATGGACAATCACATCACACCATTATGTCATTGTGAAACAAGATTTGGGTCTCTTCTGTTATGGGCCAGGGTTTAGAGAACTCCAAAGTGTATCATGGAGTTCACCTGACCCACAACTTTTAATAGATTGTGATTATGGGGAGCACACGGCCTACTTTACAGGTGTGGTGCAACAGAGAGCTGAAGTACTTTTAAATTAAAACAATATTTATTTATGAAACCAACTAACACTTTATAACAGTAAACATTTTTTTTAAAATAATTTTTATTAAAGGTTTTCATAAAATATCAATAACAAAATGAGAAAGAAAAATGAACCCAACAGGGTTAAGTACAAAACACAATCTAAAAAAGCAACCCCCCAAACCCCTCCCCCCCTGTACATAAATAATAAATTAACATTAACACCCCGACTTAACACAGCAGGTGTATACACCCCCTCAGACCCTTCAGTGTAAATAACAAAAACAAAAATAAAGTAAACATCCCCCCCCCCCCCCGAGCTGCTGTTGCCATTGACCAATGTCTATCGTTCTGCCAGAAAGTCTAAGAACGGTTGCCACTGCCTAAGGAACCCTTGTACCGACCCTCTCAAGGCGAATTTCACCCTCTCCAATTTAATGAACCCTGCCATATCGCTGATCCAGGATTCCACGCTTGGAAGCCTCGCATCTTTCCACTGAAGGGACGCAAAGGCCAGAATTCCGGCCTCTTTCTCCTCCTGCACTCCCGGCTCCTCTGCCACCCCAAATATTGCGAGCCCCCAGCCCGGTTTGACCCTGGATCCTACCACCCTCGACACCGTCCTCGCTACGCCCTTCCAAAATTCCTCCAGCGCTGGGCATGCCCAGAACATATGGGTGTGATTTGCTGGGCTCCCTGAGTACCTAACACACCTGTCCTCACCCCCAAAGAACCGGCTCATCCTTGTCCCGGTCATGTGTGCCCTGTGCAGCACCTTAAACTGTATGAGGCTGAGCCTCGCACACAAAGAGGAAGAATTCACCCTCCCTGGGGCATCTGCCCATGTCCCCTCTTCAATCTCCTCTCCCAACTCCTCCTCCCACTTACCTTTCAACTCCACCACCGAGGCCTCCTCCTCCTCCTGCATCACTTGGTAAGTTTCCGAGATCTTCCCCACTCCCACCCACCCCCCCGAGAGCACCCTGTCCTGTACTGTGTGCGGCAGTAGCTGCGGGAATTCCACCACCTGCCGTCTGGCAAACGCCCTTACCTGTAAGTACCTGAAGGTGTTACCCGGGGGGAGCCCGTACTTCTCCTCCAGCTCACCCAAGCTCGCGAACTTCCCGTCCACAAACAGGTCCCCCAACTTTTGTATCCCTGCCCTGTGCCACCCCGAAAACCCTCCACCTGTTCTTCCTGGGGCGAACCAGTGGTTCCCCCATAATGGGGTCCACGCCGAGGCCCCAACTTCCCTTCTATGCCGCCTCCACTGCCCCCAAATTTTGAGGGCCGCCACCACCACCAGGCTTGTGGTATACCTCCTTGGAGGGAGCGGCAGCGGCGCCATTGCCAGCGTCCCCAGATTCGTACCCACACAGGACGCCGTCTCCAGCCTCTTCCATGCAGCCCCCTCCCCCTCCATCACCCACTTGCGCACCATCGTCGCATTGGCGGCCCAGTAGTACCCACAGAGGTTGGGCAGCGCCAGCCCCCCCCCCCCCATCTCTACTCCGCTCCAGGAATACCCTTCTCACCCTCGGAGTCCCTCGCGCCCACACAAACCCCATTATACTCCTGTTAACCCGCCTGAAAAAAGCCTTTGTGATAAACACGGGGAGGCACTGGAACAGGAACAAAAACCTTGGGAGCACCGTCATTTTGATTGACTGCACGCTACCCGCCAAGAACAGCGGCAACGCGTCCCACCTCTTGAACTCCTCCTCCATTTGCTCCACAAGCCTTGTAAAATTGAGCCTATGCAGGGCCCCCCAGCTCCTGGCCACCTGGACCCCCAAATATCTGAAGCTCCTCTCCGCCCTTTTTAGTGGGAGCTCGCCAATCCCCCTCTCCTGGTCCCCTAGCTGAACTACGAACAGCTCGCTCTTCCCCATATTGAGCTTGTACCCCGAAAAGTCCCCGAATTCCCTTCGGATCCTCATTACCTCTGGTATTCCTCCCACCGGGCACAGTAAACACCTTAACAACTATCAACACCAATCATCCCCACAGATACAATATTCTATAAGTAACCCTTAATCTTTCCTTGCAACATCCATAAGACAAAAGACCCTTTTTAACACAGAGATCAGGTGTAAATTCTCTACTGAGAGCAGTTGTCACTTTGAAATCACCCAAATGATCTGGAGACAGTCTTTAGCTTGCAGAGAGATCCTTATACAGCTGGTTGAATTGCCTGCAGCTATCCAACTCTCAAAACGAAACTAAAAACACCCTGTAGCTGCCTGCTCAAAAACGAAAGTGAAAGACAGACAGCCCAGCTCCACCCACACTCTGACATCACTGATAAACACCCATTTCTTAAAGGTACACCCACTACAGTTATTTAATAAACACCCAGTTCTTAAAGGTTCTCTCACATGACACTCCTGTGATTTTCTGTTCCCGCCATCGATACTACCTGATGAAAACGGAAAGAAAATCCCCCCCCCTCCTCCCCCCCATTTTCTGCCATTAAAATGATGCATGTGTACACTGCAAACTGCCATAGTGGCATAAATGCTCTGGAGTACCTAATGCAATATCTGGAATCAGTTCTGCTACATAATTGTGATTCCTATGTGGTGAAGGCTACAAAGACATGTCCAGTTTCTTTTGATGGGTGTTCATAAATGTGGGTCCCAGGCTTACGAGGCTGAGTCACTGAATGTAGGCAAGGCTGAATTTAGGCAGATTTGGGGAACCATGGGCCAGGAGGAAAAGTGGAGCTGAGGCCAGGATCAGATCAGCAGTGATCTCATTGAATGGCGGAACAGGCTCGAAGGGCGAAGGGTCTATTCCTTCAGTTCTTATTTACAAAGTGCTTCATGTGATTTGTTGGCTCTTCCTCCAACTCCTCTTTTTCATTTAAACCATGGAGCTTATTTGTGAATCTCCAAAATACCTAATCCTTTTCATGGTGTCTGATATGATTGAGATGCCAGTAGGAATCATGAAGGAAAACAAATTCATGTATAAAGTAAAGTGTAATTAGAAACCTTTGTTCAGTTTTATGTTCCTTGTATTCTCAGCAAAAGGCTACAGTAAGTATAGACCATTACATGATTGTTCTGTAATCTGAAACCCATTTTAATGTGGTGCGATGACTAGTTTGTGCTTAGTATTGCAGTGGTCCTGAAAAGTGTAAGTGTTACACTTTGGAAGGAGCAAGTTGACAAGGAAATATTCAATATATGGCACCACACTGGGAAGCCTTGAGGAACAAAGAGACCTTGGCATGTTTGTAAATAGATCTCTGAAGGTAGAAGGGCAGGTTAATAGGGTTGTGAAAAGGCACTTGCCTTTATCAATCGTGGTATAGATTACAAAAGCAAGGGAGTCATTTTGGAGTTATACAGAACATTGGTGAGGCCACAGCTGGAGTACTGTGTGCAATTCTGGTTGCCACATTAGGAAGGATGTGGAGGGGGTGCAGAGGTGTTTGACCAGGATGGAACATTTTAATTATGAAGAGAGGTCGATAGGCTAAGGTTGTTTTCGCTGAAGCAGAGAAGACCTGATTGAGGTGTACAAGATCATGAGGGGCAAGGACAGGGTGGATAGGGAACAGCTGTTCCCCTTAGTTGAAGAGTCGGTTACGAGGGGACACAAGTTCAAGGTGAGGGGCAGAAGGTTCAGGGGGGATTTGAGGAAAAACGTTTTTACCCAGAGGGTGGTGACGGTCTGGAACACACTGCCTGGGAGGGTGGTAGAGAACAAAGAGCAAAGAAAAGTACAGTACAAGAGCAGGCCCTTCGGCCCTCCAAGCCTGCGCCGAAAATGCTGCCCGACTAAACTAAAATCTTCTACACATCCGAGGCCCATATCCCTCTATTCCCATCCTATTCATGTATTTGTCAAGATGCCCCTTAAACTATCGTCCCTGCTAAAGAAAAGCTCTCTTGATCTTGATTTTCAGTACGAATACAGACCGTGAAAGCGGGGCCCCACGATCCTTCTGACCTTTTGGGTAGAGGCGGCATGCCACACATCCTTTAAAAGGTACCTGCATGAATACTTGGCACGTCTTGACAGTCGAGGCTCTGGGCCAACTGCTGGCCAAATGGGATTAGGATTGGCCGATCAGCTGCCTTTCATGCGGCGGTGCTGACTCGATGGGCCGAATGGCCTTTTCTGCATTGTATTTTTCTGTGCTTCTGAGACCAAACAACACCTTGGCAGGATTACCCGGTCTGCTAGCCAAGTATTTGTCGCCAACGGCCGTGTCTGACAGCAGGATTCTATCTTCCCCCAACCGTCAATGGGATTTCCCACTGTAACCACCCTACATCACCGCAAAACCCGCTGGTGGCCCTGTGCTGCCGGTGGCAAAACTGAATCGCAACGAACGGAGAATTCGGCCCTTATTGTTTTCAATCCGAATATTTGTTGAACGAAGAAAATCCAATGGGAATGTGCTGTATGAATGGTTCAACCCAATTTGTGCTGAATGTAGACTTGAAAGTACAAGCTGGGTAATTAATTTGGCACTATTAGGTTATAAGATTTTCAGGGTCACTCAGAGGGGTCACAGCATGCTCTTCCAAAATTTAAACTGAGGCCCATTAGTCTTGAAATTAAACTGTGGGATTAAAGCACCCACTTGAAATTCCTGTTCAGTTTTTCACCAATACACAAATGGGGAGAATTTTATGGAACCCACAAGAGCAGTAAACATGGGCCAGGATTTTACTGCCCTGCCACGGTGTATCCCCTCCCGCCCCGCCTCCTGCCCATAACAGGCGGCTGTGGTGGGCTGTTTAAATTGCTGTTTACTTGTCGAGACCCTAATAGCTTGTCTGGCAGTGGTGTGCAGGGTGGCTTAATTAGCCGGGATGGGAAATTTTGATTTCACGATGACAGGCTGAGATGCCGAGATAAAGTCAAAAGCATGTTTGCTGAGTGTGGTCCTCACGCCAGCCTATGGTGGGTTTCTACTTCTTATACATTTGCATGCCATGGATACCCATCAGGATCAAATGCTTTTTAATGATGTTCTACCTTCAAGATAAAGTCAGCGCTGCATGAGAATCTCATGACACCCACTACATGATTTTTTAAAGGTGGGGTGTGCCTGCCAGCTTCACGCAGTTATGTGTTTGGGCAGCGGGTTTCCTTCTTTAGCCCCACGGCTCGAGGGAGGGGAGCAGGGGACTGGACTCTTGCATGAAGGCTTGGGACTAGTAAGGGTCAGTCAGTGGCGAGGGAGGTTGGGGAGTGGGATCGGGGAACACATAGGAGTGGAAAGGGGATCCAGGAGAGGACAGTGTTAGGTTGGGGGCAAGGAGGAGCAAAGGATTTTGTGGTGCTATTTAGAAGCCCAGGGAAGACATCCGCAGTGTCCTTGGTCAATTGTTCTCCTTCAATCAACATAACAAAAGGTTGAAATACTGTTTGTGGGAGATTAATAGGCATAAAGTGGCTGCTGCACTCCCTACATTACAACACTACTTCAGAAGTACTTCACTGGCTTCAAAGTGTTCCAAGATGTTGGTGGTGAGAAAGGCACACCAAAGCAAGCCTTTTTCTCTTTGGCTTGCTTTCACCCTTTTTCTCTCACATTCTCTTCATTTGCCCGTCTCTTATCAATTTTTAAATCTTTTTATCTAACCCAGCGTTAACTGATTATTGTCGATGCCAAACTGGACATGTGGCTTGAGGATGAGAACTGTTACCTGGTTAAGCAATGTGCAAGTTATTTAAAAAGCCAGCAGGCTGGCAAAGCAACAGATGATGCACTGAGCGCACAGCAAAAATATTTACTTGATTAAACTGGTTTATATAAACATAAAGTAAAGTGGGGCCTGGTGTGACAGTGCTGGAAATATGTAATATTAGGACCATGTGCAGCATTGTATTTCATGCATGGTTAGCAGCACAGTCAGTGCCTGTTCTGTAGACCATGTCTCGATCCTGCTATCCTTGTGTTTAAAGGCATATTGCTTTCATTGAAATTCTCGAGTACTGTGACTGAATTAGCCTTTTTACTCTGCTGATATTTTAATGACAATGCCATTATAATATAAAATTGATCACTGTGTGATATTAATTGCAAACAGAAAAATATTTAACCAAACATTCTTCCTTCAGACAAACTCCTTTTAATTGCACGAATCAGAGTCTTGCACTTCATCTCAATTTCAGAGGGGGGAAAGAAATTATAGTGAGCAATATCAGAGTGTGATATTGACTAACCACAGAAATTCCCACCCTCTATTCACTGTTGCAAGCAAATGATTATATAATTGAGTAATGTCCTTATACCCCTGGCACGGAGTCTTTGCCCCCGGAAACACAGATCTGCAGGTTGTGCACAGTACAAATCCATTTTTCAGTTTACACTGTGTAGCGCACAATGACTTATGAGAGAGATGAATAGAAATGAAGTCGATGAGGCTTTATTAAGCGTGACTTGTTCCCCGCAGTTCAGCAACAGACTGGAGCGGCGGGGAGAAGCCCGGGTTCTTATACTCCACCTTCAGGGCGGAGCTAGGGGTCAACAGCCAACCAGGACCCGGGATCTGTCAGCCAATAGCATCACGGCTTCACAGTCCCACATGACCCCTAATACATACTACCCCACACTGGCAGTGGAAAAACATGACACTGAGATCTCTTCCATTGGCGAATACAAAACACTGAGAATATTCATTATAAATTGTAATATATTATTTCCTACCAGTATTGATGTGTACAAATAATAAGATATGCACATATTATTATGTTTGTGTCTATTTTATGTGCAGGTAGCCAAATCTTCTTCGAGCAAAAAAAATGATTAAAAGTTGGGCCAAAAAAATACAATGGTGCTGGAGCTTAACAAAGTCCCAGTGAGCATCTGTAACATCATGGGCGCGATTCTCCACTCCCACGCCGGTTGGGAGAATCGCCTGGGCCGCCAAAATTTCCAGGGACGCCGGTCCGACGCCCTCCCGCGATTCTCCCAAGCGGCGGGAACGGCCCAGTCGAGTTTCGCGGGCCGCAGGCCGGAGAATCGCTGGAGACACCCAAAATGGCGATTCTCCGGCACCCCCGCGATTCCGAGGCCCGGATGGGCCGAGCAGCCAGGCCAAAACGGCGGGTTCCCCCCGGCGCCGTCCACACCTGGTCGCTGCAATCGTGGGCGGTGCGTGAACGCTGGGGGGGCGGCCTGTGGGGGGGGCGAGGGGGGATCCTGCACCGGGCTTCACCTGCAATGTGGGGTGGCCCGCGATCGGTGCCCACCGATCGTCGGGCCGTCCTCTCTGAAGGAGGACCTCCTTCCTTCCGCGGCCCCGCAAGATCCGTCCCCCATCTTCTTGCGGGGCGGATTTGGACAGGACGGCAACCACGCACGCGTCATCTATGCGGCGCCGCTTTTACGCGGGCGACAAGGCCTGGCGCGGGTAGATGACGCGGCCCCGATACTGGCCCATTGTCAGGGCCTGAATCGGTCGGGACCCGGGCCGTTCCGCGCCGTTGTGAGCCTCGACGGCGTTCACGACGGCACGGCCACTTCGGCGTGGGAGTGAAGAATCCCGCCCCATGTTTGAGAGTGAATTTCCACCAGATTCTGTGTTATAGAATTCTAGCATCAGCCACAGTGTCTCTTGTGGTTCTCAGTTCATTATTGCTTTCAGTCTATATATCTGGTACTTTATTAAAAATGGTAAAACAATAAAGACGAAGTACTTGCTGACTGCATCTTTACTGTCTCCTGTTGTGCAGATTGACTCAAACTGAAGCAGTTCTGTCTGTCGGCCTTTGTCTTAGCTAGTTGGATTTCATCGGACTAAAACATTTACAGCATTGTACCTTAGATGTGCATACATTCTGCGATCATCTGAATCAGTTAGTTGGAACTGAAATAACTCAAAGGGGCGATTTTCGGCCTGTGTTAGCCGTCAGAGAGAACAGTGACACGGACGCAAAATCCGACGATATTCCACACCCATCGCCGGTAGAGTAGCGAGAATCCTGCCGTGGAAGGTTGGGAACCTCATTTAAATTCATTAGCATCTTATTAGCGAGCCCTCCCTTAGGACATCCCTCCTCACTGAATATTCATCGAGCGCTGTAGCGATTTACAGCAGCTGTATTAAAAACAAGAACCTGCCGACCTCCCCTCCGAAAGGGATATCGGAGGTGAGCGCTCAGGTCGCCATCAGTCTCCAGGGTGCCCATTGCAGAGGGGGCATTGGAGAGGACGCAGAGGATCCAGATCAATGCAAATCTGGTCCAGGGTAGGGGATGCGGGGGAGGTTTCTGTCTCAGCATCTGGGGGTGAGGTCGCTTGCAAGTCTTAGCGGCCCTTCATGGCTTTGAGCCTCTAGGTTTGAAGAAGTCTGGGGGCTGGTTTGCAGGTACAGCTTCTTGCATCCTACTTGCTGGGCTTGTGGCAATATAACCACTGAGGGGTTACCATTCCAGAGTGGCAGCTGGAAAGTTGGTGGGAGCAGCTGAATGCATAGGGTCAGCACAGGAGGTTACTGTGAGATCCCTGGGTGGGGTCCCATGAGAAGCCAGGCTGCATGGGCAGAATGGGGGACTCTGACAAGGGATGGTTTCCAGCCTCATGAGACCCTAACACAGAGGGGAGGATGAGTGCAGTCAGATGAACCCCCACACTCAGGCAGCACTTTGAAGCCAGACGGCAAGAGATTTCTGGAAGTTCAAGGCCACTGGTTATGGATGCCAGGCTCTCAGGGATTAGTGTGTGGGTGGCTGGCTGTTCAAGTTGCAAGGCTTGTTTAATACACAGCCCATGGGAACTGGGGGAATGAGCATGATGTTGACTGCAAATTGTAGTCTTCAGGTGCATCACGTGTGCCTCGCTGTGTGCCTCGCCTGCCACAAGGGAAAGTCAGTTCCCTAATCAACCCCCTGACCCTTCCTTGCCAAGTCATTATGCAAATTTAGTCAACATTGCAATGCATGAGTGTACCATTGATTGACACCCTTTGGAAGCCTAGCACCCAAGTGTTGCACCCCAAGGCTAATACTCACATCTCCATAACAGAGAGGTGACACAGATGTTGCTCCCAAGACAAGATGATATGGTGACGTCACTTATCAGTCACTCCATTCAGCAGGTGACGAGGTGAAGCATCTTGTTCCTCCATGATGTACGAATGCAGGTTCATTGAATGCACTGAACTGTCCTCACTCCCCCAACAGCTCCGGGGAGATACTCGGGGAGCCCGGTAGTAATAGCTTTGTTGAGAATTTGGAGGCAGTTTCAACAGCACTTCGGGTTCGGGGGCAGGGTCAAGGGAAATGCCGATTTGGGGAGCCATAAATTTGAGCCAGGGAAGTGGGATGAAAATTTTCGGAGATGGAAGGAGAAAGGAATTAGGACACTAAAAGATTTGTTTCTTGGGGGTCGTTTTGCAGGATTGAAGGAGCTGGGAGCGAAGTGTGGGCCGGAGCAGGGGGAAATATTTAGATACATGCAAGTTCGAGACTTTGCCAGAAAGGAGATACAGAGCTTCCCAGCAGAGCCGGCTTCCACATAGCTGGAGGAGGTGCTGACGACAGGGGGACTGGAGAAGGAGGTAGTATTGGCGATTTACGGTGCTGCTAGAAGGGATCAAGTGGGAGGAAGAGTTGGGAGAGGGTATCGAGGAGGGGTTCTGGTGTGCGGTGCTCCGGAGGGTGAACGCCTCCACCTTGTGTGCGAGGTTGGCGCTGATACAGCTGAAGGTGGTGTATAGAGCACACCTTACAAGGAAGAGGATGAGCCGGCTCTTTGAGGGGTTAGAAGATGTATGTGAATGTTGCGGGGGCGGGGCCCACAAACCACGTTCATATGTTTTGGTCCTGTCTAAAGCTGGAGGATTACTGGAAGGAGGTGTTTAGGATAATCTCTAAAGTGGTGCACGTGAAACTGGACCCGGGCCCTCGGGAGGCCATATTCGGGGTGTTAGACCAGCCGGGGTTGGAAACGGGCGCGGAGGCACATGTTGTAGCCGTCACCTCGTTGATCGCCTGAAGGCAGATCCTGTTAGGGTGGAGATCAACCTCTCTACCCTGTGCCCTGACGTGGCAGGGGAACCTGCTGGAATTCTTAAAAAGGTCAAATTCGAACTGAGGGGAAGGATGGAGGGGTTTTACAATTCATGGGCGTTATTCATTATGCACTTTCGAGAATTGGATCACATGGAACATTTGGGGGGGTTGGGCGCTGGGAGGGTTGGGGGGAGAAGGACGGTATGTGGTTAATGGTGACTATGGGTGATTCCTGATTCCTTTTTGTCATTTGTTTATGTTAACATGCGGGCTGATGTTTGGGGGTTTGATGGGAGGATGGGATCGTTGTTATTAATATGGGGAGTTACTGATTATTGTTTATTGTTGGGTGTAAATTTGGGAGAAAAGATGAAAAAGGAGAATAAAAAAATAATTTTTTTAAAAACTGTCCTCACTCGTCGTCCTTGGGAGAGTCATGAGGCCCGCATAGGTTCTCAAGGGTTGAGGCGCTTCATTCAGGTGGAGTTGAGAGGGGGAACTGTGGTGAAGAGACTATTGTGTAACAGGGGAAGGGGTGAGGCTCATTTCAAAGGCACTCGCATAGGGAGATGCACATGGGCAGATATCCCAAATCCTGAGAAAACCGTGGACCAGGGTATTATCAAGAATCCTCATTGCTCACTTTGACGTTCTCCTCCTTTCAGTTTATAATACGGGAGAATCATGAAGCCAGTCAAACTGACAATTATTTTGATTGTGATTGAGCAGCAGCGACATCAACGTGCCGATGCACAAGGCCAGGAACAGAGCCCTGCAGTGGACGGGGAAGCAGGGTCCATCGATCTTAAGGGAGCAGTGCCACAGATAGAACATAGAACACAGAACATTACAGCGCAGTACAGGCCCTTCGGTCCTCGATGTTGCGCCGACCTGTGAAACCACTCTAAAGCCCATCTACACTATTCCCTTATCGTCCATATGTCTATTCAATGACCATTTGAATGCCCTTAGTGTTGGCGAGGCCACTACTGTTGCAGGCAGGGCATTCCACGCCCTTACTGCTCTCTTAAGTAAAGAACCTACCTCTGACATCTGTCTTATATCTATCTCCCCTCAATTTAAAGGTATGTCCCCTCGTGCTAGATATCACCATCCAAGGAAAAAGGCTCTCACTGTCCACCCTATCCAATCCTCTTATCATCTTGTATGCCTCAATTAAGTCACCTCTTAACCTTCTCACTAACAAAAACAGCCTCAAATCCCTCAGCCTTTCCTCATAAGATCTTCCCTCCATACCAGGCAACATTCTGGTAAATCTCCTCTGCACCCTTTCCAATGCTTCCACATCCTTCCTATAATGCGGTGACCAGAATTGCACGTAATACTCCAAATGCGGCCGCACCAGAATTTTGTACAGCTGCAACATGACCTCATGGCTCCGAAACTCAATCCCTCTACCAATAAAATCTAACACACCGTACGCCTCCTTAACGACCCTCGCAACCTGGGTGGCAACTTTCAGGGATCTGTGTACATGGACACCAAGATCTCCCTGCTCATCCACCCTGCCAAGAATCTTACCATTAGCCCAGTACTCTGTCTACCTGTTATTCCTTCCAAAATGAATCACCTCACACTTTTCTGCATTAAACTTCATTTGCCACTTCTCAGCCCAGCGCTGCAGCTTATCTATGTCCCTCTGTAACTTGTAACATCCTTCTGCACTGTCCACAACTCCACCGACTTTAGTGTCATCTGCAAATTTACTCACCCATTCTTCTACACCATCCTCCAGGTCATTTATAAAAATGACAAACAGCAGTGGCCCCAAAACAGATCCTTGTGGTACACCACTAGTAACTGGACTCCAGTCTGAACATTTCCCATCAACCACCACCCTTTGTCTTCTTCCAGCTAGCCAATTTCTGATCCAAACTGCTAAATCACCCTGAATCCCATGCCTCCGTATTTTCTGCAGTAGCCTACCGTGGGGAACATTATCAAACGCTTTACTGAAATCCATATACACCACATCAACTGTTTTACCCTCATCCACCTGTTTGGTCACCTTCTCAAAGAACTCAATAAGGTTTGTGAGGCACGACCTACCCTTCACAAAACCGTGTTGACTATCTCTAATCAAATTATTCCTTTCCAGATGATTATACATCCTATCTCTGATAAACCTTTCCAAGATTTTGCCCACAACAGAAGTAAGGCTCACTGGTCTATAGTTACCGGGGTTGTCTCTACTCCCCTTCTTGAACAAGGGGACAACATTTGCTATCCTCCAGTCTTCTGGCACTATTCCTGTAGACAAAGATGACTTAAAGATCAAAGCCAAAGGTTCAGCAATTTCCTCCCTAGCTTCCCTTGGATAAATCCCATCTGGCCCAGGGGACTTATCTATTTTCACACTTTCCAGAATTGCGAACACCTCCTCCTTATGAACTTCAAGCCCTTCTAGTCTAGTAGCCTGAATCTCAGTATTCTCCTCGACAACATTGTCTTTTTCCTGTGTGAAAACTGACGAAAAATATTCATTCAGCACCTCTCCTATCTCCTCGGACTCCAAGCACAACTTCCCGTTACTGTCTCGAACTATTGCGTTTCCAGTCAATATTTGGAAAGTTAAAGCCCCCCATAACAACTACCCTGTTGCTTTCACTCCTATCCAGAATCATCTTTGCAATCCTTTCCTCTACATCTCTGGAACTTTTCGGAGGCCTATAGAAAACCCCTAACAGTGTGACCTCTCCGTTCCTGTTTCTAACCTCAGCCCATACTACCTCAGTAGACGAGTCCTCATCAAACGTCCTTTCTGCCACGGTAATACTGTCCTTGACTAACAATGCCACCCCTCCCCCTCTTTTACCACCTTCCCTGAGCTTACTGAAATATCTAAACCCCGGCACCTGCAACAACCTTCCTGTCCCTGCTCTATCCATGTCTCCGAAATTGCCACAACATCGAAGTCCCAGGTACCAACCCATGCCGCAAGTTCACCCACCTTATTCCGGATGCTCCTGGCATTGAAGAAGACACACTTTAAACCACCTTCCTGCCTGCCGGTACACTGCTGCAACTTTGAAACCTTACTCAGGACCTCACTACTCTCAACCTCCTGTATACTGGAGCTACAATACAGGTTCCCAAGCCCCTGCTGAACTAGTTTAAACCCTCCCGAAGAGCATTAGCAAATTTCCCCCCCGGATATTGGTACCCCTCTGGTCCAGGTGTAGACCATCCCGTTTGTAGATGTCCCACCGACCCCAGAAATTATCCAGGAATCTGAAACCCTCCCTCCTGCACCATCCCTGTGTTCAACTCCCCTCTCTCCCTATTCCTTGTTTCGCTATCACGTGGCACGGGTAACAACCCAGAGATAATAACTCTGTTTGTCCTAGATCTAAGTTTCCACCCTAACTCCCTGAATTCCTGCCTTACATCCCTATCCCTTTTCCTACCTATGTCGTTGGTACCTATGTGGACCACGACTTGGGGCTGCTCCCCCTCCCCCTTAAGGATCCCGAAAACACGATCCGAGACATCACGCACCCTGGCACCTGGGAGGCAACACACCAACCGCGAGTCTCTCTCGTTCCCACAGAATCTCCTATCTATCCCCCTAACTATGGAGTCTCCAATGACTAATGCTCTACTCCTCTCCCCCCTTCCCTTCTGAGCAACAGGGACAGACTCCGTGCCAGAGAACTGTACCCCGTGGCTTACCCCTGGTAAGTCGCCCCCCCCAACAGTATCCAAAGCGGTATACTTGTTACTAAGGGGAACGACCACAGGGGATCCCTGTACTGACTGCTTCCTCCCAGCCCCTCTCACCGTCACCCATCTATCTTGATTCTTCGGAGTAACTACATCCCTGAAGCTTCTATCTCTGCCTCCCGAATGATCCGAAGTTCATCCAGTTCCAGCTCCAGCTCCAGTTCCGTAACGCAGTTTCTGAGGAGCTGGAGATGGGTGCACTTCCCACAGATGAAATCAGCAGGGACACTGACGGCATCCCTCACTTCAAACATTCTGCAGGATGCAGATGGCGGAGACTCAGAGGAGACACTGACAGCCACGAGTATTCTGCCATAGAACTTCTTGCCTCCAGATGTCAGAGGTCCAGTGCCAGCGAAGACTACATCTGCCCCAGGGAATGGTGGACCACTTATGCCAGGTGATGCCAGAATTGCCATCACATGGACTGGGAGATCACCCTCTGCCTCCTGTGGCCCTGAGAGTCACTGTCGCTCTGAACGTCTGTTCCAGTGGCTGGTTTCAGGGCTGCACCAATGACCTGTGTCGGATCTGCCAGTCGGAGGTATATATGGAAGGTCACAGGCGTGCTATTTGTGAGGGCACACACCTACATAAGCTGGATGGGATCTTGGCAAGTCTGGATGCCAGAGTCATGGACTTCTCCCACATAGCAGGCATGCCCCAGATGCAGGGTGTCATCCTGCACCCACATGGCTCTGCGCTCCTCATGGCAGCATGGGGTTCCATTTAGGAACTGCAAGGGATACCACTCACTCAATATCCAGACCGACTGTGACTACGCGATGCGCATCGTGCAGTTATGTGTGTGCTCACTTACTTGGGAGCGTCCATGGTGGTTACATCTTGAGGGATCGCAGTTTCTTGAGGTAGAACAGCGGCTGGAGGGATGGCTCCTCAGGGACAAAGGGTACCCACTCAGGAGGTGGCTGATGACGCCAGTGCGAAGTCCAAAAACACCCGCTGAGATTCACTACAATGAGGCTCATGCGTCAACGCTTGTGTAGGTTGAGCAGGCGATGGGACTGCTCAAACTGCAGTTCCCGTGCCTGGAATACAGCCACAGGGAGTGTTCCCCATCACAGTGGTCTGTTGTACTTTGTGCAATCTGGCACTGCAGCACGGAGAACAGTTGAACCAGAGGAGATGGAGGAGCACCACACCTCCTCGGATGAGGAGGAGGTCAGGGAGGGCGGTGAGGGGAAACCCAAAGAGGAGGAGGAAGGACCTCGGGCGATGGCCAGGGCCCCGCATGGGATGCAGGGCTAGGACCTCATGGCTTCTCAGTTTGGTGACGACCAGGCCTAGGGCATGAAGACCTTTCCCAACATGGGGTCTGACATCCGCTCACTGATATGCTGCCTGCAGGAAGTCAGCGTGATGGCAGCTACATTCATGGGCGGGGCACTAAGGCGGTTGGCTGGACACTGCAGGAGAATGATGATGACTTGCAGTGAGGACAGAATGATGCCCAGCTTATCCTCTGCAAAATGTCTGACTCCTGCCTGACAGAGAGCTGAACGCAACCTGCCAATGAACGGGCTTGTCTTGGGGCCCAGAGAGGCTGAATAACATATCTCAGCTGCTACTGCCTCCTGCTACTGACTAGGGACAGACTCTCTATACGCTTTTAGACTTTGGCATCCTCATAACTAGAGAATACTGCCAGATATTAGAGGACTGAGCATTGATTTTGGGGGTGTGGGGAGTTGAACCTTCCATGGATGAGGATTTTGATGGGGAGGACTAAGGGGCCCATGCCAGCAGGGGCGTGGCTTTTCTGCAGCATTAGTGTGGGAGATGGGAGACATACCACTGCGATTCTTACAATGCACAGGGATCAAGTGCCCAGTTTGTGCGGGTGTTTGAGGAGCATAGCGCTATGACATGACTTTGTGAAGCGATTACAATGATCACTTATCTCTACCAGTTCACCTGTGCTCACGAAGTGCCTATCATTTTACTCTTCCTCGCACTCCTGCTACATCTTGATGTATCCCCAGGATTCACAGCTGAGGTTGAGGCAGCCTGCAGAATTCCTTAGCCTGCGCCTGAAATGCCCTTTGCTGGTGTCCCATGGAGGGCCTGGACCTTGGGGGTCTGGGCCTACTTTAGGGTGGTACGGATGTTGCAATGCTGCCCTCGGTTGTGCGGGGCTGGGGGGGTGTTGCTCACAGAGAGGGGGTGTCTAATGGGCGTGACAATCCCAGGGTCTTCTGGGTGGAATGCCGTGGGCTGGGCTTCTGTCTATCTTCCTTCCTTCGGGTGCGTAGGGACCCCTCTGCTCCTCCATGGGATAGAGGGACATCTGGAGTGAGATCCAGAAGCCCTGCCATCCTCTGACACTCAAACCCATGGACGCCCACTAGTGCTGGCATCATACAGTTGAAGCCCTCCACCACGGACCTCGTGCCCTCAGACATGGAGGTCATGAGTGGAACCATTCAGTGGACATACCCCGCCATGGAGTGCACGTCCTTCGCCAAGGTCTCCGCTGCAGATGCCACCCTCACAGTTTGGCCTCATTGAATTGAATTGAATTGACGACACCATATCCTCGGATAGAAGCCAGCCTTGCTGCCCGAGGAGGGATGCAGTCATACTTTCCTGAATCTCATGACTTTGGCCTTGCAGTTCCAGCAGCTCAGATCATCCTAATCTCCAAAATAGCTGTGTTGAACTGACCCAGAATTAAATACTGCAAATAGTGAGAAAAGGGATAATTTTGAAGATGAAGGGGCTTTTCCTGATGCTCTGATTCCAACAGTTTGTCTCAAGATGCTCCACGACACTATTATATGTGTTGTGGACAACGGAGAGAGATAAAACCAAACTCCTTTATTTTCTTGCCATCTGGCCATAAACAGAGGTGTTTTACTTTTTGAAATAGGCTGTGGCGTATTTCCCCAAACCCTTTGTTTGTGAGATCTGCCAGGAGCACTGCCAAGGTGTCAGGTTGGCACTGCCAAGGCGGGTCTGATCGGTCCGGGGTGGGTGTTGATGGGGGAGGCCAGAGACCCTCCCATAGTGCTGTGGGGCTTGGGGGGGTCAGGGGTCACTTTGGGGGCTTCAGAGGTCCGCTCGTCGAAACTCCTCAGTGTGCAAAATCAGGCTATGTGTAGCCTCAAACGAAAGAGAAAATGCTGGAAAATCTCAGCAGGTCTGGCAGCATCTGTAGAGAGAAAAGAGCGAATGTTTTGAGTCCGATGACTCCGATGGCTCTTTGTCAAAGCTAACAGACAGAGAAAGTGGGAAATATTTAAACTGTGGAGTGAGAATGAAAGATGAGTCATAGCCACAGAAACCCAGGGAAACCCGGTGCTAATGTCCACAGAAACTAAGGGGAAAGAGTGCAGTCCCCAGAGAGAACAGAAAGTGGAATTTTGTTTCAGATTCCAGCATCCGCAGTAATCTGCTTTTATTATGTACGGCCTCAGCCGCGCGTTCCTCGTTGAGGCCGCTAATCAAACACAAGTTGTGTTTTATAACCTTGTGTTCCTCGGAGCTGCAAGCACCGGGAAAGAGGCAGCTAAACGCATTCGCTATGGGACTTTGTTCCCATTTAGTTAAATCGCACCTCCTGTTTTTGTCCCATTGAATTGCGCCCTAAGCTATTAGTTAGAAAAAAATCTCGAGAAAAGTAATAAAGAACGCAACTGACACAGAATCACAGAATAATAGTGCAGAAGAGGCCCTTCGGCCCATCGAGTCTGCAACGACACATGAAAAACACATTCAAACCTTGATCAGATAAAACGTTAGAAGTCCAGATCAAAGTAGAAAAAGAATATACGTAACAGTCTTTGGCTTGTCAGGAGTGTAGATGATGGTACGTTGAGGCCATTGAGTTGGATGATTATAATAGAGCTGACTCTGGCAGACTAACAGTTAGCTTGGAGACATTGGAGACCGGCTGACTGAAACACTGTCCAATTTCCTATACCTTGTGGCGTTTCTCCAGCAACAGAGAGAGAGATCCTTTGCACAGATGAATGGCTACGGTTCCTTGTTGTTTCTGTGTCACACACACTCTGACACATCAGCACACCTGTACAAACTGAACATGCCTGCAGTTTAAAAAAAAAAATCCCAGTTCCCTGTGTATTCTGAAAGTGAGATTCTCCGTCAGCAGGATCCTCTGCCCTGCCGGCAGCACACCCATTCCTGGGTGCCCACAATGGGATGGCCCACAATTGAAAACCACATTGGCGGGCTGCGGGAACAGAGAATACTGCTGCCAGCGGGAAAAGGCGCTGACGGATGGAGAATCCCGCCCCATGGGCGAAATTCTCCCCCAACGGCGCGATGTCCGCCGACTGGCGCCAAAAACGGCGCCAATCAGACGGGCATCGCGCCGGCCCAAAGGTGCGGAATGCTCCGCATCTTTCGGGGCCGAGCCCCAACATTGAGGGGCTAGGCCGGCGCCGGAGGGATTTCCGCCCCGCCAGCTGGCGGAAATGGCGTTTGTTGCCCCGCCAGCTGGCGGAAATGGCGTTTCTTGCCCCGCCAGCTGGCGTGGAAATGCGGTGCATGCGCGGGAGCGTCAGCGGCCGCCGACAGTTTCCCGCGCATGCGCAGTGGGGAGAGTCTCTTCCGCCTCCGCCATGGTGGAGACCGTGGCGGAGGCGGAAGGGAAAGAGTGCCCCCACGGCACAGGCCTGCCCGCGTATCGGTGGGCCCCGATCGCGGGCCAGGCCACCGTGGGGGCACCCCCAGGGGTCAGATCGCCCCCCCCCCAGGATCCCGGAGCCCGCCCACGCCGCCTGGTCCCACCGGTAAATACCAGCTTTGATTTACGCCGGCAGGACAGGCAATTTCTGGGCGGGACTTCGGCCCATCCGGGCCGGAGAATTGAGCGGGGGGTCCCGCCAACCGGCGCGGCCCGATTCCCGCCCCTGCCCAATCTCCGGTACCGGAGACTTCGGCGGGGGCAGGATTCACGGCGGCCAACGGCCATTCTCCGACCCGGCGGGGGGTCGGAGAATGACGTCCAGGTTTCTTTGAACTCAGACCATTTACACTTTCTGAGACATCCATCAGCAGGAGATGGGATTTGGATGTCTATGAGATGCAAAAAGTCTCTCTACACTCCCTTGAGGGTGGCTCTCCTTTGCCTTTCTCACTTTCACCTCGGAAGGGGTCCTTGCATTTTAAAGCGGTTCGTTCTGTCTCATTTCAAAGTCCAGAATTTTAGTCAAAGAATTTGCCCGTCTGTCAACCTGTTTGAGACCCGGAAGCAGCAGAGCAACTATTAATAGATTGCCTGGCCCTGCATCCTTTCTCACGAGGGTTCCAATATGATTTAATCCTTCCAAAATCATTATCCTGAGTTTGAATAATTTGGTGTTTTTCAACCTCTGGCTTTCTCTGTTTGTTCCGATGTGACTGAAAATAAGACAACACGAGAGTGAATTTTTATATTGTTGGTAATATTTCTATCTTAAATGATTAGTTCATTGACTCCTGGTGTGCATCAAAATATCTTATTAGTTGTTTTAAAATGGGATAATTTTATGGCTAGCATAGTCATTGAATTGCAAACTGGGTTACTTCATTTTAAAATTAAAAATTAAAAATAGGAATCATTAATTGAGCTTGATTAAGGGATTCTTTAGCAAATTACAGTATTCTCATTTTGAGCTGAATGCATTAAAAGAGCCATCCATCAAACCTTCGGCAGAAATAAAATTGTTTCATATTTCTAGCCTCTAATTTCATACACTGAGTGTCCATCATTTTCTTTTAATAAGACTAAATAAATTACAGTGGCACTGTCTGAATGATTTAGTCCTAATAATTTAATTGCCCATCATAGTAGTGAACCCTGTCTTATTCATCGTGAAACCTGAGCCATAAGTGAAATGGGGTCAGGCGAGAAGAGTTGGACATGCACTGCTTCAGATTTCCACATTACCTGAATTATAAGATACATGGTTTGGAATGAAGAGAACTACTGACCTTGCATTTAGAACATGAATATTAGCAAGTAATTCAAATCAGTACAATGATGAATTTTCTTTTTACTTACTAATTATCACAGAATAGAAGCTTCATATTTATTCATGTTTGGCAGCCATTTTAACAACCTGGTGAAATAAATATTGTTTTGAGTTATGTTTTTACCTCTTTTGTGTTGAATGCAGATTGTGCACAATGTGTAAAATGATTGTCATTGACACCTTGGCCAAATGGCAGGAAGAGACATTTTACTGGAAAATAATACACCAAGGGAAAAATTAACATAAAATGTTGAGATTCACTTGAGGTGTGGTGTAGTACTTCTGTCAATATATAGGCAGAGAGAGAAAAGTACCACAGAAATAAAAGTGGATCATTTCAGGATTTAGAAAGACAATGGGAGGAAGAGTTAGGGGAGGTTATGGAAGACGGTTTGTGGTGTGAGGTGCTCCGGAGGGTAAATGCCTCAATCTCGTGCATGAGGTTGGGGCGGATATAGCTGAAGGGCGCACCTCACGAGGACGAGGATGAGCCGACTCTTTGAGGGAGTGGAGGAGGTAACCTGGCAATCCATGTACATATGTTTTGTTCCTCTCCGAAGCTGGCAAAGTATTGGAGGGAGGTTTTCAGTGTCATCTCGGGGCTAGTGCACGTGAACTTGGAACCAGGGACCCTAGAAGCCATTTTTGGTGTGTTGGACCGGCCAGGGCTGCAGGCGGGTGCAGGGGCGGATGTTTTAACCTTCGCCTCACTGATCGCCCGGGTCCTGTTGGGTGGAGGTCAGCTTCTCCACTCTTTACCTCGGCTTGGCGGTGGGGGAGGCCTACTTGAACTTTTGACCCTTGAGAAGGTAAAATTTGAGCTAAGGGGGAATGAAGGAGGGGTTCTACAATTCATGGGGACTTTATTCTACACTTTCAAGAATTGGTTGCCATCGAACATTAGGTGGGGGGGTTGGGGTTATTGTTGTCTTTGATTGCACCGTTTACTGATTGACTGTAATTTTTGTTTATTATCTGGAATGTACGGGTGGATGTTTTGGTTTGTATCGTGAGCGGGGTGCTGTTTTTTGGGGGATTGTCACTGTATTTGTTTTTGTTTGTTTTTTCTTTTGTAGTTTATTTGATGAAAATGTTGAAAATGAGGAGAATAAAAGATTTTTTTTAAATGTTAGGATTTAGGGTGCGATCTACCAGCCACATCCCGACAAAATCGGGGCAGAACAATCCGGTAGATCCCGGGAGAGGCCTCTACCAGGTTTCCCGACGGCTGTTACGCCTTGTGAGATCTCACCCGGCTCTCACGGTTAAGTGATTTTTGAAAACCCAATTATGAAAAATGACAATCGCTTATTGTCACAAGTAGGCTTCAAATGAAGTTACTGTGAAAAGCCCCTAGTCGCCACATTCCGCGCCTGTCCGGGGAGGCTGTTACGGGAATTGAACCGTGCTGCTGGCCTGCCTTGGTCTGCTTTAAAAGCCAGCTATTTAGCCCAGTGTGCTAAACCAGCCCCTCATTAGCCGTGCTGACGCCGGATGAAACGGCTAGCCAGCATCTATCGGCCTTGCCAAGCAGACCCCAGCTGGGTGCTACCTTGGCACTGTAAGGGTGACCAGGCAGAGCTGCCAGGCTGTCAGGGGCACTGTCAGGGTACTGGGCTGGCAATGCCAAGGTGCCATGCTGGTTTTTTGCCCGTGCCGGGAATCAGGCCCAATGGTGCCGTGCCGGTACGTGGTGGGGTGCAGGGGGGAGCCAGAGGAGCTCCTCAGTGCAGGAAATGGCGCCGCGTACGGCCACGTGGGGGCATTCCACTCCAGGGCCCGAAATAGCAACAAAGTACCATTAGATAGCGGGGTCGTGTCCAGCGCACCCAGAACGGACTCTTTTTTTGGGGTTAGATCGTGCCCTGAATGTCATTTTCTTTCTAGTCAACTATTGTCGGGGCTTAGATCTCCCCTGTGCTCTGTTATGGCCCTCTCGTAAGAGTTAGCGGCCATAACACAATGTGTGCTGCGTGGTGAAAATCCTCCCCCCCACCCCCTATACAGTTTGATGACTCGTGTTGAATTTGCTGAAATCGTTTTCTCTTATCTAATGACCACCATTTTGTTTTTTATTTCAATGCTGATATATTGAGATAACAGTCATAGTTTTTGGATTGGAATATATGATGCCATCAGGCAACACAGGTGGAGAAGGTAGTCAAGAAGGCATACGGCATGCTTGCCTTCATTGGCCGGGGCATTGAGTATAAAAATTGGTAAGTCATGTTGCAGCTGTATAGAACCTTAGTTTGGCCACACTTGGAGTATAGTGTTCAATTCTGGTCGCCACACTACCAGAAGAATGTGGAGGCTTTAGAGAGGGTGCAGAAGAGATTTACCAGGATGTTGCCTGGTATGGAGGGCATTAGCTATGAGGAGAGTTTGAATAAACTGGGTTTGTTCTCACTGGAATGAAGGAGGTTGAGGGGTGACCTGATAGAGGTCTACAAAATTATGAGGGGCATAGACAGAATGGATAGTCAGAGGCTTTTTCCCAGGGTAGAGGGGTCAATTACTAGGGGGCATAGGTTTAAGGTGCGTGGGGCAAGGTTTAGAGTAGATGTACGAGGCAAGTTTTTTTACACAGAGGGTAGTGGGTGCCTGGAACTCTCTGCCGGAGGAGGTGGTGGAAGCAGGGACAATAGTGACGTTTAAGGGGCGTCTTGACAAATACATGAATAGGATGGGAATAGAGGGATAAGGACCCCGGATGTGTGGAAGATTTTAGTTGAGACGGGCAGCATGGTCGGCGCAGGCTTGGAGGGCCAAAGGGCCTGTTCCTGTGCTGTACTTTTCTTTGTTCTTATTGAGACATTAACACTGCCATCCAAAACTCATTAAGAAGCAGCTAATTAATGTGGATATCCTGGGTCCACAGCAACCCTCACTGTTTTGCACCAATTACCTCACTGTTCATTCTTAAAGTAAGAACAGTCACTGCACATGTCCAATTTGTTCATGCTGAACAACACCCACAAGTCCCATTTGACAGGCACTGCCATTGCCTCGTTACAACCTACTTCAAGACTGCCAACTATCAATTCTGAATGGAAACAATTCTTATATTTACAGACCATAACAGTTCACAAATATCTTGTCGGATTCCAGTGGTACCACACAGAACTAAGCATAGCTTAGCCTTGAGAGCAACTGGGGAGATACGGTGGTATAGTTGATAATATTCAATGGGAAAAATTTCTCCATATATACTCTGTCCAGACCACTCATAATTTTGAAAACCACCATCAAATCTCCTCATAATCTACTCTAACAATTCCAGTTTCTCCAATCTAACCACATACCTGAAGATCCCCCATCTCTGGAAGAGTGACCTGTTGGGAATGTCACAAAGCAAGTAATCCAGAGGCCCTGGCATGGATTAAAATTCTAACACGGCAGGTGGTGAAACTTGAATTCAGTTGGCAAATCTGGAAAATAAAGCCAGTTTCAGTAATGGTGACCATGACAACCATCATTGATAGTTGTTAAAAACGCATCTGCTTAACCAACGACCATTCGGGAAGGAAGTCTGACCTCTGTGCCTCACCAGACCTACTGCAACACGATTGACTCTTAACGGCCCTCTGAAGTGGCCTAGAAAGTCTCTCCATTCAAGGACAATGAGGGATGAGCAAGAGATGCCGCTGACCACCGACCGCTCTACCACCACCATCGCACCCCCACCCCCCACAATGGAGGCAGTTTGTCATCTTCTGGACCCACCGTGTCAATGGGGTTTCCTGTTGTTTGCACCTTCCGCCACTGGGTAATCCACAGTGGGTCCTGGGAGAGGGGGTTTCACCGTCAGCGGACCAAAAGATCCCACCGGCGGGAACAGTAGGAAAATCCGGATCATAGGTCCGAATTGTCCCATAATTTTTCAAAGTGGTGGTCCCAGCGAGAAAACCAGGGAGAATCCTTCCAGCGGGAAAACTCACTAGGCTGGATTCCCCGCTGTCGGGATGCTCTGTTTTTCCGGCAGCCTGGCAGTTTCCCGACGGCGTGGGGCTATCCCACAGTGGGAAACCCCATTGACCAGCCGGTGAAACGGAGCATCCCGCAGGCGTGCTGAACCGGAAATCTGGCGCGGCGGGGTGGAGAATCCAGCTCACTGTGTATTCAGCCTCTTTAACAGAATAGTCTATTCCAGAACCCATGATTGGCCAGATGTCCAGCAAGCAAGATTGGCAACATCGCCTGGGAGATTCTGTCTGATAGTGAGCGCCAGCTTGCTTCATAAGAGGACGAGGCACCAGTGCTGAAAGATGAACGACCATGGAAACCTCCCCCGCCACTCCCCATCCCACTTCCCATGGTCTCCCAGTTTATTATCTGCTCATCCCCACTCCCACACATCCCCACTCCCACACATCCCCACTCCCACACATCTCCCATGCATGCTGGACTTCATTACCATGTGACTTGGCACGACTCCCACATACCCTCTCCCCATCTGTCTCATTGCAGGACAGACTTGAGCACAACCAGTGAGAGCGGGCACAGCCAGCCGGAGTCATGCCTGAGCTGAGAATGGGAAATGTGAGGATACCGGACAAAAGTAAAACCCTCAACTCGTGGAGCCATCGTGCAAGCTTCATGCGATTAATTTTCTCCCATCAGTCTGCCCCTGTGATGCAAGAATGCCATCTTTCGTCCCATGCAGGACTGTGTCATACAACCTGATGGCTTCTCAGTACACCAGATGGACCGCACAGCGTCACTGGGCAGAGCAAAGGGTGGTGGGGTTTGCTTCCTCATCAACCCCTCCTGATTCTCAGACATTGCGACCCTGGCAAAATACTGCTGCCCAGACCTGCAATATCTGACTCTGAAATGCCGCCCATACTACCATCCAGAGGAGTTCACTTCTGCCATCATCACGGCGGTCTACATCCCACCCCAGGTAGAAGTGAAGAAGACGCTTGATGAATTGTACACCGCTCTTAATAACAATGAAATAGAATACCCAGAGGCCTTGTTCATCGTGGCCGGGGGACTTCAACCAGGCCAACCCCAAGAGTGCACTGCCAAAATTCCACCAACACATCCCCTGTCCCACCAAGAGCCCCAACATCCTTGACCACTGCTAGACAAACATCAATGGCACCTAACGATCCTTTCCCCAAGTTCACATCGGAAAATTGGATCACAAGACAGCGCTCCTTTACCTGTCATACAAGCTGGAACTGAAGCAGGAGAATCCGGTTAAGAACATAGAACATAGAAAAATACAGCACAGAACAGGCCCTTCGGCCCACGATGTTGTGCCGAACCTTTCTCCTGGATTAATCATAGATTATCATTGGATTTACAGTGCAGAAGGAGGCCATTCGGCCCATTGAGTCTGCACCGGCTCTTGGAAAGAGCACCCTACCCAAAGTCAACACCTCCACCCAACACTAAGGGCAATTTTGGACACTAAGGGCAATTTATCATGGCCAATCCACCTAACCTGCACATCTTTGGACTGTGGGAGGAAACCGGAGCACCCGGAGGAAACCCACGCAGACACGGGGAGGATGTACAGACTCCGCACAGACAGTGACCCAAGCCGGAATTGAACCTGGGACCCTGGAGCTGTGAAGCAATTGTGCTATCCACAATGCTACCGTGCTGCCCTTAAGAACAAATAAATCGACACTATATCATTTTACCATAATCCATGTACCTATCCAATAGCTGCTTGAAGGTCCCTAATGTTTCCGACTCAACTACTTCCACAGGCAGTGCATTCCATGCCCCCACTACTCTCTGGGTAAAGAACCTACCTCTGACATCCCCCCTATATCTTCCACCATTCACCTTAAATTTATGTCCCCTTGTAATGGTTTGTTCCACCCGGGGAAAAAGTCTCTGACTGTCTACTCTATCTATTCCCCTGATCATCTTATAAACCTCTATCAAGTCGCCCCTCATCCTTCTCCGTTCTAATGAGAAAAGGCCTCGCACCCTCAACCTTTCCTCGTAAGACCTACTCTCCATTCCAGGCAACATCCTGGTAAATCTCCTTTGCACCTTTTCCAAAGCTTCCACATCCTTCCTAAAATGAGGCGACCAGAACTGTCCACAGTACTCCAAATGTGGCCTTATCAAAGTTTTGTACAGCTGCATCATCACCTCGCGGCTCTTAAATTCAATCCCTCTGTTAATGAACGCTAGCACACCATAGGCCTTCTTCACAGCTCTATCCACTTGAGTGGCAACTTTCAAAGATATATGAACATAGACCCCAAGATCTCTCTGCTCCTCCACATTGCCAAGAACTCTACCGTTAACCCTGTATTCCGCATTCATATTTGTCCTTCCAAAATGGACAACCTCACACTTTTCAGGGTTAAACTCCATCTGCCACATCTCAGCCCAGCTCTGCATCCTATCTATGTCTCTTTGCAGCCGACAACAGCCCTCCTCACTATCCACAACTCCACCAATCTTTGTATCGTCTGCAAATTTACTGACCCACCCTTCAACTCCCTCATCCAAGTCATTAATGAAAATCACAAACAGCAGAGGACCCAGAACTGATCCCTGCGGTACGCCACTGGTAACTGGGATCCAGGCTGAATATTTGCCATCCACCACCACTCTCTGACTTCTATCGGTTAGCCAGTTCGTTATCCAACTGGCCAAATTTCCCACTATCCCATGCCTCCTTACTTTCTGCATAAGCCTACCATGGGGAACCTTATCAAATGCCTTACTAAAATCCATGTACACTACATCCACTGCTTTACCTTCATCCACATGCTTGGTCACCTCCTCAAAGAATTCAATAAGACTTATAAGGCAAGACCTACCCCTCACAAATCCGTGCTGACTATCCCTAATCAAGCAGTGTCTTTCCAGATGCTCAGAAATCCTATCCTTCAGTACCCTTTCCATGACTTTGCCTACCACCGAAGCAAGACTAACTGGCCTTTAATTCCCAGGGTTATCCCTATTCTCTTTTTTGAACAGGGGCACGACATTCACCACTCTCCAATCCTCTGGTACCACCCCTGTTGACAGTGAGGATGAAAAGATCATTGCCAACAGCTCTGCAATTTCAGCTCTTGCTTCCCATAGAATCCTTGGATGTATCCCGTCAGGCCCGGGGGACTTGTCTATCCTCAAGTTTTTCAAAATGCCCAACACATCTTCCTTCCTAACAAGTATTTCCTCGAGCTTACCAGTCTGTTTCACACTGTCCTCTCCAACAATATGGCCCCTCTCATTTGTAAATACAGAAGAAAGGTACTCGTTCAAGACCTCTCCTATCTCTTCAGACTCAATACGCAATCTCCCCCTACTGTCCTTGATCGGACCTACCCTCGCTCTAGTCATTCTCATATTTCTCACATATGTGTAAAAGGCCTTGGGGTTTTCCTTGATCCTACCTGCCAAAGATTGTTCATGCCCTCTCTTAGCTCTCCTAATCCCTTTCTTCAGTTCCCTCCTGGCTATCTTGTATCCCTCCAACGCCCTGTCTGAACCTTGTTTCCTCAGCCTTACATAAGTCTCCTTTTTCCTCTTAACAAGACATTCAACCTCTCTTGTCAACCATGGTTCCCTCACTCGACCATCTCTTCCCTGCCTGACAGGGACATACATATCAAGGACACGTAGTACCTGTTCCTTGAACAAGTTCCACATTTCACTTGTGTCCTTCCCAGACAGCCTATGTTCCCAACTTATGCACTTCAATTCTTGTCTGACAACATCGTATTTACCCTTCCCCCAATTGTAAACCTTGCCCTGTTGCACGCACCTATCCCTCTCCATTACTAAAATGAAAGTCACAGAATTGTGGTCACTATCTCCAAAATGCTCCCCCACTAACAAATCTATCACTTGCCCTGGTTCATTACCAAGTACTAAATCCAATATTGCCCCTCCTCTGGTCGGACAATCTACATACTGTGTTAGAAAAGCTTCCTGGACACACTGCACAAACACCACCCCATCCAAACTATTTGACCTAAAGAGTTTCCATTCAATGTTTGGGAAGTTAAAGTCACCCATGACTACTACCCTCTGACTTCTGCACCTTTCCAAAATCTGTTTCCCAATCTGTTCCTCCACATCTCTGCTACTATTGGGCGGCCTATAGAAAACTCCTAACAAGGTGACTGCTCCTTTCCTATTTCTGACTTCAACCCATACTACCTCAGTAGGCTGATACTCCTCGAACTGCCTTTCTGCAGCTGTTATACTATCTCTAATTAACAATGCCACCCCCCCCCCCACCCCACCTCTTTTACCACCCTCCCTAATCATATTGAAACATCTATAACCAGGGACCTCCAACAACCATTTCTGCCCCTCTTCTATCCAAGTTTCCGGATTGGCCACCACATCGTAGTCCCAAGTACCGATCCATGCCTTAAGTTCACCCACCATATTCCTGATGCTTCTTGCGTTGAAGTATACACACTTCAACCCATCTCCGTGCCTGCAAGTACTCTCCTTTGTCAGTGTTCCCTTCCCCACTGCCTCATTACACGCTTTGGCATCCTGAATATCGGCTACCTTAGTTGCTGGACTACAAATCCGGTTCACAGTCCCCTGCCAAATTAGTTTAAACCCTCCCGAAGAGTACTAGAAAATCTCCCTTCCAGGATATTGGTGCCCCTCTGGTTCAGATGCAACCCGTCCTGCTTGTACAGGTCCCACCTGCCCCAGAATGCGCTCCAATTATCCAAATACCTGAAGCCCTCCCTCCTACACCATTCCTGCAGCCACGTGTTCAGCTGCACTCTCTCCCGATTCCTAGCCTCGCTATCACGTGGCACCGGCAACAAACCAGAGATGACAACTCTGTCTGTCCTGGCTTTTAACTTCCAGCCTAACTCCCTAAACTCATTTATTACCTCCACACCCCTTTTCCTACCTACGTCGTTGGTACCAATGTGCACCACGACTTCTGGCTGCTCACCCTCCCCCTTAAGGTTCCTGAAGACACGATCCGAGACATCCCTGGCCCTGGCACCCGGGAGGCAACATACCTTCCGGGAGTCTCGCTCGCGACCACAGAATCTCCTATCTATTCCCCTAACCATTGAATCTCCTACAACTATTGCTTTTCTATTCACCCCCCCTTCCCTTCTGAGCCCCAGAGCCAGACTCAGTGCCAGAGACCTGGCCGCTAGGGCCTTCCCCCGGTAGGTCATTCCCCCCCCCCAACAGCATCCAAAACGGTATACTTGTTTTGAAGGGGAACGGCCATGAGGGATCCCTGCACTGTCTGCCTGTTGTTTTTTTTTTCCCTTGACTGTAACCCAGTTATTCGTGTCCTGTACCTTGGGTGTGGTTACCTCCCTGTAACTCTTCTCTATCACCCCCTCTGCCTCCCGGATGATCCGAAGTTCATCCAGCTTCAGCTCCAGTTCCCTAACACGGTCTTTGAGGAGCTGGAGTTGGGTGCACTTCCCGCAGGTATAGTCAGCGGGGACACCGGTGGTATCCCTCACCACCCACATCCTACAGGAGGAGCATGCAACTGGCCTAGCCTCCATCCCCTCTTACCTTACAGAATATAGCTGCCCTGTGGACCAACTGGATCTCCGCCCTTCGACTCTGCTCCCAGTCAGCTGCACTCTCTGTAAACCCCTGGCTCTCTTCTCACTCTTTGCGGAAATGTAGGAAACAAAATGAAAGGAGCACCTTACTCCCTCCTCACCTAACTCCCTCAGTCACCAAACTCTCACTATAGCACTCAAATGCACCAAATTCAGCACTCTCTCAGTCACCAAACTCTCACAATAGCATTCAAATGCACCAAATTCAGCACTCAGTGCAAACAAAGTCTGCACTGTAGGGGATCACTTTTATACTGTGAATCTAGCCTCTGAAAACTGGCCCAATCCAATTAACTAATTAACAAGCTCCAGCTGCAAGTGCCTACAAGTAGAAGCTTTGTTTAAAGCTGATTGAAAATTCACCTTCTTCTAAACCAAACAACAACTTTTAAGTTAATTAACTAAATAAAAGAAAGACTAGACTTTAGATAAAAATGAAGCCTTATACTCCCTCAGTCACCAAACTCACACTATAGCACTCAAATGCACCAAATTCAGCACTCAGTGCAAACAAAGAAGGTCATTCGATGCTGGTCTGAGGCAAAAGAAGAACTCCTATGCGACTGCTTGGAGTCAGTGGACTGGTCCATATTCAAGAACTCAGCGGCCAACCTAAACGAGTATGCCACCATCGTTACAGATTTCATCAACAAGTGTGTAAAAGATTGCATGCCTAAGAAGGTAACCATGGTTTAATCGGGATATTCACTCTCTACTGAAGGCCAGGTCTGAGGCATTCAAGACAGGCAACCCTGACCTATCTAAGAAATCTAGGTACAACCTCTGCAAAGCCATCAGGGACGCCAAGAGACAATATCAGACTAAGCTAGTCAGTTGTGGCAAGGCTTACACAACATAACGGGCTACAAAGCAAAGCCGAGTAGAATCTGCGGCAAAAGCACACCCTCCCAGATGAACTCAATGCACTCTATGCTCATTTTGAGCAGGAAACCAACAAACCATTGTCAATTGTCCCAGCAGCCTCGGACACATCCATACCTACTGTGGTGATATACATCACTGTAAATACACAAGGGGTAATGTAAATACACTTAGACTAAATAAACACTCGAGGGAGCACCAGAGACATTATGACACACAGACATTCAACCAATAGGTCCGTAAGATAGGACACGACCAATGGGCATTCAAGACACACCCAGAGGTGACACTACCACAAGGGGTCTACCCATATAAAAGGACAGGACACACATGCTCTTTCTCTTTCTATAGGCGACACGCAGAGAGACAGGAGTAGATCAGGGAAGCATCACACCCACCGCATGGATTAGAGCAGACTGGTTAGTTAGTTGAGTTACTATGGTTAGATTAGCAAGAGAGTCGAACTCAAGTAGAAGAACTGTTAACGGTTCAATAAATCTTATATTGAACCAACGCCTTAGTTTGGTATATACTTGATCAGTTAATTGCATCGTGTGCAATCCGTGTTACCCCAGGGTGAACAACATGACACCTACCATCACAGCCTCCGAAGTCAGATCGACCTTCTTGAAAGTGAACCCTCGGAAAGCAACAGGTCCAGACAGAGTCCCTGGTCGTGCACTTAGATCCCACATGGACAAACTGGCAGGTGTGTTCGTGAAAATCTTCAACCTCCCCCCTCCCTACTCCGTGCCAAGGACCCCACCTGCTTCGAGAAGACCACCATTATACCGGTGCCAAAGAAGAACCAGGCAATGTTCCTCAATGATTGTCATCTGGTAGCCTCGAGATCTATCATTATGAAGTGCTTCAAGAGATTGGTCATGAGACACATCAACTCCTTACTCTTAGAACGCCTTGATCCACTGAAATTTGCATCGCGCCACAACCGGTCCACAGCGGACACTATTTCCCTGGCCCTACACTCATCTCTGGAGCATCTCAACAACAAGGACTCCGACGTCAGACTCCTATTCGTTGACTACAGCTCCACAATCAACACCATAATCTCAGCCAAGCTCATATCAAAGCTCCAAAAGCTAGGACTTGGCTCCTCACTCTGTAACTGGATCTCTGACTTCCTGACCCATACACCACAATCAGTAAGGATAAACAACAACACCTCCTCCACGATAGTCCTCAATACCAGGGCTGCACAAGTCTGTGTACTTGGCCCCCATTCTATACTCCCTATACATACATGACTGAGGCACAATTTGGCTCCAACTCCACCTACAGGTTTGCTGATGACACGACTGTAGTGGGTCGGATCTCGAACAACGTTGAGGAGGAATACAGGAGGGAGATAGATAACCTCGTGGTAAGTTGTAACAAGAACAATCTCTCCCTCAATGCCAGCAAAACTAAGGAGCTGGTCTTTGTCTTCAGGAAGCAAAATATTGTACACACCCCTGTTGCATCAATGGTGCCGAGGTGGAGATGGTTGACAGCTTCAAATTCCTAGGTGTGCACATCACCAAAAATCTGCCCTGGCCAACTCACATCAATGCTATGACCAAAAAAAGTACAACAGAGCCTATACTTTCTCAGGAAACTAAGGAAATTCTGCATGTCCCACATTGACTCTTACCAATTTTTACAGATGTGTCATGGAAAGTATCCTATCTGGCTGCATCACAGCCTGGTACGGCAACTGCGCGGCCTAAGAATGTAAGAAACTACAGAGAGTCGAGAACACAGCCCAGTCCATCACGCAAATCTACCTCCCATCCATTCACTCTGTCTACACCTCCTGCTGCCTTGGGAAAGTGGACAGCATAATCAAAGACCCCTCCCACCCGGCTTATTCTCTCTTCCAACCTCTTCCATTGGGCAGGAGATACAAAAGTCTGAGAACACACACTAACAGGTTCAAAAACAGCAACTTCCCTGTTGTTACCAGACTCCTGAATGATCCTCTTGTGGACGAACCGATCTCTCCACGCATCTTTACTGAGTAGTACAACACTCTGTATGCTCCAACCAATGTCTATGTATTTATGCATGTCCTATGTTTTCATGTATGGAACGATCTGCCTGGACTGTATAACTAATAGGCAGGCTACTGGGTCACTCAGTGGTTAGCATCTCACAGCTGAAGATTCACAGCAGGTGGAGGAAGGAGTGTCCCAGGGATCCAGCATTCGGAGGGATACCAAACCCAGGACTCTGCTGAGCCCCTGGCCGATGATGTGCCCCTGGGTCTGGTCATCCCAGAGCTGCTGGGGCAACAAAGACAAAGTCATGAGCGCTAGAAAGGGATGACAGCATCCCTCCTCAGACTGAAAGGCTTACTGGAGGAATTCCATCGCCTTCTGTCTGAGGAGATGGTGCCATCACTCTGACTGAACATGCCCAACACTGCGAGGGTGGCGAACACAATGGAGACCTTGGCGCAGGACGTGCACTTTATAGTGGGGATGTCCGTTCCATGGTTCAGCTCATGGCCTCCAGGGCTGAGGGACCCCCAGGGGACACTTGCCAAGGGCATCACAGGCAACAGGGTGTTGTAAACTGAGCAGGCTGTCTCAACCTGGGCTGTCGATCCGGGGGGGGGGGGGGGATATACTGAGACGTGGTGAGAGGGTGGGGAAGAATAAGAAACAATGGGCAACTAGGTGGCACGGATGAACATAGGAACCAGTAGAGATTAGTCACCATTGTATTAAACACCACTTTGTTCACCCATACAGATCCTCCACATTACCTGTCATGGTGCCATGCTCCACAAAACCCCACGCAAACTCGGTGTTTCAACCCTGTGCAGTGTGAGAATGGCAGCACTATGTCTCTCCCACCTCCAACACTGACGACACAGTAAAGGTGCACCCATACTAATATGGGACCCCTGTCCCGAACTCCTCATCTATGGAAGATCCATTCTCGCCCTCCCCCACCTAACATCAATGCTCAGGCCTCTCATATCTGCCGGTATTCTCTAGTTATGAAGATGCCAATGGCTAAAAACATGTAGAGAGTCTGTCCACTTCGTCAGTAGGTAAAGAAAATCAGTGGGACCCCTGACCCCAGAGGAGGCAGCAGCTGCCGAGATGTGTCATTCAGCCTCTCTGGACCCAAGATAAGACTGTTCATTGGCAGGAACCATTCAGCTCTCTGTCAGGCAGGAGTCAGACATTTCACAGAGGATAAGAGGAGCATCGCTCTGTCCTCGCTGAAGTCATCATCACTCTCCCGCAGAGTCTGGCCAGTCATTTTAGTGACCTGCCCATGAATGTAACGACCATCACGATGACCTCCTGGAGACACAACAGATTGAGCGGATGTCAGATCCCATGGTGGGGGATGTTGTCACCAAACCTAGCACCCCTAGC
Organism: Scyliorhinus torazame; assembly: GCF_047496885.1. Classification (NCBI taxonomy): domain Eukaryota; kingdom Metazoa; phylum Chordata; class Chondrichthyes; order Carcharhiniformes; family Scyliorhinidae; genus Scyliorhinus; species Scyliorhinus torazame. The sequence goes on along the minus strand of NC_092720.1, from coordinate 92,178,593 downwards.
CCTGCACCCCAAGCAGGCCGTGGCCATTGCCTGAGGTCCTTCCTCCTCCATGGGGTCGCCGCTCACTGCCCCACCTTCGTCATCCTCCTCATCCGAGGAGATGAGGCTCTCCTCCATGTCCTCCTGATCCAGCTGCTCTCCTCACTGTAGTGACAAGGTGTACAAAGTGTAGCAGATCACTGAGATGCGATACACCTCCCGTGGCTGTATTGGAGAGCTCCACCTGCAACCTGCATCTTGAGCAGTCCAATTGCCTGCTCGACCAGTGCATGCGTTGACACATAAGCCTCATTGTAGCGAGCCTCAATGGGTGTTTCTGTCCTCTGCACCATGATATCAGCCACCTCCTGAATAGATACCCTTTGACCCAAGGAGCCATCCCTCCAGCCACTGCTCTCCTTCAAAAACGGAATGTGGCAGTGGGCAGGAAAAGCTTTCTTCGCCGTATTATTAAGAACATAGTGCAAAAAAGTTCAAGGGGAGGGCTCATGGTGTAACGCTGGCACGGCAGGCTCTGATTGGGCCGTCCTACTCAGCAACTTAGTTTCTTTAAAGATTGGGGCGCTTTTTTAAAGGCCGCCCCGGCAGTACAAAAGTTAAAATGGAACCCCCACGCGCCCCTCCCCGCACCACCCTCCATGCAAACACCCCCCCCCCCCTCCCCCTCCCCCAGCACTGGTTCGCAAAACTGCCCTCTGGCACAGCCCCCTGGCTCCGCTCCAAGTATGGTATGACCCTCTTCCCTCCCCGAGCGATGCACTCATCTAAGCTCCTCTGGGAGGTCTGCCCGCCAGGTCCACGATGTGAGAGACCAGTCGTAGTTCACGCCGTATACCCTCACGGCAACGTGAAGAGATAATTTAACACGATGGGGAAGGAGGGGGGTGGGGGAAATGATCTGATGTCGAGGCCTGATAATGAGATTCAAATTTATTCGAATGGTGTTCCCGAAGTTGAACATTGTAATTCCCGTCATGTCACTAATGGAGGCGGGGTGGGGCCAACTGCGTCAAGACTTCCCGCTGACGCAAAATGGGATTTGGACCCTCACGGGATTTTGTGCTCTATGTTCGCCCAGAAAGAATGGAGCGGAAAATCCCTGCATTTGTCTCTATTTATAAAGCCAAGATGTCATATGTCACGCCACCTTCAAAGAATTTTATAGGCACACTCCAGTGGCGAGCTTTTCCACACCCCCCACCCCCACAACGTGTTTCTCAGTAGCAGAGGCAGCCCGCCACTGGTTCTGATCCCAGAGCCGTCAACAGGGTTTGACGTTCTATGCCCCCCTCATTGCCAGGAAACCAATGGCAGGGGCTCGCCACCAGCAGGACTGGAAACCCCACCAGAGAGAACGACCAGAAAATTTAAGCCCAGGTTTTAGCCCACTATTCCTGTATTTCCCTTAAAGTTGCATCATTTCATTTCAACTGTCTAACCACATTCTTCCTGCAAAATGTATTATTTTACACTATTATGCTGCAAATTTCATCTGCCATGTAGCTTCCCATTTTAATGGTCCATGCCCTTCATGTCATCCACAAACTTTGAAATTGTCGGCGGGATTCTCTGGCCTTCCCGCCATGTTTCTTGGCTGGCAGTGGGATCTTCTGGTCCCAAAGCTGTCAAAGGGATTCCCTATTGAATCCACCCATGCCTCCGGGAAACCTGTGGTGGAATGCATCATCAGCAAGACCAGAAGATCCTGTTGGCATGCTCAGCCAAAATAACTCGCTCAACACCATGTATACTCACATCCAGTTCATCAATACCGTATGTATGAAGGGGGCGGGTTGGGGGGGGCTTCTGCTGATGGTATATCTCCCTCTAATGTTTAAAACCACCATTCAGCATTACTCTAATTTAATGCTTTCTGTCCTTTCATCAATTTTGGATCGACACAGCCATTGACCTTATAATCCAATAGGAGCTTCGATTTTATTATGTGCTTCTTTAAAAGCACCTTTTAAATATGTCCTATTAAATCTGGTGGATGGATGTGTGCTTGGAGACTCCTAGTTTGCAGACAGTAGTCATGAACACATCGCTGACAGTGTACTTTACCAACTTTATCAGAGGGTGGGGTAAAATAAAACAGGGATGCAAAACCGATGGTAGCAGGTTGGCTGCCTGTTGCCCATTCCACCCAATTTTCCTTTCAGTGACTCATTCCATCTGCCATGACTGAAATAGCATTATTTGGTGTTCAAAATCACCAGTAATTTCTGTGCAGGCTCTCCTGATCTTCCAAAATATGGTCATCATCAGATTGGCAGAAACTCTGGAGAAAGCCAACTTTTGACGTTGTGTCAAGGAATCCTTTGACCCATTGCTGAAGTTATAGGTGGAGATTGGGAAAACCCCTGAAGAAGCGTTACTGTAATGTTTGTACAGCCGTCTTCCTGATGTGTTTTATGTGTGATGGGGTGAAATCAAACAATTATTAAAGCTCAGCTTATTTCCAGTAATTAAACTCAGATAAAATGTCAAGAGGTAAAGATAGGCTTACATTCAGATCCCTTATAGTTTGTAAAATTATCAAAAAATAAATGAACAGCTTAATATTATCAACATCCTATTTAATCTCAGTTCTTCTGAGTTGAGGAAAAAAACTCATTAAATACAAAACCCTTATAAATTGGGGTAAGGCTTGAATAACACTTAATTTCACCTTGCACATCTGGGAGAACGTGAGTTCTGTTTCGTTGTCTTGTTCTTCTAAATGCGATAACTTTTGCTTCAACAGAATACTGCAGTGGCTCTGATATGAGGCCTGGTGAAAGATATCCCTGATTTACAACATAACAGATATAACGATTGGCATCTTCACCTGACTACATTTAATAACATTGGTTTTGCATTTAATTTAACCCTGTGAGGATTTTGATGGGGTTCCTGCACTGAATTTCAAAATGTCGTCCTCCAATTTATGCAGATGATATTTTTCTATATATTAAAAAAAAGATCAATTTCTCTGGAATTTGCAATGAAACCCATCCAGAAGGAAATGCTGTTACTTGCTACCTAATGAGTTTTGAAATGGACAGTCTCTAAGAGACATATACAAAACCATTTATAAAATGACAATAAAGGTTATCTGACTGTGAAGTATTTTATTTTAGCAGGGAAAAGACTCTGATATTAGGTACTATAGATAATACTGTACTAACCTATTATAGCAGAACAGCTGCAACATTCCAGCAGATGCACAATTACACAGCTGAAATTGCCTGTGCTGATGGGACCGGTGGGTATAAAGTCTGCTGACAATCAGATGAGTGATCAAATATGGTTGCATCTACTGTCAACTGAGAAGATAAAACAAGAATTTATTGTACACTTTGTTTTCTCAATAACAATGTAGATTTCCACACCTTCCTGGCGGGATTAAGCTTGGAGATATTCAGCTGTGGAGTGAGGTATTGTGAGAATAGTGTTTGCTGTATGTTCATCCAAGAAAATCCCAAGTAACAGTTGCCACATTTTACGAGGTGGTAGTGAATAGCTCCCTGGAATAATTTTTCCGCACTTGTTAAAATCAGATGCATGCTTGTGAGATATGCAACGGAATGCCAAGTTTGATGATGTGATAAAATTCTCTCCATGCTCCATCCGTCGTTTGTTTATCATATTTGGTACGTTGTACAGGAAAAGGAGACCATCCAGCCAATGTGCTGAAAGGATAGATGTTAACTGCCTTCAGTTGCAGTTGCTAAGTCAGACATGTGCATGAGCAATACAAAGCTAATTGCATCCTTGTCAGAATAACACATTGTGTGTGTGTGTTTGGGGGGGGGGGGTCTACGTATGGAAGAATTTGTATAACTACATTGCTTGTAATACAAATTAATACAGTTTGAAACTGCTGGTGGGAAGGGGCTGGGATCTGAAAAAAAACATGTGTAAAAGTTACCAAATTTCAAAACTTTACAAATATATTATGTAGGGGGTTTTTTCTCAGTAAACCAGAGGGAGCAGTGAAATAAGCACCGAATGGTATTTGTGATGACTTTTTACAAGTTTGTTTTGTGATTGGGGTATGGGTTTCATACAAAGAACTAAATCCGATATCAATGCCATCCAAAAGTAAAATTGACCTTTAAAAGACATCTCTACAGAGTAGAGACCCACAGAAAATGGCTCCCTGCATAAGAACTCTGAATAGGAAAGTGGCTGTGTCTGATGCATTATATTTTATTTATAAGTAAATTTTAGTGAAGTGACATGTGAAAACATGCTGCACTGAGCACCTCAAAATGAATGGCTTCCATGTTGTCATAATATACACCCATGTATACAATGGAGTGCAGACAGGCAGTGATTGACACACAGGATGACCAGTAAGCACACAGGACAGAGCAGCCAATCACCAGACAGGACACGACCACTATAAACCCAGAGGGCACCAGTTTTCCCGCTCTCTCGGGACCCAGCCTCTGAGACAGTCAGAGGTAGTGAGCTGGCCAGTGCAAACACCGTGTGGTAGCTAGTAAGTCTGGTTAGGCTAGTATCAGGTCTCCAGTCAAGTTAGCATAGTGTCAACCAACAGTTGACCATGTATAATAGTTTAGATGTTAAATAAAATTGTGTTGCATCTTATCAAGTGTTGGAGGTCTGTCTCTCGCTACACTGCATCAAGTGCAGCCCACATCGACCCAGCCTACCCAACACATCATGGTACCAGTGAGTGATGTTGAAAGTTGACGCACCTACCTTGAGTGAATCAGCATTGACCAGCAAACAGACGAACCTACCCTGAGTGAATCAACGTTGACCAGCAAACAGCCATCCGGTGACATGGAAAACGTCCGCCCTCCTCCGCAGCTTCGCATCGCCGGCAACCTCGGTGCAAATTGGAAGATCTTCAAACAAAAGTTCCAACTCTATATAGAAGCCACCGACCTCGAGGCCGCATCGGACGCCAGGAAGATCGCACTATTCCTCTCCACAGCCGGGGACCACGCCATCCACATCTACAACTCCCTTACATTCGCTGAAGGCGAAGACAAGACGAAATTTAAAACAGTCCTATTGAAGTTCGACAGCCACTGCAACATTGAGGTGAATGAGAGCTTTGAAAGGTACGTTTTCCAGCAGAGGCTTCAGGGTAAGGATGAACCTTTTCAATCATTTCTGACCCATCTCTGCATCCTCGCGCATCCTCATGTAACTATGACTCGACCACTGATTCCATGATCCGGGATCAGATCGTTTTCAGGGTCCACTCTGATTCCCTTCGCCAGCAGCTCCTGAAAGTCAAGCAGCTCACCATCGCCATTGAAACGTGCGTTCTCCACAAACATGCTAAGAATCGGTACTCCCACATCAGGGTGGCAGAAACAGAAAAGCTGACCTCCCACAAGGCAGAACGGATGCAGGCCATCGCACAAATGCAGGGCCTAAGTATCGACGAGAGTGGCCATTCTGCGCATTTTTCCCGGGCCCCTGCGCATGCGCGCCATGACCAAGGGGACGGTGAGACCGACGGCCAGACTGCGCAGGTGCCGACATTGTTCAACCGCACTGCGCATGCACGATGGCGCATGGAGCGCGCTGACGTTGGCGTCATGACGTGTTCGAATTGTGGCTAAGCCCATTTAAAGCGGCAATGTCCGGCAAAATCACGACGGTGTCTACAGTGTGCAAGCTTGGCCACTACGCAGCCCTTTGCAGATCTGCTCCACTGCCCAGCATCCAGCGATTCCAGCCACGGCGCAGAAGTGTCCGGTCAATACAGCAGGCCATGCCAGACTCCGACCCCGACAGCCCAACAGATCCTGATGCTGCGTGCCTCAAATCTCCATACCGGGTGGGCATCATTACGAAGCATGCGCTGCCTTTCTCCAAGACAGCGAAGCAACTCCCGATCCTCAGCATGGATCCCGACGACAAGTGGTGTACTGTCCTCACAGTCAACAAGGCTCGCATCCGGTTCAAACTGGACACCGGCGCATCGGCGAACCTCAGCTCCAAATCCAATCTCCACACCATCCGCGTCAGACCAAGCATTCTTCCACCGGCCTGCCAGCTCCTTGACTACAATGGCAATGCCACAGCTGCCAGTGGCTCATGTCAACTCGGAGTTTCCAATAAATCATTTAAAGTGACACTGCGATTTGAGATCATGGGACCTGACAGAGCATCCCTGCTCGGTGCTCGGGCCTGCAAACTCCTGAACTTGGTTCAGCGAGTCCACACCATGTCATCCTCACATGCGACAGCCTCACCTGATGAGAACTTCCAGGTTGAAATTGATGACATCATCACGCAATACCACAGCCTGTTCGACGGAATGGGCACACTCCCATACCGATACAAAATACCTGCTCAAATCAAACGCCACCCCTGTGATCCACGCACCACGTTGGGTGACGGCACCCCTCAAGGATCGCCTCAAGCAGCAGTTACAGGACCAGGGCATCATATCAAAGGTCACAGAATCCACGGACTGGGTCAGCTCCATGGTCTGCGTCAAGAAGCCGTCAGGGGAGCTTCGAATCTGCATCAACCCCAAGGATTTAAACCGTAACATCATGAGGGAACATTACCCGATACCAAAACGAGAGGAGTTGACCAGCGAGATGGCTCATGCCAAACTCTTTACGAAGCTGGACGCCTCCAAGGCATTCTGGCAAATACAGCTGGATGCATCCAGTCACAAGCTGTGCACATTCAATACCCCGTTCGGTCGCTACTTCTACAACCGGATGCCTTTTGGCATAATCTCTGCCTCAAGAGGTATTTCACCGCATCATGGAACAGATGATGGAGGGTATCGAGGGGGTGCGCGTGTATGTTGACGATGTCATAATCTGGTCAAATTCCTTGGTGACCACATCTCGTAGCAAGGTGTGCAGCCAGATGCTGACAAGGTCTCGGCGATCAACGCCATGAAGACCCCAGGGGACAAGAAGGCGGTCCTTCGCTTTCTAGGGATGGTCAACTTCCTCGGGAAGTTCATTCCCAACATGGCGGCACACACCACAACCCTCCGCCATCTCGTCAAAAAGTCTACGGAATTCCAGTGGTTGCCCGCTTATGAGAACGAATGGCGTGAGCTGAGGGCAAAACTCACCACATCCCCGGTTCTGGCGTTCTTCGACCCTACCAAAGAGACCAAAATATCCACTGACACAAGCCAGGATGGTATTGGGGCGGTGCTCCTCCAACGGGATGACGACTCCTCATTGGCCCCAGTTGCGTATGCCTCCAGAGCCATGATGCCCGCTGAGCAACGGTACGCTCAGATCGAGAAGGAATGTCTGGGCCTCCTAGCAGGAATCGACAAATTTCACGACTATGTGTATGGCCTCCCAAAATTCACGGTTGAAACGGACCACAGGCCACTAGTCCACATAATCCAGAAGGATTTAAATGACATGACGCCTCGGTTACAACGAATCCTTCTCAAGCTAATCTGCTATGACTTTGAACTTGTCTACACGCCAGGCAAAGAACTCATTGTTGCAGATGCCCTTTCTAGGTCTATCACCACACCGTGTGAACAAACTGACTTTGTCTGCCAAATCGATGCGCAGGTGCAATTGTGTGCCTCCAACCTTCCGGCCACTGATGAGAGGGTCATCCAAATTCCTGAGGAAACGGCCAAGGATCCTCTGCTACAGCGTGTGATGCAACACCTCACGGATGGCTGGCAGAAGGGACAGTGTCCCCAGTTTTACAACGTCAAGGATGACCTGACGGTGGTGGAAGGCATCCTCATGAAGCTCGATAGAATTGTAATTCTGCAGAGCATGCGAGCTATGGTGCTCCGCCAACTCCATGAGGGTCACCTGGGGGTCGGTAAATGTCAACGCAGAGCTCGAGAGGCAGTCTATTGGCCGGGCATCAGCCAGGACGTTGCCAACACGGTCCTCAACTTCCCCACATGTCAGAAATTTCAGCCAGCTCAACCCAAAGAAACTCTGCAGCAACATGAGATAGTGACCTCCCCATGGTCCAAAGTCGGTGTCGACCTTTTCCACGCCAAGGGGCGTGACTTTATCCTCCTGGTCGATTACTTCTCCAAATACCATAAGTGGTGAAACTGTCCGACCTCACGTCGAAGGCGGTGAGTAAAGCATGCAAAGAAACGTTTGCCAGGCATGGGATACCGCTGACGGTGATGAGTGACAACGGTCCCTGTTTTTACAGCCAGGAATGGTCTGATTTTGCCCGCCTATACAACTTTTGTCACGTGACCTCCAGCCCCCACTACCCGCAGTCAAACGGGAAGGCCAAAAAAGGGGTCCATACGTCAAGAGATTACTATGCAAGGCTGCAGACTCAGGCTCCAACTTCAACCTGGCGCTGCTGGCATACAGAGCATCCCCGCTGTCCACTGGGTTGTCTCCCGCGCAGATGCTCATGAATCGCACTCTGCGAACCACGGTTCCAGCCATCCATGTGCCAGACCTTGACCACCTCACGGTCATACAAAAGATGCAGCAGTCTCGGGCCCAACAGAAATCAGCATACGACGCTCATGCCACGGATCTCCCCAAGCTGGTCCCAACTGATCGTGTTCGTGCGCAGTTGCCTGACGGCGGCTGGTCCGCCACCGCTGTGGTGGTCAAGCAAGTGGCCCCGAGATCGTTGCTCGTCCGCATGGCTGATGGCTCCTTCCTACGATGCAACAGACGGTCGTTGCGCAGATTTCCACGCCTGCCACATAACCATGATGTCCCGCCTCACACAATGCTTCCGCTGGACGTGCCCTACCACGAGGCCACCGATCTACCAGCAATCCTGCCGACCTCTGCGACCACCGCATTGGCGGCGGTCCCGCCTATCCAAGTGCAGGCGGCCCCTGATCCATCCTTGAGGCGGTCAACCAGAATTCGTCACCCGCCGCAGCGACTAAACTTATAGACTGAACTTTTGCTCAACTGTGTTACCTTATCGTTTTGACCTCTGTAAATATCGTTGTTACCATTTCATCTGCCCTATATCTGCACTAGCGACACCTTCCTGTGTACATAAGGTCATTTTAGCACATTCTGTATATAGTCACGCACATATACACATCCACACGCACATGCACCTTAATATTTATTATCTCAACACACACAATACAAAAAAAAGGGGGGGCAGATGTCATAATATACATCTATGTATACAATGGAGAGCAGACAGGCAGCGATTGACACACAGGATGACCAGTAAGCACACAGAACAGAGCAGCCAATCACCAGACAGGACATGACCACTATAAAGCCAGAGGGCACCAGTTTTCCCACTCTCTCGGGACCCAGCCTCTGAGACAGTCAAAGTTAGTGAACTGGCCAGTGCAAACACCATGTGGTAGCTAGTAAGTCTGGTTAGGTTAGTATCAGGTCTCCAGTCAAGTCAGCATAGTGTCAACCCACAGTTGAACATGTATAATAGTTTAGATGTTAAATAAAATTGTGTTGCATCTTATCAAGTGTTGGAGGTCTGTCTCTCGCCACACTGCATCAAGTGCAGTCCACATCAGACCCAGCCTACCCAACACATCACATGTCAGGTAGGAACGTGCGTTGCTCTAAATATGTTAACACACGTTGGCTTGTTAAATTGCAAAATTATATTGAATAATTAGAAATATATAATTAGGACAACATGTAAAGAGAATTAAGCTAAAATACTACTTGTTTAAAAGCCAGGTTGACCTATGGACCACGGTCAGTGGCATGTTCTGTTTCCAGCCTGCAATATCTTCCCCCGGGATCCTAATTTCTCTGTAATTTAGCGTCACAATTGCAAAATCATTTTACTGATTATACCCATGCTGTGTACCACATGATACTATTATTCCACATTGATGATGTCAAAATTCCATTGTAGTCTCTGAGACAGTGTGTTATCATTTATTTTTAAAGTGATCAGGTCTGAAATGTAGATTTAAAGTGAGCAAAGATTATAATTAAATAGCAGTGTTCAAAATTAGACTGAAAATTAATATAGACATTATTCTTTTTTTTTCTGTATGTGAAAGACATCCTAAGTATGGAGGGCACATATTTTACATTATTTTATTGTAAACGAAAGAAATGCTCCCATAATGAAGTGGTTGGCTAGTGTTTTAGTGATGGATCTCCACAGTGGTATTGTTGAAGTTCTTGATGCCAATATAATTATGATTTAAATCTAACCCAAGCAATTCTGTGATCTTCCCATTTCACACATGTAGTGTATCGAGAATGCTTCTTCTTAACCAGCAGTGCAAAGGAGCTTTGGTTGGCATTGATTTGGTCAGCTTTGATTGCTGGTACCTGATGCATCAGATGTAAAGCCCAATTGGAGCCACTCGGGATGATTGAGGAGCACTGCTACGGTTGACTGAGACTAAGAGTGATGGAAATACGTCAACTTTATGATCCATAACTGAAAGCCTGCAGACCTTCTCAAACATCAGGCTAGCAGTGCAGGTAGCAGCTAAAGTCAACATGGCCTGATTTTTTTTATGACTCATGATCATTCTACGCAAGAGCTGTGACATATCTGGTGCCAGCAAGTTTGCTGTACACTGATCTATCATGGAGGCAACAGTTACCTCAATTCACTGGGCCAACAATTTCATTTATTTTCCAATGGACAAATAGCATTGGCAGAATTCATCAGCTCGTTTTCCCAAGTGTGCAGTCTGAGGTCAATAGCTGCACGTTTGTTCCCATTCAGATTATTGTGTACAGCATGGGGTCATTCATGAACTACTAGGGCTTTCACTGAATCAGCATGCTATGGTATATGAACATTAGCGCATAATTGTGTTCCCAAGAGAGCTTACACAATGTCTTTATTTTAAGTAATGAATTATGGGTGCCTGGAAGCTAAAGGCGCCTGTTGTGTATTCACATTTCCTCCTTGTTGGAACAAAGTCACTTCAAGAGAGGGCAGCACGGTGGCGCAGTAGTTAGCTCTGCTGCCTCACGGCGCCGAGGTCCCATGTTTGATCCCGGCTCTGGGTCACTGCCCGTGTGGAATTTGCAGATTCTCCCCATGTTTGCGTGGGTTTCGCCCCGACAACCCAAAGATGTGCAGGGTAGGTGGATTGGCCACGCTAAATTGCCCCTTAATTGGAAAAAAAAAGTCACTTCAAGAGTCTGATCACATGCTGTATTGATGACATCTTCGGCCGTTTGCACGGGCAAACGGGCAGTCTTTCCGAACAGCCTGTGGAGTAAACACCTTTCCAATAAAGCTCTTGTTTGTTTGTACCTTCGTGGTCTGCAAACCTATACTTTAAAAATACCACAGCGCCTGGTCAAGTCATTGAAACCTTTGCACCACTCATGTACAGAAACAAAGCATAGGTTTAGTGTGGCAGATTTAATGTGGCACGTGCAGCTGAATGAATGGTCTTTCATTGTATGATTGGGATTCTGAAGAAGTGTTTTGTATGTCTGGACCATCAAGGAGAGGCTCTACAGTACAGGTCCCTCAGGAATGACATGTGCTCGGTATGTGTATGACTTCATTCTGCAAATAGGACTCACTGTAGGCAAAGCATAATCTGCAGCTGAGCGCAGGCTAAAAGCAACATTGGAGAACCAGAAATGGGCCAGGGCTTTACGGCCCCTCCTGCCCGGCGGAGTATTACAGCCTCGCCAAAGCAAACGGCAAATTAAATGACCCACCACATCCACTGGGGGGGGGTAGAGGGGGAGACAAACCGTGGCTGGGCCATTAAAACAAAATTAAAATGTATTTATTCATTTACAGTATGTGGACATCGCTGGTTAGACAAACATTTATTGCCCATCCCTAGTTGCCCTTCAGAAGGTGGTGGCAAGTTGCCTTCTTGAAGTGCTGTAGTCCTTGAACTGTAAGTACACCCACTGTGCTGCCAGGGAGGGAATTATAGGTTTCTGCCCAGCGACAGTGAAGGAACAATGATATGTTTCCAAGTCAGGGTGGTGAGTGACTTGGAGGGGAACCTCCAGGGTGGTGAGGTTCCCAGGTATCTGCTGTTCTTGTTCTTCTAGATGGTAATGTTCGTGGGTTTGGAAGGTGCTGTTTGAGGAAGCTTGGTGAGTTACTGCAGTGCATCTTGTAGATGGTGCATACAGCTGCCATTGTTCGTTGGTGGTGGAGGGTTTGAATGTTTGTGGAAGGGTGAGCAATCAAGCGGGCTGCTTTATCCTGGATGGTGTCAAGCTTCTTGAACGCTGTGGGAGCTACACACATCCAGCAAGTGGAGAGTATTCCATTACAATCCTGACTTGTGCCTTGTAGATGGTGGACAGGTTTTGGGGGAGGCGGGGGGGGTCAGGAGGTGGGTTACTTGCCGTAGGATTCCTCGCCTTGACCTGCCCTAGTAGCCACAGTATTAATATGGCTAGTCCATGGAGCGACTGGTGTAGCAAGGAATAAAGGTTGAACAACACATGACACATCTTCCCTCTAAATAGGTACAACAGATTGATCTCCCCTTATATACTTTCATGTCCTTTTGCGAAAGTCACACTGTCTATTACTGAAAGAAACATTCTTGCATAAATTATAACACATGTTTATTCATGCGAGAGTGAATATTGTCAGGGTGATTTGACTGAGTGCCTTCCCTTGAGCCTGTTGCACTAATGTGGTATGGAACATCTATCCTACTCTTCACTGACTCCCTAATGAAGTAGTTGTGCTGGCTGACTGTGATTTCACTGTTGACACAGGACTACCATTTTCTAGGATCCAGAGGACTGCGCATCTGAGCCCGCACTTCCAGTTCTGTTTTAGCTCTCAGGACCAGCATAATTTCTGCCTCGTCTACTGACATTTGTACAGTAGTGTATGACAGCCACAAGTGGAACCATCAGGATAGCCAACTGCCCAATCTTTGATCAAAATGCACACTTCCCTAATATTGGGAGCTTACTCAGCATGACTATTGATTTCTTTTGCGAGTAGAACATTGGGCATCTATGAGAACTGTGAGCGCTTGGCTCAAGGCTATTGAAATGAGTAAAGAATGCATCTTGGAGGGTAGTTTTCATGATGAAACAATTCAGAAAGACAGTCGACATCATTTCATAAGCACTGTGACAACTGAAAGTCACATGTATGGATATTTCTAAATTACTTCAATGCTCATCTTAAGGTGTACTGTCGTGAAACCTCTACAAGTCTGTTGAGTTCATGTGACACCTTGGATTTGTTTGGTGACTCTTTTAATCCATGATGATCTAAGCATATCCAACTGATAATTATAACATAGAGGATGTTAGTGTAATGTTCATAGAACTATTGCCTTCTCAACCTTGCCCCTTGCCTGAGTTGTGGTGACCCTCAGGTTAAATCACCACCCGTCAGCTCTCCACCTCAAAGGGGAAAGCAGCCTATGGTCATCTGGGAGTACAGCGACTTTACTTACTCATCGTACTAAACTAGCAGAACAGAGTCATGATTGTAAAACAAAAATTCAATCAATTTGATCATTTGTGAGGTAGTACCAGAGAGATTTGACTGAAAGTTGCCAGTTGTTTTATAAGAACGCAACCGGTTCATTAATATCCTTCAGCAAAGGGCATTTGCCACCCTCTCTGATTTGGCTTGCATTTGACTTTAGTCTAACATTCTGTGGTTGGCACTTAATGCCCTGTGAGGTGACCTGGCAACTCAAACCATTAGTTAACAATTACTACAAAGTAGAAAACCAAGGGAAAAATAATTGGGTGGATCTATTTGCAATAACCTATTGCCCAAGGCCCAATTATCCCTGCAAGCTCTTTCGAACTAACATCGAGGGACCCATGTCACCCAGGCCTGTCAAGTAACAGCTTGACATAATCATCCTAGAATCATATTTATCAGCCAACGTCCCACGATTCTCCACTGCCATCCCCAAAATGTTGACCGGAAAATTGTGCTTCGTCTCCTCCTGAGACTGTATAACAATATCAATTTGATTCAATGCACACTGTGTTAAAAAGAAGCTAGTGTACTGGCTAAGGACTGCACGGTAGCACAGTGGTTAGCATTGTTGCTTCACAGCACCAGGGACCCGGGTTCGATTCCCGGCTTGGGTAACTGTCGAAACGGAGTCTGCACGTTCTCCCAGTGTCTGTGTGGGTTGCCTCCGGGTTCTCCAGTTTTATCCTACAAGTCCCGAAAGATGTGCTTGTTAGGTGAGTTGGACATTCTGAGTTCTCCCTCAGTGTACCCGAACAGGCGCCGCAGTGTGGCAACTGGGGAATTTTCACAGTAACTTCATTGCAGTGTTAATGTAAGCCTACTTACGACACTAATAAAGATGATTATTATTATCATTAGAAGAGCATGGGCAAAGCTGGGCCCTCTGCAAAGAGTGGCTTGTCTAATGGCCCCTAAAAGCAAAAACATCATCCACAGAGTTTATGTTTGGAGTGGAATGGAACATCACTATTTTTCTGGATAGCAGAGCCACAATGACAGTGAAGAAGAAAGAGCTTTTTCTTTAACCAGCATCCCTGCTGTTAGGACGGGAATCCGCCCTCGATCAGGGGCACTCCAATGCAGTTTGTACTAGCCATTGAATGCACTGTAGGAACTCACCTGTTTATCTCAAAAAACACCTCCCAGCCCCATGACCTCTGCCACTGAGAAGGATAAGAGCAATATTGTTGGGATGCTCTTATCTCCAAGCTTCCCTTCAAGTCACACACTGTCCAGTAAACCAATATCCTGTCATACCCTGTCTAAGACTATTGTGAAAGCACCATCAACACAAGAATCACAGTTGTTCAAGGGGAAACCTTAGCAATAAGAGATGCGACCCTGCCATTGCCATTATACATGGGGAACCACTTCTTTTTCAATCTGAACTGTGATTTCTATTTTTGTACTGGATTTCCTTGCAGATATAATAATCCATTTTAACTTTAAAATATTCTATAGTATATTATACGACATTGGATTTAAAAAATGACCTTTCACAGATTAAAAGCTTACAGGTGCTTTAAATGTATGAGGTTGATTGTAATCCTACCCATTGGATGAAAACTGAACAGCTGGCCGTTAAAAACAATGCTCGCATCGTCAGAAACCTCTGGTGATAGCACATACTTAGTAAACGTGGAATCCAGAAATTGTTGTCGGTGATTCCCACATCTTCTGCTATTGAAGTCCTCACAGAAATCACTTCATTTGATGTGAGCTTCCACTTTTCATATCCTGAGTCTTATTATAGAAAAAACCTTGAAAAATTAAGGCCTTCTTGAATGTAATGTTTTTGACCGCATAGGTCATAATTACTGCTGGAAAACCTTCCTGGTCCTGAAAATATAGGTTTATTTTTGGGGAACAAAAAATGTCTCCATGATGGTAGAACTATCAATTTATATGGTTTTCTTGGAACGTGATTAAAAGGTGGAGCAGAATCTTGTGCTTTTTATTTCCTGGGTTGCTGTCTGTGAAATTTATTTAATGTGATTGGTTTGCTTGGCGATGTTACTAGATGCCGGAGATCTATTATAGCTGTTCCTGGAATCAAATTAAAGCCAATAAAGGTAAAATCCACGCCACAAAGATTACAAGATTATTGTAGGCAGCTGTCTTCGAAGTCAGCACCATTGACTTTGCCATTGACAGCAAAATCCACGGCAAACAAGATTTTTAACACTCAAATCCTGACTGGTTCCAATATTCAACTGTACGTTTTTTTCAAAGGATGAGGTTGCCGCCTAAACCAGGTCGGAGCCTCACACATCCTGAAAATATGTAATATGGTGCTTACCACGGTAGAAGTGTGTGATGCGAGATGCTTGCTTGAGTATCATATTATGTGCTTCTGCTGCCTGTTACTTGGGATCGTGCAGGAGCAGCAGAACAGATTTTAGATTGGTATTAGGGCATTCTTGAGAAAGAGCTTACATGGCCAGGAACTGCAGTGCTGCAAAACATGCCTGTGTGAGAGATTGAATAAGTAAGTGACGAAAGCAATAGATAGTATTAGCCATGAATTTGAGGGAACGTCTGACCCTTCCTCTTTCTACCTCTCTTTTACCTTCACATGCAGGGATGACCTCCTCCGATATTCAACCTTTTACCACAAGCAGATAAAAAATGGGGGGATGCATTGTAGTAAGAAATCTGAGATAAGGAGGTGGAATCTCCCCTCACACCAGCAGCAGGATTCGTGGCAGGCAGGGGCAGACGATATGTTGAGATGTGAAAAATTGCTTTCCCAATGTCAGGAAATGAGGATGAGTTCTTGCTCTCCAACTTTCGTGACGGATTAATGGCGGGTCGACCTTCACCCTGAAGATCGGAGAATCCAATTTGCATCTCATGCATGCTCACCAAAGCCCCAACAGACCAGAATCTTCTGCCCCTGTCAAATTGTCCACTCCACCTGCAGGAATTTGCACTGTTTGGTTTCACCAGGTAACAAACATAGTGTGCACCTGGTGAGAGAATATTGTAGAGCCTTTACCACACATCGATGCTGCCTGCACCACTCAAGATGACCACAGAATAGTAGTGCGCAGAAGGCATGACTAGGCAACCATGGCTGGAAGACACAAGCAGTGTGTCTTTGACAAATACATGAATAGGAAAGTGACGGAAACAACCGAGTGGGTCAGTTCCATGGTGTGCGTCAAGAAGGCTTCCAGCGAGCTCCGGATCTGTATCGACCCAAAGGATTTAAATCGTAACATACGAGAGCATTACCCTATCCCCAAGCGTGAGGAGATCACGTGCAAGATGGCTCGAGCCAACATATTCACTAAGCTGGACACGTTAAAATGCTTCTGGCAGATTCAATTGGACAAGTCCAGCAGAAAGCTGTGTACTTTCAACACCCATTTGGCAGGTACTGCTACAATAGAATGCCATTTGGAATCATATCAGCATCTGAAGTGTTCCACCGCATCATGGAGCAGATGATGGAGGACATCGAGGGTGTGCGCGTCTATGTGGACGACATCATCATCTGGTCCACCACCCCGCAGGAGCATATCAGTCGCCTCCAATGCGTTTTTAAGAAAATACAGGACCAAGGCCTGCGCCTCAACAGAGCCAAATGTTCGTTCGGCCAGACCGTTTTTAGGAGACCACATTTCCCGGTTGGGTGTGCGGCCGGATGCGGACAAGGTGGCAGCCATCACGGCCATGCAGAAGCCGGCGGATAAGAAGGCGCTGCTCTGGTTCTTAGGAATGGTCAACTTCCTAGGAAAGTTCATCCCTAACCTCGGCTCCCACACCACGGCTCTCCGCAACCTAGTTAGGAAGACAACGGGCTTCCAGTGGCTTCCCGCCCACCAGCGTGAATGGGAGGAGCTCAAGGTCAAGCTGACCACCGCCCCGGTATTGGCGTTTTTCGATCCTGCAAGGGAGACGTAAATATCAACAGACGCTAGCCAATCTGGCATAGGGGCGGTGCTCCTGCAACGAGATGACGCCTTGTCATGGGTCCCTATTGCCGATGCGTCACGGGCCATGGCACGCACAGAGCAGTGCTATGGGCAAATCGAGAAGGAGTGCCTAGGCCTGTTGACCGGTGTCGACATGTTCCATGACTACGTGTATGGCCTTCCCCAGTTCACTGTGGAGACCGACCATCGCCTGCTGGTTGGCATCATCCAAAAAGATCTCAATGACATGACCCCTCGCCTACAATGCATTCTGTTCAAGCTCCGGAGATACGATTTCCAGCTCGTGTACACACCGGGTAAGGACCTGATCATAGCCGACGCTCTGTCCAGGACAGTCACCACTCCGTCCAACCCAGAGGGGTTCATTTGCCAAGTCGACGCCCATGTGGCCTTCTCGGCCACCAATCTGCCGGCCACGGATGAACGCCTAACCCACATTCGCTGTGAGACTGCGGCTGACCCCCTGCTACAACGTGTGAGGCGCCACATGACTGACGGATGGCTCAAGGGACAATGCCCGCAGTTCCATAATATTCGAGACGATCTGGCAGTCGTTGATGGCGTCCTCCTGAAGCTGGACCGCATCGTGATCCCACACAGCATGCATCACCTGGTTTTAGAGCAGCTGCACGAGGGCCATCTCGGCGTAGAGAAGTGCCGACGGAGGGCCCGAGAGGCTGTCTACTGGCCTGGCATAAATGAGGACATTGCCAACACTGTGCTCAATTGCCCCACCTGTCAGCGGTTCCAGCCGGCCCAACCACGGGAGACCCTTCAGCCCCATGAGTTGGTTACGTCCCCTTGGTCTAAGGTAGGCGTGGACCTGTTCCATGCGCTCGGCAGGAACTATGTTCTCATAGTTGATTATTTTTCCAGCTATTCCGAGGTTGTACGCCTGCGCGACATCACATCATCGGCTGTTATCCGTGCCTGCAAAGAGACCATTGCGCGTCACGGCATCCCATTCACTGTGATGTCGGACAATGGCCCCTGCTTCGCGAGCCAGGAATGGTCTAACTTCGCCAGCAGGTACAACTTTGTACACGTAACGTCCAGTCACCTGCACCCCCAGTCAAATGGCAAAGCAAAAAAGGGCATCCACATCGTAAAGAGGCTCCTCTGCAAGGCTGCTGATGCAGGATCCGACTTCTGCCTCATCTTGCTGGCCTGTCGCTCGGCTCCACTGTCCACGGGCCTGTCACCAGCCCAGCTGCTGATGGGTCGCACGCTCAGGACCACTGTACCGTCCATTCACGTCCCAGACCTCGACCATGCTCCGGTCCTTCAGCGGATGCAACAGTCTCGCGCGCAGCACAAGGCGGCGCATGACGCTCGAGCGACTGACCTTCCTGCTCTGGTGCCAGGTGACAACGTCCGGAGGGTGGCTGGTCTGCGACTGCTGTGGTTCTTCGGCTGGTGGCTCCCCGCTCATTCCTGGTTCGTCTGCCTGATGGCTCCATTTGCCGCTGCAATCGGCGTGCCCTCCATCTGGTTCCACGCTCGCTACGCGATCCTCCACCGGGTGTGCCACGCCCTCCTGTTGTTCCCGACCTGGACTTTGTAGAGCTTCCCGATACTCTGCATCCTCCTCACTTGGCCGTGGCCCGGCCCGATCCTCAGCCGGTGGCTCCTGACCCACCCTTGAGGCGGTCAACCCGAATTCGTCGCCCACCTCAGAGACTTGATTTATGAGCCTTACAGTGTTAGACTCAATGCTCTGTTCTTTCATCCTGTTTCAGCATTTCACTAGTTTGTTTATAGCATTCGTTATTAGTTTTGTTGTTGGTGTAACACTTTGTTTTTCTTTTCTCTGCACCAGGCACCTTCCCGTGTATATAGACTAGCCTCATGTACATTGTTATGTAAATACTGCACACACATGGTCAGATACACTCATTACACGTTATTTATTCTCACATAGGCACATGTTCTTTGTAAAAAAGGGGGATGTCATAATATACATCAGTACATTATGGTGCAATCACATACACACACTGATGGACATGCAGTGGGACCAACCAGCATACATAACACCGCAGCCAATCACCAGTGAGAGCACAAGCACTATAAAGACAGGGGACAGGAGAGTTCCCGTTCATTCTAGCAGCAGCCAGCTCAGAGCACAGAGCTCACAGCCTGCATCACAGACATTCACCATGTGCTGAGTGCCTCACCATAGCTAGTGATAGGAAAGGGTCCACAGTTAAGCTGGTATTGCTTATACCCACGTTTACAGTATGTTAGCATAGTTGAACAGTTAATAAAATAGCATTACACCACTTCCAGCATTGTTGGTATGTTTGTGAACCAGAACACCCAACACGACAAGAGGGATATGGACACCGGAAGTGTAGAAGATTTTAGTTTAGACGGGCAGCATGGTCGGCGCAGGTTTGGAGGGCCGAAGAGCCTGTTCCTGTGCTGTACATTTCTTTGTTCTTTTCTTGTTCTTTGTTCTTGTTCTTTGACTGGGGGGGGGGGGGTCACTTGAGTGAGGGGGAAGGAAGCCATGAATGGGCTGGCGAAGGAAGTAAATCATGAAGGAGCTGGCAGAGGGAAAAAAGCATAATGAGGATAGATGGGGAAGAAGGCAGAAAGGGAAAGTGCGGAGTGGAGGGGAAGAGTGATTCAGAGGGAGGGGTCAGTTGAGTCAATGGTGGAATCCTGGGGGGGAGAGCTGAGCATGAGGATAGGAAGGAACGGGGATTGTGAGAGGGGAAATTGGAATGTGTAGGGTGGTAGCGTATGGGTGAGTTTTCATCCAGAAGGCCATTGAGGAAGACCAGGATGGTGGCACGGATTGTGGGGGTGGGGAGGATTAAGGTAGGCATCGGAATAGTGACCAGTGTGGGCTCAGAGGAGAGAGAAGACATGTCCAAATTGGCCTCGATAAGGTCCAGGGTGATTCCTGTGTGATGCTTTCTGAGAGAACTTAGCAGAAGTGTTTAGATCTTGGGTCAGAAAGGAAATCTCTCTCTCCTGCTTGAAGTGAAAGAACTGCTCTGAAAGCAGTGAGTGCCTGGCGCATCCTTTTCTGTAAACCTGAAATGATGCTGAAACTGCAGAGAAAGCAACTCGAGCATAAAAGTAAGAAGTAACAAAATGAAAGCTTGAACTTCAGAAAGACATTGACTGGAAGCCATCCCTGTGCACCAAAGACCCTTATCCTTTTATTTTTATTAATATTTTCTTTCCCTTTCCGTCACCCTTTTCCCTCTGCGTTGTTTGTCTGTGTTTCTGTCTGTGTGTGTTTGTAAGGAACAGGGTGAGTTAGGAAGGGGGGCTTTAGAAATGGGTAGTCGATAGACAGTTACATTTTTTATCTGTTTAATTATAATACTGTACATTATAAAAGATTATTTATGTTTTAAAGTTACAAAACTGGTGATTGTAGTTTACTTGGCGCAACCAAGGACCTCGGGTATTTAAAATAAAATCTTTGTGACTCGGGTCAAGTGGGGCTGGAATTGACTGCGGACTAGCCCAGGGCGGGATTCTCCGTTCCTGAGACTAAGTGTTGATGCCAGGGCAGGATTCGTGGACTTTCACAACAGCAAAGCTGGCACCGAACCTGGACCGATTCAGCGACTGTGGAGGGGCTAACACCGGCACCACGTGGAACACAATCGATTCCAATGAAAAACGGTGCGGAATCCGGCAGGCCCAAGATTGACAGCCAGGAGGCTGACAAGCTGCAGCCGCATATATACACTTCACTCCCCACATACACTCACCCCAGCCAACAAGATGGCACTGGTTGTGCTGGAATGCACCCAACCTGCTGATGGGTCAGCTGGGGCCAAAAGGCACTCAGGGGAGTTTCCTGGGAGGACACTTGTACGATCTGTGGCCCTAAATTCGCAGTGGGCAGCCAGCGAGGTGTGTAGCTGCAGGGCTGCCTGGCAGGCTATGGCAATGGTGCACCATGCCCATCCATCCTGACCTCACAGCCCAGCTACTGGGTACCCCCCCCCCCCAGGAATTCGGCACATCGGAGGCGGAGGCCCCAGAAAATACTGGGTCGGGGCAGCTCATGATATGCAAACTGTGTTTACTGTACATACTTCTGCATTGCATTGACGCCTCTGTCAAGGAAATGGGAATTGCGATTTAGCGTCAAATTGGCGCCCGCCGAGATTTCAGCGTCAGAACCGATTCTCGGCCCATTCGCGTTTCGTAAATCTGCGTCAGCCAATGTAGAATCCGGCCGATGGTCTATTCGTAGAGTCTCAACGGCAGTGGAGGAAAGTATGATTGGTAGACCTGTTGCACGTGGCAGGCATCACCCTTCCTGAAGAACAATGATTCTGTGAACAGTCATGTATTAGGGGGAGGAAAACCCATCCTTGTTCTATCTCTGGAAGGGGTGGAGTGCAGGCACCATTAAAAAAACTAGCAACAAGAATGAATCCAAGCAACTTTCAATCCGTGCAACATAACATATTTACAAGTGCCAAAATTATATAAAATGATAGTACACCACTGTGACTGGGACAAAACCCTGCTGTACCCTCTCTAACAATACATAGATTGCAGGCGTTCGATGAGACAATAGCCTTAAAAGGGTTCCTCAAAGGGCACTTAGAGATGGACAACAGAAATGCTGACCTGGACGGTGATGCCCACTTCCCATGACAGAAACACAAAATGAATGATGACGTGAGTTGGGAGAGTAAAGGGTTCACCAGCCCAGTGGAGTGAATAGATCATTTATCTATTTCTTGCACTCCTGGATAGTCCTCCTCTGGACCCCAATGACACTAAGTACCCCAACGACCTCTTCCCATGCCGCTGTGGTCAGTCAGGTGGGCCTCCTGCTGCCATTGTTTGGGGAAAGGACAGCCTGGAGGTGATGCTCACCCTTGTTCAAGGGAAGAGGCTCCATTAATGATTATCTGTCTGGGTGTCTTTTAAATATAGCACCCGAGCATGGTGACAGGATGGTTGACTTCCTGTCAGCCCCGCCATGAGTCTCGACACAAACTGCATGCATGCATAAATAATGAGGCAGGGGGAGCATAATTCCATATAACTGCAAATGGGAGTTACTCCAACTTTCTGGTCCCGCCAGGGAATTTTGGGCAGGAAGGGACAATTCTGCCCAAGATGTCTATGTCCCCAAGTGCCAAAGAAGTAGCCAACTTAAATGAGTCGGTGACCATGCAGAATGTTACTCTTTTGCTGTTTGCCTCACGTAATATGCCATAGAGTACATGTCTTGCCTTGGCAGCAACATACAGTGTTCCTTTAAAGCATATATGTCTCTTCATTTGATAGGTGGGCACAGTGGCACAGTGGTTAGCACTGCTGCCTCACAGCCCCATGGTCCCGGGTTCAATCCCGGAGCCCCAGGTGACTGTCTTTGTGGAGGCTGCATGTTCTCCCTGAGTCCGCGTGGGTTTCCTCCGGGTTCTCCGGTTTCCTTCCACAGTCCAAAGATGTGCAGGTTAGATGGATTGGCCATGCTAAATTGCCCTTAGTGTCCAAAAAGGCTAGGTGGGGTTACTGGGTTACGAGGATAGGGTAGAAGCATGGGCTTATGTAGGGTGCTCTTTCCAAGGGCCGGTGCAGACTCGATGGGCCGAATGGCCTCCTTCTGCACTGCAGGGTTTCTATGAAATACATGCTGATTTGAGCGCTGCTGTGCATTTCTGATCAAACACGACCGCCGACCTACCCCCCAAAGCCGCCGAACGGATAGTTTTGTGAGGGCCACGAAGAATCCAGCTCGAGTTTTAAGGATACAAAGTAATAACATTTATTTACAATAACATATATATATATAATAGCAGCAGCAACTTCCCTTGCTGCACACTCCTTCCTGCTGGTTCCAAACTGGCCAGCTTTATTTATACTTGGAGTTTACTAATGGTTTCTCCGCCCCCCTCATTGGGGAAGCTGATACTCTCACAGGATTGTGGGATTGTCATTAGTCCCCAGCCAATGGTAAGCAGGCAGGTTATAACAGGTAGCCACGTTGAACTTCATAGATATGCTGCCAGTCACGGTGGCCTAAATACAGAGTGGACACAAACAGATCCTTTATTGTTCAAACTCCGCCATATCGTGCTACACAGTGGTTAACACCGGAAACTGCCCAACAAGCTAAAGGTTTTTTCGACCAAAACATCAGCGTTCAGCATTGAAGACAACGTCCTTTTATGGGTCACTCGCGTCGTTGCCCCGTGCTACAGATGCATTGTACCGACAAACCTGAGCACTATGTTGCAAACTTGAGACCATCAAACTTGTCCTCACCTGCTTTGAGGTTTTGTGCATAGGTGGATTATGCATTTATGACTTTTTCCTCCTGGTTGACTCAGATTGTTCTGAAGCAGTTTAGTGACTAAAGCTCCAAAAGGTGCAACATGGCTTTGAAGTGTCATCTGCTGTAGGACTCCCTAAGCAGCTCCACTGAATCGAGATAGATTGGGCTGCTCCATCCAGCCTGATTTTGTTTCTCATTTGACTGGGGCAAGGTTCAAAACAAGCACTCCTAATCCTCTGGCCCACAAAGAAAGGTTTTTAAAAAACCATTTACTTCAATGAGCCTCTTCTCCCAACAGGTTTGACTGGTAAGCAGCACTTGCTCAGGTCTCAGGTTAACATTGCATTCAGGTCCTGATGACTATGTGAAAGGAAAGCCTCAGAGAAAAGCAAATTACTGTGGATGCTGAAATTTGAAATAAAAACAGAGTATGCTGGACAATCTCAGCAGGTCTGACAGTATCTATGGAGCGAGAATGGAGTCATCCAGCCTCGAATCGTTAGTTCCATTCTCTCTCCACCGATGCTGTCAGACATCGCTGAGATTGCCCTGCATTTTCTGGGGGGGGGTGTGGGGGGCTTGAATCCCGCCCCCGCCGGCTGCCAAATTCTCCGGCACCGGGGATTTGGTCAACTGAGTATTTTGCCACGATGTTAGCGAAGCTGTTGGGGGAGGGGGAATGTTCCCTCCCGATATGAACTGGATCGGCCTCATCGGTCGTGGAGGCCTGTACCAAAGGAGAGTGAGCCGCCAAGTGTAGTGACTGTGTTTTCATAGGTACAGTGTGAAGAAGAAGGTCCTGTGCTGGGCAAAGCAGAAGCGGGTGGCGCAGTGGGCTGGAGCTGGTATACCCATATTTCAGGACTTTGCGGTGGAGCTGGCGAGGAGGCAGGCTGCCATCAGCCGGGTGAAGAAGGCACTGTACATCAGCAAGGTGCAGTGCAGCATAGTATACCCAGCTAAGTTGAGGGTGACCTACAAATCCAAGGACTTTTATTTCGGGACGGCGGAAGCAGCGGAGGAGTTTGCAAAGGCAGAAGGACTGTGGCTGAATTGAGAAATGGTCACGTACCGATGTAGCCTCATATAACTATTTTTTCACTGCGTGCTGGTTATCTGCTAAATGGGCCAACGTTGTATATATTTGGACAAGGGAAGAGATGGGACTTTCACTTGCAATGATGGTTCTTTGGAACTTGGGTGTTTATGCGGGGTTTGTGTGCCAAAGGGGATTTCTTGGTTTTCCTGGGACCGGGCTAGGAAGAAGGAGACCCGGGCGGGGGCCTCCACGCTGGCCGGTTTAAGCCGGCCAGTGAATGGGAGTGAGGTGGGGGGAAGGACTGCAGCCATCAGAGCCCGGCAGAGCAGGTTACGATGAGTCTAGCCGGGGTGGAAAATTGGGGGGAAGGAACAGAGGTTGGGGGAGGAGTTTTGTAAGAGGAAGTGGAGGGGAGGGGCCAGGGAGGGGTTTACAATTCATGGGTGTCATTTACGGTACTCTTTCGGGGATTGGATGGCATTGAATGTTGGGGGGGGGGGGTGGACTCTATAGGTCAATGGTGACCATTGGCGATTCCTGATTCCTTTTTCTTTTTTTTCCTTTGTTTTTTCCCACCGTGGGAGGGTTTGTTTTATTTGATGCTTATATTGTCAGGTGGGCCGTTGTTTGGGGTGGTGGGGGGATGGGATCGTTGTTGTTTTTTTAAAATATATATTTTATTGAAAATTTTTTCCAAACAACAATTTTTTCCCTCTTACAAAGCAAACGTAACAGTAAAGAAATTTTAACAATAAACAAATAACTAAACCCCATAATCGTTTAACATAAACTAAACTAAAATCCCCCCCCCTCCCCCTCCCCCCCCCCCCCCCCTCCCCCCCCCTCCCCACCGGGTTGCTGCTGCAGGTCGTCTGTCTTCCCTCTAACGTTCCTCTAGGTAGTCGAGAAATGGCTGCCACCGTCTGGTGAACCCTTGAGCCGATCCTCTCAGGGCAAACTTTATCCGCTCCAGTTTAATGAACCCCGCCATATCGTTTACCCAGGCCTCCAGTCCGGGGGGTTTCGCCTCCTTCCACATGAGTAGGATCCTACGCCGGGCTACTAGGGACGCAAAGGCCACAACGTCGGCCTCTTTCGCCTCCTGCACTCCCGGCTCATCCGCAACTCCAAATAGAGCTAGCCCCCAGCCTGGTTTGACCCGGGCCTTCACCACCTTCGAAATCGCTCCCGTCACTCCCTTCCAATACCCCACCAGTGCCGGGCACGCCCAAAACATATGTGCATGGTTTGCCGGGCTTCCGCCTCACCTCCCACATTTGTCCTCCGCTCCAAAGAACCTGCTCAATCTTGCTCCCGTTATATGTGCTCTATGTAGCACCTTGAATTGAATCAGGCTTAGCCTGGCGCATGAGGAAGAGGAGTTTACCCTGCTTAGGGCATCAGCCCACATACTTTCCTCAATCTCCTCCCCTAGCTCCTCTTCCCACTTTCCTTTTAGTTCGCCCACCGACTCCTCCCCCTCTTCCCTCATCTCTCGGTATATCTCTGACACCTTGCCCTCTCCGACCCACACCCCTGAAAGCACTCTGTCCTGAGTCCCCTGTGTCGGGAGCAGCGGAAATTCCCTCACCTGTTGTCTAGTAAACGCCCTCACCTGCATATATCTCAGGAAGTTTCCCCGGGGCAACTTATACTTTTCCTCCAATGCTCCCAAGCTCGCAAAAGTCCCATCTATAAATAAATCTCCCACCCTCCTAATTCCCAACTGGTGCCAGCTCTGAAATCCTCCATCCATTCTTCCTGGGGCGAACCTATGGTTGTTCCTGATTGGGGACCCCACCAGGGCTCCCCGCACCCCTCTCTGTCGCCTCCACTGTCCCCAAATATTCAATGTTGCCGCCACCACCGGGTTCGTGGTAAACTTTTTTGGTGAGAACGGTAGCGGCGCCGTCACCAGCGCCTCTAAACTCGTCCCTTTACAGGACTTTCTCTCCAGTCTTTTCCACGCCGCTCCCTCACCCTCCATCATCCATTTACGTATCATTGCCACATTGGCGGCCCAATAGTAATCGCCCAAATTCGGTAGTGCCAATCCTCCTCTGTCCCTGCTACGCTGAAGGAACCCCCTCCTTACTCTCAGAACTTTCCCTGCCCACACGAAGCTCGTGATGCTCCTGTCTATTTTATTGAAAAAGGTCTTAGTGATTAGTATAGGGAGACATTGAAATACAAATAAGAACCTCGGGAGAACCATCATCTTAATTGCCTGCACCCTGCCCGCCAGCGACAGAGGCTGCATGTCCCACCTCTTGAAGTCCTCCTCCATTTGTTCTACCAGCCGTGTCAGATTAAGTCTGTGCAAGGTCCCCAGCTCCTAGCGATCTGAATCCCCAGGTATCGGAAGTTTCTTTCCACTTTCCTTAGAGGCAGGCCTTCTATCTCTCTACTCTGGTCCCCTGGATGTATCACAAATAATTCACTCTTCCCCATGTTTAGCCTATACCCCGAGAAATCCCCGAACTCCCTCAACATTCGCATAACCTCTATCATCCCCCCCGCTGGGTCCGACACGTATAACAATAGGTCACCTGCGTATAGCGAGACACGGTGTTCCTCTCCCCCTCTAATCACCCCTCTCCATTTCCTGGAGTCTCTCAACACCATGGCCAGAGGTTCAATTGCCAACGCGAACAACAATGGAGACAGCGGGCATCCCTGTCTTGTTTCCCTATATAGTCGGAAATACTCCGATCTTTGTCGACCCGTAACTACACTTGCCGTTGGGGCCCCATAAAGAAGTTTGACCCAGCTAATAAACCCGTTCCCGAACCCAAACCTCCTTAACACTTCCCATAAGTGCTCCCACTCCACCCTATCAAATGCCTTCTCTGCATCCATTGCCGCCACTATCTCTGCCTCCCCCTCCACTGGGGGCATCATTATCACCCCTAATAGTCGTCGCACGTTAACATTCAGTTGTTGCCCTTTTACGAACCCTGTCTGGTCTTCGTGCACCACCCCCGGGACACAGTCCTCTATCCTCGATGCCAGTACCTTTGCCAGCAATTTGGTGTCCACGTTCAATAATGAAATAGGTCTATAGGACCCGCACTGCAACGGATCTTTATCCCTCTTCAGAATTAGCGATATCGTCGCCTCCGACATTGTCGGGGATAAAGTCCCTCCTTCCCTGGCCTCATTGAACGTCCTCACCATCAACGGGGCCAACAAGTCCACATATTTTCTGTAAAATTCCACCGGGAGCCCGTCTGGTCCCGGAGCCTTCCCTGCTTGCATGCTCCCCAGTCCCTTAATAACCTCATCCACCCCAATCGGTGACCCCAGGCCTACCACCTCCTGCTCCTCCACCCTCGGGAACCTCAATTGATCCAGGAACTGCCGCATCCCCTCCTCTCCCTCTGGGGGTTGAGACCTATACAGTCCCTGATAAAAGGTCTTGAACACCTCATTTATCTTTCCTGCTCTTCGCACCGTGTCTCCCTTTTCGTCTCTAATTCCTCCTTTCTCCCTCGCTGCTGTCCTCTTTCGCAATTGATGAGCCAGCAGGCGACTAGCCTTTTCCCCATATTCATACCTCCTCCCCTGTGCCTTCCTCCACTGCACCTCCGCCTTTCTGGTGGTCAGGAGGTCAAACTCCGTCTGGAGTCGTCTCCTCTCCCTGTACAGTCCCTCCTCCGGGGTCTCTGCAAATTTCCTATCCACCCTTAAGATCTCCCCCAGTAATCTTTCCCTTTCCTTGGCCTCTGTTTTCCTTTTGTGGGCCCTAATGGAGATCAGCTCTCCTCTGACCACCGCTTTCAGTGCTTCCCATACCACTCCCACAGGGACCTCGCCGTCGTCATTGACCTCCAGGTATCTCTCGATACACCCCCGCACTCTTGCACACACTCCCTCATCCGCCATCAATCCCACATCTAATCGCCAGAGTGCTCTCTGCTCTCTTTCCTCTCCTAATTCCAGGTCCACCCAATGTGGGGCATGGTCCGAAACCGCTATGGCTGAATACTCAGCTTCTTCCACCCTAGAGATCAACGACCTTCCCAAAACAAAAAAATCTATCTGGGAGTACACTTTATGGACATGGGAGAAGAAGGAGAACTCCCTAGCCCTAGGTCTAAGAAATCGCCATGGATCCACTCCCCCATTTGGTCCATAAACCCCTTAAGCACCTTGGCCGCTGCCGGCCTTCTTCCGGTCTTTGAACTGGATCTATCTCGCCCCGGGTCCAGCACAGTATTAAAGTCCCCTCCTAAAATCAAGTTTCCTACCTCCAGGTCCGGTATACGCCCCAGCATCCATCTCATAAATCCCGCATCGTCCCAGTTCGGGGCATATACATTAACCAGCACGACCTCCATTCCCTCCAGCCTGCCACTCACCATTACATATCTACCTCTGCTATCTGCTACGATGTTCTTTGCTTCAAATGCTACCCGTTTCCCCACCAATATGGCCACCCCTCTGTTCTTTGCGTCTAGTCCTGAGTGGAACACCTGTCCCACCCATCCTTTCCTTAACCTACCTTGGTCCGCCACCTTCAGGTGCGTCTCTTGGAGCATAACCACGTCTGCCCTTAGTCCTTTCAAATGCGCGAGCACTCGGGCCCTTTTTATCGGTCCGTTCATGCCTCTCACGTTCCACGTGATCAGCCTCACTAGGGGGCTACCTGCCCCCCTCCCATGTCGACTAGCCATTACCTTCTCTAGGCCAGTCCCATATCCCGCCTCCACGCTCCCACTCGCTCCCCCAGCGTCGCATACCATCCCCGTCCACCCACTCTTTAGCCATTTCCTTTTGGATTTCCGCAGCAGCAACCCAGTTGTCGTCCTGGGTGGTTCTCCCGCTTTTGGTCTTCTCGCCGGGATCCGATGTGCCCACTCCACCCCCAAGGGGCCCGTAGGGGCCTCAGCACCCATCAGTGAGCTCAGCATCATACTTGCATAAGCTCCACAGTTCACTCCTTCCACACCCTCAGGGAGACCCAGTATCCGAAGGTTCTTCCTTCCCGCTCCGTTTTCTAGGGCCTCGATCCTTTCAGTACACTTTTTATGAAGTGCCTCGTGCGCCTGTGTTTTGACCGCCAGGCCCAGGATCTCGTCCTCATTATCCGTCACCTTCTGCTCCACCACGCGGAGCTCTGTCTCCTGGGTCTTTTGTGTCTCCTTGAGCCCCTCAATTGCCTGTAGCATCAGGGTCAGCACCTCCCTCTTTAGTAGCTCCACACACCGTCTCAAAAATTCGTCCTGCTCGGGCCCCCATGTCGCCTGAGCTTTCTTCGCCGCCATCTTGTGCTTCTCCCTTTCTGTCTCTTTGGTCGACGATTCCTCGCGCTGCAGCCGCCGCCGCCGGTATTTTCCTCCTTCGTTGGGTGGGGGACTCCCTTCTCACTCACCCCACACCGGGTTGCGTCGCCCAAACATTTCCCGTTGGGGCTCTTAAAAGAGCCCAAAGGTCCGTCGGAGCTGGAGCCGCCGAAACGTGCGGCTAGCAAGGCATCACCGCAACCGGAAGCCTCGTTGTTGTTGATAAGAGGATTGACTTTGTATTTGTTACTGTTTACTGCTTGTTGGTGGGGTGTAAATTCTGAAGAAAATGTGAAAATGGAGAATAAAAATATTTTACAAAAAAAAAAGATAATGGTATCCCTTGTGACTATACATGTTATTTAAATGCATTTCCCCCTCCGAAAAGTCCCCAGCAGTGAGTGCTCTGTGGTGATGTTTCCTTGTCATTCTCTTCAACAACAGTGCTGCTTTGCTGACAACCAAGAGGATAAATGGCTTAGAGCTGCAAATAACAACTAAATCATTTGAGACAATAGTTTCATCATAACCGTAAAACACATTTTAGAAAACTAAATTTGGCTTGCAAGAAAGTGTCATTGTTTGATGGTGCATTAGAGGGTTCAGTTGATAATACAGATTTTATTGTCACCATTGTTTTACATACATCATGGTAAGGCAAATGCAAGTTATGAGACTACTGGAGGATGCTGCATTTTTACACAGGGCAACCACTAAAGACAAACTGTGCACCCTTGGGTCAAATGCTATGTAAACCAACAGCAGTTTGAATCTTAATGCACATGGCTCTGCCATACCTGCTTGAGGTTTTTCTTTTCAAACATCCTCAAAGTGGAGCATTTCAGAGCTAGACTCATGAATTACACACCAAATCCAGACAATTACATTCATGTTTGCTTTACTGTAGGGTGGATTATGGCTAGCTAGTGTCATTTAGGATGGCAAAATGGCTACAATACTTGTTCGCAATGAAAAGCAATATAGCGACGCTGCTGAAAAACATGAAAACAGATTCAATTCTCCAGGAACAGAGTAAAATGAGAAATTACCTGATAGAGGTCTTTAAAATTATAAAGAGGTTCAATGGCGTAGACATCGACAAA
Organism: Scyliorhinus torazame; assembly: GCF_047496885.1. Lineage (NCBI taxonomy): Eukaryota > Metazoa > Chordata > Chondrichthyes > Carcharhiniformes > Scyliorhinidae > Scyliorhinus > Scyliorhinus torazame. The sequence continues at coordinate 92,147,568 of NC_092720.1, read as the reverse complement.
ATGGGAGTTCAAAACTAGGGGCCATAATATAAGATAGTTGGTAGAAAAACCAATAAGGAATTCAGGAGAGACTTCCTTACTCAGGGAGTAGTGAGAATGTGGAGTTTACCGTCATAAGAAGCTGTGAAGACATTTTGCATAGATGCATTCAATGGGAAGCTGCATAAGTAAATGGAGCTACAGTCCCAGAGAACCATAGGCTGCTTTGCACTTTGGGGCGGAGAGCTGACTGGATTTAACCTGAGGATCGCCACACCTCAGGCGAGAGGCAAGGTTGAGGAGGCATTGCCTTCATGAATAACCTCAACCGATACGGGAATTGGACCCACACTGTTGACGTCACTCCACATCATGAATCAGCTGTCCAGCCAACTGAGCTAACCAACCCCTTTACTATATAAGTACCTGAGGAAGAAAGAAACAGAAAGATATGTGGATACGGTGGGAGGAGGCAGCTGTGCTCAATAAAATGTAGCCTTGACCAACTGAGTCGAAAGGCCTGTTTCTGTACTGTGCGTTCCATGTAAATACAACAAATCACTTGCTGAAAGACTCAATCAACTATTTAGTTAAATCTTTAATATGTTTGGGAGGGGGGGGGGCGATTTTCACACCCCCCCCCCCCACCCCGCAGCGTGTTTGGTGGTAGTGGAGGCGGCCCACCACTGGTTGGCGGCGGGATCTTCCAGTTCTGTCAACGGGGTATCTCATTGTTTGCACTCCCGCCAGTGGGAATGGCTGGAAAATTCCGCCCGTAGGGTCAACATAATGTAAAATGGAAGATATGCAGGTGGCTGTTTTGATAAGCGTCCAGTATTAAGGGATTCATTTTTAGCTAACCTTAAGATGTTTTTGTCTGTCATTTGAAATAAGCAGGTGAAAGCAAGAAAAAGCTTCAAGTACAACGAATTACTGCACAGAATGAATTGTCCGCAGAGTAAAAATAAAATTAATCCGGTGGTATCAAACATTTGTCACTGGAATAGGTCAAGTTAGAATTTAAAAAATTCTGGATTCTGCAATCAGTACCTTCACTAACAATTTATGCACCAATTAATTGTAAACATTGATTGTAGCCATGGCAGGAAGCCAGCAGCCAAATTACACACAATCAAACAAGAATCCTGAATAAACTCAGATAACACAGAAACATCCTTTGTTTATTGTTCCAACTCTGTCGACCAACTCCTACGTCACTTTTCATTGTGCAAGGGTATAATTTAAGCAATTCCTGTCACTCTCAATCCATTTAGCTCAGACTAGGAGTCGTGTTGAGTTCTCAGGCACAATAGGCTGAATTTCCTCCCCAGTGGAGTCGGACACTTTAGGAACTTTCAAGCGGTTATTGGATAGGCACATGGAGCACACCAGAATGACAGGGAGTGGGATAGCTTGATCTTGGTTTCGGTCAAAGCTCGGCACAACATCGAGGGCCGAAGGGCCTGTTCTGTGCTGTAATGTTCTATGTTCAAACCCCCCCCCCCCCCACTCTTGCAAGGAGTCAGCTGGCAGCTGGCAGACCTGAAAAAAAAAGCCCACCCCACAGCGAAGGCATGCTGCTGGAGTGGGCAAAACAAGCTGAGAGTGGGATCTCTGGCCCTCAGTAGGAGAAAGATGGGAGCTTGGTGACAAGCTCAATTGCCCATTATTCTTTTTAAAAACATGGGCAGGCTGTCAATTTTAGCACCACCCACCTGTCATATTGTGGGGATTGGGTTGGATTGGCAGGAAATTGATAGGCTTGCATAGCGGGAGAGGAGGGGGGGCTGAAAAATCCAGCGCAATGTAGATTGACTCTGCAGCTTCATTCTCAGTTCACTTTGCATAATGTAACTGCAGTCCTCGGCACAAGAGCCAAAGGGCATAGACCGCAGAGTGGGTTTTACAACTTCAAGCTCCCTGGGGAAGAGATCTGTGCACATGTATCAAAATTCATGAATCAAGGTCAACGTGACCCATAGGATTATCTGTCCACACGGAACAACACGGATAAACTTGCTAATGTCCAGCCAACAGTCACGGTTAAACACCAGGAACTCGAGTTTTTCAAAACACACCTTTACACAAGTGTACTTTATTTGACATTGTGATTTTTCTGTTTGGTGCTCAAAAAGTGCAACTGCAAACAACTACGTGCATGAAAAATCCAGTGGAAGTTATTACCGGTAATGGGAAGTGAGCAGGAGAGGAGGATGAGACTAACTTGGATAATATAAGAAATAAAGCGTGAGGACAGTGGGATTCGGCAAGGTAGGGTAGTACAACTATAGGGAGCAAACAGGACAGTAGGATTGGAATAAATGGAATATACAGTGTATAGGCAGCAAGCAGGACAATGGGATTAGAATAGGTGGTTCACATGGCGGAGCATGCTGGCGCAGTCTTGCTTGAGTGGCTTGTTTCTATGCTATAACATTATATGTTCCAGTTTGAGCCAGCTGAAGCCATCTACCTAGCTTCCTGTTTTGCCTATCTCATTTGATTATTTCATGCTGCTGCTGTTGTTTAATGTGACCTATCGCTCGGGATGTCTGGTGGCGACACGTAGAGGGGAAGTCGCATGTTGGGTGGCTCCTGCTTGAGGCGTGCTTTTAGGAGCTTTAAAGTCCGGCCCTGGGGAAATTTGCGAATGATTGAATGAGTGAAGAAAGATACAAGGAAGGCAAAGGATGTCAAAAGGGCTAAGGAAAACAGCCGTGATGAAGGAAGGGAATGAATGTTCACCACCAAGTGAGAGGGCCAGCCAGGGAGCCAGCAAGATGGCAGAGGCTGGGCTGCCGGGTGGGGAAGCACTGTTCACAGCAGAGAGGATGACTGAGGTGATGTCTTTGGAGCTGGAGAAGCAGTATGCGAAGCACATGGAGGCGTTGAGGAAGGAGATGGCGGTGGCTTTGAAGATGTTGGTGGAGTAGGCAATCGTCCCGGTGAGTGTAGCTGTGGCGAAGACATCGGCCGAGGTAAGGGAACAGGGCGAGAAGATGAAGGGAGTAGAGGAGGCCAGGTTGTAGCACAGCGATCAGCTCACCTCGATGGGGTTGAGCTGCGGAGGGTAGTCAAGGCCAAAATTATTATTCATTTACTTCACGCTGTTATTGAGGTTAGTTTTTTTGATTGTAATTCTTTGTTGCGACGGTTTTATGTTATTTTATTGAGATGTTTGTATTTGATTGTTTTTGGAACGGGCGGGAGAGGGGGGGAGGGAAAGCCTTGGGTGGGGGCCCCCGCGCTATCTAACTTAAGTCGGAGGTGAGGTGGGGGAAGGGGCTGCGGACATTGGATACTGACAAGCAGGTTTCGATGGGCCTAAGGTGTGCAAAAAGAGGGGGGGGGGGGGAACGATACTGGGTGAGAGTTTTTCGAGAGGAAGTGCAGCGGGGATTCTGGGAGGGGGAGGGGTTTTGATGTTAACAATGGATAGGGGCAGCTCAGGCTCATGGTGTTACGATGGTGGTGGATAAGAGGGAGGGAAGGGTGAGAGGTCCTCGGTTAGGATAGTTACATGGAACGTGAGGGGGTTGGGAGGCCCAGTCAAGAGATCAAGGGTGCTGGCGCATCTGAAAGTTTTGAAGGCCAATGTGGCGATGCTGCAGGAGACTCACTTGAGGGTGAAGGACTTGGTGAAGCTTAGGAAGGGCTGGGTCAGCCAGGTGTTTCATTCGGGATATGGTGGCAGGGCTCGAGGGATAGCAGTATTGGTTCGCAAAAGAGAATGTTTCAAAATGGTTACAGACCAGGAAGGTAGGTATGTGATAGTGACAGGGGCATCCGGGGGGAGGCTGGTGGTGCTGATAAGTCTGTATGGTCCCAACTGGGATGATGTAGGATTTTTGAAGAAGGTGTGTGGGGCCATCCCCAACTTGGATTCACACAAATTGATAGTGGGTGCAGGAGCCGAGATTGGACAGGTCACGGCCGCGCTCGCTTGTCCTGTTGGGGGAAGGGGGGGGGGAGGTGTTGGCTGGACTAATGGCGGAATTGGGAGGGGTGGACCCTTGGCGGTTTCTGCACCCGGGGGAGCGGGAGTACTCTAGTGTTCACCTCGGTCCATAAGGTTTTTTCGCAGATTGACCTTTTTTGTGGTATAGTACTGGGGTTAAGGGGTCGGAATATTGTGATATCGGATCATGCGTCACATTGGGTGGATATGGTGCTGGAGAGGGGGCAGTGCAGAGGCCGGGGTGGAGATTAGATGTGGGGTTGTTGGGGGACTGAGGGTTCTGTGATAAGATTGGGAAAGTAATTGAGGAATACGTGGGGTTAATTGTACGGGGGACGTTTCGAAGGCGGTGGTTTGGGAAGCTCCAAAGGCGGTGGTGAGGGAGGGAGGTGATCTCGTTTGAGACAAAGGTGGATAAGGAGGAGAGGGTGGAGCATCAAAGGGTAATAGATGAGATGCTGGAGGCAGACAGGAGGTATGCAGAAGATGGGGATCCAGCCAAGTTGGAAGAGACAAAGGAGTTACAGGTGACATTAGACCAGCTGTCCACAAGGAAGGCGGTTTATGAATAAGGAGAGAAGGCAGGGCACATGCTAGTAGGCCAGCTTCTGATGGAGGCAGCGGCGAGGGAAATTGTTCAGGTGCAAGATTTTAACAAAATCTCGTGAGAAGTTGCGATCTGGATCTCGCCCTCACTGGGCATGGTCCAGATCTGCATATTTCAATGATCCATTGGACTCATTTGAATATGCATCCCCGGTATTCTCTTGGTACCCGGGATGTAAAGGCCATGTCTTGGAGACCTCACCAGGACACCGTTTGGTACTGGTTTCTACAAGCATGGACCAATCGTAATGGCACCTTGTCTCCCAGGCCATTAGGGACTCCCGGGTGGTCGGGGACAGGAAAAGGATTCATGGCACCTTGAAACTCGCTTTGGCTCTCGGGTACCTCGGAACTGCCAGGGGCATTGCCAGGGTGCCAGGCTGGCAGTGCCAGTTTGCCCAGGTGCCAGGTTGGCACTGCCAGGGATCGGACCGGGGGTGGGGGGAGTCTTACCAGGTGGAGACGGGGTGAGGGAATGTTCCCGGGGGCCTCTCCGAGTTTGGTGGGGTGGGTGGGGGAGGAGAGTCGGAAATGGCAGGGGGGCTGAAGAGATGGGGGGAATGAGCGGGCAGGGAGGAGATCTGGGCAGCCAGACAAAATGGTGCCCCGATCTCTGAGGAGCCTTTCCTGCTGGGCTCGCCAGCAGGAAATGATTCCAGTGCGGCCTCGGTGGAGAGAAGCGCCCAGAGGCCAAAAGGAAACAGCAAAGTGCTGCTAAATTACAGGGTTACTACAGTCGCCAAGAAATAGCCCGATAAACGTGCCCAAAACTGGACATAAATTTGTTCCCGTAAATTCGCGCCCATTATGTCATTCTATAATAGCATCTTTGGCTAAAGTGGCGTTATTGCCAGTTTGGTATTTTAATTGAGGATTTTCCAAGGGCACAGCAATTTTGTTCTACAATAAGTACTTTTTAGTCTGTCACAAGGTAAGTCAGGGCTTGACACAACATGAGTAAATAGGTGAGCAGGTTTCTATTATCTAAATAGCGAGAAACTTCAGCGTCCTTCGGTACAGAGGAATCTCGGTGTCCTCATGCATGAATCGCAGAAATCTAGTATGGAGGTTTGCTCTGTGGCTTCAGACTGTGTGTTAATGTTGGGTAATGTGACTTCTATTTGTTACAAATACATACTAATAAGGGACCTGATGGTATACACGGCAAATCAAGATGATTAAATTCTCTTGGAAAGAAATGTGATCAAAAAATTCAAATTGCGTAACAGAGAGGGTTAGAAAGGGTTCCAACAAAGGGCCCATGACTAAAAACATTAACTATTTTTCTCACCTGATAGATGCTGGCAGACGCTGCTGACTATCTCCAGCTTCCTCTATTCTTTTAACGGAGGGGATTGTTGAGGACAATGCAGCTGATGAGGTTTACATGGACACAAACGTCAAAAAGGTGTTTCATAAAGTGCCAGAGAATAGGTTTGCCAGCAAAGTGAAATCCCATGGAATGAAAGGGGTGGTGGCAGTATAAATATGAAGTTGACTGTGTAACAGGGAACAGATAGTGGTGAACAGTTGTCCCTGCGACTGGGGGAAGGTACAGAGTTGAGCTCACCAGGGTCAGTATCAGGACCACTGCTTTTCTTGATCTTTCTTAACAACTAAGACACGGATAGACAAGACCCAATTTCAAAATCTGCAGAAGACAAGAAATACATGGCACAGAAACAGGCCATTTAGTTCAACCTGTCCATGCCGGTGTTTCTGCTCCACTCAAACGACTTCTTAACTTTTCTTGATTAAATTTAGCATTGTAACCCTCTTCTCCCTCAGATGCTTGGCTTGCTTTCCCATATAAATGGATCTACACCAGGCCTCACCAACCTTTTTACGTTGGGGGCCAGATTTCAACATTTTTCTAACACAAGGGTCCAATCAGCAAATTTTGGAAAGATAATGGGCGGGATTCTCCCGTAATCGGCGGGGTGGGCTGTACCAATGCCAAAGAGTGGCGTGAACCACTCCGGCATCAGGCCGCTCAGAAGGTGCGGAACCCTCTGCACTTCTGGGGGCTAGGCCGGCGCTGGAGTGGTTGGCGCCGTGCCAACAGATGCTGAAGGGCCTCCGCCGGTCGGCGCGAATTGGCGCATGCGTAGGAGCGCCAGCGTGTTCTGGCGCATGCGCAGAACCACAGGCATGATTCCTGCGCATGCGCAGGGGGTTTCTTCTCCGCGCCAGCCATCGCGGCGCCTTACGTAGGCCAGCGCGGAGGGAGAGAGTGCCCCCACGGCACAGGCCCGCCCGCAGATTGGTGGGCTCTGATCGCGGGCCAGGCCACCATGGGAATCCCCCCCCCCCCCCCCCCGCCCAGGGTCGGATCCCCCGCAGCCCCCCCCGAGGACTCCGCAAACCGCCCTCAAAGCCAGGTCCCACCAGTATGGACCATGTCGAATGCACGCCGGCGGGACAGGCCGAAAATGGATAGCCGCTCGGCCCATCGGGGCCCGGAGAATCGCCGGGGGAGGGGGGGCCACTGCCAACGGTCCCCAACCGGCGCGGCGCGATCACTGCCCCCGGCCAAAATCCGGTTCTGGGGAATTCGGCAGCCGGCATCAGAGCGCTGGGGTTGGATTCACGCTGTTCCCTGGTGATTCCCCGACCCGGTGGGGGGTAGGAGAATCCCGCCCAAAGTTTGGCACAACATTCAAAAGAAAACTGAGGTCTGAAAAGTAACAACTTGCTTAGCAAAACGTAAAAGGCAATAAATTGACTTGAAAAAAATTAATGAATAAAGGTGGTTATTGGAGTGTGATAGGGTGAGAGTGCGTGCGTCTGGTTCACTCCAAGTATCCGGGTCCTCACACACTCACCCTCACCACTGTGAGAGGATGAGAATGCATGTTGATATGTGGGGACAGGATGTGTTGCAGAGCCTGAGACTATGAGTGAGTCAGACTTCAGTACGCACTCTCCCCCCTCATACACTCTTTCCCTCCCTTCCCCTCCCTTCCCCTCACTCTCCCACTCTATCGCGCATGGTCCTCCCCCTCACAGACACACACACAATCTCTCTTTCGCCCTCATATTTTCCCTCCCTCACACTTTTGCTCCCCTCCCTCACACTCTCACTCCCCTCCCTCACTCACAATCTCCTCTCACTCACTCAGACGACAGTGGGTCCTGCTCCAACTCCCTCACATCCTGCTCTGGTTGGCTCGACCCCACTCTGATTCTCCCAGGCCCTGTTCTTGCCCATCTGTGCCCTGCTCTGGCTTGTCTGGGTCCTGCTCCGACTCCTTCCGACTCCACCCAAGCTCCCTCGCACCCCACTCCGGCTGCCTCGTGTTCCGCTCCCTCACACCCCACTCCGGCTCCCTCACACCCCACTCCGGCTCCCTTGTGTCCTGCTCCCCATCCTCCATCCTCACTCTCTGGGCCTTTGAACTTACCTCCCCACTGTTTGCTGCTGGTTTAATCACAGGTTGGTTTCTCTCTGCGTTTGTTGTGGGTAGGCTCATGAGTGGCTGAGCAGCTTTACAACAGTTTACAAATATAGGTCAGTTGAATCTCCAACAAGTTTGACAGGGTCAAGTCCAGGGCCTCAAGGGTTGCAATGCGGCCTGCGGGTCATGAGTTGGACAAGCCTGATCTATATTACTCACTTCAACCACTCCGTGTGATAGTGAGTTCCATATTCCCACCACTGTTTGGGTAAAGAGGTCTCTCCTGAATTCGCTATTGTGTTTCTTGGTGACTATTTTATACTGATGATCAAAACTGCATGCTGTACTCTAATTGAGATCAAACCTAGGTTCAGTACAGAGCTAACCTAACTTCCCTACTTTTAATTTCTGTCCCTCTAGAAATGGTGCCTTGTGCTTGGTTTGCTTTTTTTTTAATGACTTTGCCAATCCATGGCAAAATGTTAGTGATCGGCGTATTTGTACTTCAAGATCTCTTTGTTCCTCTATCCCACCTAGACTCGCACCTTCTAAGTTATACGTGATCTTCATAGGAGCATAGGATTTAGGAGCAAGAGTAGGCCTGCCATCACTTTAAGTCTTCTCCGCCATTCAATATGATCATGGCTGATCTGGTTTTGCTCTCAAAGTCACTTTTCGTTCTGCCCTGATAATCCTTGACTCCTTTGTCTATCAAAAATCTGTCTAACTCATCCTTGAGTTAATTCAATGAGCCAGCCTCCACTGCTCTGTGGGGAAGAGAATGCCACAGACCAATGACCCTTTGAGAGAAACAATTTCTCCTCATCCTCATCTTAAAAGGGAGACCATTTATTCTTAAATTGTGCCCCTAGTTCTAGTCTCTACCACAAGTGGAAATATCCCAGTATCTCCCCAAGTCCCCTAAGGTATGTTTCAATAAGATCACCTCTCATTCTTCCAAACCTTTCTTCATGTTGTTAAGCCCCTCATCCCAGATATGCATAGTGTACCTTCACTGAACTGCTTCTAAAGTAATTAGACCTTTTTGCAAATAAGGAGACCAAGACGTACACAGATGTGGTCACATCAAGGCACTCAGCTGCAGCAAAACATCCCCACTTTTATATTCCATTCCTCTGCAATAAATGCCAGCATTCCATTTACATACCTGATCACTTCCTGTGTACTAACCTTTTGTGATCCATGTACCAGAACACCAAAGGGTCAACTGGACTCGAAACGTTAGCTCTTTTCTCTCCCTACAGCTGCTGTCAGACCTGCTGAGATTTTCCAGCATTTTCTTTTTGGTTTCAGATCCCAGCATCCGCAGTAATTTGCTTTTATACCAGGACACCCAGATCCCTATTCTTATTCATCTTTTTATTCTTCCTACCAAAATGTGCTACCACTCATTTATCTTCGTTGGACTTAATTTATTTATCCATTTTGCACACTGCTGAATGCCTTGCTGTAATTTATTTTAGTCCTCCCCGGTCGGTGTTGACCATATCCACCCAATTCGGTGTCATCCATAATTTTGAAAATTGTGTTTTTCATTCCAGCGTTCAAATTGTCCATGTAAATTGTAAGCAGCAGAGGTTGCAGCACTGATACACTAGAAAGCAACTTCTCAGCTTCTGGCATGCTAACTATTCTTTACTCCCACTTTCTGCTTTCTATCCTGAAGCCAGCTAACAATCTATTCTGTCACTTGTCCCGTGACTCCACATTTTCAGACCTTATTCATTAGTCTACAATGGGGCATCTTATCAAAGGCCTTTTGAAAATCCAGACACATTACATTTGCTACTGCACGACTCTTTTCTGTTACCTCCTCATAAAACGTAATCAAAATGGAGAAGTTAGTTAGTGTGGCATACAAGACTGTGGGGCTTTATAAATAGAGGCACACTGTACAAAAGCAAGGACATTATGGTGACCATTTATAAAACATAAATGGTTCGAAGGGATAAGAGACTTCAGTTATGTGATTTCATAGAATTTACAGTGCAGAAGGAGGCCATTCAGCCCATCGAGTCTGCACCGGCTCTTGGAAAGAGCACCCCACCCAACCCCACACCCCCACCCTATCCCCATAACCCAGTAACCCCACTCAACACTAAGGGCAATTTTGGACACTAAGGGGCAATTTATCATGGCCAATCCACCTAACCTGCACATCTTTGGACTGTGGGAGGAAACCGGAGCACACACGGGGAGGATGTGAAGACTCCGCACAGACAGTGACCCGAGCCGGGAATCGAACCTGGGACCCTGGAGCTGTGAAGCAATTGTGCTAACCACTATGCTACCGTGCGCCCTAATGATGAATGGGTGTACTCCTTAAAGAGAAGGCTGAGAGGGGATTTGATAGAGGTGTTCAAAATCAGGAGGGATAGGGAGAGACTATTCCCATTACTAGAATGGCTGAGAACCAGAAGACACCAATTTATGGTGAGTGGTGAAAGAACCAGAGGCAACATAGGGACATACCTTTTGCTCAGTGATTGGTTAGGATCTGGAAAGCACTGCCTGAGTGTATGGCGGAGACAAATTCAAACATGGCTTCCAAAAAGATTTGGATTTGTTTATTGTCACATGTTCCGAGGTACAGTGAAAAGTGTTTTACTATGAGCAGCTCAAACAGATCATTAAATACATGAAAACAAAATGAAATAAAAATAAAATATATAATAGGGCAACACAAGGTAGTGTTAGAACTAAATTTTTAAAGATTAGCACGATTATAAGATATGTAAAAAGAGGATCTGTTTGGGAGAGCTTGCAGAGAGTCGCCACGCTCCAGTGCCATCTTGGATGATTATCTGAAGAGAACAAAATTGCAGGGCTATGAGGAACCTGCCAATCTACTCTGGCAAAGTCAGCATGGACTATGTAGGGTCAAATGGCCTCTTCCTCTGGTGTAACCATTCTCTGATTTTATGGGTGCAATTTAACTAAGCCAAAACGAGCGCCTTTAGAACACAGAACATACAGTGCAGAAGGAGGCCATTCAGCCCATCGAGTCTGCACCGACCCACTTAAGCCCTCACTTCCATCCTATCCCAGTAACCCAATAGCCCCTCCTAACCTTTTTTGGTCAGTAAGGGCAATTTATCATGGCCAATCCACCTAACCTGCACGTCTTTGGACTGTGGGAGGAAACCGGAGCACCCGGAGAAAACCCACGCAGACATGGAGAGAATGTGCAGACTCTGCACAGACAGTGACCCAGCGGGGAATCAAACCTGGGACCCTGGCGCTGTGAAGCCACAATGCTATCCACTTGTACTACCGTGCATTAGCCATGTGTTTTCCGGCGCTCGCAGCATCGAGAGGCACTCGCGTTAGATAGGCCACGCATTGCACAAAACCTGTTTTTTTAAATGGCATCCCGATCTCTGGAATACCCAAAGCGATCCCAGCCCCCCGCCCCCAAAGCACTATGGTATGATCCCCAGCCCGATCGCCACTGTGCAGTGCTAGGCTGGCACCAAGGTGGCACTGCCAGTGTGCCAGGCTGCCGATGTGGCACCAGCAGTGCCAGGGTACCACCCTTCCCAAAGGGCTTGCACCTGCGGCCTTCTGATCCCCGGAGACCCCCATGAGTGCCGTTCCATCTGGTTCCCATTTGTAGAGATCAGTACTCGCCCGAGATCTCCGAGGCAAAGGAGATAGATCCCATGCCACCTCAGCTACTGGCCCATTAAAGTAAGACTAGCAGTCTCGCTTTAATATGCAGATTTCCTAAAAGGTGATCCCGCCAACAATGGGGAGGGTTTACATCGCCGCATCTCACAAGGTCGCGTTTGATCTCGCGAGGTGTTGCGAGCTGGGTAGATCCTGGGAGCTGGTTCTCCGGACTTTTATCGTATTTCAGTGAGTTGTTGGGAGTAGTTTCCACTTGTTTTCACTATCTTAGCCATCGGAAATTTACAGAATTCCAATGGAAACCCTGGAAAAATGTATTAAAGCCATGTTTACAAGGCTTTTACAGTTCTTTCCCCAAAGTTACAGTGGACAAATGAGCGAAACCCTTTGGAGAATCACCCTTGTTATTTTTAAGTTATTGTGAAAATGAACTAATTGCAATAGATGTGATGATGACAGACACGCTGTCACTGTCTCACTGCATCTCCCTCATATCACAGAGGTGAAGTACCACACAAGAGACTTTACCTTGACAGTGCCATTTCAGCATTGTTCATTTTATGGCGCAGTCATTTTTCCATTTATACAGTGTCAAGAAGGAAAACTCCATAAATCAGAGTTTGCCGATTGTGGATGTACAAAAACAAACATAACTCAGCACGAAAGCCTCTGAAGTGATGAGTGACTTACCCCGCTCAAAGACGGACTCAAAACATTAGCTCTTTTCTCTCCCTACAGATGCTGCCAGACCTGCTGAGATTTTCCAGCATTTTCTCTTTTGGTATAAAAATCATAAGTTTTTTAAAAAATATATTTTTATTAAAGTTTTCACAAAATATCAACAACAAAATGTAAAAGGAACCCAATAGAATTAAATACAAAACAAAACAACCCCGTGCCCCCCTCCCCCCTATACATAAATAATAAATGAACACCCCGAATTAACACAGCAAACATAGCAAATATATACACCCCCTCAGATCCCCCAGGGTAAATAAACAAAAAATAAAATAGACCCTGAGGTGTTGGGTGCTCTGAGGTACAGACGAACCAACACGGTTGCGATTGGTACAACGCAGTTTTATTCCATCTAACTATTCATACATCTGACTTGGTACTCAGCACGTTGTGACTGTGTGAGTGTCTTGTTATGAGCTCCTGGCCCTGTGCTGTCTCCAGACTGCTCAGGAAGTGTTGTGTTTCTTGTCTTATACTGTGTCTGCTCTTGTCTGTGATTGGCTGTCGTGTTATATGTGCTAATTGGCCTGTTGGTCTGTCTACCATTATGTATGTGTTATGATGTATGTTTGAATATCATGACATCCCCCCTTTTTTACAAGATTATGTGCCTACGTGGTTATAAATATAAATGAGTCCTGAGTGCAGCTAAAGGTGTGTGTGTGTGCGTAATATTTACATCATGTACATGGGGCTTAACTATATACAAGGGGCGATGTCAGGTGTGACATGCTAACAAGGTTGTACCATAACAAAAGAAGAACAACGTGGAAATTTGGAACGATCAAACGAGGCCTGTAACGATAAAACAGTGACATGTTATAAAACAGTGGTTGCAAAAGTTTGATGTGTGAACAGTCTCATAAGTCCAGTCTAGTAAGTGGGCGACAAATTCGGGTTGACCGCCTCAAGGGTGGGTCGAGAACCACCGGCTGAGGTGCGAGCCTGGCCACGGGCGGCGACAGAAGGGGCATGGTATATGGCAGCTCCACGAAGTCGCTATCAGAAACCAGTGGAGGACACGGCGTCTGAGTAGGGTCCCGTTGCGAGCGTGGAAGTAAGCGAAGGGCTCGGCGATTGCGCCTACGCACGGATCCATCCGGCATGCGTACCAGGAATGGGCGGGGAGCCACGCGTCGGAGAACTTCGGCAGGTGCTGACCAGCCACCGTCTGGTAGGTGGATGCGGACGTTGTCTCCAGGGGCCAGGGAGGGGAGATCAGTTGCCCGTATGTCGTACGATCTCTTCTGGCGATCGCACTGCAGTTGCATCCTATGCAGTACCGGAGCATAGTCTATTGTTGGTGCCAGGATGGAAGGCACAGTGGTTCTGAGGGCGCGACCCATCAGCAGCTGTGCTGGTGAGAGTGGCGAGTAGGGCCGAGCGATAGGCCAGCAGGGCGAGGTAGAAGTCCGACCCGGCAGCAGCAGCCTTGCAGAGGAGCCGCTTGGCAATGTGAACGCCCTTCTCCGCCTTTCCATTGGACTGGGGATGCAGAGGGCTGGACGTCACGTGTGTGAAGCCATACGAAGCAGCAAAGGATGACCATTCATGGCTGGCAAAACAGGGCCCATTGTCCGACATGACAGTCATCGGAATGCCGTGGCGAGCAAAGATGTCTTTGCAGGCCCTGATGCCAGCAGACGACGTCAAATCGTGCAGGCGTATGACTTCTGGGTAGTTTGAGAAGTAGTCAACTATGATGACATAGTCCCGGCCGAGTGCGTGAAATAGGTCGACACCCACCTTTGCCCAGGGGGACGTCACCAGCTCATGGGGCAGAAGCGTCTCAGGAGGTTGCGCCGGCTGAAACCTTTGGCAGGTTGTACAGTTGAGTACCATGTTGGCAATATCGTCACTGATGCCCGGCCAGTATACCGCCCCTCGAGCCCTCCGTCTGCACTTCTCGACCCCCAAGTGGCCTTCATGTAGTTGGTCGAGAACCAGCTGGCGCATGCTGTGCGGAATCACAATCCGGTCCAGCTTCAGAAGGACACCATCAATGATGGCTAGGTCGTCTCGTACATTGTAGAATTGTGGGCACTGCCCCTTGAGCCACCCTTCCGTCATGTGGCGCATCACACGTTGTAGAAGGGGGTCAGCCGCAGTCTCATGGCGAATGTGGGCCAGATGTGCATCAGTAGCTGGCAGATTGGCCGATGTGAAAGCCACCTGTGCCTCAACCTGACATACGAACCCCTCCGCATCTGGCGGCGTGCTCACTGCTCTGGATAGGGCATCCGCCACGATGAGGTCCTTCCCTGGACTGTAGACCAGTTGGAAGTCGTACCTCCTGAGTTTAAGTAGGATGTGCTGGAGGCGAGGGGTCATTTCGTTCAGGTCCTTGTTTATTATGCTGACCACGGGGCGGTGGTCAGTTTCGACCGTGAACCGTGGAAGACCATAGACGTAATCGTGGAACTTGTCTAAACCGGTTAGCAAGCCCAGGCATTCCTTTTCGATTTGCGCGTAGCGCTGCTCTGTGGGGGTCATGGCCCGCGATGCATAGGCCACTGGGGCCCATGATGCCGTGTCATCCCTCTGCAGGAGCACTGCTCCAATGCCGGATTGGCTGGCATCAGTTGAGATTTTGGTGGCACGAGACTTGTCAAAAAACGCCAACACTGGTGCCGTGGTGAGTTTGCGTTTGAGCTCCTCCCATTCCAGCTGGTGCGTGTTGCCACTGGAACTCTGTGGATTTTCTGACGAGGTGGCACAGAGTCGTCGTGTGGGAGGCAAGGTTGGGAATGAACTTCCCCAGGAAGTTGACCATGCCAAGGAAGCGTAGGACAGCTTTCTTGTCGGCCGGCTGCGGCATGGCTGTGATGGCACTCACCTTGTCTGCATCCGGACGGACCCCTGACCGGGAGATATGGTCCCCCAGGAACTTCAACTCGGTCTGGCCAAAGGAGCACTTGGCTCGGTTGAGGCGCAGGCCGTTTTCCCGTATGCGGGCAAAAACGCGTTGGAGACGATATATGTGCTCCTGCGGTGTGGTGGACCAGATGATAACATCGTCCACATATACGCGCACCCCTTCGATGCCTTCCATCATCTGCTCCATGATTCTATGGAAGGCCTCGGATGCCGAGATGATGCGAAATGGCATCCGGTTGTAGCAGAACCTGCCGAAAGGGGTGTTGAAGGTACTTAGCTTTCGGCTGGACGGGTCCAGTCGGATCTGCCAAAATCCTTTAGAAGCATCCAGTTTCGTGAATATCTTCGCCTGGGCCATTTCACTGGTGATCGCCTCCCGTTTGGGTATGGGATAATGTTCCCTCATAATATTATTATTGAGGTCTTTGGGGTCAATGCAGATGTGGAGCTCGCCAGAGGGCTTCTTGACATACACCATGGAGCTGACCCATGACGTGGGCTCCGTGACCCTGGATAGGACCCCTTGGTCCTGGAGCTCCTGCAGCTGCTGCTTGAGGCGGTCTTTAAGTGGCGCAGGAACCCTGCGAGGTGCGTGAACGACCGGGATGGCGTCCAGTTTGAGGCGAATTCGGTAGGTGTATGGCAGTGTTCCAATGCCTTTGAATGTCTCCTGGTTGTGGGCGAGGAGCGATTGGAGCTGTGCGTAGAACTCTGCATCCGGGAAGTCAGACGTGCCGTCTGGAGAGAGAGAGAATTTGTTGCACAAGGTGGAGAGCCTTACATGCCCGTGCGCCCAGCAGGGAGTCCTTCGATGAGCCAACTATCTTGAACGAGAGTGTGGCCGTGTGTGTTTTGTGTGTCACCTGGTGCTGGCAGGATCCCATGGCCGGGATAACGTTCCCGTTGTAGTCGACCATCTTGCACCGGATGGCCGCATTGGTGGTCTGACCTTCATGGCGTAGAAGCCTGACCATGCTATGAGGTTGGCGGAAACGCCAGTGTCCAGGCGGAAAGTGATCGGCGATCAGTTGACCGTTAAGGTGGCACTCCATTCATCGGCCGGATTGATGGTGTTGACCCGGTTCGCATCAATGACCGCAACCCGGATGGCGTCTTGGTCATCTGTGTCGTCGGTTTGTATGTCGTGATGTGGAGGCTGAATGGTCCGCACGTTCCTGCGAGGATGTCGGAGATGTGGAAGATCAACAGGTTGAGCCGCTCGACAGTAGGCAGCGTAGTGGCCCATCTTGCCTCAGCGTAGGCATTGTCGGGTTTTTGCAGGACATTGGCCTTTTAAATGTGCAGCTCCACATTTGCCGCACGTCATGACGTCATGGCGTTCGTTACGCCACTGCGCATGCGCAGTTCGGTCTTGCGTCGGGCGCGCCTGCGCAGCACGTCCCTCAGTGTTGCCGTAGGTTTTGGCGCGCACAAACGCGGGAGGCCTTAAAAAGCGCCCGAAACGGCCGCAATCGTCCGGGCCGCGGGCCGGGAGAAACTCGATTGCCTGGACGCGTTCGGCCTCGTGGGCGGCCTGGCTTGCCGATTCGATCGCGTGGGACCCCCTCCGTGCCGATTCAGTCGCCTGAAATTGGGCATATCGGCTAGTCGCATTCTCATGTAGGACACAGGCTTCAACTGCAGATGCTAAGGTCAGGCCTTTAATTTTTAGAAGCTGCTGGCGTAGGCCACTGGTGGCAACGCCAAAAACGATCTGGTCCCGGATCATGGACTCTGAGGTGGTGTCGTAACCGCAGGACTGCGCGAGTATGCGGAGGTGCGTCAGGAAGGACTGAAAGACATACCTCTCAAAGGTTTCGTTGACCTCAACGTTGAAGTGCTTGTCGAGCTTGAGGAGGACCGTGTCATACTTAGCTTTGTTCTCGCCTTCCGCGAACACCAAGGAGTTGTATACATCAATGGCGTGCTGACCTGTGGTAGTGAGGAGCATGGCAATCTTTGTTTCGTCCGAGGCGCCCTGTTTTTCATTGGCTTGCATGAAGAGTTCGAAGCGCTGGTTGAAGAGCTTCCAATTTATGCCCAGGTTCCCAGCGACTTGCAACGGCTGCAGTTTGTTGCGGGTGTCCATGGCTCAGGATGGCAGATTTGCCGGTCGGTATCGATTCACTCCTGGTATCATGAGGTGTTGGGTGCTCTGAGGTACAGACGAACCAACACAGTTGCGATTGGTACAACGCAGTTTTATTCCATCTAACTATTTATACATCAGACTTGGTACTCAGCACGTTGTGACTGTGTGAGTGTCTTGCTATGAGGTCCTGGCCCTGTGCTGTCTCCAGATGGACTGCTCAGGAAGTGTTGTGTTTCTTGTCTTATACTGTGTCTGCTCTTGTCTGTGATTGGCTGTCGTGTTATGTGTGCTAATTGGTCCGTTGGTCTGTCTATCATTATGTATGTGTTATGATGTATGTTTGAATATCATGACAGACACCACCCCCCTCCCCCCCTCAACCCGAGCTGCTGCTGCTGCTGACCATTGTCTACCGCTCTGCCAGGAAGTCCAAGAACGGTTGCCACCACCTGAAAAAACCCTGCACCGATCCCCTTAAGGCAAATTTCACCCTCTCCAATTTAATAAACCCCGCCATATCGCTGATCCAGGATTCCACGCTTTGGGGCCTCGTATCCTTCCACTGAAGAAGAATCCTTCGCCGGGCTACCAGGGATGCAAATGCCAGAATACCGGCCTCTTTCACCTCCTGCACTCCCGGCTCCCCTGCAACCCCAAATATTGTGAGCCCCCAGCCCGGTTTGACCATTGATCCTACCACCCTCGACACCGTCCTCGCTACGCCCTTCCAAAATTCCTCCAGCGCTGGGCATGCCCAGAACATATGGGTGTGGTTTGCTGGGCTCCCTGAGCATCTAACACACCTGTCCTCACCCCCCAAAAAATGGCTCATCCTTGTCCCGGTCATGTGTGCCCTGCGCAGCACCTTAAACTGTAAGAGGCTGAGCCTCGTGCACGAAGAGGAAGAGTTCGCCCTCCCAAGGACACCTGCCCACATCCCCTCCTCGATCTCCTCCCCCAACTCCTCCTCCCACTTACCTTTCAGCTCCTCCGCCGAGGCCTCCTCCTCCTCCTCCTCCTGCATCATCTGCTATGTTGCCAAGATCTTTCCCTCTCCAACCCACACCCCCGAGAGCAGCCTGTCCTGTACCGTGCGTGGCAGCAGCAGCGGGAATTCCACCACTTGCTGCCTGGCAAATGCCCTTACCTGTAGATACCTAAAGGCGTTCCCTGGGGGGAGCCCATACTTCTCCGCCAGCTCACCCAGGCTCGCGAACTTCCCATCCACAAACAGGTCCCCCAACCTTCTTATCCCTGCCCTGTGCCACCCCAAAAACCCTCCATCTATGCTCCCTGGGACAAACCGGTGGTTCCCCGGTATCGGGGTCCACACCGAGGCCCCCACTTCCCCCCTGTGCCGCCTCCACTGCCCCCAGATTTTGAGGGTAGCCGCCACCACCGGGCTCGTTGTATACCTCATTGGAGGGAGCGGCAGCGGTACCGTTGCCAGCGCCTTCAGACTCGTACCCTCACAAGACGCCATCTCCAGCTTCTTCCATGCAGTCCCCTCCCGCTCCATCACCCACTTGCGCACCAACGCCACATTGGCGGCCCAGTAATACCCACAGAAGTTGGGCAGCACCAGCCCCCCCCTATCCCTACTCCGCTCCAGGAACACCCTTCTTACCCTCGGAGTCCCTCGCGCCCACACAAACCCCGTTATGCTCCTGTTGACCCGCCTAAAGAAGGCCTTCGGGATAGGAATAGGGAGGCACTGGAACAGGAACAAAAACCTTGGGAGCACCATCATCTTGACTGACTGCACCCTACCCGCCAGGGACAGCGGCAACGCATCCCACCTCTTAAACTCCTCCTCCATTTGCTCCACCAGCCTCGTGAAATTAAGTCTATGCAGGGCCCCCCAGTTCCTAGCCACCTGGATCCCCAAATACCTGAAGCTCCTCTCCGCCCTTTTTAGTGGGAGCTCGCCAATCCCCCTCTCCTAGTCCCCTGGGTGAACCACGAACAACTCACTCTTCCCCATGTTGAGCTTGTACCCTGAGAAATCCCCGAACTCCCTGAGGATCCTCATTACCTCCGGCATTCCCCCCACCGGGTCCGCCACATATAGCAGCAAGTCGTCCGCATAGAGCGACACCCTATGCTCCTCCCCACCCCGCACCAATCCCCTCCATTCCTCGACTCCCTCAGTGCCATAGCCAGGGGTTCAATCACCAGTGCAAAGAGCAGGGGGGACAAGGGACACCCCTGCCTCGTCCCTTGATGCAACCGAAAGTACTCAGACCTCCTCTTGTTCGTGGCCACACTCGCATCGGGACCTCATACAACAGCCTAACCCACCTGACGAACCCCTCCCCAAACCCGAACCTCTTCAGCACCTCCCACAAGTACCCCCACTCTACCCTATCGAAGGCCTTCTCAGTGTCCATCGCCACCACTATCTCCGCCTCCCCCTCCCTCGCCGGCATCATAATAACGTTCAGGAGACTCCGCACATTCGCGTTCAACTGCCTCCCCTTCACGAACCCCGTCTGGTCATCATGGATGACCTGCGGCACCCAATTCTCAATTCTTGTGGCTAAGACCTTCGCCAGCACCTTGGCATCTACATTTAACAACAAAATCGGCCTGTAAGACCCACACTGCAGGGCATCCTTGTCCCGCTTCAGGATCAAGGAGATCAGTGCCCGGGACATCATTGGGGGCAAAGCCCCCCCCCCTCCCTTGCCTCATTGAAGGTCCTAACCAGCAACGGGCCCAACAGGTCCACGTATGTTTTGTAGAATTCGACCGCATGCTCCCTATCCCTTTGGCCAGCTCCTCCAGCCCAATCGGGGTCCCTAATCCCGCCACCAGTCCCTCCTCCATCTTCGGGAACCTCAATTGGTCCAGAAAGCTGCTTCTTCCAGTGGGGGCTCGGACCGATACAGTTCCTCATAAAAGTCCCTGAAGATCCCATTGATGCCAACCCCACTCCGCACCACTCTCCCTCCCCTATCCTTAACTCCCCCGATCTCCCTAGCTGCATCCCGCTTCCGAAGCTGATGCGCCAGCATCCTCCTTGCCTTTTCCCCATATTCATAAACCGCCCCCTGGGCCTTCCTCCACTGCGCCTCTGCCTTCCTGGTGGTCAACAGGTCGAATTCGGCCTGGAGGCTACGCCTCTCCCTCAACAGTCCCTCCTCCGGCACCTCCGCGTACCTCCTGTCTACCCTCACCATCTCCCCCACCAGCCTCTCCCTCTCCCTCTGCTCTCTCCTCTCCTTGTGGGCCATAATGGAGATCAGCTCTCCCCAAACCACCGCCTTCAGCGCCTCCCAGACCATCCCCACTCAGACCTCCCTGTTATCGTTGGCCACCAGGTATCTCTCTATGCTTCCTCGGACCCGCTATCTCAGCTCCTCGTCCGCCAACAGCCCTACCTCCAAGCGCCACAACGGGCGCTGGTCCCTCTCCTCCCCCAGCTCTAGGTCCACCCAATGCGTGGCGTGATCCAAAATGGCTGTCGCCGAGTACTCGGTATCCTCTACTCTCGCTATCAGCACCCTGCTCATAATAAAAAAGTTGATCCGGGAATAGGCCTTATGAACGTGCAAGAAGAATGAAAATTCCCTGGCCCCTGGCCTTGCAAATCTCCAAGGGTACAGCCCTCCCATCTGGTCCATAAACCCCCTCAGCACTTTAGCCGCCGTCGGCTTCCTACCCATCCTGGACCTGGAGCGGTCCAGTGCCGGATCCAACACCGTGTTAAAGTCCCCCCCCTTTATCAGGCACACCACTTCCAAGTCCGGCATCCGACCCAACATGCGCCGCATAAAGCCCGCATCGTCCCAGTTCAGGGCGTACACATTGACCAGCACCACCCTCTCCCGTTGCAGCTTACCACTTACCATTACGTACTTGCCGCCATTGTCTGTCACAATGCTCGACGCCTTGAATTACACCCTCTTTCCCACCAAGATCACCCCCCCCCACCCCGATTTTTGGCATCTAGCCCCGATTGAAACACCTGACCTACCCACCCCTTCCTCAATCTTACCTGGTCTGCCACCTTCAGGTGTGTCTCCTGGAGCATGACCACATCCGCCTTCAGCCCCTTCAGGTGCGCGAAGACCCAAGCCCGCTTAACCGGCCCGTTCAGTCCCCTTACGTTCCAGGTTATCAGCCTGATCAGGGGGCTACCCGCGCCCCTCCCCCGCCGACTAGCCATAACCCCTCCTCGGCGAGCCAGGCGCCCGCATCCCACGCCCGGCCCGTTCCCCACAGTGGAAGACCCCCGTCCCAACCCCCTCTACTCGCTCCAGCTCCCCCTTGACCATACCAGCAGCAACCCGGTTCCCCCCCCCCACCCAGCTAGGACCCCTCCTAGCTGCTTTGCTCCCCCCATTGCACTCCCGCAAGTCAGCTGACTCCTGCTGACCCCGGCCGCTCCCACCTCTCCTTCAACTTCTCCCATTGTAGGACTTCCCCTCCCCCTCCATTACCCACCAGCAGGCTCAACTCCTCCCCCTTCCATCCCAAGCACAGGAAAAAAACCGCGCTTCCGCGCCCCGTGCCGCCCCCTCCAGCCTTCAGCGCGGGAAAAAGCCCGCTCTTTCCACCTGCCCGGCCCCGCCACCTCTGGCGCAGCTCCTTTTACAGGCCCAGTCCCCTCACCCCCGACTAGGGCCTCACCCTCCCCCGCGGGGTCCCGTCCCCCCACCGGCCATCCACCCCCTACTCCGTTTACCTTCCCCCCTCCAAGAGCCCACCCGACAGACCCAACCAAAACAGTGCCCAACCCACCCTAACCACCCACACTGAATCAAAAAGGAACAAGTACAAAGAACCCCCCCCTCAAAATGTAACACAACAACAGCAATCCCCGACCATCCACACGCCCGACACCCCCATCCCGACCCTCAGTTTGTGTCCAGCTTCTCGGCCTGAACAAAGGCCCACTCCTCCTCCGGGGACTCAAAATAATGGTGCCGGTCCTTGTAGGTGACCCACAGTCGCACCGGCTGCAGCATGCCAAACTTCACCCCCTTCCTGTGCAGCACCACCTTCGCCCGGTTGTACCCGGCCCTCTTCCTCGCCATCTCCGCGCTCCAGTCCTGATATATTCGAACCTCCGCGTTCTCCCACCTGCTGCTCCTCTCTTTCTTGGCCAATCTGAGCATGCACTCCCGATCGGCGAACCAATGAAACCGCACCAGCACCGCCCGCGGCGGCTCGTTAGCATTGGGCCTCCTCGCCAGCACTCTATGGGCCCTTTCCAGCTCCAGGGGCCACTGGAAGGACCCCGCTCCCATCAGCGAGTTTAACATGGTGACCACATAGACCCCCACGTCCGACCCCTCCAGCCCTTCCGGAGGCCCAGGATATGCAGATTCCTCCGCCTCGACCGATTCTCCATCTCCTCGAACCGTTCCTGCCATTTCTTGTGGAGCACCTCGTGCGCCTCCACCTTTACCGCTCGGCCCAAGATCTCATCTTCGTTATCTGAGATCTTTTGTCGGATCTCGGGGATCGGTGTCATAACGAAAAACAGGCTGTCCCTGAAGCAAAGACACCAGCCGCTGTCGGTATACAACATCGATCCAGACGATGAGCGGTGTGCCACCCTGAAGGTCAACTGGTCCCAAATACGATTCCACCTGGACACTAGTGCCTCCACCAATCTCATGGCGTGGTCTGCTTTCCAAAGCCTTCGTGTCAAACTAACCAGTCTTCCATCGGCCTGCCAGCTATTGGACTACAATGGCAACATCATTCCTGCTACTGGCTCATGCCAACTCGAAGTGAAGCACAAATCACGAAAAGCCATCCTTCCTTTTGAGATCATGGGCTCCTCGAAGGACTCTCTGCTTAACGCACAGGCGTGCAAGCTGCTGAACCTCATTCAAAGAGTTCACTCTCTCTCTCCTGATGACGCGTCTGCCTTCCAGGATGTTGACTTCAGGGCGCAACTCAACGCCATCATCGACCAGCACCGCAATGTCATCGAAGGCATGGGCATGCTCCCATATACTTACAAGATTCTACTCAAACAGAACGCCACGCCTGTGGTGCATGCACCTCGCAGAGTCCCAGCACCCCTCAAGGACCGCCTCAAGCAGCAGCTGCAGGACCTCCAAGACCAAGGAGTGATCTCCAGAGTTAAGGAACCAACCGACTGGGTCAGTTCCATGGTGTGCGTAAAAAAGCCTTCCGGCAAGCTCAGAATCTGCATTGATCCAAAGGATCTGAATCGCAACATAAAGAGGGAGCATTACCCAATCCCCAAGCGCGAAGAGATCACATGCGAGATGGCTCGCGCCAAGCTCTTCACCAAACTTGACGCCTCGAAAGGATTCTGGCAAATTCAACTAGACAGATCCAGCAGGAAACTGTACCTTTAACACCCCTTTTGGCAGATATTGTTACAACAGGATGCCGTTTGGAATCATATCGGCGTCAGAAGTGTTCCACAGGATCATGGAACAAATGATGGAAGGCACTGAAGGTGTTCGCGTCTATGTCGATGACATAATCATTTGGTCCACCACCCCACAGGAGCATATCAGTCGCCTCCAGCACGTGTTCAAACGCATACGGGAGCAGGGCCTACGACAGAGCCAAATGCTCCTTCGGCCAGACGGAACTCAAGTTCCTAGGGGACCACATCTCCCAGTTGGGTGTGCGGCCGGATGCGGACAAGGTGGCTGCCATCACAGCCATGAAAAATCCAGAGGACAAGAAGGCGGTCGTCTGATTTCTGGGCATGGTCAACTTCCTAGGGAAGTTCATCCCTAACCTCGCCTCTCATACCGCAGCTCTCAGGAACCTCGTCAGGAAGATGACAGACTTCCAATGGCTTCCTGCCCACGAGCGCGAACGGAGAGAACTTAAAACCAAACTTACCACGGCCCCGGTATTGGCCTTTTTTGATCCAGCGAAAGAGACAAAAATTTTGACCGATGGCAGCCAATCTGGCATTGGGGCAGTGCTCCTGCAACGCGATGAGGCCTCACCATGGGCCCCCGTTGCATATGCGTCACGCGCCATGATCCTCACGGAACAGCGCTACGCGCAGATAGAGAAGGAGTGCCTTTTGATCAGTGTCGTCAAGTTTCGTGATTATGTGTACGGCCTTCCCCAATTCACCGTCGAGACCGACCATCGCCCGCTGGTCAATGTAATACAAAAAGACTTGAACGACATGACGCCTCGCCTCCAGCTCATTCTGCTCAAACTCCGGCGATACGACTTCCAGCTCGTATACACCCCGGGCAAAGACCTGATCATAGCCGACGCTCTGTCCAGGGCAGTTAACACCCTGTGTGACCCAGCGGGATTCGTCTGCCTGGTTGATGTCCATGTGGCCTTTGTGGCCTCCAATCTACCGGCCACGGATGAACGCCTCGTCCAGATTCGCCGCGAGACTGCGGCTGACCCCCTGCTACAGCGTGTCATATGCCATCTAACAGACGGGTGGCTCAAGGGCCAATACCCGCAGTTCTACAACATCAGAGACGATCTGGCGGTAGTCGATGGTGTCCTCCTGAAGCTGGACCGCATTGTTATCCCACACAGCATGCGCCAGCTTGTCTTGGAACAGCTACACGAGGGCCTCCTTGGCGTGGAGAAGTGCCGCCGACGGGCCCGAGAGGCAGTGTACTGGCCCGGCATCAATGACGACATCGCCAACACAGTGCTCAATTGCCCCACATGTCAGCGTTTCCAGCCGGCCCAACCACGTGAGACCCTACAGCCCCATGAGTTGGTCACGTCCCCTTGGTCCAAGGTCGGCATCGACCTGTTCCACGCGCTGGGCAGGGACTATGTTCTGATTGTAGACTATTTTTCAAACTACCTGGAGGTGGTACGTTTGCATGACATCACATCGTCTGCAGTCATCCGTGCCTGTAAGGACACCTTTGCTCGTCACGGTATCCCACTAACTGTGATGTCGGACAACGGCCCCTGCTTCGCAAGCCAGGAATGGTCCAACTTTGCCAGGAGGTACAACTTTGTGCATGTGACATCCAGTCCCCTGTACCCCCAATCCAACGGCAAAGCGGAGAAGGGCGTCCACATAGTCAAACGGCTCCTCTGCAAGGCTGTCGATGCGGGATCCGACTTCTACCTCGCCCTGCTGGCCTATCGCCTGGCCCCACTGTCCACTGGCCTGTCGCCAGCCCAGCTGCTAATGGGTTGTACCCTGAGGATGACGGTGCCGTCCATTCACGTCCCAGACCTCGACCACGTTCCGGTCCTTCAACGAATGCAACTGTCTCATGCACAGCACAAGGCGGCTCATGACTCCCGTGCAGCTGATCTCCCTGCTCTGGCTCCAGATGACAATGTCCGCATCCATCTTCCGGATGGTGGCTGGTCTGCAACTGCTGTGGTTCTTTGGCAGGTGGCTCCCCGCTCGTTCCTGGTTTGTCTACCGGATGGTTCCATTCTGCGCCGTAATCAACGTACCCTTCCTCTCGTTCTGCGCTTGCTATGTGATCCTCCGCCAGTGCCACGCCCTCCTGTTGTCCCTGACCTGGACAATGCGGAGATTCCGGTTAGTCTGCATCCTCCTCACTCTGACACAGAACAGCCCGCTCCTCAGCCGGTGGCTCCTGACCCACCCTTGAGGCGGTCAACCAGAATTCATCGCCCACCTCAGAGACTTAATTTGTGAACTTTGTGCACTATTGGACTCTCTGGTCTGTTCTGTTCTTCCATTTAATCGTTCAAGTGATTTGTATATAGTGTTCATCTCGTTATTTGTGTGACTCACTGTTTTTTTCTGCACCAGGCACCTTCCCATGTAAATAGCTTTAGTTTTATGTACATAGTCCTGTAAATAGTTTGCACACACGTAGTCAGGAACATTCACCACACACTATTTATTGTCACGCAGACACATTTTTTAATATAAAATGAGGGATGTCATAATATACACCAGTATATCATGGTGCAGATACACACTGATGGACACACAGTGGGACCAATCAACATACACAACACCGCAGCCAATCACCAGTGCAAGCACACGCACTATAAAGACAGGGGGCATCAGAGTTCCCGCTCATTCGAGTAGCAGCTAGCTAGGAGCACAGAGCTCACAGCCTGCAACACAGACATTCACCATATGCTGAGTGCATCAACTGGTTAGGACAAGGCAAAGGTCTTTAGTTAAAGCTAGTATCGTATTTACCCACAGTTCAAGTATGTTTAAATAGTTAATGTTTTAACAAAATAGTGTTGCACTACTTCAAGTGTTGGTGACCTGTATGTGATCCAGAACACCCAACACATCACCCAATTCATTTTTTCCCAATTAAGGGGAACTTTAGCGTGGCCACTCCACCTATCCTGCACATCTTTGGGTTGTGGGGGCGAAACCCATGCAAACACGGGGAGAATGTGCAAAGTCCCCATGGGCTGTGACCCAGAGCCGTGATTGAACCTGAGACCTTGGCGCCGTGAGGCAGCTGTGCTAACCACTGCACCACCGTGCTGCCATGAGTTTTTGTTTTTTAACAGATGTAATTTTGTTGACCACTTTGTCTTGTTTCTTTAAATGTTTTCCACTGTTTAGTACTGGCATACCATTTGGTATGCTACTATTTATGCAATCAACCGTCGCCAGTTCTCTCTTCATTATCTACGTAATTAGCTTTAAGTTCAGATTCTTGTTTGGTACTTGGAGTGTCTCACTTTCAAACTTAATATCAAAGTTAATTGTATTATGATCACTTTTTCACAGCGGACCTTTTCCTGTGAGGTTCCTCATTAATTCTGCCTCATTACAAAATACTAGTTCTAAAATAGCTTTATCCCTTGTTGGTTCCAGAATGTATTGTTCCAGGAAACTGTTGCAAAAACATTCTACAAACGCATCTTCCATGCTATGTTTGGCAATTTGACTTCTGGAGAAAATCTGAAACTTCAAGTCCTGAACAGTTATTATTTTGTTACATGGTTGAATTATTTCTTGCTTATTGCTCTGTCCAAAGGTATAACTGCTGGTATAAGTCCACCTACCAGCGGTTTCTGACCTTTGTTATTCCGAATCGCCACCCAGACTGATTCTATTTCCTGATCTCCTGACCCAAGATCCTTTCTCACTGCCGTCTTTACTCCACATTTTACTATCAAGAGTACTCCTTTTCCATTCCGCCTGTCCTTTCAAACCCATGGTCACCTTGGGTAGCATCTTCCAGTCCTGCCAGAAGCTGGAAGCTTGCTTTTGGGAACTTAATTTGGCGGCCCACCTAAAATCAGTTTCCTGACGCAGGATGAACTTTAGCAATTAAGTTCTTAGGGCTTCAACAGTTGGTTCACCTTACTGACAAACAATGTGTAGAAACCCTTTTGCCTGTATTAGCAAGACAGGCATGGTCATTAAAAGGCCACCTGCTGTTGGGGAGGGTTTACACTAACTTGGCAGGGGAGTGGGATCCTGAGAGGAGGTTCAGCAGGGAGAGATGAATAGCCAAAATTAGAAGTGTGTCAGGAAGACATAGAAGTTCTGGACCATTAAGTCACAAGGGAGTTTGGCAAGATTATGCGAGGAGTCTGATGATCAAAGCAGATGAATTGAGGGCACAAATTCAAATATGGGAGTATGATGCCATTGCTGTCACTGAGACATGGTTGAGAGAGGGGCAGGATTGGCAGCTCAATATTCCAGGAAACAGGATCTTCAGGCGAGACTTGGGAGGAGGCAGAGAGGAGGGATGTCGCAATTTTGATCAGGGATTCAATTACAGCAGTACAGAGGGACAACATTTTAGAAGGGTCTTCAAATGATGCCTTATATGTAGAGCTTAGAAAACCAAAAAGGTACAATCACATTGCTGGCCTCCTAACAGTCTGAGAGAAATAGAACAGCAGATATGTAGGCAATTTTCAGTGCGGCATAGTGGTACAATAGTTAGCACTGCTGCCTCACAACTCCCGAGGCCCGGGTTCAATTCCAGCCTCAGGTGACTGTGTGGAGTTTCCACTTTCTCCCTGTGCCTGCGTCGGTTTCCTCCGGGTGCTCCGGTTTCCTCCCATAGTCCAAAGACGTGCAGGTTAGGTGGATTGGCCATTCTAAATTGCCAATTAGTCCAAAAGGTTAGGTTGAGTTACTGGGATAGGGTGGAGGCTTAGGTTTAAGTGAGGTTCTCTTTCCAAGGCCGGTGCAGACTCGATGGGCCGAATAGCTCCTTCTGTCCTGTGGGGATTCTATGAGAAGTGTAAAAGTAATCGGGTAGTGATAGTGGGGGAATTCAATTTTCCCAACATTAACTCAGGTTGTCACAGTGTGAAATGTTTAGAGGGAGCGGATTCTTAAAATGCACCCAGGAGAACTTTGTAAGCCAGTAAGAGAGAGGATGGTCATGGACTTACACTTTAGGTAACGAAGCCAGGCAAGTGGTTGAAATATCAGTGGGGGAGCATTTTGCAGACAGCGATCATAACTCCATTAGATTCAAGATAGTTCGGGAAAAGAATAAGGTTGTGCGTGAAATCAAACTTCTAAACAGGGGGAATTTTAATAAGATCAAATATGATTTGGCAAGAGTGAACTGGGAGCGGACACTTTTAGGTAAATCTGACAGAACCGTGGGACGCATTCAAGAAGGAAATAGGGAGAGTATATGGCCAACATGTACTAATAAAGAAAAAGGGCAGGACCAACAAATCCAGTGAGCGCTGGATATTGAGGGATTATACAGCATAGGATAAAAAGAAAAAGAAAGGCTTATGGCAGATACCAGAGGCTCAAAAGAACAGAAGCCCTATAGGCGTACAGAATGTGCAAGGGGGAACTTGAAAAGGAAATTAGGGGCAGCACGGTGGCGGAGTGGTTAGCACTGCTACCTCACGGCGCCGAGGTCCCAGGTTCGATACCGGCTCTGGGTCACTGTCCGTGTGGAGTTTGCACATTCTCCCCGTGTTTGCATGGATTTCGCCCCCACGGCCCAAAAGATGTGCAAGGTAGGTGGATTGGCCATGCTAAATTGCCCCTTAATTGGAAAAAATGAATTGGGCACCCTACATTTATTTTTTTTAAAAGAAAAGGAAATTAGGAGAAAAAGGAGAGACATGAAAGGATACTGGCAGGTAAAATAAAGGAAAATCCCCAGTTATTTTACAAGTACATTAAGGGTAATAAGATAACAAGGGAAAGAGTATGGTCCATTAAGGACCACAGTGGTAATTTGTGTGTGGAGTCAGAGGATGTAGACAGGGTTCTAAATGAATACTTTGTGTCAGTAATCACCAGTAAGAGGGACGGTGTGGGTATAGAAATCAGGGAGAAGGACTCTGGTAAAATTAGAGAAATTAACCTAGACTGAGAGGAGGTTCTGAGTGGTCTGGCAAGCTTGAAAGCAGACAAATCTCCAGGGTCAGATGAAGGTATGGTATAACGGTAAGGAAGTGTTGCTGCAACTACACAAGGCATTGGTGAGACTGCACCTGGGGTATTGTGCACAGTTTTGGTCCCGTTATTTGAGGAAAGATGTAGTGGCATTGGAGGCAGTTCAGAGGAGGTTCATTCGGTTGATTCCAGAGATGAGGGCTTTGTCATATGAAGAGAAATTGAACAGTTTAGGCCTATACTCTCTAGATTTTAGAAGAATGAGGGTAGATCAAATTGAGGTATACAAGATGTTAAAAAGTATGGGTAAAGTAGACGTGGAGCCGATGCTTCGTCTTGTGGGGCATTCTGGAACGAGAGGTCATAATCTTAGGATACGAGGTAGCAAAATTAAAACAAAGTATGAGGAGAAGCTACTTCTCCCAAAGGGTTGTGAATTTGTGGAATTTGCTACCCCAGAGTGCGGTGGATGCTGGGACAGTGATTAGATTTAAGAAGGAGTTAGACAGATTTTTAATTGGTAATGGATTGAAGTGTTATGGAGAACGGGCAGGACGGTGAAGTTAAGGCCAGGATGAAATCAGCCATGATCGAATTGTGGAGCAGATTCAATGGGCCGAATGGCCTAATTCTGCTTCTATATCTTATGAAATGTATCCTAGGCTATCGAATCAAAGGAGAAAATAGCAGGGGCGCTGGCAATAATTTTCAATTCCACTCTGGCCAGAGGAGAGGTGTTGGAGGATAGCCAATTTGGTACCATTATTCAAGAAGGGAGGAAGGGATAAACCAGGAAACTACAGGACAGTCAGTTTAACCTCAGTGTGGGGAAACTGTTGGAAGTAATTCTGGGAGACAGAATTAATCTGCATTTCAGAGGCCTCTGCAGATGGTGAAATTTGAATTCAATAAAAATCTGGAATGAAAAGTCTAATGATGACAATGAAATCATTGTTGATTGTCGTAAAAACCCATATGGTTCATTGATGTCCATTAGGGAAGGAAATCTGTCATCCTTACCTGGTCTGGCCTACATGTGACATGAGATCCACAGTAACATAATAATAATAATCTTTATTATTGCCACAAGTAGGCTTACATTAACACTGCAATGATGTTACTGTGAAAATCCCCTAGTCGCCACACTCCGGCGCCTGTTCGGGTACACTGAGGGAGAATTCAGAATGTCCAATTCACCTAACAGCACGTCTTTAGGAACTTGTGGGAGGAAACTGGAGCACCAGGAGCAAATGCATACTGACACGGGGAGAACGTGACCCAAGGAAGTGACCCAAACCTGGAATCGAACCTGGGACCCTGGCGCTGTGAAGCAACAGTGCTAACCACTGTGCTACCGTGCAACTCTTAACCGTGGTTGGCTCTTAACTGCCTCCTCGAGGGCAATTACGAAAGGTCAGTAAAGGCCGGCCCAGCCTGCGACACTCACATCCCATTCTCTGGAGTCCTATGTTGTAGCTTTACCTGGTTGACACCTCATGTTTTGGTATGCTGTAACCCCTGGAATGCACATCCAAACTCCTCATTTAATCAGGATTTCTTATCCAGCTTGATAGTAATGGTAGAGTGAGGGATATACCAGGCCATGAGCCTGAGTGACCCATCCAATTTTCTTCTTATTGGAGTTTTATGATGCAAGGGCAGTTTCAGAGGAAGTTAAGAGCCAACCTCATTGCTATTTTTCTGGTGTCACACATAATTCAGACCGAGTAGGATGGTGGTTTTCCTACCCTAAAGGGGCATGAGTGAGTCAGTTGTATTTCTACAGCAATTGGACAACTTTATGATTCTATTCCAGTGTTTGTTCCTGATATATTTAATTAACTGAATTCAAATTCTCAAACCGCTGTATTTGAACTCGTGCCTCTGGATTATTAGTCAAGGCCTCTAAAGTACTAATGCAGTTAACGTAGCCATTCTGCCACTACACCTGTGAGAGAATGTGAAACTTGGCCAAACAGCATACTTGCATGTCAAATACAAACTGCTGAGACAGAGAAGGTGATTAGGTATGTTATCTGAAACTATTATGGTGAGGAGTTCACCCAACATGGTAGGATGTTTCAATTATTTTTTAGAAACTTGCAAAGCAGTGCATATGCCAATGAAAAACCAGAAAGTCAGTCCTGATTCCAGTTTCTAAAACCTATAATCTGGAATGCAGGAGAACATTTATTAATGAGCCAAATGTTGTTTTGAAAAATAATGACGTTATTAATTCACAAACCAGCCAGCAAATTAATAGATGTGTCATAAGTAGTGATTCGCCAGAACCTTCTGGTTAATTTAAGTCACTTCACCATTTGCCTCACACTAAAAGCATCTTGCTCTTAGCCTCACCGTTATTATCAAGAGATTGCTGGATTTTCACAATAGTTGCCCATCAAATTCACCGTGGAAAAAGAGAGTTGGTAATTAAGAGTGTAAGTATCCTTTTAACGGTGTAATAACGGTTATTGTAATGCCAATTAACCAACCAAGCCCAGAAAGAAAATATATATATTTTTAATTTAGAGTACCCAATTTTTTTTTTTCCACTTAAAGGCAATTGAGCATGGCCAATCCACCTACCCTGCACATCTTTTTGGGTTATGGAGGTGAGACCCACGCAGACACAGGGAGAATGTGCAAACTCCACACGGACAGTGACCCGGGCCCGGGATCGAACCCGGGACCTCGGCACCGTAAGGCAGAAGTGCTAACCACTGCGTCACCGTGCTGCTCTCGGAAGGAAATAATTTAACTGCTGAGTCTCATCAGAATTTATTTTAAAGTAATTTAAAGGTTTTACATTTTCTTATTTTTCCTTCCTGTCTCTTGGTCTATCGCTGTCATAATCCAATATTTTCTTCTTTCCTTTAAGTTTACTTTTGCTCATCTATTCGAATTAGCCTTCCTTCTCAATTGTTCCTCTCTTTTCTTAATTTCCATGTCTCATTGGCTGAGGAGATAAGACTGTTGATCCCACCATTTCCTTAAGTGCCAGAATCCCCTTTGCCCTCAGCACATTGTCATCAGCTTGGATTTCCAGAAGGTTATGGCACAAAGTAAATTTGAGCTAAACTGTGCAGGAAAAAGTGTAACTAATGCGGTATGCTGTGAGGTGCCATAAGTTATTGCTGGTATTCATGACTTGTGCACTGAAATGTGTACTGGATATTGAATCTCACTAGAGGAAGAGTTGATACATGAAAGGACCTGCTTAACATTGCTGATGCCATCCGTGCTGGTGTATAGATGCAACAGCCGATTTTGTTGGGAGCTGCAGTTAAACCAACAATCCACAAGACAGCTACCATCATCCTATTCAATGGGATAGGAGGATCTCTAATGTGCACACAAAATGTCCACACTCAGCCATACAACCAAAGGAAATGAGCAAATGGTGGCTGTGTAGTTCCTCATTAGAGAGTGGAAAATCAAAGGGCAAATCAACCTCCCAAGCAAGAGTAGAATGGTAAAGACCTGCCCTGATAACCTGAGTAATTGTTGCCTACATGGACTTCCCAAAAAAATAAGGGGTGGGATTCTCCATCCTACCAGTTCCGTTTTCCGGTGCGGCGGCCGCTGCCGGAAGCGGGATTCTCCGTTCTCGCAGCCGGTCAATGGGGTTTCCCATTGTGGCCACCCCGCGCCATGAAGCAGAACATCCCGACGACAGAGAATCCCAGCCAAGGCATTTGATAAAGGCATGATAGACTTGTATTAAGAAAACAAAGGTAGTTATGTTTGTATTGTATACATTAGAAATAAGGCATCATTTTAAATGTGTTTAACTTAATTTTTCTCTGCCTGGAGGGATAAACACTACAGTTAGATTTATGCTGGATTTGTATGTGTTGGGGTTGGTTTCAATTTCAACGTTGATTCTATTATGCTTAGAGAGATACGGCTTGAAGAATAAATAATAGTAGCAGTGGTTGCTTAGAAACTGGAGGCTCTTTTAAGGTAGGAAAAGCTTTTTTTGTTTTTAGTTTTATCAGGGGAAATTGTTCGCAGTTGAAGACAGGACACCAGGGAGTGAACATCCCGGGCTGGATGCTCCGATTCTGAGGCTATGTCCCCATGCCGGGGTGGGAACGGTGGCGTTTTGCGGCAGAAGAAATGGCCTAAAAAGGCCACCGATTCCCTGTTTTGCTGGGGGCTAGCATGCCGGCAACGTAGAGCACCCGGCTCTAGCTGCCGATACGCCCTGGAGAAATTTTTAAAAAATAAATTTAGAGTACTCAATAATGTTCTTTTCCCAATTAAGGGGCAATTTAGCGTGGCCAATCCACCTAACCTGCACATCTTTGGGTTGTGGGGGTGAAACCCACGCAGACATGGGGAGAATGTGAAAACTCCACACGGACAGTGACCCAGGGCCGGGATTCAAACCCGGGTCCTCAGCGCCGTAGTCCCAGTGCTAACCATTGTGTCACATGCGGCCCTGCGCCCCCGAGAATTGCCGGGTCCATGGCCGTGCATGCGCACGCTGGCGGCCTGCAGCGGCATCGCCGTGGTACATGGTGGAGGCAGCTCGTGGATCCGGCCCGCGAAATAGTACCCCCTCTTTGGCCAGCTCGCGCTCCACTGACCAACCTCCCACAGTGACCCCAACCCTGAATAATGTCCCCCCGTGCCCGCAGATCAGCCCTCCCCCAACTGTGGCAGTGCTGGATTGAGGCTGCAGCCACCACACCGAGTTCCAGAAGGATACGACCACACACGACCCACGCCATCGGGAACTTGGCCAGTCGGGAGCAGAGCATCGGGGGGCGGGCCTCAGGCAATGTCCTGAGGGGGTGGAGCATCACAAAAGTAGCGCCGCCCCCGATTTAGTCAGAATCGGATATTCTCCGACTGATCGCCGAACGCGATTTCGGCATCGGTGACTGGAGAATCCTGCCCCTCATCTCTGCCACTGGAGAGGATGGGAGATGCAAAGAGGCAGGCTTCCTGAAGAACTAGTCACTGTCCAGGTAGCCCGTGAGTGGGACAGAAATAATGTTTTAAGACCAGTGAAGCTATGAGAACAGAGACCAAGGTATTGTTCAGGAGAATTCAAGGAAAAATAAAAAAGTGTTCTGAGTTGAAGAGACAAGAGCAGTAACCAGAGTGGGAAAGCAGAATTCAGAGGTACATCAAAAGTTTGATGCCATTTTTATATAGTCTGGGAATCGAAAGTTAAGCACTTGTGAACAGTTTGTACAGCAGTAAAGACAAAGAAATCCTAAAGGGATGGTGTAAAACCTGGACGAGATTTTCTGTTAAAAGTGGAGTGTCAGCTTTGTTTAAAGATGTTAATTTGAAAACCTCGCCTGGATTTTAGAATGCAAACTGCCGAGGGAAAGCATTATTTTGAGAGAAGGTTTTAAAGTGTATTTTCGGGAGTGGAGCTAGGAAACTCTCCGGGGTCAATCATTTGGGGGGATTCTGAGGAGAAATCTACAGACACTAACTTGGGTTCAGAGCGGAGTTCATGTATCTGACCACAGTCATCTTGTGTGCTTAAAGGGACTTTGTTACATCCAGAGAGGTTGGGTTTTGCTTATTCTGTGCAGCGTTACATTGCGTTAAGTGATATATATGTAATACCCTATTAGAACTGGGGTTCTTGCACATTTTCGTTATATGTTTCCTTTTCTTTTTATAAAATTGTGGGTATAAAGAATCCGTGATTGATTCCTGCAAGCGTGGAGTTGGATCTGGGGCGTCATTCTCCGACCCCCCGCCGGGTCGGAGAATGGCCGTTGGCCACCGTGAATCCCGCCCCCGCCGAAGTCTCCGGTACCGGAGATTGGGCGGGGGCGGGAATCGGGCCACGCCGGTTGGCGGGACCCCCCGCTCAATTCTCCGGCCCGGATGGGCCGAAGTCCCGCCCAGAAATTGCCTGCCCCGCCGGCGTAAATCAAAGCTGGTATTTACCGGCGGGACCAGGCGGCGTGGGCGGGCTCCGGGGTCCTGGGGGGGGCGCGGGGCGATCTGACCCCAGGGGGTGCCCCCACGGTGATCGGGGCCCACCGATCCGCGGGCGGGCCTGTGCCGTGGGGGCACTCTTTCCCTTCCGCCTCCGCCATGGCCTCCACCATGGCGGAGGCGGAAGAGACTCTCCCCACTGCGCATGCGCGGGAAACTGTCGGCGGCCGGTGACGCTCCCGCGCATGCGCCGCATTTCCGCGCCAGCTGGCGGGGCAACAAACGCCATTTCCGCCAGCTGGCGGGGCAACAAACGCCATTTCCGCCAGCTGGCGGAGTGGAAATCCCTCCGGCGCCAGCCTAGCCCCTCAATGTTGGGGCTCGGCCCCCAAAGATGCGGAGCATTCCGCACCTTTGGGCCGGCACGATGCCCGTCTGATTGGCGCCGTTTTTGGCGCCAGTCGGCGGACATCGCGCAGTTGGGGGAGAATTTCGCCCCAGTTTCCCAAGGATAGGAGGTTGCGGTGTGTCATTGGTGTGTTTGACACAGCTGGGATTGAGGGCAATATGTATTGGTGCGCCCCCGAACATGATGTGAAGAATTTATCCTGAACAGAGAGCAATCGCTGCTAAGGGAGGTGTGCAAGGTTTTACCACGTATTCATGGCCTGATACTGTTTCTTCCTTGACCTCTGATTGGGCTTATAGAGGCATCAAGTCTAATGATTATATTGAGCTAGTTATACTGCTGTTCTCCTGTCCCCCTCTGTACTCCTGTGTGCAGAGCCTTTTGATTTGCTTGCTGTGCTGTACCATTCTTGTGTTTTTGTTGCATTGTTTGTCAAAATGTAAAACCTTAGTAAACCTACATTTTTTTGAAAAAGGGACTTTGTGTGTTTTTGAGACTATTGCAAGTTAAGATCTACTTTGCAATCCATGTTAATCTTAAAATCTAAATGTAATTGTTAAGCTAAGGGGGGAGTAAAGGAGTATTGCATCATAATCCAATGTTTTTGTGTTTGATGAATGTATTTTGCTTGTTGGCAAAACTAATAAGTGGTCCTGTGACCCTTTTCCTTCACGGGTTTCAAAGAAAAGGCAAAAGTTACAGTCTTTTGAGCCAGGGTTCCATTCTGGAATCTTCCTGGCCAGTTATAACATCAACTGGGATCGTAACACTTGCCAGCAAAGGTGAAGCTCGTGGAATAAAAGGGAAAGTGCCAGCATGGATATGAAGTTGGCTGAGTGACAGGAAAGCGAGAGACAGTAGTGGTGAATGGTTGTTTCTCGGAGCAAAGGAAGGTACATATTGGGATTCCCTTGGAAAGGACGAGGACCATCGCTTTGCTTGCTATGTTCATGGCCTGGTCTTGGATGTACAGAGCACAATTTCAAAGTGCTCGGATGACACATTTGACAGAAATTGGAAGTATTGGAAGAATTGAGGAGGATGGTGATGGACATCAAGGGGGCACAGACAGGCTGGTGGAATGTGACAGATGAGATGCAGAGAAGTGTGAAGAATGTGGAGAAACTATAAAAAAATAACAGGTGCAATTCTGACGTGGGTACAGTAACAGAGAGACCTGAGTACATGCGCACAACTCATTGAAATTGGGAGGGGAGGTAGGGAAAGTAATTAATTAAGCATATATGTCCTGGATTTTATAAATGTAAGCTTGGCGTAGTACCATAGACAAGAAGACAAATCAGGAAACACCCGGTCACAGTTTGATTTCAACTCTCGGAGAGTTGATACTGTAAGAGGTATTATACCCAAATACCATTCCTCGGGTCAGCATTATCCAAGGCCTGCAGAGATTTCAGGCCATGTTCTCCCTGCGTGTTTCAGGCCTAAGCTACTTGGTAGCCACAGGTATCCTTGCAGCTGAAAGTGTGGCTGTGCAGCTGCCTGTCTGCTGACTAAGAGTCTCCCCCTTCCCTCACCACTCTCTGTCTCCATGGCTATCCATTTCTCATTTTCTCTCTGCATGTAATTTATGCCTATTATTGCCATTCAGTTATTAAGCCTTTGACCCATTCAATTATTACCTATCTGCTATCAGCTGCGCTGCGGTGAGCTGCTTTTCAGGTGCAGTGCAGCCTGGCCGGTGAAAGTCGGGAAGCCCCACTCCCGGGATCCACCCGGCTTGCAACGCCTTGCGAGATTCAATGCAATCTTGCAAGACATTACAATTCTGGGCGGGATCAGTTTTTGGTAAATCTGCATATTGGAGTGAGGCAGTGAGCCTTATTCTAATGTGCAGATTCCCAAGGTATCTGAGGCATTGGTATTCAATCCCTTCATCTTGGGGACCTTGGGCTAGCGCGGTTTGATACTGATTCCCCACAAAAGGGAATCAGACAGAACGGCACTCGTGGGGATCACCAAGGGGAACGGAGGCCCCCAGCTGCATGCCCTGTCGCCAGAGTGGTACCCTGGCACCTGGGCACCCTGGCAGTGCCATCCTGGCTCCACCACCTGGATGCCAGTCTGGCACTGCCAAGGTGCCCAGATGGCACTGCCAGCTGGCAGGGACACTGCCAGGTTGGTGGTGCCAAGCTGGCATTTTTGTGCCTGTGCGATTGGACTGGGGTTGTCCACTGTGGGTGTTGGTGTTGCCCCAATCCATATTTCTCCCTCAACTCTTCCAACCTTGCAAAATGTCCCCCACAGGAGCAGGTCTTTAATATGACCCCCCCCCCCCCACCCCACCTCCAAATCTTCAGTGTTGCCTCCACCAAACTCCCAGAGTATTTATCTGGGGCCATCAGGAGCAGTTCTGTTACCAACAGCCTCAATTCTGACCCCCTGCACAGTTCTTCTCCATTCAAACCCACTGGGCCCCCCCTCCCCCTCCCAACCCAACTCCACCTTTTCGGCATTTGTTGCCCAATAGTAAGATAATAAATTTGGGAGGCCCAACCCCCCTGCCTTGCGCCCTCTCTGCAGGACCACATTCCAACCCTGGCTACCTCCCCCCGCCCCCTCCCCCCTCCAAATAAATGAGGTGATCAGCTTATCCACTTCCTTAATAAACGTCGGCAAAAAGACCGGCAGGCACCAAAGTAAAAACAAAAATCGCAGCAGCACATTCATTTTAATTGCCTGCACCCGACTTGCCAGTGACAGAGGGAGGCTATCCCATCTTGCCAAATCTGCTTTCACCCTCCCCACTAAGCTAGTAAAATTGTACCTACGGAACCCCCTCCCCCCAGTCCAGCGACACATGCACTCCCAAATACCTGACGTGGGTTACAGCCCTGCGGAATGGCAGCCCTCTCCCCCTGCGCCCACTCCCGGCCGGGACACGACAAAGTATTCACTCTTTTCCAGGTTTAATTCATATCCTGAAAAAGACCCAAAAGTTTGGAGAAGTTCCATTATGGCCCATCGATGCACTCAGCTCGGATATATATAAATATAAATTATCTGCACACCGAGACACTCTGTGTTCCACACATGCCCCCCGCCCCCCACCACACTATTCCCTTCCACCGCCCAAACTCCTTAAAGCGATGTCCAGAGTCTGTATTGCTAATGCAAATAACAGTGGGGACCTGGGACACCCCTGCCTGGTCCCCCGGTGCAGAGCAAATTACTCCGAACACATATTGTTTGTGCGGACATGCCCTCGGTTCCTTATATTTATTTTTATAAATTTAGAGTACCCAATTCATTTTTTCCAATTAAGGTGCAATCCACCTAACCTGCACATCTTTGGCTTTTGGGGATGAAACCCACACAAACAGGAGGAGAATGTGCAAACTCCACACTGACAGTGACCCAGACCGGGATCGAACCTGGGACCTCGGTGCCGTGAGGCAGCAGTGCTAACCACTGCGCCACCGTGCTGCCCCTCTCGGTTCCTTGTATAATAGCCGTACCCACTCTGAGAGTCTCAGCCCAGTCCCAAACCTCTCAAGAACTGCAATCAAATACCCCCATTCTACTCGATCAAATGCCTTTTCCGCATCTAGCACAACCACTGCCTCTGTCTCCTTTCCCTCAGCCGGCACCATAATTACATCTAATAACCTCCTAATATTGGAGAATAGCTGCCTTCTTTTCACGAATCCTGCCTGGTCCTCCCCTATCACCTTCGGGAGGCACCCCTCCAACCTAGCCAGCAGTACCTTCGCCAATATCTTCGCATTCACATTCAGTAGCAATATAGGCCTGTACGACTCACACTCCTTCAGGTCCTTATCTTTCTTTAACAACAAGGAGATTGAAGCCTGCCCCAATGTTTGTAGTAGCACCTCTTTCATCCCCACCATCAGCGGCATCCTTAATTTTTTGTAATGTTCCACTGAGAACCCATCCGGCCTCGCCACCTTCCCCAATTGCATCCTCCCAATTGCCTCCTTTACCTCCTGTTCC
Source organism: Scyliorhinus torazame (assembly GCF_047496885.1). Lineage (NCBI taxonomy): Eukaryota > Metazoa > Chordata > Chondrichthyes > Carcharhiniformes > Scyliorhinidae > Scyliorhinus > Scyliorhinus torazame. Next base: position 92,107,671 of record NC_092720.1, on the reverse strand, counting down.
CCTACTGACCTCTCCAGGGTGGGCTATCTTCCTCCTCCAACCTCGGATACTCCAATCTGTCCAAGAACTCCCGCATCCTCTGATCCTCCCCCGGTGGTTCCGACCAATACAAATTTTCATAAAACTCCTTAAACACCTTATTAATCTGATCCGGGACCACCACCAATTTCCCAGTCCTATCCCGCAACTGGACAAGTTTCCTCACCACCGCCTCCCTCCAAAGTTGGCTTGCCAACATACCTTCTCCCCATACTCATAAATTTGCTCCCCTCACCTGCCTCAGTTGGTGAACCATCTTTCCTGTGGGCAACCAATTAAAGCTAGCCTGTAGCTGCTACCTTCTGTCCAGAAATGCTGGATCTGCAACCCCCATATCCTCCTGTCCACCTCCAACATCTCATCTATCAGCCTTAGACGCTCTTCCCTCTCCTCTTTATCCAACTTGGCCTCAAACGATATCACCTCCCCCCTCACTACCGCCTTCAGGGCTCCCATACCACCACCTGCGATACTTCCCCTGTGCAGTTAAAACCCATGTACTCCTCAATCACTCTCCCAATCTTCTCACAAAAACTTTGGTCGCCCAGCAACGCCACGTCCCGTCTCCATCCCAGTTTCTGCACTGTCCCCTTCTCCAGGATCATGTCCACCCAATGCAGAACATGATCCAAAATTGTTATCGACAAATACTCTGATCCCCTAACCCCAGCCAACAGCGCCTTTCCTACTACAAAAAAGTCCATCCTCAAATAAACCTTGTGAACCAATAAGAAAAACAAATACTCCCGCTCCCTCGGGTACAAGAACCCTCATGGGTCCACCCCTCACATTTCCCTCATGGACCCAGTCAGCACCTTCCCCCCCCCTGCCCCCGCTACCAATCCCCTCCTCTCAGCCCCTCCCACCCCCTCCCACCCAGTCACAGGAAAACAAAGAAATCCCCTTCATGTATACAAACCCCAGAAAAACATCATTACAAAAAATCCCAACTCGTACCTAATCCAAATAGGCAACTTCACCCTATTTAACACATATAACAAAATGATCAATGAACCCAATCCAGTTCATACCAGGAGGGATCTTCCCTCTCCCCCAACAGCTCTGTCAACATCCTGGCAATCTGCTCAGTCGCCTCTGGCCCTCCACCCCACGATCCTCAGATTTTCCCACCTTGATCTGTTTTCCATGTCCTCCACTTTGGCTCGTAGACCTTTGTTGGCCTCCACCACATTCTGCAGCTCCTCAGCCATCAAGGTGAGCTGATCGCTGTGTTGTGACAAGGCCTCCTCCACTCCCTTCAATTTTTCACCCTGCTCCCGCACCTCGGCTGATGTCTTTGACACTGCTGCCTTCACCAGGCAATCGCCTCCTCCACCAGCACCTTCAGCGCTGCCACCATCTCCTTCCTCATCACCTCCACGTGCTTTCCAAAGCCATCACCTCGGTCATCTTTTCTGCCGTGAGCAGTGCGGCCCCACCCAGCGACCCAGCCTCCGCCATCTTTCCAGTTCCTGGAATTCTATTCTAAGTCGCATCGAGTACTAAGCTGCATTGAGTTGCCTGGCTATAAATGCTACTAGGACACGGCTAGCTGAGCCAGTTACACAGGAACCAGTTTGAGCTACCCTTAATAAGCAGCGTTTCCAGTATAGGCCTTGTTAAAACCCTGCTTATGGCTGTGAACTTTTACAACTTTAAACTCTAGATTTCAGTTGATGCTTACTACAAATAAAATTCAATTTTTACAAAAGATTGAAGAAGTTAAGACTCCTGACTCACCATCCACCAGCAATCAGTCCGAGTCCTCAACACAGAAGGAGCCTGACTCATTGTGTGTGTTTTGGCTTGTATACTGTAGTATGGAGCTGCTCATACAACAGTTACTGCCCACATTATACAGCGATTCGGTAACACCTATCCCAGAGCTGGCAACAGTACAAGTCTGAAAGAGTAACCTCATTTGGTACATTAGCTACCAGACTTGAGTAGACACAGCACTGGGGAAGATTTTGCACTATTCTTTGATCAGGATGTGTTGGTATAAGGACTAGGCCTTCGAAAAGCTGGCTATGAACATGAAACTTTAATAGCTGTCATATATGCTTTGACAGTACATTCACCAAATCCACCTGCATGTTCAGTGACATTGTAAAAAAAAATCTGCTGTAAGTGAAACAGCCTTAACCTACATAGTCTTGCAATACATTGCCCTCTCATTGAAACAAATCAACAGCTCAAATAAAGATTGGATGCAATACACAAGTTAGCCTGAGCTCCTACTGCCAATCATTCATGTACCCCTTCTCCTCAAAGAACCGTACAGTCTTTCGAGTAATGTGCAAACATGTGCCTTGCTCTTTGAAAAGCAGACAGCAGGTAGCCTTTGTCAGTTGCGGTATGCTCATCAGCCTTTCAAAAGAACTGCATCCAATTCTTTTCAACCTCCAAGGGTAGTTAACAAAACCTTAACATCTTCAGAAATGTTGTATGTGATCATTTTCTTGGAATGAGCTATTTCAGGGGGTTCCACAGGACTCTGTGAATATTCCCCTGACGCACTTAGCTTGAGTTCAGCCTTGTCAGCTGCATGTCATATCCCTCCTTTTCCTTCCATCGCATTTGTTTCCTGTCCCAGTTGATCTCCATCATTTCTAATGCATGTGCTTTTGCATGTCTTAATGCATTCTTAATGTATTTTGTCTCCGACACATCACTTATTGTGAGTGGACTTTCTTTATGCTATATGTTAATTTTTTTTTCTTATTTGTCCAATCAATGGCGATGTTTTCTGCTGATTTACTACAGGCAACATTTTAAAATCTCTGTCAGAAATTATGCCCATGCTGCAACATATTAACAATAGAATTAATCATCGGGCCAGGTTGTAGCTGCCCCTGAACTGTTACTTTCCCAGGTCTTTTTCCTCTTGCTGGAAAGGAAGGAAACCTGATTGCTGTGATTATTCAATAAGGGGTGTATGTCATTTGCAAGATGGGCAAATAAAGATTAGCAGGAACAGCATTGTGCTGACTGAAGACTGGCTGCAGGGATTTGTAGAAAGTTTGTTCAGTTCCAGATTATGCTTGTATTTTACAGCTATTCCTATAATATGTTTGCTGTCATCTGAAATAAAATTTACCGGTGAAGCAAAAAACGACTGGCACAACAATTAGTCAGTAGTCACTTGCAGTGGCTATGATAAATGGTAAGTGAGAATGATCAGTGGAGTAAGACCACTGGAATGGATATCTTTGAGATGATACTTGAAATGTTTAGGCCAGTTTGGTTGATCATATATTTGAAAAGACAGGAAACGTTCCCTCATGGAGAGAGCAGAGCCGGACAGATAAAAGAGCAAAAGAAAGAGTGAGACCAAGAGCGGAGCTGGTGAGAGAAAAGAGCATGAGAAAGAGCGAGACTGAGAGCGGAGTCAGGGAGATAAAAGAGAGCATGAGAAGGAGCGAGGCTGTGAGCGGAGCAGGGGAGATAAAAAAGCATGAGGAAAAGTGAGACTGAGAGCGGAGTCGGGAGATACAAGAGTTAACTGCTGCTAGATCTCAATTGGTGTCCGGATTTGAAGAAAATCAAGTGTTGCATCATAGGGAACAAGATAAGTGATTGATTTTTGATTACTTTGCTTGTTCTGCTTATTTATCTTTAAACACTGGTACAATTGGCGGCATGGAGGAACAGTGGTTAAAATCATAGAATCCCTGCAGTGCAGAAGTAGGCCATTCGTCCCATCGAGTCTGCACCGGCCCTTTGAAAGAGCACACCACCTAGGCCCAATCCCCCACCCTATCCCTGTAACACCGTCTAGGGACAATTTTAGCATGGCCAATTCAACTAACCTGCACATCTTTAGACTGTGAGAGGAAACCGGAGCACTTGGAGGAAACCTACGCTACCTCACAGCTAGCACTGCTACCTCATAGTGTCAGGGACCCCACAGGTTCAATTCTAGCCTTGGGTGACTGACTGTGTGCAGCTTGCACATTCTCCCTGTGTCTGCATGGGTTTCCTCCCGGCACTCCAGTTTTTCTCTCAGTCCAAAGATGTGCAGGTTAGATGGAACTAGGAGGATAGGGCGGGGGAATGAGCCTAGGTAGAAGGCTCTTTTGTAGGGTCGGTGCAGACCTGATAAGCCAAAAGGCCTCTTTCTGCACTGTTGTGATTCTATGTTATAATTTATTGGTAACTGCCAGGTTTTCCTCGTAATAAGACTTCTGTAATAGCAGCAGTAAAGTTTATTGGAAGCAGTAGGGTTTGTTCTTTAAAATAAATGCAAACAAACAAAAAAAATCTAAAAACATGGTGTGAATTCTCCGTCGGTGGGATCCTCCGCTTTGCCGGCAGCGCACTCACGCCCGCGGATTTCCCGACGGCGTGGGGGTGCCCACAATGGGAAACCCCTTTGGCCGGCTGCCAGGACGCAGGATCCCACTGCCGGCGGGGCACGCCGCACCAGAAAACAGGTGCAGCGGGACGAAGAATCCCGCCCCTTATCTGTGTAATTAAGAAATCTATAACTTTTAGTTATAGGTGGTCTAGCTTTAATAAGCACAGTAAATTGGAATATACATAGGAATATTCTAAGCTGATTGAGAATGTAATTAAACTAAATAACATCAGTAACTAAGGCCGGACAGGTGCTATGTTGCAACTGTGGAATGTGGGTGCTTCTGAATGCAAAGGCGATTCAGGGCAAACACTTATGCAGAAAGCGGGAGCAGCTAGAGAATTCTGAATCAGAGGCCAAATGGCAGATACTGCACAACATAAGAGAGGGGGAGAAATACATGGACACTTTGCTCCAGAAGCCAATCACACCTCTAAGAGTAGGATCATCTATTTTGGACAAAAGTGAGGGGCAGGAGGATGTGACCATGAGTGAGACCAAATCAACAGTGGAGGAGACTCACACTTTGCAATTGTCAAACAGGTTTACGGTGTTCACAATGTGGGTCAATGAAAGCAAGGTCGCCAAGGTGGATAAGCAGGTTGGCCATGGCACCAAGGTACAGGAAGCTGTTCAAGTGGGAGGAGCAAACATGAAAGTAGTGGTAGTAGGGGACAGTATAGTGAGGGGGATTGACACTGTTCTCTGTAGCAAAGTGCAAGAGTCCATATGGCTGTGTTGCCTGCCCGGTGCCAGGGTTTGCAACCTTTGCTCAGGATTGGAGAGGAACTTGCAGTGGGAGTGGAGGATCTAGTTATCATGGTCCATGTAGATACCAATGGCACAGACAGACAACGAAAGAGGTTCTGCGTAGTAAATATGAAGAGCTATGCACCAAATTAAGAAGCAGAACCTGAAAGATAATCTCTGGATTATTACCTGAGCCACGTGCAAATTGGCATAGGAGAAATAAGATTAGGCAAATGAATACATGGATGAAAGATTGGTGTGGGAGAAGTGGATTGCAGTTTGTGGGTCACTGGCAACAGTACTGGAGGAAATGTGGCGGATGTACCATTGGGTCTACACCTGAACCATGCTAGGCCAAATGCTCTAATGAGATGAGTAAGTAGGGATGCAGAGAGGGTTTTAAACTAAACAAGGGCTGGTGAGGGGTCAAACGTGGGTAGATGCAGCAAATCAAGGGGTAGAGGCAAGTCAGGATATGGAACATGAGGGCCCGAGAATGGCACCAAGAGAAAAAATACTAAGAATACATTAACAGTCAAGACTAGATGTTACGAAGACATCAAAAAGACAAAACTAGCTCTGTGTCTGAATGTGTACAGCATTCACAACAAAGTAAATGAATTAATAGCACTGTAGTAAAGGAATATGATCTGATAGCCATTATGGAGACACAGCTGCAGGATGACAAGGATTGGGTCCTGAGTGTTATATGGCATTCTAGAAGATTAGAGCAACACATTCAGGAACCAACCAGAGAGCAGATTATATTCGACTTGGGTATTGTGTAATGTGACAGCATTAATTAATTATCTCAGTGTAAAGGCAGGCCTAGCTAGCAGCTAGAATTTTACATCCAGTTTGAAAGGGAGAAGAGCAGGTCTAAGACTAGTATTTTAAACTTAAATAAGGGTAACTATGTGGGCATGAAAGCTGAGCTGGCTGAAGTGAACTAGGCTCAGAGGCTTAGGGGATAATGACACAAACATAGGAAAGAAAGTATGTTGTGGAGAGGACATAAAGAGGTTGCAGATGGATATGGATAGATTGAGTGAGTGGGGCAAAAATCTGGCAGATGGAGTATGAAGGAAAATGTGAAGTTATTTACTTTGACAGCAAGAATAAAAAGGCAGAGAATTACTCAAACGGAGAATGGCTGCAGAATTCCAAGGTGCATGAGTCACAAAAAGCTAGTACACAGGTACAGTATGTAATCGAAAAGGCTATTGGAATGTTATCCTTTATTATGAGAGCAACTGAACATAAAATAAAGGACATTATGTTTCAGTAATATGGAGCATTGCTGAGACCATATGGTTACATATTGTGTGCAGTTTTGGTTTCCTTATTTAAGGAAGGATGTAAATGCATTGGAGGTGATTCAGAGGAGATTCACTAGATTGATACCTGAAATAAGCGGGTTGTCTTATGAGGAATGGTCAGATAGACTGCGGCTTGTTTTCACTGGAGTTTTGAAGAGTGAAGTAAATAAAATCCTGGATGGTATTGACACGGTGGATGTGGAAAGGATGTTTCCTCCTGTAGATGAGTCCAGAACTAAGGGGCACTATTTTAAAATCAGGGGTCATCCTTTTAGGATTTAAGATGAGGAGAAATCTTTCTCTCAGAGGGTTGCGCTACTTTGGATCTTAGAAATTAAGACTTAATGGCAAGACAGAAGAAGATTAAAGTAGTTTGTGCAGAACCTATATATAAATATAAGCCAAGATAAGCCATATTACTTTGTTTTTCATCTCTTCCATCATGTGATTCCATGTCTTCAAATTTTAGTTGAATGTGTTCATGATTCTTTTTTGGAAGCAACTTACTATTTTACAAGTAGATGTTTGGTATCTAGAGCAATTCCATGGATGACCTGTAATATATATTTCAAAAGAACACGTTAGTTCAGGAATACACTGATCATATCAAACTGCATGCCTGTAAGACTTGTTACCAAAGTATATGTTACCAACAATAGCGTCAGTCAGCAAAGCTATCAAGTGTTGAAAAGAGGTCAGCACAGAGCAAGGTGATTGCAAAACGTGTTCAGTTTGTCAAATTAATGATAATTTCATCATTAAACATTGACCTCATGCTTAGAATCATCAGTGCATTATTGAAGGTCATTGTCTCTGTTCAAATGTACCCAATTTCAATCAGTCTGAAAGTATTGTGTTTATTTATAGATTAATTCAGATGCATGGTTTTCCTCTACACATTCCCCACAGGCTCAGTGAAATTCCTCTGAACATTTCAGTCTGCTTTCTGTTACGGACTGGGAATCATGATTAAGTCTTTCTTCAGCATTCTGACTAGTCACAAACAAATTCACATTCCTAGCACTGCAGGCAGCTACACCAACAGTTCATAAAATCTATCAAATCATAGAATGGTTACAGCACAGAAGGAGGCTATTTGGCACTCTGAGTCCATGCTAACTCACTGCATGAGTAATGTTAGGCTTCCACAACAGAGAAAGAAATCCAACACTGTATATCCCAAAACTTTATCCTTATTGCTATTCTTTTTAAACTGGACTTTTTCTGCTGAAGGAAGAAAATTAAGATGGCTGTTACAAGTCACCTGATCACAGGGTTGTCCTTCTGTCAAGGAACTATCCCCAGCAGTTTCAAGAACAAAATAATTCTTTTTTCAGCTTCTGGAACTTTAACTCTTCAATGTTCAGACCCTTTATAATCAATAAAAGGAGAGGAAGTGCAGGTGAACTGGCTCCCCCATCCTGAACTATCACAAAAGAGAAAGATGCCTGCCTCAGAGATTCTGGCAATCGCAATCATTCATTTAAGTGGCTGAGCATCTTTTATTCAGGCTTGTTCCTGTTCTGCCTAATACCTAATTACATTATCACATAACCCGAGGGTGTAACAGTAGAGCACCTTGTGATATAAATTGGACATAAGTCTGGATTTTGTTATAATAATAATGTTGAGGTGATCAGAACTTACCATTATTGAGATAAATTGGACAGCAACATCTAGTAAGTACATATACATAGTTAAGAGTAGAAGTCCAGAAGTTAGTGTCCTTCACCTCCATAGCTTTTGCTGTTGTTGTCCTGGCCAATAAACATACACGAAAATGACTGTAACACTGTAAACCTGCGGTATTTGTCCACAGGGTTTGTACTAAAAACTGTCACATTTCTGCCGCAAGTGTATTTTCATCAGTATGTTAAGTGATAATTACTATAGCGCATACTTTCTGGCCTTAGAAGAAAGATTATATTTGTGTTTTAAAAGAAGAAATTGGGCCCGATCTAGCCAAATTTCAACAGAGTCCCATGATGAGCACATTTATCTGGGTTTTTCCTGATGCTCGCAGCGCCAAGAAACACCACACTATCTATCGGGACTCTTGAAATCCGGGGCCTTATCGGAAAATGCCGCACCAAGGCCGCACTTAGGAGCTCCGCTCACCGGATCCCGATCTCAGTGCATCCCAATCTCTGAACCCCCCCTCCACGACCCTCCACCATGCCGATAATCTCCACCATGGGGAAAATGCCAGCCTGGCACCCTGGAAGTGGCAGGATGGCACCCAGGTGACCCTGCCAGGGTGCCAGGCTGGCAGTGCCAGGGTTCCTGGATGGCATCAGCAATGCCAGGCTGCCACCCTTCCGAGAGGGCTACCACATGGGGGTCCCCGATCCACTGGGAGACCCCTCACGTGCCATTCCATCTGGTCCCCGTCTGTGGGACCAACACTGAATGGCTCTTGACCAAGGTCTCCAAGACAAAGGGGTTAGATCCCAGGGCCTCACTAGAATAGGCGTGTGCATATTAGAGTGAGACTAGCTGTCTCACTCTAATATGCGGATTTCCACCCAGATCGCAAGGAATTCAAAAGTTACAACATAGTGTCTTCTGCTTGCTTTGGACAACAGGACTGAGACTTTGTGGCACCCGAGAGATGGGCAGGACTCGGTTCAGTTGGTTGGCTGGTGGCCAATGAATTGGTCAAAAGGCTGCAGCGTCCGGTAATTAGGTGGGGATTGGATCCTGCCTGAGTTGGATGATTTCCAGAGACCTAAGGAAAGCAGAGTTTGACCCCTGAACACTCCGGGGGGGGGGGAGAAGTAACTGTTTTCTCTCTCTCGTGTTTTCTCCAGAACACTGTTGTCTTTCTGAAACTGTAGAGACCTGAATGAACCTACAGTGAAAACCTTGAACTGAAAGACTAGATTGAAGGAAGAAAAAACTGCATAGCTGTACACAGAATCTGTATGAATCTACAGTGAAAACCTAAAAATAAAGTTTGGATTGAAGCAAGGTGTGCTAGAAACAACCATCTGACACAAAGCCACTTATCTATTACTTTCATGATCATATTTTACACCCCTTTACTCGCCTCTGTGTTTGTTTGTCCTATGGGTATGTGTGTAGGGGGTGGGATCAGTTTAAATGGAGGATTAGGAATTAGTTGATAGTTAATCAGTTGTATTTGAAGCATTTTTCATTATAGTTTTTGTTATTAATAAAAAATAATTCGACTTAAATTTAGTCCTGGTTGCTGTAAGTAATGGGCAGCCAAGAGCCAAAGACTTTGGGTATTTTTCAAAGAATTATTGCTTAATTCAATTGTGTTGTGACTCCGGGTCAAGGGGGGATGGAATTGACCGCACCCTAGCCAAGAGTGTCGTAGTACCCCTTATAATGTAACTGTGATAACAAAGAATTCACCTGAGGTACTTCCAGTGGCGATATGTAGGAGGACGTCGCACGTTGGGTAGTTCCTGCCAGAGTCTTCGGTTTTTGGCCTTCTTCCCCCACTTTCTGGGGAGAATTTGATTGGAAACTTTTCTCAACTGAACTTTGGTTATGAAAGGATGACTAAAAGCCAAAAAAAGAATACTTTGAAGAAAGGCGCGAGCGGTAGTCCGCCGGCAGAGTCAATTTCAGTTAGGACTGCGGTGGGAGGAAAGATGGCGGAGGTGAACTCTCCAGGTGGGGCCACTGTGGTAATGATGGAAGTGCTGGCGGAGGTGATGGTGGCTGAGTTTGAGAAGCAATTCAGCCAGCAAGCATTTCAAGCGGCATGGGAGGGAAGTGCATGAGAGTCTTCAGTAGTCAGTGGAAGACTCGCTGGCCCCGATGAGGGAGACGACTGGGAAGATGTCGGAGACGGTGTGCAAGCATGGTGACATGGAGGCAGCGCTCTCGAGGCACAGCGCCCTACTCACTTCTTTGGAAGCCGAGTTATTGAAGGTGGAGGACAGTAATAAGATTCTAAGAGCAAAGGTCGAGGACTGGGAAAACAGATGTCAGTGGCTGAACTTGCGGATTGTGGGGCTGCCTGAGAGAATGGAGGGCCCAAGACCGACGGAGTACTTTTCGGCAATGTTTGGGAAGTTGATGGAGAAGGAATAAGCCTCCTCCTTCAAGCTGGATAGGGCACAATGATTGCTCCAGCTAAAGCCACGGGCTAACGAGCCATGTGGAGCTGTGATAGTTTGCTTTCACAAAAAGCAGACCTATGAGGGTGGGGTGGGAAGGCGGTAGTATTCGGATATACTAAGATGTCACGGTGGAGTTGGCAAGAAGGCGGGCGGCCTTCAACAAGGCAAAGCCAGCACTTTACAAAACTGGAATGCATTTTAGAGTGGTCTACCCGGCAAAGTTGAGGGTCATATACAACTCGAGGGATCACTTTTTTGAGACGGTCGAGGAGGTGGAGGCATTTGTAAAGGGTTTGGACTGAACTGTGAATGGTGGAAGGGGACATTGTTGTGAAAAGGGGGGCTGTTGCAGGGCTATGTGTTTTGTGTTTTCTTTGTTCTATCTAGTACCTTGTATTTTCTTTGCATCGTGGTATTATTATTCGTTAATTAAAAATTGTTTTGTGGGACGGTTCAATGGATTGGGTTGCTTCTCTCCCCTTTTTTTGTGGTTTTTAGGGATGGGTATGGGTATATGGAAAGGGGGAGGGGGACAATGACGTTTACAAGGATGGGGTGGGTGTGGATGGTCCATTGTTTTATTGTTGAATTTTGGGGGGGGAGGGACTCTGGCAGGGGAGGCTGGGGGCGGGGTGCAGGGCTACCCTGCTAGCAAACTGCAGTTTGCTAGTAAACGGGAGCAAGGTGGGGGAGAGGCTTGCTGCCAGGGTAACTGTTTGTGCAAGGTTCGACAAGCATATGAGGTGTGCATGGTGGGGGTGAAGGAAATAAGAGCAGTTTCGAGGGGAAGTGGTTGTGGGACTATTGGGATAGGGGAGGGGGAGGGGTAGTTTGGTGACAATGACTGGGGATTGTTTTTTTGGCTCCATCCGATGGGTTGTTGGGGTGAGACCCACACAGGCACAGGGAAAATGTGGAAACTCCTCTCGGACAGTGACCCGGGGCCAGGATCGAACCCGGGTCCTCAGTGCCTTGAAGCAGCAGTGTTAACCACTGCACCACTATGCTGCCCACCGGGCACACTTAACTAGGACTAGGGTGGGTTGGTTGTTTGAGGGGGTGGAAGATAAGTGTGTGCGCTGTGGGAGGGGCCCGGTAAACCATGTGCACATGTTCTGGGCGTGTCCAGAGCTGGTGAGACTTTGGGTCTCATTCTTCAGCACCATGTCGGAGATTTTACAGATGGATTTGGAGCCCAGTCCCCCAGCGACCATATTTGGTGCGGCGGCGGATGTCTTAGCCTTCACCTTGTTGATCGCTCGTAGGCGGGTTCTGTTGGAGTGGAGGACAGCTTCTCTACCCTGTGCCTCAGTGAGGCTGGGGGATCTCATGGAGTTTTTACATCTTGAGAAAGTGAAATACTCATTAACTGGTGAAATTGAGGAGTTCTACAAAAGATAGCGACCTTTTATTTTGTTCTTTAAAGAGCAAATCACCGTGAGCTGTTTTGGGGGGGCTGCAATTGCGCTGAAGTTACTTGGCGGGATTCTGCGAAATGGAGGCAGAGTGTTCGCGCTGTCGTGAACGCCGTCGAGGTTCATGACAGCGCGAAAAGGCCCCTACCCCGACCAATTCAGGGCCCGATAATGGGCTACGAGCGGCCCATTATCATTTACACGCGCCAGGCCTTGGCGGCGCGTAAAGGCGGCGCCGCATACATGACGCGGCCGGCGGCGCATAACTGGCGTAACCACGCGCATGCGTGGTTGCCGTCCTCTCCGAGTCCGCCCCGCAAGAAGATGTCTGACGGATCTTGCGGGGCTGCAGAAGAAAGGAGGTCCTCCTTCAGAGAGGCTGGCCCGACGATCAGTGGGCACCGATCGCGGGCCAGTCCCCATTTGAGGCCCCCCCGGTGCAGGGTCCCCCCTCGCCCCCCCGCAGGCCGCTCCCCCAGCGTTCACACGCTGTTCCCGCCGGCAGCGACCAGGTGTGGATGGCGCCGGGGGGAACCCGCCATTTTGGGGAGGCCGCTCGGCCCATCTGGGCCGGAGAATCGCGGGGGTACCGGTGAATCGCCATTTTGGCTGTCTCGGGCGATTCACTGTACCGCGCCGTGCAAAATGCGATTGTGCCGGTCTGGCCGCTTCCGTGACCAGCGTCGCGGGAAAATTTGGCGACCCAGGCTATTCTCCCAGCCGGCGCGGGAGCGGAGGATCGCGCCCACTGTGTTTGGTTGCTTGTTTTGTTTTTATTAAAAAACGTGTGATCAAAATATTTAGAAATAAGTAAAATAAATAATTAATCTGCAGTTAATTTATGTGTGGCTACTTTCATATTTTGCACTATTATAAATTGAACCAAAACCCAGGTGATGACAGCTATCCATATTGTCCATCAGCCAATAAAACTAAATTAGATTAAATCTAGCAGACTGATTGCAGGTGTAGTTCTGGATGCTGCACAGGTGCTGTACACATGATTGAAGTCAATTCAGAAAAACATTTGATGAGATTTCATTCTACAGCACTGCTAACTGGTGCGCTGTTTTAAAACTTGTTATAACCTGCCTGCTTACCATTGGCTGGGGACGAATGACAATCCCACAATCCTGTGGGAGTATGAGCTTCCCCAATGAGGGGGGCGGAGAAACCATTCGTAAACTCCATGTATAAATAGAGCTGGCCAGTTTGGAACCAGCAGGAAGGAGTGTGCAGCAAGGGAAGTTGCTGCTGTTATATATATATGTTATTGTAAATAAATGTTATTACTTTGTATCCTTAAAACTCGTGCTGGATTCTTCGTGGCCCTTACAAAACTGGCGACGAGGGTTCAAGTGAATAGCTGTCTACACTGCTGAAGCCACCTCCCTGGATTTTTGTTGGATACAGGTTGGAAGTTGTTTTCTATTATACCATGCCTCTGTACGGACGTTTGGATGTTTTTGATGCTGCGCTGGAAAGCTGGAACCAGTACGCACAACGAATGCGTTACTATTTCCAGGCAAACAATATCACCGAAATCGAGCGCCAGGTGGTCATATTGCTCACTGCCTGCGGCCCGCATACATTTGGGTTGATTAGGAGCCTTACGTACCCAGCTGCGCCGGACACCAAAACGTTTGATGAACTTGTGAATATAGTGGGACAACATTTTAACCCAACCCCATCCACGATAGTCCAGCGTTACCGGTTTAATACCGCTGAGAGGACCCCTGGAGAATCCCTTGCAGAGTTTCTATCGAGACTACGCAGGATTGTGGAGTAGTGTGACTATGGTGAGACCTTGTCAGAAATGTTACGCGACCGTTTGGTTTGCGGTATTAACAATGCGGCCACCCAGAGAACGTTGTTAGCTGAGCCAACATTGACTTTTCAACAGGCCATTCAAATAGTATTGTCCCGAGAGAGCGCAGAACGAGGAGTGCAGGAGCTACAGGGAATGGAAGTGCATGCCTTGGGGCGCAACCCCTTCCATCTGAAAACGTCCCCCCGCACTCCTGCGGTACCTTGGGCGATGCGACGTCCGGACCAACACCAGTGGCCGTCAGACATTCCTCCCCGAAGGGAGCCTTCTCCAGAACCAATGGATGAGGAGCCATGTCCGTGTCAGACTTGTCGGCGCCGACCCCGTCGCGGACGCTGGTCCTGGGGGCGCCAGAGGCGCCGTCGTTCCGACCGAAACTGGGACCAGCCCAGGGGCCATACCTTCCATGTGGATGAACCTGCGGTGACTACTCCTGAGGATGTGGAGATGGAGGACGACTGCCTGCAGCTGCATTGTGTGGCAGCTCCCCGTGTGGCCCCCATTAAGGTGACAGTACGGGTCAATGGTCACCCGCTTGAGATGGAGTTGGACACTGGCGCAGTGGTCTCCGTGATCGCCCAGAGGACATTCGACCACATCAAGCAGGGTATACAGACCCTTACATTAACCGACTCACAGGCCAGGTTGGCCACCTAAACGGGGGAACCACTGGACATGGCAGGAACTACAATGACCCCTGTTGTTTATGGACGCCAGGAGGGGCGTTTCCTACTTATTTTGGTGTGCGGCCAGAGGCCCAGCCTGTTGGGTCGGGACTGGTTGCGCCATTTGCGGTTGCAATGGCAGCACATCCTCCAAACAGTTTCTGGAGGGTTGACTGAGGTGCTAGGACGATACCCAGATATATTCCAGCCTGGTTTGGGGAAAATAAAAGGGGCCATAGCCTATATCCAAGTCGAACCATGAGCCACGCCGCGCTATTTCCGGGCGCGCCCGGTGCATTACGCCTTGCTCGAGAAGGTAGAAGGGGAGCTCACTCGTTTGGGGAGTTTGGGTATTATCAGGCCCGTCCGTTTTACTGACTGGGCAGCACCAATTGTACCTGTAATGAAGCCAGATGCCACAGTTCGCTTGTGTGGCGACTATAAACTTACAGTGAATACGGCTTCCCGACTTGACCGATATCCAATGCCTCGCATAGAGGATCTCTACGTGAAGCTTGCAGGCGGACTCTCCTTCACAAAATTAGATGTGAGTCACGCCTATCTACAGTTGGAGCTGGACCTTGCCTCCCGACCATATGTAACGATTAATACACACCGGGGCCTGTATGAATATACACTTTTGCCCGTTGGAGTATCCTCTGCCTGCGCTATTTTTCAACGTGTTATGGAGGGCATTTTGAGAGGTTTACCACGTGTCGCTGTCTACTTAGATGACGTTTTGATTACAGGGACGTCGGAGCAGGAACATTTGGAAAATCTGGAGGCTGTCCTTTGACGCTTTTCGGAGGCTGGAGTCCGTTTATGTCGCACAAAGTGCGTATTTCAGGCAAAGGAAGTAGTCTACCTAGGTTATCGGATGGACCGCGAAGGTTTGCACCCCGTCGCAGAGAAGGTGCGTGCGATTCAACAGGCCCCCGCCCCGACTGACACTTCGCATCTTCGTTCTTTTCTCGGTCTCGTAAACTATTACGGGAAGTTCCTCCCCAATCTGGCAACTACGCTGGCCCCATTGCACCTTCTGCTAAAGAAAAATCACACCTGGGTTTGGGGTCAGCCGCAAGAAACCGCTTTCCGGCGGGTAAAGCAACAATTGTCGTCGTCTGGGTTACTAACCCACTATGATCCTGGAAAGCCTTTGCTCGTCACATGTGATGCATCCCCGTATGGTATTGGGGCCGTCCTGTCCCACAAGATGGAGCACAAACCAGGAACGCAGATAGCAAATGCCGACGCACTGAGCCGATATCCTTTATCGACCGGCCTCATGTCGACCCCCACGACCGGTGAGGTGGTTGCAACCCTAAATTTTATGGACACCTTGCCTGTCACGGCATCACAGATCCGTGAGTGGACCCAGACGGAGCCAGTCCTGTCAAAGGTTCGGCACATAGTTCTGTATGGTGGGCAGAATCGACAGCTCCCAGGCGAGATGCGGGCATTTTCCTCCAAGCTGTCAGAATTCAGCATGGAAGACGGCATCCTCTTGTGGGGGACGCATGTGATTGTCCCAGAAAAAGGCCAGGAGCTGATACTAAGAGACTTGCACAATGGGCATCCAGGTGTGACCAAAATGAAAATGTTGGCCCGGAGTTATGTCTGGTGGCCAGGCCTCGACACCGACATTGAGAAGGTGGCCCAAAACTGCTCCATTTGCCAGGAGCATCAGAAGCTTCCGCCGGCCGCGCCCCTACATCACTGGGCATGGCCAGGGCGGTCTTGGGCGCGCTTGTATGCAGATTTTGCAGGCCCTTTTCAAGGATCCATGTTCCTTCTATTAATTGACACCCAGTCTAAATGGCTAGAGGTGCATAAGATGCAGGGGACAACTTCCTGCGCAACAATTGAAAAGATGCGTTTGACTTTTAGTACGCATGGCCTCCCCGAGGTGCTGGTCACGGTTAACGGCACTCCATTCACGAGTGAGGAGTTTGCGAGGTTCATAAAGATGAACGGCATCCGCCATATCCGCACTGCCCCTTACCACCCGGCTTCAAATGGGTTGGCAGAGCGCGCAGTGCAGACATTCAAAAGAGGCCTAAAGAATCAGTCTTCCAGATCAATGGACACGAGACTGGCTCGCTTTTTGTTTCCGTATAGGACCACCCCCCCCATGCGGTGACTGGAGTAGCTCCCGCAGAACTCCTAATGGGCCGGAGACTTCGCACCTGCCTTAGTATGGTTTTCCCGGACATTGGCGCAAAAGTACGCCGCACACAAGAACGGCAGGGACAGGGATTTTCTCGGCATCGGCCGATTCGGCAGTTTGCGCCCGGTGACCCAGTGTTCGTTCAGAATTTTGCTGGTGGTGCCCAGTGGGTTCCTGGTGTAATCGTTTGCCAAACGGGCCCTATATCTTACCAGGTGCAAGCCCAGGGTCGTCTCCAGCGCAAACATGTAGACCACGTTCGGTCCAGAAGACTATCCCCTCAAAAGATTCCCCGCCCCCGGAGCTCATTTCTACAGCCGCAGAGACCAGAGACAATGGAAGGTAGTCCTCACAATCTTCCTCTGGTGCCTCACTCAAAGCCTGCGCAGGTCGTTACAGAACTGAATGGAGATAGAGACGCTGACATGACGGAGGCAGCAGACTCTGACTCCGAGATGGAGACACAGGACGCATCAGAGGGGGAATCCTCGGGTCCACGGGCCGTGGATGTTCAACCATTACGCCGTTCATCACGGAAGCGCCGGTCTCCGTCTCATTACACGCCGCCTGATCCAGCGCCGCGTGCAAATGGTGTCCGGCCTGCGGCAAAACGAGTCCGACGTCCTCCTTCGCCAGGGTCTTCGGTGGATTCCTTGGACTTTGGGGGGGGAGGGATGTTATAACCTGCCTACTTGCCATTGGCTGGGGACTAATGACAATCCCACAATCCTGTGGGAGTATGAGCTTCCCCAATGAGGGGGGCGGAGAAACCATTAGCAAACTCCTAGTATAAATAAAGCTGGCCAGTTAGGAACCAGCAGGAAGGAGTATGCAGCAAGGGAAGTTGCTGCTGCTGTTATATATATATGTTATTGTAAATAAATGTTATTACTTTGTATCCTTAAAACTCGTGCTGGATTCTTCGTGGCCCTTACAAAAAAACTGAAATTTTAAAACTGAATATCATGAAGGAAAACAGTTGATTATATGTGGAGCTTGAAACTGAAAATGACACTTCCGGTGACGGCGGGCGGGAGGCAGCCGCACATTGGAGGGCTCCCGTTCGGGAACGGCATTTTCGGGGAGTAACGCCCGGTCCTAGGGCCAGCGACGGCAGTAAAAGTCGGGAGACAGCGCAAGGAGAAGAAGGATGTCGAAAAACACCAAAAAAACGGCCGGGAAAAAAGCGGCTGAAAGTCCGTTGGAGAGTGGAAAGGTCACCGCGGGGTCAACAAAGAAAATGGAGGCTGGAGCACCGGGGAGGCCGCAGTGCTTACGGCTGAAGAAATAACTAAGGTGATGGCTGCGGAATTCCAAAAGCAGTTGGCGCAGATTGAGAAATGTATGGAGACGGTGAGGAAGGAGATGAGGGAGGTTTTGAATGTGCTGGTGGAGGAGGCGGTTTCCCCGGTGAAGACGGCGGTGGCGAGCGCAGTGGCGGCGGTGCGAGAGCAAGGGGAGGCGCTGAAGGAAGTGGAGGAGACGGTATTGCAGCATGGCGATCAACTTGCCTCGATGGGGAAGGAGATGTGGAAGGTGATGGACACGAACAAGAATCTGCGAGGAAAAATTGAAGATCTGGAAAACAGATCCAGGCGACAGAATTTGAGGGTCGTGGGGCTGCCCGAAGGAGTTGAAGGACCGAAGCCGACTGAGTATTTTGCCGCGATGCTGGCAAAACTATTGGGGGAGGGGGAGGATCCCTCCCGATATGAACTGGATCGGGCTCATCGGTCGTAGAGGCCTGTGCCAAAGGCGTGTGAGCTGCCAAGGGCAGTGACTCTGTGCTTCCGTAGGTACAGTGTGAAGGAGAAGGTCCTGAGCTGGGCCAAGCAGAAGCGGGTGGTGCAGTGGGCTGGAGCTGGTATATATGTATACCAGGACTTTACAGTGGAGCTGGCGAGGAGGCGGGCTGCCTTCAACCGGGTGAAGAGGGCACTGTACATTGGTAAGGTGCAGTGCGGCATTGTATATCCAGCGAAGCTGAGGGTGACTTATAAGCTCAGGGACTTTTATTTTGGAACGGCAGAAGCAGCGGAGGAGTTTGCGAAGGCAGAAGGACTGTGGCAGAACTGACAAATTGAGGAATGGTCATGTGCCGATGTAACCTCGTGACTGTATTTTCTTCTTTTTTTTGTATCACTGCGCGCGGGTGTAGAGGCTAAAGGAGCCAATGTTGCATATATTTGGACAAGGGAAGGGACGGGACTTTCACTCGAACGGAGGGCTCTTTGGGGTGTAGGTGGATATGCGGGGTTTGTGTGCTAAAAGGGGATCTTTGGGCTTTCCTAGGGCCGGGCAAGGGGGAAAGGGACCCGGGCGGGGGCCTCCACGCTGGCCGGTTTAAGCCGGCCAGTGAACGGGAGTAAGGTGGGGGGAGGGGCTGCGGCCATCGGAGCCTGGCAGAACAGGGTCCGAGTTGTCTAGCCGGGGTGGAAAGTTGGGGGGAGGGAACCGAGGTTGGGGGAGGGAACCGAGGTTGGGAGGAGGAGTTTTACAAGAGGCAGTGGACGGGAGGAGCTGGAGACTTGGGGGGGGGGGGGGGTGGGTACAACTTTGGGGTATCATGTACGGTACTCTCTTAGAGGCTGGATGGCGTTGGTTGGGGGGGGGGGTGGAGAGCCGTGTAGATTAAGGGTGACTACGGGTAATCCCTGATTCCTTTTTGTCATTTGTTTATGTAAACATGCGGGTTGAGGTTTGGGGGTTGGTGGGCGATGGGATCGTTGTTATTATGGGGATTGACATATCTTGCTGATTATTGTTTATTGTTGATGGGTGTAAATGTGGGAGAAAATGTGAAAAAGGAGGAGAATTTTTTTTTTTTATTTAAAATTTTTTTAAAAAATAAACTGAAAATGACATGGCTTCCCAACTGTTCTGAATAAAGTTTGGACAAATCTTGAGTGCAGCAGTAATAAAGAAACTAAGTGAGAATGACATCCTCAGCATTGAACTGTTCAAAACCAACCTTCAAAGTGCAAGCTCTCACCAACACTCATTGAACCAAAATTCAAGGGGGCGATTCTCCCAAATGGTGCCCAAGTGTGGAGAGTAACTTGGCTGTCCAAAGTCTGTCCACCATCAACAAGGCACAAATGAGGAGTGTGATGGAATACTCTCCACTTGCCTGAATAAGTGAAAATCCATCAATGTTTAAGAAGCTTGACACCATCCAGAACAAAGCAACCCACTTAATTGGCACCCCATCCACCACCTTCAACTTTCATTTCTCCTGCCATTGATACTTGCCCAACTCAAGACTGCCGAACAAGAGAAGGACAGTGGAAACGCTTCAAAGACAACTTGAAGGCTTACCTCAAGAAATGCAACATCGACGTCAATACCCGAGGAATCCTTGCTTAGAAGAGACCGACTTGGAGGAACCTCCTGTTTGAAGGAACACAATTCTTGAATGACACCCAATGGTATGAGAAAGCCTGGAAAAAGAGCCTGAGAAAGGAATACCAGCGATCTAGAGTCCAAGGACCAATCCCTCCATCTGGGAATACCTGTCAAGTGTGCGGTCGAAGATGTGGCCCTAGGATCTGGCTCATCATGCAAGGACCCACAGAACCCATGAACAGTAACACAGAGTTTCTTTGGTGGACAATCATTCTCGCTAGCGAGTGATCGCCAAAGAAGAAGAAGACACAGTGACAGCAGTGTGCAGAATCTACAAGGTGCCCTGCTGCAACTCACCAAGGTTCCTACAATAGCACCCATTATGTCTGCCATCTGGAAGGACGAGGGCAATAGATACATGGCAACAACACCACCTGCAACATCCCCTCCAAGCCACAAACCATCCTGACCTGGAATTACATCGCTGTTCCTTCACTGTCACTGGTTCTAAATCCTGGAACTCCTCTCCTACACCACATAGACTGCAGCGGTTCAGGCAGGCGGCTCACCACCAGCTTCCCAAGGGCAATTAGGGATGGGCAATGAATGCTGACCTAGCCAGCGACACCCACATCCCATGAAAAAAGGAAAACAAACACCTTTGGTTGTAATAATTGACATCATCGGATAACGTATCACAGAATTCATCTGCAAACATGGAAACATTTTTTGATGTCAAGTAGGATCATTAGCAGCCTCCAGACACCAAGGGACCTGCAAAAGTAAACTTGTCCACAGCATGTAGAACATCAAAGACTATAAACCAATTATGCACCAATATCATCTTTTCAATTTATGGAATTTTTGTGTTCTTTAATTATTACTTTTCATTCTGCATTCCAAAATCTAATAATAAGTACAGGTTTAAATATATTAATTTAAACTGTCTGTTGGGACCCAAAACGTCCTTAAGGACTTTGCATATTTTCTGGTTTTAACTGTTCAAACAACTCAGAATGAAAATGATATTTAAATCCAAAAATAATTTAATTTGTATCCCACTATGAAGTTTAACCTTTTTTCTAGTATTTCAAACTGACTAATGACATCTTATCATTCCCAACGGAAGACTTGAAAATGAAAATTGCGTATTGTCACAAGTAGGCTTCAATGAAGTTACTGTGAAAAGCCCCTAGTCGCCACATTCCGGCGCCTGTTCGGGGTGGCTGTTACGGGAACTTAGTGCTGCCACCGTGATTGTATTTCTTGCTCAACGCATTCTTTCACTGGAATAAATATATCTGCTCTTTAACCATGTAGAGAAGATCTGCAAGTTTGACTTGCAAGTGTGGAAGGAGTGCGCAGCAGTAGGAAATAAATAACCTAATTTTCCGAACCTTTTCATCATTTTAGTTGATCCCCGTGTCCCCATAATCAAAATGATTTTTTCAAAGAAAAACTAAAAACAAAGAACAAAGAACAAAGAAATGTACAGCCCGGGAACAGGCCCTTCGGCCCTCCAAGCCCGTGCCGACCATGCTGCCCGACTAAACTACAATCTTCTACACTTCCTGGGTCCGTATCCCTCTATTCCCACCCTATCCATGTATTTGTCAAGATGCCCCTTAAATGTCACTATCGTCTCTGCTTCCACCACCTCCTCCGGCAACGGGTTCCAGGCACCCACTACCCTCTGCGTAAAAAACTTGCCTCGTACATCTACTCTAAACCTTGCCCCTCTCACCTTAAACCTATGCCCCCTAGTAATTGACCCCTCTACCCCGGGGAAAAGCCTCTGACTATCCACTCTGTCTATGCCCCTCATAATTTTGTAGACCTCTATCAGGTCGCCCCTCAACCTCCTTCGTTTCCAGTGAGAACAAACCGAGTTTATTCAACCGCTCCTCATAGCTAATGCCCTCCATACCAGGCAACATTCTGGTAAATCTCTTCTGCACCCTCTCTAAAGCCTCCACATCCTTCTGGTAGTGTGGCGACCAGAATTGAACATTATACTCCAAGTGTGGCCTAACTAAGGTTCTATACAGCTGCAACATGACTTGCCAATTCTTATACTCAATGCCCCGGCCAATGAAGGCAAGCATGCCATATGCCTTCTTGACTACCTTCTCCACCTGTGTTGCCCCTTTCAGTGACCTGTGGACATGTACTCCTAGATCTCTTTGACTTTCAATACTCTTGAGGGTTCTACCATTCACTGTATATTCCCCACCTGCATTAGACCTTCCAAAATGCATTACCTCACATTTGTCCGGCTTAAACTCCATCTGCCATCTCTCCGCCCAAGTCTCCAAACAATCTAAATCCTGCTGTATCCTCTGACAGCCTTCATCGCTATCCGCAATTCCACCAACCTTTGTGTCGTCTGCAAACTTACTAATCAGACCAGTTACATTTTCCTCCAAATCATTTATATATACTACAAACAGCAAAGGTCCCAGCACTGATCCCTGTGGAACACCACTGGTCACAGCCCTCCAATGGGAAAAGCATCCTTCCATTGCTACTCTCTGCCTTCTATGGCCTAGCTAGTTCTGTATCCACCTTGCCAGCTCACCCCCGATCCCGTGTGACTTCACCTTTTGTACTAGTCTACCATGAGGGACCTTGTCAAAGGCCTTACTGAAGTCCATATAGACAACATCCACTGCCCTACCTGCATCAATCATCTTAGTGACCTCCTCGAAAAACTCTATCAAGTTAGTGAGACACGACCTCCCATTCACAAAACCATGCTGCCTCTCACTAATATGTCCATTTGCTTCCAAATGGGAGTAGATCCTGTCTCGAAGAATTCCCTCCAGTAATTTCCCTACCACTGAAGTAAGGCTCACCGGCCTGTAGTTCCCTGGATTATCCTTGCTACCCTTCTTAAACAGAGGAACAATATTGGCTATTCTCCAGTCCTCCGGGACATCACCTGAAGACAGTGAGGATCCAAAGATTTCTGTCAAGGCCTCAGCAATTTCCTCTCTAGCCTCCTTCAGTATTCTGAGGTAGATCCCATCAGGCCCTGGGGACTTATCTACCTTAATATTTTTCAAGACTCCCAACACCTCGTCTTTTTGGATCTCAATGTGACCCAGGCTATCTACACACCCTTCTCCAGACTCAACATCTACCAATTCCTTCTCTTTGGTGAATACTGATGCAAAGTATTAATTTAGTACCTCGCCCATTTCCTCTGGCTCCACACATAGATTCCCTTGCCTATCCTTCAGTGGGCCAACCCTTTCCCTGGCTACCCTCTTGCTTTTTATGTACGTGTAAAAAGCCTTGGGATTTTCCTTAACCCTATTTGCCAATGACTTTTCGTGACCCCTTCTAGCCCTCCTGACTCCTTGCTTAAGTTCCTTCCTACTTTCCTTATATTCCACACAGGCTTCGTCTGTTCCCAGCCTTTTCGCCCTGACAAATGCCTCCTTTTTCTTTTTGGCGAGGCCTACAATATCTCTCGTTATCCAAGGTTCCCGAAAATTGCCGTATTTATCCTTCTTCCTGACAGGAACATGCCGGTCCTGAATTCCTTTCAACTGACACTTGAAAGCCTCCCACATGTCAGATGTTGATTTGCCCTCAAACATCCGCCCCCAATCTAGGTTCTTCAGTTCCCGCCCAATATTGTTATAATTAGCCTTCCCCCAATTTAGCATATTCATCCTAGGACCACTCTTATCCTTGTCCACCAGCACTTTAAAACTTACTGAATTGTGGTCACTGTTCCCGAAATGCTCCCCTACTGAAACATCTACCACCTGGCCGGGCTCATTCCCCAATACCAGGTCCAGTACCGCCCCTTCCCTAGTTAGACTGTCCACATATTGTTTTAAGACAATAAAACCTTCATAAAAATTGAGTAAATAATATGTCCATATTAATTTCCTCCTTTCTGCAATAGCCTGCAAAGACTTTAAAAGCCTTGCTGTTAGTTG
This sequence comes from Scyliorhinus torazame, assembly GCF_047496885.1. Classification (NCBI taxonomy): domain Eukaryota; kingdom Metazoa; phylum Chordata; class Chondrichthyes; order Carcharhiniformes; family Scyliorhinidae; genus Scyliorhinus; species Scyliorhinus torazame. The sequence continues at coordinate 92,083,733 of NC_092720.1, read as the reverse complement.
CCATTCTGTGGCAGTTGTTCCTCCCATCTATACTTTGTCCTATGTAGTACTGTAATAGTGATTAATTTCAGTAGCACGGTTATCATAGATATCATTCAGTCTGACTTATGGCTTTATTGAGACAGAAATACGACTTGTCAAATGATTAGTGGCACTTGAGATTTAAAGGAATTCATTTCAGGTAAACTAACTTAGAGGTATAACAAATGAGTGGGTTTTAAATACTTATCTCAGACATGAAGATGTTAACTGAGCACTCGATGTTTAGTTGCCTAGCTGTTAGTCCACTGCTCAAAGTATGGCACCATGTTTATGACAAAAATGTTGAACTGTTGAAAAATAATTTTTCATAGATTATAAATTCTACCTGAAAATAAGTTGCAGTTCAACCATGACTAAGCTTTTACAAATGGAATAAAGTGCCCATTAGGATCACAGCCTATTTCTGTGTGTAATATTCTATTAAGTCCATCAAGCTTGTACTGGTGACGTTTCTCCTAATGAGCCATCTAATTCCATCCCTGTCCCCTGCTTGCTTTCTATGCCTTTCAGTATTCCTCTTTACTAGCTGCTATCTGATTCCATTTTAAATGCAATTACGGCATCCGTTTCAATAATGCTTTATGATGGAGATTTCCAAATGTCAACATATAAAACCAAATGAAAGTTCGGGCAGTTTCTACAATGAGTGGCTGATTCACAATGGCAATGTTATAAACGTTGAGCAGTTGAAAAACGACACCCGTGTGTCTGTAAGTAATATTTTTCTGTAAACTGCAGTATGGTGACAAAGGTTCGATATTCAACCCCTGGGGCTTGCTATATTAGCTCAGATGTTAGTCAGGTATAAACACCCATTCTGGTTCATACCAGACAAAAGAAACACATACAGGATTAGCAAGTCATTGGTGAACTAATGAATATATCCAGTGTCTAAAAAAACAAAAATAAAATCGTCATCAAGGTGCCACCTTAGCACTTTTTTCCTCTGGATTAAATAACTGGGACATGATGGATTGTCTTAAACGCACTCGCAACTGTTGCAAGTATGTGGAGATTGACTTAAACAATTCTGTCGAGATAATCACAGACAAGTTATACATTATTCGAGTGACAGTCATTCCATCTGCTTGATGCACCATGATTTACATGCAAGGTTCCAACTGCTCAGTCTTTTTTATAATAATCTTTATTGTCACAAGTAGGCTTACATTAACACTGCAAAGAAGTTACAGTGAAAAGCCCCTGACATCACATGTGGTGGCATGAAAAGAGCTTAAAGCAACAAGTACAAGACTGAAATGACCTCATTAGTCAGTCACTGTTCAGTGCCAGTTATGAAGTATGGCTTCACTTCAGTTTGCAATAAAAATCACATCATTGTCACAGTCTTCCTGGTGGAATAAAATTGTTGCCAACACTGTTCCTCAAGTAGGTCCATGGGCGAAATTTACTGGCTGCGTTGCACCTGAAAAGCAGTGCAACACGGCTGGTAAATGCCGGGTGATCGCGCTTCCGGGATCTACCCGGCTCTCCAAGCCTCACAAGATCTAATGCAATCTCGCAAGATGTCGTAAATGCCGCCTATTGTGGGTGGGATCACATTCTGCAAATCTGCATATTAGAGTGAGACAGCAAGTCTCATTCTAATATGCATTCCCGAGATCAATCCAAGGCGTGGGATCTAACTTCCTTGACTAGGAGACCTCGGGTGAGTGCTGTACAATGCCGATCTCCACAAATGGGGACCAGACAGAATGGCACTCATGGGGGTCTCCCAGGGGATCGGTGTCCCCCAGGTGCTTGCCCTCTTGGCAGGGTAGCATCCTGGCACTACCAGCCTGGAACCTTGGTACTACCAGCCTGGAACCCTGACAGTGCCCCTGCCAGCTGGCAGCAACACTTGAGCACGTTGGCAGTGCCAGACTGGAGTTCCGGCAAGCGGAGCTCCTCAGTGCAGAAAAAGGGGCTAGGTGTGGCCTTGGCTGCACGTTCCCCGCTCAGGCCCCCAGTCTACCTGAATGGGCATTCAATAGTGTGGTGTTTGTCGCCGTTCTGAGCATGGGAAACACCTAGCTAATTGTGTGCTATGGGATTCTGGATCATTGGGATGGATCGCGTGATGTAACCTAGCTGGCTGGCTTTGCATCCCTTTTTTCTATCATTATCCAAAATAGCGTCAGAGAGAAGGGATTCCCATGAGGAAGTTAATTTTCTCTAGAGGTAGGTTACTTACAAAAATTGATAGCCTAAAAGTCCTGTACAATTCTCCTTTGCTCACAGATTGTTGACAAAATGTGTTAACAAAATTTTTTTAAATAAATACATCTGCAAGTTGCTTTCTGATTCTTGAAATACATTTATATTCGAAAACACACCTTGAGTTACCAATTCCTAATACCAAAATTTAAAAGATGTGTGGACAGGATTAAGCTTGGAATTTTTACTTCCTCAGTCACTCTGAAGCTCAGCAAAGATTTGGAGGCTGGTATGCCAAGAGGGAGGATAAAAATAAGTGAAATGCTGGCATTTATAGGTCACCTTAAACAACCTCAAAACTTCAAAAATAATTAAATATTTCAGAGCTGTAGTCACCAGTATAACATAGAAAATGCCGCAGCCATTTGTACACACCAACTCCTGCAAACAGTAAGTGATAATCACCAGATAATTTGTTTTTGTCATGTCGATTGAAGGATAAATATTAGTTAGACACTGGGGACAACTCCCCTAAATCTTCTTTATACCCACCTGAGGAGGCAGTTTAACGACACATCTGAAAGTCAGTGGGTGGGATTCTCCGCTCCCGGGACTAAGTGCCCGCGCCGTTGTGAACGCCGTCGCGTTTCACGACGGCACGAACAGGGCCCGGGCACGACCTATTCTGGCCCCCACAGGGGGCCAGCACGGCGCTGGAGCAGTTCACGCTGCTCCAGCCTCCTTACGCGGTGCCAAATGGGCGTCGCGCCAACCCGCACATATGCAGTTGTGCCGCGCCATCCTGCGCATGCACGGGGAACTTCTTACGCGCACCTGCCCCTCACCAACATGGCGCCGGGGTTCTGGGGCCGGCCTTGAAGGAGGTAGGCCCGGGGGGGGGAGAGGCCGGCCCGCCGATCGGTGGGCCCCGATCGCGGGCAAGACCCCATCGGAGGCCCTCCCTGGTGAAGGAGTCCCCCTCATCCCCCACAGGCCGCCCCCCAGCATTCCCGCACAATTCCCGCCAGCAGCGACCAGAGGTGAACGGCACCGGCGGGACTGTCATTTTTTTTCGCCGGCCGTTCGGCCCATCTGGGCCAGAGAATCGCCACTCGCCGTTTGCTGCGATCCTCCGAGCGGCCTGGCGCGATTCTCGCGGCGCTGGTTACAGGGGGGTGGGAGAATAGTGTGCGGGTGTCGGGGTGGCATGGCGCAACTCGCGCGGCGCCCCAGCGATTCTCCCACCCGGCATGGGGGGGGGGGGGAGAATACTGCCCAGTACCTCTGGCAGTGCAGCACTCCCTCAGAACTGCATTGGGATGTCAGCCTCGATTTTTGTGTTCAGATCTCTGTGGGACATGAACACACAACTTCCTGATGGAGAAGCTTCCTGGATGGTTCTCCAATGAGCCTGAGACGCTGTCGAATTCCCAAAACCTGACACACTCTATTTGTTTTGGCTTGGTTCCAGCTAGTCAATTATCAGTGGATCAATTTTCAGTGCTCCCAACAAACTCCACCCTCTGCCCAGATTTATCAACCACAAGCTATGCTGGCAGTTTGAGACAGGCAGCAACCATGGTGTTTGCCAGGGGCGTGCAAACCCACATTAATCCCATGAAAATGATTGGTCCTACCCCTGACACCACATACATTGGCAGGGTCAATGTTAGTGGACACCAGTAGGTACAATGTGGCTGACACAGCAAGCAATATCATAGCCAGTGGAAATCCAGGGCAAAATTCTCCGGTATTGGCGCGATGTCCGCCGACTGGCGCCCAAAACGGTGCAAATCAGTCGGGCATCGCGCCGCCCCAAAGGTGCGGAATGCTCCGCATCTTGGGGGGCTGAGCCCCAACCTTAAGGGGCTAGGCCCGCGCCGGACGAATTTCCGCCCTGCTAGCTGGCGGAAAAGGCCTTTGGTGCCCCGCCAGCTGGCGCGGAAATGATATCTCCGGGCGGCGCATGCGCGGGTGCGTTAGTGGCTGCTGACAGCATTCCCGTGCATGCGCTGTGGAGGGAGTCTCTTCCGCCTCCGCCATGGTGGAGACCGTGGCGAAGGCGGAAGGAAAAGAGTGCCCCCACGACACAGGCCCGCCCGCGGATCGGTGGACCCCGATCGCGGGCCAGGCCACTGTGGGGGCACCCCCCGGGCCAGAGCGCCCCACGATCTCCCCAGGACCCCGGAGCCCTCTCGCGCCGCCTTGTCCCGCCGGTAAGGTAGGTGGTTTAATCCACGCCGGCCGGCCAGGCATTTTAGCAGCGGGACTTTGGCCCGTCCAGGCCGGAGAATCGCGGGGGGGGGGGCACGCCAACCGGCACGGCGCGATTCCCGCCCCCGCCGAATATCCGGTGACGGAGAATTTGGCAACCGACGGGGACGGGATTCACGCCAGCCCCCGGCGATTCTCCGACCCGGCGGGGGGTCGGAAAATCTCGCCCCCAGTTCTTATTGCTGCAAATGAATAGATTTTCCTTTTTGTTTTGTTTTAAATTTTAGAGTACCCAATTAGTTTTCTCCAATTAAGGGGTAATGTAGCGTGGCAAATCCACCTACCCTGCACATCTTTGGGTTGTGGGGCGAAACCCACGCATACACGGGGAAAATGTGCAAACTCCACATGGACAGCGGCCCAGAGCCGGAATCGAACCTGGCACCTCGGCACCGTGTAGCAGCTGTGCTAACTACTGCGCCACAGTGCTGCCTTACAACTGAACAGATTATGACCAGTAGTTCTGCATTTCCCCTTTGATTTTTTGTGAATTTGGTGTGGTAGTTGAATTGTGTTGGAGTAGTCTGATAATTATATTGTGCAGTCCAATTCTACAGTGGATGAAGATGGTACCTTAGCCCAATAATAGCAATGCATGGTAGGAATGTACTTAATCCAGTGGAAAAGATTTAAGAATAAATTTTGTACGATGTGATTCCTCATACAGGGCTGCACTTTCACCAAGCCGGGTTGATTCTGTAGCCATTTAAATTGGCAGGCAGGCCCCAATTCCAGGATTCCCAACCAATTCCCAGGCAGAGCGACATTTGTGAGTGCCTTTATAGGGTGTAGGCTGGTTACTGTCAGAAAACTACACCCAGCACTCCCAACCTAGCCAGCTCCATTACAGAGATGGGTATCTCCTACACCCCTGCATTTTTCACGGGGTCTGTCCAGATTTTTAAAGAGCAACCGGCGGGGGTGGGTTTCACGCCAGCCCGCGACGATTCTCCGACCCGGCGGGGGGTCGGAGAATCATGGCCCCTAAGAGGAGTTGTGAACCCTAGTATGTATAAGGGGACCCCTCAATCCCCCATACCAAGTTCTGAATACATCCACTCCCTCCTTGGCTCTCATGCCCCTTGTGCCAAGTTTTGCCCTTCCACCCACCTCCATATCCCCTCATACCCCCTAAGCTAAGCTGTGCCCTTCCACCCATTCAAATAGCCCTTCATGCACCCTATGCCACGCTCTGCCCTGTCACCTACCCCATGGTCATCAAGTCCCCTATGCCAAGCTATGTCCTTGCGCCCATCCCACATGTTCCCTTATGCACTCTATGCCAAGCTCTGCCCTTCCACCAATGAGCACTCATGCTCCCCCTGTCACCTCTATGCCCATTGACCCACTGAACACTTTCTAGAACCAATGATCCCTACAGCATAAGGTGGGATGTGTAAAACCCTTGAAACAAAGTCATTCAGTGAGAACTTTCTCCAATCTTTGGAAAAAAAAGTCTGAAATACAAGCTAGTCAACCATCCAGGTCCTCTAAGATTCTCAAAACCACAAACCGTAAATTCTTGAAAGCACTTTATTTGTGTAAACTAACATTATGAAATTGACTGCAGAGATCAGAGAGCCTGAACTGTCAATCAAACAATGTTTTACCTGTGGGGCAGGTGTTATCGTATTCTAGTAGTGAACGGATTCTCAGCCAAGACTCATTATGTATGTTTTTCTGAGAACCATGACAGCTATCATAATAATAGAACACCTGTTCCCCAGAGGAAATTTTGATTTACAGCTGAGGCTCTCTGATCTCAGTGGTCAATTTTGCAATGTTTGTTTACACAAGTAAAGTGGCTTCAATGGTTTGTGCTTTTTGAAACTTCAAAGCGCATGGATGATTGAAATTTTATTAGCTTAGTGCAGATTTTTTAATGTAAGGTGACATTCTCAATGAATGATTTATTTTCAAGAGTTTTTTTTATACATCCCACTTTACACTATAGGGTTGATAGTTTGTAGAAAGTGTACAGTGAGTAAATGGGCATGAAAGTAGTGGGCTTTTTATACAGCCCGTCTCTGCACACGGCAGCTATTGTGGCTGCCTCTGTGTGTCGGCTGGCCCGATTTCAATCTACACCCACGCTGCAGCAATGAAGGTTCTCCCTTTGTGGCACTTTCTTCTAAGATGAGCAGATTGACTCCCCATCTCACCTCAAGGATGAAAATCCAGGTGGCAAAGTCTAACGGAACAAGGGTGCGGAGTGGGAAATCAGGTTTCGAGGACCCAATTTTCCAAACATTAATTTTCCCCATAACCAATTCACCAATTCATGCTTGCAAGGAGTTAACCTTCACAATGCGCATCTCATGTCACAAAGTTTATCTAATAATGTATTTTATTGCTATTTGCTACATATTATACCATGTCCAAATACTGACCTATCTTTTAAAAATGTTTACATTTTTACAGCATTTCTGTTACAGCTCTTGGTACAAGATTTTATGTTTACTTATTCATCCTCTTCTGCTATTTCTTTAGCAGTCCCCCAAAATGACATATATCATCATACTGTCCATGACCAAGCAAACAAGTAAACTGACTACTCTCAGATCTCTCTGCAGGAACAAACCTTCAGAAAATTATGAGCTGGACATTTGCTCTCCCCCCCTCCCCCCCCCCCCACCCCCCGCCCCCCAAATGGGTTGGGTTGTGATGGCAGGCAGGAAATCCATCAAATTGGGTACTGCGCCATGGTGACATTCCTGGTGACTGCCTGCCTGGGCTCGCCCCCACCGTAATTATAACTTGGGAGGAATTGAGAAGCCCGCCTGTTTACGGACCAATTGATGCTCTTAAGTGGCTCCTCCAGCTGTTGTTGATGTCGGTTGACCAGTCAGTAGGTTTCACTGGTAAAGGGGAAGTGCACAAGTGTGTCCATTGGAGGCCTCATCCCAGCTATGCTGTTCGCCCCATGTTTCCCCTCACTCCCTATGCTGTCACCTCAGCCACACACCCCCACCCACCGCCACCCCTCCCCCCACACACACCGCCCCCCCCCACAACTCCCCCGCTCCCCCCCACACACACACCCTCCCCCCACACACACAACCCACACACACACAACCTCCCCCCACACACAAACCCCTCCACCCCACACACACGCTGCTCCCCTACACCCCCCTCCTCCCCCTACACCCCAACCCCCCCACACACACCCCTTCCCAGCACACCTCCCCTCCCCCACACACACACCCCTCTTCCCCACACACACACACACCCTCCCCCCACACACACACACCCTGCCCCCCACACACCTCCCCTCCCCCACACACACCCTCGCCCCACACACACCCCTCCCCCCCACACACACACCCTCCCCCCCCACAGACACCCCCCTTCCCCCCCACACACACACACACTCCCCACACACACACACACCCCTCCACCCCCCACACACATGCTCCTTCCCCCTACACCCCCCTCCTCCCCCACACCCCTCCTCCCCACACCGCCCCTCCCCCCAACCACCCCTTCCCCCCCACCCCCTCCCCACACACCACCCACACACACCCCTCCCCCACACACCTCCCCCTCCCCCACACACACCGCCCCTGCCCCCCACACCCCCTCAACACACACACCCCCACAAACACACACCCTCCCGCCCACACACACACGCCACTCCCCCCACACACCCACCCACACACACCCTCCCGCCCACACACCCCCTCCCCCACACACACTCACCCTCCCCCCACACACGCACGCCCCTCCCCCAACACCCCCCTCCCCCCACACACACTCTCCCCCCCACACACACCCTCCCCCTCACAAACACCCCCCTCCCCCTCACACACACACACCCTCCCCCTCACACACACACCCTCCCCCCTCACACACACACCCCTCCCCCTACATCCTCCCCTCCCCACATGTGGTGATGTGCATCAATGTAAATGCATGTAGGCTAGCTAGACACAAGAGGGAGCACCAGAAACATCACACACACACACACACTCAACCAATAGATCAGTTAGATAGGACATGACCAATGGACATTCACGATACACATGGAGGTGACACGACCACGGGGGGCATTACACCAACCCATATATAAAGGACACCACACACATGATCTGCCCCTTTCCAGTGGAGACAGTCAGTGAGTACAGACGCAGGGTTGATTCAATATTACACCCACCACGTGGATTGCAGCAGCTGGTTAGTCAGTCTGGGTAGCTATAGTAGGATTAGCAGTAGCGTCGACCCCGAGTAATAGAAGTGTAAATAGTTTAATAAACGTGTTGAAGTTATCTCCACGTATGAACCTTCCTTTGTCAAGTGCACCACAAGGAAGCCGCTTATGTTACACATACAACATAACAAATTACCACACACACACACACACACACACCCCACCCCCCCCCCCTCCCCCCACACACCCCACCCCCACAGACACCCCCCCGCCCCTTGCCATGGCCAATCAGTCTGCTACCAGAATGCCTCAAGCTTATCTGCACCATTTAAGTCCTTATTTGGGACTCACTGCAATCCCAGCAGTGGCCACCACTCCTGGTGGCACTGCTGGGACCAAAGAGCATGCCCACCATTTGATTGGTCGGCTTATCTCAGAGGTGGCACTTTCTCCTTCGATGGGAGTGGAAGTGATACCTCAAGCTAATTAATAACCCAACATCCGCTAAATGGCTGTGGGGCGAGCCGACAAAGCAGGGGTGGACTTACCCTGACATTTACACCAGGAGTCAATCCAGCCCAATGATTGTAAGCTGAAAGAACCCATGATGAAAAATGATGACCATTTGAAGTGTTTCTAGTATCCATCTACACTGTAACCAATAATCACCCTGTAATTCCTACACTGTGTTCGCCAACACCTACTTTTTAAAAAATGATTTTTAAAATAATCTTTATTGTCACAAGTAAGCTTACGTAACACTGCAACGAGGTTACTGTGAAAAGCCCCTGGTCACCACATTCCGGCGCCTGTTCGGGTACACAGAGGGAAAATTCAGAATGTCCAATTCACCTAACAGCATGTTTTTTGGGACTTGTGGAAGGAAACCGGAGCACCCGGAGGAAACCCACACAGACACGGGGAGAACATGCAGTCTCCGCACAGACAGTGACCCAAGCCGGAAATCAAACCTGGGACGCTGGCGCTGTGAATTTTCAGTGCTCTTAAATAAAACTGTGACATTTATTATGCCACAGTAGCCTGAGATTCACAGTAACAATGTCTCCTCCTGTTGATTTTGCTCTGATGCTGTTTGTAGGTGTCGCTAGCCCACTGTGTGGCAGTTATTATGGTGTAAATCCTGATACTAAAATTAAAACCTGGTATTTCACTTCCAGGAGTGCCTGTAATTTGATCATTTACAAATACTTACATGATTCTGAGTATTCAGCTTTGTTCATGCATCAAATGATTAATGTGCGACTAAACTTAGTTTCAGGTGATGCTCTCCAATGCTTTCACTTTAGACCTCAAGCTGCTTACAGAAAATATTAGGCGGAGAACTTACCTGAACTAAAGTCTGAGAAATGTAGCAGCACCAAGATCCTGTCTTACAGCACAGTGGCTTCGAGTGATGCTCTGACATTATCAGAAGACTGGAGGCTAAATTGGATAGCTGCCGAAAACAGGCACAGGTATAGATTTTCTGACACCCGTCTGGTGTATTGCAGGCAGCATGTAAACCTCGTGGTGCCAGTTTAATTTGAATAATTACTCGGGCAACCTGTGCTCATCGCACTAATCATTGGCTGCACACATTAGCAGCTGTCCAAAACTGTAGCTTGCATCACCAGTTAAAGGTAGCCTGCACCTCTTAAAGGCGAGGTGCATTGTGGCTAGCGCAGGTCCTGGCAGTCGGGCAGGAAGTGAATTGGACTTGGGAATAGTATAGAATGGCAGTATACAACATGGAGGAGTGGTGATGCGACCATCAATTCACACGAGACGATGAGTAGAAGTGAACAGTGGTTTTAATCAGCTAGAACTATGCCTGCCTGCGACTGCTCCGTACTGAGTGCCGCCTCCAGGCTGCAGATCTATATACCTCCCCTGAGTGGGTGGAGCCATAGGCGGAGCCCACAAGGGCATCACCATCATACAATGTAATGCAATACAATGGTGAATGGTAGCAGTAATACGTTCAGCACATTCACCCCCTGTTAAAAATTGAAGTCCAGCGGGGGGTGGGCTCACAGATCAAGTCTGTCCGGCACCTTGATCGTTCGCTGCGATCGTCTGAGCTCTGGCTTCACTGTGGGCACGGGTGTTGAACTCGTCACTGCAGGCACGGGTGTTGGGCTTGTTGACTCCGGGAGCGTGTCGTCTGGAGCTTCATCACTGATGGTCGGCGATGGGGGGAGGGGGGGGTGTTGGCCATGCAGGGGCGGGGGTGTGTTCGGTTTAGGGTGGGAGGGGTAGGTGATGGTCGCAGGGGACCCAGTGGGTGCCAGATCCCGGAGGGAGACTGTATCTTGTCGGCCGTCGTGGTGCGCCACGTAGACATACTGAGGGTTGGCGTGAAGGAGCTGGACCCTCTCGACCAGGGAGTCGGACATATGGCTCCTCACGTGCTTTCAGAGGAGGACAGGCCCCGGTGTCAGCAAGGATGGAAGCGAGACCCTGGAGGTGGATTTCCTGGGGAAGACAAATAGGCAGTCATGGGGGTCTCGTTCGTGGCTGTGCAGAGGAGCAACCTAATTGAGTGACGCGCGTCGGGGAGGACCTCCTGCCAGCGGGAAACTGGGAGACTTCTAGACCGTAGGGCCAGAAGGACGGCCTTCCATACCGTCGTGTTCTCCTTCTCCACCTGTCCGTTTCCCCGGGGATTGTAACTGGTAGTCCTGCTCGAGGCAATGCCATTACCGAGCAGGTACTGACGCAGTTCGTCACTCATAAACGAGGAGCCCCGGTCACTGTGGACGTAAGTGGGGAAACCGAACAGGGTTAAGATGCTATGCAGGGCCTTAATGACAGTGGCCGCGGTCATGTTTGGGCATGGGATGGCAAAGGGGAAACGGGAGTACTCGTCAACGACATTAAGAAAATACACGTTGCGGTCAGTGGAGGGGAGGGGCCCTTTGAAATCGACGCTGAGGCGTTCAAAGGGGCAGGATGCCTTCACCATGTGGGCATTTTCTGGCCAATAGAAGTGCGGCTTGCACTCCGTGCAGACTTGGCAGTCCCTGGTCATGGTCCTGACCTCCTCGGTGGAGAAGGGCAGGTTGCGGGCCTTGATGAAGTGGAGAAGCCGGGTGACCCTCGAGTGACAGAGATCATTGTGGATGGCCCAAAGTCGGTCACCTTGCGCGCTGGCACATGTGCCGTGGATAGGGCATCTGTGGGCTCATTGATATTCCCAGGACGATACACGATATCGTAATTATAGGTGGAGAGTTCGATTCTCCACCTCAAGATTTTATCATTCTTGATGTTGCCCCACTGTGTGTTGTTGAACATAAAGGCTACTGATCGTTGGTCGGTGACGAGGGTGAACCTCCTACCGGCCAGGTAGTGCCTCCAATGCTGCACAGCTTCCACAATGGCTTGAGCTTCCTTTTCGACAGAGGAGTGTCGAATCTCGGAGACGTTGAGGGTACGGGAAAAGAAGACCACGGGCCTGCCTGCCTGGTTAAGGGTAGAGGCCAGGGCAACATCCGACACGTCGCTCTCCACCTAGAAGGGGATGGACTCGTCCACCGCATGCATCGCAGCTTTGCTGATGCCTGCCTTGATGCGGTTGAATGCCAGGCGGGCCTCAGTCATCAGGGGAAGATGGTGGCTTTGTTAAGTGGCCGGGCTTTGGCCGCATAGTTGGGGACCCTCTGGGCATAATAGGAAAAGAACCTGAGGCATCTCTTCTGGGCCTTGGGGCAGTGGGGAAGGGGAAGTTGCAGGCGTGGACGCATGCGGTCGGGGTCGGGCCCTAGGACTCCATTTTCCACGACATACCGAGGATGGCTAGTCGGGTTGTGCGGAACACGCATTTTTCCGTGTTGTAGGCGAGATTGAGGGCTTGGGTGGTTTGGAGAAACTTCTGAAGGTTAGCGTCGTGGTCCTGCTGTTCATGGCCGCAGATGGTGACCGTATCAAAGTACGGGAACGTGGCCCACAGCCCGTACTGGTCAACCATTCGGTCCATCGTTCTTTGCAACACTGAGACCCCATTGGTGACGCCGAAGGGGACACTGAGGAAGTGGAAGAAGTGGCCGTCTGCCTCAAAGGCAGTGTAGTGGCGGTCTTCCGGGCGGATCGGGAGCTGATGGTATGCGGACTTCAGGTCTACCATGGAGAAAACCCGGTAGTGTGCAATCTGTGCACCATGTCCGCTATGCGGGGGAGGGGGTACGCATCGAGTTGCGTGTAATGATTTATGGTCTGGCTGTAGTCTACAACCATCCTGTTCTTTTCCCCGCACCTGACGACCACCACTTGGGCTCTCCAAGGGCTATTACTGGCCTCAATGATCTCCTCCCTCAAGAGCTGCTGGACCTCTGACTTGATAAAAGTCCTGTCCTGGGCACTGTACCGCCTGCTCCTGGTGGCGACGGGTTTACAGTCGGAGATGAGGTTCGCAAAGAGCGAGGGAGGGGCGACCTTAAGGGTCGTGAGGCTACATACGGTGAGAGGGGGTAGGGGTCCGCTGAACTTCAGGGTCAGGCTTCGGAGGTTGCACTAGAAATCCAGTTCTAACAAGAGAGGAGCCCGTAGATGGGGGAGGACATAGAGTTTAAAATCGGCGTACTCAGCGCCCTGTATCGCAAGGTTCGCGACACAGTTCCCCCGGATCTGCACTGAATGTGATCCGGAAGCGAGGGAGATTCTTTGGGATGCGGGGGAAATCTGTTGAAAACAGCGCCTTACCGTGTCTGGATGTATGAAGTTCTCTGTGCTCCCAGAGTCAAACAGACAGGGCGTTTCGTGGCCATTGACCCGGACAGTCATCATCGAATTCCTGAGGTGCTTGGGCCGTGACTGGTCGAGGGTGACAGGGCCGAGATGTGGGTGGCCGGTGTGGTCGGAGGTAGCGGGGTGGTCCCAAGATGGCGGCCCCCGTCGGTCGCATGGGTCAGGCAGCGTTGAAGATGGCGCCAAGGTGGCAGCCCCCATGAGTCGCACATGGCGGGCTGGGTTGAAGAGGGCGGTCAAGATGGCGGCCGCCATGAGCCACACGTGTCAGGTGGAGTTAAAGATGGGGCCCCCCAGGGATAGCACGAGGCAGATGACGCGTCGGAAGGGGGCAGTACCGGCAGGCACGCAGTCACGCTGCGGGGTCTGCGGGCCTGTGAGTCGGGCCTATGATTTCGGAGCTTTGGGTAGGGCCAAGCAGACTTTGGCAAAATGTCGTTTCTTGCCGCAGTCGCTGCAGGTCGCGTTCCGGGCCGCGCAACACTGCCTGAGGTGCTGGTTCTGGCCACAAAAATAGCAGGGCTGTGCCCCATGTTGGGCGGGCAGCCGCAGGGCACAGACCTGGGACACCCTCGGGTCGGGTGACCACGAGGGAATTGCGTGGTCGGAGGGGAAAGCATTGAGGCTCTGGAAAGCTACTTCTAAGGAGGTGGATAGTTTTACGTCTCTTCTAGGTCGAGGGCGCCCTTTTCGAGCAGGCGCTGTCTGACATAGTTGGACCGGACTCCAGCCACATAGGTGTCCCGGATGGCGAGTTCCATATGCTGCGAGGCCTTGACGTCCTTGTAATTGCAGTTTCGAGCGAGTACCCTCAGGTCGCGGAGGTATTCCTCCAGTGATTCCTCGGGGCGTTGGCGACGAGTGGTGAGGAGATGCCGTGCGAACACTTCGTTCACCGGCCTCACATAATGTCTTTTCAGGATCGCGACTGTGTCTGCGTACGTGGTCGCTTCCTCAATTAATACGGAGATTCGGTGGCTCACCTGGGCGTGGAGGAGACTCAGCTTCTGTGCCTCGGTGACGACGGGCGAGGAGGAGGCGGCGAGGTAGGCCTCAAAGCAGCGGAGCCAGTGCGAAAAGATTCCTTTGGCTTCAGCTGCTTGAGGGTCGAGTTCCAGTCGATCAGGTTTGAGGGCGGCTTTCATAGCGATATCTTAGCTGATTAAATTGATGCGACCATCAATTCACACGCGACGATGAGTAGAAGTGAACAGTGGTTTTAATCAGCTAGAACTGTGCCTGCCTGCGACTGCTCTGAAATGAGTGCCGCCTACAGGCTGCAGATCTATATACCTCCCCCGAGGGGGTGGAGCCATAGGCGGAGCCATAGGCGGAGCCCACAGGGCATCAACATAATACAATACAATGTAATGCAATACAATGGTGAATGGTAGCAGTAATACATTCACCACAAGTGGGCACCCAGATTTTCTAATACTGCAATGGAGGCCTTGGTGCAGGAGGTGCAAGATGTCTTGTGAATGCAAAGGGCCAGGAGGCCCTCAAAACGCATGCTCAAAAGCCTGTGGAAACAGACAGCTATGAAGGACAAGCACTGAGAACCTGAATACAGCGCTGCAAGAATTTCAGTGATGTCACACGAGTGGTCAAGGTCAGTAATTGGATCTTTAAGTGCCATATCCCACCTCTGCACCAACAGGAAGCAGTCCTGCATATTTGTGATAACTGCCTTGGAGAAGAGTGCAGGCTGTTCTTGAATTGCCCAGTACTGCATTTTGTGGCCAACAGCAAGGCTGAAACCACCAAAGTCGATGGAATACCCATACCAAGCCTCCTTCCCACATCCCACTTTCCCATATTCCCACACATTTTTCCGAATTACATGCAGTAGATAATAATAATAATAATCGCTTATTGTCACAAGTAGGCTTCAATGTTGTTGCTGTGAAAAGCCCCTAGTCTCCACATTCCGGCACCTGTTCGGGGAGGCCGGTATGGGAATTGAACCCGCGCTGGCCTTGTTCTGCATTACAAGCCAGCTGTGTAGCTCACTGTGCTAAACCAGCCCCTATGGTGTAACATCCACCTCTTCCTCCCATGTGGTAAGTCTTCGAGCCTGCAGAGGATTCAGCTGATGACTTCATTCGGGCAGCCTACAAAATAACATGACACGAATGCACAATGAAATGCTTGGGCCATTAGGAAACCTGCCAGAAAGACTGTAGTCAAAATCAAAGGAGTGTGGAGTAGTCCTGCACCAGCTTAACATTGGGTTTTTGTGCATCGCTTGAAGCTCATTCTTTCTAGTGTGGAAATGGTGACCAACTCAGTTTGCAACCTTCTGAAGCAACATTTGATAGCCATTGCAACACAAACAGCAGGGGCGAAATTCTCCGGAAACGGCGTGATGTCCGCCGACTGGCGCCCAAAATGGCGCAAATCAGTCGGGCATCGCGCCGCCCCAAAGGTGCGGAATGCTCCGCATCTTTGGGGGCCGAGCCCCAACCTGAAGGGGCTAGGTTGGCGCCAGACGAATTTCCGCCCCGCCAGCTGGCGGAAAAGGCCTTTGGTGCCCCGCCAGCTGGCGCGGAAATGACATCTCCGGGCGGCGCATGCGCGGGAGCGTTAGCGGCCGCTGACGGCATTCCCGCGCATGCGCATTGGAGGGAGTCTCTTCCACCTCCGCCATGGTGGAGACCATGGCGAAGGCGGAAGGGAAAGAGTGCCCCCACGGCACATGCCCGCCCGCGGATTGGTGGGCCCCGATCGCGGGCCAGGCCACCGTGGGGGCACCCCCCGGGGCCAGATCGCCCCGCACCCCCCCCCAGGACCCAGGAGCCCGCGCGCGCCGCCTTGTCCCGCCGGTAAGGTAGGTGGTTTAATCTACACCGGCGGGACAGGCATATTAGCGGCGGGACTGCGGCTGGAGAATCGCGCGGGGGGGGCCCGCCAACCGGCGCGGCGCGATTCCCACCCCCGCCGAATATCCGGTGCCGTAGACTTCGGCAACCGGCGGGGGCGGGATTCACGGCAGCCCCTGGCGATTCTCCGACCCGGCGGGGGGTCGGAGAATCTCGCCCCAGATTCCCTGTTGCTGCCTCACGGCACCGAGGTCCCAGGTTCGGTCCTGGCTCTGGGTCACTGTCCGTGTGGAGTTTGCATATTCTACCCGTGTTTGCGTGGGTTTCACCCCCACAATCCAAACATGTGTTGTGTAGGTGGATTGGCCACACTAAATTGCCCCTTAATTGGATGATGGATGTCAGAGCCACTGGACGATAGTCATTAAGGCACGCTGCTTGACTTTTTTTTGGTACAGGGATGATGGTCATCTTCTTGAAGCAGATAGGGACCTCAGATTGTTGTAAAGAGAGGTTGAAGATGTCTGCGAATACCCCCGCCAGCTGATCCGAGCAAGACCTGAGTGCTCATCCGGGTACCCATCCGGGCCAGTGGCTTTCCGTGGGTTGACCTTCGAGAAGGCTGCTCTGACGTCTGCAGTGGTGATCTCAGATACAAGTTCATCCGTGGCTTCTGGGGTGGCGGGCTCGCTCTCGCTGACCTCTTGCTCAAAGCAGGCATAGAATGCGTTGAGCTCATCAAGGAGGGGTGCGTTGGAGCCGGCGATTTTACATGCCTTCATCTTGTGGCCCGTTATGTCTTGCAGACCTTGCCATAGACGGTGGGGATCCGTATGGCTACCCTGGGACTCGAGCTTGGTCCGGTACTGTCTTTTGGCATCTTTGATGGATTTCTTTAGATCATATCTGGCTTAGGGGGAGCAGGTAAAGAAGTCGCAATTTTAAGAGATACGGGAGCTAGTCAATCTTTTTTTTTAACAAACAATTTTATTGAAGTATTTGTGGCATTGTAAACAGTAACAATATACATTAGTGTGCAAATATCAATTACAAAAACATAGTGCAAATAAGAGTTCCTCTCTCGCAAATAGACCAGCCTATTCTCCCTCGTCCCCCGCTGACGATTAGTTCCCCGCGAAGAAGTCGATGAATGGTTTCCACCTCCGGGTGATCCTCGTAATGCGAACTTGATTTTCTCCAAGCCGAGAAAACTTGCCATGTCCGACATCCATACTTCGGTATTTGGGGGCTTTGAGGCCCCTAGGCCAACAGTATTCGTCGCCGGGCTACCAGGGAAGCAAAGGCTACAACGTCGGCCTCTATCCCCTCCTGGACTCCCGGTTCCTCCGACACCCCAAAAATCGCCACCTCTGGACTCATCGCCATCCTTGTTTTCAGTACCCAGGACATGACATCCGCAAATCCCTGCCAGTGCCCCCTGAGTTTTGGGCACGCCCAGAACATGTGGACATAGTTCGCTGGTCCTCCCGCACATCTAGCACACTTGTCCTCCAGCCCAAAGAATTTACTCATCCGGGCCACTGTCATGTGGGCCCGGTGAACTACCTTGAACTGAATCAGGCCGAGCCTGGCACACGTTGCGGTTGCATTTACCCTCCTCAGAGCGTCTGCCCATATGCCTCCCTCCAGCTCCACACCAAGCTCCTCCTCCCACTTGAGTTTCAGTTCCTCGGTCCCTGTGTCCTCCGCTCTGATAAGCTCCTTATAATTATCCGAGACTCCCCTCTCCTACCTCTTGCCTGGAAACTATCCTGTCCTGGAACCCCCGTGGCGGAAGGCGTGGAAAAGACGGGACCTGTCTACGTACAAAATCCTGCACCTGCAAGTACCGAAAGTCATTTCCCCTTGCCAGCCCGAACTTCTCCTCCAACGCCCTCATGCTCGCGAAGCTCCCTTCCAGGAACAAGTCGCTCATCCTTCAGTAGTAGTTGCTCATCGCCCAGTAGTAGTTGCTAAGGTTCGGCAACGCCAGTCCCCCCTCGCTACGGTTCCGTTCCAGCATCCCCCTCTTGACCCGCAGGGACTTCCCCACCCAAACAAATCCCAGGATGATTTTATTGATCCTTTTAAAGAAGGACCGCGGAATGAAAATAGGGAGACACTGAAAAATAAACGGGAATCTCGGGAGGATCGTCATCTTCACCGTCTGTACTCTCTCCGCTAGTGACAGCGGGAGCGCATCCCATCTCCGAAACTCACTCCTCATTTGCTCCACCAACCTAGACAAGTTCAACTTATGCAGCCTGCCCCAGTCCCGCGCCACTTGTATCCCTAAATACCTAAAACTTTCCCCAACCAGCCTAAATGGTAGCTCCCTCAGCCTATTCTCCTGACCCCTCGCCTGCACCACAAACATCTCGCACTTTGCCATGTTCAACTTGTACCCCGAAAACCGGCCAAATTCCCCTAGGATTTCCATAATCCCGTCCATCCCTGCCACTGGATCTGACACGTACAAAAGCAGGTCATTCGCGTAGAGCAAGACCTTGTGTTCTAACCCCCGCCACCCCCCCCCCCCCCCACACCCCTGACCATTCCCTTCCATCCCCTTGCCGCTCTCAGAGCAATTGCCAGCGGTTCTATGGCCAACGTAAACAGCAATGGAGAGAGGGGGCATCCCTGTCTTGTCCCACAGTATAGTCGAAAATACTCAGATGCCGTCCTGTTCATCCTTACACTAGCCTCCGGGGCCTGATATAGCAGTCTAACCCAGTCCACAAAGCCTTCCCCAAATCCAAACTGTCCCAGCACCTCCCATAAATGGTCCCACTCCACCCGGTCAAAAGCCTTTTCGGCATTAATTGCCACCACTACCTCCACCTCTCTGCCCTCTGGGGGCATCATAATCACATTGAGCAGCCTTCTTAGGTTGGCTACCAGCTGCCTGCCCTTTACAAACCCCGTTTGGTCGTCCACAATCACGTCCGGTACACAGTCTTCGATTCTGGACGCCAGGATCTTGGCCGGTAGTTTAGCGTCAACATTAATCAAGGAGATTGGCCTATAGGACCCACATGCTTTCGGATCTTTATCCCGTTTTAATATCAGCGAGATGGTGGCTTGCGACATCGTCAGGGGTAACACCCCATTGTCCCTCGCCTCGTTAAACACCCTACCCAGCACCGGCCCCACTATCCCCGAGAACTTTTTGGAGAACTCCACTGGATACCCGTCCGGCCCCGGGGCTTTACCCGACTGCATGGCCTTCAGGCCCCCCATTACTTCTTCAGCCCTAATCGGGGCCTCCAGCCCCTCTACCATCCCCCTGCCCACCTTTGGGAAGGTCAGCCCATCTAAGAAGCGCCTCACCCCTCCGGCCCCGTGGGGGGTTCCGAGGTATACAACTTGCTGTAAAAGTCGCTGAATACCCTGTTCAATCCTGCCGGGCCTCCAACCCAGTTTCTGCCCCGTCCACTACCGTCCCTATTTCCCTGGCCGCCTCCCTCTTCCTAAGTTGCTGCCAAGCATTCTGCTGGCTTTCCCCCCATACTCATACACCTCGCCCCTTGCCTTTCTGAGCTGCTCTATGGCCTTCCCAGTGGATAGCGCCCCCATCTCCACCTGCAGTCTCCGTCGTTCCCTAAGTAGCTCTACCCTCGGGGACTCCGCATATTCCCTGTCCGTCCATTTCATCTCCTGAACCAGTCTGTCCATCTCCGCCCTGTCCGTTCTGTCCCTATGGGCTCGAATTGAGATCAGTTCCCCTGTCACCACCGCCTTCAGCACCTCCCAGAGCACCGCTGCTGTGACTTCCCCTGTATCGTTGACCTGCAGGTAGTTCTGCATGCATTTCCACACTCTCTCACACACACCCTCATCTGCCAACAATCCCACCTCTAACCTCCATTGTGGGCGCTAGTAACTTTCTTTGCAGACGTGCAGGTCGACCCAATGTGGAGCATGGTCCGAAATAGTGATCGCCGAGTATTCTGTAGCCCTCACCCCCTCCAGAAAGTCCCTACTCATAGTAAAGAAGTCAATACGAGAATAAACCTTGTGAACATGTGAATAGAACGAGAACCCCTTCCCCGTCGGCTGACTGATTCTCCAGGGGTTTACCCCCCCCCCCAATTTGTACCATGAATTCCCTCAGTTCCCTTGCCATTGCCGGGACCCTACCCGTTCTGGAGCACAACCGATCCAGGTCGGGATCAAGGACTGTATCAAAGTCCCCACCCATAATCAGCTTGTGCGAATCCAAGTCGGGGATTTTCCCCTAGTCAATCTGTAATGGTAAGAGATAAGGAGTTATGTAGTTTGGGAAGAATATTGCCAGAAAAGGTGGTAATATGTGGAATTCAGGGTGAGAAGAGTAGTGTTCCATTATATAAGGTAAGGTTGGAAAGTCCAGTTAAGAGTGGTGAAGTGGTAGTAGGAGTAATAGAGAAATTATCTTGTCCAGGAATACAGTTTATCTTGGGTAATGATATAGCTGGATCGCAGGTGGGAGTGATGCCTACTGTGGTTGATAAGCCAGTGGAAAATCAGACAATTGAGGCGTCATTCTCCGACCCCCCGCCGGGGCGGAGAATGGCCGTTGGCCGCCATGAATCCCGCCCCCGCCGAAGTCTCCGGTACCGGAGATTGGGCGGGGGCGGGAATCGGGCCGCGCCGGTTGGCGGGACCCCCCATTCAATTCTCCGGCCCGGATGGGCCGAAGTCCCGCCCAGAAATTGCCTGTCCCGCCGACGTAAATCAAACCTGGTATTTACCGGCGGGACAAGGCGGTGTGGGCGGGCTCCGGGGTCCTGGGGGGGGCGCGGGGCGATCTGACCCCGGGGGGTGCCCCCATGGTGGCCTGGCCCGCGATCGGGGCCCACCGATCCGCGGGCGGGCCTGTGCCGTGGGGGCACTCTTTCCCTTCCGCCTCCACCATGGCGGAGGCGGAAGAGACTCTCCCCACTGCGCATGCGCGGGAAACTGTCAGCGGCCGCTGACGCTCCCGCGCATGCGCCGCATTTCCGCGCCAGCTGGCGGGGCAACAAACGCCATTTCCGCCAGCTGGCGGGGCGGAAGTCCCTCCGGCGTCGGCCTAGCCCCTCAATGTTGGGGCTAGGCCGCCAAAGTTGCGGAGCATTCCGCACCTTTGGGCCGGCGCGATGCCCGTCTGATTGGCGCCGTCTTTGGCGCCAGTCGGCGGACATCGCACCGTTGGGGGAGAATTTCGCCCCTGAAGTGTTGAAGGACGAATATCCTGGGATTTTTCCGGATTGTGCAGTAACAAGGTCACAAAGTCACAGGTTAAGACAAGAGGATAAATCAAAGAGTGAAGATAAAGTTGAAGTGCAATTATCAGAAACAATTTTTGATCAGATGGTTGGAAAAGAACAAGAAGGTGGAGGGTGAGGTGGATATTTTTAGTTCAGGAAAATTTACGGAGTTACAACAGAAAGATGTAGAAATAAACCGGGTGTATCAGAAAGCATACACTGAAGAGGAATCTGAGTGTATACCAAAGTGTTTTTACCGTAAAAGTGATGTCTTGATGAGAAAATGGAAACCTTTACATATGCAGGCAGATGAAAAGTGGGCAGAAGTTCATCAAGTGGTATTGCCGGTAGGGTGTAGAAAGGAGGTGTTGCGAGTAGCACATGAGGTACCAGTGGGAGGTTATTTGGGAGTAAGGAAAACTCAAGCTAAAATCCAAAAACATTTTTATTGGCCTGGACTACATAAAGATGTAGTTCAATTTTGTCAATCATGTCACAAATGTCAAGTGATACTGAAATCACAAGCAGTGACAAAACCAGTGCCCTTAATACCCATTCCAGCATTTGAGGAACCTTTTACAAGGGTCCTAATTGATTGCGTAGGACCGCTTTCTAAAACAAAGAGTGGGAATCAATATCTTTTGACTATAATGGATGTGTCTACTAGGTTTCCAGAGGCTATTCCAGTACGCAATATTACAGCTAAAAAGATTGTGGAGGAGTTACTTCAATTCTTTACTAAATATGGACTACCCACAGAAATATAATCGGATCAAGGATCAAATTTTACCTCAAAGTTATTCAAAGAAGTTATGGATAGCTTAAGAATAAAACAATTTAAATCAACTGCGTACCATCCAGAATCGCAGGAAGCGTTAGAAAGGTGGCATCAGACACTTAAGACAATGTTGAGGGATTATTGTCAAGATTATCCAGAGGATTGGGATAAAGGAATTCCATTTGTACTGTTTGCAATTAGGGATGCACCTAATGATGCAACCAAATTCAGTCCTTTTGAACTAATTTTTGGTCATGAGGTAAGAGGACCACTTAACATAGAACATAGAAAATACAGCACAGAACGGGCCCTTCGGCCCACGATGTTGTGCCGAACCTTTGTCCTAGACTAATCATAGATTATCATTGAATTTACAGTGCAGAAGGAGGCCATTCGGCCCTTTGAGTCTGCACCGGCTCTTGGAAAGAGCACCATACCCAAACTCAACACCTCCACCCAACACCAAGGGCAATTTGGACATTAAGGGCAATTTATCATTGGCCAATTCACCTAACCCGCACATCTTTGGACTGTGGGAGGAAACCGGAGCACCCGGAGGAAACCCACGCAGACACGGGGAGGACGTGCAGACTCCGCACAGACAATGACCCAAGCCAGAATCGAACCTGGGACCATGGAGCTGTGAAGCAATTGCGCTATCCACAATGCTACCGTGCTGCCCTTAAGAACAAATAAATCTACACTATATCATTTTACCGTCATCCATGTACCTATCCAATAGCTGCTTGAATTGAGCCCCTCAAACTTAAATTGATTATGGAAAAATTGGTGAGTGAGAAATCGGAACTTACATTATTGGATTACTTGTCAAATTTTAGGGAACGATTAATAGAGCAGGTGAATTGGCTAGACAGCATTTAAAAATTGCACAAATCTGATGCTACGGGTAGCGGACAAGAAATCCGAAGTTCGTAGTTTTGCCTGTGGAGATAAAGTTTTAATATTGTTACCAGTGGCAGGTGAACCTTTAAAAGCAAGGTTTTGTGTACCTTATCAGATTGAAAAGAAATTAAGTGAGGTGAAGTATGTGGTAAGAGCGCCGGATAGAAGGAAAACTCACCATGTGTGTCATGTGAATATGCTTAAAAGGTATTTTGAAAAGGAAGGAGAGCAAAAGGAGGAGGTTTTAATGATTCTAACTCAAAGTGACGAACCAAATCCAGATGACTTTGAATTTGACATACCTCAAATTAAATTGGAAAATGAGGATGTTCTTAAAAATTGGGATAAATTGTTGAGTTACCTTCCAGAGGAAAAACGGACTGACCTGAAAGAGTTATTGATATCACATGGGCAAGTTTGTGGCGATAAATTGCGAAGTATTAAAATGGCTATACATGATGTAGATGTGGGAAATGCTGTTCCAATTAAACAATATCCATATAGACTTAACTCGTTGAAATTGGCACAGGTTAACAAGGAAATTGAAAGTATGCTTAAAAATGGCATAATTGAAGTGGGTTGCAGCCAGTGGAGCTCACCCATAGTGATGGTACCAAAACCAGACAGCACCCAACGGTTGTGTGTGGACTATAGAAAGGTTAATGCAGTTACAAGAACAAACTCTCATCCTATCCCACGTTTGGAGGATTGCATTGCGAAAGTGGGACAATCAGCTTTTATTTCCAAACTGGATTTACTTAAAGGTTTCTGGCAGGTACCTTTATCCGAAAGGGCAATGGAGATTTCAGCCTTTGTGACTCCAGATGGTATATACCAATTCAAGGTTGTGCCATTTGGCATGAAAAATGCCCCAGCCATATTTCAACAGTTAACTAACAATATTGTTTCAGGATTACCCAATTGTGCGGTATACATCGACGATCTGGTAATTTTAAGCCAGACATGGAAAGAACATTTAAAGCATCTGATGGAGTTATTCGATCGACTTCAGGAGGTGGGTTTGGTGGTAAACCTAGCCAAAAGTGAATTTGGAAAAGCCCAAGTAATTTCCTGGGCCAAACAATCGGACAGGGTCCCACGGGATGTGAAAACAAAAGTTATTGGGGAGTTTCCAATACCCTCGCACTGAAGGGAAATAATGCGATTCCTTGGCATGAGTGGATTTGATTGAACATTTGTGCCAAATGTTTACAGCGTGCTTGCTCCACTGAAGGACTTGCTGAACACAAATTTGGTGTTGGGACGGAGAATCCAGCCCATGGGGTCCTGAGTCGATATTGAGGACTCGCAGGGCGACTCCATCCTGACTGTGCTGCCAACTCTGCTGAGTCTGTCCTGCCCATGGTACAGGACATTCTCAGGAATAGTAATCACGATGTCTGGGACATCATCTGTAAGGTATGATTCTGTGAGTATGACCACATCAGATTGTTGCTCGACTAGTCTGTGAGAAAGCTTTCCCAATTTTGGCACAAGCCCCCAGATGTTAGTCTGGAGTTCTTTTCAGGGTCTACAGGCCTAGGTTTGCCTTTCTTGTTTCTGGTGCCTCGGTTGATGCCAGGTGGTCTGTTGGGTTTCATTCCTTTGTGTTTTATTTGTAGCGGTTAAATACAATGAGTGGCTTGCTAGGCCATTCCAGAGGGCATTTAAAAGTCAAGTACTTTGCTGTGGGTCAACAGTCACATGTAGGCTGGACCAGGTGAGGAGAGCAGGTTTCCTGCCTGAAAGGACATTAGTGTGTACCACAGACACAGGAGCTCCAGTGTCCCTCATATTGCCCAAGAAAATTGAAGTTAACACAGTGAATTTCTCACCTGTGCAGCCCTGTCCATTGTTCCGTGTAGAGATAATCAGGGCTGTACTGCAGTGATTCCCATGTTTATAACTTGGGAACTACTGGGACACTAAATTCTGTCATTTGCTATTTATAGCAGTGAGCTTGTACAACAAATATACCTTTACTCTGCAGCATATGTCATTCGACATAGCTTCTCCTTACTGATTCCAAGCTAACTTTTTTTAAAAAGCGTCGAGCATTTAATTATTACAGGCTGCACATTTTGTTCCAGCTTAGTTTATTCTTGTTTGAAGCGACAGCTGCACAGTTGTGTGAATGAACATGCTTATTCAAAAGCAGTTTTTTAAACTAAGATTACAACATGTAATCATCTATTCTTACAACATGTTTGGGCATCTATAAAGGAACTCCTTTATACTGCATGAGGGTCAAATATGTGGTTGACTCTTAAATACCATCTGAAATGGTTCAGTTCAAGGGCAGTTAGGGATGGGTATTAAATGTTGGCCCCAGTGAGCGACGCCCACATCTCATGAATGATTTTTTTAAAAATTCAACTATCACAAGTTAGCAGACAGATCTCAATGTCTACAGGTGTGTGTCTTTTTAAAAATATTTTATTCACCATCATTTTCATCATTTTCGCCATACAAAGAAAGAAAACAAAAACAGAACCACCCTAACAATAGAAAACCTAAAACATGGACTCATAAACCAAAGATGTAACCAACCAACCCCTCCCCCCGGACTCAGCATTCAATGGCAACCAATCCCGAAAATGCATAATAAACAACCCCAAGAATTGGAGGACCCTTCCTTCACCCCCCTCAACTCAAACTTCACCTTCTCCAGGGTCAAAAACTCCATCAGGTCCCCCCCGCCATGCCAAGGCACAGGGCAGAGAAGCTGACCTCCATCCCAACAGGATCCGCCCATGAGCGATCAGCGAGACGAAGGCTAAAACGTCTGCCCCCGCATCCACCTGCAACTCAGGCCAGTCCGATACCACAAAAATGGCTTCTCGGGGACGAGGCTCCACATCCATATGTAATACCCCTGAGATAATGCTGAATACCTCCCTCCAATATCTCTCCAGCTTCGGGCAGGACCAAAATAAAAGCACATGATTTGCGGGACCCCCTCCCACATCGCTCACAGACATCCTCCATCCCCTCAAACAACCAGCTCCTAGTTGATTTTGTGAGGTGTGTCCTGTACACAACCTTCAATTGTATCAGCCCCAGCCTCGCGCATGAGGTTGAGGCGTTCACCCTTCAGACCACCTCACACCATAGTCCCAGAAGGATTTTGGTAGAAAGACCAACAGGCACTGAAATAGGAACAAAAATCGCAGTAACACATTCATTCTGACTGCCTGCACCCAACCCGCAAACGACAGAGGGAGGTTGTCCCACCTTGGCAAATGGGCCTTCACCCTCCCCACCAAACTAGTAAAATTATACCTTCGGAGCTCACCCCAATCCCACGTCACCTGCATCCCCAAGTACCTAAAGTGGTTTGCTGCCGGATGAAATGGCAGTACCCCCATCCCCACCCCCACCCCCATTCCCGACTGGGAGACCATGAAGTACTCGCTCTTGAGTAGGTTCAATTTATCCCCGAAAACGACCCAAATCTTTGGAGATGCACATGGCTCCGAAATATACAGCGTATAAGGATACTCTATGCTCCCCCATTCCCTCCTCCTCACTATCCCCTTCCACAACCCCAAGCTCCTTAGCGCGATGGCCAAAGGATCTATAGCCAATACAAACAACAGGAGGGACATAGGATACTCCTACTTCGTACCCCGGTGCAGCATAAAGTACCCAAATTCATATTATTGGTGCGAATACTCACCATCATTTCCCTATACAACAGCCATACTCATAGCGCGAACCTCAGCCCGATTCAAATCTTTCCAAGACTGCCAACAAATAACCCCACTCTACCTGATCAAACAACTTCTCTGCATCCAGTGTCACCACCACTTCTGTCTCCTTTCCCTCCGCTGGAGACATGATTACATTTAACAACCTTTTCACATTCAAAAACATCTGTTTTCCCTTCACGAATCCTGTCTGATCTCCTATCACCTTCGGGAGACATCGCTCCAACCTTGCCACCAGCACCTTTGCCAATATCTTAGCATCTACATTCAGTAGGGATGTGGACCTATACGACCCATACTCCACGGGGTCCTTATCCTTCTTTAACAGCAAGGAAATCGAAGCCTGCCCCAATGTCTGTGGCAAGACCCCCCTACCTATCGCCTCCTCAAATATCAGCGGCGCCAACTTATCCTTAAACTTCCTATAATATTCCACTGGAAATCCATCAAGTCCCGCCGTGTTCCCTAACTGCATCCATCAATTACTTCCTTTACCTCCTGCTCCCCCACTGGCCCCTTCAGCCCTGCCCTGTCCTCGTCCCCCAAACTCGGGTACTCCAACCCGTCCAGGAACTCCTTCATCTCTTGCTCCTCTACCGGTGGCTCCGACCTATACAACTTCTTATAGAACTTTTCAAAAACTTTATTGATCTGCACAGGGGCCACTACCAGCTTCCCCATCTTATCCTGCACCTGGACTATCTCCCTCACCACAGCCTCCCTTCAGAGCTGGGTGGCCAACATACACCCCACCTACTCCCCGTGTTCGTAGACCGTCCCCTTCATCCTTCTCAATTGGCGCACCGCTTTTCCCATGGACAACTGGTCAAACTTCGCCGGAAGCACCTTCCTCCTGGTCAAGAGAGCCGGGCCCGGGTCCCCCACATACCTCCTGTCCAGCATCTCCTCTATCAATTTTTGGCGCATCTCTCTCACTCCTTGTCCACCTTAGCCTTAAACGAGATCACCTCCCCCCTTACAACTGCCTTCAGAGCCCCCCAAACCACCGACTGCAAAACTTCCCCAGTGTAATTCAACCCCACATATTCCTCAGATCACCTTCCCAATCTTATCACAAAAACTCTGGTCTAAATAAGAAAATAAGATGGAAATCGTGGAGCTAAGGTATGATTTTTGAAACCTTTAAAATGCTTAATTTCAAAACAAATTCAGAAGTCATCCACAGTTCTGTGAATAATTGATCATTTTGACACGAATATAACCTATTAAACAAACTCAAATTACCTTCAGATGTACTCCAAACATTTTTCATATAACTTTCAAAAATCATTTGTCCATTACAGTCATTGATAATTTCACAGTGCAATTTCATTCCTGAAGACATAAAAAGATTTAATAATAGATACACTTTCATCTTCACATTCTACAGAATCCAGAAAAATCTTATAACTGCCTTTTGTACCAACTTCTTTTTTTTCCTGCAATCTTTTCTTATTAAGCAAGCTGTCTTACATTTTCATGTTCAATTGAACTGTTTGAAGTTCATGTTCATCTTTCGCAAAATAAATTTCAATCAATTCTTGCAATGATTCATCCTTTGTTGTCTCTGATTTTTCTTACATTATTCCATCTTTCCAGTTTCTTGCCTTTATCACTTTTGAAATTCACATTTGTCTCATGCATATTGGAAGAAATTTTAACCCTACTGATCCACTATAATCCGGTCTCCCTCAATGTCAGCAAAACTAAGGAGCTGGTCATCAACTTCAGGAAGCGAAGTGCAGTACACAACCCTGTCTGCATCAACAGTGCCGAGATGGAGATGGTTGACAGCTTCAAACTCCTAGTATGCACATCACCAACAATCTGTCCTGGTCCACCCACGTTGACGCTACGACCAAGAAAGCACAACAGCGCATGTACTTTCTCAGGAAACTAAGGAAATTCGGCATGTCCACAATTCTTACCAATTTTTACAGATGCACCATAGAAAGCAGCCTATTTTGCTGCATCACAGCCTGGTATGGCAACTGCTCTGCCCAAGACCGTAAGAACCTACAGAGAGTTGTGAACACCGTCCAGCCCCTCACACAAATCCACCTTCCTTCCATTGTCTCTGTCTATATCTCCCGCTACCTTGGGAAAGCAGGCAGCATAATCAAAAACCCTTCCCATCTGGGGTTTTCTCAATTCCAATCTCTTCCATCAGGCAGAAGATGCAAAAGTCTGAGAATACGCACTAACAGCTTCTTCCCCGCTGCTACCAGACTCCTGACTGGACATCCTATTGACTGAATTGATATCTCCATCAATGTTCTCTACTGTGTAGAACTACACTGCGTATACTTCACCCAATGTCTATGTCTATATTGTATATCTATCGTATGTCCTATGTTTTTCATGTAAGGTACGATCTGACTGGACTGTACGCAGAGCAATATTTTTCACTGTACCTCGGTACACATGACAATAAATCTAAATCTAAATGGAGTGGGATATGTAGTTAAACCAGCCGAGCTTACATACTTGCCCTGCAGATAATCAAAGCTGCCTGTTCCTAGTTCTAACCCACTCTATACTGAATTGGTACAGAGACATTCAAAGCCAGCGCGGTCCTTCTTTATATATTGTCATGTGAGAGTACCTTTAAGAAATGGGTGTCTATAAATGGGTGTGTATATAAATATCTGTAGTGAGAGTACCTTTAAGAAATGGGTGTTTACTACTGCAGTGGTGTCAGAGAGTGGGTGGAGCTGGGCTGTCTGTCAGCTTTTTACTTTCGTTTTAGGCTGTTTCAGTGTTGGAGCTAAAGCCAGACAGAGAAGGTGTACTGTTGATCTCTCTGCCATGAAAAGACTCTTGATCATTTGGTGAATTCAGAATTATAAATGTTCTCAGTAGTGAATGTAAACCTAATGTGCTTCTGTTAAAAGGTGTTCCTTTTGCCTTCTGGATGTTGTTTGGGAAGTTATTAAGGATTACTTAGTCTTGTATTCTTTGGGGGTTTTATTTGAATTGATGGTTGCTAAGGTGTTCACTGTATGTTTTAAAAAGGTTAACTTGAGTTCATAGAATAAACATGGTTTTGCTTTAAAAAATACTTTTCCATTTCTGCTGTACCACACCTGTAGAGTGGGCCGTGTGCCCCCCATACCACAATCTATTAAACGTTGTGGGTCAGGTGAACTCCATGATACACTTTGGGGATCTCTAAACCCTGGCCCATAACAAATATATATGTCCAGTTATAATGACATAACCAGGACCTGGTTGTAACTTTAATTTGACTGAGCTTTGCCGCCAGATGAAGAGAGTTTTTTTATTCATTTACAGGATTTGGGCCTTGCTGCCATGGTCAGCATTTGTTGCCCATCACAAATTGCCCTTAAGAAGATGGTGGTGAGCAATTTCCTTGAACTGCTGCAATCCATGTGGTGTACGTACTTGCACAGTGCTGTTAGGTATGAGTTCCAAGGGTTTGGCTCAGCAACGTTGAAAGATTGGTAATATATTTCTAGTCCAGGATGATATGTGAATTGCTAGGGGAACTTTCTGGTGTTCCATCCTGCTGCCCTTATTTTTCAAGACACTAGAGGTCACAGGTTTGGGAGGTCCTGTTGAAGAAACCTTGGTGATTTGTTGCAATGCATTTTACAGATGATACACACTGCAGCCATACTGTGCCCGTGTTGGAGGGAGTGAATGTTTTAGACAATGTGCCAGTCAAGAATGCTGCTTTTGATGGTTTCAGGTTTCTTGAGTATTGTTGGAGCTGCCCAGGCAAATGCATTATATTCCATTCACACTTCTGACCTGTGTATTGTAGATGACCAACAGCCTTTGGGGTGTCAAGAGATGAGTTTCTCACCACAGAATAGTCAACCTCTGACTTGCTCTTGTAACCACAGTATTTATGTGGCAGGTCCAGTTAGGTTTCTGGCCAGTGGTGTCCTCTCGGATGTTGATGGTAGGAGATTTGACAGGGGCATTGCCATTGAATGTCAAAGAGAGGTGATTAGACTATTTTCTTTCATTGGAGAAGGCTATTCCCTGGAATTTATGTGATCCAAATGTTACTTGGAACTTACAACATATCAGCCCAAGCCTGAATATTGTCCAGCTCTTGCTGCAAGTGAGTACTGACTGCTTCATTAACTGGAGTGTTGCGAATTAAACTGAACATTATGTGAACATCACTGAACTCCACTTCCGCCAATATGATGGAGTATAGATCATTGATGAAGCAGCCAAAATGGTTGGACCTTGGATACTGCCCTGAGGAACATTTGCACTGATGTCCTGGGGCTGAGATGATTAGCCTTCAATCTTTGTGCTGGTTCTGAGTCCAGCCAGTGGAAGGTTTTCCTGCTGATTAGACTTTCCCATTGACTTCAAATTTATTTGGCCACCTTAATGGCACACTCAGCCAAATGTTGGCGTGATATCAAAGGCACCTCTCACCTCTGGAATTCAGCACATTTTGACAAAGGCTGTAATGTGGTCTGGAGCCGAGAGGTCCTGATGAAACTCAGCAGGTTGTTGCTGAGGAAGGGTCACTTGCTAGCACTGTCGGTGACTTTTGCCATCACTTTGTTGATCATTGACAGGAGGCTAATGGGGTGTAAATTGGCCAGATTGCATTTGCCCTGATTTTGGGGGAAATGACGATACTTGGGCAATTTCATCTTTATTGAGTAGGTGCCACTTGTAGCTGTGCAGGAACAACATGGCTTGAAGCATGACTAGTTCTGGAGCACTATAGCAAGGAGCTTGTCAGGGCCCATAGCTTTTGTAACATCAAGTGCACTCAGCTGTTACCTATCATATGGAGTGAAACTATTTGGCTGATGGGGGCCTGGATTCTCCATTTGGGAGACTAAGTCCCACACCAGCGTGAAAACGGTGGTGCTTTACGCCAGGAAAATAGCTGGCACTGCACCAAACATGCTCTCCTAAATGTCTCATTGAACCAGGGTTGGTCTCTCAGGTTTGGTGGTAATGGTAGAGTGAGGGATATGCCAGGGCATAAGGTTACAGATTGTAGTTGAATACTAATCTGCTGATGGCCTTTAGCATCTCATGAGTGTCTAGTTTCGAAGAGCTTCTAGATCTGTTCTCAATCTTTCCCATTTAGTGTGGTGGTAGAGGGAGTGCTTCGTCCAAGTGGTTTTATACATGGAAGTGGACTGGTTCATCCGCTGAAGGAGGACAGTCAGTGAAAATCAAGAGGAGGTTTCCTCGTCCATCTTTGATCTGATGCCATGAAATATCATGGGCTTCAGAGTCGATGTTGAGGACCCCAGGGCCACCCTCTCCCAACTATGTGTCCCTGTGCTGCTATGTCTTGTGGGTCTGTCCTGCCGGTAGGACAGAATGTATCCAGAGATGGTGATGGAAGAGCCTAAGTCATTGGGTGTAAGATATGATTCTGTGAGTATGACTATGTCAGGCTGTTGTTCGACTAGCCTATTGGACAACCTTCCTAATTTTGGAAAAAGTTCCCAGATGTTCAAGATATTAACAGGAAGAGACAGGGTAGATAAAGTGAGACTATTTCCACTGGTTTGGAGATTCTAAAAGTAGGGGCCATCGTCAACAAATTAGGGCCAGACTGTTCAGGAGAGATGTTAGGAAGAACGTCTTCAAGCAAAGAGTGGTAGAGGTTTGGAACTCTCCCACAAACAACAGTTGAAGCTACAATTTTAAATCTGAGACAGATAGATTTTTGTTAAGCAAAGATATTAAGGGATATGGACCAAAAGCCTATGGTGTTAGGCCACAGATCAGCCATGATTTCATTGAAAGGCGGAACAGGCTCGAGGGGCTGAATGGCCTACTCCTGTTCCTATGTTCCCATGGCAGTGAGGAGAACTTTGCAGCATTGACTCAGCTGGATTTCCTTTGAACAAATATCAAAGAAAAGTACAGCACAGGAACAGGCCCTTCGGCCCTCCAAGCCTGTGCCGACCATGCTGCCCGTCTAAACTAAAATCTTCCACACTTCCAGGGTCCATATCCCTCTATTCCCATCCAACTCATGTATTTGTCAAGATGCCCTTAAATGTCACTATCGTCCCTGCTTCCACCACCTCCTCTGGCAGCGAGTTCCAGGCACTCATTACCCTCTGTGTAAAAAACTTGCCTCGTACATTTCCTCTAAACCTTGCCCCTCGCACCTTAAACCTCTGCCCCCTATTAATTGACCCCTCTACCCTGGGAAAAAGTCTCTGACTATCCACTGTGCCTATGCCCCTCATAATTTTGTAAACCTCTATCAGGTCGCGCCTCAACCTCCTTTGTTCCATTCAGAACAAAGCAAGTGTATTCAACCTCTTTGCTGTGCCCAATGCCTAGTTTGTTGCTGGGTGGTCTTTCTGGTTTTATTTGTATTATAATTTTTGTACTGATTTGAGTAAGGAATTGAATTGAGAGGCCGAGACAGAGTGGACGTGGCGAGGATGTTACCACTAGTAGGAAAAACTAGAACCTGAGGGCACAGCTTTTAAAACTGAGATGAGGAGGAATTTCTTCAGCCAGATGGTGGTGAATCTGTGGAACTCTTTGCCACAGAAGGCTGTGGAAGCCAAATCACTGAGTGTCCTTAAGACAGACATAGTTAGATTCTTGAATAACAAGGAGATCAAGGGTTATGAGGAGAAGGCAGGAGAATGGAGATGAGAAACATATCAGCCATGATTGAATGGCAGAGCAGACTCAGTGGGCCAAATGGCCTAATTATGCTTCCATGTCTCATGCTCTTATAAGGCCTAAACTGATATAAAAAAAAGCTTTCTGTGTGGGGCCACAAGGAGCAGGAATGTTCCTCCAACAAGGATAGCTTAGATTTCCACTGCCACAAACTTGTTCCCCTCTTCACAGCCCCAGCAGCAAATCCAATCACCTAGTTTACATTGCTTCCTACCAATAATAGGTGAAAAGTAGTTCAGCAGGAATTAACTGAAGTCTGATGGTTAAAATATCCCAAGCCTCATGCTGGGAGCAGCAAGTAAACTTCGACCAAAATTGTCTCCAATCTGCACTCTAAGTTAAAAGCAGGTTTACTGTCCCTTTCACACATCCTGTCAACTCCATCTCTGAACCTTCTCTCAATATTTTATTTTGCTTCATAATATTCCCGAGTGACTCACTACCTCTTAATTTCTTCTTGTTCTAGCATTCCCCTTTTACCATTCCCTTTGACTATCTTCTCTTTTCCCCATATTTTCGTTTGATTCTGATTTTGGTTTGATAATTTTGTTCTTTTGTTTGCAGGTTCAGTGCTCATAGGTTAAGCAAGATAACCTGTCACATTTATAATATTTATGTCTGTCAGCCTTTGAATGCCCTTAATTGTTTAGACATTAAACTAGTATCTTCTATTAGGAATTTCATTGTTTTTACTTTCAGCGACCTTCTTGAAGCACCACAGACAACACAGTGTTGCTACATCCACAGTGCTGTCAGGGAGTGAGTTCCAGTATGTTGATCCAGTGACAGTGAAGGAACATCAAGACAGTTCCAAATCAGGAAGGGACATGTTTTGGAAGGGAATTTGCAGGTGATGATGTTCCCATGCATCGGCTGCCCTTGTCCTTCTAGGTGGTAGATATTGTGGGTCTGGAAGATGCTGTTGGGGGAACCTTGATGAGTTACTGCAGTGCATCGTCTAGATGGTACACATTGCTGCCACTGTGCATTGGTGGTGGAGGGAGTTAATATTGAATGTGGTGAATGGGTGCCAATCAAGCAGACTGCTTTGGCCTGAATGGTGTCAAGCATCTTGAACATTGCTGGAGCTGCACTCATCCAGGCAATTGGGAAGAATTCCATTAACTTTCTGACTTGTGCCTAGTAGATGGTAGTCAGGCTTTTGAGAAGTCAGGAGGTGAGTTACTGACTGTAGAATTCCCAGCCTCTGACCTGTTGTCACAGTTTTTGTGGTTCAGTTCAGTTTCTGGTCAATGGTAACCTCCAGGATGTTGATAGTGGGGAATTTAGCAAAAGTAATGCCATCAAGGGAAGATGGTTAGGTCCTCTCTTTTGTGTGGTGTGAACGGTACTTGCCACATGTGATGCGATTGTTACTTGGCACTTATCAGCTCAAGCCACCCATCCAAACCAATGCCGGAGATCGTCTGCCTGTTCACACCGGCAGGATGTTCAGGTCTAACCAATGACACACCACCTCCGCAAGTTTCCCAGCGGCATGGGGTGGATTCAATGTGATATCCCGTTGATAGAGGCGGGACCAGAAAGGCGGGTTGCCTCCCACCACTAAGAAACATGCCATGGAGTGGCCAGAGAATCTCACCCAATGTTTTTCAATTAAAAATCAGCACCTAGTGGGTTGCCAAAGTTACAAGTGAAAAAAACATCCATCCTCCTATCGAATTTAAAAGTATTGTTGGGAGCATAGCTACTACTCAGAAATCAAATTGGTGTTTGATGACATTTTTGACAGGAGTAAGTGCCTTGGACTGGGAGAACGACGGCTATCACTGTTCCTGGATGGCAACAGCCAAACGACACATAAGACTATACATTGCAATTCATGGTGGTGCCTTATCCATTTTACAACATCCAATTAGCACAAGTGGTAACATGAGCCTATTATTATCAGGCTAATATCCATAAAGGAATTTGATATCCCAAATTGGATTATTATTTCCATTGGTTTTGATAAGTGAGTGAACAAACTAATCAGGTTTGAAGTGTCCTTGAAGATTAGCAGTGGCCCTTGAGGCAGACAGTATGTGTTTCCAAAGTGACTTTTGAGCAAAAAAGGGGCTTGAGTGTTTGTCGCGCTTGCCTTTGCGGAACTGAAATCCCTGACATTTGTGTCGTGTTGGGTGTTCCGATACACAAACGAACCAACACAGTTGTAGATGGTACAACTCTGTTTTTATTATTCTGTACAATAATAACTATTCACTTCTGGCTGTGGTTCGTACTTCACCAGCTAACCTGTGGACCCAGCCCTAGCACTATCTTAGTGAGGCACTCAGCACATGGTGTATGTCTGAGTGGCGCGCTGTGAGCTCTGTGCTCTGAGCTATCTCCTGGTAGAATGAGCGGGAACTGTGGTGTTCCTTGTTTTATAGTGCGTGTGCTCTCACTAGTGATTGGCTGTGATGTTGCGTGTGTGTTGGTTGGTCCAACTACCTGTCCATCAGTGTGTGTGTGTGTGTGATTGCACCATGATATGTTAATGTGGATATCATGACATCCCCCCTTTTCACAAGGATATGTGCCGACATGGTAATAAATATTGGTATGTACTGAGTGCATCTGAGTATGTGTGTGCAATATTTACAACATGTACATGAGGCTAAACTATATACAGAGGAAAATGTCAGGTGCAACAGAGCAACGAGGTTGTACCACGAACAGAACAAGTGCAATCAGCAAATATCAAAAGAGAACTTCTGGAACGACAAGAAAGAAACACGTTAACAGTATTGCAAAACAATTCAGTGAGTCCAATGTGCAAACAGGCTGATCAGTCTAGTCTATTAGGTGGGCGACGAATTCGGGTTGACTGTTAGGGTGGCACACCATTCATCGCCCAGATTAATGCTGTGCACTGGCATCGGCTGGTGGGTCCGACTTGGGGACATCCGGTTCTTGTTTACGACCGCAACGCGGAAGAGTTCCCAATCGTCGGTATCACCGGTCTGCACGTCGTCAGGATATGACTCAGTGTATGGGGGCTGAATGGCCCGCACGTCCCTGCAAAGCTGGCGGAATTGCAGAGAGTTGGAAGATTGAGCTGCTCGACAGCAGGCAGCGTAGTGGCCCATCCTGCCACAGCGGAGGCATTGTCGCGCTTTGGCCGGACATTGCTGCTTTAAGTGTACGGATCCACAGTTGCCGCACGTCGTGACGTCATGGCGTTCGTTGCGCCACCGCGCATGCGCGGTGCGGTACTGCGTAGAGCGCGCCTGCGCGTTCCGTCCCTCTGCATCGACGTCCCCTCTTTTGGCGCGTACAAGCACGGGAGGCCTCGGAAAGCACGCAAAATGGCCGCCCTCAAAAGTGCCAGGAGGAACTCGATCGACTGGGCCCGCTCGGCCTCGTAGGACCCCTGCCGTGCCGATTCGGCCGCCTGGAATTGGGAGTACCGGCTGGTCGTGTTTTCGTGGAGGACGCAGGTCTCGATGGCGGTGACTAGGGTGAGGCGCTTTATTTTGAGGAGCTGCTGGCGTAGGGTGTCCGAGGTGACCCCAAAAACTATCTGATCCCGAATCATGGAGTTGGAGGTGGCCTCATAGCCGCAGGACTGCGCAAGGATATGGAGGTGTGTCAAATAAGATTGAAAAGGCTCATCCTTACCCTGCAGGCGCTGCTAGATGAGGTACCTCTCGAAGCTCTCATTAACTTCCACGCTGAAGTGTTCCTCAAATTTTAGAAGGACCGTCTTGTACTTCGTCTTGTCCTCGCCTTCCGCGAATACCAGGGAGTTGTCGATGTGGATGGCGTGTTGCCCTGCCGTGGAGAGGAGGAGGGCGATTTTTCTGGTGTCCGAAGCATTCTCCCTTTCTGTGGCTTCTAGGAAGAACTGGAAGCGCTGTTTAAACAGCTTCCAGTTGACGCTGAGGTTTCCAGCGATTTGGAACGGCTGCGGCGGGCTGATGGTTTCCATGGTACAGGATAGCGGGTTTCTGAAGAGGTGCAGGTAGGTCTCACAATCACTGACGAGTTTCCAGTCCTGGTATCATGTCGTATTGGGTGTTCCGATACACAAACGAACCAATACGGTTGTAAATGGTACAACTCTGTTTTATTATTCTGTACAATAATAACTATTAACTTCTGGCTGTGGTTCGTACTTCACCAGCTAACCTGTGGACCCAGCCCTATCACTATCTTGGTGAGGCACTCAGCACATGGTGTACGTCTGAGTGGCACGCTGTGAGCTCTGTGCTCTGAGCTATCTCCTGGTAGAATGAGCGGGAACTGTGGTGTTCCCTGTTTTATAGTGCGTGTGCTCTCACTGGTGATTGGCTGCGATGTGTGTGTGTTGATTGGTCCAACTACCTGTCCATCAGTGTGTGTGTGTGATTGCACCATGATTTTGCACAGGGCTAAATTAACACAGGGCTAAAGAGCTGGCTTTTAAAGCAGACCAAGGCAGGCCAGCAGCACGGTTCAATTCCCGTACCAGCCTCCCCGAACAGGCGCCGGAATGTGGCGACTAGGGGCTTTTCACAGTAACTTCATTTGAAGCCTACTTGTGACAATAAGCGATTTTCATTTCATTTCATTTTTCATTTCATTTCATTTTTTCATATGTTAATGTAGATATCATGACAATTTGTAGGCTGTAAGAGAAAGAGTATGAATGATAAGGGGTTTGTCAGGGCTGTCAGCAGTGGAGGGTGTGTATTTGCAAGAGTACTGACTTCCCTTACTCACTTTTGTGAGTTCATTGTGCCCCTTTGTCACTGTGTGGCAATGTTTAGGATGGGTCTCTTTGCCATCTCCTACCAAACGTGGTTTAGGGCTTCCTATCTTCTGTTCTCAGTAATCTGCTACTCCTGGCTCTTTAGTTGCTGATACCCCTTAAGGTACTATTGCTGCTACTTCATAGAGTGCAGTTTTTCTTCCTCCTGCTCAGAAAGTGATGTCTTTCAACTTGCAACCTTTTTAAGGCTGCAGCAGAGCTATAATTCTCTCTCCCCCAGCGACAGCAAACATATCAGTAGCAGTGTTAATATTCCAAACCCACCCAGCATAACAAATAAGAGCCCGGGGAGAAAACTGCATCAGTTAATGGCAGATCGACTTGAGCGAGCAGTATTCTCGCTTTGCTGCTGATCTACTGACAGTAGACAAATTCAACCCCTTTACTTTTTCTTGCATTGTACCTTCTGACAACACTGATGTATGAGCTACCTGTGAAATGTCGGCCTAGATTTTGTGTTGAGAATACGGGTGAGATTAACAGTGCTCACCTTTTTCATGGAGTGAATCAGACAGCAATTTCCAGAACTTCCACTTGCGCAGAAAAACACGGAAATCCAGAAGTTACAATCCGAGTTTCCCAGTTCCTCCACAGGATGTGTTGTAACGTTTCCTCGCCAATATGCCCGGCATTGAACTTAATTCGAAAAGGTGAGGGCTGTTACATTCCTGTACGTTTCAATAAGATCCCCCCTCATCCTTCTAAACTCCAACAAGTACAGACCCAGAGTCCTCAACCGTTCTTCATACGACAAGTTCTTCATTCCAGGAATCATTCTTGTGAATCTCCTCTGGACACTTTCCAAGGCCAGCACATCCTTCCTTAGGGCCCAAAACTGCTCACAATACTCCAAATGGGGTCTGACCAGAGCCTTATACAGCCTCAGAAGTACATCCTTGGTCTTGTATTCTTGCCCTCTTGATATGAATGCTAACATTGCATTTGCCTTCTCAACTGCCGACTGAACCTGTAAGTTAACCTTAAGAGAATCGTGAACAATGACTCCCAAGTCCCTTTGTGCTATTGATTTCCTAAGCATGTCCCCATTTAGAAAATAGTCTATGCCTACATTCCTCCTTCCATAACCTCACACTTTTCTACATTGTATTTCATTTGCCACTTCATTGCCCACTCTCCGAGCTTGTCCAAATCCTGCTGCAGCCTCCTTGCTTCCTCAATACTACCTGTCCCTCTACAGATCTTTGTATCATCTGCAAACTTAACAACAGTGCCTTCAGTTCCTTCTTCCAGATCATTAATGTATATTGTGAAAAGTTGTGGTACAACACAGACCCCTGAGGCACACCACTAGTCACCGGCCGCCATCCTGAAAAAGACCCCTTTATCCCCACTCTCTGCCTTCTGCCAGTCAGCCAATCCTCTATCCATGCCAGGATCTTACCCTTAACACCATGGGCTTTTAACTTATTTAACAGTCTCCTATGCGGCATCTTGTCAAAGGCCTTCTGAAAATCTAAATAAATCACGTCCACTGGTTCTCCTTTGTCTAACTTCCTTGTTACCTCCTCAAAGAACTCTAACAGATTTGTCAGACATGACCTCCCTTTGACAAAGCTGTGCTAACTCAGTCCTATTTTACCATGCACTTCCACATTCGCAATCTCATCTTTCATAAAAGACTCTAAAATCTTAAAGTAGAGGGTACTTTGTTGAATTTGATGCCCAGTGACAGCCCTCAACAACATTATGGGCAATTGCCAGCACAGCAGGCCCAAGGCAAATGTTGTTCATTTTCCACTGGCTGCAAAAAAAAGGTAATTATTATTGAATCAGAGCGTGCTGGATATTATACTGGATAAAATCTGACACCCTTAATTAGAATTTAAGGTAGCATGACCGTGAAATGATTCAGACATTGTGACCCAAAAAGCAAACCAATCAGGTGCCGTGTACAGTGCATCATATCCTTTCAAACAGTGATGCTTGCCAATGTTTTAAGAGTCCTTAATGAGGGCTGAATTTCCATGGGTATATTCCTGTTCATTTGCTGCATAGCTACAGAACTCCTGGATAAACTGTATAAATGGGTTTCCATGGGTCTTGCGCAAAAGCTATGACAGGGAAGTGAGCGAATTCCATGTAAATTCATCCCGAAATGCATAACATATCAAATCTCATTCGATAAAGTGTTGTTTTCATCAAATGGAGTTTTAAAAGCCAGTATAGCTTTCTTTCCAAAGTTTCCCTTGCTCTCTGTGATTATTTGGATTTGTCAGATATCTGCTCTTTTCTTCAGCTGGCTTAAAATTTCCTTTATTGTTCTTCAGGGCTCCATTATCCAGTGAGTATTGAGAGGAAGGATTACGGTTCAGTCCTATCTCATCTCAGTCAAGGAGACTGTAAGAGTATTAAATTGGCTTTAGAGCCCTGGGTTAAGGAGGATAAATTGTCCAGTCTTCCCAGTGCTAATTGCATCTCATCTACCCTTTTCTGGAAAGTGTGGGTTGTGTAGCAGTTTATCCAGCATGAGAAAAATAATGTACGTTAGTGGTAGCCTTTAAGTTATCTTGAAGATGTGGAGATGGAATACTGCAGGTGTGAAAAATTGGCAGAAGTTTGGGGAAGTGAGGGAATTAATAGTGAATATGTAAGTAGCAGCAGAAGGATATGATGTGAGGTGAGGAGAATCTTTTGAATAACGGGGTTACGGGTGATTCGGAGCTGAGGAGAGAATAATGCAAAATTTGAGTTATGGGTCTTACCTTAGCAACCCTGATGAGGCCACTAAGATTGTTGTGACATTATGCCATGTCATGGGGTAGTGCTTTTGGCACTGACCTCTGTTGTGTTATCGCTTTAAGAGAGAATATGCTAATTAGTAAGTCATCGGGATGCAAACTATGTGACTAGCAGACATTACTCAGAGGAACATTCAGTTTAGCTAGCGGCATTTGGTGTGAAAAGGTTGTCGCTGTACTTTTTAGTCCAGCTGTTGTCTAAAAATAGCTGTTGAGACTTCATAGCAAATCTGTCTGCTGAGCAATCCTGTACTAGAGTCTTTAGACAAACTGAGCCTACCTTTAGTTTACCTGTGCTGTGTGAGATTGGCATGTTTGTATTAAGCAAACAGAATTACAACAGCCTCCTCTTCAAACTCTTGCCACTGTTGCATGGAGACCTTTGATGATATTTAAATCTGTGATATGTAATTTTATATATTTTAATAAATGTTTGTAATTTGTCGTTGAGATTTGCTACATATGTTTGTAGAATTCCGGGTGGGATTTTCCCATCTCCTCTGTGGCTGCTCCACTGCAAGTGAGAACGGAGAATTTGGTGCTCCAGCCAAAACTCCATTCACTTCCAGCGGCGCCGGAGAATCCCAGCCGTGAACAAGGACGGAGGTTTTTGGCGTACATATATTATGGGCGCCATTCTCCCAAAAGGAAACAAAGTCCCCTAGTGAGCGCGTTTAGCCGTGTGTTTCCTGGCACTCGCAGTGCTGAGACACACATGACTATTCAACGCGACTCGCTTTGCGCAGCCAAGGCCGCACATAGCCCCGGTTTTTACAGTGGGGAGCTCTGCTCGCCCGAACTCCCCATTCTAACGAGAGATCGGGGTGCCAATTTTAAATGGCTTCCTGATCTCTGAGACTCCCGAAACAATCCCCAATCAAACTCCCCCCCCCCCCCCCCCCCACAGCCCAAATGCAATATGGGTCCGGTTCCCGCCACCCCCCCCCCCCCCCCCCCCCCCCCAATCACCCACACTGGGCAACCACAGCCCAATCACACGCGTGCAAAAAATGGTAGCTTGGCACCCTAGCAGTGCAGGTGCCAGTTGGCAGTGCCACCTGGGCACCTTGGCAGTGCCAGGCTGGCACCCATATGGCACTGCCAGGCTGACACTACCAGGATGCTAGGCTGGCACTTCCAGGATCCCAGCAGTGCCCGGGCTCAACCCTGCCCAAAGGGCATGCAACTGGGGGCTTGTGATCCCCTGGCAACACGTGAGGCATGCGAACCGGGTAGATCCCAGGAGTGAGGTCGCCAAGCTTTCAACAGCCATGCTGCACTGCAGCGAGCTGCTTTTTGGGCGCAGTGTGGCCGTTGGATTGCACCCTACATATATCCCTTCGTAGTGCCACGTGAGCTGTAAAATTGGGCTCCATAGATGCTGGCACGATGGAAAACCCGATAGGCTACAACAAAGAACTAGAGGCCCATTTATCAGGGACAGACACATGGCTCATGATCCCTCCTCCAACAACCAAAGTCGACGCACATATAATGAGAAGCACAAGGAACATCGTAGAGCAGACTATCAGCATTGCTCAGGCAATGCTTCCAATGCCTGGACCACGGAAGAGACATGCTGGAGCGGTCTCCCCAGTTTGTAATAGTATGCTGTGCCCTCCACAACATCATCACTATGGGGCCCAGACTTTGCCACCAGGAATCTGGAAGCCACCTTGAGATGTAGAGGAGGCAGGGACCCATTTGCGCTAGACAAGATTTTGAGAATACCTCCTGCTTCGATGAAATCACTTCCCGTTACCATTAATCCATCATTCCCTCTGTCACGTCTATTTGAGATACACTTCACTGCATCCCCTTGGCCACCATCCGACAATTAAAGCCATCCACAAAAATCTTTTCACTAGCATATTTACTCAACAACATCTAACGACACCACCAGAAATGAACAATGCACTCTTGTGCATTCCCTGGTGCCTGTCTTAGGGATGTCTTTACTACTCTTCGTGTTCCTAGACCCTAGTGTGGTTGGCATGGCTCCTAGAAAGCTGCAGACTTTCAGTGGGAAAGAGTACAGATGGCTTTACCACACACCATCAAGC
Source organism: Scyliorhinus torazame (assembly GCF_047496885.1). Lineage (NCBI taxonomy): Eukaryota > Metazoa > Chordata > Chondrichthyes > Carcharhiniformes > Scyliorhinidae > Scyliorhinus > Scyliorhinus torazame. The sequence continues at coordinate 92,040,676 of NC_092720.1, read as the reverse complement.
AGTTCTGTGTCTTGAGGGCCCAGAGAACCTCATCTTTCAGCGAGCTGGTACAAAATAAATCCTGTTCTCCAACCTGGTTGTAGCCCACCCGAGCAGATGGCCAATTCTGTACTGACCTCTAAGGTTTTGCAGCGCCAATATGTGAGCTGCCGACTTTGAGTGTCAGATCAAATGATGATGCCTCTTCCTTGGTAATCAGGTGCAGCTCTCTCTGACCAAACAGCAGTTCTTGGATAACAAAAAGCATAAAACCGGAAGTGGAGGGTTGCAATGAAGGAGGTGGGATTGGGGTGGCAAGCAAGCGGTCTTCATGGTACCATCATCAGCAGCAGCTTCCACATCATGTCCAGTACCAGAATGAGGCCGAGCTGAGATTTGAGAATGCCCCTGGCCTTCTTGTAGTTGCCCCTGTGATACGGAGCAGTATCTCCACCATTGGGCTCGGGTTGAAGACAGTGAGTCCAGCTAATGTTGGTACTCTGTTGCCACCTTGCCTTGCAAGAGTGAATGCAGAATGCCAGTGATATTGTCACACTGTTTGAGAGGTGTGCCTGTCTGAGCTGAACAGCTGGAGGTACGTTGAGGCAGTGAGAATAGTTATGGGGTTGGCATCAGTGGAATGTGTGGGGGAGAGAGGTGGGCCACCTGAATGTCAGGCATGAGTTCTGAGTGCTTGGGAGGAATTGTTGCTGTGTGAATGATGGAATTATGGTGCATTGAGTAGCAGGGACGGTTCATGGTGCAGTAGGTAGCAGATTGTGGTGGTATGTATTAGGGGTAATACGGTACAATAAAGCCTTCAATTGACATTACCTCAACCTGCCTCGCGTCATATTGACGGTGCTACACAGATGTCATGTGAAGGTGCATTCACGGACTTTGAACACCCCTGAGAGCTCATCGAAGTTCTTCTGGTGCTGCTGTGAGGTCCTCAGAACCAGATTCCAGGAGTTCAGATGGCACTTACTTCAGATGGCAGCCCTTGAGGCCTCCTTTCCCCGAGTGAAAACCCTGTCTGCCCTTACTCTGAATATTCATGTCCAAAGCTTCCAGTGGTATATCTATGAACCATGGAGCCCTGTCTCTGCCCTGGGGCTCCATTTCACTTCTTTTCATTTACAGCAATGACAGCAGCAGCAGCCCACTTTGATCCCTTTAAGAGGGACAGACTGACTTTGAGAGCTGGAGGCTAGCTGCAACACATGCAAACCTTGCACGCAATTAGGCCCCTTGTTGTTCATGCAGTCAGCCAGCAGCATGAGCCACACAGAAATAATAGAAGAGGCAACATGAACTTTATATGCTGCTTACCTCATGGGAACAGACAGACTCAAATACGAATGGAGAACCAATACTCAAAAGCAGACCATAACAATTTATTAGCTGACTGTATATATTTCACAAGTTCACCTGTTTTCTTTCTCATCCTTCTATGCTGCACAAAAGCAGATGAAATGCACAGATTTATTTATTTACATAATCGCAATGTGTGAGTGACATATTTATTTATGCAACTACAGCATACTTGCGCACAGAGTATTTATACAGCTACAATCAGTGAATGCTTTTTTTTTGTATTACCACAATAGGTGAGGAAAACACCATTCAGAGATTTAATTTATTTCTAAATTTAAATAACTAATCCCACAGGAGTTCTGTTTTTTCGATTTTTTAGGGCTGATACTTCGTCACTTGTTCCCAAAACTTAAAGCACTACTCTTTTGAAATGTTGACATCTGTATCAAGCAATATGGATCAAAAACAGGTGAATGAAGTTAAGGCATGGAGCATTGTTGCTGCACAGCGCCAGGGTTCGATTCCCGGCTTGGGTCACTGTCTGTGTCTGCATGTTCTCCGTGTCTGCATGGGTTTCCTCCGGGCGCTCCGGTTTCCTCCAACAAGTCCCGAAAGACGTGCTTGTTAGGTGAATTGGACATTCTGAATTCTCCCTACGTGTACCCGAACAGGCGCCGTAGTGTGATAACGCGAGGATTTTCAAAGTAACTTCATTGCAGTGTTAATGTAAGCCTACTTGTGACACTAATAAAGATTATTATAAACCGCGATCTGATTGAATGGCGGAACAGGCTCAAGCGTCTGACTGTGCGACTCACGTTGCTGTGTTCCTCTAATATTTGTTTTTTGAGCAATGCTTTTATGAAATCTGGTTTGTATTGTTATTTGTGTGATTCTGCTGCTACTTGTTAACTTTTTAAGGCAATGGTTGAACAGAAATATGAGACATGCTGAAAGAGATGGTAACAGAAACGAGTATAAAACTTGTTCAGTTATCATTTTTTAAAAAGCAATTCGGAATGCTCAGAAAAAGAGTTCAAAACAAATGTCAGACTACTTTTTCCGCAGCCAGTCCTGGGTGAGACATCATTCAGCTAAGCAATAGTAAGACCAAAGCCATTATCTTCAGCTACCAGCACAAACCCAGTCAGCTGTTCCATCCCCCTTCAGCCACAGTCTGAAGCTGAAGCACATCATTATCATCATTGGTGTTTAATTTGATACTGCGCTGAGCTTCCACCTGGAATTCTGTCTGCCGATGGAGGCAAAAATGAGGTCAGGAAAACTGAAATCTTGATGTTTTTCACGGAAGAATTTTTTTTTCCTCCTTTCCCAACACTGCGCTATTTTTATTTTTACACGGGGGAAGGGGGGGGGACATGAAATAAGACAAATGAGCTTTCCGCTGGATACCTGTGCACCCCCAACCTTGCAGCAATTTTAAGATGGGGAGGGTGAGGCCTTGGATGGGCCACCACCATTGCCCCAATTGAGGCCCTTAAGTGTGAGCACTTAAGGGCCATTACCTGCCCGGCCTCAATTTTTGCTGGGTGTGGAGGAAACTCAAAAATGATTAGGTTTAAGCCTTGGGCAGGAAGGGGGTTGATGCCTCCATCAAAAGCTCCAAGGCGCACCACCTCCCCTTAAGGTTCAGTGGCCGCTGGATCTCCCTTATGCTCTGGCCTCACCTCCAACACTCCAGTCGCCCATTATCCACCACCGTGCACACCCTCCGTGCCAATCCAGGCCCTCCCTACCCTCTCCCCACTGAGACCTTAAAAATGAATTTTTGCATCCAGTCCCGGGATGCAAGCTCTGCCATCTTCAGAAAGTTCCTCTTTGGCCACTGCAGATCCTGTTATTGCAGGGACTAAAGAACTGCCGACCAATCTGATTGATCAGCAGCTCTAAAGCGGGGTATCCTTTCAAGTGAGGAGCAGGTGTCATACTTGCAGCCCATTGACACTCATTCAAACATAAAATGGCTGCGGGGCAGGCAGGGTTAGTGGGTAGATGTTCCCTGCTTACTGTCAGGATGAGAAACCCCGCCATCTATGATATCCTGGGCTGTGCTGTAATTTAGATGTATTTTAACTGCAGTGACTTACCAGAGAGCTGTCCTGAAAAGATAGGTTGACCAGTATATTGACCAAGATGTGTTGAGATGCATTACAGTATTCTTCCCATTGGAGAAAGTGTCCTACTGCATTCAAAATGTTTTTAAAAAGTACTGGCAAAACTTCTGCCATATTTGAGACTGTGATTTAAAAGTCAGGGGATCATTAACTTTGCTAAAAGTAAGAAAACATGTAAGTACTTGCTGCACTCCATTGATTGACAGGCTATCTATTTTGTGATGGAAATTAAACACTGTCTGCAGCTTCTAAATAAATTTTTTTTTTTAGTTTCATTACCTTCCATTATTTATGTTTCCCAGAGTTTGTTATTACAGCTGAGCCTATCAATAATACTTAGCTAAGTTTCAAAAGCAGCAGAACTCCATTTCACATCAGGAGGCTGTGTTCACATTTTTAAGTGGTTACTAAGGATTATCAGAGTTTGACGCAGTAAGTGGATAAATATTTGTTTTTGCAACAGATTAACCGCTTGAGGAGATTTATGGTTGATTTTTTAATGGTTTTTCTGAGTGTGAGATCTTTTTCAATTTGGTGCGGCCTGCAAGGAATCCATCTTGCTGCGCACTCCACTGACCACCCACTATGGCCCGTTGTTGCACAGAGTGACACCAGCCTTATGGATGCATCCCATCCCACCCCCAAACCCCTTGCTCCACTCCATCAACCGCCCTCACACCCACAACTGGACAACACCCATCGGCGGGGGGAACACATGGCCCACCCAAGGGCAAAGCCCATGGCAGTCCCTACAGAAGGGCACCAGATGGGCATACTTCTGGCTTGGATAGTGCCAGCCACCATACCCCTGCCAGCAGGGATGGGTGCTGGCGCCAGTGCCGGGCACCGATATGGCCAGGAATGTGTGCGGAGGGCAGAGTGCCAGGGGGAATGGCCGGGTGTGGGTGTAGGGATGGGAGGGAGGGAGGGGGGGAGAGATTTGTATTGTCATGGGGTTGTGGCTGGGGGCAAGGGACACCTGAAGGGCCCCCCATTGCCGATATCGTCTTGGGGTTGTGGCCGGGAGCGGGGGTCTCCAGATGGGCTGTCTTATCGCCAGGTGATCCTGCAAAACACAAAACATGACGCACGGTTGGATCACAAGTAGGGGTGGTGTGGGGGTGTTGGGGGTAGTGAGGTAATGCAGGGGAAGTGGGTGGGATGGTGTGTGTGTGGTGTGGGGGTAGTGTCGGGGTGGTGGGGGTTGCGCTATGCGTGCCAGAGAGGGGGGGCAGCATGGTGGCACAGTGGTTAGCACCACTGCCTCACGCGCCGAGGTCCCAGATTCGATCCGGGCTCTGCGTCACTGTCCGTGTGGAGTTTGCACATTCTCCCCATGTTGCCGTGGGTTTCGCCCCCACAACCCAAAGATGTGCAGGCTAGGTGGATTGGCCACGCTAAATTGCCCCTTAATTGGAAAAAATGAATTGGGTACTCTAAATTTATTTTGTTAAATGTGTGCCAAAGGGCCACCCTCCGGAGGCTCACTTGCTTGCCGGTGCTGACCTCTGCCTCAGTGACTGCCCTCTCTCCGGGCCACTGACCAGATCAACTGCCCAGCGCTCTGCGACGGTGAGGCTCCGCAGATCCGGCAGTGCCTTTCCGGTTTTCCCTCTCCGGCAGTTGTGCATCGCCTTCTCATGGGCAGGGGGTGGGTGGAGACATAAAGTGTAAAGTGTTAAGCAGTTGGACGCGTGCGGCACTCAGGGAGAGCAGTTGGTGACCTTTGTGACCAGGGCACCCAGCCATGGCGGCAATATGAGTGTTGGCATATGATGCAGGGTGGGGTGTGAGCAGACTACCAACGGATGGGTTTGGACACTGTTTGTCATTGCCATTGCTCAAGTTCCACATGCCGCCGGTGCTAGCTCATTAACAGATCATGGACTGATCCGGGACCAGTCCACTTTAATGGTCGTAGAAGTCCACTGATTCAGTCCCAGCATCAACACTTAGGGCTGGATTCCCAGATTTTGCGGCTAAGTGGAAACAGTGGCGTTTTACGATGCCAAAATCATCGCAGAACCCTAAACAATTCTGGGACCAGTGGGGAGCTAGCAGCGGAGCAGGGTAAAACTCCCGGCTCCCGCGCCAAAAACGGCCGGAGAATGGCCGGGTCTGTGACTGCGCATGT